>NC_064897.1:17688000-18899000 GCF_929443795.1 Astur gentilis
TCAGGAAAGGGCAAATTGCATGAAAAAACAACTTGACCAGCACCTTTCCCCTCCACTCTGGAAATGTGCTGCGTACTTACTACAGCACTTTCAACTGGGCTCTGAAGGGAGCAGCAGCTGCTCCTGCCCCTCCAACATTCCCTTTCAGCTTTGGCATACTTGTCTAATTCTGCAAGAAGTTACAAGTAATCTGAGAGCTGAAAGGCACGAGAGCAATGTGCACCTCTTGCACCTATGAATGAATGTGCAGTGGAATGAGGAGACCCTCCAGCTGCAAGATCTTGGAGGACAGTGGCAGGACCAATCAATTCAAATCACCAGTTAATTCCAAGTAATAGCTTCCGTTGTCCAGTGAATAAATTAGTTTTTTATGCAAAGCATACATAAAGTAATATTTCTTTATGTTATTCTAGCATGCCTAATTAGTTACTGAAAGTGCCTGCATTTTGATAGATGCTGCACCTTGGCCTAAATCACAAGTTGTTTTCCTAGTAAACAAGAGGTACATCTGTCTTTCCTGTGACAGTAGAGAACCTAAAGGATGTATTTTGTCTCGATTAGCAAGAAGCACTATCAAATTTTACCACCCAGAATCAGTCTTTCACTAGAAAAATAACTGGCAATTAATTACAAATATAAGTCAAAACTGTTTAGCTTATTACAGTAGCTATTTAATCCTCTGACTGCAGTTAATTTTCCCTGTGTAATTTATATATAATTTCAGTGTGATCTCACCACAGCCACCTCAGGAAAGACTTTAACCTTCCTCTGCTATGATATGATCTTGTGTGTGGGCAGCTGAAAGTCACACTTGCTGCACTTCTACCAAATTGCTTTGCTAATGCATATCCAATTTGCTGGAGACTGCAAAGGCCAAACAAGAACAAATCAGAGTTGAAAGGTAGAGCTAGCTGTGTGCTTGTGGCACAAAGCCTTGGAGGCACCAGGCAGACTGTTGGGACCCTGACAGAACACACCTGAAAGGCACTATGAGTGACAGCTGTACAAACACATGGAGAAGCTGAAGCATAATGCTTCCACCACAAAAACCTACAGGCAGATCCACATGCCAGAATGCCTGCACCAAGGGCTGTGAAATATCTGGGACTGTGCTCTCCTAATCCATGTGGTAAGTTATTTAGCTTTTGGTAGATGGAAGTCACAGCCAGGGTATACGTAATGCTTTTTTGGTTTTTTTCCCCTGGCACATGATCCAAGATCTCTGCCCCACACCCTGAGACAGTCAGACTGCCTGACCATCAATACTCAACCTTCAAATACTTGAGAGTCATTGCAAAAATTTTACATTTGCAGTGATGTCCCTATTTAATGTTTCTCACCACTTCTTCAACAGGAGTCACCACTGCTAGTCTTTAAATTCTCATCTCGGCACTTCTACCAGGAAAAAACCCCACCATTTGTCCTATGAACTGCAGTCTGGTGCCACTCTGCCTAGCCCTTAGTTGTGCTGGTCTGTGTTCAAGGGAGACATAGCTGAGCCTGGAAAAAACAAACTCCCTGTAAGAGAACCTGAACAGCCCCCCAGCCACATGGGAACAAGCTTGCTGGCTATGGAAAGCAAAGATTGTCTCCCCCATGGCCACTACACAGACTGTGCACTTAAAGAACCTATAGCCGCATTTAATCTAATTTAGACCCCAGCTCAGTGATCAGCCGCCCGGGAAGTATCATTTATTCATTACTGGAGGGACTGGCTAGATAAACATCCGCTCTGCTCTGCTGTGCAGAATATGAGGAAAAACTCAGCAAGAGAGGCCTGTAATGCATAGATAATTGTTTGATTTTTGAAACCTCCATTTAAAGTACCAACTGCCCCTGGCTGCATAATTACCTTCTTCTTAGTTGCCAGGCGGGTGAGCAGCCCCGTCTTCTCCCAGTGTGCATACACCTGCTTCTCATATTCATAGGAGGGGAAGAAGCACACCACACCCCCTGGGACCACGTTGCACAGGTTGCAAAGGATTCGACCTGTCTCATCCATCTGCAAGAGAGACAAGAGCATATTGCAGCTGACAGGAGCTCCACCTAACGCCACTCCAATTCTGTGCTCAATCCCAGAATCACACTTTCCCTATAACATGCCTTAGGGGAGGAAAAACGTGGGAAACATGCCAGGTCTAAGAGAGCTCTCTAGGAGAGCTGGGCATCACCAAAAAGCTCTTCACAGCTTGGCCTCTCCTCCTAATCCAGGGTTTCTGTTACTGCCGTGGAGCAGTGGTCATTCAGGAACGCAGGGTTTATGTCCGTGGTCCCAGTGGATGGGACCTGTCTCACTAGAACAGGTGTGGAGAGCTAGCTAGCACAACTGGTGGAAATTCAGCAGGGGCAGAGCAGATCTGGTGTCTGGCCTTGAGTGCTTACTGGCCCACCAAAGAAAGAAGGAAAAAGGGCAGAAACATCTGCTGCCACCCCTATGGCTTGGGCTGCACTCTGCAGGTCTGCCACATTCCACTGTCACTGAGCCCTTCAAACTGTGAAGCAGAGTCAGAAATCTCCTTCTGATGCCCAGCACACAAACGCAGGATCTCAGTACAGCCAAACAGGAGTTGCTAGCATTCCTCGTCTGTGAGCAGGTAGCTCAAAACCCCTTTTGCTGCTACTCTTTCCCAATTACTTGGCAATACACCTGCTTCAAATCCCATGGATTTCCCTTGCCATGGCTTTTGCTCAGCCCACCTTTCAAACAGAGGGCACACACTGTCCTACAAAACACAAGCACGTGAAGCAAAAAAGAGATACCAGGGAAGGGAAAAAAAGGAAAGACTGACCATCTGAGGCAGGTCTCTCTTCTGGTAGGTAAACTCCAGCTGCTGGTTGGAAGGGCCACTGCAGAGAATTATGGGTAAAATGTTTTCTGGAGGAATCACATGTCCTAGAAACAAAAAACAAAGTAGTGAGAGCCAACATCACTGCTGTTGGCACAAATCCCACTAGCTCTTCAGCTCTACCTGCGTGCAGCGAGAGAGGCACACGTTTGCCTGGCTAAGGCAAAGTGCCTAAGTCACTCGGCTGCTCTGCCTTCCGTTCCCTGAGCCCCTGGGAAGAAGGCACGGCACGCTGCCTGCTGATACTGGCCGAGACCGCTGAGGAAGCTCAGAGTGGAAGGGAACTAGCATGGCACCCCTTTGCTGCCATGACTTCTGGGAAAGATGCCGTGTTGCTTAGAGCGCTGACAAACAGCGCCAAAGCGCAACGCTCGGGTCTCGCAGAGACCGATTATGACCCCTCCCCGCCACCCCGGCACACTCACCACAAGAGAACTCCACCACGCGCGCAGGGTCCACACCAGCGCAGGACAGCAACTGCTCTCGGAAATCAGCCACCTACGAACCAGAAGCCGAAGAGGGGTAAAGCACCAGCGTCCCAAAAGACACCGCATCAGCCACGCTGCTGCTGCTCCTTGAGCACCAGCGGCGAGGCAGGGAGAGCGGGTCAGCTCCCTCCGTGATGAGAAAATCAAGGGCGTGCGAGCGCTGAGCGCGCAAGCCCGGGCTGGGAGGCGAGCTGGAGCCCGGGGCGCCGAAGGAGGAAGGGCCGGCGTAAATCCCTCCAGGTCTGCCACGGCCCGCGGCCGCCGCCGAGCGCAGAGCCCCCCGGCCCGGCCGCCCCCCGCCCCGAGCCCGGGGCCGCCTTCGCCGGGCGAGGAGCGGCGGCGCCCCCTGCCGGCCGGCCGCCCGCCCGCCCCGGCGCGCCGCTCCGCGCTCTGCCCCGGGGCGAGGGGCACGGCCCGGCCCGGCCCGGCCCGCCTGCCCCCCGCCAAGGCCGGGCCGAGCGCCCGGGGCGGACCTGCAAGCTGGCCCGAGCGCAGAGGGCGGCGTGAAGGGGGCGGGGGGCTCCCCTTCCAGGGCCCGCCGTGGCCCTGCTGCACAGGGCGGGCAGGTGCCCTGCCTGGAACCAGCCAGCCTCGCTTGGCGCAACGGGCTCCAATTTCAGACTTCCCCAGGCCCCAAAACCCGTTACCGGGACTCCCAAGCGCCGCACAGACCACAGCTTGGACTGCAACTACGTCCTCTCTCCCAGTTGCAGTCTGAAGGGTTCAAAGCTGGAAGGGCAGCCTTCCAGAAGGGAGGTCCTGCGCTTCACGCCCTCCTTGCCCGCCTTGTCACCACAAGAGCAGAGGAAATCTCAGGACATTGGTGTCCAGGAACAGGATAAATGTAACTAGCTGGGATACCTGACACGCCCCACTGCATCTCTACAGCACAAACACGCTTGTCTCTTGGGCACTAAAGCAACAGGAGAGGGATGATAAGCTGCCTGCCACCGTACCAATACTGACGTGTTGATTTTTCTGAAAGATCCCCTATGGGATGGTCCCTGTGGGATCCCTGTCCGGTTACAAGGTCAGATGGTTTTTCAAGGTCCTCTGACTACTACCTGTGCTAGTTCCAACCTACCACGAGCTCAGCCTCAGCCTGTATCGTCCTGAGAAAGGCTGACAAGGGCAATCGTGCCCTCGCACCTACTTTTTGCACCAACAGGCAACGTGACACCTCATGCAGGGAAATTGTACAGGGAGATAAAAAGGTAGGTAGGAGAGGTCTTTTCCCACCGACACCATGGGAAGCAAGAAGAAGAGCACATCCCAGTGGGGCCAAGCTGCTATCTTTCCATGCCTGCTTACAGAAAGCACCAGAGACCTCCCGACACCTCAGCACAGCATCCTTATTCCCTCACCGGCTGCATGGTGCCTCCAGCAATGATTACAGCACGGCATTCTTCCACCACCTTGGCGAAGTGGACAGCTGGATTCAGCAAGAGGAATTTGAGGCTGCTTTGACCAACTGTGCCTGGGAAAAGGAGATAAACAGCATCAGGAGCTAGTGGTGACACACAGTCAGGGATATAAGAGATTCTCCCTCCTGCTCTGGGCACTCTGGCAGGTCCCCACCTCTCAAAGCAAGGACTTGCTATTCAACACTGCCAGGGGCAGCAGCAGGTAATACCAGCCTGGAGGTTACCTTCCGCTTCCAAATCTTGCTGCAGCCATAGAAAAGACACAGTAAATTGCAAGACAAAAATTGACATCCAAAGTGGGAGCAGAGCTCTGCAAAACCTGGCCCCAATGCCCTTGGTTAAGAATTCCTTGGGTTCATAAGCACCCTCAGACAGACCAAGCCTGCTAACCTGCATCACAGACACCACAGATATATTGCTGCAGGCTTCCCCCAGGCTCAGGATCTCCTCCCTCACTGCTAGTGAAGCTTCCTGCTTGCAACTCCTGCCACCTCTCCCCAGCTTGCCTTTTCCAGTACCTTGCCTGCTGAGAATGACTCTGCCATCTTGGTTTGCATTCGTCAGGGCTGAGAGAAACCCTTCAATCTGCATCAATGGAGAGGCAGTTCGGAGCTGCTCATTCTCAGCCTCCATGGGAGGGATCTGGGGAGCACCTGCTGGCCCGAAGAGAAAAGGAGAGGCAGGCAACTTAGGCCACACTTCTGAAGACAGGGACTAAGCACAAAACATGGATGGGTCCTTTCTACAGGAACACGATACCTAGTCTACATATGCAGGCAGAGAGCAAAGACCCAATAAAGGAGAGAACCCAAGTTCTGTCTCATTGCCAGGAAAAAAAAAAAAAAAAGATAGATAGATCCGGGTTTTGTAGCTGGCAACACTAAACAGAGCTACCCATGGTAGTTCTGGTCCCAGAGCCAGCAGGTCACAGCAATGAAAAGCTTGAGTGCATTCAGTGTAAACAGGGAATCGCATCATCATTCAGCTTGGAAGGGACCTCAGGAGATCATCTAATCATATATATAGTTGCCTAGGTCATCTACTTAGATATATCAAAAAACATCTGTGCAGGAGAGCTTCTGGAGTCTCTCTTTCTTCAAATCTCTTCAAATCTGCCTCCCCCCTTTTCTCATGCAGATAGATGCAGGTTCCACATCCTCACTTTGTCTGCAGATACACAAGTGCACAAGTGGAGGATGCCTGAACTCACCCTCTTTATCAGATCCTTGCTGGAGAGTCAGAAGAAAGTTCTGCAAACCAGCCAATTTCTGGTTCTCCTTGTTGGTCTTCACAGCTGCGGCAGGGCCTCCATATCGCTCCATAAACCCAAAAAGCTGCCAAGCAAAAGCCAGAAGGACTAAGACTACCAACAGCAGGAATCAGGCAAGATAAAAACAGGTTTGCTGGCCTGCCACAAATAAAGTTCCTTGGTAGGTGTTCACAAACCAGCCCAAACAGAATCTATCAGCACAGACCAGAGCTCCCATTACTTTCCTCCACCCATTGAATCAAAACCAAAACAAGGCTCTGATGGTTGTTCCTCCAGTGCAGTGCAGCCTACCAGGCTGGCAGGTTTGAGGCCAAGCAGCACAGAATTAGCACCCACTGGAATACTGTGGTACACCATGTTGTATGTTTCTTTGCTGTATAAGCAAAAGGTAATCTGCCCATAGAGTGCTTTTTGCAGGAACCATTTTGCTTGCAGAGCAGGGTAGAGAAGAAAAGCTCCCAACCCAGCTGCTGCATCTTCCACTTCAAATTCAATGTGTGAAACAGCATTTGAACACTGTTGACCATAAAGCCTCAGGGGCAGTACCTTCCTACTGATGAGGCTCTTCTCGCAGTAACGCTGAACCTGTTGGAGGAAGACAGGAAAATGAACTGGCATTCAGTATCCCTTCTCCCATCCTGCTGCCCTTGATCCCTGTCCAGCAGGGATATCACTTGCTGTTCTTGCTGTGTTCTTGGGGAGGGGTGCACAGTTTTTCATGAGTGTTGCCTCCCAGACAATAGTTTATTACAAAGGCATTGCTTCTAGAATGGAAACACACTGTGTTTAGGTGCTGTGTTTGGAGGTTCGAGGGATGGGTTAGGTTACTGGAATAGTATAGTTTCTTCATCCTCAACCCTTACAGTTTAGCTTTGCCTACACACAGCCTCTGCACTCATACATGTTTAATTGCTTGCTTCCCTCTACCCCAAGACCACCTATCCAGCTTTAACACACTGTTATCTAGACAACAGCAGAAGAGATCTATACATTGGGGAGTCGGGGAGAATCTGCTAGAAAGCAGATTCTGCCATGTGGGCCTTGGCTCTACTTCCAGCTCTCAAACACACTTCCTGATAACCTTGAACCAGTCACCAACACCTGTGCCCTAGCAGACAATGATATTTGCATTACCTTGAAGAGGTTGATATTATCAATCTGGCTCTGAAATAGAAAGTCATTGATGGATTTTAGCACTGTCCCTGAAAGAAAACGGAGGAAAGAAGAAAAAAATTACTAGCTGCTGGGCCTGCAGCCCCTTGCTGCCCACACTCATGTCCCTGACTGATGGCTGCATACCCAAGGTGTTCACTCCAGTCTTACCTGTTTGGGAAACTGCCTGACAGCTAGGATTTTGGTTCACATTACCTGTAAAACATGAAACCAATTCAAGAAAGGGTTATAATGGGTCTGTCTCAAAATTAAGCAAGAGACTAACAACTGAGCTGAAAGGGACACTGCACCAGGACAAAAACCTTGCAAGAAATAACTAGACACCTGCAAAATGTAGCTATACAGACAAAACATCAGCTCCTGCTCAGTTTTCATTTCCCCTGTAGGGCAGCCCTACATTGTAGGACAAGTGTACTGCTGCATCCTAAGAAACACCACCTACATTCCTTCTGTAGCAGAGGCAGCAGGTAGGATGGGTGCATACAAATGCTCACACACTATGTAGTCATCATGCTGTAAAGATGAAGGGACAGGGACTGCAATGCATCCATCACCCCTCCTCAATGCAGCAGCAGGGAGCTGAGAGGCGCATAGGCTGGCAGGTGACTGGGAAGAGGGGAAAACCTGAGGACAGCTCCATGCCTAGACCCCGACAGCCAGAACAGGATTAATTGCTGCCAATCACTGCGTTTTATGTCCTAGTGTTTAACACTCACCTCACATCTCACTTCTGCAGCCTCAGTCATGAAGCTGTACACAGGCTGCATTTTCTAATGAAAGCACTTAACTGAGTGTGGGGAAGAGTGGCAGGAACAGAGGGTGAAGAGAAGTATACATTTGAGAGAAAGGCAGAGAGCACCACCAGGACCCTGCCCCAAAAAGCTGCATTTCCCCTGGGCAAGGAGGAAGTTCTTTATGAACTTATGACAGGCTGTCCTCAAGATACACTGAGGTCTAGCAAACAAATCATTAGAGGAAAGAAGCCCTGCAAATTCCAGTGGATTTGAAATCACAGCAAAATAAAATTATCTCACAAAGGAAAGCACCACTCAAGAAAGATTCATTCGGCAGAGGCATGCCTGACACAGATAGAGGCCTTGCTACCAGATGACCCAGCAGATTTATTCTGTGCAGCTCTTGTGCTGTCCTGATCACTGTCACATATCTGCTGTATTCCTCACTTAGCATCCTACTTTGTCCCCACTCAAATCAGATCTGAAAACCACACAGAAAGAGAAGGAAACTGCCTCTACCAAACTACAATGTCATCTGCCACTCCTCAGCTAGTCAAACAAAGAGAGGGGTTCAGGCAGACACCAGTCAACATGCCGACGTTAGAAAACAGCCTGAGAATAAATATTACTGGCATCTGAACCTATACATGAGCAACACTTCCCCACAGTCTCTGCAGAGGGGGAAGGAGGACAGTGCCCTGAAGAAGCACCAACTAGCTCAGAGCCTATCAGCATCCCTGGAGACAGAAATAGGTTTGCTTACCTCCCAGCATGGCCACAAACCGCTCCAGCAAATACAGGATCTGCTTAATGTACATCAAGTTCTTTGCCTTCAAACGTTTCCTATGAAAAATGAGACAAGTATTAGGCCCCAAAACATATTCAGAGAGTAACTCAAGCAGCTGAGCTGCAGAAACAAAAGCACCTGAACTCCCCTTCATTTGGGGGAGACGGGAACCAAGAATGATTTCTTCAGGCTCACTCTCCCTGTTTGTAACAGGGCATAGACCTCTGGATATCCTGTCTAAGGTCACCCCAGAACACTCACCTATGCACCTCACACTGTTCCTACCATTGCCTTTCTCCTCACATATTAGTTAGTTTGTTTATTACAATGGCAGCGATGCCTGAAGTCCCTGTTGCAGTAGTGCTCCACAAATTCAAAGTTATTAGCATTGAGCACAGTAATCAACCACTGCAGGGATGACAGGATGCAGAGCCAAAACTCACATATAGCTTCCTCCTCCTCAGAGCTTACCGCCTCTGCCATAATGCCAGTCAGCACATGAAAGACTAAGGGGAGACATGAAAGACTGAATCTTTTGAAACCCTGCATCACAAAGCAGGAGCTATTAGAGGGAGATATTGGGAAAGGAACTGAGAGAATAAGGGAAAGCCAGAATCCTCAGGGTATCCCCCTTCTCACTGCTTAATACCAGACCCATGAGTCTGACTTAGACAGATTCTAGACAGAGATAATGAAGCAAGTGGCTTTTCATCTGCAGAAGGATTAATGCAAATAACTTTCCAGTGGGGAAAAAGCAAGAAAGACCCTGCAGACATGAGGCAAGCCATGGCATCCACACTGCCTGCCACTGTTGCGCTGTTTTCCTCTGAGATCCTCACCTGTATCGCTCCATGTACTGCAACAGCTGGGAATGGGCACAGCACAGCTAAACGAACAGAAAAAGGAGCTGTTATTACAAAGGAGTCAAGAAAGGGCGCTCTGCTAGATGCAGAGCTCACTCATGATTAACAGGCCAGGCTATGACTCACCTGAGAGCCACTGACTTCCACACTATGGATACAGGTGATGGTGTCTATGAGGTTGTGGGCCTCATCAATGATTACGACCTGGTCCTTCAGCTTGATCCCAGCAGCACTCCTGGTAGGCTCATGCAAGAGCATCTGATAGGGCAGCACCACCAGCTACAGGAGAAGCACACACTGCCCTGATTCTAGCTCTCATCCTTACAAACTTAGGGCACTCCTCAACCGGTCATTAAAGGCCCATATCAGATGGCCTCACAGAATTCAGTCAAGTTACTCTTATTAGGGGAAAGGTAGGAAGAGAGATAGGAGCACATGCTTGAGAGAGGCATTGGGATGTAAGCTGAAGAGAAATCATTATGCTACAACTGCATATCAGTTCAGGTCACCTTCTGAATCTCCTCTGAAGCACTGAAAGCACATCTTCCAGTAGAGAACCAAGCAAGGAAGAAGAGCAGTGGCAAGAGCTAAGATTACACTCATGCATCAGTATTGCCTCAGAGTTATTGAGCCTTTCAAGTATTTCAGAATGCTGAGACATACTCACTGCCTCCCTATTAACTTCAAATGGGTATTCTCATTTTCCTTTGCTTTCTCAGCAAAACTACAGCTGACAGAAACACAGCCTATTTACAGACTCCCAAAATATTGAGTAACAGTACTGGAGGGAGCAGGCAATTGGTTTATTCTTAGAGCTCCTGGCATTAATTCCACTAAAAATATGTGCACCTTACCTGAGCAGCAGGAATGGCGTATCGACTCCCATAATATGGACAGGCTTTGGACTCCTTTCCCAAAGCCACCAACTGCTCAATATCTTTCACTTCCACTAGAACTTCATCACGGAGAAACTGCATTTGCTCATAGGAATAAAACGGGCACACAGTGCGACTTGCACGTCTCTTCTTCCCTTCACTCTCTTCATCACTCTTCTTTTCTAACAGCAGAAATCAAAAGAAAGCTATGAGCAATACACACGATAGCCTACAAAAAAAAAAAAACATTTTGCAAAACCTGCTGGATTTCAAAGCAGGCTTTGTCATGTGTATTTTTGACCTATCATCTATTTAAAAATTATTCAGCAGTAACATTTCCATCTCCACAGTGGACAGTACTCTTGCCAGTTAGATTTAGCCACGTGACATTTTCCAACATTGCTAGTACCAAGTTACAAAGACAAGTATCATTCTGCTGCAGAAGTCCTGACCAACTTAAGACACTCAGAAAATACTCAGAAAAAGATGTCAGCATCCTAGCCTGGAGGTAAAGAAAAGTAAAAGCGCGAAGGATCTCTAGCTCTGCTCCTCCAACTTGCCATTTTCAAGCTCCTACCACCCTCTTTCTAGAACCAACTGACAGTGCACACTATCTCCAGACTCTCATACCAGTTTTATCAGCAATTGCTTCCCCAGGCTGGAAGTGTTCCTACCATGTTTGTTCTTTTGCATCTCCATGCAGCGGTCATTGATGAGCGAGAGAGCCCCCAAGCGTCGCACCTCCTCATTGACACATAGATTCTTGGACATGCAAAGAGAGGAAGGTAATTGAGAACTGAGTGCTCCGTATGCACCCTTTGCTGTACAAGAAAAGATTTCTTTAAAGCAATCTCAGGCCAGATTCTGAAATGGAAAAGTCTATCGGTCAGACATTTTGCATACTAACTGCTACAAATATGCTCGAAACCCATAAAAACTTAGCAAGGAGGAAAAAAATGATAAAAGGTGCACTGAGATGGCTCACTGCTACACAGCAGCTTCTAAAAAGTGCTGCCAGAAGTAATACTAAGAGAAGCGCCTTCCCAGTAACTCAGACATCTGTAATATTCCACAACAGGAAAGGTAAAACAGACTTTTGCATTTACATCAAAGGTAGACGGCCAGAACAGAGCTCTCAGAAAAACGTACATCACACAGATCTGTGTCACGATCTATGACTGCTTTAGTTTTTCAATGTGAGATTCAGTCAATCCCTGAGATGCCTTCTGTGGTGTCACATCCACACACCTCCTCACAAAGTCTCTCACATTAAGTTAACATGCACTCTTGGTCCCTTATAAACAATACCACATACCTGCCTGGATCCCAAGGAGACCAGACGAGTGTCTTTGCCAAAAGGACTTTTTTGCACCTCACGCACAAACTGAGATAGCTGGGAGTGAGTGCGGCTGCAGTAGTAAATCTAAAATGAGGAAGAACAAAGGGAAGACAAGAGGAACATGGACGCCAATCCCCTACCTACAACCAATCCTGCAAGGAAGCAGCCAAGCACCTCAACAAGGTTAATCTTGCTCAAGCCTTCAAAAATACAAGGGAAGGGACACGTGTTTGAGTGTCAACTTACAACTGTTGAGGCCAACAGCCTTATCTTTGTTTTCTCCTATGCATTTGCCTTTGTTTCCATTTAATTTTCCAAGGTCCCCATAAAAACAGGGACTCACCATTGGAGAGTAATAAAAAACTGCTACTTGCAGTGTACTTTTACAGCAAGCCACAGCAAAAATTCAGCAGCATTAGCAGAGCAAGCTGCTTAGGCAGCCAGTGTAGTCCAGAAGGAGGTCAGCACAGCAGAACTGGTTGCTATTATCAACAAACTTGGCAATTCTTGGATGCTAGTTCCTAAATCCTTTGTACCGCATGACTCTGGGAAGGGTGCAAGGAAGCCATAATTCTGCTCACTCCTACACTGTTCTATGAGGTGGCACTATTCACTTTCCTCATCTCACCTTAGTCACATGTTCCTCTTCCAAATCATCGTCATCTTCCTCCAGCCTAAGAAAAGAGAAAGCTCAGTTTCCTTTCAGCAGATCACTGACAGTTAGAATCAAATGATGCTCTACTACAAGACAGAGGTCTCAAAAGAGATGGTTATGTCATCTCAAGAAGCGCCTCAGATCTTAACTCGGGAGGTAAAAGAAAAATCAAATTTTTAAGAATAGTGTAAGTGTGCACAAATCAAGTCAAGCCCTCCTCTTTAAAAGAAAAATGTCTGTAGGGCTCTGTCTTTAGCAACTTCAAGAATTTATTTTTTTTTCTTTTAAATCTGGGGCTTCTAAGCCCCAGGCATAAGCTAATCAGTGCTATACTATTCTTCGGTGAGCTTATTTATTTATTTTTGTAAAACTTTCCCTTTAAAGACAATTTACCACCCTCAAGCTATTGCATAAAGAAAAGCTTCAGGAAGATATTTAGTTGCCATAGAGTTCCTCAAAGGCAACGGCAGTTTAATGTTTGATAAACTACATATAAACAAAGTAGTTAAGTGTTTTGCAATTTTTAAGGCAGAAGGCTCTGTGTAGATACTAATTAGTAAATTCGTATTTTAAATGTACTTGACTTTTCATGCTGAAGTATGGCTTCTGGCTTTCTGCATAAAGCAAATGTATGAGAGAGAAAAGCATGTATGGGGTTTTCATGCTAAAGCTCAGTCTTCAGAAATGCGAACATGTCTCCCTTTAGAGTATCAAAAGATGCCAGTGCTAATCTGCAGGACTCATAGCTTCCTCTGATGCCCTGAGTGTGGTTTTGCTTTTCTAATGCAAGGAACTTGATCTCAAGTCACTCACTCAACATCCAGAGGCATTCTTTGGGAAACCAGGCATGGATAAAGGCAGGACATTTGCCACACATTTTAAGAAAGATGCACTTTCTCAGAAAACACTTCAGGTCACTCCGATCAGTTTAACAAAAACTTAAAAAAATGAAACAATAACACGCCCCCCCCCCCCCCCCAAAAAAAAAAAAAAACCACCAAAACAAACAAACAAACACCCAGAACAACCACTACCTTACACAGCTTGAATGGGGGAGAAACTCCAGATGCACACAATCACAGGTGAAATCTCTTTAATCAAGGCAAACCAAAAATGATACAGGACATGTTTCCTTGGCATGGAACCCTCTCAGTCCCTGTCCTTACCCAGATACCACTTTCTTTTCTTCATCACTCTCATATTCAGCAAGAATCAGCTCCTCCTCATTGTGATCCAGCTGCTCTAGAACATCCACCCCAGCTCCCTCTGAAAGAACCTCTTTGCTGAGCTGAAGAAGGTGCTTTGTCTCATCCTCCTCACCTCTCTGAAGGGAACACACCATCACATTATTTCTCTTACAGAAAGAGAGGTATTGCTTTATGCCATGGACAGGTCAGAAGACAGCACAGTCCCCCCCACGCAACACAGGGAATGGCTTGCTGGGTAAAACCCCAGCAGGACAAGCAAAGGCACCAAGGGTGTCTGAAGCTGTTCTGCCCCACAGAATGCAGTTGTAACCAACAACCAAAGAGTTGCCCTCACAGACCATACGAAGGGGAAATATAAAAAACCTTCTATGCAAAAAAGCTCACTGAACTAATAGATCCTGAAATTACAATATTCATGTAATCCAGTATTAGTTGCTTAAAGCGGCCCATAAAAGATGTGCGCCTGAGGAAAAAACAGCATGCAAATAAATGCAACCAAACAAACATATAAAGACATAACCAAACACTCTGTCCACATTTAACTCAAAGCTAGGATAAACTCAGCACCTATTTTAGAACACAGAGCACAAGACTCCTCTTGCTGTTTTTTTTCTCCAGTTATGTGGTTCTTATTCTAGCAAACACAGGTCTACCCCTCTACAAAAATTCCATTAAACTGTTGAAGAATAGTTTTCTGATTAACTTTGTGTTCTAATAAAGAAGAGTTCATTTTTTCAATATGAAAACAGTATTTTCCAATATCAATGAGCAGTTTTTTACCACGGCATTTATGAAAAATGCAGTTAGCGAGCACTACAGAGGAGATGAATCAGTTGCTTTTCCAAATCTCTGTAGTATTTCTCTCATTTGCTTTCCTGTTTCTTGTCATGCTTCTCATTTTACATACTCTTCATCCTCTTAATAGACAAAAGTTCTTTGTTCCATTTGTTTTTTATTTGCCATTCCCCTCTGAACCTTTGCTATGTCTGCCATACCCTTTTGACAGGAGTTGACCAAAACACAGCCCTTGAGATGGAGCACACTAGAAATTAATAGCCTGGCGGCCTAATAAATCTGCCTGTTTGGGGACCTGAAGGGGGTATCTTTAGGAAGTTTGACTCACCAGCAAAAAGCTCTTAGAAACAAGAGTACTGAGGCCAGTTCACCCATCTAACCGGCAGGAAAATATATCTGTGAACTTTTTGTATGTAGAAAAGAGACATTTCTGAACAAAACAATCACATTTGCAATGAAAGTAAAAAAATACAACCATTCCCTAGTTGTGAGCAAAATACAACCAAAGCCTGACGTGGCTTTTTTGAGAGGGTCTTCTGTTCCCATGATCTTAAATTTAATCACAGTTCTACAGGTTTTATTCCAGAAGTACAGAGTGTTCACACATGCTCATAAAACAGAGAGCTTTCAAAAAAAAAAATAATTAAAAAAATAAAAATCCAAGCATTAAAGCCTTTAAAACAAAAGCAGAGGGCCAGAAGGCCATCAGAACACATGCCCTTTCTGTCCACACACAAACATTGTCACAAGAAATTCTCTACGCACAAATTGTTTTTCACATCTGTATTTTAAAAAGAAAACTAATAAAAAATTCTGGATGGCCAATTTCAGCAACTTAATACAAAGGGCTCCCCAAACAGACAGGTTGGAAAATTCAGCGTGAAGTCGCAGACGTAAGCAAGTATGAACAACACTCAAGGTAACCAAACCAGAAAGTTCTAATCTCTGCGAGATAACTCACCTTCCTCTTCGCTGCATATTTTAACTGTACATTATGGCGAATTTTCTCAAGACGATCTTCTCGCTTTTTCCTCCTGATCTGCTCTTCCTAAAATAAAGGGAGAGTGAAGGAAGAATGAAGAGTATTTGGACCGAAACCCTGGGTATAATTACTTTCTTATGCCCTGGGTATAGAAAAAAATTAACTCTGAAACAAAATTGTCAGTACACCGTCCCTTTCTCCTGGAGCGCACGCCTGTTACAGATTACTGTGTTCAGAGCAATACAGTTTTCTGTCTTACGCAACCCGCACGGCAATGCCTCATCCCTCATAGCCGAGACAAAGTCCTGTGAAAGACAAGGACCACCACCAAAGTCCGCCTCGCCTGTTTTTCCAATCATCGCCCGGGACGTGAGCCTTTCTGACCCTCACACCTCCTTGTTTTACCCATCCCCTGCATTCCAGCGTTTCTCCACCTTTAGCCTGTCCACCATGTCCCGCTCTTCCTTCTTCTGCACAAAGGCCGTAACCCAGTCCGGTTCCCCGGCGGTGTCTCTGCTCTCTGGGGGCGCTGGCCCAGCTGGAGTCAGCGGCTGCTTCCCCTCCTGCCCGCTCTCCGCAGGCGCCAGAAGTCGCGCCTCCTCCCGCTGCTTCTTCTCCTCGAAGTCTCGGAGCCAGGAGAGGGCCCCGCAGATAAGACTCAGCGACTTTCCCTGCCACAGAAAATAAAGACGACCGGGCTCCCGCCGCCGCCGCCGCCGCCACCGACGCCCGCACGGCAGCCGTGCCCCTCCGCAGGGCCGACCCGCTCGGTGACAGACCCTCCGGAGCGGGGTCGGGCCCAGACCTGGCCCCTCTCCCCGGCCACCACCGTCCCTCCCCACCCAGCGGGCCCTCCGTCCTCCCCGCGGCCGCCGGCTCCCTGCCGGGCCGCGGCTGCCGCCGCCCCGCCTCACCGTGCCCGTGGGGCTCTCGAAGATCCCGACGCGGCCAGCCTCCAGCGCGCCGTACAGCGCCGCCATGAACCGCTCCTGGATGAGGTAGGGCGTGTAGGGGAAGGGGAACCGGCCCCCCTCAGGGCCCGCCGCCCCGCTTTCCATCCCGCCCGCCGCCGCCCCGCTTCGAACCGAGCGCCGGACGCGCCCCGCCCCCTTCCCGTGACGGCCCGCGCCGAGCGGAAGGCCCGCGCCTCCTCCGGGGGCGGCCGGCCCCGGTCTGCCGGGCCGGGCGGGGGAGGCCTGCGCCTCGGCCCCGGGCTCCGAGAGGGCCGAGCCTCGCCGCCGCCGCCGCTCTCCGTCCTCCCGTTCCTGGTCAGGCTGCCCTTCCCGGGCTCCCCGCCACGCCAGACCCGGTGCGGGGCTGACCCCCCCCCCCCCCCCCGCCCCACTACAGCTTCGCTCCCGTCAGACGCAAGGACAGAAAACTGGATTACACAGAGGAAAAAAGGGTTTATTTGGGATGGAAACACGTAGCTAGTCGTAAAACATGGCAGTATAGAGGAGGTTCAGGTAATACATAGTCAATTCGCATAGTAATAAATGCAAATGTAGTAATCCCTAACTGTAAACGCTGAACTTTGTACGTTAATACTTTACAAACAAAAGTGAGCTAAAGAAGAGTACTCTATCATAAAAAGGACTACAAAATTGCAAACGGTCTCTGGACCACCAGTAGGAACTTCTGTCATGTACCGGTTCAGAATAGGACATCGGGGGGGAGGGGGGAATAATTTTTTTTGGTTAGATAAGGTAAGGCCACGTTTTTGCCCATGTTTTGTTGATGTCCCAAGTTGGAAGGTATTTCAAACCAGCAAGGACAAATTTGGGAGAAGCTGCCACAGAGACTAGTAAGGGGCGGCATTCCAACTGGAAATGCTTGCGCATCCATGTTGTCTGGGAACAGCCACGACAGTTCTGCTACCGTGTCACTCAGGCTTGCATACGGAGGTAGGAATTCATTGTCCCATGTAAGATTTGGGAAAGAGGAAGAAAAGACACATAGACTGAAGTTCAGCTCCAAAGTCTTGGACTCAAAAGATTTGGAAGCACCTTTGTTAAACACTGGGTAAACTTACTACCTGCATGAAAAATAAGGGAAGGTCACAAAAAGAGAGCTCCTAAGACTACTACAGTGTCTAACAGGCCAAAGTTTTGAGTCATAATCAACCTGGAACTTTTTATTTTGATCTTCACTTTACCTGTAAAGTTATTTCACAAGCCTGATTCTCCCAGTTGTTATTCTACTGCATTCACAGTCCCTGACTTGCCCAGAAGCTGGTGCCCGTTCCTCAGGTTCTCAGCACTCTTCCTAAACCACCAGCACTCAGCTCTTAGGACTAACTCCCTGCTTCCAGACCTCCTAATGGTTTTTGTGCCGCTGGGGTTAAGCCCCCAGCCCCGACACCAGAGTTACCGTGTCTCCAGTCAGTCTCTTCCCACTGCGGTTCTCATCACCCACCTTTTTCAGGTACCCCCAAACACTGCTTTTGTTTCCTGCTCCAAACACCTGCTCCAGCCCTATGGCAGGAGTGAGCGGGAAGTGAGTGTTCTCCTACCCACAGTACATTTATAAGGTTTCTTGGCCGCATGGATTTTCAAATGCACTTTAAGTGTCGAGCTTTTCCGGAAGCTTTTCCCACACTCGCCGCACTGGTAGGGCTTGGCTCCTGCGTGGATCCTCAGGTGGGCACCGAGGGCTGAGCTGTGCCTGAACATTTTTCCGCACTCCTCGCACTTGTAGGGTCTCTCCCCGCGGTGGATCCTCAGGTGCACGTTGAGAGCCGAGCTCCGCCGGAAGCTGTCCCCGCACTCCACGCAGATGTAGGGCCGTTCCTCGGCGTGCGTGGTCTGGTGCTTGGCCAGAGTGGAGCGGTCGCTGCACCTCCGGCCGCACTCAGTGCACTGGTAGGGGCTGGGCAGGAGGCCACCGTGGTACACGGGCAAGGCCTTCCCCCCATGGATCCGGCGATGAGTGGTGAGCGCTGAGCTCTGGCTAAAGCCCTTCCCACACACGGGGCACTTGTAGGGCTTCTCGCCTGTGTGCGTTCGCATGTGGGTCACCAGCGAGGAGCTCTGCCGGAAGGTTTTCCCGCACTCGGTACACTCGTACGGTTTCTCTCCTGTGTGGATCCTCTGATGCCGAATGATGGCCGAGCTGTCCCGGAAACGCTTCCCGCACTCCTGGCACTTGTGGGGCTTCTCTCCGGTGTGGACTCTCCGGTGTATGATCAGGGAGGAGCGGTCGCTGAAGCTTTTCTCACACCGGGGGCAATTAAAGGGTTTCTCACCCTTGTGGCTTCGCTGGTGGACGATGAGATGCGAGTTCTGGCTGAAGCTCTTCCCGCATTCATTGCACTGGTAGTGTCTCTCTCCCGTGTGGGTCCTCTGGTGCCTGATCACATTGGACCTCTGGCTGAAGGTCTTCTCACACTCGTTGCACTGGTAGGGCTTCTCGCCGGTGTGGATCCGCTGGTGTTTGATCAGGTCTGAGTTACGGGTGAAACTTTTCCCACATTCAGAGCAGCTGAAGGGTTTCTCTGCCAGGTGGATCCTCTGGTGCTGACTCAGGTACGAGCTGCGGCTGAAGCTCTTCCCACACTCGGGACACTCGTAGGTTTTCTCTCCCACCTGCTGAATCCAAATGGCACCGTTCCCACACATGGGTGGGTCTGGCTTGTCCCCAGCAAGAATAACCTTGCTGATGTGGGCTCTATCACTGTCCTCACACTCCCAGACTTCCATCCCACAGGGAGTTATCATTCCCCGCCCCTTTCCAAAAGATGTCTCCACCTCACTTTCTGTCTCCAGCTCCTGCTTGCAGTCCTGTCCTTGATCGGCGCCCTGGAGGGTATCTTCCGTGAACTTTCTGGAGGGGAACAGATGCAGTTCAGCTCTCATAGGACTTTCCTGATGAAGCTTGCCCTTCTGTCTGTCACCCATGGTCCTGTCACCTGCTGGAGTGAACACAGGAACTAGCAATTAATAACTCCCTCCCTCTGCCCCGACTTCTCCGAGGGAGAAGTCCAAACAGGGCAACCGCAGAGACCTGCTGCACATCAGCCACCATTAGCTAACAGCCCAGGAGCCAGCCCCTTGGTGTCTCCTCTGGGCAGAGTGAGGGCACGGAGACCGAGAAGCGCAGGAAAGGAGTGTGACCTGAGGATGGGCGGCCGCTGTGGCACATTGCAAAGAGGGTCCTCTGTCATAAAAGTTACAGCCCTAAAGGACAAAACCTGTCACTTGCTTGTCCTCAAAGTTCACGTGTCTAGTGAGGTTAGAGGAACGTCATCACTACTTTCCTCAACTACCCCCACTGTAGCTGCTTCTCTTCCTGTTGCCTCTCACTGCTCTTCTTCCAGCATTCCCATGCTTAATCAAGGAAGGAAGCAGCCAACACCACAGGAACATCCACCCCTGCCAAGGAGACTATCTTCTTTCTTCTCTCCAGTCATAGCCCTTTCCCTTAAAAAGAAAGCCCTACATATTCTGCAGCAAATAGTATCTAGATTTTGTCTACAGAACAAATAGGCAAGTGAGTGGAAAGATAAACTGTTTTATTAATCAAGCATGGAAAAGAACATTTAGAGGCTCCTGATTTTTCATTAGTTATACTCATATGGAGAACACACCTCAGAAATGGATGCCAGAGTGTGAGGTAATCCAATTAGCCGGATGGCACTGCTTACAGAGTTAAAATCATCCTCTTAAGTGTGGCAGGTCAGAATATAAGGTGAATGCAGCAGGACAAACCACTCAGGTTTTGTTTCAGGTGATCTGCAGTTTTTAGAAGACACGACCACACTGGTTATACCGATTCCCAGCGTTTTGTTTACAACACTCAGGGCTGAAAAACATTTGTAGTACAAATAAAGGTATAGCATTAGCCCAAGCCACATACCTCAAGGCAGCAAACTGACCAATAAAATAATAAAAATCCTGCCAGAGTGAAAGGAAGAAAAAGCCACACTTTGGTTAGTTATGCCTTCTAACATTCTAAGTATAGTCTTTGCTGAAAAATACACAGGATTTTATTTAATTTTGGATAGGGTCTTTTTGAAAGGGTATTAGATACCCCAGGAGTGTGTCTCATCTTTTATCAATACCCTGCCTACAAATCTTCCTGCAAGCAGAATCTATATAGTATGGGAGCAGAAGAGGCAGGATGAGTGCGGAGCATGCAGCTCAGCATTCAGCTCTTCCCTTCCCAGGCATGGTCTATTCAATTTCTCACCTTGTGAGCAATCTCTCTACTCTCTCGGTGTTTAGCTGCTTCTGGCCACAAAGCTGTTCCTCTTCACTCCATCCAGGAGGTTAAAGCCAAGTCAGGGACTGCAGATCCCGATCAGAGGAGAGAAAACAGATGTAATATCCATCATAGTAGCAGTGCTGTAGAGTGAAATTACAGGAGAATAAGTATTTAGGAGACAAAACCAACCTAGACCAGAGGAAAATGATGCCCAGAAACATGAGTCAGGGTCACTGTCTGTTCTGCCACACACACTGTGACACCACTGTTCGGATCCAATAACCAGGGCCAGCTCATGTAGCAAAGATGGGGTCAACTACACATGCTGCAGAGAGCTGCCTGCCAGCTTGCTGCCTTCTCACAAGTGTCTGGGTGTTCCTCCTGCTGTACTTCCAGACCAAAAATGCCTCCTACCGAGTTTTGTATAAGAAAAATACTAATTCCTGAAACCATTTTCTCTCCATCATCGCCTTTCTTCCTAGTGAATTAAATGAGAACATAACATAGTTAATGCATTTCTGTTCTGCAGGCAGAGGAAAAATGCTGCCTTCACAATTGGGCTGCTTTCTGCATCTGTCTGGCGTCCTGTTTATTGCCTTTACCAAAGGAGTATTTTGCTTGGTTGCTCTCAGTGGCTCAGCCAGGCATGCACAGGTCTGGGTGACAGAAGAGATTTTGGTCTGCTCACACATTATCAATAGGAGCAGTCCAAAGGCAGAATTTCCTGTCCTGTGCTCCAGAAAAATGGCATTTTGGCTGCCTCATTCCAGATGGAGATTACAGGCCTGGCAGTGAGCAGAAAAAACAAGTCACACACACCTGTTTATGCATGAACACTGAGATGATTTAGTCAGCCAACATGCAATCCCACTTCTCAAGGATCTCTTTTCAGAGCAGAAGTATGCTGTGCAGGAGCGGGGTTTGTGGGATAGAAAATTAGGTCATCCATTTAGCTTTAGCACTACATTTGTGCAGTGGTATTTATACAGAGGCATTTTAAGATGTTGAAGGCTCAGTGATGTCCTAGGATTATACAGGTTACAGAAAGAAAATGCTTATGAACTGCACATGTGAATGCCAGCTCTGCAATGGCGTTACACCATTTTGGTTACATGGATTCCCACCGTGCCACTAGCAGCAAGTGTAAAATTACTCATGACCGGGTGTTCATCAGAAAAAGAAATGTAAACCAGCATCTTTTTCTTTCAAAATGAGAAACAAACTGAACTGGCTGCTCAGTGGTGTACCAGAGGAGGTTATTGTGATAGACGCCGGTTGCCAGGCCCTCCCGAGGACAGGGGGATGATTTTCCCACCTGCGTAACGCCACCATGATAAAAGAAGGCCCCTTATAAAATGGAGAGCTGACATTTTGTTGGCTCTGCCTCAGCCTGGAGTCACATCCTTCCTGCTCCCTGCTGCCTCCTCCACAGTGGATTCAGTGGGCATCACCCCCTGGGGAGAGGACGCTTCCACTCCTCCCGGCAGCAGGCAGCGGCTGCAGGCTCTGATCCCAGGTCAGAGGCAGGGAAGCCAAGTTCTCCCTCCCCATATGACCCCCATCCACCTACAAGGCAGTGCCGCTCTGCGGGTAAGCCTGACCCTGCTGAACCATCCTTCTGATTTTAGGAGGAGAGAAACGTCCTTCTGGTTCAGTCCCTTCCTGCTGCCGCTCATGAGCTGCTGCAAGCACACGGTCAACATACGTCCTAAAATGGTGGGTGGACACCTACAGAAGGCAGAAAGCAGACGCAGGAAGACAACTGATGCTGCGCAGAGCCAGGCAGGTTGTGGGATATGGCAGAAAACCACGTTGTGTGATAGGTAGTAAAGATCTGTCCCTAAACAAGATGGGAAACCTGAAACACCACCGAGCACCTGACAGGGACAAGGTGCCGGTCTCCAGAGAAGCCACGTTTGGACAAAGCCGAGTCCCCAAGCAGTGTCCTGGCTGATGAGGTAACCTGGTCCTCATGAGGCTGACTGAGGAACGAGAGAGGTGTCCTGTAGCGTGGGGAGGCGATGGGCCGCACCAAGCTCCTGTGACAACAGACAGATGGCAGCCCCAACGGGGCTGCCCCATGCAGGACATGGCTGGCCAGGGGCAGGCGAGCCACCACTGAGACCACAAGTCTTGGGAAGACAGGAGAGGCATGGAGAACAGAAAGCTACCATGGATGTCAACCGAGGGAAAGCAAACATCTTCTGTGTGGGCTTTCTCTGAGTTTGGACGCGGTGGCGCAGCGAGGAGGAGCTGGGCCGCGTCCAACCTCGACCTCACGCAGGCGGCCGCCGCTGCCTTCCCCGACACAAACCCAGCACCGGGCAGCGGGCAGCCCCGGCGGCAGGGCAGGAGGGGAGGTGGAGGGAGGTGAGGGCAGGAGGAAGGGGGGACAGCAGGGGGAGGAACAGTGGGAACAGAGGCCTCTGTGACACCACCAGGCAGGCCGCCTCCCCCAGATCTCCGGGCAGAACCCGGTGGGGCAGAAGGACGTAGGCAGACGGGCAGAGCAGCGGAGGTGGGACCTCCAGCAGCGCAGGGGGCCCGGGCTGTTACAGGCACTACACGGGGTGCGATGTCGGCCACGTGGGCTTGTCTGGTTTTGTCTGGTGAGTAGGAAACATTTCTCCTTCAAGCCAGGTTGTGAGAAAGGGCGGCCGACCTGGCTGCTCTTCACCCCTCCTCATCGCTCCTCGGCTTTGGCAGTTTGGAGGAGAGAGGAAGAGGCGGGAGCACCCTCAAACGCCTCAGGTGCTAAGACCTTGGAGGCTTAAAATTTTGCCGGTCTTCACCCATTGGAGCTGGTATTTTATTCATTGAGGAGGGCCAGAGAGTGACCTAGAAGCCAGGGAGCAGGACGCAGATCTGGATGCAGTGGGCAGAGGCTGGAGCAGAGGTGGAGACTGGAGACGTGATGATGGGCACAGCTGGGCACGTAAACCAGACGCAAGTGCAAAGGCAGAGATCTGGACTTGACCTGCAAGGCCAGAAGGGAAGAGCTGGCCAGGTGAAGCGACAGGGGAGGCAGGAGAAAGAGGTCTGAGAGAGGACCTTGGTTAAAGACAAACAGAACGGGATATAGCTGGGAGAAATGGATAGAAAGGCCAGACTGCCTTAGCCACATCCTAGCCGGAGACTGTGGAGGGCCCCATATCCCCCAGTTTCCTCGTTCCCCTGCTTTCTGCAAACACCCACACAGTCACCTGGCAAAGTGTGGTGCTGTCCTCTCCTACTGCCTCACCAAGTGCTTGATAAACTCCGCTGTCCTCTCGGGGGGAACGTTACGTGGTTTTTATTTGATCCTACTGCACCTACAGACACATAGGGGTTAATAAGATGGCATAGATGTTGATAAGATATAGGCCATGAGGAAGGTTTTAAGTTTGTTTTTACCTAAATTTAAAAAAAAAAAGATGTCATCGGTTAAGAGACTATTGCAGAGGTTGCAAAGTCAAACTTGGAGCATCCCTGAATCCCAGTCATTTTGCAACCTTAGATTTGTTCCCCCTGCGCAGTGACGTAGTAACCCAGCTCTTTAATGATCTGGCTTCAGTGTTTTCACATGGGTTTTGGCTTCTTTAGTCCCTGTATGGACACTGCCTTTCTAATAAACAGCTATTCAGTATGTTATGCCACCCTTATTGTTCAGTGTTCTTGACTCTGCTATATTTACTGATCCTATTTGAACTCTGCTATAGACAAAATGACTCATTTCCTCATGAACTTTTTACATACTCTATGTTTTAGAGCTTCACAGCTATTAATTGGTTTATAGTGATTTTGCAAATGGCAAAATGAGGGCAGAGAGGGATTAAAGTAAAAAATATCGACTGCTTTTAGAATCTCAGTTTGAGATATCTCAGCCCTGTCTTCTCAGAGTACATATGCTAATGTAGCACTTACTTGCCATTCAAAATACACCACATGCAGACTCCAAAACTGCAAGACAGCTCAGCCTTCCTATAAATGGCAACCCACAAGGTAAGGAAAATGCCACTAATAACACACTAAGAAACCCGGTACTTGCCTAGCATCACACTGGAGCCTCTGTGCTGTAGCCAGGAATAAAACGTACTTCTTGGAAGAGCATCCTCAAAACTACCCTTGCCCTCCCAGCATCTTCCTGACTTGTTCTTCCATACACCTTCCAGGCTGTGGGAAATGAGGTAGATGTCCTGAACATAGTAAATGCCTAACCTGGGAAACCGATTCCCTGCCACAGCAGGTCCAGCCTCTATGCTGAAGGAGCTGCCAAGTCTTTAGGAGAGTAGGTTGCCGTGAACTTAAGGAACGTATAAAAAGCATATGCGAGAGGACATGAAATTAAGATTGCACATGAGGCTTTTATTTGGGTGCATCTAACCTCCAAAGGTTTGCTCTCACAAGCTTTCATAATGTTCTTTACAGGGAAGAACTGGCTTTAAGTTTTGCATGAGGGTTCGTTGAATGCTTGGACCATTGTAAGGGCATACAGACATCCACTGGGCCATGCTCCATTAACTCAAAGGGTCTGGACCCACTTACCCAGAGGAAGAGAATTTGCAGAGGCTAAAATCTTGAAAGGAAACAGTCTCCTTGCTCCAGCCCTGACAGCAGAGCTACATTCCCAGTTTCAGCCATGACTTCCAAGACATTTCTTCCAGTTCAAGATTTGAATCTCCAGAGTTTTGGTGAAGGTCCCTCAGCTATGTACTGTCCTCAAAATACTACACCCCTTTCAACATGGGCAGAGCAGGTTTTCCCCAGGTCTAGATCCCCCATCTGGAGCCCGTTACTGTACTTCCCGTGCACTGGATCCTGCACCTAGAGAAGGCAACAGAGATCTGGGTTCAGCCCTCCAGCTCTTCTGAGTGTGCCATGGTTAGCATTTCCTTCTCCCCCTGACTACCTGCATTTTATTTTTTACCAGTGCTCTTGGGCTGGGGCTGCACAGCTGGCCCTCAGGGCGGGAAGGCGCAGCAACTGGGAACACCACTCTCCGACCAGGAGTACCGCCAGTTCTTCAGGTCCCTCCGGACCGCCCGCCGCGCCAGCACTGCCTGCATTCTTCGTGCACTGTACGGCTGCCAGAATCCCCTGGTCCGGAGACTGGACGAGTACGAAAACCACGGAGTCATCCCTGAGGGTAAAGCCGACCGTGACTCCCAAGGGCAGGCAGATGGATGGGGGTCCTGCACAGGCAGCACTGGACCTGATTGCTGGGAGGGGACAGAGACTCTCGTGGGGGAGAAGGCTGGGTAGTGATGCTGCAGTGAGGAGAAGACATCTGCTCATGAGCATCCTCTCTCACACTTGACTGCATCCAAACGTGTCCCTGGGACCAGCCTCCTCCTGCACCTTGGGTCATGGAGATGACCAAGAAGCAGTGGAGTTTCTCACTGAGGCTCAGGGAGGCACCCAAATGGCATGGGGGGTTTCATGGAGGGATGTCATTTGACAGTGAGGTTATTGCTGAGGGCTGGTGGGACCCCAGCACTGGAGTTTATCACTGAGTCTGTATCTTTATTTGCCTCTTTCTAGGGCCTATATGCGCTGAAGTGCCAGGAACTCCTTTCTTCCCTGACTTCTGCACCTTTGCTTTTTATCGCTGTACTAGGAAAAAGTATTTTATTAAGGTGAGTTCTTTAGCTGTTTCCTGAAGGCCATGGTGTGCTCTGGACAAGTAATAGGCAAAAGGGAGAGCCCTGAAAATGAGGAAGCGGGAAAACAGGAGGCTAAAAGACAGGGAAGATAGAAGGGAGCCATGGGCAGCCCACCTTCCAGGGGCACTCACACCAAACTGACTAGCTTACACAGACGGCACCTGCAGCCAAAAAGGAGACTTTGAGGAAGGTATTCCTCAAGAAAATGAACCTTTGAGGACCACCTCAGCCCTCATCTCCAGCTCTCATTCCCAACAAAGTTGAGACAATCTAGGTTACTGCAGGAGAAAGGGTGATTCATGCAGGCTAGAAGAGAAAGAAAGTAAAGAGAAAGACAACTGGGAGTCACAAGAAGAGACTTATAGGGAGACTTGACAAGGAAAGGAGAAGAAGGTTTCTTTCCTTTCTTCGGCTCCTCTTTGTAGGGAGTGGGAAAGATGCGATTGTGCAGTGAGTGCTAACCCCACAGACCAGGGGGGTGGCTAAGTGCCTGCTCCTGAATCCCACCGCCTCTACAGAGGTACGTTTTCTCCTCCACAGAGGACTGCATGCCCAGGAGAGAGCAGAGCCAAGCTGGGCAGCACACAAGCCTTCAATGACATGACCATGAGCAGTGACACCATGTCGTCCAGCATCTTCAGTCCCCAGCCCCTTTTCCCCATGTCTCCCACAACCACCCAGCCAGGCCACTCCAGCTCTGACACAGAAGTAGCAGTGATCCCCACTTCCTTACCTGAGGGCACACCATGGTCGAGGAGCATGCAGCTAAATCCTTCTGACCCACATGCCACGGAGGTGACAGCCAGTGGCCAGCAGCAAGGACAGCTGCCCACCAGTGACATCCAGGATCTCCTCCTGAGGCTACAAGATACCCACGTGCAGAGTTCACTGCAGACACTTCAGCGGCTGTTGAGCATGGGGAAGGCAGCGTGGGAGGAAGAGTTGCAGGCTGCCGCCCTGAAGCTGCTGGTGGCCCTGAACAATGCGAGCGTCTCAGTGGGCAACCAGCACTGATACAGGGCACAGAAGAGAGAAGTGAGCAGCAAAGGAGGATCAAGCCATTGTGGCTCTTCTACATGATGTCAAGTCAGATATGCTGTCTCAGAGGGGATGTATGGGAAGATGGAAACAAGAGGAGTCCTCCTTCCTAGGCCTCAGGCATCGTCAAGGTCAGCAGTGCTTCCTCAGGCCAACGGTGTGGGAAACAAGGGGAAAGCCACCTTTTCTAAGTGCATGCGAAAACCCAGGCACATGAAAGGATATTGCTCATGATTCAAACAGAAAGATGTTATCCTCTTGGAAGTAACTGTATTGAAGAGATACTGTCCTCTCCCATAAAAACTGTTCACTCGCTATTGTTCAATCTGGGAGACGGCCATGCTTGAACAGGGCAAGATGGAAAAATAATTCCATTTTTCCTGCTTGTGGTTGTGCCACCACAACTAGCTCTGTCCTGGGCAGAGAGATGGGGTTTGTTGTGTTTTTCAACGAATGTCATGGGAGAACGCTGGCCTTTCTTCATCAAATATAGGTGTTTCTGCTCAGAAGCATTAAGAGAAGAATCTTCTTTGGAAGTCTGTGTGTGAATATACATACATATATACACAAGGGGTGCTCTCTAAATGTAGGAAAGCCTTACCCTGCAAGGGAACTGCTGGTCTAGCGTTCTCCTTGTCTTCGTGTTTGTGCATGTTGTCATCTACTTCTGAAATGATGCTATGACACACACAGGGTAAATATTCCTATTAAGAACCTCCTCTTGTCTCTCTCAGAAAATCAGTCTGATTTATGGGAACCTTGGCTGAGTGCTGTTCCTTTTATAAACACTGGACATACCTGTAAGTAAAACCGTGTGAAGCCACCTGGAGCCAGCACTTGCTGCTAAGAGCAGAGCGGGAACTCGTCAGGAACCAGGTCTGGTTTTCTGAATCTCCACTGAGAATGAGTTTAGAGCTACCTCAAACTTACTCTAAACTCCAGTGGTTGGTTTCAGCTTTCAGGAGACCACCGTTAAAGTGAGAATCCCCTATTCACCTCTCCCCCCACAGGCCTTCTTGTATAATCTATTCCACCTAGGGCCATGAGGAGAAAGGGGCCAAAGGCCGCTCTCCTCAAGGATGCACCACAGCAAGCAGATCCCTGTGGAGAGGGTCGGGGATGTCTGTTCCCTTTACGCTGCCTAAGTGACACAAACACAGCCGACTGAAATATAGGCTCTGTCTCTATCCATCTCAAAATTACAGGTCCGCCATTTGTCCTGGGAAGCGCAATCCTTCCCCAGGCCGAAGAGAGGTCACGCACGGGAAATGTGCAAGCCCTTGAACAAGACTGCTTTTGCTTGCTTGCTTTCATGGAGGGCCGCCCAGCGCGTAGTCCTTACCGGGTGGGATCCCTAACAAAACGCAGGCTGACGTGGCCTCTCATCCTGGCACACCAGCTCATTCTCTTCTCCCTAGAAAGAGCCCAAAGCTGCCAGATCCCTGCCTGGGGCAGCAGGGCTTCGCGTCCCCTCCAGCTGCCTGGGCAATGACAGCTCCTCCAGCCCCAGCAGCGGGGCACCGCCGGGGCATTTCTTGCAGCAGCCTTCCTTGCCATCGCCGCCCTCGGGTCCTGGCTGGCAGCCCGCGCGTGGGTTGGTACACGCGTGGGGTTGCCAGATTTGGCCTCAGCGAGCCAAACGCTAGAGCTTTCGCCATCGGACGGCTCCGGCCAGGCCCTCCGTGATGCGACCGCCCCGCGCCGCGGTCCCTGGGCCACCCTTCGGCCGCCCTCCCACCGGGACGGGGCGGGCAGCGGGGGCTGAAGGCCGCGGGGAGCCGCTCGCCCCCGCAAGTGCCCGCACACGCCCCGCCGCCCGGGCGCCGTCCCCCGCCACCTGCCCGCCGGTCGAGCTCCGACCGGGCGCCGCAGCCCCGCGGGGTCCCCGCCCGCCCGCCCGCCCGCCCCGCTCCCCCCGCCGCGGCCCGGCTTCCCCGGCCGCCTCGACAACGTCACGTCGCTTCCCAGCGCGGCGGCCGCCTCGGGAGAGCCCCCGCGCTCCGGGCCCGTTACTTGGCGGGGCTCCGCTCGCCCGGCCCGGCCCGCCCCCCTCCGCCCCCGCCCCGCTTATTGTTGCGGCGGGCGCGGGGGAGCCGCGCTTCCCCCGGCGGACTTACCGGGGGCCGGGGCCATGTGCTCGGCGGCGGGCCGAGGCCGAGGCGGGGGCAGCGGCGGTGGCGGCGGCCGAGGGGAGGAGGCGGGGGGCGGCGGCGGCGGCGGCGGCGGGGCCGGGCGGCGGCGCGGCGGGGGCGCTGTGCGAGGGGCGGCGCGGCGCTCTCCGCTCCGCTCGGCTCGGCTCCGCACGGCTCCGCTCGCTGGTGTTAACCCTTGTCTGCGCCGGGCGCGGCCCCGCCGCCTCCGCCGCGGCTGGGGAGGAGGCTGGGGGGGTCTCCGGGGCGGCGCTGCCCCCTGCTCTGCGCAGGGCCGCCGGCGGGAGGGAGGGAGGGAGGGCAGGCTTCCTCCCGGCACGATGCGAGAGGGCGGCGGGGGAGCGGAGAGCCGCCGCCTCCGGGGCCCGGCCAGGGCAGCCAGGTCACCGCCAGCCTCGGCGCCCGGGGGCCCTCCCGAGAGGAGCGGGCGAGGTCCGGGAAGGGAGGCGGCGGGGCAGCGGTGGAGGAGAGGCCGCGGCGCGGGTTCGCATCCCGTGAGGTGCGAGGGACCCTCCAGAGGCGAGAGCATTGTCGGCTCCCGCGCTGGAAGAGCTGGGGTCCGGACACACGGCAGTCAGCAGCAGGACGCAAGCCCCAGGGAACCGTGCCCCCTGAATTTGCGGTGCTCCCTGTCCGTGTCTCCCCACGCTGGCTGTGTTTTACCGTGCCTGCAGGCCCTGGCAGGCGGGGAAGCACCAATGCTAAAGCCCAGAGCTGCTTTCTGTCACAGACTCTTGGTGGCAGGACGGTATCTTCTTCCTTGGGGACGCTTTCCTTCAGGTGAGCGGAGGCTTCGCTCCGCTACTGTGCCTGGAGGTTTTCTGAGACGCTGGTCACCGCAGCAGCTTTCGCTGTTTGGGTACAGCATAATACATCCCAGGGCATACAGGCACACAGCTTATGCCGCAGGAAAGGATCGGTCCACCCCGGGCAAAATTTACCTGTTACTATACGTCCTGCAAGTGCTGCTGACGCACAGGCGTTGAGCCGCTTATTTTTCCCCCAGGGGAACGCAGAATGGCTGTTCCCTTTAAGTAAGGGGCTGAGGTGTGTGACTGAGTTTCTAGCAGTGGCTGAAATATTTTCTACGGGCTTTTGAGAAGAATGGTGGGAAAGTGTTTACCAAGCCCTCCACGCATGCAGCTGAAGAAAAAGTTTACCGTTTTTCACAGGGGCAACTGACTTCTCAGTAGCCCATGGATGGTTTGCCAAATCCTGCAGAAGTCTCCTGATCTGGGAGATAGATAGAAAAGCACTCATCACACGAGCAGAGAACGATGACATGCCCCATAGGTGATTTCAAGAAAATTAACTTTATGATTCAGGAACTTGGTAAATACTGGGCCATTCCCCTATTTCTAATTGCCCTCAGCAACACTAAGGAGGATTCTCATCTCCACCTTAACAACAAGAGCCCAACTGTCTTCCCCTCCTACCTGTGGATAGCAGCTTTTCCAAAGGCAGAGGGAGCAGTGTTATTCCTAAATACAAAATCTGGCCTGAACAATGCGGTTGCCAACTCCAAAGATATTAGACAGACAAAGAGCTTGAGCAAATCTAGACTTTGCAGCCTTCCCTTTGCAGAGGGCAGGAATTTGCACAGATTGCACATTCTTTCTCATGAGCCCTGCCCCAGCTTCCTTCATTTTTCTTTTGAAGAAGACACTCTCCCTCATAGGATGGGTAAGTAAAATTAATACCACTGGTAGCAAAAACCAAACCAGTAGTGCGAAAACTCCAGCTACCAGAGCATAGGTCCGAATAGTGAGGGGTAAAGGAGGGAAGGGGAGGCATTTCTGATGGGCAGGCAGAGCGGCATTTAGTCCGTTTAAACAGCAGGATGCCTGGGCGGAGTGGGGTGCTGGTCTCCCCCTGCCTTTTATTGTAGAGAGTGCTGCGAAAGGCCACGTGCAGCACAGCTCTGATAACAAACTCGAAGGGACATGGGAAAAATCTGTTTCAACAACAGTTTGTATCAAAAGCAAATTATGAAAGACCTAAATTGTCACTTATTAGTTTGCACTAATCAGTATTCCACAGTAAGAGCATTGGTATTATGAGACTTTGCTATGTGATTTACGAGCCCAAGCCCACTTATCACCTATGGCCTCTGCTGCAATATCCCACCCTGTCTACATTTTTGCCTTTCACTGGCATGTTGTTTTCTGCCTCCTGAGAGCATCATCCTCAGTGAGCATCCTGTACCTGACTGGTACTAGCTTGCATCGAAAGTAGAACTGTCAGCTGGATTTTTCCAAGTAGTACCAGGGCATTAGCTAAATATCCTTGACTAGTTTAAATACCACTCAGAAAACCTCTGTTTTTAAACTCAAAGTAAGGACCTAATGGTCCTACCTCACTGTTCACCTGCTGCCCCAGTGTGCCCTGTAAACCTGGTTTCATACTAAATCAGTTGCAGCATTTTTTCAGCAGCTGTATCTTCAGCACCCCAGCATAGCAGGTCCCTTCCGCAGACGTTATCCCTATGACATCATGACACTGCAGACATGCATGAAAGCAGAAGTTGTGAAAATACAAGTCATCCCACTCACTAGCCCCATGAAACCCCACCTCTTTCCCCCCGGATGCTGCTGCCTACAAATGAATGTTAAGACCCACTGAACTCACACCATAATGAAGAAATTTCACCACCTGTTTGCGCAGAGGATGCCCCCACATCTTTCCAACACAATTTCCAACAGCAGTCCCACTAGGGGCATGTAACTGCAGGTCCCGCTGGAGTGCAGCCCAACAAAGCAGGGTTCATGACATCTTTATCAATCTTCTGCTGCTCCATCCCCTGCACAGGTAACAGCTGGTTGCACCAGGCAGATTTTCTTCACTGAGGATTCAAGAGCAGCTACCGTCACGCTTTCCCCATGTGCCATTTATGGAACATTAAGCTTTTGTAGGGGTTTGGTTATCTCTCCTTCTCTAACTCCTTCCTCTGTGAGACATTTGTGGCCAAAAAAAAGTAGAGTTCGCCATCAGACAACACCAAATGGCTTTTCTGAGCCACATTACCTCTCGTTCCTGCTACCTTTATCACAAATCAAGTCTTACAATATTTTCTCTGAAACTGAAGGCAAGGGCTATTAATTCAAGATAAAAGTGTACCACACATCAGCCTTCACTGATTTTCTGTCTGCCTGAAGGTTAATAGCAACAGCATCTGTATTACACTATATAGTAATGAAAAAAAAGAAACATTACACATTCCAGTTTAAACGTAAAGGAAACGGGAATCAATGAAAAAGGTTAACAAGCCTCACTTTGCTTCTTTGTGACTGCACAAAAATGCCCGGATCAGTCTCCCCAGATTGTATTTCACAGTCTTGCCATACAAGTCCTCACCCTCCTTTTCTTTTTAATCTCAGAGGTAATAGGGTCACTATTTTCTAGTGTCCTTGATAGTTATGATCTTTGGCAGTCTCACACATCTTAAGAGCATATTCCTTCAGTTAAGGACTCAAGTCCTTAAAAAAATCTTTGTTAATTAAGAGGTGAAAAAGCCCAGCCCACTATATATATTAGAAAGGAATACCTTAAATAACTCTGAAAACTCAGACATGAAACCAGATCAAGAATTCCCAATTCAGTGAGTCCAATTTAATTTCCTTTTCTGCCAATATTCTGAAACAACTGTTTAAGTTTTTCAAAGCAGACTAAAGTTGAGTCAATTATTCCAGCTCCCTCTGAAATGAACAGTTTTGTGGCTGAAGTTGGCTACAGTAGGCTGGAAATCTTAATTACTTGTTTGCCCATTAGGCACAGCCTTTCAAAGCAAACAAGATCTGACTTTGTAATTACAGGTATGTTACTTGAGAGATTTTCAGAAAACCAAGAGAGATGTGGAGGAAGCAACAAGAAACTGGTTTCTTTGCAGGTAACTTTGAAAGGTTTTCTTTGTTTTAAAGCATTCAAACATTCTGAAATACATAGTAAAGTCTCCCAAAGACCTTACTCTGCTCCCAGAGCAATGCTTTGAGGACTGGGAGAAAGTCAGGTTTATTTTACCATAACCTTAAAATAAACAAGCTTGTTTTTCCTGACTTCCATTTGTGTAGCTAAGGAGTCTCATCGCTTTCACAAGTAATAGAACAGTAAATCTCTGACTTGCCTATGAGGCATTCATATTCTGCCGCTCGGTGACCATGGATCCCTGATTACACAAGTGTCCTCAGCCAAGTAGGCAGCAGTTCCTTCTAGCTAACACCTATGCGCATGGCTCTGAAGTCATACAAGTGGGAGAAAACGGTGCTGAAAGGCAACCTGTTGACACAAAAGTAATAAACCCGATTCCTGTGATTTATATTCATATGTAACTGTAACCTGCAAATTTATTTTTGTCTTCTTTAATTTTAAGATAAGGACGAAAAGGTGTGAGGTCAAGTCTCAAACACAAAGGTCCACCTAGTCAATCATGTTGTCTCTAGCACGCAGTCAGTAAGCTGTTTGTAGGAGGAATATAACACACACAGGTACATGCTCTGAGTCTCCTACAGGTGTTGCAGAAGAACATTAAGTGCAAGAGGGCAGTAGGGAAGAGGGGAAAAAAAAAAATTTCTTTTGGAGTATTCACATCTGTAATGTACAGCTGTCCTAAAAAAGCTTGCAAACAACTGACAAGCAGGTAGGGCAGAGTTCCCGAGGCCCCCCACGGACATGCAACGGGTACCCTTAGCATTGCAACATAACCACTCCAAATCTAAGGAAGAGAAACCACAAGACGAAAGGTGGAGTTGAACATTCCACTGGAATTTCACATCTAACAGGGCGAAAACTCCATTTATTCCCATATTGCTCTGGTACAACACAGTGGTCATGGAGTTCATCTCTCAACACTAGCAAACAAAGGTACCCTTTGAGTGTATTTCCCCGAAACACAGTCTGGTACAAATGGATATAGTTTCTTTTCTCTGTAGAAGTTCTCCAAAGTGAAATAAGATCAGAGACACTGCTGAAGTCTCACCAGGTTCAATACACACATGGCATTCAATTTTCTGACAATGAGAATCCCCATCAAATTCCTTCTGCCACCCCCATCCCAAAAGGCTCACCCTTTCTCACCTGAACATCACCTCCTTATGAGCTGCTTTACTGATACATGAAAGCAGGTGTTATAAACAAAGCCATCATTCAGTCACAGCCAAAGATGAGACAGCAAAGTCAGGCTAAATTTAAATGTATTCCCAGCATTACGGTAAACTGTTTGCCAAGACTTTTGTACCTTAACACCTTGCCACAGAATCCAAAACGCCAGCCCTTTTAGTTTACCGAGATGACACACTTGCACTGTACACAACCCAACCCAACTCCTACCTGCTCCTTCCAGAGCTTGCCTACCCACCACGTCTGCTTGCTTCAGCACCCCCCAGCAACGTTTTGTCTTCGTGGCAGAGCTGCGTCGGTCCTTTGAGCTGCGTGGGCAGAGAGGGGGGTGTCCTGGGAGCGGGAATGGCCAGGGAAGGAAAGAGGAGCCAGAGGAGGTGGAACAGGTGATGGCCATGGAGGTGGGGGATGGTTGGAGGTGTCTGAAGGGTTTGCCAGGCAACCACCACCCTCTTCTGGGCAGGGGTGATCAACGTGGCATGGGCTTTCCCTACAACAGGCAGTGGGAGCAGCAGAGGGTACCCAGCGATCCTAAACTGGTGGCTCCCAAAGGTCTGGGGCATTTGCTCACCAGCGCATGTGAGCTCACGAGCGTGGTGAAACTCCAGCTGGAGAAATGGGGCTTATAGTCAGTCACCCATCCACTGGGACAGACACTTGGGAGCTGTTATCCTCCACCTGGTAGGGCAGGAGCTCTGGTGAGACAGTGCTTGTCCCAGCTGAAGAACACACTGCTGTGGCTAGAGATGCATCAATGACATTAACACAAGTGGAAAGATCCAGGCTTGCAAACACTTGCAAAGTTACTGCTAGCTGCTTTTTAAACCCTTGAACTACAGCTTAAAACAAACAAACAAACAAAAACCCAACAAAACCCCCACAGACCAAGAGCACCCAACCATACGAGTTCAAAATGCCATTTCAGTAGTTTCTGTGTTCATTGGGAGGCAGACCTTAAGTAGGGTTTACCATAGAGAAATTTAATACAAGTGTATAATACAGTAGGCAAGTATAAGTACCAGAAGGAGCCTCTCTGCCCCAGTTTCTCTCAAGTCTGATCCTCTCAGGCCAGCTCTGACCAATCCTCTTAATAATAGCACATATTACACGTCCCTCTTCCCCCCCTTTTTTTTCCCCTGCCATGGTTCTTATAAAGAATAAAAAATAAAATGGCATTAGCTGCTCTAACAGCATGCAAAATGTCTTTCAGGAGCTCCTACTGATCTCTGCTTGATTTCAGCAGAGTCTTTTCAGGCGCTACTTCCCCAGGTTTCATCTCCATATTCTTCTTGTCAACCCAAAGCCTGTCCTTCAGGCATTTGTACTCTGAAGGAGAAAGAAGCAATCTCCTTGGCAGGCAGAGCTCTGTGAGTTCACAACGTCTTGCTTTTGTATGCAGGCTGCATCTCCTTGCACTTTAGTATCCTTGTTCCCCATGAAATAGTATGACTCTTGCATATCTGCAACTGTATTTATAAGCACCCAGATTAGTACTGTACTAGTAAGTCTGGTTCTCAACCACCTCTTAAAATAAAGGGAGACTGACTGTGTTTTAAAGGCAGTCCTCAAGCTCAGCAGCAGAAGAATCTCTTTTAGATCTGTTAGCTTTTAAAAGAAATTAATCCATTTTTCAGCAGAACTTTCAATACAGGATATCTGGGACTAGATGTTACGTGGTGGAATCTCACGTGTCAGCCCTTGAAAATGGCTGGAAATCCTGTTCTTTGAACCATGGCTCATTACTCAGCCTCCTTCTGTGGTTCTCTGCCTGGCAAATGCAGATATGATGGGCATTACGAGATGCTCTAATGCTAGATTCCCTGTAGCACAGCCACAGGGAAATGCAAATAATGATCCAACGCAGCAATGTAGTCTCTGCCAGAAAAGCAAAGTATAAATATAACTACACTTCAAACCATGGCTGTAATGTCCCCTGATCTATCAGCATGAGTTCTATTCTTTTCCAGGTTGACATTTTGAAGAAATAGCTCATTTTTACAATTTTCTTTATCTCTGAGGTTTTACGAAGCTGCTACATGTACATAGCTTATGCTATCCATTTACATTTTTCTATACCCATATGACCCTGCTGACTTCTCCAAAGAATATCAGATTTCAATGCACTTTGCACTGCTGTTCCGTTACCTCCAAAGGCCAGGCCATTCTTTACAGCAAGCTCCAGTTTGAATTGGTAATGTGAGCTTGCTGTGTAATTCCCTGACTCCTTTAGAGTGACAGCCCTAATGCCTTTTTATAATCTCTCATCTTTTACTGTGCCTTTGCAAATTTATTCCACATTTCTGAGAACAAGCAATTCCCTTTTCTTATATTTATGTGCATTGTATTTCTGGGTTCCTTTATCTTATATAAGTCATGTTTTCAAACCTAATATTGGCTCTTTGTTTCCAGCAGCTATAATAAACTAAATATATAACAAAGAGTGTAAGACCAGGGCAAGTATATATATCTGTGCCTAACTTGCTTAGACCTGCTCTCCCTGCTTTTCTGAAAAAGGCAATGTCATCTTCTTTACAGCCCTTTTAGTCTCTTCATTCCCGGCACCAGCAGGAAATTAAGGCCCTTCAAAAGAAGTCCCTCCTCAGCCCTTTTGTATGCATATACATTGGATAAAACCCATAATTTTACCTCTTCTAAAGGCTGAGATTCTTGTGTAAAATCACAGGATTTTAGACACAGAGGACTGAAGGAAAACCTAAGGTCTCACAAGAAAAAAGAATCCCAAAAGACAGAAGCACCGCTTCTCCAGCCTACACCACCAGCTTCTTGTAATGCCATCCTTTCCTTCAGTCAGATCCCCCTGCAGCATGTTACTTTATATAGGGAAAAACTGGTCCCCTCAGAGACTTACCGTAACTCCATGGACTGAAGAAGATGGATATGGGAACATGCAGGACTGGGGAGATGCAGAGTCTGGGTCTAGCTGCGAGCCAGATGATCGTTTTTTTTTTTGAGACAAACAATAGCTATGAATATAGGTTTATAATTGCACATTCAGATACTCATTGCTTAATTATTACAATGCAGGCACCTGTGGCACATCTCTATAAAGCAGCAGCATGAATGCTATGGAGGTCACCAGTGTCTGAGAGAAGTTCAGTCCTTCACTTGTTCTGATAGAGAATGTGCTTTTAAGACTGAAGTCACAGCTTTATATATCTTACTTACTCTCATGTAGACCACTTACAACACCTAAGGCACCACACCACAGTGTTACAGGAAGGTCTGTTTAAGAAGCCTGTAAAAAACCTTGACTTTTGGACCCTTTGTGGTTACTGCCTCTTAGGTCACCATCTAACCAGCCAGGGGTCCAAACTAACACTGAGCCGTACCCACCCCTTGGGGTAGGGAGGCACTATCTCAAGCATTGGTGTTCCTAAACCTCTATCTCAAAAAACAAGTGATTTTATATGGCATTGCAGATCTGATATGTAATTGACTTATGCAACAGTTGACATTAATGTAATTATTTGAAATGTAGATATTATTACAGCTGGGTGCAAGATTAAACTTAATGTCCTGGTTGTTATGAGGACTATCATAAAAGCAATTCCCATCCAGAATTCTGTGAATGATATTGAAGATTGCACATGATATTCTGAATCTGAACTCTTACCAAGTTGAATGGTTGAACTAGCAGTTAGGCTCTTACTCTTAAAATACTTAATTGTCTCATATATAGCTTGGTGAGACATTAGTTATTTCACTGACTTGGAACTAATCCATACGCCTAAGGAGTTCACAGGTATATTTGGTAAAATGTATATAAATTCCTTCTATAAATTCCCAAGGACAAAGAGGAATGAATAATTTTATTTTCTCATTAACATGTTAGATATGCCTTATATACAGCATCAAATCTGGGCTGAACAGAGAACTAGAAGTAGAAATGCCCAAACCACATCACTAAATGTGCAAAGTCCACTGTAAGGTTGTAAAAACGTAGTTGAAATTTGTATGGTAACTTGATGTCTGTGATATAGCCGTTCATTAGGAATGTCAGTCTCCAAATGGATATATTCAGTAAGTCCCATCTATGTAGTTAAAACTACTGCCACTGTTCCATGTTCCAGATATTGCAAGTATACAGCCAGATTTTCCTTTTCCACACCAGCATCAAGAATGAAATCCGCCTTTTTTCCTTCGGTTTGGTATCTGTGATGTAATTTGACACGCAAGTCCTGCTTGCACTTTGCTCTCAGAATATGTCCCCACTGCTGCATTTCTAGGCTGAACTTTGCTATAAATCCCTCTGATAGTTACCAATCCTGATCCAGAGTTTCTTCCAAGTTATGGGGCATGTCTCTAGTTTTTCACAGCAGTTTCTAACCTTAAACCACAAAAGAGTGACACATGGACCGAAGCAAAAAATACCACTGCAGGAGTGCAATGTTCTGATTCTTATTTGTATATACCAGAGCATTCTCATTTTCTTTTCATGGTTATTCAATGGCCTATCTTCAGTGGTTTACTGCCTGCTGGGTAATGGCTCCTTTCTAATCAATTTTAGATTATTTTTCTCCATATTTACTCCTATCTTCTTTTACAGCCCTTTTAAACCAAAATCAATTTCACTTTTGCCTCAGATAGCCCTCCTGGCTGTGCAAGGATAGATTCTTGAACTTCATTCCTGGAATCCAAATTAGAGTCCGCACTGTATTAATCCTGGTCTTAAACAGAGAAGCACACACACATTCAGCTCTTCCGAGATCCCGGCCAAGGCGCATTGTAACCATCCCCAATTTAGTTCACGACTGCTATGTCTGCGCAGGGATCCCAAACAACTCCGGAGCTCAGCTTTATGTTTCAAACTTTCTAACTCTGCATTCACACCCAACAGGATAAGCCCATCCGCCGGTGCTCTGCCCGCGCTAACAGCAGCTCTGGACCCAGTTAACATTTGCAGTGCCATGCAAAGCGCCGCTGTACAGCAGTATCTTACAACGCTCAGAACACATTTATACCTACCCTGCCTTTGCATCGCACTGAACAAGAGCTACATACAGCTTTCTGGTGGCTGGCACTTACTCCACAGGAAGTAAGCAGTGAAAGAACAATGCCCTTTAGTGCTGCACATCCTTAATTAAGCTCCTGATTTGCAGTCATCTCCCCTGAGCTTGCTGACTATCCTCTGCGCTCTGCTGCAGCAGCGTGGCAGACTGGGTCTCTCTGGGTTCACAGGAGACTTTGCCCTGCGACTGCGGGTGGCAGGACCCACCCTGTGGCCCCTCCATCCCCAAAGTGATATGGTTCACCTGGAGCACAGCAAAAAGGAGTGGGTCTCGGAAGGGAGGAGAGGACATCTGGCCTCTGGGGGAACAGGGCGAGAGGAGGAGGGGTGAATGCACACCTATACTGCTGGACAGGAGGGGAACTTACAGTGAAAGGCAAGAGCAACCCCGAGCCTGCCATACTGTGTTGCCTGATGCCCTATGGTGACACCACAGAGCCACGTGGTGGCTTTCCCAGGAGACGTCTTCTACAAAAGGTCCAACATCTCTCGCCGCAACACCTGACATGAAGACAAGCCACACAAGAGACGAGCAAAACAAAACGCAGGCCAGGGGGAAGGAGTCAGCACGGAGGCGGAGGCGTGTGCGTGCCCAGAGTGCTCCACATGCCTCCTGGAGGAGGTGCAGGCACGTGGTCTGTGTCTATTGCTGAAGCCCAGGGAAGATGGGCTGTTGTAGAGCGATTCCTACCTGTGTTAGGGCACCCACCGCCCTCGTGCTCCCTCAGCTCTCTCCCCAGTGCCTGCGTCCATCCAGCTGCGATGCTTCGCAGTATGAGGACGCTCAGGCCAGGTGGAAAGCTGTGCCAGGAGGAGCTGTTTTGCAGCAGCCGGTGACAGCTGGGGAGATGCTGGAGTACGTTAGAGCAGTGCAGAGTGCACGTGGACCTTGGGAGCCCTCAGGGAATCGCTGCTGACAGAAACCAAACGGGGAGAGTATATAGACGGTTTGGAAGCACCTGCAGAAGTGAGGGAGTCTGAGGAACTGGAAGTGAGGTCTTCTTTTGAGCAAAGGCTACCATGACAGCTCACAGACCATAATGGTGGGGAAAAGCAGGCCAAGAGACAGTAGTAAGGAAATACACCTGGCAGAAGATATGTGGTATCTTCACAGGAGCTCTGCAGTTCATCGCTGTTATCCTTTCTTCTCTCCCGAGTCCGGGAGGAGGAGAAGGGACCATAACACACCCACCTGCAGCAGCACCTCCTGCATCTGCAGCCAGCGCTGTGTTGCAGAGAGGCTCCTCTGTTATTCGCTGCCAGGGCCTGGTCCTCCTCCTGGAGGCACCGTGAGAGGAGGGGTTGTGGGTGCCTCATGCTCCCCCAAAGTGGGCAGATTTTTGTGTCAACAGGAAAAGTCAAATTTATCCCCCCCCAAAATATATAGAAACATTATTAAAGACTAATTCACACGCAAGGCAGCACTTCCCAAACATAATCTGCCACAACTCTTACCTTTTGCATTTATGGCTCTCTCAGTACAAGGCAGTAGATATGCACTAATGCAGTCTCTAACTTAACCTATGGACTCTCAGTGGTGGTGAATGGTGTGAGTTGCATTCCCATATAAGAGCAGTGCTTTTTTGGAGGGTGCAAGTCTTTAGATGAAGCTGGAGAAAAACCTAAAGCGCTTGGTTGTAGGTCCTAATGATTAGGAGCTCCTGGATGTCTCAGCACTGGAGTTCCTTCCAAATGAAAGCCACTTTCTTCTCTGCAGTAGGGAAGTTAAAAGAAATAGCCAGCAGGTGAGGGAAAACAACACTGTTGTAATGAAAGATGAAAGAGAGAGTCTAGACACCAAAGCCAATGCAGAGAGAAATAAGGCAGATTTCAGATAAAGGATAGCAAAAGAGAGAGAGAGGGAAGAAAGCCAAATCTTCAGAGTTCTGAAGAAGTTAGTAGCAGAAATATTCTTTATGTGTATGCAGGTAAATCCTGTTTTTTTCTCCATCAGCAATTTAATGTAATAAATTAGGGGAAATGGCTGATAACATTTAAAAGTGCAGATACTTGATATCGCCAGTTCTTTTTCCTGGCTAGCATAAAGCTGTCTGCATCTTGAGACAATGAAGAGATGAACTGGTTTAAAGGTGAGAAAAAATTTAATGCTGATTTTCCACCTAAGCACCTTACCCACCGCCAGGCCAGCCTAACAGCCCGTAAAACTTGTGAGCTCCTTTTGGGACTCTGATTTCTCCCATCTGGGTCAGGGAGCAGAAGCAGCTCAAAAGTGTCCTTAGAGGTTGCAGTGCATTAGTATGGATGGGGAATGATGCTACAAGAATACTGTGGGTGCATGTGGATCCCCGAAACTTACCCTGAGAGCAGCTGGTCTTAAGGCAAATCCCTGTCATCCATTCAAACCAGGGGCAATGTGAGAGTCCTCAGCTAGCTGAGTCGATGCCTCCCTGGGATGGTGTCTTCCTAAACTTTTTAAATGCACCTCCCCACTCACCTTTTTTTGCTTCATCTATCTTCATGTCATCTCCTTAAGCATTCACACCATGGCTAGACTTTCAAGATCAGATTCCGTGTAGTTTGAATATGCCCCTTAACATGACTAAATCAGGATAATTTCATTTTATTACTTAAGTTTTATAGATTTTTTTTATTATTTTTGTAATGAAAGTTTAAAAATAATCTGTGGGAAGAGTGCTTTGCAGAAGAGAAAAGCATAAGGAAAAACTCTGCTTAGAAGTGTGATGCAGTAATAAATTTGTGTGTGTAAAACTGGAGAGATCATCTCTCTAAGGGGCTGTTCTGTGCTTGTTTAGACAATATTTTTTGAGGCAGCCAGCAGGTTTTCATTAAAAAAGAACTATGATGTGAGGAGATAAGCCCAGGTTAGTGGTGCTCAAGTCGGTGCCTCTTTGTTTAAGCATCTTTTCATGTTACAGCTCCTTGGAGAGGAAGAGGGGTCATATTTAAGAATAAGAACAACTATTTGAGTGTAGTGCCCAATATGAGAAAAAATCCTGTACGAAAGCTTTAAATCTGACTTCTCTGTAGGAGTTCTTTTTTGAACTGCTGGATGTCATCTTATACCTGAGGAAAGGACAAAGAAAATAGAAAAGAACCAAAAAAAAAGGGGGCGAGAGGGAGAAAAATGAGAAATTAGAGAGGGAAGTTGTGTAGATGCAGGAGGGAAAAAAAAACAGGAGAAAAACCAGAAAAGTATTTTAAATAAGAAAACAGCAAAAAATGGAGGCAGAAAATGGGTAAAAGAGGAGAAAAGGAAGATCAGTTTCCCAGGATGAGGAAGGAGGTGGCCAATATCTTTATGAGGCGACTCCATCACCTTCAAATGTCTTGGAGATCGGGGAGGTTCTTGGTGACTGGAAAAAGACAAGTGTCACACTCATCTTCAAGAAGGGCAGGAAGGATGATCCGGGGACAGCCATCCAGCCAACCTCCGTCCCTGGGAAGGCTGCGAAGCAAATCCCAGCACACAAACGAAAAGGTGATTGGAAACAGCCAGCGTGGACTTGCCAAAGCCTGACCACGTCTATGATTGCTGCCTGTGACGCAGTGACTAGCTTCTGTGGAAGTAGAGTGTGGTTGATGCTGTTTCCTTGACTGTAGTAAAGCTTTCAACATGGTCCTCTGGAGCAGCCTTACAGCAAAACTGATGAGACGTGGACTCGATAAGCAGACCGTAAGTTGAATGGAAAGTCGTCTGGGTCACTATGCTGAAAGGAGTAAGATACCCGGTCCAAAATCAAGCCGCTGATCAGTTACTCGTGGTAGCACAGTCCCCGCAGGAGGACAGGGCTGCCGTTCAGAGGGACCCGCGCAGGCTGGAGAAGTGAGCCATCAGGAACCCCGGGAAGTTCAACAAAAGCAAATGCAGGTAACCCCATGCACCAGCAGAGTCCGGGGCCGACCGGCTGGGGAGCGGCTCTGCAGCAAAGGCCCTGGGGGTCCTGGTGGGCAAACTGACCGTGAGCCAGCAGTGTGTCCTTTTGCAGCAAAGGCAGCCAACAGACTCCTGGGCTGAATTAGGAAGAGCCTTGCCAGCGGGCGTGATCCTTCCCCTCTATATAATACCTGTAAGGCCACATCTGGGTACTGTGTCCAGTTTTGATCTCCCCATTGCAAGAAAAACATAGCCATACCTAGCAAGTCCAGTGCAGGACTACCAAGATGGTCAGGAGCCACTTTGAGCACCCTTGAGAGGTGCCACAGAGAGAGGCTGAGCGAGCCACGTCTGTACAGCCTGGAGAAAAGAAGGCTCAGGGGTGACTTCAGTGCTGGCTGCAGCTATCTGGTTGGAGGATATAGAGAAGCCAGAGCCAAACTCTTCTTGGAGGTGCACAGTGACAGGATGAGACGCAATGGACACAGTTGTGACGTGGGAAGTTCTGCTTAGATTTAAAGAAGAAAAATACCACCATGAGGGGGGTTCAGATACTGGAGCAGATTGCCCAGAGATGTTGGAGACTCTCCATCCTTAGAGAAATTCAAAAGCCAGTTTGGCAGCCTGATCTATTTGGACCTGCCCTTCTAGTTGGTAGGAGAAGAGAGGCATTTCAAAATGGAACTGGCAGGAAGACTAGAGGCAGAAAAAAGGCAAGTGTGAAATGAGGGAACAACAGAATATAGAAAAGGAGAAGAGAGACAGAAAAAAGAAACAAACACACAAAAAACACCTGGTGGGAAATGACAGGAGGTAGCTCAGATACCAAAAAATGGACATAGTGACATTTCAGAGCATGGAAGCAGGAGGAAAGTTCCCTGGAAATGACTGACAGCAAGTGAAGTGTCTCTGTTACTCTGCAGACCTCCATAAAAGGAAAATGAGGGCAGGAAAACCAGCCTAAAGCAAAACCTAGATTTGCAGATGCCAGAATGTGGATCAGGACAAATAGAAAATAAATCTAAGTTATTTGATCCTCTTCCTTTCTTCTGCAAACATAGCAAATTCTGTCAGCTGAAACGGCACCCCAAAGGCCACTGACAGAAACAGCAAGCACCTCTGTGAGAGCACAACTAATGAAGCTGGGTTTCCCATTCAGTCACATAATTCCCATTCCCTTCTCTTCCCATATGCTCCCTCTAACTCCTTCATACCTCCTGACGTCCCTTACAGCACCCTTTGCTCCCTCCTCTTTTGTGCTGCTCTTCTAGCCTTTCCTTCCTTCCTTGCGGGGCTAGAAACCACATCTGCTGGGGGTGGTTTGAGCTGGGCTGTACAGCTAATGTATCAGTGGCTAATGACTAGTAGCAAAATGTAAGCCTTTCCCTCGGTGGTGGCACTCATTTAGATCTATCAGAAGTACTATCTTTGTCACCCAGTGACCCATCCACCAAAAACTGCAGTGACTTCATACCCTCTGCACCACCCTCCCCCAGTCAAATCTGGTTAAATTGGTAAATGAGTTGAGAAATGATGAGGGAATAGCTGGTAAAGTGACAGAAAACACGGACAGATAAAAATGCTGTGCTTGGACAAGCTTTGTTTCCTTTGGAAACCAGACTTAAACCCACTCTGCATTGAATGCGCTTCCTTCTCTCTTGAGAAATTCTCATTTAGGCAAGGTCTGGTGGACCATGCAGGATTCCCCGTGCCCAGCTCTGTGTTTTACTCAGGACATCACACTGTTTCCCAGCAAAGCCACACAGCCCTCCAGGTGTCCAGGTGTGTGCACAGCATCTGGTGCACAACCAAGCCACCCCGTCCCGTTTGCAGGTCACACCTCTCCCCATTAACAGCCCCCCTAACAGAGTCAGGTTATACAGATGCCACCCAGCAGCTGGCACTCTTCTTTTGTACCTGAAAGGTAACAATCTCCAGAAGGTCTCAGCCCTTGCTTTCTTAGGAGGACCTAAGTTTCTGTTGCTGTGCCTGGCAGATTTTTGGCCTCTGGGTTGCTGAGAGCCAAGTGTTGACCCTTATGCCCCAAGTGTGTTGTATGCAGCCAAGTGCAGTTCTTGCCCAGATGAGAACAGGTCTGGATAACTAGAGAGTAAAATACTATTGTAAAATATTGGGCCTCCACACATGGTTAATAAATCATGTTTTATAGGGTGATTTTTACTGTATATTTGAAAGGCACCATATATTTATAATAGCAATGGTTCTGAGAAAGGTTAAATGTGTCACTGCTAAAGAAAATGTATTACAAGCCTGATATTGCTGGAAGGGCAAGTGCTCTTTTCCAAGAAACCAAAACCAAACTAAGGTGTTGAAAAATGACAGGCAGGAGCAGGGCTCTCACAGCTTTGTCCCTGGATGGCACAAATAAATTTGAAGAGAAACAGAACTACTGTTTCAGATACGGATGCACAACGGCAGGCTGGGTTGGCCAGTTCTCAGACCATCACAGCAGCAGTAGCAGCTCTGTCTAAACATGCCTAAGCCGAGCTCTTCGCTAAATGACAAGATGGAAGACAGAGTTGCCACTACTTAGGCAGGCCCCTTTTTTGCATGTCTCAGAATTACGGTGCCATTAGGACCAAAAAAAGTTGTAAACAAGTCTTCAAACAAAATGCTCAAACACCTCATTCAGTACTTTGCTACCAACAATGAAGCCAAAGCTGATGCTGTAAAGCAATTTAACAGCACTTTAAAATCTAGGACGCAGAGGTATTTTACAACCCACATACTTCTTGCTACATGGATGTGTTAGCAGTGTTTACGTACCAGAGCTAACTGCAGCTCTCACAGAAATGTATACAGCAGCCTTGAGGGTGTGACTACCTTGTACTCCTGGAAGGCTTGGGAAGCTATTTATGCAAAGTTGTTTGGTTTTTTGTTTTTTTTTTTTTTTAAAAGAGGTGCTCCATCTTTTTAAGAAAAGGGACCATCTGAAAGCATCTACCATCGAGTAAGTTTATGGACGGATGTTCACTGATGACATTTTTCACAGTGACTGAAAGCATGAACCTGTCACAGAGCATCATTTATCAAAAAAAAAAGACTACAATGGTGGGGTGATTCGTGGTTATTTTTACCCTGAAGAAGTACAAAGTGCTCACGCCAAACAGCATGTTTGCTGGACTGAAAGAGTTGTACTTCTAGAAACAGAAATGGGGGAAGGCAGTGGTTATTGCTGAGTTGATTGGAATGGCTTCCTAAATTCCATATGTGGGAGGGTATTTCCCATGTCTGCAACACTCAAATGCAATGCTTTCCAGAATGAACATGTAACAGGCAGGTTTCCATCACTCTTCCCAGCCAAGTCAACACCTGGGTATTCTAACAAAACACCAAATCTGCTTTTCCAGTTACATCCTTGGATCTCTTGGGAAGCAAGTGTAATGGAAACAGAAACACACCAGCCCTATGACTGGAAAACACAGTTTGTCAAAATCTCTTATATGGGTAAGAAATAGTCATGGCTTTTGTTCAGTCCTCCAAGGATTACTTCTCCAACATTTAACATGGCAGTCCATAATTTCTGAGCTCATCTTCTGATGGATGATGTGCTTGGAGAGAAACTAACCTGAAAGCTTTGGATAGCATTTGGGCATTTTTCATCACATCTCATCCAATGGATACCACTGCATCGCAAAATCCTTTATATTCCTTTTTCTGCAGATGTTTCCAAACGATTCAACTTTTTAAAGCCATAAACAGGCACTGCAGAATACCAGTGTTTGACGGGCTGTCTGTATTGCTGTTGCATTGCATACTTATCCAGGATAAAAAAGCCAACAAATTTGTTACCACTGCTTATGACTATCCACATTATATTCCTGTGAGTAAATATCCTACTGGCACCACTTCACTGCAATAATTTCAGATCAGAACCAAGTTATTTAATTTTTATTTTGGCAAGGTGATAATTGAACTGTGTCCCCACAAACCTCTGCAGAAATTAAAAAAAACCCTCAGACCAACAAGTATTGTGCTAGTGAAAATTATGGCAATCCTAAATAATTGTGTAGCCTGGATGTGATATTCCTCCTTAGTATATGGGATTCTCTGTGATCTATGGAGGCAGGGTTGTTGTCCTTTGAAAAATTGCAGTTTGGGGAGAGGGAGAGGTCGAGACTACCAAGTGCTGTATTAAAACAGCCATATAAAACATTGACAAAGGTATTGTAGGTTACATCTTCAAAACTGTTTTCAGTAGTGGGGTGAACCTGCTATATGGAGGATTTCAAGAACTCTTATAACAAATGCATCTTACCTCAATACACAGGATACTTCTAAGTCTCTCAGAAGAAAAGCTGTGAAACACCTAGTCTGTCGTAGATGAAAAAACTTAGAAGAAGCTGGGAAGAAAGACAAAGAGCTCTCCTGAGGGTGAAAGAGATGGTTAAAGAGGGCTTTTCTCACTGTCAGTCTAAAGAGTGTACTAAATCTAAAGCAGATCTGTTCCAAATAACTCCCATACAGACCAGAAGAGAGAGAAAAATCTACTCATTGAGGTGCCAGTAATCAAAAAGATAGCAAAATTTAACTTTAGTCCAGTATACCTCCCGTTATTTCACCAGCTGTTTTAAGAGAATACCTTTTATTACTCATGCTTTTTTATGAGGGTCTTTTTTTTTTAGCAGCCTTGTCAAAAGCATGTTTTCCTTTAAGATGCTGAAGGCTGCTTTTGAAATGGCTGCTACTAAATTGTCTAAGGCAGAACAGAATATAGCTTTCTTCTGTCGGGGGGGTGAGCAGCTTTAAGAGGGTTATATTTCTCTTAATGCAGCTGGACAGGCTTTCTTTCAGCAGGAGCAGACTTTAAAAAGTGTTTGTTGCTATATCATCTCATTTTATGCTCAGAGATTGCTTTGCAGAAAATATAAACCAGTAGGCAATACCGAAGGAAAAGTCTAAAACTCTGGGGTGTAAAAGCATTTAACACCAGTACTGGATATTTGCAAGGTTTCCTGTTAGCATCCTCAAAAGCTTCTAGAAGGAACAGAATGGTGCAGGTTGTATTCCCATGAACAGTGACTCTTCCAGTCCAAAAAAATGTTTTATCAAGGGAACAGGTATGATACAGATTGCAGAGATGGACATATCTAGTAAAGGCTGTGGTGTGTTTCCAAGCAAGTTTATCAATGCGTTGCACAGTGAGATCTCAAGATCTGAGGAAAACAGTTAGTGAAAGAGTTCATCAGGATCTCCCACACCAGCTGGGTTAGAAGCGTTATCCTTTGGCCAAATTTTCCTTTCAGATGGGAAGCAATGGGGCTGCTTGTTACTCAGCAGGCTCCATCCCTGTTGCGCAGGTCCCTAAATGCACCTCATCACACATATGGAAACCAACAGCAAACTCATTTTCTTGTCCTTGATCTGTGCACTACATGGGACAACACACAGCTTCTAAGAGATATGGGTTTTTCCTTTTTCCCCTTCAGCTGGAGGCCAGTCCCTAGCAGCAGACCCCAGGGGTTGATAGTGGGACCAAGACTTTTTAACAACTTCATTAATGACCTGGAAGAGGAGGCAGAATGCACCCTCAGAGGATCCAAAATCGAGAGGAGTGCTTCACATGCCAGAAGGTCGTGCTGCCATCCAGAGGGCCCTCAACAGGCTGGAGAAATGGGCTGACAGGAACATCGTGAAGTTCGAAAAAGGGAAGTTCAAAGTCCTGCACCTGAGGAGGAACCACCCCATGCACCAGTACGAGCTGGAGAAGACTCCGTAGGATCTTATCCATGTGTATAAATACCTGATAGGAGGGAATAAAGAAGACAGAGCCAGGTGCCTCTCAGTGCTGCCCACTGGAAGGACGAAAAGCAATGGGCACAAACTGAAATACAGGAAATTCCAATTAAACATAAGAAAAAGCTTTTTTTTTTTTTTTACCATGAGAGTGATCAGACACTGGAACAGGCTGCCCAGAGGAGTTGTGGAGTCTCCATCCTTGGATATTCAAAACCTGTCTAGACACAGCCCTTGGCAACCTGCTCCAGGTGACCCCGCTCTGCACAGGGGTTGGACTGGAGACCTCCAGAGGTGCCTTCACACCTGAGCGATCCTGCAGGTCTGGGCTGGTAATGGTCAGTGGTCAGCCTGGCCCCAGGCAGCCAGATGCAGCAGGCTCAATCTCAGGGCATTTTCTGTCTAAGGCACTCATGGGCAGCGGCCTCTTCAGAGCGTTCCTGTGACAGATGCTAGCCCAGGGCTGAAACCAAGGTTAGCCCCAGAACAGCAAGGGAACCTCAGGTAGGTCTTTGACACACCTATTTTTTTCATCTTAATGCTACCTTCAAGATGAGTCGGAGCTGGAAGTTTTGCTGAATTCTAGATCAGGAGGTCTCTGAAGACCAAAAGAAAATTCTGAATACTTTATGGTTTTATTCTGTCGGCCAGTAGAGGGAGGAAAGGGAGAGAAAATGGAAAGAGTCGCTCTTGATTCTTCGAGGCTGAATAGCAATTCTCTCTCATACTGGCACCAGGACTTCACAGCCCCGGGGCCAAACTTGCTCTGTCAGAGCTATTGTAATGGATAAAACCGCACGAGATTTAGTTATTCTTTTAGATACTGTAACCACACTGAACATCCTGCTGCGTGGGTAATATCAAGGACTGAATCCAGCTGTGATCTGTCCTGACACCTGACATATCACTGTGGACAACTGGACTCAGCACAGCTTTCCATACACCTAGAACTGCATTTGATGCATTAAACTCCATCTCATTTAAACTTTTTTCCCCCAGCAAGACTGTGAAGTGATCAAATGAGACCACTCCAGCCATTCACAAGGATGTTCTCTCATATAAAGTGAGGAGAAAGCACTCTCTAGTGTTTACTTCCAGCAGGTACCCCTGAACTGCATCCTGGACCAAAAGGGGACCGGGGAGATCAGTCCCACACCCCAGCCTACCTCTTGCTTCCAACGTTTCATTGCTGAGGGAAAGAGCACGGTTCTTTTCCCTTCTGATACCCTATCACTAGGCAAAGTAAGGACTTGCTGAGTGTTTTGCTCATGTAATACTGAAACAAGTCAACCTCACAAAAGCTAAGGTTGCGGGACCTGCCCCAGCGTAATGCCATGACTTCTAACAGAGTTGCATTTATATGCTGCTTTTTTATATAGCAGCAGATTAGAAATGATCAATTTAATGCTGAAGGTTATTGATGGAGAAATATAGGAAAATAAGTTATAGTTTGATCTAAAATTAGCTCATCCTTGTCTGTGTCCGATTTCAAATATGATTATTCACTTGGCTCTGCCCTGAGTAAGCCCCAAGGTGAACAGGATCCAGGTTGCATGGCTGCACCAATGCTGTTCTGTCATTAAACTGTATGAGCTGCACCAGACATTTTCATTAGTCCCTCTTCTTCTCCAGAACCCCATGTTGGCAGTTTTAATAGAGTTCTGCTCTCAAAACAGTATTTCCAGGAGTGCATAAATGGTGTCGAGTCCCAAGTGCAATTTTCAGAGCTGAATGTATGGCATGTAAAAGCCAGTCAATCAACCCTCAGTGACACAGATTCTTCTCTATATAATTGCCTCATAAACAGCTCTTTGGAAAAATTTTGCTGAGGCTCAAGCCTGGATTTTGATTGAGATGTCTGTGAAACTTCTGTCTGAGATTTGTAACTTGCTATGCACACTCAGTTACTCTACATAACCTTTTCTAGAGTGTGAAAAACGCACACCCTTTAGAAGTCTTTCAACAGAAAAATGGGAAAGAAAACCACGTTGGAGATTCTCGCTCCTTGTTTTGCTATTTTAATGTGTCAAATTCCTCCCAGCTGAATTTGACGGCAAATGAAGAATCACGTTGTGTACAGTTAGAACTGCAATGCACTCAAGGATGGAGCATGTTCTACTCAAAGATTAATACAAACCGTAAATGAACGCAGATACATGTCCACGTGGTGGCAGCACAGGAGGAAAGTGAGGAAATACCTACAGAAAGCCCAAAGTTAAACATTAGTGACCTGAGCTGGAGCATTTGTTAGTTAAATGTACACTGAAGTGCACGCATCTTCAAAATCAGGGCTGTGACCCAATGCGCCGAGCACCGGTGAGTACCCAAATCCAGCCAGAAGACCAAAGTCTACACACCATCGCGATGCCAAGCATATCGTCGGCTGGCACTGTTTGGGAGTGAAGCTGCTCTGAAGAAGGAAGGCAGGTGTCTAAGCTTACAGCACACCATGCCACCAGCCATAACGACACCTTTTTCTTCCTCACAGATTCTCACAACACCCAGCAGCACCTAGAAGCAAAGAGAGGATTTCATCAGCTGGAAACAGAGCAGCAAGAGCAGGTCGAGGGCGGCAAGAACTGGCAGGGTTTCCTTCTGTACCCCAGAGGTACAGGCACATTGCAGAGTGCAGCCTGCCAGGTACCTCAGCAATGTGGCATCCACCTCTAAGGAGTCTCCCACTATTGCTTGTAAGCCTGGGAAATAAAAACCTCAGCTTTAAGGAAACCTGCAGCTCACTTGCCTTTGGTCAAGCGGGATGGAAGAGCTGAGGAAAAGAAAAAAAAAAAAAAAAAAAAAAAAACCAAACAAAAAAGTGTGGGGACCTGCTTAGGCTCCCAGCCTCATGTGGGATCCACAGGACAAGGGTCGTCCATGTTGAACCCAAACCGTACAGCATCCTTCACACAACAAGCTGGCTATTCCCCTGCTCCTTGCCATGTGCAAGCACACACTCATCATCTCTCTCAGAAAGACTGTTTTCAGCTGTCACAGTTCAGGAATAAAGAAAAATGATCTTAATAAAAACAGAGGCAGACAAGAAAAACCCTCAAGCAACTAAGTCATGGTTTTCTACTCTGAGAAATACCTGGTATAATTGAGTCTGTTACATCTTATTAAAAGTTAGCTCTGCTTTGCCTCTTGCAAGCCAGGTGGGTGCATCCTTTCTTCTGCCCCACCACTCTGAAAGGCTCCAATAGCTGAACAAGGCACCCAGCAGTCCCCAGACTCCTAACTGGTACTGGACCATGCTGGTACTTCCAGCCAGGTCACCTCTGAGCAGAACTCCCAGGGAGCTAGATGGGAGGAGTAGGCTCATGCGAAAGCACAAACCTTTGCTAAATTTAGTGCTTTTACTTTGGTGGAAAAAACATACTGAATTCCAGCTGAGCTAGAGAAGGGAGTGGTAGAGTAAGGTGCTTCTCTGACTTTTCACAGGAACTGTATTTCCTGAGAAACTGCTGGGGGAGGAGAGGGACGATTACTAAGGAATTAAATTCAAATTGCTGCCATTTAAGTCTTTTCATTTCCTCATCAGAAAGTGAGAATAGCTCCCTCCCAACTGGTTTCATTGCAGATATCCTAAGCAGTGCTGCACTCACGGCAGCCTAACCTCCTCTTCCGACCCACGCAATGCCAACAGTAGACCAACAACAAAGGAAAGGCCCTGGAATCAGTTTCCTGAGTCTTTCCAGTTCCTTGGGAAGCGGTGTCTGTCAGTGGTACCTTCATGTATGATGGGCAATGTTTCCCCAGGACAGCAGAAATGTGGCTATCTGTAAGGAGTGGGGCCGAGCTCTGACATAAGGATTGGGGCCAAGTGTTTAGGGTAGCTCTGTATCACAAAGATTCGAAACCCAGTTTGAGCACAATCTGCAGTTGCCATCAACTAGGATTCTTCTCCTTGGTCAGGGCAAGAAAGGGAGGGAATAGGGACCCTGGGACACCAATCACTGACTGTCTTCACTGATGACCAACTGCAAATCTTGAGGACCTAGTTCTACTCTGCAACCTACTGCTAGGGCTAAAGAGCTCTCACTCCCAAATAAAACTGCTGTGCCCTCCCTTTCTGGAACCTGCTCTCTTGCTTGCAAGTCTAAACATGTAGACTGTTGTGATTTTAGAGCATGGTGTGCTTCTGCTGTCATGCCTACACACACGAGTCCCCATTCTCTGCCCATGGCACACACTCCTTGTGCCTCTTCTTTGGGATTATTCACCATACCTTGTGGTGTCCCAGATCTCCTGTCTCCCTGTAAGTACTAAATCTCATCTAAAAATGCAAGTTAAATATAGTTTAGGGTTCATGCTGGAAATATCTATCTGAAAACAGTGGAAAGCAGCACATGACTTGCCAGGAGCCTGCCATTACAATTTGCCATAGTGAGCAGAGTCCTAGCCATAATACGCTGATTTCCAGAGGAAATTCAAAGTGCTTAAATCTAGCACAACTCTACCTTGCTGCTCAGAGGCAGCAGCAAAGTCCTATCTAAACTGCCATAGACAGCACTTCCCTTGTACATCAATGGGGGTGATTTAGGGTGGTAGCATTTCTACGAGATGCCTTAGATAAGGGAGAGAAAGGACCTGGAGCTTCAGACCATGCTTTGGAACCACATGGGAGAAGGACAACAAGGCTGGACATAGCTTAGTATGGGACAAGTCAATTAACAACCCTATCAGTAAGTGCTGTCAATTTTAAAAGGCATTTTGAACAGAAGAGAAGCCAGTTCCTCCCAGCTCTGCTGAAGCCCCAGCTGATTTCCACCTTATATAACCACCTTTTTCAAGACTGGATGAAGTTAGCATTTAGTAAGCCGGAGACCACTATTCTCTCAAAAAATCACACACTGAAACTATTTATGCTACCCTTGATACGCATGAATTTCAGGACCTGCTAGTCAGCAATAGATTTTTGCTGCTTTTTTAACAGAAATACGACATTTAATAGGTCTATTCAGGACTAGCAGCCAAGCAACTGTGAGTTCTTCTTGAGCAGGCAGGCCCAGCTAATTTCAAAATGAATTGCTCTGCAAAGGAAGGATAGCACTTCCCAGATCACAGAAATGGTTTACTGGCCCAAGTCTCATATAAAATAGTCTCTTGGTGAAGAGCTAAACAGTTTTAAAAGGTGTCAGAGAAACCATTAGGCGATAAAAATTCACAGAGCAATTTTGCCAGAGAAAAAGCATAAATAAAAAGTGCATCGTTTCTCTCCCAGACTTTCTCGCAAGTCAGCTGCATTCAAAGAGATGTGCCACAGCTAGAGTTGAGCTAAAGGCAATTAAAAAGCGTTGGCTGTCTTGTGTCAAACTTTCAGCTTGTACTCATGCACTTTAATCAGAAAAGCAGCAATTATATAAAAGGTGCCACTAAATGAAGGGAGAGCAGAGAGTACAGCAGGCATAGATCAAATCCTGTATGCATCTTGAGACGAAAAATAGCAACTGATCCTTATTTGTGTGTGGGTGCATTCATTCTGTTTCCAAAGAAAACATACAAAGAACTGGCTCTTGCAAGGAAACGTAGATGCTAAAATGCAGCTTCCAGCCAGTTCAGGCTATTTTGCTTCAAGGATATGTTGTTCTATTTTCTAGTTCATGAGTTTTAGTTGTGTCAAATGTTACAGATTCTTCTTGGAGGCCCGTCAGCCCATATACCAATATGAGCCCCAACATTAAGCATGAGCTATTCTGGGAAAAGAGTAATCAAAATTTTGTGTGTCTGTGTTTTTTTCCTTAAAACAAACAAACAAAACATCTCGCCACTCATCTTAAACCAGCACTTGCTAAAATTTAAAAAAACAAACACCAACCCTTCTTGAACAATCAGCAGCCCATGGTTTCTTGCTAAACTACTTTTAAGCAAAGAGAAAAAAAATCCACAAAGTGAGAACACTGAACCGGGATAACATCTCCATTGCAATTAAGCAGAACATGCTTCTTTGATAGGACAATCAGCTTCGTGCAGTAACTGCTAATGGAAGGACATTTCTAGAAGCATCAAGACGTGCTGTGTTCCCAGCTACTTGGGAAATTTTAATGAGGTGCCTATTTGGGATTTCATAGTCCCATTTCTTGTGCCATAAAAAACTCAGCACAGAGCATTCAAGCACACCCAGCTAGTGCCAGGCAGGAGCCCTTCCCTTCCCTCCAGACCTTAGTACACAAACCCCAGAGCCCACGGAACGAGAAAGCCAAGTTAGCTTGAACTGCAGCTTGGGCTGATGAAGGAGTTTGTGGTCGGGAGAACTTCCTCCTGATTTTGAATTCCGGCATTGGCAATATGGTCAAAGGGCACAGAAGAGTTACAACTGGTGCAGCGTCCACTTATTGTAACCTCTTTAAGCAGAAAAAACATCAGTGCTGTGGAATTTGTGCACGAGATATTTCTGAAGGGATGAATCAGGAATAACATTTGCAGGAATAACATTTGCAGGACAGCAGAGCTATTCCTCCAAAAAGCAATGCTGTGTAGATTAATTTATGATCTGCTTTTGCTTCAAACAAGTCTAGAAGTAGAGAAGAGAACTCCTTATGGTCCACGCTTTTGGGAATTACTTGTCACACTTTAATTATGCAACTCTACTTTTCCCCACCATCTATGCCTCCTTCTTCAGTATTTCAGTGCCTCTGCCTTCAAAAGGTGCAAATAATTCTTGGTTCTGCTGTTCCCTTTATCCCAGGGGGTATACTTATAAGAGCCAGACTTGCTTGTAAAAAGGTGGAGAGGGGAAAACTCCTCTGTACAAAGTGCTGCACCTCACACTGGACCAGGGGTCTCTTCTCTTACCAAATGTCTCTGCATCAGATGGTCCAAAAGGAGAACATGCAGCAGATCTTGAGGGACAACGTAAACAGCAGATACCCTCTACGTATTCATTTCAATTCTAGCTCTGCAATGGAAGTCCAAGTGATTTTATACAGTGACACTTTCCTTACCCAGTCAGTAGTTACCCCTCTTAGTACCTGTCAGTAAAGAAAAAATGATCAGATTAATATTAATTTCTTCTCTTCAGCTTTACCAAAAGCTTTCCTAACACTCTTCTCCCTGTGAAATTTAAGGTATAAAATCCCACATGGAAGGCCAGGGGTTTCTGGTGCCACCACAAACGTGCCCCAGAGCCCGGTTTCGCCCTGCAGCTCTGCCCGTCTGCCAAGGCATGGGCAGGACCGTGCCTAGGATGAGGCTGTCACTTCACTGGACAGCACGTCCTCTTTTTGGATGCAAGAAGTGGTTACTGGCAGGTCAGGACTCCTGGGAACAGGTTTCCTTCTCTCTAGCTCCCTGCCACGAGAGCAGGCATGGTGACCCATCCTACCCCGACATCTTTGTAGGTTTCAGCGAGTATGTTATTCACCTAACGCCTCACACATTTTCACAATAGGAAGCCTCCCTGGCCTGTGATACATCGCTGAATTACAAACCCTAAGCTGCTCTATTTGCACAGCTGAAGACACACTGGGGAAATCACATTTTTGAGCCAAAACCCACAATGTATTTGCTGTCATGATGGCAGAGCAGTTTTTTAAAGTTAGTAATAACATGACAAGTCAGTCATCAGCAACAGCAGCCTGACAAAATACTGCAATTTACAGCTCTGCTAGTTCAGGGGAACTATTATTTTTGTAAAGATTGTCTGATGTTTTCTGAATTCTGCTAGAATATGAAGTTTTCTTTCCAAAAGCAGCATGGGATGGGGATAAGAGAGAGCAGGGTTTCTTTTAAGCAACAGAGAGACTAGTATTTGGTAAGTCAAAAGATCACGTGTGTAAACTTTTGATTTATTAAACTATTGTACCTGAATGACCTGGTGTAAGGGCAAGCTGTAGTTCTGCAGCCATTTTGGTTGCCAAGTTCACTTGGCTAGACAACAGCCATGAAGTTCTGCCATCACAAACACTCCTGTGTTTGTATTTCCACATTTAAGTGGATTGCTATATACAGCACAGAGATGGAAGAAAGCCTGCTATTGTCTGTTTAAAGGACAGATGCATATGTAGTGCACAATAATGCTGAAATCAGAGGAGATGGATGGAGGAAGGGGTTTCCTGGCTTATAATTCACTGATACATGCTGATAGGGCTGAGCATTAAAACCCTTCTTCACAAATACACTTCGCTTCCAAGTCTAGTTTTTTAGCTACCAGCTCATAGGAAGCTTTAGATAAGTCAGACACCACCTTTCCCTCCCCCGAGAAAGTATATTTAAACCCTTCCCTTTCAAACAATAAAGCAAACTTCTGGCAAATGGATTCATGTCAGTATGGCCTTTCTGATATGAGATGCAAGGATAAGAGCTGGGCATAGATAAATCTCTCTGAAACCTGAAGGTATATTTACAAAGGATGAGCCATCACACCAGATCACCTCCTTTTCAGCGAAGTAACACTGCTGCTGAAGCAGTCCATCTTAGCTATCCCTGCTGCTGCAGCAGCTACTTCCCTTGGTAAATCAAGTTATCTGAGATGAACAGGGGGTACCAATTCTATTTTGATGGATGAGTACCAGCTGTGTAAAGGACTTCACACTAAACATGCACCCAAACACTGAAGGATATAGTATTTCCTAGGCACCTTTCAGGAATTAAATTTATATCAGCGTTACAGCACCACAAGCTTTGCTGCAGTAAAAAGAGGGTTTCTGAAACTGAGTGCTCAAATTGGAGCTTCCAAAGAGGAAGGGTCTGCCGGAAGGCGACCTGAATCACAAACATTTACCCAGTATACACCACCACCTTTTTATTGAGGAAAAATACACAAAAGACTGAAAAGCTCCTGTTCAAGTTAATCAAACATTTTCATTTGTGACTGATGAAATCCAGTGTCTGTAAGCAGAAACCCTGGTGCAGACTGTTGGTGACTCTGGATAGCACTTGTCACCGTCCCAGTTTGCAATACCAAACAGTGCGCAATGCCTATCAATCACACAGATCAGCAGCCACCCAGAGTCTCCCTGAAAGAAGGAAAAGAAGAAGGGGAGAGAAGGAGAAAGCAAGGACTTATCACCTGTCAGCAGTGTCAAAACCATCCAAATCCAGGAAGCTAGAGGAAAGCATGGCTTTGGGTCCTGGTTGTGTGCAGTGCAGCATTCCCACCCCCTCGGTTACATACCGTGCAAAAAGCTGCTTCTACAGCGCTTCCGCAGACATTGGTCTCTTCAATATTTTGTCCTCAGTAGTTCGCACAGGCGTTGTGGGAGAGGAAGGAGACCTCTGCTTGTTGGAGCCTGGCAGCCAGTTCTTCCTGTGGGAAATGCAACAGTCGGAGACTGCAGAGGTAGGAGTCACAGCCCTGTAGCTGCTCCTGGTAGCCATTCAGCGTACTTTTGGGGGCAGACCCCAGCCTGGGGATTACTTCCCTTTGCACGTCCGATATCCACATATTACATATATATTACACAAAAGAGTATTTCCTATGCTTCAGGAGAAGGAGTCGCTCTCCAGCCAGTTGTGTGGAGCCACCTCGGCTTTTGCAGTCAGTGCAGCTTGGAGCAGGACCCTCTGAAGCTGGGGGGGTCTGCAGCTGGCAGGGCAAACCAAGGCCATCAGCCAGGAGCAGTAACAGGGTGGCAGTCACCAGTGGAAAGTCTGCATGACATATTAAGCCCTATAGTCCCCATACTTCTCCCTTATCTCTTGCAGGGGTTACCAAGACCCGAATGGTTGGGGCAAGTCCCTAAGAGAGGGCAGCACGCCACCAGGGACAACAGCCTCTTACAGGGCACAGCTGAGCACTCACCAACCTCCCGGCAGCATCCCCAAGTCCATCATCATCACCCCACCAGCTTTCCTGGATTAACCTCCAGCCAGCTAGTAGGATGCTTCCTTGCCGCTGTCCGTGCCAGACTTTGGCCGCGGGTCGGTCAGACGGGACGCGGGGAAGAAGCTCTGCGCCGGCTGCGGTCAGGCACACGTACCCCACGTCTCCCACCAGGGGGGCGGTGGCTGTTTTCAATGAGGGGGTCGTACAGCTCTCTTCAAATTGAAGTTGGGGGGGACTGGTTTCTCCTCCCCAGCCACCGAGCTGTCCCAAGGAGACACTGTCACCAGGATGTATCTGACCATGCTGCCGAGCAGCAGGGGTGACGTGGGCCAGAGGCCCCAGGCATTGAGACGTCCCAAGAGTGATCTCATCTCCCTCCAGTTCATTCCCCTTTGCTTAGCCTCCACCTTGGCCTTGCCTTTCCCAAAGTGGCACCTTTCTGACAGAAGAGGTCGCAGGGCTCCGATCTGGAAAATGTTTCACATGTTGCAGGCAACATTTAAGGATCGGGGGAGTCTCTGCTGTCACTGCCCTTGATAGGCCATAGGGGCTCTTTCATGAGAGAGTAACCTGTACTTACTGCCAGCTCCTGTCTCTCCCCATCCCCGCTGTTAAGCATCTTGCAGCAGTGCTTGCTTCCTCCCTGCTGCCTGGTAAGCAAGTTGTTGCCACAGGACTGCCTGTGTTGGAAAGCAAATTCCCACTGACACCAGGTACAGCTTCCCCGCTCTTACTTCTGTCAGCCCCCTGCTTTTCTTGCCTCTTAACTCACTGCTTCATTTCCCCCTCCTCCTAAACGTCTCATAACAAGACTGCAAAACAGATGAGACAGAGCTTTAATAATGTATATGTTCCCTCGCTGTACTCCCTGGATGCCTGACAGCGCTGTTTTAATGAGTCAAATCTGGCTTTTTCCTAATACCACTGTCTGAGGCCATAGCACAGTCAAACTGAACATCTTTTGAAGGCTGTTTTTAAGAAGATGAGAGAGGAGACCCTCCAAAGAGGCACGGATCCAGGGGGGTGAGGGAAGACACTTTCCTCAGCCACTTTGTCCCAGGACCTCACTCCTTGAGTGGGGAAGCCTCCCATCACTAGTGCATGTAGTTAGGCAGTTCTTGGAAGGACTGTGGCATTTTCTTTGTGGATACTATTAACAGGACATGGTGAGACCCATATGCTTATATAGCCTCCTTATTCACATGCTCTGTTCTTGTGCACCAGCTTTATTTAGATCACATTTCCCCACTGCTTAACTTTTGTCTTCAGTTCTTCCACTTCCCTTCCCCCAAGTCCTGCCCCAAGTTGCACATAACAAACTGGAAGGAGTAACCTCTCTCAGCTCTATCCAAGCCTGGCACTTTATTGTACAAAATCTAAATTACATACTGCAGCAAAATATTCCTCTAACAAGAATGTTCTGCAGTTTAGATAGAAGGTTCAGGCAACTTAAAAGCTTTTTCTTTAAATTTCAGCCACTGCTATCTCAGACATTACTTTGCTACCAGCACAGAGGTGTGTATCATATTAGTACTGTGCCTACCAATCTTTATGGATGAAAAAAAGTAAGAACGGCTCCCTTGGGCCATGCACGCTCATTTTTGGCTCATTAACTTTAATGCTCGTAGTACAGCTGTGACAGGTTGGGAAGACAGTTTGGGAAGACAGGTAGAAAAGGTGATCTTTGCTATTCTCTAGATCATGTCTAGCCTACACTTATATCTTAAAGTCACAGACAGGTCTGCTTGGAGAGACCCGATTCAAAGCCTGTTGACGACAGCAGAAGCATTCCTAACCCTCATGCTGTATTTTAACCAGATAATAGGAAGCAAGCCTCCCCAAAGGCTCCCTGTTCATTTCACTGTTAGCATCCCTTACGATGCAAGACACAGAAATGCCCTCCCACCCCCCTCCCCGCACACATACTAAACACTGTGCCCCATGTCAGAGTCTTACTATAATCATTAACCCCAGCACAGCTGAATACGATGGGGTTCCAAACAGTACCTGGCTCAGCGGGTTTCTGCAGCTCCAGGAGTGCCAGGCCACTTCTGAAAGGAAACCCATCAAAGCCACAGCGCGTGTGCACAGCTTTCACACGCATGGGGTTGTCATCCTTCACATTTGGCAATAAGTATTTTTTCCCCAGAACTGTTCTGAGCACTGGGCAAGGAAGAAGGAAAACAAATACATTTTCTAAAAAACCCCCATAGTTCAGACAACAGGAAGAGTCCAAAGTTCACTTCTAACATTTGCTGCCAAGCAACGCTCATGCTTCAAGACTTATAACCTGACATCACAGGGACACTTTGGGGAATCCCAGTTGAGGTATCAGTGCTTTTTGTGCTGTGCTGACAGAGAACTTCAACTTGTACCTCCAAAGGTTTGCTGCTGTTACAATTAACACAGAATGTCCAGAGGCGAGTCAGTCGTTCACCTTCTCGGGAACCAGACCCCAACGTAAATGGAGCTTACATCAGAGCTACCGCTCTGGGCTGTACAACTAGCTTGATAAAACTTTCGAGACTTGCGCCATTATGACGGGTGTCTACACACAACAGAGATGAATGTTCAAGAGAAGCATGCGGTACCTCAGCCTAATTGAGGCAAGTGAGTACATAATGAGGGGCCAGAGACAGAATACAGGCATCAGCAGGTTTTGGGGGTGGCAGGGGACAAGCTGTCCCAGGACTGCATGCATACATTAATTACCAAGTACACATTAAAGCCCATACTCCATCTCTACTGCCCCATTGCTAGCAGCACAGGATGCTACACAGGAAGGTTTAAGCTGGTGGAGAGCCGCTCTGGATATATGTAGACATGTGGGAAACAGTAAGCCTATCTGTATTTACCAGGACTGACAAGATGGCTTAGACATTGTCCTGTCTGGAGGCTAGCAAGCCCTCAGTGCTCTGGGGTGAAAGGACATTGCCCATCTGAAGTTGCAGCGTGCAGCTGTCAGGACGCATTTTTCATCAATTAGAAAGCCTCCACAGAAGTGTTGATCCTCATACTGCAGGCTTTATGCCAGGGCCAGGACACCAGGGATGACCAGCCACTCTCACCCATCCTGGGCTTCCTACATGGGTCCGTCAGTGATTCTGTACTTGTTGCACGCCCCAACCCAGGAAATGGATCCGCTACTAGAAATCCACATTTCTCTGGAAATATTTCCTCATTGTTAGTGAGTATTTTTTGGGGTGTGGTGGGGTTTTTTTTGGTGGGGTTTTTTTTGGTTGTTGTTAAAGAAAATTGGTCACAGCTGGACAAACCGATATGCTCCAACAAGAAAGCAGACAGCTCCAACAAGCACCAGACTTGTTCTGGACGGTTGTGTCCACCAAAGGTTCCACAATAGCCCTCTGGTGAGATTGAAGTGTCTATATTGGAGATAGTTGGGAAAGCTTTGCTCTAATTTTCCCTTCAAGAGAACAGAAGTTATCCATACATGCTATACCAAAAAATAAAGACCTCAACTAATACCAGTTGAGGAAGGACTTGAATCTTGATGTCCCAGATATGTACAGGCTGGCAACATGTCCTGGGTAAGCAGCTTGCCACAGATTTTTTGGGAAGTCACATTCTGCAGGTGAGAAGTATTTCCTGACCCTTTTTTTCAGTCAAAATGATATTTAACAAGTGTTTCCATTACAGTAAGTCTTCATTTTCCAAAATTAGTTCACTAAAGTGTTCCCAACCGTCTCCAGTAACAGCAAATTAAGCAGTGCATAAATAACCTACATCCCACCACCAGCAGCCTTCACCGATCACAAGAGATGTTAGCATGAGAAAGGAAAGAAACAAAACTAGAAGTGAACAGTTTTTGCTTTCCTCAGAAACTGGTAACACAGAGGATGAGTCTAGGGGAAAAAAAGGTTCAACAGAAAATAAGTCCATTAAAAGCTTGTCATTGGTAGAGCTGGTTCGGAGAAACCTAATGAGAATTTTAAGGGCTGAGGTACAACACATCCCCTATTTGCCCTCTTTCAGTGGCACTCTGGATCACATCATGGGAACTAACCGTTTTATAGTAGAGTCCCTCTACCCCTTCTTTGTGCCCCGGGAAAAGGCACAACCCTCTTGTAAAAGCAGCCAAGCTCTCAAGCAGAAGTTAGCACAAATAGATTAAACTGTTTGGCTTTCTGCTTCCTGTTTATAGTGTCAGGTTCCAGACAGTGGTTATTCATTAATCAGAGGTCACTTACGTGCTGAGACCAATCATTCCTCCCAATAAGCATCTGTTCTAAACAAAAGCAAGCCAACGCAAAAACTAGCTTAAATAAACAGTCATTCCTCAGGGATGTTTCTGTATTTGGCTCGGTGACAGTACGAACTGCAGAGATATGAGGACTACCACCTAGCGTGAAGTGCCTGGGGTGAGCACTGAATTAACTTGCTGCAGTTTTGGATACATCAGAACACAGAAGAGTATCTTGAAGTGATCTCAGACAATAGCTTTAGGGGAAGCACATTCAGCAAATAAACATTACGAATGTCCCTGCCTGTAACCTTCAATACTATTTTAACAAAAGAATTGCTTTGTGGCACAGGCAGGGAAAGACCCAGAGCCTTACTTACATTGGCTGCTGCCTTCCAGCTCACTTTGTGTTGGCTGCTGAATCAACTCTTCAAGAAGGATTTTGAAGCCTCTGTATCCCACAGATTCATCAGCTTTGAAACGCAGGGTCAGGAAGCTGCTGTTGGAGAACACTGCTAAAAGGTTTTTCTGGCCAAATAAATCTGCTGGTAGGGGGAAGAAAAAAAATACTGCAGTTGTAGTCATTGTCAAGCAGTTTGAGACACAGCCTCTATACTTATTACCAGGGACAGATGTTTTAATCCAAGCCATTTGATACTCAAAGATATTAGTGGATGCCAAGATTTCTCTGAGGTCTTTCAAGAGGTACCTCTCTAGTGGCCTATGCAATATCACTCCCTACCAGGCTGAAGAGGTGAAGCCTAGTGCAATGGCCAAATTGTTCTCATGCTCTATACGAATGCCTCTCATACTTTAGTGAAATTACTTCAATAACCAGTTTTCATGTCTACATACATGGGGGGAAGAGAACTAGGAAGGCATGAAGCCACTCCAGTGAACGTTTCTGTACCCAAAGATCCCGATGTCTGTATGGCACAAGGCAGCTTTGGTACTCACAGCTAGATAGTAAATGAACATGTACCCAGAAGCCTTGAAGAGCTATGTGATAGCTCTATAAATACTCAAATGATCCCAGATGCAATCCCTTGCATCCTCAGTTACAAAATCTTTAAGCACAGCCTTCAGCTTGTTTCCTGAAGTAGAATAAGTTGTCCAAGTGCAGTTCAGCATGTCAGGGTAAATGCCAGGGTAATTGGGAGACTCAGTGACTCCAACTCCAACTAGAATTAGATCAAAGGCTGGGCACTCTTAAAAGAAAAAGGTAAAACAATCATATCACAGAAAAACCCGTTTCTGCATTAATTTCCTTGAGCAGGCCTGTTAATATTGGAGAAAGCAGAGATCTTAATATTGGATTTTAAGTTCTGCCGGTTAAAGTGAAAATTTGCATGGCTTCAAAGCACAAGTTCTACATGCCATTTACATAGACAACTGTTCAACCAGGAAAAGGGCTATAGACTTGGGAAACTACTTGTGATCTAGAGTGATCTAGAGGCCAGGCACAGAGACCTTGCATACAGGATCACTTGGAATAATCCTTCCTAACGGGCCAAACTCAAACTTAAAAATTCATTAGCCGCTCCTAAAGTGCTTACATAGATGTTTCTTTCACCTTGCATTTATAATTGCCACAAAGCTGATGAAAATGCAGAATGCCATGTTGTAGGCATGTTCGCATTTTATTACATGTTTCTGTGGAATAGTCTACATTGTTTTCAGGGGTTCCATAAATAAAGCAGTCTACCAGCACACCCCAGATTACTGGGGTGAAAGGAGAGCTGGGCTGACAGCATACTTCCTGGGGTGATGAGAGAGAGGAGACTGAGCCTGCTGGAAACACGAAAGGTGTAGAAGCTTGATGAGGCTTTTAAATGTCCACCTTGAGGGTCCCTCTGGCTGAACAGCTGGGAACACGCTTCAGGCAGGCTGGTCAACCTGGCTAAAGTTCAAGTCCTCACAGAAAATGCAGAGACAGGTTCAAGGATCTTGGATCCAACACATTTGAGATTGTTGGCATTAGCTAAGGTTTGGGGGTTTTTGGTGGGGTTTTGTTTTGGTTGGTTTTGTGTGGTTTTTTTCCTTCAAGTAGCCATGCATTTCTCCAAGCATACATAGCAGCTCTGGCAGCAGGAACTGAAAGCAAATACAGCAAAATAAGGATGTGCTGAATGCAGAAACTACATTTAGTACTGACATGGCTAATGTTGCTGGTGACAGTCTCATACCCAAATGCTCACACTTACCCATGACAGAGGCTAACTCCCAAGGCACAAATACAGAACATGCATAAAAAGAGGTGGGGACACCTTTTTTTTTTTTTTTTTTTTTTTTTTTTTTCTTCTAATAGGCTTTTTACTCCTTCCCTCTCACCAGCTTTATGGAAGGTTAAAACCAGTCTTACCTTTATCAGCAGCCTTCATGTTTCCAGGTTCCAGACCTGAAAGGAAAGCACTGCCTTACCTGAGGCACACAAATGCAGAGGAGGTCACAGGCTACTCTGGGGAGGGGACCCTGCGCCAAAAGGAGTTTCAAGCCTGGCTATGGGTGAATGGAAAAGGCACCTCCTGATTTGGAGAGCTGGGAGTTAGAGTGCAGCTTTGAAATGCATGTGTGCACGTGAAAAAGTAGACAGATCTCTCTTAATGGTGCTGTAAGTCTGACGAATTTTAATACAAGAAATTTAATTGCTGTGATTTACTTCTGAAGCCCAACACATTTGCCAGTCATGTGGACAAGCAGATGTGCTCATTCACATAGCAGTGAGGAGCATAGGTAAGACAGAAGAAAGGGGGATGAGGGAAGGAGATTAGATATGGCTCAAGTTGCTAGAAATGTAAAACATTTTGCTTCCATAGAAACAGAAGAGTCAGACTGGACACATCTCTCCAGCTCCAAGTTTCTTTGATCTGAGGCATCAAAGTACTAATTTGCTTAATGGTGCCAGGGCAGCGCTATTCACAGGGAAAACTGTCAGCCCATGTCACCAGCTGTACCCTGGCCTGGGAAGCAAGAAAGTGAGGAAGGTTTCCTTTGGTCTTTAAGTTTAGAGCCCAATTAACTGCATAGCTCCCTGGGCATGTGGCAGAAATGAGGTTGGGTTGGGGGCGGGTGTGGTGGCGAGCAGTGGTAACAGCGGCAGCCAACAGCAGTATTGCCTACCTGGTGAAGAAGCAGAAGAGATATTATAGAAGTAATAACAGATGAACCATGGGGACAGGGGATTCTGTTTTCATAGAGCAGAGTGGAAAGGGGCATATAGAGAATAACAGCTAAGTTAGTATCTCTTTTTTACAGGTTTATAGTGGGGAATGAGCACAGTAATTAGATCACTACTTATGCATTTAATCATCAGCAGTCAAGATCCCTAATATATCTTTTATTCTTAATGGCCATTTCTCTCCAGGACATATAGATTTTTATTTTTTTTTTAATGTAACAGCCATTCTTTAGGCTCTACTACTCCACCCCCACCCCAAAATCATAATAGACTTACCAGGTGATGTTTCCTGAGTAGAGTAAGTCAAGAGAAAGCCTTTTATGGCTGCCTCAGCCCTGGAAGGGAAGGTCACTGTGCACCACTGAACCTCAGGATTTTATAGGATAGAGGGAAGCATCACCACAGAATTTGCCTGCAAAATAGACCAGAATGGGACATGAGCTTTCCACTTTCCCCTTTTTCTCTTGAGGGCTGTAAGGTATAGTCTTTCAAAATGCAGTGTCAGAAAAGATTTCCCTTTCTAAAAGCCTCTTCACACAAACTCCTGATATCATTCAGCTTTGAATTCTTGCATTAGACCACAGACATGATCAGAAGATAACTTGCTATACTTGTAACCAGAATGGGGGCCTTCTTCAAACAGATAAAGGCACCCATTGTAACCACTCCAAATCACTAATGGCAAGTGCCCACTGCCTGGACTGCTCTGGTCAGAAGAAATCCCTGCTCTGACAGGCAGCCCCCACCTCAGGCTGTGTAAGACACTATGCAATGCTCACAAGACTGCAGAACACCCATATTCTCTGGGGAATGAGTCACTTTGAGAGTCTCACGTAACTGAGACCAGGCACTGAAGAACCTTCTATCCATAAGTGCTTTAACAGCTTACGTTTCTGATCTATGCTTTCTCTTCTACATACAGAACGTACTTGCACAGCTTCACTTCCCCAGCAACATCCTACATAATCAAGCCAACAGCTCCTTAGTCAGCGTGGGTAGGTACCTCCCCTCGCTTAGCAGTCCAGTCGGAAAAGCTTCCCATCCCTTGGCCCCATCACTTTGACCTGCTGGCTTGTCTTTGGCACACACAGCAACTTGTCACACTGCAAGTTCAAGCCTGGGAAAAAGCAACCTAGACAGACTCACATTGTTCCAAGGCACAGCCGTGCCATGATTAGGACCTCGTATCCAACACGTTTGATTGCAAAAGTATTTCTAGGAAGGGAAAGATACTGAGCTAGCTGAAGTAGCTCCAAGTATTATCGGAAATCCCTTCTGGAGCATGGAAGTGTGCCATGTAAAACTCCCTTGTCTGTCTGCAAAAGAAACTTAGTTCAGCTCCTCTGTTTCTCTCACCCCAGCATTAAGGTGAGCTTTCTCTCACCTGTTAACTCTTTGGTTAGTCGAAATCCTTCATACACCATCAGATGGCCATGACAGTTAGACAGATTTCTTTCAGTCCAGAAGTCCAGGACTTTGAGCCGAATAATGGATTTTAATGGGGCTACAATTCTCCAGTGGCAGCTGCAGCACAAAGCAAAGAACAAAGTCAGAATGCCGTCATATTTTACAATTGGCTCTTATTTCCTAGGGATAGCTATCAAAATGTGAGCAAAGGCAAAAGGGATTGTAACGCTCATTAAAAAGAGAAAAGAAAAAAAAAAAATCAAAGATGGGATACTGATCCAAATCTATTTTGGTCATATTATTCATTACTTCTGAAGTTAAGCTTTCAAACAGTTAGAAGTCTATGCTATTGCCACGTGAATGGAAAGTTCTCTCTTACCCTAACTAAGCATGATAAGGGAGGAAGAAAAGGAAACAGATAAAAGTGCCAAAAAATTTTTAGAGACATAGTTTAGCATTGCCATTGTTAACCCCTCAGTTATAGCACATTTAGGCCTCTGACATGCTTTTTGATGAGAGCTTTGCCCAGAGGTGTCAGGTTTGTCTGCTGTTTGCTGGAAAGAAGATACTGGTACCCCCCAGCTTTCCTAATTCTCTTTGAGGAATTTGCCCAGTTTTCTAACATGCACTGAAGTACCTATGGATTCATTAAAAACCACATCGCAGATATCTGCAGATTTTCATGAAGGAGTTACAAAAGCCAGAAGAAATCAGATGCTCATCTGGTGGAATTTGCATCTCTCATGGGGTATCCCAGTGACTGGATCATTCCTTCCCGATCTGTAAGGATGACATCTGTGCATCATGACAACTCTGAGCTCATCTCCTTGGGATGTTTTAGGGCATAGACATGATTTTGTCCTGGAAAGAATAAGAATGTAGAGCATTAAATTCAGCTTTAATATTAAGCTTTAAATGGACTTTCACCAGGGACCAGGGCAATTCCTATATGACGTGTCATCCCCACAGAAAAGCATGGATCACGGGTGAGAGCCAATCTAAGAGCAGAACCTTGAAACGTTCATTTTAAAAGTTCACCTGGAAAAAGATGTGTTCAGTTAGAGGACAAACTAATTAGGAAAGCTACTATGTTCCTATTCTCCAGGCCAGACCTTGTTCATCATAATCCTACAAAACTCACACTCACTTTAGGCTTGTTTCAAGCTTCAGCATTTTGCATATCAGTCAGTTTTATCCAGGCTAGAGCTTCCAAGAGCTCTTGTTTTTCATATGTTTGGAGAACATCTGTATGTAAAAACTCGAGAAAGCCCGTAAAGGCATCTTGAAAACAAGTACATTCTTGAAGCTTAGGTCAAACAGGTCAGTTCATCTTTAGAGAGGAGTGATTGTACAGTTTGGCTTTGCCTTGGACCCCGAGCATCACGTATTCAATGCTGAAAGCAGCAGGGCCAATGGAGCAGAGCACCGCATAACACAGCTAGAAGCAAATCCAAACACACCACCGCCACCACTCTAAAAACACCGTTTGAGAAATGCAGGCAAAAGTCATACAAGTTACTCTGTGGAAAGGCAGAAAAGTGAGGAATTATTCACATTGGAAAGATGTTCAATGCCAGTAATGTGGCTGCTCGGCAGCCGCCTCCTGATGAGGCAGCAGGCAGCACCTCCAGCCCCGTCCTGCAAGAAGTGCCCTACTGTTTAGAAGTCTATGCTGCCAGCAAGGATTTGTTCAGTTCATTGCACAGTATCAGCTGCCCCAAGTCTACCTACGAGGCTAGGCCTTTTGTTTGCTTTACCTATCCTGAAAAATTGCTAGACTACTTAAAGGTTCATTCTTGGACTTAAATTGAAAATGAGACAGGACAGGGAATTTTTGCCATTACTCCATCTCTGCTGATAAGTACTTTCAGTTGTCAAGCATGCTAAATCATTTTCAGGTTACTTTCTGGCCTCTGGATTTTCCAGCCTCTTCTTGCCTGTCATACCATCATCCTAAAGCTCATTAAAGCCCAAGTCTATGTTTTAGGTTCTTCAGTAAAAGTTATTTGGTTTAGAGACAGGCACCCACTGACTTGTTGTTCACTGGCTCTAGAGAAGAAGGGGGGGAAAAAAAAGAAAAACCCAAACCAGGTTGTTTCAATATGCTGGCATATAAATAGACATAGGAATCTAGTTTAATATACCCACCCTTGAAAAACTGCCAGCCATAACAAATGCTATTACACAGCAGCAAGTCTGTGTGCTGGAGGACACTCCAGGGAGCTATCTATTAGACTCCTATTCAGGGAAAAGTTTGACTGATGGCCCCATTTCTGATAGTATTTTCCTCTGTCCTGCATATAAATAGTTAGGATAGTTAAACTGTTATTCTCAGCTGCAATAGGCATACTTTAAGAATTTTTTTGTGTGCATTTATAAATAAGTTCTTGGTGGAAGACAGCTGTGGAATGCTCTAAGAGCTCCTTAGCACATCCTCAACCTTTCTCCTCTCCTTTCCTTTCACTCCCAACTCAGATTTAACTAACATGCTAAACTTTAGATTTGGTGGGTGTTTTTTCTTAATGAAAAAAATATTGCTAGCATGTTTCATTACCCTAAAGGTCTTTGTCTGGAAGCGTTACTACCACATGTGGTAACAAAGTGTCAGCAAAAAACAGCTTATTTCCCTTATATGAGAGCTATGATGGTCATGCACATAGCCCTCATCTACACCCAGATAGAAGTTAAATAGGGCGTCTTCTCTAGAGCATTAGCCATCACAGCACTTGTGTGATGTACGAGGATGAGGGTCTAACCCAGAATGGCTATTATCCAAAAGCTTTTTCCAGAGGCATCACTTAATGTTGAAAATATTTGGAGAGCACATACACTAGAATTCACCAGCAGGACTCCCAAAGGCTGATGGTTGATTTCTCCACCACACTTTGTGTACCAAGTTATCAATGCGGATACCTACCCAGGAGAAATGCTTCTGTATAACTAGTTTATAACATCCATAATCACAATAAATGAAACCTATACAGAGGCAGAATAAAGGGGGATGATAGAGGGGCAGAAAAAACCACATTGAAGAGCTGGGAGGGGATGCTGGGAGAAGGAACGTCTTCACAGGTCAGAGATCCTCCAGCACACCCAATAAACCCTCTGCAAGATCTAGCCTTCATGGGTTTTCCTCCACTCCTTTCCTGTTACTTCCCCCCTCCCCATCTACATTTTGTGCCAACAAGTTCTAATTAATCCCTTTTGCTTTCAAGTTGCTGTCTGATACTTCCCTTTGATGTCTGTACTCCTTACCTTGCAAAAATTAGGAGCTAAGCATTCCTTAGTCACCTTTCTGTGCCATTCGTAGCAGTCTCTAAAGCCATGCACTTCTCCATTATCTTTTCCAGCCTGTTGAGTCTGTTTAATCTCTCCCTGTAGAGAGCCAGACCAACCCCTGGATCCTGTAATTCTCCTCTGTACTTCTAAATCCTTTTCAGAATGACTGCGTGCGGGGGGGTGGGGGGGAGAAGTAAATCAAACCCCCACAGACTATTAAAAAATTCATTCCTCAGGTTTGTACAGTAAAGCATGTTTTATTCTTTACCCCTTCAGACATTGACACCTTGTTTTGTATTTTTGATGGCCACAAATCTTCTCCAGTGGCCGTACAATATTTCAGTGATAGTAGCTAAATTAAAGCCATCACTTGTGTACATAAAGGCACAGGTGTTCTCCCTTCTGTCCCAAGATGTCAATACAGTGAAGGTAGAAATTTATTGTCTTTATATACAAAAATGTTTATATACTACACATGTTGTACAGCAGACAAGAAAGTTGGCATTTGTCTTGCCATTTTTAAACAGATGTAGATAATACCACCCTGCATCTTATCTCTTCCACTTTTTCCCCTTCCTCCTTTTCTCCTACTCTGTGTATAGAGCCTTTAAAACAGGAAACGAAAAGCATTTCCACCATGCATTTTGAAATGGAGTTACCCTGATGTGCTCCTGCTCTCTGCCACACTGCACTTCCAACTAGATTTTTAACTGCACAGTGTGCAGTACACATGCAAACATATAGGCCTCTAGAAACTTAAATTTTCCAGTAAACAACATTAAAGCTCTCACTTTCAGTTTAATTTAGCTTTCTTGTAATTCTGTGGATTGTGTTCATCTAGACTAGTGTCTCAGTGACTGGATTGCACCTCAGCAGGGTCAGGGTGAGGAAGACCATAGCCTTCTGCATAGAAGATAATACCTAAGAGTCACACCCCTGTTTCCCAGGCGCTAATGCTTCAGTGTCGTTCATTCCACCTGCAAGAGGTAAATAATAAGTACCATCATTGCATCTCACGTTGTTGTCTCAGAGGGTATGGAGGAAGGGGGACTGACTTTGAAAAAGAAGCTGTCAATACAGGAGGTCACAAGTCACCTATATAGACAAGTGTCCGTAAGGGTTCGCCCAAATACCATAGCTTATTTCTGTATAGTTTTTTTTACCATTCTTTAGTTTACCAAGCGGGCTGTTCTTCTGCTGAGTCAATGCAGCACACTGACACAGGGATTAAGGTCTTCAGCCAAGTTTACAGCCTGGGCTCTGAAGCTTAACATAAGGCTGCCACATATCAGAGCCAGGCAACTGCGGCTGGAAACCCTTTCTGAAAGCGGCCTAAGTGAAAGTGAGAGATTTCTAGGACTGAGTGTCCTCAGCTGGATTGTTTGTTGTTACCTAGCACTTTTCTTCCTCTCTGGCTCTCTTCATAAATCTCAAGAAACTCCTCTTGGCAGTTCAGTGATGATGATATTGACAGATGCTTTACTATAATCTTTGCTATGCCCTTCAGAGGCAGTTGGAGTATCCAAGAGCACTCCCTGCTTCCCACGTACCCTGACGAGGAAGGAGCAGAGATAAACCCCCGGGGCTCTTCTAACTCCACTTCTGATGCACGTTCTGTGGATAAATGTGCACTTCAGTGATAAAAGCATTAAGAAAAGACAGTAAGAGCTTTCTACAAAACCTGCCAGTTCTGCCTATGATTGAAGATAGTCTAGCAAGTCAATAAAGTTAGTGGGAAATGGTTTTCCAATATTTAGTTTTCTTTTTTTTTTTTAACTGGTTCCCCCTCCGCCCCCTGGTTATTACTGGACTTGCTGGAAGTTTGAATATCCTGATATCACTGGCAAGAGCATAGCCACTGCAGCCACTAAAAAGGCACACATTTAGTTGGCCAAAACAAATGGCTCTGATAAAAAGCTCAACCCTACACAGGGAAGATTTACTTTTTTATTTTTTAAAAATTTTTTTTTTTTAGAACCCGTTCCCATCAGTTTGATCATTTCTTAAGGTCTGGCATGCAGGCTGGTACAAGCCTGCAGGAGTTCTCGAACTGTACAGGGTCACAAGTCAGTCCTGTCACCTTAGCCTCACAGATGCAGGCAGCAGACACAAGCTAGGCAGCATAAAGGAGTGAGCTGCCGGGCCTTAGAGGAATGCAGACTTGCTTGCAAATTTGCTCTGAGCTATGCTTTGAATCAATGCCTGGAAAACAGATAAACAGATACCAGGTTGATCAAGTACCTAGGCTAACGGGCCTACCAACTTCAAATGCTCATTCACGACTGAGGAAGAAATGTAATTTATTTTTTTTTTAATTGACCTTGCAAACAGCCCTTGACAAGAGTTATGAAATATTATGCTTTTGTCTATGCACTCGCTGGTTCTCCAGAAGCACAGGAGGAGAGCGGGCTTAGCTTGTAGCTACATGCACACACAGTGCAGTCAGATACAACACTTGTTAAATAAGAGACCAAATCAACAGGGAAGTATTTGGAAGCATCTGAGTGGTTATAACAGAGCAGGAGGAGAGAAAACAAGATCACTAATGAGAACTGTATGTCCCTTTAGTACCAAGCGTAATAGGGTTGTTTGCCTCCCAAGGCAGCAGTTTTTAAAGTCATACCCTCTGTAGAGCGGCTTAAATTCTGTTTAAGTGTGCTTCCTCCCACACCAACTTTTATAAGCTTTCTGCTCAGACTGGGTGCTGACACCACGCCGTGTCTCTGCATACCTGCATGGGATGCTGAGAGCTCAAAGTGGGGAGAGCTGAGCCCTTCTGCTGGGTAGAAATCCTTCACATCCAGAAGGGAGATGAGGAACATTTGCCTCCTGAGGAAGGTGCTGCAGTGTGAACGGCACTGCACAGATGGAAGCGTGATCCACAGTGGAAGAGAGCTTGGCCAAGCTGAGTTATGGGAAGGGTACCCTTCCTCTAGGAGAGCTGGCCTTAAAAAAAATCAGACACCACTTCCACCGCAGTCTAGGTAGAAGAGCAATGAGTTAATCACATCATCGCTTTGCACAAGGGTGAGGCAAGGGCTCCTGCGCGTTCTCAGCCCTGCTGGACGAGGCGGGCCCTGGGATGCAGCGGAGGACAGCAGGGAATGGCAGTGCAGGCATGGGCACGGCAGTCTGGAAGGGACTAAAGCCCAGCAGGCTGAGCCACAAGAGCTGGTCTGTAGGTTCATTTTAAAAAGAATTTTTGCATTCAGGGTAACACCCCAATTCAGGTCATTACGGCACCACGCGCCTGCGGTGACTTTGAGCTCACGCGGCGATGAGCAGCTCGGCTGAGACAAGCCCGCTCCAGTGCTGGCAAGAGCCTTGCCTATGTTTCCAGGCCAGGCTAACCAGCCCTGGATCTGCTGTGCTAATGATGCCCCCGCAGTCACTGGCTCTACTGCACTTTCCCGAATAGAGAAAGCATCCCCACCTCCCGTTGCTTATCACTTCGGGGGACCTATTTTTATCTCAGTGGTGTGATGTCTTGGAGCACCAGCAAGGGTGCCCATGGGAAGAGGAGGAAAGCGCACGCTGCATGCCAACACCCTGGCTACAGCACAAGTCTGCCAGCAGAGCCGGTAGCGCGTCCCCTCCTGAACGGACTGCTTTTTAAAGCCGTGAGCAGCGGCATTCTCCAATTTGTTGCCAGAGCTCGCATCACCCAGTAACTCAGGGGCACTTCAGCCTTTTCATCAGTCTTCCTCCAACAGTGTCACAGCATCAGAGGCGGAGAAACATTTAAATGCTTAATAGGCAGGAGGAGGCACATCAGTAGGACAGGGCTGTTTGCTGTGCTTTAAAAGCAGCAGAAGCTGACAGAGCGCTTCACCCGAGACCACAGCTCTGGTACGTGCATAAGAGATTAAGTAACTGTCCCTGCCCTGAGAAATTCAGTCCAAAACGTGAAAAATAAAAAATAATAAAACAATACCTCATTCCAAGGATACTAAGGGAGAGAGAGCAGATTAAGCACCATACCCAAGCGCACAGGAAACCTGCAGCATCGGTGTTGATGGACCCCTGGCTCTTCCACGTGAACTCGCTGTTTCTAGCTACAAGAGCCTTTCTTCCCATGGCTCTGCTCACTAGCCTCCCTCCCCTCTCCCTGTGTGTACACACACACTCTTCCCAGGACAAAATCCAGAGAGCCGCGTCCACTTGCACCGAGGTGTTAGGAGACTCAGGCTTTGTTACCAGGCTCTGCCCAAAGCCGTTCCTAAACTGAACCAGCTCCACCACCTTCCGCAAACCCAGCGCTGCAGGCTCTGGCACACCACAGCTCCACAGAGTCCTGCAGCTCCCCTGCGTCCGCGCCTCCCCCGTTAGCTTTGCGGGCAGCTTCGCTGGCTGCCCCTGCGCTGAGGTCTCCGGTGCACTGCCCCTGCCCTGCAGGACGCTCTGTTCAGCACCTGAGGAGAGGCACAGCACGCTGAGAGACAGTTTAGTACAAAACTCAGAAGCAGTCAGCATGGCCGAGCACTTCCCGCAATAGGAAGGCAATCATAGGAAGGTCAGATAAAGGAGCCAATGGTCAGTATCTGGCTGAAAGAGCCCTCAGGGCTTTGAACCTTTTGTACAACGCCATGTGTAAAAACTGCTTGCGATGCTACAGCCTCCACCTCTGGGAAAGATTTACAGCTACAGAGCTGAGCAATTCCCCGCATAAACTGCCTGACCTACAGTAAATCCATGAAAGCTGTTACAGCCTTCAGAGAGTCAGTGGTCAGCAGCCAGTTTTGTCAGATCCAAGTGTATGGAACACCTCTAGCCAGCTCCCAGCTTATTTGTGGGGATGGTCTGGCTACCATACCAGTGATGACTTGTTTTGTTAACTGGTTTTAGTTTAGAAGAAAGTTCTCCCTTAGTCAGCACCTGTACTAACATTTCTGTTAGGTCAGCGTGGGACTATGAATGATGCCACAAGGGAGGAAGACCAGCAGCTGCAGCACAAATCAGGAGAGTCCAAGTGCTCATCTGACCTGAGAGTGGAGCATTTTCCACAATGTGCTCTTTTCTTTAATATATACTTTAATTTCCTGCTCATAACTACAGCACACTTTGTTCAGCATATAGAAAAAAAAAATTAGATTTATTCCTGTTAGCAGAAGTCCTCCATTTTCTGCTGGCAGCAATAGAATAAAATATAGGATGGACAGAAACATGAAAAGTCTGTCCAGGGTTAGGTTTTTCCTCTTTCTTAAGAAATGCTGTGGGACAATCACAACTATTCACTAAACAGAGAATTACATACTTGGCTGTACATGTGCACATGCAGGGAAGGAGGAGGAATAAAGCTCTGGAAGACAAAGGTTTTGCATCAGCAGTTTCCCAGTGCAACTACTTGAGCCAAAGCAAAACATTTCTTTAGAATGACAAATCAGTTTATTTAGCATGGAAAAAAGACTTGAAGCTATCTGGTGGCTTTTTGAAATCTCTCAAATCCCATCAGATTAAACGAGCTGAAGTGGTGGATTTCTCCATTTGCCATTGAAACTATGAAGCCAAATTCACCTTGACTTGAGGGGCCTCAGCAGGAAAGAAACTTCTGGGGATAAAAGAAGAGAGAGAGCTGGTGTGGGGAAGTAGAATGGCAATGCTGGGTTCACATGGAGCACCTCAAACAGGTTTGCTCCCCTCATTTCTCTGCATGAGCCCCCCCCCCAGTTTAAGAACAGGGGCCCTCTTCTTTTTGAAAGATACCATCACTTTCATGCAATCAGTCTTTATTCACTAGCATACGCTACTCTTTCTCCAGCACTTTCTCTGGTGAAATTTATCCTCCAGACTCCTGAATGTGGTGCTAAATATATCTAGATACACAGATGCACAAGTTCAGTTCACAGCATTGTCCCAAACTATTCTGCCCATCAAAGTGTGTGGCTGGTAGGCATTTTCACAAGTAAACGCTTTTTACTGAGAAAAGTATCTGTCCAAAGATTATAGTCAATTTGAGAGCCAGAAGTGCTAAATGCAAGTCTTATGCTTCTGAAACTCCCATTCTCATTTCAGCTAAACTTTGTTTAGTGGCAAGGTGTGAGGAAGAGGAGGAAGTGGAGACTTTCTGCAGGCAATCACCTGGATTTTTTTTCCTCCCTCTTAAGTTGCCTCAGAAAGTCTACCAGACAAAACCTCAATGCACTTGGGATCTTTTATACAAAGTGATTATATTCAAGACTCATCTCACTCAGACAAAGAGAACTCACCTTTCATCAGCAGTCTTATCCAGTACAAGAAAATCCTCACCCTTGAATAGAACCCTGGTTTCTTTGGGCTGGCACAGCCGACACCCCAGCTGACAATGCCATAAAGAGCAAATGCTCCATTTTCCGTGTTGCAAACGAAGGGGCCACCAGAACCACCCTGGAACCAAAAGAGAGAGGACTGGCAGTTATCCTGTTTGGCCTCTGCACCGCTGTGGCTAAGAGGAGAGCTGTCACAGATCAGATTTGCCCAAGAAAAAGCCTCCTGCAGGATCAGAGCATGCAGCCATTGGTGCAACTCAGCCCTAGCCTGCCACGGAGTGATTTAAAGGCTTGCTTATCAGCGTGAAGACTGAGCACAGGCTGCAGACAAAATATGACTGAGTAGTGCACTTCAGTGTTACACGTAATTTATTAGTCTGCCATAAGATTGCAGTATTGAGCAGAACCCGCATTTTGGCTTGACAGTGCCTCAGTCAGAATTACTTTGCCTTTTATTTACTCAGCTGTTCTTACCTGCCTGCCTCATGATTTCATAGAGATTAGTTGGTTCTTGAACAGTGCTCTCAGTACAAGAGTTTTATAAAAACAATAGAAGTCATCATAGTTTTTCTTGAGAAAAAAGTGCCATGAAAAAGAGTTCCAAGCAAGCTACAATGGGAAGTGTTTCACTGGGATAAGGTATAGGACTCGGGAAGTGCAAGGGAAGAACATCCTCTCTTCCACAGGTCTCATGAAAATCACAGTCCAGAGAAACATTACTAAACTCTGTGGTCCCGCTTCCAAGCAACACTGCACATTGCATATATCTCCCATCCAGATCAACTGCATCTATCACTCTTGTAAGTACTGTCCGCTCCGGGGAAAGCAAGTTGTTGGAGCTTTTAACTGTCACTTGCTACATGCTGTTTTCTCCTCTGTCCTCCCCAGTCCCTTTCACTAGATGATCTACAGACATCCATGTGCAGACACCTTCACGAGCGCTCACCTTTAGTTTTACCTTATCTGACAGGAGTCCCAGCCTCCTACAGGAACAATGCCAGCACAAAGCATCCTGGCTGTGATCCCTCCGGGGTGACTGAAGTAGTAATTTCTCTCACAGATTTCATTCTCAAGTACAGGCACTTATGTCTGCTGCAACTGCCTAGCTCAGCTCCCATCTGCTTGGGAAACCAACCTGAGGTTAGTTCTGGGCAGAGGAAGAAAATATGAGATGGAAATGTGAGTTCTGCTCATAATAGGCAAACACGCAATATCAGAAGAGCCACCTTCTTTGATGATCCCTCATCCAGACATAGCACAGAGGGAAGAGGAAGATGCTATCTCTGTGCTGTTGGGCAGACATACTGGCCTCAGCAGCGTTGTACTCCAGCGGTGTGTCTAGCTGCACCAGGGCAGTGTTGGAGTCATAGCTCAGCATGTCAAAGTGGGAATGCACCACAATGGTTTTTACCTGCCTCACCTGTGACCAGGGTAGAGAAGGAACAAGCTGCCCTCTAAGTGCACCCTGAAGGCATACTTGTAAAGGGAGGGGGCAAAGATCCCACAAGCAATGACCAAGCTCAAAATAGGTCATGAAAAGAAACAAGGTGCGAAGACTTTGAAGACAAATCCCCCACTTCTCCATTTTTCAGCTGAGAAGATTGCTGGGACAGATTATATAGACCTCCCGAGCCTAGAGTGAAGGCTGACTGCTTCATTGTGCAAACACAAGCCACTAAGCTTTTGCAGAAGACTAGTGTGAGTCACTTGTGCTTCTTTTCCACACGTATTTCTTCCTCTTCCCCATTAGGAAGAAAGAGTCAGCAAGCTTTTTATGGACAGATATATTGCTCAACACTAAGAGAGTAAGATGCTGAGGACACTCAGTCATCTCTGTTAGATTTTAAGACTTTTTACTGCTAGTAATAAGAACCGGATATAAAACATACTTCTATAAACTGCAAGTTAGCTGAAAGAGACCAGAGTTACTGGATTTCCTTTCTCATTCCTCAACCTGTGCTACATATCAGTCATTTTGCCTTGCTGTCAACACTGTTTTAACTGCGCATCTAGATCTGTTTTGAGAAATATTGTAGGGGCAAGTACACCAAAGTAAACATTTTTAATGGTATTGCTTGGGTTTTCACCTGTTCTGTTGACTCTCTCAGGGCTCTGTCATGGTCTTCTACTGTCACAGTCCAGTGCAAGGGTTTATTGGATCTGTATAATGAAAGCAAACATATTGGAGCTACTTACAGTCAGCCATACAGCTTCCTTATTCAGCAGTCATACATCCCTTCTGGCTCTTCTCTAATTAGTCACTTACTCCCAGGACTGCTGAGCAAGAGTTTCTCACTGCAACAAATGTGTTGCATCAGTTCTGGCTTTGCTACAGCCCTGATAGCAGATAGTCCAATTAACTTTAATGGATCTTCTGCAAGCAAGACCAAACTGTTGCCACCTCTAAAATCACTGATCATGGAGGAAGGGCAGAAGGAAGGTGTGATACAGGACATGAAGGTGTGAATATAATTTATAGCTCTCCATCTGTTTGCGCCCCAGCCTGAAGGAGCAGGGGGAGCACACAGCATGGGGAGAGGAGCAGAGGTGGCCTGGGGACGTGCTGGTCACACTCACAGCTGCACACAGTGGGTGGCTGTCAGCAGCCACGTAGGGCTGATGGCAGCCGCATTGCACGGGTACTCTCCAAGGAGCTTCAGGGCGGCGCGCCATGGCCAACAGCAAGGACAGGCCTCCTCGGCCCCACTAACACGCGTGAACAGCCCCTGGGGAGTAACCGGAGGAAGGCCACAGGTGTCTGCAAGAGAGCCAGAAAACGAGTCACACTTTCACGGGCAAGTTTCTCGTTTTCCTAAATAACCTCACACAGTGGATACAGCAAGGCCAAAGATGCAGGAGAGACCAAATTTGTCTGCTCTGTCTGGAAGTGGTGGGGGAAGGAAAAACAGATACATGAAAGCTTGAATCCTAAGGAGGTGAGCACCTGAGAGAGCAAACGAGGCTCAGGCGCTGAAAGCAGCTCCCTCCCATCCTCTACACTGTGTCCCTGCTCCCAATAGGAAGTGCATGCAACCAGAATGGAGAGGACGTACCACACGTATGGAGAATGAGAGATGGGGCACCTGCCTATCACTTTTCATCCATGCAAGAAGTGCACAAAAGGGGACTTGAGGTCAGAAAGCATCTGCCTCGCTGCATAATCCTCTTATATGTTAGAGGAAAGCTCTTCAGACCAGATCAACTGAACAGAATTCAATTTCTTAAGGGGACATCCTTCAGAGGCAACATTGGTGCAGTAGTTAATCCTGGATCTTCTCTTCCTGCCTCCTCTGCAGGAGAGGAAATAAGAGTTAGCTCTGACTTGGGTCAATAGCTCTGGCTTGTCCGCTCAAAAAGTCCCCACTCTGGAAGGGAAAAGTTATTCATCCCCTCAAGCAGCAGCTGGCACACATTCATGAAAGTAGCAACAACAGCAGAATAGCCCCCAGGATCAAGATTCTCTTCTAATGAGATTTTTCGAGGGGAATATCACACTGACAGAATTAACAAGGCTGCTTGTTTCAGGTAACAGGAGTTAGTCATCTCATTTCTCAGTGAGGGGAAAAAAATACCCCAATAAAAAAACCCCACAACCTTGATTCATCTCCCTTAGTCAGGGAAGGGAGCTCTGCCACAGTAGCTATTCTGTTTTAAAGTTACCTTGACAGAATGCGTCAGGATTAGCCTAAAAAATAAGCTCAGGGGTCTAAGAATAGCTGCAGATGACGTGGACATTGTTAGACACAGCAAGCATCTCTCTACTTACCTGAATGAACAAAAGTGAGCCAGGCTCTAAACCCTCTGAAGCTGCTGTCCCCATCACTTTCAAAATGTACCAGCATGGTATTCCCTGAACTCGGTACTGGTTTGGGAGATGACAATTCATGGAGATTAGCTGTTGGAATGAACAAGCAGCTGTATTTTTAAGACGAGAAATGTCATCCTGTAAGCACTTGCGGCTTTAGCTAATCTAGGTTTCTAAAAAAACCCAAAACCCTAGAGGCTTGGTGACTTTCTGATTAAAACAAGAACTTTTGCAGAAGAGGGGCTTGCAAAGCAATGATAATCAGTGATATCAGTAAGCAATAACAGCCAGAATTTATCTACTACAGTTATGCTACAGGTACATAAAAGTAATCCTAATTTTCTCATAGTGGAATTACAAGTAATCTTCAACAGACAGTGTGAATGCCCTCCATCGCACAAAACCCCCCACACTTGAGAACTGTATTTGCTACCATTGAGGGGTGCGAGCAGAGTCTCTCTTGAATGGTTTACATGTACAGGCTGAGGACCTAGAAAGCAGCTGCTAGACTTTTCTTCCTTTTGAGAGCATTCAGTTTGCACAGCATCTGGAAGTCCCATAATTGCAGCTGGATAGGAAGCTTGCACTTTACTCCAGAGGAGCTTTTCTGTAAGAATCTGAATTTCCGATGGCAAAGCTGTGCTGGAAAGTGTCTAGTGAAACACTCTGTGATGCTGAAAGCTCCCCCCGAAAGATTCCAGTTCCAAATTTGTCAGCCACCTTCCCCCCACTTAAATACTCCTTTCTGATGGAAACCAGATTTCTTTTCAAGGGAACTGTAGTGTTAGTACTTATGCAGCATTTGGTAAACACATGCAACTAAATTACCACTACAAAATAGACGGGGGAAAAAATAGAAGCAGTTTGCCAAAGATCACTTGTCAATGGCAAACCCAGGCCAGTTCGAGCCTCTTACCCAGCTTATTTGGTGTCAAGAGCACCAGCCCTTCATCACTCTACTCTGTCTTTTGGTTGACATACAGGCCTGTAAAGAGGTAGCTAGAATTCAATTCAAATATCTTCACTTCTGAGCAACAGATTGCTTTTCACCTTAAGAATAGATATCAAGCTCTGCTAAAGTGAGTGTGGTGCCTGAAAGCTGTTTTTTTAAAAAAAAAGATGGGGTTTTACAACATGTTTTCATTTCATCCAAGTAGGAGGAACATCTGGAAATATAGATGTTCAAAAAAACCCCCATTTATTTCACTAAAGTTAAAGATTTTTATATTGATAAAACTGAAACAGATTTAAAGTGAGAAATTCAAAAATATTTCCTTCTGAAAGTGTGGGAAAGCGATGCCTCAGGTTAGCAATTTTTCATTAATGAAATTCCAACAGAATTAGTTCAATTCATAAAGAATTTGTATTCATTTCAGTAGAATTAGACACCCATCGACAACCATCCTTTCACTCTGCCTTACTTGGAACATGTCTTTTTCGATGACACTTAGAGCAAAGTTGCTCTTGCTCTCTCCTGTGAAAGAGACATACAGAGTGGAGGCCTGATCCAGCAGCACACACTGGTGTGCTCTGCAGCAGAACATGAGCCATGGTCCTATATCCCGCCCTGCAACACCAGCCAGCTCTCCATGAGAAAGCACAGCCTTGGATCAGGATGTGGGATCTCCTGTGCCAATGGTGCACTTGGCCGCATCACGATGGGCAAGGCAGGTAGGCAAGCCTCAAGGCTCCTGCAGAAACCCTTACCATTGCCACCGAGCAACACGTTACCAGAGAGCATATTTTGGTGATAAAACATGCCTGTTTCCACAGGGATTTCTAATTTAAGTCTGAAACAATTAGTGCTCACCCAACTGGTTTTCTTCTTCTTCATCACCATAAACAGTAACTGCTTCGTAAGTGCAGCCCAGGCTAAGTTCACAGCAAAGTCTTCAAACTCCAGCTGCAAAGTGGACAAGCAAGAGGGAAGCATCAAGACCAAAACACTTACCCTTCTTAACCACGGGCTGGAGAAAAGCTAGATTTTGTAAGAATTTGGGGATGAATCCCTTGGTGAGCGTGTCACATTTTGCAACAAAAGTGTCTGTGGCAATCTCGGCCTGACTGCTCCTTCCTGTGCAAGGCTACAGACAGGTCTGCAGAGGGTGAAGCTGGCCTAAGCTTTACCTTAAGGCATTTCAACCGTCATCTTTACTGCAACACTCAGTGCCTTGTACTTCTGAAGGGTCAGTGTCCCATATGGAGTGTCCTTCCAAGAGCTTTTGCTTCAAGCGTGGAAAGTGGGTGATTTTTCATTTGTTTGGTTTTTAATCCAGACTGCAAGTTCTCACACCAACAGAGCAGCGGCAACCCAAGCAACAGCCTGCACACCATTCAAGCATCCCTAGGTTTAACACTGTTTTTCCACCCCTTAGCCAAGGCAGCAGGGGAGGAGAGATGTTGCTGCTTTGAACAATGTAAATGGCAACGTGACTCATCACGGGCTGGGGTGAGCTCAGTGGGATGCTTGATGCACACAAGCAGCAACAGGCAATAAAAATAAAGAGATGCTGGTACTATGAGTGGGAACGATTATCAGACAGCCCACGCGCAATGAGAAGCAGATGCCTTGGTATGGGGCTAAGGAGTAGCTTGGGGGGGGTTGATGCTGCCTTGAGGAAAAGGCTGACTATATTGTTTGCAACATGCTCTCTACCTTCCCTTTACCCTCAAATCTGTGCTGGACTTCAAGATAAAGCTATCCTGGGATGAGATTGGTGCCTACAGACTTCAAGCACTTATAACAGTCACAGCCTCTCCATACATAAGTTCAGAGGTGATGTCTAATTGACAAAATATGCCCTGCAAAGAATCAGTGACCTGGAAACCTCACAATTTACAGTCTTGTGTGTCACAGATGTTTCTGGCAGGATTTTATTGAATCGCTCCTCCGAACAGTTCTTAGTGCAGAGGTTTAAGTGCAGTTTCTCCTTTTATTACCTTTACGACATACTCTGCTGGACCCTCAATGAGCCAGTGGCACTTTGTGTTCCTGGGATACAAGCCAGACTAATTAGCAGTATCAATCTTGCCCTGTTCCACTAACATTGCGACACTTTCACAGCCCAAGCCTGCAATACTCAGATGAGAAAGGAGACAATTTAACAGACTGGATTATACGGTACTTTTAATAAACCCAAATCAACAACTTGATTTTTAAGGAACCCAGGCACACTAAGGATAGCTGTTATTTTTAAGGGGGTCAGGAAGGAGAGGAAAGGCGTTTCCACAGCATCAGTGAAGTCACCTGCTTCAGGGTCCTTATGGAGGGCCATGAAGGTGAGCTCAAAGTTTCAGCCAGCGTTGCTCCCATTGGAAACAAACTTAACAGCGGCCTGGTCCAGCTCTGCCAACAGAGGGAACACATCCCCACAGGCTTTAACCGAGTGAGCCAAGGAGCTGGTGGAAGGGTGGGCTGAACATACGTTTATGCAGGCAAAGCTCACAGTGGTTCGTTAGGCTGGATCCCATAGGGAAGGTCTCATCTCACTGAGTGGAGAGACTATTTGGCTTTCATTACGTATAAAATATTTAGAGGCGGTACAGAGAAATTGAGGAGATGGGACTTCAACCAAAACAACCACATGAACAACCAAATATTTCTCAAGGATGAATTACATGACTAAGGATTAACATTATTACCAACACATCACCATTAGTACTAAGTTAGAGTGCAGAGGCAGCCAGTATTTGCAGGAAATATTTATTCTCTATCGGTTCAGTTTTAAGCATACCTTTGAGAGGGACAACTGGCCACGTTTCTTTTAGTCTCACCTGTACAGTTACCCAGTAATCTGCATGCTGGTTGCACCATATAACCAATTTTGAACCAAGAAAGGGCCAGCCTTTGAGCTGTGTCTCCAATGCATGCAATACTTGCTGGCTATGCTAACACATCAGAAACTCATCTGGACGCACACCAGCTAAGCAAGGCTAAGCACTCAGTTTATTCTTCTACCCGGGGTCCGTAGGAGTGAAATGGGTATGTTGGAGACAAGGCAGAGGTAGCACAGAATTATGTACAGTTGAAAGACATTTTTGAGACACTCATTGCACTGTACTAGATGCCAGCACAAATATGAAGATGTCCCTCAGTCCCACCTGCCCTCCTCCATTTGGGTGTCACCTTTAGCTCATTAGATTCATAGTGCAAAACACAAAAGGTTTCTCAAAAGCCAGCTAGATTTGCTGTTTTTCGTGACAATGAATGACAAGAAATTATACCCGGTAACCCTCACTCCTCCAAGGCACCCAAGACTTACTGATCCAGCTCTTTTCCATTCCAATAGAGGGACACATAGTCACGGCCACATCCAACTTCGTACTCTACATCTAATTTGGTGAAGTGTATCAAGATGATCCTCCAGCACTGTTATATTCCAGGTGCACAGGCTAGAAGCAAGCAATAGTAAAGGCATGTATTTGCATGGCTGAGCTTAGCCCGCATCAGTTCCACCGCAGGCTGGGAGTCTCCAGCAACTGCTTTCCCGCAAGCATGCACCAGAAGCTGACAACTGATGTCACCAGCTCCACGTGGTAAATTTTATCATCTTCCCTCTTGGCACAAGCCATCTGGGAAGACAGTTACCAATAGCAGAGGACTGCTGTGAATTTGCTCAGCACTAGGTGGGGACTGACACTTTCTTACAGCAGCAATAGCTTTGTGCTGTGCGACTGACCCACCGCCAGCCCAGTCCATCTCATTCCCCTGCCTCCTGCAGGAGCGGAAAGCTTTTTTTGTGTGAGCTGACATTGATAAGGCTAGACCAAAGGATAAAGGGTACAACAGATCTCTAGCCAGCCGCAGCCATTTCATGAGCGTGGCTCTCACAGAATCTGTATTACAAATAGGCTCTGTGTCCTCCTGCCTTCCCCCACAGCATTATCTTGCCCAGCAAGTGTAGCTGGGGATTGGCATTGCAGGGAACACGCAGCAACTGTCATCCAGACACTGCTGAGAGTAGTGCCTGGGCCAGCGGTGGTTGGAGCTTCTGAGCCCTGGGAAACACTTCAGCGGGTGCCCCGAGGAAAATTCAGTGTTTGGCTACTACAGCCAAACTATAGTTGCCTGTTGGCAGGGTAATTATCCTCCAAAGCCTGAGGGTACCAAATGCAGCCACTACAAAGAACTGAACACCTTGGGAACTGCACTCCACTGGCACAGGGAGAGGGCTTGGCACAGCAGCTAGGGAGAGAAAATTGTATGGGGTATTGCAGCACAGGCACTATCAGTCAAGGCATGGGCTACAGCACTGCAGTTGTTTCAAACACAAAGTGCTTGACGTGCAGCTGAGAGAAGCCTCAGATGGGAGCACACAATTTCTTTCCCAAAGTCCTACTTAAAAATCCCCAAACTTTCGGGAGTTGTCCTGCCAACACAGTGGGCTTGCATCCATTCAGCCTGTTAAGAGCTGACGTGGCTACTCCAAGCTTGTTTTTAATGAAGGACCACTTTTATGTCGGCCTTCCCTTCATCTTCAATGGGCATTTGGTCCATGTGAATCCCAATAGCTCTGCTTTGCAAAGGGTAATGCACCCACTTTGTAGCCACGTGGCTTCTGCTCCTTGCAGATATTGCCCCCAATTAAAAGGCACCTTCTTAGCTGCAGACAGTCCCCCTTTGACAGCATAATCATTAAGGATCCCTAGCAAAGCCATAATAGGTTGGGTATCAGTTAATACCAACACCTCAACTTTGATGGCTATGACAGAAATAACACCATCTCTTTAATAACTTGTATTAGCTCTGTAATAATCTGTCCAGAAAAATACAAGTGGCCATCGGGGAGTCACTAGACCAGTGCCTAGCTATAAAAGGCACTTCTGATAAGCCACTAAAACTGCAGCACTTACGACAGTGCCTCTCTTCCCATACACATTCAAAGGTGTATTTGATGAGGAGATAACTCCTGATAGAGCCTGCACACCATTTCAGGAGCACAACAGCAGTTCAGATCTCGAGCTGGCAAGCACTCAAAGCAGGCTTTTATTAGAGTAGGGCTGGTATGCAGTGCTCGAGGGACACCTTGCTGAGCTGGATGGGCCGCATTCAGCCAGAAAGAGGGCAGCTTGAGTAGCCTTCTGTTTTTCCTTCAGGGGATGCAAGGGTCAGACCTGCTATTATAACAGGGTTTCTGAAGGGGGACTTCTCTGGTTAAACCTTTGGGTTTGCCATCCCAAATTGAAAGATAATAATACCTTGCTGACGATGCAGCAGCTGGAAATTAAACAGAACTGTTGTTGGTGGAAGAGAGGGAGGCAGCAGTAGCATGGCAATTTGGATCCCTATTGGTGCTAAAGAGACAGGAGAGGAAAAAAACCTCCCAGTACTCATACCTACCTGGTGTCATGCGCTGGGCACTGAAGTCCATGAATGCAGCCACCTGGGAGAAGATGCCTGGTGAGCCCCGGGCTGTGATGCTTCTCTTGAGGGTATCCCATCCCCTGGCACAACTGACCCCCCAGGACACCACAATGGCCAGGGTCCAGGTGCCACCAGCCCTCAGACATGCAAGGGGGCCTCCAAGAGTCACCCTGTCCAAACTCCATTGGCAAAGAAAGGTGCCATTTATTCCTGTGCCAGCAGCCCCGACCTTTGATGGTGTTGCATGACTGGCCAGTTTTACTGCAGAAGCTAACGCAACCTTGCTTGCTTCTCCCCAGTCACAGGGGCCTGGCACCATCCCTGCTCATTCAGCTGTTCTTGTTTAATCTAAAATGTGCCAGTCTAAGCTCTGTTGTTTCACTCCCCTGATCTGACTCGCAGTTTGGCAACCTGCCCTTCCCTGTACACAAACCCCTTTTTTCATGAAGAATGTAAAGATGAAAGCCATTTCACTAACATCAGCTGCAGCACTGCTTTGAAAAATCTTCACGCAAGGTATGACAGAGGGCAGGGAGCTTCACAAGCTACTGCTTGGTTAAAAAATTATCCATGCAAGTACACCCCAAGGAGACTAGTGACAGCCTGGTCAGCAGCCTTCCCTAGGACAGGGCGAGACTGGTCCCACTCACACTGTTAGGACCAGCAGAGAAGAGTCTGGCGCTGAGCAAACTCCTTTATTGCCCAGTGGGACTGTCTGAGTGAAGGTATCAGAAGGCTTGAGTGCGTGTAAGGGGACATCAAGGGAGAGGTGGGAACTGTCTTCTTTCCAACCTCCTGGTAGCATTGCCCATGCCAGTCTCCCTTGCCCATTGCCTGGAGTCCCACCACTGAACGTCCCCCATGGTTTCTGCAGAGGTGGTGGCACTTGCATGCAGAGATGGACGTCCTGCTGTTAGCAACGCCCAGGGCAGGTCTAGGCAAGGAGGCAATCATGCTTCAGTCTCCTGCCCATAACCGTACTCGCACCCACAAAAGAGTCCTCCTGCCTTCATTATCCTGAAGCTCCTTGTAAAGCCCTTGCTCAGCAAAGTGCTGACAGCACTCTCAGTGCTGTCTCTTTCCTTTCTCCCCAGCAAAGAAGAAGGTTTGTGGGTGGACAGGACAAGCCTGCTGCCCAGCAGGAGCCAGGGCAGATGAGCCATTACCTTGCATGCATCCCCCTGCCATCAGGAAAGCCAGTGCACAGCACGGAGCCCCACACCGGTGGCAGGTTCATGCCCCTCAGCAGCACGCTGCAGGTCTGCCTGTCCGTGAGGGGCAGCTCCACCTCCTGCAGGACGGGATCCAGCACCCCAGCCACTGCCAGAGCAACCAGGCCACGTCCACCATCTGCAAGACAGCTCGTGCCTCCGGCCAAATGGTAGCCGACAGCCCCATCGCCTGGGACCTGCATCTGCCCCTTCCACAACACCCCAGCAAGAGCGGCTGGGGGGGTCCCGCACAGTTGCCTGCCTGCGGTGGTGATGTTTGGGAGCAGTTTGGGATCACCAAGCAGAGGCACCCAGCTAGGCAAGTAATGCATTGGTTTGTCCCCAGCCAGTGCCTCAAAAGAGGGTTGGAGCAGGTCATTCCCCTGCAGGTTGGATAGCAGACATTGCTTTCTTCTCCCAAGCACCCTGCTACAGGGCTGGAGACTTTCAGGGGCCAGGACAAAGCCCCCAGCAAGGTGCTAGCGTGAAAGAGCTGCCCTGGCTGGGAGACAGCATGATCTCTCCTGGGAGGGCTGCTGGGGAGTCGGGGACAGGCAAGTCTCCTCTGTCTCCTCTACTGTGGATGAGCCCCAAACCACTGGGAATGTAAAAATAAAAAGCAACATTCACACACATGCCCATTTCTTTTTAAAATCTACCAAAACTCAAGCAAGTGAAATTCCTTTGAGGGAATGGCTTTCTGATATCTAGATGAAAGAGTATAAAAGAGTATAATTTTTTTTTTCTTTTTACACACAAGGGAACTATTCCCACTTTTTTAGCACCTTGTAAGCATGGCTCTGCTTGCAAGAGGCTCCAATACGCATGCATTAATATGCACAGCAGTACTGCAAAGTGCAACCTTCCCTAATGCGCTCCAAGGTCCCATGCTGCAGGAAAATGCTGATCTACACATCCCTCCAGGGGCTGGTTCTCTGACAAGCAGAGGAAACCTGATGAGCAAAGGAGTACTCGAATTTTCCATCTGGCAGGAGTCACCTCTTCTTGCATTTCTATTTCTATTTCTGAAAGTGGCTCCTTTCCCTTATCCCTTTATTCCTGCAACTGTGAGAAGACCCTGCCATTTGACTCACCCTTAGACACCTTGCCCCAGCCACTAGCCACACACAGTGTTCCAGCCTGGAAGTCTTCATCCCTGTGAAGAAGGCAGGTGGGCTGAACCTCGTCTGCTGCACAGGAAAGGGTGTACAAATGAGCACATGAACCCCATGCTTCCAGGAGCGTGTCTGATTTACAGGTACAAACAGCAGCCTTCAAGTCACACTGTTCCATTTCTCCCCTTCCAAAAACACCACAGTCATATGTGGGTATTTATAAAATAAGAATACAAACCAAAGTTAGTCATTTGTAATTGAATTTATACATGGCAAATTCTGAGACAGAGATAAGGAAGATTATTAGCTACCTTTGAATGTTAACTTAAGCAGGAAGATACTTGGGAAGGGGACAAAAGAAGAGGGGGAACAGCATGGCAGAGATGAGTCAACTAGGTTGCCTCTGTATTGGTCTCATATGGCTCATATGGCCTCTGTATTGGTCTCATATGGTGGGAACAGTCCTTGTGAGAAACTCTACATCATTCTCCCCAAAGAGCAGTGCTGATCAGATCAGAGGAGTTATGCAGGGCATGAAAAACTCAAAAGATTCAGCTCAGTTCCATCCAGACTCATATTGGTTAGTTTTTCCTTGATATTGGGAGAAAAACGGATCACAATTCTCCTTGGCTGTCTTGGTGGAGCATTGGCGGTGCCCCAGCCTTCAGAAGGGCTAAGCAGGGAGCCCTGTAGTTTCCTCACGGGTTGTCCATACAGCTCAGATGCTGTTCTTGCCTAGAGACATACCTGTTCAGCCACAGAGTACAGGCACACAGGCAGCCCTCAAGCAGCCTTCCTCACACTGCCTGCCAGGGGGTCCGAGCCCTGAAATGAACACTTCTTGGGTCTTATTTCCCTTTATTCCTGCCATTATGGGCAAACCGTAAGGCTATTGCCACCCAAGGCAGTTATTTGAGACGCCACGGTGACAGAAGGTTATTTTATGTTGGCTGATCTGCCATCTGATGGTGACAGACAGTCATGGCCAGTTGGCTGTAACCCATCGTAGCTCTATATAACTTAAGGAATTGCCTTTGAAAAGCCTGGGAAGTTAAGACTTGTGCCACTTCCCTCACACCAAGACCCTAAAATGATCTCCAGAGGCTTTGCCTTTGCCTGCAGAAGTACTTGGAGCAAGCAGGTGTTAATCCAGCCTGCTTCTCGGTGGGCAGGACCCTTGCAGCCCACTGCGAGCTAATAGCCCAGGGCTGTGGCCAAGAGGAAGCTGACGGCTTTCCAGCAGCTAGCCCAGCAGCTAGCCGAGAGCTAGTGTTGGCACAACGGGGCCGAAGGAAACCACACTGGAGGAGGGGAACACAAGGGCACACAGGAATCTGGTACACAAAGAAAGCACTGGCATAGCCAGAACACAGACCCTGCCTGACCAAGGGATAAACTTCTGGGACAATTAATCAAAGCCTAGGACAACAATTAACCCAACTGTGTTACTTTGATAAGAATTAAGGGTGTAACTGAGGGGACACTTCTCTAGCATAGAGAGCATGGGAAGGGAAGAAAGAGGGGTGGGTTTTGTGGACCAGTGCATCAGATGAGGACTTTGCCCACGTAAAGCACCCTCCCACAGCAACGGCTCATCCCCTTGGGCTGCTGCTCGCCGTACTGGGCTGGGTGCTGCAGGTACAGCAGGGCCACGTCGCAATCCATGTAGCACAGCCGGTTGAACACGGGATGGATGGTGACACGTGAGACAGGGATGCTCTGCTCCTGCCTGTCTGCCCACTGGAGACGATACTCCCCCGCTGTCACCACCAGGCTCTTCAGGAGTTTCCTGGTGGGAAAAAACCAATGCCGGGTTGATGAGGGAAGGGGTTGCTGCCCCACAGCAAACCATCTCCTGCAAGTTCCCACCCTCACACTGAGACTGCAACCCTGCACAGTGGTCCTGCTCTGGGAACTGGGGCTGGCCTCCAGTAACAGGACTTTCAGCTGGGCTGATTTCACATGAGCAGCAACAGGGAGGATTCCCTGAGCTCCCGCTGGAAAAGCTTTTAAATGGATAAATAGGCTTCTTGTTTCATCTGTTACCCATCAAGCCACTGTTCATACCTGGGCAGCACAGAGCTGCCAGGAGGCCAGGGGAGGTGCCAGCAGATTTCATTGCAGCCAGCTTGGTACAGGCAAAAGGACAGCTTATCTTTTGCCTTGGGACTCGCAGAACCCCTGTGCCGTTTTCCGCCTCGATACATCAAGCTCAGCCCTTGTTACATGCAGCCTGGGATCCTAAAAGGCACATGAGAAGCCTTAAAAGCAATGGGAACTGATTGCCAAGTCATTCTGGCCCCATAAATCCTCCTTTCTAATTTTGTTATCGGTGCATTTAGGAGATGAGCAGAGGCCCACATTTGAGAGCTTCACGATTATTTTAGGCAGCTACATGTAGTTTAAATTAACACTAGACAAGTGTATGCCCATTATGGTTTTTCTGCATATTTTATAAGCAATATAATGTCACAGTTAAACTTAGAGCAATCCAGTCCAGCAGAGTCAAAACACCTTTCAGTATTTCTTTTAGCAATTAGGTAGATAGCTATGCTATTAGAGCAGAGTTACCCAGTAAATAGGCGGACAGTAGATCCCATCTTTAGCAAACAAGATCTTTAGCAAAGCAGTTTACCCTCCTCTAGGGAATCCAGCAAGTGCACTGGGGTGCACGGTGGGACAGTTTTGCACTCAATGGGAGACATGAACTGGGTTCATCGACGTGCCCAGTATCAGGCACTGCCAAGAGATACCCACAGGAGCCACAAAACTTGTCTGTTTTTTGGCGAGTTTATCTTGAGATCTTTGTAGTTAGGGCTGATTAAAAGGTCTGCCTGAACTATCATCAGAACAGGACAAAACTGAGATCTGAAGCAACTGCCTTTTCTCTCCAGACTACATTCACTTGGGAGTCCAAGAAACCCCAGTGCTCAGACAAGAGCTTTGAAGCCTATTTATCACTGTTTTCTAGTAGTTGGGGGGGGACAACGGGGGCACGGGGGACGCTGCGTTTTGGGTTTGGTTTTTTTGTTGTGGGGTTGTTATTTTTTTTTCTTTTTTTTCAAAAACCCTGCCCTCAATCTCTTCTCTAACCTCCATGGGATTGCACCCCTTCATGAAAGTCTGACTGCTGTGAATTACCACCACACTATTTCACCCATGCAGCCTTTAGAGGTGCCAGGTCTGGGCAGCCCAGCTTGAGGGGGCTAGTAGACACACATTTTATTATTGCTGCCTGCCCTGAAGTGTGGCCCCAAGCATTTTGAATCAAGGTACGTGGGGTTCAACTTAAGCCTTTGCTTCAATGCTTCCTAGTAAATTAAGATTTATTCCCTCCCCCTCAGAGAAACCCTGCCTCTCATTTTCTAATCACTTCCAGCCATAACAGACCTGCTTTAATCCCAGGAGGGTGTTTACTAGAACTGGAAACTTCCCATACTTCCCAGCAATGTCCGACACCAGGATTGCCTGTCAATGTAAACGCTGCAGTAATGGGAACACAGGAACAGTACTGGCAGCATAACAGTGGAGACTAAAAGCCCTGGCTAGTTTTGCACAGAATAGAGAAACAAAGAGGTGCCTCATTATCAAGCTTAATCTTGCACATTGAAATTTTTTATACCATAGCAACTTTCTCATTATTCAACATTAGTCCTCAAAAATTATGCTTAAGTTGAGCAAGAAACAGATGGGAAGCTGACTGGTCTGCAATTACATTATAATGGATTATAAGAAGGCTGGCAAAAGGGCCACGTATATCATTGTCCCTGCCCATTAAGAGGTCTTTAGCATGGCCTGTGAAGCTGGTCTTGCATTAAAAGTACAGAAGCCAATGTGACTGCTAGGAGTAATGGGACAGTTGCCCGGGCTGCTTTTACGAGGAAGATGCAGTGCTGCTTCTGCCTCAGAAATGCTTCTCTTGGTGCTTGCTTAGGTAAGCAGGGACAAAGCCCTTTAAAAATTAGCGTTTAGACATTTAGAAGATCTGTGCTAGCGCAGAGATTTCCACACCCTGATCTCTGCCCCAGGGCTGCCCACACCTCAAAGCAAACAGGACATATGAATTTGATTTGCAAACTCCCTGAGCCGGGGAGGCCTCTCTCCAGGCTTTGGGAAGAAACATGCAGAGACCCAACAGGGTGCTGGGGGGTGCATGAGTTGCTCAAGGACCCATGGCTCTGGAGTGACACATCCCACAGATCTGGCTGTGGTAGAGCACTGGCTCCACTCAGCCCCCGTGGGGGGGAGAGGTGCATCTCCCGCCCTACCTGGGGACCACACATCTGGGCCCAGGACCTCCCCACGTCCTAAGGGGAACTTTTGCTGCAAGAGGTTCAAGAGCAAGTGAGGAGATGAGGCTGACTTACTGCTCCAGGTTCACCATGCAGTGACCACTGCTAGTAACCACGTCTTCTCGGACCAGGCTGCCACCACAGAAATGGAAATGGCCCAGTTCGAGGGACACCTCCAAAGAAAGGGTCAGGTATGGTTTGAGATGAGGTGACTCCTGTTTCCTCTGAAAACGTGAAATAACAAAGATCAGCCCAGCCCAGCAAACAACTTTTTCCTCCCAGTATTCGTGTGTGGGACACCCAGCTGCATCCCAGAACAGAGGGGACCAAACAGACATCTTGCTCCTCTTGCTGCTGCAAGAGCTTCCCCAGGGCTTAACACTAGCCAGGGCTCCAGAGGATCCATCCCCCTGACCCCAGCACCCTACCCTCTCCCTACACTACCCCTTCCTGCCCTTCGTACCTGCATACATTTTCAAGCTGTTGCATGTGCAGGGACTGGGTTTTGGGGGGAGGGAGGTAGCAAACGCTGTTTTGCCACAGGTGCACATTTGCTCTGGCAACACGCAAACAGGTCGTACTTTTCTAAATAGAGCCATGGCCTGCTCGGTTACTCATAAGGCATCATCCCACAATCATTGCTCAGTGCTTTTCCTTATGTGAATGCAAGCTGCTAGGCAAGGTAACTTTCCTCTGCAGCAGGAGAGCAGAGAGACATCCTCCCTTCCCACCTCTACAACCTCTTTCTCTACCATAAACCCAAGGAAATCCTCAGATGGTATATGCCACAAAAGCTCCGCTGCTGCCACCAGCCAGAGATCTCGTCTTAACCACTAGATCAGCTCATTCCCTCCTGCTTTGAGAGCAGGGTCAGCCTGGGAATCTGGGAAAGAAGGACTTCTGGTGCAGCTTCTGCTCCTGAATGAGCAGCATTCAATGACTTGAGGATGAAGGAGAGATGGCTCCTGCCTCTCCTCCCCCTTCCCCAAGAAGAAGGCAGCACACTGCAACACAGACCTGCCAGGGCTGCCCTCTGGGCACCAACTGTCTCCCTTCAGCAATTTGAGAGAAGAATCCCAGTGGCAGAGCATCCTTTGGGCTCTTCAGGTCAATGGGATGAAGTCCACACTTCAGGCCTACAGAGAAGACAGAAACGAGAGTGTTTTGCAGTGAGAAAACTCCCCACATGCTCAAATGCTCAAATCACCTCAGGCTCTTCTGGCAGGTAGGGAATTAGTGGGACAAATCCCAGGTGTCCCGGCTTTCCTGACTCCAGCCTGAGCTCCAAGCTGAAGGCAATTATACAGAGCAAAATGAAAACACAGGGAAATTGCTTTTCTTGATAAGACACTGATGTGTGCAAAGCTGAGGTCTCCTGTGAGGTACTTTCATGACGTGTGTGCCCAGTCATAAAAAAATACAAATTTAGATTTCATCCAGTAGGCTAATTATTCTTAATGAAATGCAACTGGGTCTTACAAAATTAAGTAACAAGTGCAACAGGTTATAACGATGCCACCTGACTTTATCTGAAGTTTATTATTTCAAAGCTTCCATATCTAAGTGCCCTGTGGCACTTAACCTGAGCAAGTTAAGTCATCATGAAAGATCCTGTCTCTGAACTGAGCTGGCCCAGCACGCAGTCTCGGCTTTGGTCTGAAACACATCACAAGGAGACAGAGCTTTCTCGCATCGCTTTTGGCACGGATTGTGCCTTAGAAATGTGGACAGTGAGCACAGGGAAGTTTGATTTAGGGATGGCTGGGTCTGATTAAATTTTAGATGCTTCACTGAACTGTGCAGTTTGAGATAAATTCATGGCAATCCCATTTATGTTTTCTAGGGAAAACCCCACCAGTCCTCGCACAGCAGGGAGGGACGCGCCCCCCGACAGGCCTGCCGGACCCCGTGCTGGGGGGAGGAAGGCATGTGCTGCTCCCCTGGGTCAGCTCCAGAACATGATCATCACAGCCAAGATCACACAGGAGGAGCGATCTCAAATACTCAGGACACAAAGAAAAGGAACTGACTGCAACTTCTCATACCGGAGGGCTGCTTCTCCAGGCCGGGTTGTGGGAGAAGGGCAGCATCAGGTTTCTGGCTCCTTTGCTGAGAAGAGGACAGCAGCTCTTTCTCCACTCCCTTCTGCTGGCCCTGTGTCTGCACCAGCTAAAAATCACTCTGTTATTCGCTCTTGACCAATGTGCCAATAGGAGGGGTCCTCTGCCTCTCCTAAGCCAAGGCTGGGATAAGAGTTCAGTTCCCAGCCAAACATAAGCAATATAGTGCTCATGATTTAGGAGGTACTCGCACTGTATTTGCTCTGGCAAGAGCCTAGAATAACTCACTAGAGTCACCAGGAGACTGAGTCTGGATCCAGAGTGTTACCAACTATCACAATGACACCCCTCCATCCCTCTCTTTAACTTTGGGTCCTACGTCCTCTGTGTAGGCTTGAAGGCAATGCTACTTGCTTAACCTTCCCATCAGGTTGACAGGCATTAGAAAGCCCACCAATCTCTCACAACACCTTACCTGAGTGCCAGTGAACTGAAGTCAGTGCCTGAATCTTTCTCCTCTACCCAGATGGCCAACCATCCCAAGACCTCAGCAGCAACAAGTGGGACTCACCCCACAAGGTTGTGAGTGAGGATCCTTGTGCAACTCCTGCAGCACTCCTGGCTGTAGAGGTGCTAACTGAACTCCTTGCTGCTCTGTTCAGCTAAGCCCAGCCTCTCTCTCTCTCTCTCTCCCTTTTAAAATAGCATTTTATCACATTCCCAGGGCACTCTCTGGCCTCAAAGCATTTGAATACTGCAGAAAAGCTCAGTCACAAAATCAGGCACAATTTTCTAAGCCATTGACCTGGACCAAGCTCTCCCTAGCCCTTGCTGCTGACTAGCTTTTCCAACGAGAGACTGTGGTGATTATTGCTATAGCAGCAAATCTACTAGCGAAGTATAAAATAAATAGACTTTATCAGAAGGGTAAATGATGAAGAAAACACCATTCCTTAGGTGGAGAGAGAAATAGCATTAGCAACAGCAGAAGGACCAGCATCCTATTGGAGAAGTGTGGGAGGGATGGTAGTTAGCTGGTTATCCCATCTCTTACCCCAGCTGGGCAGATCTTTTTTAGCACTAGTTTCATTACCAGGAGCAAGTAATTCTGAAGATCACTGTGCTCCTGCCCAACTTGACCCCTTTTGCAGCCTGCCCTCTGCTTATTTTCCTCTCTTGCCTACAAGCATCCCAAGGAAAGAAATTTTTACATGGATGTGGGAGCGGCCCAGACAGGGAGTTATAAATACATTAGCCGCTGCAGGAGGATGTGCAAGAAGGATTTGAGAATATGTTGCCATTCATTGCTCACCTAGACTCTTTTCCGACCCTAGTGCCCCAGGGCCACCAGTTAGCAAGCTCAGTGGGACCAAGCTATTTCTCTTTCTCGCACAGCCACGGGACCACACCACAGCTGAGCAGCCTGCATGGGGAACAGCTTACTTGCCACAGCAGCCAAGGAGATGGCTGTGGCAAGCAGCACCTAGATGGGGAGGGTAAGAAAGGCTTCCAGTCCCAGCAGAGCTACAGTAAGGGCAGCCCAAAATCACTCACCAGAGGCAAGCACATCAAGCCCTGGCATGATTTGTGAAAACCGACTGGTTACACTCACTGCTCTGATAGCTTAAAAGAGCAGATAACACCAGTGCTTGCTGCTGTAGCCCACACAGTGGGGCACATCTCCCTACAGCCCCCCCCCCCCCCCCCAGGACTCACCAGTGGAGTGAGAAGGGACACGAGCAGCAGGATGAGCCCCGCTCCCACCATGGCCCAGGAAAAGCACCCGGCGCTGGATCCCAGGCTATGCTCTGCCGCGCACAGGAGAAACAACCCTCCTCATGCCTAACAAGCCCCTTTCATAGATGAGAGGGCCAATCAGTTTTGGCAGGTGAGGCTGCAGGTGGGTTTGGAGGCTCTCCTGCCATGTCTCGCTGGGGGTCACCAGCTCCCTCGGCTCTCTTGTTTGTAGTTTGCTGCCCGCTTCCCACAGAGACAGCGGCAAGATCGAATATCCCCGCCTCACCGTTGCCACCGGCCCTGAGCCGCCTCAGCCCTTGCGGTTTGAAAGAAATTTCGTTGCTTTTGCAGAGGAGGATTAGCCCAGGCGAGCCCAGTCAAGTTCCTCGTCCCGCAGTCTCTCCTCACCCAAGCTGGCCGGGGGAGCCCCTCTGGAAGGCATGGCAGTGTGTTTCTTCTTCCTTCCCAGAGGACACCAAGAGAGCTGTCTGAAACCTCCAGCAGCTTCTCACCCGGGAAGCAACACATGGGGCTTATGGAGAGTCTTAAGTAGCTGCCGTAAGGATGAAAATGATTGACCTTTTTTACAGGGAGAGCTGTTATCCACATACTGCAAAATCAAGCTCCATTAAGAACCCCTGTGCTGTTGGGATCCAGGAGAACTTCAGGGTGTACGGGCTGACTTCAAAGTGAGCATGCAGTTCCCCTACATGCTACAGAGGGGTTTGCACACACCAGGATGGCAAAAAACCTCTATGGCTTGTGTTCAGGGCTTTCGATTCTCTTTCAGGCCTGTTCTCGATGGAGGATTTTATCACCATCATGATCCCCTGAATGAATCCAAGCCCTAGAAGCATGCAGGAGCATCTGGGAACATCTGCCAGGAAGAAGGGAATTAGAACAAAATAAGTTTCTTTTTAGTTTCGGTTCTGTTTTTCCCTTTGCACTCTGTAGGCTTAATGTTGCTTTGACACAGTTCTGATAGATGTATAAAGCCTGACATGAAGAGCTTATGTCAGTATAATGTGTCTGATCATCAAGACTGTGCAAGCACCAACCCTCATCCTTTCTCATGCTCAGGCTCCAAAAAATGCCTGCTCCAATATTTTTACATGGCCAGGCTCAAATACACGTGCTGCATAGTTGCTCCTACATGAGCAATCACTGGGACTCCTTGGACAGTAAAATGTAAGTCAAGTGGAGTAAGAAACTTTGGCCCTTCCACCTCCCCAAGAACTTGTTCACGGTTGGTCCTAACGAACAGACTGACTCCATAGCCAAGAGAACAAAACCAGACACTACACTTACTTTTCTTACTTTTTATATAAAATAGACATTTACATACATTTTCTTTTGCAAAGACTTCGAGCATAACTCCTTTATGTGAAATCTAGCCATAAATCCCACAGTGAAAAAAGCAAAGACTTTGCAAATTCCTGTACCACTGACATACATCCAGCTGCTGCTAAGTGTGAATTTATTTGTAAAAGATTTCTAATCCACAGGCTGTTTTCTTGTTTTTTTTTTTTTAAAAAAGATATGCACAACTGATTAAAAAAAAAAAGATACAGAAATAAGAACCATATGAACAACAGGCAATGCAAACAGCTCCCGCATGAGAGGAACACGCAGCGTGACATCCACTTCAGGCAGAGATTTCTACAGTAATACAGTTGTAGAAGCCATAACTTTTACAGAGGATACCACCGGGGGTATTTTCCAGAAGAAAAAGATTTTCAGCAAGTCAGTACAAACATGGCAATGAACTTTTGCACAAAGTTATCGAGATTACCTGAAGCAACTTTGCCACATTGAAACACTAGTGTATGCCAAGCGCTTTTTTTTCCTTTTTTTCTTTTTTTTTTTTTTTTTTTTTCTGCTGGGTTCAAATGTACATGAAAGCGAAACAGTGCATTTTGAAATTGCTGCAAGAGACTGAAGGCTGGGGGAAAAAAACCTCTAAGGGCTAATTTTTTTCCAAAGATTGTGCATAATTGCATATATGGAAGATAGAAATTGAGCACTTGGTCAACTTAATCACATACAGATTGAGGAGACTTAAGCATATACCAACTGTTTCACCAAGCTGGAGGACAAATGGGGCAAAAGATCATACAACTATACTTTAAATTGCCTAATTATCAAAATCAGAATGACAATTATCTTCTTTCACCAAGTATTGTACACCACATCTGGCCTGGTTTCTGTACCTGTTGAGAAGCTTTCATAGTTTTTAGATAATTTTAGGGGTGTCCAGCCTCCCCTGCAAGTTAGGGTCTTTACTCTGGATTTTTTTTTACTTAGATTTCTTCCACCCATGTGCATGCATGCACACACCCCGTCCTTGTCAAGATCTCTGGAATGAAGGCCATTTGCACTGCTGCATTCACTTACTGTTTGGCCAAAACAAGCTGCCTGCACATTTGTAGGAAAAGCTAGTCCAAGGAGTCTATGAGAGAGAGAAAATGCCCCCCACTGCATCATTTATCCCAGGGGATGGAAAAGGAAGGAAAGCAAAGAATGATGGACTTTAAATAAGCAATAAAATAAAACAAAATCCATCAGCTGAAAATATTATTCATGTGGAAAGGAAAAAGCAACACAATTATTATGCTTTTCATTTAGGATTAAAATGCACAGTGAGTACATGAGACTCCTGTCTAACCAGCGTTCTATTAATTCTCCACTTTAATATTGGTGAGCACTGAGGTTTAGCCAATGCAACTTGCAGAGAGAGTGAACCTTCCCCCACCAGGTAGAGCTTCGGCCATTTATTAATTTTTAATCTCTGCTAACCATGCTGAGCACTGGAGTTGGCAGAAAACAATGTATTTATAACTCATTATTTTAGAAGCTGCGCAATGCTAGAGGAAGAGGACATTTCCTATGATTAATTAAGATAATATCCAGTTTATCACAAGGTAAGTCGCTCAATTTATCTTCCACAGTAGCATTCCATTTGGGTGGAGGTAACCCATTTAGTATCATAATCCATTCTTCTTTGCCTGCAATAAACCTTTCACAAGATTAATGTCCTGGACAAACACAGCGTTTCAGCATGGATGCCAAAGAGACAGAGAGTCAGCCCAAAACTTCACAAAGGTTTAACTGCTTTGGTATCTCATGGTCTGAATCGTTCTCCAAATATGCTGCCAGTTTGCAGACCGTCATCTGCATAGATGGGGTATAAAGTGCTGGTTCAGAAAAGCAGGGCTCAATACCAAGCCCTCCTCTCTCCATAACTACCATAAACCCAGCTCCAAAATGTGGAGAGTTGGCCTTCTGGCATATAAATGTAATCCGGTTCAACTGGGATTAAACTCTGTGGATACATCACCTGCCTAATTCAGGCAAGCGGATGAACATACGCCATGCCTTCCAACCAAACCACCTCCCTCACGGGGAGGATGGTCTCATCGTTCTACATTATTCTGCAAGTAAGACAGTGTTGCAAAAATGGTAATCTTTCTCCAGGATCTGGGGGCGGGGGGGGGGGGGTACCCAAAGCTATGTTATACTTTTACACGTGCACCAGTTTTAGGAGGTCAAGATGGCTTTGATCAGGTTCTAGGACAAAAACAAGACAATAATTTCTACCAGGTCTCTCAGCCAAAGTTAAAAACACAAAACCAAGTCTTTCCCCTCACAAAGCATTGCTATAAAAAATACAACTTCTTCTATATTTGAAAAAATATGTTTCATTGGCCACAATTGCAAGCCACACTGCTGTGGGGCTTGTAGAATATATAGTATTTATTTAATATATCTTTATGAGGCAAAGTTTATAGCTGATACATGTTTTTAATGAGACGTATCTCCCCCCCACCCCTATCCCCCACGCTTCGGCTGTCAGAGCATCCAGCAGATGCCTCCTCCACGGGAGGCTTAGCATGGCACCGCTGTCAGGGGCTGCACCAAACCCAGCCCTGGCAGCCCCCAAACTCGCCGCCCCGCGGCAGTACCGCAGGCAGGCAGCCAGCTGGGGCACACGGGGCTTTGGTGAAGCTGCCCCAAAGGCAGGCTCACCCTGGGGAGAGGCAGCGAGCTTTATGGTCCAGATACCTCTGAATCCCCCAGTAACGAACCATCTAGAACTGTGCAATGCACGGTGGGGAACCGACTGCTCTCAGAGGCCATTTAAGCTTTGGTTTCCCCATCCCACAGGACTCTGCTGGTGCAACCCCATCTCCTCCCGGCCATCCTGGCAGTGCCAGGGCTGTGCAAAGCTACTCCGTGCATGGCATCCAGCAGAGCACCTGCACTGGGGACCTGCAGAAACGTCAGGTCAGCAAGTCTACAACCACAAGAGTCATGTGAGAAGACAAGGGTTGCTGATCCAGCCCTAGGACCTCAAACCTGCCCTCGGCGCCGCAAAGCAAAGTAGGCTGCTTGGGCTGGGGCAGAAGGGAAAATTCACCAGCAAAAGACTTACTTACTTTGGTCCCAGCTGCTCCCTTGGGAAGCTGGTTCTAAGGGAGAGACCCTAGAAACGTGTGTCACCACCTTCTCCCCCTGATGCTCTCTTCCTCTTTGCCCAGCTGTGCGCACTGGCTGGTCTTCTTGGCCAGTGGGGACCAGTACCTCCCATGTCCAGCCCCATCGCGGTGGGTGCTCATTCATGGCTCTAGCAGGTCCACAAGCCCTGGCAGGGCAGACATCTACACCAGTCTGGACTCCCTCTGAGCTCCAAATGCAGTTGGAGTCATGTTAATCATTTGTCTGTAATCTGAACATCAGTAGCAGCTAGACACCGAGCTTTTAAAATGAAGCCAGCAGAGCCACCAGTGCACAGCTGTCCCGTCACGCTGAGCGAATTTGGAGCTTGCTGAGGTGCCATGGCCAGCACCAGCTAAACCTGGGCGCCACGTGGTTCGCTGCCACACAGGCTTTTCCTGACAGATATGTACCAAGGCATCGCATACCTAATCTGAACTGTCCTTTACTAATAATGCCAAACCCTTCCTTGGCTGCTCTTCTGCAGGGACTGGCCACAATCAAGCTCATATATAACAACTTTTACGGCAGTTTCCTGCTGCAAGAGGAACAAACTAATGAGCTACCCCGATGTCCAAGCCCAACAGCGGTGTCACCAAGCACAATCCCACTAACGCTCTCTATGAACTGGTACAAACCCTGGTGGAAGCAGCAGAAGTGCTGTTATTGCAGTGACAGTATGGTCCAATGTGCTCTGCAGCCATATGCTTTAGAAAAATCATTAGGGAGAGTTATTCAAGCACGCCTCGGTGGTACTGCATTTTTCTAACTTCAGAAAATACAAGTCACAACGCCCAGCCATGTGGCCAGCTGTGAAGGATACTGCCCAATTCATATAAAACAGAGAAAATATATTAATTATTTGATTATTATAAGTTAAATAAATAAAGCTCAAAAATAAAAGCCCCAATTCTGAAAAGAATTTGTTTTCCCACTTCAGTATTTAAAAATATAGATTTATGACTGATCAGCTATAAGTCATTTTCTGTATCTTTTGGGGGAGGGGGTGAGAACACTTTGACAAAGTGTTTTATCAGTGTTATCACCTTGATAAACGGGCTTTGTCCCTGCACACCCATAAAAAAGCCTCCTTAGTACCTTTCCAGGCTAGGAAATCTTCCCTAATTTCTCTGTGGCTTTACTTTACCTCCTATATTGATCAGATCGGTTGTTTGGGTTTTTTTACTGGGGACTGGACAGGAGGACAAGTAATCCTAGAGTTTCCCATTGCCTTTGGATGCTTCCATTGTTTTCAGAGTAATAATTATTTGGCCTGGAGGGAGAGGGCAAAGGGTAAAGCCATATGATATTTGACAATACTGACATCATGAATCTGAATTACTATAAAATTACTATCTTATGAGTAAAACATTCAGGTGAGGATCATTTGTCCTACTTGTAGAATCATCCTTCTAGGGTGATATTCAGATATCATTTTCCCTTTCTTTAGAATAATTTTCAAGTCACATTTAGAGCTGTAGAAGTGGCCACCACTTCCTCAGCATTAACCCCTTGAAACCCTTCTATGTGACCATTATGACGATCTTTCCTGGCTCAGAAGGACCTGGCAGCACTTGCAATGAAGCCCATCAGTGGTACTTCACGTGGACAAGGTGAGCCTGTGTTGAGTAACATGAGGTTCTACTTCACCCCTGCTGCATTGGATGCGTGCTTTGTCTCCATGGCTTCCCCAGTGATAACCAAGATATTGAAGGTACATGTCCCACCCACACTCCCGGTGTGATTAAAATGGGTTCAGCCTAAACATAAATCTTGATTAAAGGAAGGTTTTCATTCATTCTCCAGCATGTCCCACAGAAGCCAAGTGTCTCCTGTAACTTTGGTCAAACATAAGCATGCATTCAAAATTTGCCTTCCGTAATTCTGAGTGAGTCCTATCAAAGTTCCTTCAGCATCACTTTGAGCAATAGGCTTCCACTCTTCTCCAAGGGGCATGAGTTTCTTTCCACTGGTGACTCAATGCTATGTTTGGTCTTTCTCCTGGACTTCCTGAAACCGTTTCTCCAAGCGATCCAGCTTGGCCAGATTCTCCTTCAGCAACTTGCTGTTCGGAACCAGCTGTAAGGCTTTCTCATAGTAGCCACGGGCAGTGATGTAGCTCCCCTACAAAGAAAATGAGTGAAAGGATCTCATTCGCATTCCCTGGCATAGAAAGTTCATTCCTTGGGAACAGGGAAGACCGTAATACAAAGGAAGGAGTTTATAAAACTTAATATTGTTAGGTAACAGGAATACTTCCTCATTATGAAATGGATCACTGAGTGCCGTTAGCCTAAATTTGATCAAACACACGTGGCAAGAAGTAGATTTACATTTTTCCATTACGTTGTACCAGAAGAGTTAATTTTACTCAGCGATGGGATAGCTTAAGGATATCAGACAATGTGACTTCTTAAGACCCAAATCATAATGATATGCTAAAGTATTCAAAAAGATAAGCAACCACAGGGCAGGCTGTCTATTTCCATAATTTCATGCCAGTATTCTGCATTAGACATCTTTATTAATTTAATTAGGTAGAGAGGAATCTTAAAAGTCGACTCACGGTGACATTTTTCTAGGGTAGGTCAACAATTGAAGCAGGAAAACTCTAGAGATGGGCAGGTTGTTCTTTGCAGCCTGCCCTCTTAAAATAGGAGTTTTACATTACAGGATAAATATTCCCAAGCAAACTGGTTGGGAAATTCTAGTTGGGGTGGACAGACTTTCCTTCTTCTTGGATAAAATATCCTGGGGACGCTCACTGTTCACAAACATGCAGCTCTTGGCAATCTGAAACAAATTTAGCTTTCTGTCCTGCACTTGACAGCTTAAGGAAAAGCAAAATTGTCATACCTTGATGTGCTCAATGCCTCCCATATTCATCCAGGCCTGTGCTTGGTCTGGGTTGAGCTCCACAGCCCGTTTATAGCTCTATATAAACATGAAACATTTTTAGGTTAAGAGTCTGACTCTTCAAACAAAACCAGTGCTGGAGGAGAAAGAGAAACGAAGTTTTCTCTCCTTCTGAATCCATTTAAAATACGATTTCAAATTCTCATGTACAATGCACAAGCTGAATTTCAGTTTCTTTGCGGAAGAGGCAACATAATGTACCACTGAGCTCATCTTGCAGCTTTTCCCTGCCCACAGCACCATATGAGGAGCCACACCAAACCCTGCGACCCTCTCCCAGCCACCCTGCACCGCTGGGGTCTCCTGCATGTCAGGGTCGTCTCCTTGGGCAGGTGCCTGCCAACCACAAGCCATGTGTGGGCTGTGATGCTCCTTATCTGCAAGGCTTTAATTTGGAGCTGGCAGCAGATGATGGTACAGCCACTTGCCTGGCGGTTTCACAAGGACAGCGCTATCCTGCCCCACTGCTTCTGCCACTGTGCATGGGAGAAGTAGCAACAGGGACCTTCTGGAGTCTGTCAAACAGCACCGTTTTTATGGTGTCACAACAGGAGAGGATTCAAATCAGGATTAGACATCTCTAAGGATACTGAGAGTATTCAGAACCATCCCAATAATATTCTGTGCTATTATTTAATGCTAACATAATTTCTGAGCTATCAAACCTCTGGTCTGCAGAAGAAGCCAGTCTCTCAGCTGTTAGGTAATGAGGTGAGATATAACAACATGGTGGGCTCTCACAAGTCCCCAAGCTTCCAGCTGAGCCAGCTGCAGTTGGCCATTGCCAGCAAGAGGGGCTGGGGCTGGACGGACCACAGGTCTGGTCAATGAGAAAAGGCTTAGGCTCCTCCATAATCCCACCATGACTCTGTACTTAACCTCTCAGAGCAGGGAGCTGTATTTCCCCACAGGAATGAGAAAAAAGTTGCAACTAAGTCTGGCAAAGTTAGCTGCCCTGTAGCTTTAGCTGTACCACTGGTGAACTGCTGAGTTCCCAAGGCCAACAGCCCGGGTGAATGCACCAGGGAGTATGAGATGCAATGACCTAACTCTTAGCTTTTAACCGAGAAAACTATCCATAGGGCTTAGAGCAGTCATACCTCAAAAGCTTTGTCAAGGAGATTCTGTTCTCTTAGCTGGTTTCCTTTAGTGAAAAAGAGCTCTGATATGACTTTTGGATCCTTTGGTTTTAGCTGAAGAGCTTTCTCTATAGCTTCAAGTGCCTGTGAAAAAGCAAGAGGACATTGTGTTACTGTATTCTGTGCCTTTCCACTTCTCACACTCTCCTCACCACTAGGCCCTCCCAGCATAAGAGTCATCTTCCTCCCTCCCTTTGCCCCACACTGTTAACACATGTGGAAATGAGTGGTTTTTTTAGGTGCCTGTGGCTGATGGGCAATGGGGCTGACAGCAACAGGAGCAGTGAATGGTAAGAAAACCACACTGCTTATCTTCAGTTCCAGTACCTAGATAAACAGAAGGCTTTAGTGAAAAAATAAATCTATTGGATGTGTGCTAAGGCATGTGACATGTCTCTGGAGAGACAGAGTGTAAAATTCAACCTGAACTCTGTGTGTAAGCTCTCGAGACACGGGTACCCTGCAGCCACGCTACCTTGGCATAGTGCTCCTGCTTGCTGTAGATGGCTGACAGAAGGCGATAGCACTCCAGACACTCCACATCCTCGCTGAGTATATGGTTTGTCATCTTTTCAGCTTCCTTCGTCCTCCCCATCATTGCTAAAACCTGAGCCTACGGAGCCACATGATAAAGAGTTATGATCTTAAAAAGCTCAGCCCTTCTTAATACACGATGCTGCATGCAGCGGCTGGTGCTGGGCTCCTGCTTCTCCTGCTGGTGGTGTTAAGAGGCACCTCAAGGAAAGGTGGAAGGACTGACCCTTCCTAGCAAGCAGGTCAGATTTCCTCTATGCCAAGTTGTCATGGTTTAACCCCAGCCAGCAAACTAAGCACTAGCTGCTCACTCACTTCGCTCCCTCCTCAGTGGGGTGGGGGAAAGAATTGGAAAAAGAAGGTAAAAGTTGTGGGTTAAGAACAGTTTAATAGAACAGAAAGGAAGAAACTAATAACGATAATAATAACAATAATAAAATGACAATAATAATAAAAGGATTGGAATATACAAGTGATGTACAATGCAATTGCTCACCACTCACTGACCGATGCCCAGTTAGTTCCTGAGCAGCGATCCCTGCCCCAGCCAACTCCCCCCCCAGTTTGTATACTGGGCATGACGTCACATGGTACGGAATACCCCTTTGGCCAGTTTGGGTCAGGCGCCCTGGCTGTGTCCCCTCCCAACTTCTTCTGCCCCTCCAGCCTTCTCGCTGGCTGGGCATGAGAAGCTGAAAAATTCTTGACTTAGTCTAAACACTGCTTAGCAACAACTGAAAACACCAGTGTGTTATCAACATTCTTCTACTAAATAAACACAGCACTCTACCAGCTACTAGAAAGAACATTAACTCTATCCCAGCTAAAAGCAGGACACAAGTCTGCTCAACTGGAAAGGCAGTGGCTGAGACATTGGTCTGAGGTTGGGATGGGTGACCAGGAAACAAAAAAGACAGGAGAGGTGGTCGCTGGATGGCCGGCATGGAGGTGGAACCAAGCTCTGAGCCTTGGGCAACATTCACACTAACACAGCCATGCTGCTCCACTTTTGTGGCCCTGCCCTGGCCAAGCTCGCCCCACACTCACCAGCGCCAGTCGGATCTCTTTGTTTGAAGGCTGCAGTGATGCCGCTTCCCTGTAAATCTGCAACGCTTCTTCATACCGCCCCGTGTTGTAATACAGAGCCCCCAGCGGGGACAGGATTTCAGCCTTCCGGGATACCTTCAGTGCCCTGGAATTCAGGAAAAAGAGATGCTTTCAGGTGGTGGGGGGATCAAAGCAGAAAAGCAAAGCGTGGCTTGTGCTGGGATGGAGCAGCGAAGCTCTGCGCCCTGCATGGCATGTTCATCCCACCCTGGGGAGCACAGATTTGAAGTCCCAGGGAGGGACGAGCATGCCCACAGCAGCAATCCCTCTGGCTACCTGTGAAGGGGAGAGGGCCACCTTCAAAGTACATCCGAGCATGCAGCAGGGGTGGGAATGGCTGAGGGTGGCAGAGCCCAGGGAGCATAAACACAAATCAGGATGCCGAAAAGGAGGCAAAAATCTCCCACACCAGTCCACCCTGCTGCATACTGGGAGTCAGAGCCTGCCTGCTGGCACATGGCTGGGAAGGGTCGGGGTTCCTCATGGTGCCGAGGTTTTGGTGCTGGGCTGCGCAGCAGTTATGGCTGTTACTGGTGCAGCACCCACAGACCGGCTTTGAGCAGGGTGGGAGTCGTGCCAACAACCTGCTTACACCACCAAGAAACCTCTGACTTTTTGTTGTTAAGAGCATCCCCCAGCCAAAAGCGTCCATCCTGGGGGCTTCGGAACAGTCCAGGGAAGTCAACGCTGCCTGAGCCTGTGCTGCCTGTCCAAGCACTCCTGAAAAATAGCCAAATAAGCAAAGGTAAACCCAATTTCAAAAAGATGGAGAAGGAAGGGGAGGAAACCCAAACATGTGCTGACAGATTCACATATCAGAGACAGGCCATACACGGGGAGGAGGGAAACCTCTGTCTCCCATCTCAAATTCTTACCGCTTGTACCACACTTCGGCCTCTTTGTTCTGTCCCAGGGAGCGGTGAAGCCTGCCCAGGTTCACCATGGCCACGTGGTGAGCGGGGCTCAGGTGGATGGCCTGCCTGTAGTGGGACACGGCTCGCTCGGGAGCCCCTGGAGAGGAGAACAACTGTTAAACCGGTGCCTCAGAAAAATCCTGTTGTAAACTCAGCACGCAGTAATGCTCTGGGTTTTCTTTCAGCTATTGCTCTGTGCGTGGGAGCCATTTTGAGAAAGAAATTCTGCCTCAGCCTTTCGAGGGATTAAGTGTAAGGAAAAGTGCTGTCCCAATTAAGGCTTAGGCTCCCATATTCAGAGATGATCCTGAGAAATAGATTTTCTAGGGGTGGGTTTTTGCAAGTCGAGGGTACAGTCACCAGAAGAAGACTCCTGACTGAAAGCACCCTCCCCTCATGCTGTGGGAGGATGCACCCCCCATGCTAAGGCCAGAGCCCACCCCAGAGAGGGGGCTGGGGCACGTGTCCCACCTCCTGGGAGAGCATCCTTCCACCCTGGCCCACCGGAGAGATGGGCAACGGAGACACAAGCCACCCAGTATTCCCCATAACCCCACCAGAGCCGCAAATAGTTTCCGGCTCTTTCCAAAACAGAGACTATTCCCTCTGTCTGGTGCGCTGGCCCTGCTCAGCCTCTGCATTGCTCAACAGCACTGGGAGTAGCTGCCAGTGACCAGCTGATTCCCACCTCGGGGCAAGAAATCCCAGAAGACCAGGTGTCCAGGTGCCTATTTTGGAGCACGCAGGCACCATCTCTGCGTTGCAGAGGAGCCATTGGGTGGCACTGCTTCGCTGTGCGAAAACGTCTACCGGTGCAAGGTCCCGCAGTCCATGACATCACCGAGCACCACAACAAAATACAACACCTTGCAAAAAAAAGAAAGGTGCCAGACCGATAGCCTAAATCGTGTATTTTTCTTTATCTAAATAATGGCTTTCCTCCAGAAGGATCGTGCAGTGCTCTCCTCAGGCAGGGCCTGCTGACTACCCGTTCCAGCATTTCAGCAATGCGAATATCGTATTTTTAACCTCAGTGCTCGTTTAACTGGTTTGCACACTCTAGACCAGGTAATCTTCTGATGAAAACCGATATCACAGGGCTTTGTCCACCAACAAAGCTTTTGAGTATTGGCATTTTTTAAGCCAAATCACTTCACAATGTATTTAATTCCATTTCTAGCTGGAAAGCAGAACTTGAAAACAGCCTGCGTATGTTGGGGCACTGAACATATGCTGCCGTGGGAATTTTATTTTCATAGCTTTTCAGATCTAGTTTGGCTTTCCTGAGACTAGCTATGCAACATAAAAGTAACACTGACGTTTCCTGCCGTCTCCCTTACAGGAGAGAGGAAGGACATCTGTAGGGAGATTTAGAAGCACTTAAGATTCATCCAAGGCCAACGACATATAGTTCAGGGTAGGACTTTTCCAAAACATCCAGCAGCAGCCTCGACCTTCTCCCACCACTGAGCAGGCAGATGTTTTTGAAAATCCTATCTACAAAACATCCCGGGAAGCAGCTGGCCATGCACCTCTGTCCGTAAGTCAGCCAGTGCCTCCCCTGCTCAACACACAGGGGTAATGTGCGTTGTTAAGGGAGACACATGGAGTGTCTGTGACCACTGCAGAGCTGCCTGGAGTTACGGCTCCCCAGAGCCGACACTTGCCGGAGGCTTGTTGCACAAATCCCTGCAAGTTAATCGGCGTGGTGCTTCACAGCATCTCCCTGTGCCCGCCAGGGAAGAGCGCAGACTGTGACGGACTCGCTGCCAGCCACTTGCTTCACGCCTTGTCGTGTCTCCAGGAGGGTTATTTACACATCATGCCCAAAGTATCAAAAGTCAGTGGGGGTTTTTTCCTGTTGTTTGTGTGTAGGGAAGTGTAGGAGTAAACCCAGAAAAGTTAGTTTTGACTTTGGCAGAACACGTAAGTGCAAAAAAATAGAAAGTGCACTGCACTGCGTTTGAACCACAATTTTTGGCAGGAATAGGGCAGTTTATCTGGGTTGGGAAGCAAAGATGAGTACAGCATCAGAGTGAAATTACCGAAGAATTTTTATTATTTGCAAGGGTGAATTTTGCCAGGGCACAAATTCAGAACCTCAACCTCTGCCGCTAATGCCACGACGCCTTTATTTGATCACGAATACTCATTTTGGTTTCGTATTTATTTCACACTGGTACTACAGAAGAGCAATGGCTGAGCATCTGCTCAGGGGCAGGACAGCCAGCTGCAGCCTGACGGACACCATCACCCTTTCTTCCCAAGCACACTGGAGCCAGGGACATTGTGGAAGGGGCAGATGGGTAGCAACCACACACTTTAAGCCTACAATATTTCATCACTGAGTGTCAGCTCTGTTCTGGAGGGACCAGGGTGAGACAGTAGTTTGGTTTCCACTAGTCATCTGTCAAATTTGGCCTTGCTTATAAAGCTGTCAATAAAAGGCAGCAATTACAGCGGCTTTTTTGTTGTTGTTGTTATGTGGATGCCAGGAAGTACCAGAGTCCAGGGAAGTTGGATGGGAGCTAGGAGCCCAGAAAAGAAAGGCTTTGGATGTCATTATGGAGCTCCTGAGAAATCAATTCACCCCACAGAATCTTACGTTTTGTTTTCACAGATGATTGTGGTTTAAAAGCCACGTTTGTTTTTATAGCGGTGGCACTCAACCTTTACAAAGAGCTGCTTTGTCACCGAGTAGAGCTGCAAGTGCTCCAAAGACCCTAACGATCCACTTATGTGCCTGGGATTTGGTCTGATGTAGCCATGCTTTCCTAGAGAAACTGCAGTATTGTCAGGGTGCTGCCCAGCTCGAACTGAATAGGACAACTGCCTGTCCGAAGATGGTGAGAAACACTGAAGGAAATAGCCGGGCTGAATGCCATTGCTGCACAGTGCCTGCATTGATTACAAATTTCAGTACGCTGTGCCATCTCAGCAGCACAGGGATGTTTATTTCCAAGCTACAGTGGAGGCACATCTCTTGCCTTGGAAGCTTTTGACACCCTTTTAAATGTGTATTGCTGAATAAAAATCAAAGCAAGTAAGGCAGAGGGGGAAAATCCCTTGCTCCTTCTCACTTACCGGTATCAACCAAGAAAACACCGTAGTTGTTATGCAGATCGGAGCTCTCTGGACAATTCTCTATGCCAGCCTTATAGACTTCCTCTGCTTCTTTAAGCCGTTCCTTAAAAGAGGAGATTTCTCAGCTGTGGCAGAAAGGGTGTCAGCACCATTTGCCGCATACCTGCATTTTGTGACAACTCCCTCGCTGCATGGTGAGCTCAGCCCACCCCGCCTTCTAGGAGGCCAAAATTTTACCCCATGGCATGGATGCGATATAGCTGCTGTCTGGTACGCCAGAGCAATTCAGACAGCTTTCCCCCATACATGTGCAATTGGAGCTACCTGTGAAACAAAAATAACAGCTGGAAAAGGTGGCTCCTGTGCAACGTCAGCAAGCACCCAGCCGGGAAACACAGCAGCAGGGGTCATGTTGGTTCTGTTGAGAAATATCTGTCATCTGGGAGCTGATATGTTTTAATTTCTTTAATGAGCATCTTGATGGCTAACTTTTCCCCTCTGGAGCTCTGCTGCTTGTTCCCTAAGCAGCAGGGAAAACACAAGGAATGAAAGCTTGGCATGTGACAGCTGGGGGACGGGGAGCTCGTGCAGGGGGATGACGAAAGCTGGAGGAGGATGGGGGGCAATGAAAGAGTGGGGAAAATCTGACAGATTCAGATTAAAACCAGGCATTGTCAACGCATGAGATGGAGCTCACTGGGATTGACAGGACGTGCCACCGTGCTAATTCCCAGATAGAGTGAGCCCTTACATTTTGCACAGATTTCAAGGAGGTTTGTTGGTGCTGAGCATTTCTGGAAAATACAGATCTTTTCTTTGGGAACACCCTGCCTAAAGAAAGTATCCCACTGGCTAGGCTCCATCTGGCCTGAGCTACAGGCAGCCCGGTCCTGAAATGAAAATAAGGTGTCTTGTTTGGATCAAATAGCAACTTAATAAGGTTTCCATTTCCTTCCAGCCAGCCAGTGCGTGCCCACTGCCTGCATGCTTGCTAGCATGGGTTATCATGGTCTTCCTCTCTCCCCTAACCTCACAACTTTGCTGCGAGGTGTATTTATGGAAGGAGGCCATGAACAGCAGAGACGAGCACGGTGCAGAAGAGTGTCAGGCAAGCCTACAGCACCAAAGACTCTTTTTTCAATTCTTCCCTTTCCGTGGAGTGGCACAGCCCTACAGCAACAAACTCCACAGCCTCCTGACCATGCTCCCAAGCGAAATCAGCCACCCGGGTCTCCACCAAGGAGCCACCAAGGCAGACCTCCTGCTTGGGAGCTGAATCCACGTTGAAATAAGAGGTTGGTCCATTCCCAGTTATGGACTCTCCTCTCCTCAAGTCCTGCAAACCCCGGAGCCTCTGGGGCTTTCTCTGGATTTAAAGGGTGTACCTGACAGCAGCTTTTGCTCTGTAGCTGCTTAAATGTGTGGACTCCTTTCTCACCTCCTATTTCAGAACTGGAGAGCTGGAATTAATCGCATTGGAAGAGTATGACTTGATGAAAGCACACAGTTTGCCATGGTTAAGTGCTTTCACATTTACATGATAAAGGTCAGCCAGCAGAAAAGATAGTGTGTGATAAAACACAGAAACACATTTTTAAGAAGTGCTTAAGTTTGGACATTTTGGATATATTTATGTGAATTTGACATCATTATCCTGCGGGGTCAGGAAAAGTGTAGCAATCGTCAGAATTGACTAAAATGAAGAGCAATTTTTTGAGAAAGCATCTGTGTCACTGAGACACTGACAACCATATTTCAAAGCTTTCTGTATTAGTTTATTTTCCTCTGACTTTAATTTTCAGCCAAGGAATGTGGCTTTGTGTGCATGTATGTCAGTTTTCTTCATTTTATTTACTGATCATAAACCCAGTCTTTAAAGCATGGAAGGGCAGTGTTAAACTGGATTAGCAGTGTCCCACATCAAAACATTCACACTCACCAATATTGAGCACTTAGCATTTTTATCATGGTTGCATTGCTTTTTTGGCACCTAACATCCTGACCCTGCATGCCTCAGGCTCAGCGCAGAGCCTGGGATGATTTTGCTAACAAAGTGTTTGCATTAAGCCCAGTCAGAAACTGGGAAGGGTGGGACCAGCTTTTTGTGCCAGAGCTTTCTCCCTCACAGCCTCTCCTCTTCTTGGGAGAAATGCTCTAAGTTCATCAAGGCTTGATTCTCATTAACACTTAATAATGCCACTCCCAGACCTTCATGAAACATTAATCAACCTCACAAAATTCAGAAGATTGGCTTAAAAAATGTATGAGATTTTTATGATATTAAAAAAATTATGCATGAGAGGATCTCTCAGCTGAACTCCAGGGTTTTTCAGTCTGGCTATGCCTGTGTAGGCTCTTCTCTGCAGCTAAGTGGGTTAAAAAGTTTCTTCTTCTTAGTGTAGGCTGATATTATTACACACACACACACACACACACACACAGAGAAATCACTTGAATCCAGAAACTAGGGCCTGAAAAGAGCCATTAAGTAGCTAGCACGAGATGGCTGATGAAACTGCAAGAGCTGGGAAGAAGATGCTGCTCAAGTGCATCAGAATAAATCCTGGGGAAGCTGTGTCACAGGAGTGTTGTGAAAACAGTGAACAAAATGTTTGATTTCTGATATCAGCACCGCTGCAGTGATCATGGAAAACAAGGAAAACAACAATACATTGTGACCGAGTTACGATACCAAACAGAAAGAGCAGTAAGAAGGGCAAGCATTTATAAAAGGCACAAATAAGCCAAACTGTTTTATACAATGCGGCAGTGGTTTTTTCCATGTCGGCTCTGGCTTCAGAATCAACTATCAAGGAGAGAAAAGGGCAATTACATCGAGTTACAGGCTAATTCCTTGGCACATGAGACACTCCTCTTAGGAGCATTTTTTACGGCTGTAGAAAGGACAAACCCATAAGCCCTATTTCAGATTCATTGCCTTTAAGATAGGGGGGAACACGTTGTGTGGGACCAACCAAGGCAATCCCGGCACCATTTCACTGAGCCACGTCCACCCATTTCCCCCTTCTTAGCCTTAGTGCAAAGCTGGAGGAGTGGCAGGTTGTCACGGGCATGGTCACCTCATACGAGTTATTTTAATGTGCCACTTATAGCACTTCAGCCCCTTTCTATCACATCCCATCGAGAGGGAATCAGTTTGTGCTCCCTTCCCCAAAGTTCCATAGCGATGCTGTCCATGTAGCCTACCGCATACTGCCTGGCATCAGATACCCCTATAGCTGTGAGACAGACTCCGGGCCACAAGTAGACAGAAAAACAGGTTTGTAACATTTAGCCATTTTGGACACTATTGCTTGGACAAAGAGGAAAACCCAAAACCGAAAAATGGGGTCCTGTCATCATCTCCACCATTTTCATGGTGTGAAAATGCCAAAACTTCTGCCTGTAGCCCTCCAGGAAGCACACAGCACTAGGGTGTGATTCTGCAGCCCACAGCCACGGGCAGCAGCACCTATTCGTAGGACAGCCCCTACTGCAGTCACTAGGATGGGTGTGCAAGGCAGGAGCTGCACGATCAGGTAGTCATCTGCTGTGGCTGAACATGAGAAGGTGTTAAAAGCCTGCAGGAAATCGCTCTTTTTCTGAGGAAATTGTACTATCTTTTTTCCCCTAGCACTTACTCAATTCACAAGATGAACAATCTATACGTAAGAGTAGATGAATTATTGCTGGACTTACTAATGGCATTTGCTTTGGGCAGAAGGCCTCGGGACTCTATAATGGTTTTATTGCTCTGTTGACCTTACAATTGATTGTTCTAATTAATAATCTCAATTAATATTAAAACCAGGTATTACTGTAGAGGACTCATTTCCTACACTTACAGGAGACCCTTCATTGACAGGCTTATTCAAAACACAGTTCCCATTCAACGAGGCTCTTCCTTCAATTTATACACTATATTTCTAGGTCCCTGCAGCTGATATTGATAATATTCAAATATTTGAAAGTCACTTAAAAGGCAGAATAAAATAGCACATCTTTCAGTAATCCACATATATCATACATGAGTTTTGCAGAGTGCCTACATCATTAAAGAAGCCTAAACCAGAACAAGACCTCTGCTTGTAGTTTTGCTGACATTTACCCACTTCCCTTACAAAGAGATTTCACTAACCAGCTTAACGGAAAACAGTGAAAGATGACACCCTTTTCCTTTGTCTGTATTTGCATTTGGCCACGTTTTAAGAAAGCTTTAGCACCCCATGCTATGGAACAGTTAGATTTGAACCTTGGGGGAGAAAAAACCCATCAGTTTTCTAAAGGTTTGCAGAGGTGTGCTGGAGCTGTAGAGTTACAAGGACCTCTTCACCCACCCCCATAGCCCCAGACTGGGGCCACTGGTTGTGGCCGCAGCCCGTGGGAGCAATGCCCAAAGCACAGCATCCCTCATCTGCTGCTACAGGCGCGGAGAAAAGCAGGGCTTGGTGGTCTCGACGTGGGCACCCACGCTTCGTGGCTTCTTCTGAACTCAAGCTTTTTGTGCCTCAATTTCCCTTTCTCTCCGTGGGGACAATATTTCACCTCACAGGGACCTTGTAGAAATAAACTACCTAACTACAGAGAGTAGGGAGAGCCCTGAGTAATGAGCATGGGGAACAAGCCTGAGAGGAAATGAGTAATCCTGCCTCCAGAGTGCAGCCTGGGCCGTGCGCAGTAAATAAGGCCTGGGGGCACATATTGAACAAGGAGGTTAAATAAAATATTGAACAGCTGCTCATTAAGAGCAACATAAAGCTAGCAAGCCTTCGCAGCCCCTCTATGTGATCATCTACCACAGTAATTAAGGGCCGTATTCCAATGTGTGCATGCAAGGGGCAGAATTTGGGCTGCAGAGGCCACCTGGTTTCTGACATTTCCTAGCTCTGGAGTGATTTATTATGAAATCTTAAGGTGTAGGCGTGTGTGTCTGAGGGGGAAGCGCTTGCCTATTCTGCTGTCACAACATTCAAGGTGCAATGGATTAAGACTTCACCGTAGACGCGGGGAGCTGCAGAGAGGGTATTTACTCACAACTTCAACAGTGATTTAATTCAGAGCCACATCATGTGGGTGTAATTACTCACTGCAAATGAGTTGCCTCCCCTCTTGAAAAAGTCATCTCTAAAGCAGCCCAAGAGCTCTCTGCAGACAGCCGCAGACCCACGCCTGCCACCGCACGTGTGCAAGGCGAGGGTGCTCCGCTGGGACGCACAGGAGGTGATGCGGCCGCGGCAGCAGTGCATGCACACATGCAGAAGGCACGAGAGTTCAAGTGATGCCCGTTACCTGTTCAGCTAGCAGCGAGGCCAGGCTTGAGTAAGCATCTGCGAACTCTGGGCCGTACTTAATGGAGTCCCGCAGTAAGATTACAGCTTCCTCCTTCTTCCCTTGGGACCTGCAGCACAGGGAAGGAGGGGAAAAAATGAAAGACACATTCTTGTAAGCACATGTTTAGGTCATCCCACTGATTAACTACTTCAAAGAGATGTGAAAGTTCCCAACTTGACCTTTTCAACAAAGACGAAACGATTCACTCGTGCTTCCTCTCCACAGTGTGCATACCCAGCATCTCTTTGGCCCATCGCTGTTTCCATATGTTATTCTCAGGGGCTGGGAGGACATCAGCTTTAATGAATCTGCTGTTTGGTCTGCTATTCTGGTGACTGTCATACTGAGCACTATGCAATGATCCCAGTGAAGACAAAACGCCCCCAAAACAGTATTCCTCAACCCCACACACTGAAGAGTAAGAAGTATTTTATTTTGGCTATCAGGCAAGCAGTACAGGCCACATGCTCTGTCTGTTGAGTCATAACCACTAGATCTTGTAAAATTCTCCAGTCCTACTGTACATCTCCTCTCAATATTTCTCTTTATGGCAAATACATCAAATTCTGCCCGATTCATCCCATCAGAAATTAAGGATACATGAAGGACAAGATAGCAAAAGTGTCCCCAGGCATGAAGTACTGCACAAGACCCTCCCAGCAATGTCCTTGGGAAGTCACATGCCCTATAGGAAGGGATGCTGTCAGGGTAACACCGCATTTGCAGTCAGCTTCTGGAGGTCAGGCCCCAGTCATGTCACTGAGACACTGGGTGAGCTGGCAACAGGACATTTGCTCTCACCAGCCCTGCTCTCACATCAGTAGGTTTGGAGACACCAAAACATTTGCATTTCCTTAAAAAAATTCCTGCAGACTCTTTGCATGTTCCTAGACAGCAAGTGTTGTTATAGATCCACTTTTGACTTAGTTAAATTAATACTTTGAAATTAAAATATCACTAAGTTAAATCTGCCTGGGATCTCTAAATAATTCCTTAGCAAGTGGATCATTAGGCTAGAGGAGTCTGTTCTTCAGATCCTAAGGATTATGAGACAGGTAGCTGAGAGATGGCTACGCTGACGAGCTAGGCTTTTTCCAGTGTTGCTCTGCATTTGCTGCCATGGAAAACGGAAAAGTTTTCTTGAACAAAAATCTAAGGATGTTTATTTATTTGAGCTACAATTTCTCCAGTATCGCTCTGTATTTCTTTCCTTGGAAAAATGAGAAGGTTTCCTGAACAAACATCTAAGGATGTTTAGCTGGACTGGAACAACATTTTCCTTGTGTTGGGTGTACAAAGAATATGAATAGCAGGGCTTACAAAAAGAAACAAAGGGCTCTGGGACACAGAAAATATGTGAACACCTTGCTGCTTTGGCCTTAGATTTCATCTGAGTGACATGGTCAAGTAACCAGATCTTGTTTATAAGGTGCAAATTTCAGCTGATAATATATGTGGCTTTGCAGACTTTTCCCCTTTCTAGTGTGTAACTGGAAGAGTATTTTGCCTGTGCATTAAGCTAAGTAAAACCAGTTGTGCTAGTCTTTTTCTTCTTCCAGTGGTGTTCCATATAAATTACACGAATGAAGCAAAAACAAATAAAGAACCACTTTTCTCCTGAACTAATTAAAGACTAGCTAGCTTGTCAATTTATAAAACTTTTGGATCCCTTGGCTGGAGTTTCATGACACACTTTTATAAATCAAAAACAGATGACTGCTTTATAAAGGTATTGATGTTTGGCAAAAAAAATTTAGGAAATGCCAGCTACAGAAATAAAAGGATTAAGTGATCCACTCAGCAGCAGTAAAAGTTCCCATTAACCACAAGCATGCACTCTGAACATGGAGCAGCCCTCTTAATTACCCTTTTTTATAAAATGGCCTTTTTTTTCCCCGTTTGATCCAAGAACAATGTTTGTCTCCTGAAAGTGGGGCTAGGGAGGGAAAGATTATGGCGTCTTTTTATGTGACAGACTGAATTATATTAAAAAAAGCAGATCCAGTAGTTTCTCAGAGGACTCAGGCCTGCAAGATACCAAGTGCTCTGGCCAAGCACTTAAACGCGTACTTGATTTTTATGTATGCAAGTTGAAAATTAATTACTGACTGAAGTGCTTTCCTGGATCAAGGCCAATGCTTTGCAGGATCGTGGCCGTCGCTTATATCAGTCTCATGCAATTTGGGAGAGTGCAGAGCATTGGAAGAACAGTCCGATACACTAATTTACTGTAAACTGGGGATCTGGAGCAGGAAAAGCTAGGTAATGTATACTTTTGCTATGACAGAGAGAGGAACAAATTCAACTGACATGAGGAGTCTATGATCATTTAATCCAATTTTTCCCCAAATTACCTTGCCTTACAATGCCCTCTCCCGACTCCCTCTTCCACTCGAGTCCCCAGCCTCCCCTCTACAATCAGCAAGTCTGAGCCAAGAGCAAGGAACAACTCTTTCCACCAGAGCACCTCTTCCATATTTTTGCAAGTGCCCTGCAGTTGGAGAAGCATCAGCTTAAACCATCCCGCAGAAGTCTGGTGATGCATGGGGCTGTGTGTGGGCTGTTAGCGCTGGAGCAAATTTCATTTGCAACAGAAAAAGTAACCTAGGAATTACTGCTCTAGAGGACTTTTTAACTTTCAAGATTTGTTTTATTTTGTGAAGTTAGTTTGACTGCATTAAAGCCAGAAACACAGAACTCAAACAAGGGCCCCACAACTGTTCTGAACATCTCATCTTGGTTTCACACCATAATCCAAGGGGAGCTTGCAGTGTCTAACTCCACCTGTATGAAAGGAAGCCTCTAAGCCTGCTCAACTCCCTAGATTAAAACTGATTCAGATAATTTAGATGCATTCCTTTGCCATTCATATATACCATGTGGATGACACCAAAGTGGGGGAGTAGGCAATATTCTGCACATCAGGGATGCTTTTCAGAGGGACCAGGTCTAATGGGAACCTCAGGAAGTTCCACAGAAGTCCTGTAAGTCCTGCAACCAGAGTGGGATAACCCTGGGCACAAGCACAGGTTGGGGGACGACTGGGGTCCTGGTGGACAACAAATTGATCATGGGCCAGCGATGTACCCTACATGGCAAAGAAGGCCAACAGTGGGTCTAGGGAAGTGATCTCTCCACCTTATACGATACTTGTGAGACCAGATCTGGAGCAATGTCTGTCCAGAGTCGGGCTCCCAAGTGCAAGAAAGGCATGGACTTACTGGAGGAAGCCCAACAGATGGCTACTAAAGAAGGTCAGGGCTAAAGTACCTGCTGCATCGAGGAGAAGCCAAGCGAGCCATGTCTGCGCAGCCCAGAGAGGAGAAGGCTCAGGGGTGGCTTCAGTGCTGCTTGCAACTAGCAGGTCAGACGATACAGAGAAGCCAGAGCCAAACTCTTCTCAGAGGTGCACAGTGACAGGACAAGAGGCAACAGATGCAAGTAAGAACATGGGAAATTCTGATTAGATGTACAGAGAAATATTTTTCACCATGAGGGTGGTCAAACACTCAAACAGGTTGCGTGGAGAGATTGTGGCATCTCTGTCCTTGGAGGTGTTCGAGATTCAGCTGGACACAGCCCTGAGCAACCTGATCCAATTAGACTTGCTCTGACTAGTGGGCTTGACCAAATCATCTCCAGAGGTCCATTCCAACCTAAGTTATTTTCTGAATCTACTGTAAATTTGACACTGCCAGAGTTTGGTTGATTTGGGGTTTTTTTTCCCACAAACAGGCTACAACATGTGATACTGACAGATAACAACAGCACTTCATGTAACACAAGAGTATCCTAACCAGAGACCATCCAGAAAGCCAGATGCAGTATCCCTGAATATTATCACCCAGTTTGCTTCTTTGAATGGAAGGGAGGAATGTTTCACTCTCTAAAAGATCTTAAATCTCGATACACGTAATATCTATCTGATGTTTTTCAGCATCTTCAGACAGTTACACAAGCCTGTGTCAGCGCATTCACATACATACATATCCAGAAGCCTGTATCAGAGAGGGCAGATAGTCCTCCTTCCTCTGAATAGATGGGTTTGCTACACTTGGGACTAAATCATGGCAACAAACACACAGAACACATTGTGTGTTACTCTACATTGAGAAGAGAATCAGTCCTTTGAATAAACTCAAGATTTCATTGCATAGTGTTTCTAGGCATTTCACTTTCCCCTCGAAAATGAAGCCATAACACTCTCAAAGCACGTAAGAGTTATGAGGCTTTTCTTCATAAGAAACAGTGTACTAAATATTGGAGTGCTTTAGGTATGGATAGATACAGCACCGCAAGTAAGAGGTTCTCTCCCATTCTTCCTGCAATAGAAAGCCAAGATAAATATTTACTTCAAATGTTCATAATATTTTATTTCTTGTGTCTTTACAGAATATCCTACAGGCTATAAATTTGTGAGGTATTCTGAAGGATATTTATCTCAGTTTTTTCAAGCTGTATCTCAACAAAACTGAACCTATATAGAGAACTTAAATATTTATATAATGGGAAACTTCAAACCAAAACACAAGAAAGAGCATCAGACTGCTCTGTGTCACTGGTCACAGACCACAAAAGCAGAGAAAGAGATTTCTCACTTTTAGGTAGGCCATCTTTTGGGTCTATTTTAACTAAGATATCTGTTGGCATTGTTTAATTATCTACTTTCCAATATTTATATTGGGCAAGAAAATGATGACATACTACTTTATTTTAGGATATGTAAACAAAACCAGAGGCTTATTCAGCCATTACCCTGCAATGCTTCCTGAGAACATTCATCTTCTGGCACATAGCTGTCTTCATTATGTGCAAACAGAAAATGGAAACATCCTTTTTCATCTAGGACTTCCGCAGAAAAAAACCTTAAAAATTCCACCCTGTGGTCCTCAAACCAGACTTTTACTCAAGCTTAAATCACAAGCAATAGATGCGTAAATAGAGAGCTTATTTACAGGGAATAACAAGAGGCAGATTCCCACATGGGAATAGCAAACCCATCCTTCCAAAATCCTGGAGTTCCCCTCTCTCAGCACTCCAGAGGAGGTGAAATTTAATACCCGCCCTCAGATTTCTACGCTATGAGCAGGGGTGGGTAAAAGGAAATCAGCAGAATTCAACTGGGAATTCCCCATGCCAGACGGTTTCATTACGTGTCCCAGTACAAGTAGCGCTGTTACTGGACGTGCCTTAAGTGTTGCAGATCCAGCTCTTCCTGATCTGCACCATGCACTAAAGCCTCTGCAAAGAGGACAGAAAATGCTTTTATGGCTTGACCATTTATCGTCTCTCTGCCATATGTTTAAAAATCAAAACACTCTCCGTAATGTCTCATAGCACAGCCAGAAAGTAATATCTGCCTGTAATACTCTGCAGATTTTCATTTATTACCTATATTAGAGTAGCATTTAGTGTCTGCAGAATACTGGTTGCCCTATATACATATATATGAAAGGATAATTTGGAAAGCCAGGTAGAAAACATAAATAAAGACAAAGCAGTAGGAAAGGGGAGCTTGAAATCTCTGCCTCGTTCCCGTCTGGTCATCTCATAAGTCACCTCGTGCTCCAGCATGGCTGATGATCCCTGCTAAGTTGATGGATGATCCAGGAAAGGTCCTGGCAAAGGGGTTTGGGCTAGTGTTTTAGGAGAGACATTCATATAGGATCTGCCTGCACACCATCTGCTTTACGTATGTGCTAATCCCGCCACCATGAACTCTACCTATGTTTTAGCAGGTTTTTAAAGCTGAATAAGGAGAGGAGAACAGCCAGTTTCCATTATAATTAATACTACTGGTGTGTCCAGGTGCACTAGGTTGTTTTGGAAGCCTAAAAAAAAGTCTAGAAAATGGGAGCAAATGGGTGTAGGAAAAGGGCAGGTGGAACCTGAGCCCTTTCTTTTAACACATTTAGCACAAGCATCACACACCTTTAACATACCACAATATATGGCAACACAGAAGGATGCAGAGCACATACAGTCCAACAGGACACACAATATCTTAACTATCACATTAAGAAAAAGATGACATATTGCACACAAAACAAACAGCACTTCTAAGAGATGTTCCCACGTGTCTCCTTTGTGCTTTGCCAGTGCAACAAATCCAGTTTCTACCCATCTGCTGGGTCATAAGAGCCCATCAACAGGCCAGATTTAAGCATTATTGACATGTCCTGGTGCTGCTTCTGGTTTACGTCCTTTTGTATTAATATTGTATATTAAAAAAAAAAAATCACAGAGAATAATAACTAAGGCAAACATGATGGATTAAAAGGACAATATGTATTTTTAAACACCATTGCTACCTAAGATTAATTTCAATCAACCAAATCTGATGAATAATACAAAGACTTTCCATTTCTCTTGTAATAAGAGAAATGTCTTTACCATTTTCCTTTCTTGTGAGTATTTCCAGTAAAGCACTCACCTACTTTCTATTTAAGAATTACTCATCTGCCATATTCTAACCTCAAACCATCAGGTTTACTTGTAATATTATTCTGATAACTTCTCTGGTACCGAACAGACCAGGCAGAACTTCAGCAATCCACTTAATATCCGTCACATAAACTCACACTCAGAGTAACATTTCAGAACCAGAGAGCTCAAGTACGTTTTGATGAGACAGTGCTACTTTAAAACCTGCCCAACACTAAAGCCCAAGCTACTCTAAAAGATTTACCAGAGACCTATTACCAGCAAAATAGGTGCAGTTTATATCAGCAAAAGTGTACTTTTACTGCTATAGTTTACGCAGTTCTGTCAGCAAATAACACGCTATCCTCACAAAAACAAGGCTTTTTTTTTGGCTGGTGCAAAACAGCAATGCAGGAATAGAGATATTTTACTTTTTTTAATTGCACCCCTAGCAGATCTCATCATATGGGCAAAGCTTCTTGTGTAGATCCAAGTTCAGTCTTTAGATAAGGTTAGTCAAATTAATTTGCATGATTATGATTGTCTGCTATTCTCTTTGCTAAAGGCTGACACTCTAAGTAACGAATGAAATTATGAGCTGATTAACTTGTTTTCTTGCTCAGCAGAGTAACCATATAGGGATGTAAATCAGCTTTCCCCTCAAATCCAGACCGACCCGCTCTGCAATGGGATGAACCTTCTGCTGCTCTGAGCATCTCAGAGTTAGGTGCTTATATAAACTACGCATCGACCTTCCCATACAGCTAATGAAGAGAAGTGGGAACTTGCAGAGAGAGATTTGTTGGATCTGTGTTTATTTATTAGATTTGCATCAGATGCCTGTCTTTGAATAGCATGGCTTACTGCACTGGAAAGGCTTACAACTCTACACCAAGATGGGAATCTCAGGTGACTAGTTGGGTTTAGGCACCTCATTTTTGATGCCTGATTTAGAACAAGTGAGTTCCCTCCAACTGAAACACAACTGTAAACAGCACCTGAAGTGATGTGGCAGACAGCATAAGGATATCCAAACTAAGCCTCACCTTTGTGGCGGCACTCTAGGTCGGCAATAAGAAATAACGCCATTCCTTTACCACTTGGCAGAAGAAACTATTTTGGTAATGTGCATAGAGAGAATGTGAATTTCCTTGGTGCCAGTTCTGTGTTCAACTTACTTGAGCAGGTTGCCGAGATTGAAGAGAGCTCGATTGTGCTGAGGGTTTAACTGAAGGGCCCGTCTGTAGTAGTCCTTTGCCTCCACCACGTCTTTGGTCAACGTTCCCAAGTTGTTGAGAGCACTTGCATGACGAGGGTACAGTCTAGGAAAAATGAAATATCAAGTTACTGACACTCATTAATTGGCAAATAAAGCTGAGGTCACTGATGTTGCCACCACTGCTGTTCAGCACTTGGTAAAGGGAAGGATGCCAGCTAGGAAACACTGCTTTCCCCTCATTTGCTGCAGGTCCTGATGGGATCCTGAGGAACCTTTTCAACTCACAAAGAGATTGCAAATCAGATCTTCTCCTACAGTTCCTGCATGCCTCCAGGGCAAAAGGGAACACTGAACAGTTTTGAAAGCCTATTTTACCCTCCAAGCAAAAGGCAAAGTGACTAAAGCAGCTTGAACGTTTTTATTCAAAATGTTTTTCAAACAAGCAAGAAGGGCTTTGTCAAAAATGTTTCCAGTGGAAATATGTTTTGACATATATAGAAACCAACACAACACTTTTTAAGTTGATCTGTTTTGTTTTTTCTAAATCAGTTTTCCACAATAAAAGTGGTAACAAAGTGCAAAAGGAAACTCGAAATCAGTTGTTGAATAATGTTTTCAGGACCAAGCAAAACGATAAAAAAAATCTGGAAACAGACTGCTTAACAGTATGAATTCCCTAAGCTTCTAGTTGTATTTTTTTACCAGTTGGTTCAGTTTTCGTTTTAACTGATCTGTTGATCTTTACATCTACCTGTTTCAGTTATAACACTACATATTGGGCCCAGTGTACCTCTGTTAAAATTCTCCATGAATTAAGAACATCATCATGGTCCATTCAGCTGCTTAAATTCTCAAAGTTGTGCTCCTACATTCATAGTTTGGTTTGCAGGTCTTTCATCAGAAAACTCCAGAGGTGAAAGTGGCCCAGGGCAAGATTTAGCACACAGGACCCTTTGTGTCATAGAGGGGTGAAAACTGAGGTTCATTATGATAAAGAAATAAAACTATGATGGTAGCCCACAGAGGTCCCAGGCAAGCTGGAAGACCAGCTGTGTGAGTATGTCCGATGCTCCGGTATGAAATGGCACACAGGTGGTTGCCCACAGAACTCCTCCAGATGATCACTTCATTCATGATGGGGAGGAAGCAGGTTAACATGGTCAAGGCTTTGGTTTGAGAAGACCTAGTTGCAAATACCGCTGCCACTGCAGATTTTCTATTTTGGACGAGGACAAGTCATCTGACATTTCACTGCCTTAGGTCCCCTGTTCATGGGAAAGTGATGTGGATAATGACATTAAAAGTAGTTGGCTATGACAGCCCAGGGTACAGCATCAGGAGGGGCATTTAAAGGAAGAAGGGATTACGACTCTATAATATAGTCTGACTCTAAAGTTTGCAACTGTTTTTAATCTAAGACTTTCCATGGTGGGGTTTTTTTGCCTGGAGTTTTTCATTATGTCAGTTCAGCCCTGGGATTTTCTGTGCTTAAGTACCATGAATAATTTAGCATTTTATACACTGCTGCAACATTTGTATCAGTCACATTTTCGCTCCACAGCACATAAGTGATTTTGGCAAGATCTTACTTGGGGGTGAAGCTGGGAACACACAAGGGAACTCCAGGAGAAATGGACATGCACTGGTAACAAACCCAGGATGCTTCCTACAACTAAGTAATAGAAGAGCCCAAAGTCCTTTTTCCACCCAACACCAAGTCTAGCAGACAAGGATTGCAAAGCCACATAGTTGAGGAGAGATCATTCAAGGATGCAGCCATGTATGTTTTTTAAAACTTAGCGTATTACAATGACAAAAGATAAATGTAGTGACCACCACTCATAGTAACTAATGACTGCACACTCTCTCAACATCCCTCCCCTACAGAAAAGCATCCTGTCTCTCAGAGGAAACCACTCCTCCTGCTGCAAGCCCTCAAGTGCAATGCCCTGTGTCTGCATTCACCCACGCTACCCGCATTCGCTGCTCGAGTGATTTTTGAAGAGCTCCCTAACTGATCTAGTCGCAGAGGAGCAAAGAATAGGAAATTCATGGCGAGACTGCAGTTGGCATAGAAATAGTATCACTTTCCATCACTGAAGCTACCCAGTGAGCCCGATGTGTTTCGGGATGTGAAAGGCTGCCTGTGCTTGGAGAAGCATCAGCAAAGGACAAGATGGTGATGAGGGTATAGTGTTGAGTCTTGACCTTGGCCCTAAAATCCACTGGTGATCAAGGCTAAGCCTCCGCAGCCGAAGCAGGCTGGAACGAACGCTTTCCACAGCAACAGCAGGGGAGCAATGGAAAGGACCAAGCTTGCTTGCTCTTCAGCACTTGGGCCACAGCTCTGTGTGATAACTTGACCAGGATCTTGAGCGAAGAACACCCTATCTACCTTAGGGCAAATGACTGAGGGCTCACCCTTGTTTCCCATTTCTTCCATGGCATTCTGACATTGTTTTGGACCAAAAAAAGGTCTGGGAGTTATATTTTTGAGGCTTTTTTTCCAGTTGGCTATGATAAAAGCTGTGCACTACTTCTGTCAGTACTCACACATAAAACCAGCTCTAATATCTCACATGAAGTCGCTTGAGTTATGAGTGGGCAAAAGTATTTCAGACAATTCTTGGGAAAGTCAGAAACAGATTAACATTTTACAGGCCTAAACCTGATGGTTTTGCTCTCAAACTTCCAGAAATTAATTCTGTTCTTGGCCTCTAGTGCTCCCATGACAATGTAGGCCCAGGAGATCCGCTTGCACCAATTTGGAGAGGAATGAAAACTCAAGATTAAAAAAAGAGAACTGATTTCACCTTTAAATTACACAGTTCTGACCAGCAGCTCCATAAATACACTTCTGAGCTCAGAGCTAAACCCTCTCAACAGCAAATCACAGGATGCAAGCACGTCTCCCATGTATCCTGGACTCTATTTCTTGTGTTTTACATTTATTCATTACATCTCATTGCCCTTTCCAAGAAATATAAGTGAAAAAACAGAACCTCAGCTAGCACGAATTGTCAGCTTAAACCCGCTTAGCATCTGGCCTGAAGAACTTCCAACATTTGCAATTTTACATATCTGAACAAACGTTAAGAGAAAAATCTGAGCACAGTGAGATAAGGCAGTGGTGTTGGGCTTTGCCGTCAGGGTTCAGTTCTTTACAGTTTTATTTAAAATATTACTTTATTACAGCAGTAGAGCAAGATGCCACTCAACTGAGTTCAGCAGAGAGCATAACCAAGCCCTAAGAGAGCATCACCTCCAGGAAAGTAATCAGACCCAGAGGCTGAGCCCATGACCATCCACGCTGTTATACTGTTAACATGATCCCTAACAGTTTCACACCAGCCGCAAATAGTTCCCAGGCATGGTCCAGGGCTGAACACAGACCAGGGTTTGGTCCCAAAAGCCAGCTTGGGCTCAGCCGCTGTCTCTCAGAGGATACAAACACGGAATACTTGCAGGTCAATTTATGCGAGTTGGCCTCAGGGCTAGAGAACGAAGACCAGACCCTTTTTTATTTATTAATATGGATGTTGACTAAAGGACTAATGGCCTTATTCAAACTACCCTCTGTTCATGCACACCCCCTGCTGTTAGTAACAGCTTCCTGGGGATAAAAACAGACTAGAACAAAGTCTTGCGGCTGGATTTACAGAACAGCATAAAACTTGACCACAAGTGACTAATTAAAGCAACATTTACTCAAGAACTCTCAAAGTGTTTCTGCAAAACTTGCAGATACACCATTTGCAAACTGGTTTGCTTTTTGCTGTATGTGATCTATTGTTTTAATGAATGGAGGCACACGTACATCTTTCTTTCTATTTTTTATGGGATCGTGAGGTTTGTGGTGTTTTTCAAGACTTTTGGAATTGGTCCCAATAATTCCCGATGTCTACTTTGCTTATTTGGACCATAAGGTCTCTGATGCAAAGATTGTCTCTTCCCCACATATATTTATTTCTCGGAAGGGTCAGAAACACATAACCAGGACAGGCGGTCTCCAGTTAACCTGAAGTTTCTTCATGCCACAATAAAGATAATACTTAGAAGCTAGACCTTGTTTTACAAATAGTCAGGACACTCTGAGATGCAAGGAATCAGTTGGAACACATATACTTTGTTTTGCAACTTCTCTTAAGAAACAAAGCTTTCAATCTGGACACACACGGAGCTGTACTTTCCTTGCCACCACCATTGATAATGGTAACAGTCTGCAGGCAATATCCTTCTTGCTATGCATCTGATTAGGTAGAAATTCCTCTAGGCTTCACCTAATCAAATGCAAGTGCTGCATTATTTATGAAAGAAAGCTGAATTTCATTAAACTTATTCTACAAGAAGCAGTTCATGTAAAAAAATCAGTTTCACCTTTCTTTTAGAAATCAGAATAATTTTCTTTAAAAACCTACATTCACAGGTGATTATAATAGAAGTCTTGAAACGGCAGAATTACTTTAAAAAAAAAAAGGAAACCAACCCTTAAAAGTATATTTTAAATCAGGCTGGGATTTCATTTCTAAAGAAAAGACAAGTGGGATGTTTCCTTGTTGCAGAATGAATAATTCAAATGATTCCTCCAGTGCTGTATCTGCAATTGTCAGAATAAATTTAAGCAGCTTTCCCTTTAACTATTACAGGTATACACTGCACAAGAACTCCTGTTAGTAATTATCCCCACTTCTTTTAGGCTAGTGAAATTCCCTCTAATACCACTGAACAAAAAAGCCTTGTTGACTCGCACAGTCAAGAGACTTCCCATTTCACAAGAAGACACCAGGCATAAAACATATATAGTCATCAAAACGCTGATGACCATTTATTTTGCTTTTTAATTTAATGCTGTTATTACCTGAAACATTAGTTAAGAAAAAAACTGAAGGGTTTTGTTTGGCAACATATCTGAACTACAAGACAATTTCAGAAAAAAAGAGTAAGGGAGGGAATTTGTTGTCATGACTACAACCTATAATCCACCAAGAATTTTAATTCTTTTAATTCAGATTGAGAGAGACCACTTAAACAACTGGCACGCTCTGCTCCCAGTCCTGCCTTTAAATGGCCCTTGGGCTGGTGCCAGAAGTATTCAGGGGGCAAAAGGCATTCGCGTGACAACTCCCCGCTCACTGTTAAGAGCATTATGTGGGTTTTGCACAGCCATCGCTGCGCAGGGGCAGAGAGCAACAGGGGATGGGGCCAGGCTAATGCACAATTAGCCAGGGAAACTGCCAGGAACAGCATGAAAAGGGCTGCAACACCAGCTTTCAGGTATCTGGGCAGGCCCCCATGGCCACCACATGATAAAGGGGTTATTGAAAGCATGCCAGAGCCACTTCTCAGAGCTCAGACAGCCCTGAGAGATCAGGCACCAAGATGACTCTCCCTGATGCCCCATCCCAGTGCCTCCCCGTGGCTCTGCCCAGCCCCTCGCCACCCTCCAAGCATGGATGATAAGCCTGTTGAAAGAACGTTCCCAGTGACTTGAGACATGAGTCCTTAAAGCCATTATAAAAACTGTAAGCAACGCTGGCCATCATTAACCTAACGGCCATGCCGTGGCAGCAGCAGCAAGAAAAGAACTGCCTGCATCATCTTGCACAATATTCAAAGGGGCTCCAAGCATATTCATTTCTGCTAGAAAGAAAGATCAGCAACTGATTCACCTGGGGAGATCTAGCATGCCTGTTTTTTGTTAATGCATCTTTTGATTAAAGAATGCGTTTAAACTTAGCACTCGCAGGGAATGCTCTACCTTTGAAGCAGCTGTGATTAATTACCACTGCTGTGCCGCCGTGAGAAAACAGGTTGTGTTGCTTCTCTCCTGGTAAAAGAAGAGGGGCTGAAGAGCCCTGGGACAGACCTCCTCTCACCAGTCCTCCATACTGCGGGATGCCTCCCTCCTACCCGCTCTCGGCTCTCCTGGGGCCTGTGCGACCCCACCGCAACGCTCAACATCCACGAGGCTCACTTCAGCCAGATTAAGCCTGCAGAGTCAGGCCTTAATTACCCAAGCCCAATTACTTGCTGGCAGCGTGGCAACTTGTTTTTAAGGCACATTTTGTCCCATTTCAACACATACCATAATATTTTATTGGCATCATTTTGCCAACAAAAGTAAGAATGTTACGTGAATAATGTTTCATCTGTGCCAAATTTTTACACTGCCCGTTTTATATTTACTCTGGTATACTATTCCAAGCCAATTTTCCAATTTTAATATTACATCACACTCATTTTCACGTATTTACGTAAGTTCTCAATAAAGCTCTATGTCAGGTTGAATTAAAACTTGACTTGATGTAATTCAGAGACCAGTCATCCTACAGGGAACAATCCTGTGCTGGCAACAACTCAGGCCATGGCCTCACTATAGCGTGGTACCTTGTTCCGAGAGCTGCTCTACATGATGTGGAGATGTGCGGGTCACAGAGCCAGATTCTATGTCTTTCTCAAAAAGACCTTCCATTTGTAGCATTTTAATTCCTTTTATAGAAGGAGAGATGATCCTGCAGTATTAAGCAGCAGCTGGTTTCTCTTGAAGAGTTTTAGTAGTTGCATCAATATTTCCTCAAAGGTAACACCCTTCAGCTTGGCAGAAGGTTTGTAGCAGGCTGGGATTTTTTACCTTTTTTTTTTTTTTTTTTTCCTTTCTTTTTTTTTCCCAGAAAAACCCTGGAAATCCTATTGAAAGTCAAGCAAGTGAGATCTAATGCTTTTGGGTTCCTTTGAAAGCCTCAGGCATAATCTTCTTCAGTGAAAGCATGACAAAGCAGCCAGGCTCCTGGCTGTACACAGCATGGCCCGGCGCTGGATATTACATCATGCCCATTTCCAGCTACGAGGTGGTCCAGCCCAGGGCCTGACACAATGCTAGGAATAAGACAGGGAGCTATCCCACCCCAGCATGGTGCCAGGGGCTCTCAGAGCATCCCTGAGCAGCTCTGCAGGTCCCGTTAGGGTCCTCACTGGTGTTACATGGACCGGCTCGGGTCCTGATGGAGGTCCCGCTCAAGCAGTCGGTGGGGGACATGCCTGATCACCAGAGCCTACAACTATTTCAGACACCCACCCGGGGTGTCCTCCCCCTGCTGCTGCTGAAGGGCAGGAGGGCCAGCCCACCTCAAACGTCTTGTACTGTCTAGTGGGCAGAAGTCACCCACATTTTGGTCCCGAGCACCTATAAACGTGGACGCTGAGAGATGATGCTCATCTCTGCCACATTTCCCACACGGCCCGAGACAAGTCTGTCTCTCAGGGTCTCCGTGCCCCGTCACTAAAACGAGAACGATGAAACTTCCCTGCCGCGTACTCTACTCCCTCTCCGCTCACAGCACAAGCCCTCTGCGGTGATGACAGCCTCCAGCTGCAGTCAGTGCCCGGCACAGCAGGATCTTGATCTCAGCTGGGATCTCCAGAGGCCAATTCGGTATACACAGCAAGTGCTGAACCGCAGCCAGGGATCGGTGGAAGGGAGAAAGGCGCTGGCTGTATGGCTTCTCCCCCCGCCTGGCAGCCCAGCCGGCAGGAACAGCAGCTCGTGGGCGCCCTGCCACCGGCAAACTCTTTCACCAGTGTGAGCCTCCAAGGCTGATGGGCAGAGCACAGGGGATGGCAGTTGTGCTGTGCCCTAATATCAAGGGGAACCCCTCCGGGACAGAAACGTGAAAAAAAGAGAAGCTGAATAGACTTAATCTGTAAATTGACAAAAGCCCCAGGAATTCTTTGGGCCTGGCATCCATTAAGGGAAAAAAACCCAACCCAAACCAAACATATCCAGGAGCATGCCATTTACAAAACAAACTTGTAGCACATTAAACAATACTACAATTTATGGATTTTCATTAAATTTTCAAACTTGGGCATGGGTGGAAGCTTACGTGTTGAAGTCGCAGAGAAAAAAAGGATTTTAAGTCAAACAATGTCACAGCTAAATATGAATAAATAAAACGTTTCCTGCTAAACTCATGTTCCCTGCAGTGCCAAGGCAACATGAGGTTATCAAACCGGGCTGCCTGCAGGATGCATCTAAGTCCTGAAAATCCCAGAAACCACTCAAGCTCAACAAACGACTAATAATTCATGACACGCCTGACTTACAGACAGCACAAACTGTACAGGCACCTCCACAGAACCCACAGAAACGAGAGGGCAAACAGGGCACCATCGGGTGAGTTCTTCAACCAAACTGTTACATGAGGGGATTAAATAACAACATATATCTCACCTCAGCAGATGGGGTGAAATCACGCCTGTCATCTCCCAAGGTTCACAGGTGCCGGAGGAAGCTGTACAGCCCCATACTGCCAACCGTGATCACGGCTGTCTCTGAGATGTCTGGGGGTTGCTTCAGTCTTTAGTGTAAATCAGAGCACTCCCATTACAGCACTGCCCAAATTGTTCAAAGGGGCCACTCAAAAGTCTGGGGATAAGCAGAGTGCCTCAACTACTCCTGCCAAGCCTTCACAGAAAGCCTCAAGGTTATCCTTGACAGACGTGCGCTGGGAACCAATTTTTCTGCTGACCCTTGGTAAGGACCAGTGAAAGCAAGTCTCTGATGATTTAGCACGACAATAACCAGCGCTACCTGGTCATTCTTTGAGCAAAGTTTTCATAAAGACAAGGACAGCAGGCTAGGGAAAAAGAAATGACTGTGGGAACGAGTAATTAATCCTTGGATTTCAGGTTCTCATTAGACAAAAGTGAAAAGTAGACTCGAAAACCAGCAAAATACAGCCATAAGTTTCTCTCTGCATGGCCTGCATAAAAATCAAAATAAGTGCCTTGTCCCAGTAAGACAACAGCTTTGCAGCTTCATTAGGGAAGCATTTTCCATTCCCCAGATTTTCAGCACCAGTCCCCGATACGTAAGCACTCAGAGCAACGACAAAGTGTCTGAAGAAGGCTATAGAGCAGCCATTCTCATAGCTGATGGGGGCTCTTCTCCAGGAAGATGCATTTGAAAAGCCAGTAAGTCCCTGAAGGACAGTGTAGAAGGACCTGCACCCACGACTGAAGCCACGGTCTAGGAAGGGACACTGCCTGTAGATACCAGTGTCCATGGGTAAGTTACACATATGTCTGTCCATCCCAGCAGGCACATCCAACTTCCATCACTGTCAATGCAGTTACACTGCACACATACTGCCTCTGCATCAGGGCTCACGGTTGCACTTAGACCAGTTTGGGTTTTGAGTAAATAAAGGCTCGTTTGGTTGATATTTGATCACTAAAAAGCAGAAAAACTGAGCAGAGGTGGAGCACACCCCAAAACAGGCAGGGATTAGCGCTTTATAGAGAACAGGTTCAAAAATAAATTACACTGGCTGAAGTAATTTGGCCATCATCCTATGCACTGTGTTGTAAAGGCCACTAAGTCTCTGATTCAAATTATCAGGCAGCCTTTTCAGCCATCAATTACTATTAAATCACTCAACAATTTTGTCTAGCTTCAGGACAGCCACAACATACATACACAAGAGCACCAACTACCCCACAAAAGCCTATTGTCAAAGTGCGATTCAGAAGAACATTGCGCAAAGATGTTTCTGACTCCTTGGACGCGATCTGCCTCAAGTCTGTAACATCCACTAACACAGGGTATTATGTGAAGTCTCTATGAAGATGTTTCACCAAATGCCTAACCAGAGGGCTTGCTCCAAGGGCCTGACCTAAGTAACATTAACTGTCAGAAGGACACTCACGGTTTCGGGAGGAAATGCAGCCCTGACACTCGCAGCAAAGCACTGCTGCACATTTTTGACTCACTGTAAAAACAGGCTAACAAATGGTGCTGGTATTTTAATTCTTTCCAGAAATAAATCACAGATGGTATCCAAGGCCACCTGCAGTCCACGCTGAGAGGCATTTTCAAGGCACACACACAGACACACACATACATAAAGGGCTGTATGAACACAATTTTTTTACTGCATGGAGAGTGCAATTTAACTGAATTTAAACAACCCCAGATACTGTTGATTTAAGATATATAAAAACCCAGTGGGAAGGTGTGTGGGAAAGCTTAGCAAGAAACCTGAGTCTCCCTTACAGCATTAGGGCTTTATTTCTAAGTGGAGTGAGGAAAAAGAGCAGCCCTGCTTGCTCCTTTTCTACCCATTCCAGTGATGTTATGAACCAATTTCATTCCCTCAGTGAGGGATATGGATGTGGTACCCACACTGCTCCCTCCTCCCCCACCTAGCCTGCATTCGAGTACCAAGAATACATAAGCATGATCACGTGACACTTCCTGATGCCACAAACCAGCATTCCCAGTTTCCACGCTGTGAGCAATGCCCTAAGCTGTATTATTTGCAAGCTCTGCAAGAGCTAGACGACACGTTGCAGCACCAACAGTTTTCATACTGGTTCATCTGCCTCCTGGCCTATTCCCTGCTCTGTCTCAAGGCTGAGCACCAGAACAGCTCCTCAAGACGCAAAGAAAGCCAGCCCGAGGGTTCCTGCTTGCTGCCCAGAGGGTCCCTTCTCTGGAAGACGCCACAAGGGAGAATGGAGGTTTCTGCGTGGCAGGCTGGTCCCCTTCCCACTCTGTTCGGTCAGCAGTGTTTGGCAGAGAACGTCCAAGGGGAGCTTGTGGCTATGAACCTATTGACGGACACGTACACACACAGGCACACTGCAGATGTGTACGCACTCTCATGTATGCAGACCAGTGCATTCATGTACACAAACTCACAGTGTTACACATACGGTGGATACTTCCTGCAGGACTCTCTACTATCAGGCACTACACTGACGGTAAGAGTCAGTCACACACTTGCCCATGCCTCCGTTGGGAAAGAGCAACACCCCAGAGAGCAGTTCTGGGTTGCCCCGAGGTGCCCGATGCTTGCAGGGCCAGCCTGAATCTCTCTCTCCCCCCCCAGCCTTACTGTCTGTATTTATTTCTTACCAGCACTTTTCCTTTTTTAGTCACCCAATCCCAGTTCACTTCTGTGACTTTCATCCAGCAAAAATCAGTTATGAAGAAATAATTCAGTTATGATTCAACTGTTTTGTATCATTTGATGGTCACAGCATCTGCCTTCACACAAAGATAACTCTTTCTCCCCCACTGTTAACTTAAACACAATACTCTACTGACATTTTTTAATTAAGGGCAAATCTATATGTTTTTATATCCAAAAGTGCAAACATGAATTTTTAGATGTTGAACTTCTGCCAAACACAGAAATGTAGCTTGAATAGCACAGAACTATTGTTAGCGCATTTATTCACCCAACTCCAGCAAGAAACCCAGCAACCTCCTTCAGCCTCACCCGCTGTTGCTCACATCAATCTGCCATCCATGGGAAGTACGGCCCTGGCAACAAACACAGACGGTAAGACAGAGCTGGTTTGGGAATTAAAATTTTGAATGAGTGCAACTGCAGCAGGGAAGGTGAATTCCACCACCTCCCCGCCCCCATTGTTAAAAGTCTTATTAAAGACATAACGAATGTTCATCAAATGGGTTTTAAGGCTCTACTGTTTTTCTCTCTCTGCATGTCAGCTCATGTGCATTCCTGAGGAGCGATAAAACAGTCTCAACAGCAACGTCAAGGAAGCAAGGCTGGGGAGAAGCAGGACAAAAGCTTCGTAACTATCAATAACAGCAAAAATGTCTTCATTAGCACATCAGAGTTGTTCTTCATATTTGCATGAGGTTGCACGATCTCATATTCTCACTCAAGCAAAAGAGCGGCAAGACAGGTTTTATTTTGGATAAGACCAGCACTGTTTGACCTCCAGGAGCAGGGGGTTTCTGAAATTCCTAGCAACAGCCACAAATCTGCAGCAGAAGCAGCAGCAAGAATGTTAAGGCCAGCTTTCAGAGTAGCCATGGTCAACTCACATCTCAGACTGAGGATTTCTGGCCTTTACTTTTTGCAAGAAAAAAACCCCCAAGTATCTCCTGGGGTCACTACCATATGTCAGCCAAACCAGTGAAGCAGTCTAATCCAGCAGTGTTTTTCTTGTTTTACTGAAGGTAAACTGAAAGGTTTATAACCCACTGCTACAACTGCAGAATGCCAGCTGTTCATCAAGTCTGCTTTACAGGTAACTCATCTTGCATCTGCAAAGGGCTCCGCTTCCATTCTCCTTTTAGGAACCCAATGTACAGGAGGAGCTTTTCCTACGTACACAGAACTTGTTTTCTTTTCCTTCTCCTCGTCTCCAATTCAAATGTTGTTCTCCTTTTTTGCATTTCATTTCAGTTTTCATTTCCCCCACTCTTGGACAGCATGATTAGATTGCACTAATTACCTAAGTCAGGATGTTGTGTCACTGGCACCTGGGCTGTGGTGAGGAATGAGTTTTTTGACAGGCCACTTACAATGGCATCAACAGGCGGTTGTCGGGATCAGCTGCTGAGTTTGCCTTGGAAACCTGCCCTGCCGTTTCACTGTCAGAGAAAATACATTCTTCTCCTCCATCATTTATCTGCCCTGAAGTTAACAGAGATACACCAGCACGTGCCAGCAGAGGATCCTGCCTGCCTTTGAAAGCAGGAATGGGAGCAAGCAATTAAAGCACCGGGAATCAACTTTCCCAGGATTTAGCCTCAAGTGCTATTATTTCACTGCATAACCTGTGTGCACTTCAACATCCTTTCCCACAGCTATAGCTACAACATCACCTGCCTACTTCACAGGAGCAATGGCAACCTTTGTTTCGCTAAATAGCTACATGGCAACAGACACTTCTGGCAGAGAAGCAGAGCGTAGAAACGCATCATTACGTTGGTGGAATGGTAATTGCGAGCGGTTCAAGCAGCCGAGTGCGACTGACAGGATCACTTTTGTTTAGCAAACAGTTAGACTCATTCACCAGAGATCAAGCAGACCTACATTGTAATTTGGCACAAGCTTTAGAAGCGAGCTGGAATGATGGATGAGCCATCATCCACGTGCCTCAGACAAAGCCGGTCCAGGGTGACGCTGCTGTCCCTTTCCCACCTCCCAGAAGCTCCCTCCCGGGTGGTGGTGGTGGCAGCCCGTGTCCTTATTGACTCCATTTCCTTATTAATTCCCTTATTGATCTGCTCACTGCACGCTAGGCAGATCTGATATTTTGATCTCCCATACTTCTGATAGTGCTGCTGCTGGATTGTGAAGCCTCTCGAGTAGCTTGTGTTTTCTGTAACCTGGGCAGTGTGGATTCACCTGGACTCACCCCAAAAGCAGACACCCAGTGAGGGGTACCTGGGGTAAATGAGGGAAGCTGGTTGTGTTAGCACCTGAGCTGCTGGCCTGCCTACTCCCTGACGAGGAAATTCATAGGGTGAGTGGTGCCTCAGCTTCCCAGCTGTTCTCGCATTTTAAGGTCAGGCCAGTGGCCAAAAATACCCTGAACCATCAAAACCTGGTCAGAATATTACAGCTACTACTTCCTTCTAATTGTAGAGTAATTGGTCTACAATCAGAGCAGCAATTGCACAGCTAGAGCCCGTGAGGATGGGTAAACAGCTTGGACATGAAATCTGTTCTTATCTGCGATACCTGTCTAGGGTCTTCCACTATATCCACGATCATCTTGCCTGTCCCACATCCATCACCTTCTCCACCACTTCAACGCAGCCATCACGCATAGGCACCTGGTGGAGCCTGCAAGGCCTACACACAACCCCAGGCGCTTCGGAAGGGGCATGTCTGAGGGGAAAACACGGAATGTAATTCTCAACAGGAGAACACACTACACTTCTTACTTACGCTGGTTTATTGCTTATCACACGGCAATTTCCCTGCTACAGGCGCAGGAAGGGGTAAAAATAAGGAAAGCCTAATGCAGAGAGACAAGGTAGTGGGACCAAGTAATGCAGCTTCCCAGTGACGGAGCCAGTAGGAGACTCCCGACTCCTGGTTTGTACTACCGGGTCAGATAGCAAACATGCAAGATGGGGACAGAGCCTCGCTTTTCAAAACAGCCAACTAATCCTGAAATTACTGAAGCAAGAGGAGCACAAGCACCAATGTCACTGAGACACCGAGCGCCTAGAGAAGGGCATGGTTGGTTCTGTGTGGCTCCAAGCCCCGAAAAGCCTTCGGATGCTCTATAAACAATACCATCAGCACAAACCGTGCTATTTAATAAAGTTGAGGAAATGTTTGCAGTCAGTTCTCAAAACAGACTCTTTCATAATTGAAATACTGCAGAGCAGAAGACAGCGTTATAATTATAATAAATGGGTGCTGCTGAGTTAGAGAAGAGCAAAATCTTTTGTCAGCAAATCCCATTTACACAAGCACAGGCAATGTCAGTAGGAACAGTTACGTTACTCTGTGTACTAGCACGTTCACTGCAGGGCTTGGATAATTTTTGCTAGTCCCTCTTCTTTTTAACTTGCAATGGGCTTTTCTGGTAAGTTGGAGATAGTTCAGAGACTAGCTACAGGAACGACTGGAGGACTGCAAAAACTCACATAACACTGAAAACGCCAGCAGCTACATCAGTGGGTTGTATCAAGCAGCAGGTTAAGGGAGCAGTTGATCACTCTATGGAAAACAGACTTTTGGTAATGGCACCCTTCAGTGTGGCATTTAAAGGTGTAAACAAATTCAATGACTGGAAGCTGACGTTAAACCAATCAGACCAAAAATAAAGGAGGACATTTTCAACAGCCAAGGTAATTAACCTTCAGTACAATTTATTGATGGTTGTGCTGGATTTTCCATTCCTGGAAACATTAAAAAAATAAGATGGAGGTTTTTCTAAATGACTTCCTAAATGCCCAGCATGGTAAACCAGAACAGGATGCTGCTCAAAAAAGCTACAAATCACCTTCACCCAGGTTCAGGCCCTCCTCAGCGACAATGAAATCCTGTCCTCCCAGTTTAACCTGGGCGGGTTAGGAGCCCTTGGAGAGCCTTTCATATAACCCTGTCAGCTGGCCAGAAGACAAAACATAGATGTCATTTCTGGAGTTTCCTGCCACGCCACATGTCAGGAAAGAACATTTTTTGCACCTCCTGATGTGCCCTATGGAACCGAGCTCTGCCCTTGCTGTCCATCAGAGCCACTCCTCACCTTTTCTGTCCTTCCCACACATGTTTTTATTCCCAAAGACATTATCTGCATCCTCCATGTTTGCTTTTCCTTGCCGCTCTCCCCTGCCCTTTTCCCTGCACCCACTCCCCTGAGGGGCTTGTCCCTTCTCCCAAGCCCCCAGGACCAGAGAGGAGAGGTTTAGGGGAGTGGGGTAACGTGCTTACTGCACCGAGCACCGCCCGGGCAGCAGGGAGCAACTGAGGCCCCGGCTGAGCTGCACTAACAGCACCGGCAGGAGCAGCAAGCAGAGGGATGCTGCTTGCAGGGAGTAACCCCATCTGCGCGTGGTCGGAAGGGTCCTTCAGAGGTACCCCGGGACATGTCCCATCTTACAGCCCAACCCTGGGCTCAGATTTACCACGCATCTATAGGCAAGGCAATTCACCCTCCTGCTTCAGCTTCTCCCCGTACAAAACCCCAGTAACGATATTTACCCTGTTACTGCACAGGAGCATTTTCAGGATCAATTAGTTTAGTGTTCATGCAAAGCTCTGTGGACAGAAGCCTCAATACAAGTAGTAAGTACTATTATTATTACTGCATTTCAGATGGCTACAGCACTGGCGTTTTCCAGGCATGCACCATTAACAATTTACTAAGATAAATGGCCCAGGAACCTGAAAATGCATTTATGACAACTACCTCCTGCTTACCAGCATACATTCAGCTGTGTAAAATACACCTCATTGCTCAATGTGTAGCTATGGTAACATTTCTATCTCATATATTGTAGTGTGCACACACACACGCACACGTGGAGCTGGAGGGAAGCCAGGCTACCTCACTTAACGACACACAAACACCGAGCCAGGGAACTTTCCCAGCCTCCGAAAGCTGAGCTGCCCCCAGGAGCCAGGGGCGAGGAGCAGGCAACTCGCCCCATGCCCAGCAGGGAAGGGCTGGGCTAACAGCAGGCTGCACCGCACGGCCGCAGCCCCACTGGGCCCTTAAGGCACTTACTTGAGAGCAGTTTTGTAGTGGTAGATCGCCTCAACATTACGGCCCTGGTCTTTCAGGAAATTGGCGTAGTTGTAGTGCACCTTGGCGTTGTGGGGCAGGGTCTTCACTCCTGAGCTGCAAAGAGGAACAGAAGCAGGACGGTGTTAGCAGCCAGGTTAACCCACCTTCCCCAAGGTCCACCTTCTTCTCACGGTCCCTTTGTTCCGAAAAGTTTGCTCTGATTTTGAGCACCTCGTCACCTCCTGCGCACTCGTGCCAACGCAACTCAAGTTACAACCCCAAGCTTGCCCCACGCACTGGTACGCCACGTGCCCCAGGCGGACATAAATACGCAGCAGCAATTCAACTCGTCCGGGACGCTGTCGCCAACACCGCAACACTCCCTGTGGCCAGATGCTGTCGTATTTCAAAATCTGAATTATTAAATTGAAAGACTCTAAAAAGGCTAATATTTAGAGGGAAAGCATACAGTACTTTCTGTAACACAGCCATAACAGGGTCCCTGCTTAAACCTGAGTGTCACGAAGCGCCTTATGAAAATCTTGATTTAAATCTGTCAGCTGCAGCTACCAGAAAGAAGGTCTCTTTTCCATGCACATCAGCCACTAGAGGGGACGCATAGCATACTCTGAGCTCCGAGCCAGCACGTATGCACTGCTCAGCACTGAGCAGAGCATGGCCAGGAGGTGAGGGCTAATGGGACTCTCACCCTTAGCTGGCAAGTTGGACGCTCTGGCATTATAGCACATGACTGAGGACATGTGGCTGCACAGACACCCCGTCCCTCCTGTCGCCTCCTGCCTCCTGTAGATTGTACTCAGCATTTGGAATTAATAATGAGGGCACAAAGACAAAAGAAGAGCAAGCATATGCTTATTTACTTGAGAGCACAGAAAGCAAGGTACACCTTGCACAGCTAGAGGAAATGCTGTTTCAAGGTTAAAGAGAGAAAGAAATCACAGGAGCACGTACGCCATGGAAACATTTCCTCTGCAAGAATCCAGAGAAGTCAGTACTCCGTTTAATGGGGAAATCCTTTCCAGCACATATATAGGGGCTCTCTGAGGTAATGGGAAATAAGGATGGACGAATCTGTTCACGTAAAAGCAGACAAAGCGCTGTTTCTTGCTCACAAGCAGGTTCCTGCCAGCTGCTCTCTTTTCTCTCCCCATCATCTCTGACCCTCCTACCTCAGGTAGGAAAAGCAAAGATTAGGAAATTTCCAAGTCTGTTACTTTGCCTTGTCCATCTCTCCTGTTTAACTTTGGTGGGCATGGAAGTTAATCATAACGAGACAGGGTCGCACACAGCCCCTACAGTAGGGTGCACACCCCCTCCCACGGGGCGAACGCACCCACAGCTGCAGAAACCCTCTGTCAGGGAATTCATTGTAAAACAGTACTGGAGAATTGTAGTGGCAAATACGGTATATTTTTGGTTATGTGCAGCCAGTGGTATCAAGCATCGCTAATGCCTACTTGTGAAAGCTTCCAAAGCTTCGCCCACGGCTGCCTTACAGAGTTCAGCACAACACAGCCACGGTTTGCCTACTGAAATTAAAAATACACCTTGCATTTGGCTTCCTAATCATCAGGTATTTCCAAATTACTTACTGGGAGCACTACAGGAATAAGACATTTTGTGACTAATCGCTGAATTAAATCAGTTAATTGATGCTATTCTTAAGAGAATGATTTTCTATATTAGTTTTCACAAAGATATACTGCACCAGCAGCAAGTAATGTGTGACTGCTATGGCTGTGTTAATTTCCATTGGCCTTGGGAGCTATTAACTACACACTTACAACCTCTGGGCATTACGGGAATATTAATTCTTATACAGAGAGGGTTTCATTACATCAGCGCCAGCATTACAGGCAGACACACGGACAGGCACTCAAAACTGCTGCTCTCTCAGAGCTATGTGCAATAAGTTGCTGGCTCTGCTACAGTCCCTGCTGAAACAGAGCAAACTGAGTTAATGGTGAGGAGTACATTATATATGCACAAGTACTTCAGTTCTAATGAGATACGGTTTTAACAGTAAGATGCATATGTTTAAATATTTCAATTCTGGACCGTTTCCCTTTAAATAGAATTTATTATTAATCCTGCTGGTCCCATTTATTGAAACGTCACTAATAAAGTTTCTTTCATCTGCATCCTTCTGCTGGAGGTGGGGGTGACACAGGAAAGGCAGAAATCGGTTTGGGTTCTCTCTTCTGCATCACACCACTCGCGCTCCCTGACCTATTTATTCTCCTCGCATGGGTGGGGAGGGGGGTGTTTCATGTTGCAAATGCACATAGCAATGACTGAGGCTGCTTGGAGTCTCTGCGCTGTGGGAGGTAGTAGCAAACACAGCGCTGGACACGGAGGGGATTTTTTAGGAGAGTTTAGGCAAACACTGGTGCTAATTGATTCTTGACCAGCCAAGAACACTGTTTGCTCGTTGACAGAGGAAACAATAACGTCCACAACGAAAGCCAAGCAGGAAAGGGTGGAGTACAAATAACAAAGGAGAACACAATGTTTTTCCATTTCTGCTTCCCACAAGCCCCGAGTCTCCCACAATTTCAATCTAATTTTCCAATGTGCTTTTCCAAACTCTACTATTTCCCTCTTCCCCAGCCCGGCACACACATGCCCTTCTGAAAACCTATGGCCACCGGTCTGGCTCCAGCCAGAAACAAGCCTACCAAGATCAGACGTCACTTCTCCGGAGGATTTCCTTCCCTTTTGACTTCTACGACAGCAGTAAGCGACATAAATGGAAAATAAACAATAGGCAAACCCTTTTACATAATGCTTCCTCTCCCTGGAAAGGCAAAGCCTATTAGCCATAAATCAGAGAAATAAAATACCACTGGTATTTTCCAACCTCAAATACCAGCATTGCCCAAATCCCACTTCAGTTGGGAAAAGTCTCTTGTGATCCCCTCTGTTGTTTTCCGTGTTCTGCTCTGCAAAATGACTGGGTGTAGGGCAGACGCTTCATTGATTTTCTGTGATTTCCATATGAAAAGAGCTCAGTTTACAAGGGAATGAGGCCACTTCTGCCTCAGCAGCAGCCCTGGAAGACCAGTGGGGTCTCCTCTGCTTTGGGCATCACTGTCATCAATAAAGGTTCTCTACAGCAAATTTTTCTCTGGATGACACAAACAACCGCTTCCCCTGGCCTCCTACCCATGTATTGATTTCACAGGTATCAATGTTGGGCTATATTAAACTGTTCTATAGAAGATGCACAAAAAGCAACAGGCCTTGCTCTCCTCAGCCACGCTACCTTTCAGAATTAACAAAATAACACAGCAGTAAATGCCACCTTTGGGGCTGGGATGGTTTTTTGCAAATTACTGAAGTCAGCAGACCTGTCTTGGGAGGGAAAACTGCTGACTAAGAAAGTGCCGCTTTTCTACAGTTCCTTTGCTGGTTACAACTGCGTTTCCAGGCACTGTCATGAACGTGGGCAGTGCATGCAGATGCTTTCTAGGAGCAACAGGAAACATGGCAGCTTGACAGACCTTGAAAAGGTCGGTACGGCGGATGCAGAGGTTAGCCCACAGACCTCACCTCCCTCTCCCTGGCTTCAGACATCAACGCTGACCGCAGTTGGAGCCTGAGGAGCCTTAGCTCCTGGCCTGTGCATTTGCTCTATGCGGTAGTTCCTTAAATATTTAGCAAATAAGCCCTCCCTGCCCACCTGCCAATACAGTAAGACGAACTGCTTGGGGCTTCTAGAGATCTGTTGGAATAATATGCCTCAAATACCTAGATCTCTGTATATTTGGCCATGTCTTGTGGTTCATTTGCTTCTCATTTAGTCTTTGCACATACGCTTGTGCACCTATGTGTCAATGCATCATTTCCTCAGACACCAGCACCCCCCCCCCCACACTGCTGCCTTCAGCCAAGACCCAGCAGGATTTCTGCACCCAGGGAACTTGGCCCCTGGGCTGGAGACTGAGAGTCAGGATGGCCCAGAGATGGCACAGTGCTGCCACACAATGTCAAAGCAGCGTAAGCCTTGGGAACGGGACAAAATGGGGTACAAGCACAGAACTGGTACCATGCTCAGTATACAAACGTCCCCTGGACCAGTGTAGAAAAAGCGTGTATAGCAGAACAGGTCTTAGCCAAGGGAATCAAGACAGATCGACCCTGAAGAAACACATCCAAGCAAATGCAGGAATGGAAAGTAGAGGTGAAGGGAAAAAAGTAATAGGAGGGAAAAAGCAGTATTTAATTAAAGAAGCAACTGGAAAAAGAAGAATGAAGAACTAGGAATGGGAGTACAGATTCTCTCAGCATATATTTCTTAAAAAAAAAATAAAAAATTCAACACACACAGAGACTACCAAGTAGGTTGATTTATGTCTCCTTTCCCACATCTATAGATTTGCTCTGTTTCCTTATTATTTTCCCTCATACTTCTTTACTGTTCCTTATCTCCTCCTCCTGCTCTGTCCTTTCTAATTTATTGCTGTTGCGCATGCCTCCATCCACTTCTCCCTCCTCTCCTCATCAGCCTATATATAGACTCCTCCTTCTGCCCCAAAGAGGAGATCTCCCACTCCTGGGATGACATTATCTTCTTGCTATACGATTCTTCTTTTTCATTTCCTTCCCATCAATAAGAAGAGTCCTACCATATTACAGATTCACGAGAGATGTACAACACCTATCAAAGAAAATCTTAAAAGGACAACAAGCAGGCCAATATGGTTAAACAGCATAGTAAAGACAACTATGAGAAATGAAAAATACCCTTTAAAAAGCAAACATCACAGTGACAGAAGGAAAAAGGAAAAGAGTATAAACTTCAGCAAGTTAAACATAAATGATAATTAGGCAGACCAAAAGAGATTTAAGGAAAAACTTGCTAAAGCCATCAAAGCTAATAATGAAATACATCAGATACAGGAAACCTGCCAAAGATCCCCTAAGGCAAATAGATGATGGAGGTCTAAAAGTAGTGCTTGAAGAAGAAAAGGCCACGGCAGACAAGCTAAATGGATTATCTGCACCAGTGCTCACTACAGGAGAACTGAAGGAGGTTGCCACACGGGAGCCTTTCCTTACAGGGGCAAGTCCGAAGCACTGTCTTAAACTGAAGTGGAAGTAAAATACGCTTTAAAACAAATCAACACCAAGAATAGTTATTAATACATTGGGCCTGGTAGTATGCCTCCAAAGGAAATCAAACGTGAAGCTGCTATTAGCTGCAGTATGTAGCCTATCATTTCAATGAGGCTGGCACTAGAGAAATGGGAGGTGATGAACATGATGTCATTTGGCTCCAGGGGAGAGATCTGGGGGGCAACAGACCAGCAAGTCTGATTTCCACTCCAGGTAATTTGGGGAAAACCGTAATAAAGACTAGTTCTAGTGAAGTTCTGGATAACTACAATCCAACAGAGAAGAATTAACCTTGTATTTTACAGAAAGAAGTTAGTTGGGCAGCTCTGTTGTTCTTTGATAAGACGCAACAGGTATGTGGTACTGAACCTATGAAAAGCTTTTATGAAAATCCAAATATAGCCCAGTCAGAATCACATACATCAATGTTGTGCACTTAAATGTTCAAAAAGGCTTTTGATAAAATCCCTCACTAAAGACTTCCAATTTCTTAAAGGCATCATGGAGTAAGAGGGAAGGTCCTCTCGTGAATCAATACCTAGTTGAAAGACAGCAAGCAAAGAGCACAAGTATGTGAACAGTTTCTACAACTGGAGAATACTGCAAGCAGGGCTCCCAAGAGACATGCAGTGGCATCTGAGCTGCTTCATGTGTTCACAAAGGATCTTGAAAAGGGAGCAAACAGGGAAGCAACACATTTGCTGATAACACCGATGTGAATTACACTGCAGGAATTAAAGCTAACCACAGACTGTTGTAGAAGGATCTCACGGTATTGAAGGCTGGGCAAGGTGGCAGACAAAATGCAATTCTGGTACAGGCACAAGTATCAGAGACTGTGCACACACTCTCTGAGACTCTAAATCTGCGTAAATCTGCACACAGATTGATGTCTATAAATCAGACAATTCCACTCACAATAGGTACCTTGGAGTTTGTGTGGACAGTGCTCTGAAAATGACACCCAGTGCTTAGGAGAGGTCACAAAAGGCAGGTGGAAGATCAGGGATTAGTAGGAGAAGAGAACAAAAACCAGAAAGCAGTCCTATGTTACTGTGCTGCACGTATCTCTTGAACGGTGATTCTGCGCTCCTTCTCAAAAGGACAGATTAGAGTTTGAAAGCATCCAGCGAAGACTGTCAAGCAGGATCAGAAATGCAGAACAGCTTCCATATGAGAAGAGTTCAAAACCAGCAGACTCCAGTGTGAAAAAGAGACAGGCTTTGGTGAGGGCATGAGGGTAAAGGCATGGAAGGCAGAGGACAAGTGACAAGCTGATGGTTACTCACTCATTATTCAGAACACCAGAACTAGGGGTCACCAAACAAGATGATCAGGCAGAAGGCTCACAGGACACAGAAGATAAATCTTAGTGTGCACACTGTGTAATTTAACAACAGAGCCCAGTGCACAGGATGCTGTAGAAGCCAAAACTATAAATAGATTTGAAAAAGCAGTCAGAGACATTAATGGAAGAAAAGTCCGTCAGTGGCTGTTAAAAGCAAAAAAAGCAAGTAACTCCGGACTCAGGAAGTCTTTAAACTGCAGATTACTGCAAGCTGGGAAAGGACTCGAGAGAAGCATCGCTGTTGCTGGCCCTGTTCTTACATTGCTTTTCTAGGCATCTGCTCCTGATTGCTCTCAGGATTGCTCACGATACAAGGTGACCCAGCAGGAGCACACCTATGTTCTTGCCTTCTCCTCAAAAGCCCAGGGCAGATCTCTCTCCTGGAATTGTCCCCAAAAGACCTGAACTGAAGAGTGAGCCAGCTTGACCCAAGCCACCGAGCCCTGCGTACTACCCTGGGCAACACCAAATCTCTACCTTGAGGCAAGGTATATATATTAGCTCCACCTCAGTGCTGCATTGAAGCAGTGGCACAGTTTCTGAATTCGGGCTGGCTGATGGTCACCCGGCTTTGAACAGAGGTAGGATGAACAGAAGTCCATTTGCATCTAACTAAGCAGACATAACCTTATCCTCCTCTTCTGCAACAGACCCCCTGGCACCCCATATCATCCCAAGAGTGCTCCTTAGTAGGAGGAGATGTCCTCCTGTCACCTGCTCCATTTCAGCTTCATTGTTCTTAAACACGGGTCACCACAACTGTATACAACGTGATACCAGGTGATGCCTGCAACTCGGCATATGGAATTGCCATCTTCCCCCCCGCCTTTCAACAAGAGAGTCATCCAACTTGGAAAGGCGTCCGGCTTTCCTCCGAGCGGCCACCGTTAGCCAGAGGGGTTTGGACTAGAGATGTGCTTCACAGGGATCGCTGCGCGAGCCCAGACCGGTCACCATGGCTGCTTTTGTTTGAACACCAAACAGCGTTTCAGGGTGATGGGCAATGAATCATGTCACAGCAAAGAAACCCCTATTCCAGATTTTTCTGAAAAAAAATCTCACTAACAGAGCCCCAACCACTTCAATGGTGTTTCCTGAAGACTGAACGGTACACATAAAAAATAATTCCTTACTCTTCAGTGCTGCATAAACTAAACTTTGCTCTGGCCAATAAGTTAGAAAATAAAGCTAAGCAACCCCTGTGCAGATCACCTGCATTTCTGCAATTACTTCACAATTAGACAACTGCTGAAAGCAGCTGGAGGCAAATGCAATACATTTGCTAGCAAAACACAAAATGAAACAGTCTGTTTCAGTGCAAAAAAATATATAAATGAGGTTGTAAAGAGGGCTGTTTGGCAAAGAGTAATCAAATAAAATGAAATATGGTACATTAAGTTTGGCACTTCATGGCATTTCATTTTTGTCATTAAGAACATCACTAAAGAAAATTCAATATATTCAGTACCGTTACTATGGTGTTCTGGAGGGTTGCAATGAACTTTTCCTATGTCTTTAAAAAGGAAAGTGTTAGATTATTGGTAAATCTAAAGAACTGAAGTTATTTAAAAACAGCATGTCTTAAAAATGCGATTGCCAGAACCAAAGTTTGTGCATAAGCATATAAAGTGCTGACACCAGTTTTTGCACAGTTGCCAGAAAACAGAAAGTAGGTGTTATTTTACAATAATCAAAATGTTAATCACAGCAATGCATCAAAAGCAGGACTCTTGCTAAAGAAAACTATTTCATCTAACAAACTTATTTTAAACAACACAAAAATGCAAGTATTCTCCTGTGGTCACTCATACCTGAAAAGGGATTCTCGTGACAGCCAGATTTCATTCTGTTTCACGGTCTTCCAAGAGAAGAGCAGCAGCAGTAAAGCGAAGAGGGTCAGAACAGTAATTCTCCATTTATTTAACCATGTAGACAGCTTTTTTAGACCGTGGACAAAAAGGATGCAGTACCCCATACTGGGAAGAAAAGAAAAAAAAAAATTAAAGAAAAGGTACCAAAAGTTATATTCCAGTACTCTGGTTTATATGCAAGACCATTCAGTATTGCATTTATTACACAATTACAGGCTTTTTGGACTAATTATATTTTCTGGGCTAACAAACTCTAATTCAACAGCAGTTTTCCTCAAGTCACCACACAATTGTCAAATTAAACTAAATGATAGACCTGGATGCCAGAAGTACAGTAGCGTACATAATACCACCCAGCATAATGGTAGTTTACATCAGCCTGCGGAAGGCAGCTGCTTTTCTGAGCAGCAAGCTAAGAAAGCATCATGTAATAACAGTAATATTGAGCACTACCTGAGCAGCATGGAAGTGAAAAGCATTTTAACACAGGCAAGTCTCTAAACAACCCCAGCGGTGGCCGCTATTAATTCTAGTTTACAAATTGCGAAGCTGAGGTGGGAGAGCGAGTGTTGTAGCCAACACCGCAGCAGGAGCGGGTGCCAGAGGCCACGTCAAAAGGCAGGAGTCCCTGCGTGGGTCTTGCGCATCTACATCAGGGCCAGCCTGTCCCTTCTAGTGCCCGGTCCCGAACAGCTGAGATGCGCTAGCAGAGATTCCTTGCTGCCCTTCCATGAAACCACACACAGTCTTCTCCAGCGCCCAGCCTCGCAGCGCTTTCGTGGCTCTCCGCGCATAACTACTGAGGCATTTTCTGTGAACTGCATTTTGCACTGAAGTCTTATTCATGTATAACTTTAAATCAATTCAGTAATTATTTACCTTAATTCAAGTGTTATGTTAATTCTTCCAATTGATGCCCCTCCGAGTTGGAAATGGAGTGCTTTCAGTTGCTGTACTTAGTACGCCGCTAATTCTACTTGGCATTTTTAAAAAGGAATTTCAATTCCTACTGCTCCAGGAATTTCATTAGCTTATCTATAACTCTTCAATGCAGTTACTTAGCACCTGATTGAGTTTCAGACTTAAAAGCTATCACAGTCCAGACAGCTCCCCCTAAAGAAAAATGGGAGCAGAAGGACCTGGAATAACACTTGGGGACCACCAATACACAGAGACAGAAAAGCAGCCCTCCCCAGACACTGGCACACTTTTTGAACCCCACCTGAATCCCACACTTGAACACAGGCAGGCAGACAGTGCATCACACCTGCCCGCACTCCAGCTGGAGATCTACAGACTTTCCTGGTCTGTACAGAGACGTCCAAGCAACTTCCCTGTGAGGCCGCTACAAGGTAAGAAAAACTAAGAACACAATTCCCTTGTCAGAGGTGACCCTGCAAGCGAGCACATCATATAGCAAAAGCCAATCTGGAATTCAGAAAAGCGTCCCATCTTCGAGGAGCTGTGAGCGTGCTTCTCAGCACAGCTTCTCTGCCCTCTTGGAGGGCTGGGCACATTGCTATTGCTGGGATGCCTAAGGATGGAGAGGGACAATAATTCCTCATTTTACTGACGACAAAAGTGCCTCTGTTGAATGCAGTGATCAGCACCAGGCAGTGGTGCTATCTCTTGCACAGTACAGGTGCCATATAGGACACTGAAAGAGGTATAGACATAGGGGGCAAATCCAGAGACAACATCAGATCTGGCGATCATTCAAGACTTCTTCACTGCTGTTTCAGAGTTTTTCAGAAGTGGGTATCTTTTTTTTTTTTTTTTTCACTTAACTGTGCTTGCATTTTGCTGCAGCACATTTCTTATGGCACTTGCACTGTTTTTTCCATGAATTCTTTGGCACACATATGTTTATTGCACCTACATTAACTGCAAGCAGACATTTAGAGCTACAAACTGAGATGCTGGTGCCAAACAATCCAGCCTTTATAGCTATTGAACCCTACTTTAAAACCTCTGAGAAGCTAATCTCGGCAATAAGCCCTCCCTTTCCAATAAGAAATGCCTCAAAAACCTGCAGACGGTTTTCACTCTGTTATTTTGCCTTTCGGCAATTTCATCCTTCCCTTGGAATTAATTATCCGACATAAACATTATTTAATTGCTTTAGCACAAGGCCATTTTCAGAAGAATTTCCCTACACCTTCACATTTCAAGAACAGGATTTTTCTAACAGACTCATGAATGCCTCCAGAAAACAAAAAATGCAAACATCAATGTTTTGTTATTTATGTCAAACCGCACCCTAGCTATTGGGAATTTCTGCCTTAGCAGCAACACTCAGTCTGCTTGTCCGGGGCACAGCCAGCACCCCATTACAGCCACCGCAAAGGTGCTGCTTCCAGGCGTTATTCTCAAACATCTGCAGCGCACTGCCACAATAGTTACAGAGAGATGCTGGGTGGTACAGAGAACTAGGGGTTCATCTCAGACTGCAGCTCCCATCCCAGCTGCACTGGTAATGACACAGTACAGGTATGTAGCAGTGCCCAGCTCCACATGGCACTTTCCCTTGGCGGCCCCCAAAGTACTTTGTAAGGGAGGTCCACTGCAGTTTTCCTCTTACAGAGCAGGAACCTGAAACGTGGCAATAAATTGACTTGCTCTGCTGACAGGGGACTGGCGAACAAGGCACTGAACCCGCAGTCCAGGGGTCCACCCACAACACGGGAGTATGCAATGGAAACTAAGGTATCTTGCTGGAAAGCCCACAGGACTCCCTGAGAGATAAACAGGTAAGTAACCCAGAGGCTCTACATCCACACTCAGCAAGGCAGCAAGACTACAGAATTCAGCAGTAAGTACGAATACAGAGGGGAATGCGTTCCCAAATGGCTGCTGGAAGGCTATTGTGTAGCTAAAGTACCAGAACCCCAAACTGCAAAGCTGCTAAGGGTAAGGTTAAAGGAGTGATGTTAAAGAGGGCAGGCTTGAAGAATGATTTACATTTTAATAAGAGATAATTGTGACAACATTAGGACTGAGTTGTAGTTGTGCCACAATTATAGCCTAACTAGCCTACAGTCAATGTACCTGCACTATAAAGTGCACAGGAACCCAAAAGAAAGGAAAAGGAGTAAAAGGATCAGAAACCATGAAGTAGGCGAACACTTATTTTCAGAACCTGGTTAAGTTTGGCTTAAAACTTCAGACAATTTCCTGCCACAGATCATCAAGGAAAGGGTGGGGAGCACATGCCCACATTAATTTGTCAGGGATCTTTCAGTGCAGATGTCAGGTGGAGCTGCATCTTTTTTGCACGGCTTTTTTTATGCCACGGTCATTTCAAGCCCATCCCCTGGCTGAAGGCAGATGTTACATTCCTGGCTGCAGGTCTTCTGCAGGCCAAGGACTCCTGAAGCACAGAAAGCACTCATGTGTCCTTTGCCAACAGGAAAGCGAGTGTGTTTGTGATTTCATGCCACAAATCGTTTGCAAAACAACTCCCTGCAACATCCCCAAAGCTATTATCCTCAGTAATTTTTGCATGTCTCTTTACATTTCTACCTGAAGGCCAAATAATTATGGCAAAATCAGGGCAAATCTAGACCCCCTCCTCCAGATCCAGCGGTCTGTTCTAAACAAAACAAGAAAGTGTCCACACCAACGTATTAAGCATCTGTCAAAAACCCATAATTATATTATTATTGTTTCCTACTCCCAAAAAAGCATAATCCCTCATACCGTAAAACGCACTTGTTTCACACTAGACTCAACAGTCCTGGTACATAAGTTAGCTTTAGAACAGAGACCATGAAACTTTCAATCAGTAAAGCACCAAGCTCACTAAGACAGAGTTGCTGCAGCAGCAACATGCCCCAACAGATCCTGGACCTGGAGAGCCCCCCCACCCAGTGCTTCACCCACGAGGTTCAAGTTCATCCCATTTCCCTTGATCCCGACCTCACCAGGCGTCAGATAAGCGGTTTGAAGCTGCCCTGAGTTTTAGCGAGTCAGCAGCAGCCCAAGCAGTGGTACCCCGGTGGGAAGAGCCCCTACAGGTGAGACTGCACTTATCTGACTAAAGTAACTTGCCAGGTGACTCTAAGACATTTCCTATGTGGTTAACTCTGCCATCACCTACAAACACACAGAACATTTCAAACACATTAGGTTTTCTTCTCAGAGTGCCAGGGGACTCGACTCCATATCAAACATTAGTGCTGGCTCACCAGGAAATCAGATTTTACTCACACGCATTTAGAGAAAAAAAATGAAAATGTCTCAAAAGCACTTTTCATTAAAGACTCATTTGCCACTTGAAAAAATTACTCTAAATACTACATACCAGACATCTCCATAGCCATGTGCATACGTATGGAGGCTGTAGGGTTGTGGGTTTGGGGTTTGTTTAGTTTTTTTTGTTAATTCTAGCATTTCCTAGGGAGGGGACCATTACTCCTGGAGGACTTTTCTCTTGGCATTGTCATCCCCTGTCATGCAAGCACTTTTCTAAAACACTTTGTAGCCAAAACAAAACAATGGGAAACAAGCAAAATCCCCAACCCACTGTTATTTTTTTAAGTCCATTTTCCACTGGATTACTGTAAAACTACTAAGCTTTTTTCTTTTCTTCTGTAGGATAAGCAACAGCCTGCTGCAGCAACTGTTCCCTACTGTGACACATCCATGCCAGCTCAGTCCCTGGGGTCAGATGCAAAGCAGGACCTGAAGAACAGCCCAACAGGTTAACATGGTAATAGTTTTTCCATGGGCTCACAATGAGCACACTTATTATGGGAGAACCTGTGTTTTCAGAAATTCAGTGATGCTGCAGGAGAGATCGGCACGTGGACCAGCAGGCCGACAGTTTCACGATTCCGCGCGTTTCAGGCTCCTGCAGTACTAAAGTGTTACCTTAGGCATGTCCTGAATTGCAGAGAGGGCAGGGCTGCACTCAGCAGGCAAACCCTCAGCACCGTTGCCATGTGTTTCTGGCTTATTGCATGCAGGGAGCTGTGCAATGACAGATTTTTGTCTATAATTTCCATGGTTTGTTAATATTGTTCCACCTGCAAGGAAGTGAAGTGAGAGGAAGCACAAGCAGATGGGTATGAGGTGACACACAGACCCCGTTTCCCATGGTGCGCTACGTGCATTGCCCGATTAAAACAAGAGCCAAAACAGCAGATACTTAATATTTGCAAACACTTCTTGGGTAATTAGATCACAAATTCAACCTTTTCTTCGCCCAAGGCGAAGCTGTTACCGACGACACACACAGCTCCTCTTTCCCTCTAGGGATCAGGATTCTCATGTTTTAGTGCAAGTTAGGAACAGGTTCACTGCATTTGGTTCTTGGCGATGGCATCTAATCAAAGACACATGTGTTTAGTGCCATGGCCCAAGATCGTCAGGATGTTCTGCTACAGCAATCTGCCCGCATCAGAAACTGCCTTACCTCCTCCAGAAACTGCTTAGAGACCTACTGCTGCAGAAAGCTCCTGAAAACTGAGGCGTGTTTTAGGCATGCGTCTTGCTGCATTTTCCCAGTTGTGACTTTGCACAGCGCAGGTTTCCACTCCACAGAGAAGCGCGTGGGCAGAGCAGGCTGAGCGCTGCAGTACAGAGGCACCGTGCAAGAGGGAACCAGCCCGGGCAGCAGCAGCACTGCAGCCCCAGCCTTTTCTAACTCACCCAGGTAAGGCTGTAAGCTCAGGAGTTAAAAAGGGTGGGAGAAACTGTGCAGAAAAGATGCCCTTCCTCACACTTTTTAATGATTATTTTGGGGATGTCAAATCTTGTGAAGTAGTTGGGTTTTTTTTTTTTTAAAAACTGATTTAATCTCAACTACACGCATGTAAACTTGGAGTAAATCCACTGATTTCATTAAAGCAGTTACTCCAGATTTCAGAGCTCAGCCTAGATAAGAATCCAGATGCATACATACATACATATCAGTTAGGAAAAGAGTTGCCTATAAGCAGCCTGTCAAAGCTTGGAAGAAATATTGCCCTGTTCAGGGACTGCTAATGCAACAAAAGGGATTATCTCAAAACTATACTGAGACCAGAAAATGCACTTGGCTTTGACATTTCACCCCGGAGGCTCTTTCTGGGCTGCAAACCTCCTTCTTGATTTCCAGCACTTATTTAAGATGACTCCCTTTCCCTCCATAAAAACTAACCCTCACTTTCAAGCTGCTCTGAAGCAAGTTTAACCCTTGCGTGCATGACTTAAACTAAGTGCACATGCTGCTGCTGCTGCTGCCCTTCAGAGAGCAGGGAGCACAGCCTTGGGAAAGACAGCGTCTGCTGCCAGGTCCAAAAGCTAAACACAAGCGTTTGATTCTCTTGGTTTTATAGTTCCCCACAAGCTTCCTAGCCCCAGTCCCACACATACGTTACCTGCCACGACATACTTTTCATGCTCCCAGCCCAAGCCGCTCCAGCTCTGCAGCCTGAGCTGAGGAAACACATTGAGAGGAAAAGCCAAAGTCAGCTGAAATGCAGCTTGCAGGCAGGGCTGTTGCTGCAGGGGAAAAAGGCAGTTCATCCCTGTTAAACTCATCGACTTTGCTCACACTTCTCTAACAGGGAGTAATTGATTGCAAAAAGCACACTTGGCATGCCATGTGGGCTGATCCTGCCTCACTATGCAGCAGTCAGATGTGGGAGCGCTGGCAAAACCAAGCCTGGCCAGGGTGGCTCTTCCTGCCCCAGAAAGTAGTCTCAGGCACAGAGCTCCAGTGATGAGCAGTGCTGGCAGGGTAGCAAAGACGCTGTTTTATGAAAAATCTCAGGTTTTCCAAGGCTGGAGCTGTTTTGGGCGAGGATAAAATCTGGACCTTTAAAAAATGTTGTCATCTGGAAAACTAGTGTATTTGTATGTCCGTGTTAGTTTGCACCTGGGTCACCCAGAACAGCCAGAATTGCAGAAGTCACGGCACTCCCTGAGACCTGGATCACCCGGACCCAAACTGTTGCGCCAGGTCAGGCTGAGAGCTGGCGATGCACTGAACAAGTGCACTTGCAGGGCTCCGAGTCTGGGCTCCCCAAAATTATCCAGCCATCAAAGCCCAAGTGCTGATCTGGAATAACCACACTCCACTGTTCCAAATGTATCCCAGAAATTTTGAAAAGTTTACTTTGTACTGCCAGGCTTACTGCTGCATGAAGATTTTCTCTCACAGGTGGTACAAGGCTAGCCTAAATTCAGCAAGTTACAGGCTGGCTAATTTGACAGGAGCGCAAGCATGGGCCTAGGGCCTAGATCAGGTCTGGATCAAACTGCCACCACCGAGTGATCCAGCAGGGTGCATGCAGACCCAGCACTAACAATCCTGGAAAAATGCTGGTGTGTGGCAGATGGACCTTGATGTCCCAACTCTCAGCTAAATGTCCCCCCACAAAGAGGCAATTCTGGGCCACATCCATCCAACTGTCCATTTCTGTTGTCCATGTCCGTTTGACCATAAACTCCATCAGGGGTTGGAGAAGTCTTTTGTTTCCAACTTTTTTATCTAGAGTTTCATTGTAGTCAGCACACCTTGACAAAAAGTTTTGGGTTAACTAAAATGTCGTATTTTCCATGGGAAAATGCTGTATCAAAACTTTCTCAACCAGTCAGGCCTATGAGGGAAAAACCTGTTGGAACAGTCATGTTTTTGGACTAAACGTCCAAAGGCAAGGAGGATGCGGGATGTGTCTCTGTCACATGTGGACAGCCAGCAGCATTCACTATGCATCTCTGCTTCTTCACTGGTACTGAGTTGTGGGGACAAAGGGAAAAGCGTTGTTTAAATTGCCTATCTCCCAGTAATGATGACATGAAATCAATATCTTTTTTTTTTTTTTTCCTTGGTTTCTAGAGGTTTTAAAAGACATCAGGACCACTATCAAGGTATAATATTTAGCAGACAAAATAAATCCCATTGGAAAAAACCAAGCCTCACAGCTCAGAAATGTCAGTGTGAGAACCAAGTAACTGGCAGCGTACCTAACTTACTACTGAGTCTGCTGAATAAAATGTCAAATTTTCACCAGAATTAAGAGGCCTTTTCCTGGAATAAGGTCTGCAAGTCATAATACAAAGACATAGAGAACTATAAACACTGGCAGAATACATCCAATTTGGAAAAGTACCTTATGAGTTAGTGTTAGACTTTGTCCTTGACTCTAAATTAAAAGCTATGCAAGCCTATATTAAAGACACTTAGACATGATCGGCTAAGTCATCAAAATGATTTACCTCCACTAGCAATGTGGTCCTCTAGTCAGAACATGATGTAATTAGAGAAAATGCAGGAACTCTTATTTTCCTTATTAGAGAGAAAATATGGACTAGAAATGACTTATTTCACTAACCTTTGAATGGCTGTTTAACATTTGGACACATTTCCCTTCCCTTCCTTCCAGTAAGTCACGTGGTAAACAAACCCGCTTCATTAGACTGTTTTGAGTCCAAGATTTCACTTCCAACAGATTCCTATCTGAAATATTTACAGGTAATACAGAAACTATTCAGGCTTTTGATTACATATAGTAATCAAGCATTATGGAAAGAAAGCATCTTATAAATGAAAAATCCAATATAATTCCATGGGGATTCCACAGAAGTTTCCCTACATCTTATATACTTTATTGGGGAAGGGTCTGTTTTAATTAAGGCTACAGTTTTAATTAAAATACTGTAATAACTTCTGGAATTCTATAGTAGGGACATAATTTCCCATTCAATTCCATCACAAGTCTCCAAAAACTTCATGTAAGAAACTGTTTTCAATTAAATTTCACAAGGCATCTTCTTAAGGCCACCATATTCCCTTGTAAATAAGAATTCTTCTTTTAATCAACATGACCAAGTAGATTATTTCCACAAGATGACATTAACTTTATTTATTACTATTTTTTAAAAGCAATATCCTTACATATCTGTATTATTTTCAAGAGCAGAATAAATGCATTTGAAGGTTTTCCCTTAACCTAATATATCACAACTAAACCAAAAATCTTTCCGGTATAGCCATTAATGCTCGTACTCCACACAAATTTAGCTTTTTCCTGAATCGATTGTACATGGCCAAAACGCAACACGTTTCTCAAAAGCATGTTTTAAATTTAGTTAAAATAACGCAAGACTGCGGTCCAGACCAAATGCGCCATGAGCTAATCTTTTTCAGCTTTGCAGAATCATTTCAGCTTTTATCCCTACGTCTTTACTGCCTTTTGCCAAAATATATGGCACTAGCATCTCAGCATTTCTTGCCTGCATTAACAGAGGATGGCTGACTTGATTTCTCCTTAAAGTGTTTAATAGGGGTGGACAAGCTTAAGTTTGGATATGCATCTGAAAGGTAGCTGCTTGCAGCATTTAGCCTTTCTACAAGCAGTTATTTCTCATTAATTAAGGAGAACTCTCCCTGCCCCCTTCCAAAGAGCAGAGTGGAGCTATTACCCCTGTCTAATAGATGGGGAAGCAGAACCAGAGCTGCTTGCCTCAGCCGAGGTCCCAACCTCCTCGCCTCCAGCCGTGAGCCGTTTTGCAGACTGCCGCTCAAATCAACGCCCTGGAGCAGGGACAGGCACCCCTCACGATAAAGAGGGACCAGGCTGGGACTGGGGCTGGCCCACTGCCATCACACAGTGCCCTCCCAGTCCTCTTCCAGTGCCCTCAGGTCCACGGCTGAATTACAGGGAGTGTAATCCAGTCCACTCCTTCTGAACTTCGGCTGCTCCATGGCCCTCAGAAGAACAGCAGCAATAGAGTAAGGCATTGAAATCATGTTTGGTTTAAGTAAATGGAACAGGTGTAACTTGGATTCCATATCCAAATCCCAAATGAATTGTGGATTTAACTTGAAAGCAAGCAAAAAAGCTTAATTGTGTTGCTGAATTGAGATCAGGGAGCAGATAAACTGGCTCCGCGGAGTCAACGGGACTTTCACTGCTGACTTTGCTGGGGTCAAGGTTTGACCAGTTGGAAGAGAAGCTTCACAATACAGGATCTGATCTAATACTGAAGGAATTCGGAAAGGTAAACAGGAATTCAGCTCCTGGTGAACTTGTAGCTTCAAATAATGTTAAAGAAAGGGGTGGCAAAGGAAACTGAAAATACACCACCACCCCATTACAAAGCTGGTCTTTAAGAAAAAGAAGATAACGTGGAGAGCATAACATGCTCCCAGAAAAAAGAAGCACTAGTAAGTCCCATCCTCAGGTGGCTGCTTTGTAAGCAAAGGGGACTTCTGCTGAGGGATATTCCCGTTCATAAAAATTACAGATGATTCCACTACCTACCAGGCTCTTCTGGGTTTTTTTTCCCCAATTACAAAACTTATTAATGTATAGAATTACATTAATTGGAACGAACATATTAGCACAAAGAATCAAAAACATGCTCTATGCAAAGGCAAAAATTCACATAGTCCCTGCTTTGCTATGACACAGGGAAAGCTTTAACATGATGTGTTAAGTTCCTGAAAAATACAAGCACACTTTTTCCTTGATACTGGCTCTTTGGCAGATCTTGAGATAGATGCTGAAGCAAACGCCGTCTTGTATATAGCAGTGATCTCATCTTCTAGTATTGACAATTAGGGCTGCAACTCTTGATATAGTGAGGCGCTGGTTTAAAGAAAAAAAAAAAAAAAAAAGACAGCAACTGTGCTGGGAAAGAGTAACTGTGTCTTCTGCAACTCACTCATTGCAATATCCACCAGGAATGAGTTGACGTAAAAATGGTGCAGGTACCACTGGACTGCCTATTGCTTTCAGCAAATTGGAAATAAGCCATGTAGCAATGTTTTGGTTGATTTATTGGTTCATATGAGGTTGTGAAAACAGCTTAAGTTGACCAGCTACAATACAGCAGCCCAGCCAAGAGCCACTGCTATCAGGGTAGCAATGAAAGATGAGGAAAACGTAGAAATTGCTCTGGTAGGAAAAGTCTGATCCCATGAGGTGAGAGCAACCCCAGCTCTGCTGGTATGTCAGTAGGGCAGGCAGCTCCTGGACGGCCCAAGAGTTTGCATTGCCTCTCCAGTTTCTGCATGATGAAGGGCAACACAAAGGAAGAGCTAGTGCTCCTGTTTAAGTAGAGATAAATTGCTCACAGCTCAGAATAACTGGATGCACACAGTCGTTCTGGATTTTCAAACAATTAGGCTGTCTGTGGTGTTCTGACAGCATCAGCAAATACGCAGTAAGCATAATTAGATCCACATTTTGACGAGGGAAAAACCCGCAGTGGTTTAAGTCTTTCACTGATCCAGCTATTTATTATGATGCCTCTTTGGAAAACTGTGGCCTATAGAGTTGTATTCTGTCCACCACTCCCAAGATACGTATTTCACACCCCTAGCCCTCCTGAAAACAAGTTTACCCCCCTAAGGATTAGAAACCAACAAAATTAAAATTAAAAGTTGAAAGACAATAAATTGATTTCCTATGAAATTTTTCAGGCTAAAGTAATACTATTATTAAAAAGTCCTGATTTAAACAAATAAATGCTTGTAACCCTCAAATGAAAGCTAAATACAAGATATATTTGCTCCAAAAAGCAAAAGCCAATTAAAGAAAACATTCAACCATTTTGACATATCTTATATCCCTCTCCCACGAGGCATGGCTGCAGACAGAAGAGGAATTATTCCAAATGCCCATTAGTCCCCAGAAGGCAAGGCCCAGCCATATAATTAGACATCCAGCAAAAGGTTTATTCCTTTTTCCTTTCTATTTACAACACCTTTTACATAAATCCTTGGGTCCTTACTTAACTTTTATTGAAAAGAAAATGCTTGACATTTTGTCCAGGTAACTACTGAGCAACACTGAATTAGGACTTCAGGCTGTGACACACATACACAACTGTCACATCCATAAATATGAATAAAAGTCTATTACTTGAAACAGAGACAGAAAAGCACCTTCCAGCATAAGCCCAAAACCATAGATCACCAAGGTCTCTCCATGTGATTGAGGACTTCTGTCTCAATAAAGCCGAACGACAACCTCTGCCTTGCTAACTGAGTTTTAGAGAAGGAATGGTGAACGATAGGAAAAGCCCTTTTCAAGACGTAACACAAGAAAACTGCTAAAGGCTGCTCTAAATAAAGAACGCGAGCCCTTCCTAAAGCCATCATTATTAAACTGCCACGCTTCCAAGGGAAAAGAAAAAAAATCAACAAAACCCCCTACACGTTATTTTCGTTCTGCCACAGACATGAATGTTCGCAGAAGTCCCCCTCACTACTCACGTCATTTTGTACCCGGAGGATGTAAGAGAGCTTGTTTCTTGGTAACTCGGAGCCAAGAGCTCAGCTCTCTGCAGATCCTCTGGCTGGAAAGTGCCCACCTCTCCTGCAAATTGCCGGGGTTTGCCTTCTCTTTTCATGCCAGCTGCCTGCCAGCCTGGGGTAAGAGCAAAAACCAAATATTGCAAAGCAGGACATGAGTGATCTGAGCAAAGTATGAGATCCAGGGATTCCGAGACAGACTTACTCCAGAGAAATCATTTAACCCTTCTGCCTCAGTCTTCCTGCCTAAAAAAAAGCAGCAACTATCAATTACCTACTTTGTAGGTCATACACTTGCAAAGCCCTCAGGGAGATGAAAAGCATTATACAAACTATATGCACACATGTTAACGCTGATTAATTTTCTCTGTGCAAACATATTCTTTTTTCTTCTTCATTGCCCCTCCTCTCATTATATCAGCAGTCTCATCTGGAGGATGAGGAACTGCTGACAGCTGAAGTATTTTCTGCAGTTGTTCTTTTGAGATTCAGAAATGCAACCACTCAACACAGCCCTGTGTTCAGCTGACTGTTTCCTTAATAGCTTTGTGCTTTCATGTGTTTCCTCATTTTCTGTTACATGAATTTAAAGCAATCTGACTTCCAAGTTAATTTGAAATGATGCAAGATCCATTAGTTGAGGGTATCGTCTGCAAAATAAATCCGAGGGACAACTTTCTATATTTTCAGGTATACTCTCAGCAAACAAAACCACAGCTAGTGATGTGAATAAAGTCAGCAGGATTTGACCAAAAAAGCAAGTCAGTATATAGCCAAGAACAGAGATATAGCCTAACTGCGTGAGAAGCTTGTAATAAATGCAACAGCTCAGACACAGCCCAAGTTTTACACCAAGGAGCAGCCCTTTTGTGACAGTGCTTATACAAATGACAATCAGAATACGCATACAGCTTTGCAAAAGCCCCCCAGTAAGCATTTTCTTAGGATTTTTGCATCCACGTTTTCTAAGGAACAGAATTGAAACATTCTGTGGAATAAAACTATTGTTTCAGTTATCACAAAGTAATCCAGAGTGCAACTGAGAACCTGTGCTTTGCCGACAGCTCCCGTTAGAGATAACAGATGCTGGACCCTCTGCATCCAAGGGTAGAATTGGGCTGACTTGCAGCATCCAAGAACAACCATTTATGCTGATGGCTGGAACAAACTGCACCGGCACAGGTTGCCCAGAGAGGTTGTGGAGTCTCCCTCCTTGGAGATACTCAGAAGCTGTCTGTACATTGTCCCAGGCAACTGGCTGTAGGTAGCCCTGCTTGAGCAGGGGGCTTGGGCCAGCTGACATCCAGAGGTCCTTTCCAACCTCAACCATCCTGTGATTCTGTGAAATGGGCAATGGTCTGGTGCATCTTGGAGGAATGTCCTCTGACTGCCACTGCTGCCTCTGGTCTGGATACTGTGGAGATGTCAGAAGTAACACCTCAAAGTTGTCCTTCAGTAAACGCAATCGGAAGCACCCAGCCTGAAGTGACAATTGTTAGAGGCTGGAAGCTGAGGGAAATCCCAGGGCAGAGGCTGAGGGATGGAGAAGTGGCTGAATTTTCTTCATCCTCTTCAACAGCTGCAAATCCTCCACTCTTAGATGTGTATGCAGTCAATAGCTTACAGGCAGGAGGACATGCGCATGTTCCACAACTGAAGCCAGCAGCCTTTTAAGACAGCAATAGCCACCTTTGTTTTTACTGACCACCTAATGTGGTGGGAAAGCTGAGCAATACGACAATAAAAATATGACAGGATAACTTTTCAGATGCTGTCCTTAAGGTAAAGACGTTGGACAATTTAAGCTGATAATGCTACCAAGGAAAAGAGTCTTGGGAGGACAATTCTCAAGAAACAACACCTCATCTCTGTATTGAGCTGTTTCAAGCACACCAAAAAATCTGTGTTAAAAAAAAAAAGGGAATGATTTTGGGTAGCTTTGCTCCTGCCAAGCAATCTGCTCTCAACCAACTATAAAATCTCTCATGCTATCACGCCAAAACTCAAAGGCAGAGAACACACTGACTAGCAATATAATGTTTGAAGTATTGTAAAAGGGAAGAAGCGATTATGCCTGCTTTTAGAAAATGGGATGGTGGTCTCATTAGAAAGGAATTCAATTGCAATAGTTACCTCGGCATGTAAAGGACTCGCTCTGCCACCACAAATCCCACCCTGAAGAAGAGGTTGCTGGCTGGGATGAATGGGAAAACCAGGAACAACAAGCCAACCAAAACTTCTTTGTGTTCCAGTTTCTGCAATAACACAAAATTAAACAAATATCAACTAAAAAATTCCAATTTAATTCACTACTAACTTTCCCCTTTCGAGACTCTTATTCATAAAAGAAGCAACTTAGATTATTGTTTGATATGTTTTGCATTAAAAGAAATCATTCCAAGACACTGTTCTTCCATATTTATGCACTGTTTGTGCTTCTGATACGCCCAGAAAACACTAACTGCAGTGTGTATTATTAGCCTTGGTATCTTTCCCAAGGTCAGCTCTATTGTATGCAGCTCTCTTGAGATGGCATAGGTAGTACTTAAAAATGTATCCCATTTTGGTAATACACAAGTATAGAACAGTGTGATTGTATACATTAGCACGTCTACCAAAGTGTGGCTGTATGTAAATACACAAACGCATATCACATACACACAGACTGCTGTGTTCAATCCTAATTGTTTATAACTGAGAAAAAGCTGTTCAGTCACATTTTGTGTAAAGAAAACTAGCCCCAAATGGCACATTAATGCAGTTATATTATCCCTTTTGAGACAATATCTAAACTTGAAATGATACTTTTGCACATGAGGTCTCCGTACCCATACAGAGTTGGAAATTTGAGACATGCTATATATTAAAATTAACGTCTTTCACTTGAGCTCAGTCAACGCCCTTCACTTGAGCTCACTTTAATGTTGGCTCGCTCTTTGAGGAGAAATGGAATTGCCACGTGCAATTCAAAGCAACTGTTATCTGTGCGGCCAACACAAGCATCTCGGGATGTCGTCAGCAGCAGCAGCCGCTGCTCCTGCCACAGGGAGACCCAAGCCTCCTCGGGCAAGTTGAGTTTCAGATTTAGCTCCACCCCAAGAGGGTGAATCGGCTCGTGCTTTCTGTTGATGATCTCAAAGAATGACATCAGGCTAACAGAAGTGTTGCATCAGGTCTGTTAAATCACCCAGGCGGACATCGGTGCTTTCCTTCCCTGCGATACTGCTGCCTCATCAGCCGCTGCAGAGCCCTTCTGCAGCCATTGGGAGAAGCTTTGTCACGCTTGGAAACAGATGCAATCAGAATCACTTAATGGTTGTAGCACTTTTTAATTGTCGGGGGCAATTTCTCAGCTCTGGAGAGCAAATTGACTTTTCTTTACTGGAGGGATCTAAATTTAGAAACGTTGAACAAGATTTTTGAATAGAGGAACAGAGCCCGATCAATGATGTGGGGCCAAGCAGTACAACCTGTCTTGCTTTTGCACAGCTACAGACTGCAACACCAATTACCACTGGCCTAGTCAGTGGCTGAAATTCTGAAGTTCCAGTATTAAAATATATTCATCCTATTCTGTAGGAAAGACAATGAACATCTTGTATGGGTACCAAATGCAAGGGTACACGTCAGGAGGCTCTGATGTCACTTCAGAGGAGCTGAACCACAGGAACACAAAAAAGTGCACTGGCTTCCCCTGGCTCAAAGAGGAAACACGAGGCAGAGAGGGGAGCAGAAAGAAAGAAATCTCCAGATTTCTTTATCTATATCTGCTTTAAACAGCACCACAGTTACATGCTTCTATTATCCACTTTTTCTGTGTCTTGGACTCACAGTTACTAGTGCCTTCTTGCAGTCACAACAGCACTTAAAATATATTATTCCCAGAGCTGAAGCTGACACCAATCCATAAAGCTGATGAGCAGAGGTGCACAGTAATGGTCATTTTGGCTTGTAATTACAATAGAAAATTGAATAATAAAAAAAAAAGGATTAAAAATGATTTCTCAACTCTGAATGCAAATTATCAGTCCTAGCTCAACTCCAATTTGCCTCCCACCCAGCTCTGGACGTATACCCTCTTGCTTTCCTGCCATTTGTTACTCTCCTCCCTTCCCACCTTGTCTGGCCTAATTATGGTGCCCATTTGTTGCCACCACTCCATCCCAGGGGTTTAACAACAAAGACCCGGAGGCACAAGAAGCTATGTTGGGCCAAAGGCAGTGCACTGCTAAAATGCATAAAATGTTCTCTATTCCTAAGATATGCTCTTGCTTTCAAATGAACCAGCTATTAAATATTTCTCCAGTTGTTGTTCATTAAATCAATAATTGGGAAAGCAACCTCTAGTTAACATCTGTAGGAAGGACACGGTGTTATTCAAGGCTGCAGCGCTGCAGATAAGCAAAGGAAACCAAATGCTGGAGAAAGACAAATAAAACCTGTACATCAAATGGGAAAGAGGAAAATGTGGGAATTAGCTCAGCTGAAGGAGAAAATGGTATTGTGCACCCTTTCTCCCCCCACAACAAGTCACAGCTCTAGACTAATTCCATCAAGGGCTGCCAGCTCAGTCCCTTGGGAAGGGCTCAGAGACAGGAGCCCAGCACTCACGGAGCAGCAGAGCCCTCCATAGTGCTACTTATTTCTGAAACAAGAAACACCTGGCAGTCGGCAGAGCCCTTTTTAAAGCATTTGGTTCAGGCAGAGGCTTTTCTGAAGAGCTGGTCCTCGAAGGCCAGGCTTTGGCTGATTTTGTGCTACGCGTGGTCCTGCCTGCAAGCCGGCGGGTTAAACTGCAGAGCTCGTGCTGCGGTCACTCCAGAGCTCGCTTTGGGTTTCTCTCCTCTACCCAGCCGTTAACTTTTCCAAAATTTGTACAGGCACTTTGTGTATTTAACACCTTGGCCCTGCAGATGGGTCCTGCCCAGGAGAAGAGGCTGGGGAGAGCCCCTGGGCAGGAAGGGCTGGTGGGGTCGCTGGTCATCTGAAACTCATCTGTGGCATTAACGAGACAGTCTGGATGCGGCCTCTGGCACAAGCAATTCCGAAATCACTGTTTGCCTGTGGTTCGGAATTTATACTGAAGGAAATAGTTACCCTATTCACAGCCAGATCTTACTTCTCACTTCCCTAAATAGTTTCTACTGACCGATGAGATACTGAGCAAAACCGGCCTTTGCCCTGACCCGAGAACTTCACGTTCTTCCATCCCAGCCTTGTGAGGGCTGGAGGCACAGCAGAGCTATCTGTCCCTGCCTTCCCAGCAAGGGCTAACATCTGATCCCATAGGCAACTCAGAGAAAACAGAAAAAAGGACAGAAACACAACCACGATGTGTTGAAAGGATTGTGTGTACCACAGGTGGTAACCGTAGACAGCTAAAAGCTAACGGCACAAGTTTTGTTAAGACACCATATTCTCCTTCATCTTTTTCCCTATCAAAATTTACTTAGCAGATTCACGTTTTATTCCCCCTTCCCCTGGAGGGGCTGATAGATTTGTAAATGAGTAGGCAAGCAGGACAGAATGGTGCAAGAATGTCAGGGACTGGGTACTGTAGAGCTGTGGGAACAGAGGGCAGTGAGATCTCCCATCCAACACAAGCCATAGGAGATGCCCTCCACATGTTTTTGAAATAAAAAAAAACAACCTGTAGCTTGTTACACTTTTTGGTGGGGGGAATATTAGAATTATTTATTTGGCTTAACTACTCTGGTCATATGAGCCCACTTAGGACATAGCTGAGCTAAGAAGGTGGTAGAACCATCATCTTCCTGGTGCCTGGAGCAGTAGTGAAAGCTTTAAAGAATAGTAGGCAATTTTACCTTAAAATAAAAAAGCTAGGACTGGAAATTATAGATCACTTCATTCATTTTACAGAGAGACATCTCCTTCCCTCTTAAAGATATAGTACTTTCTTTTGGCACTATAAAACTTATCTTCCTATCTGTCACAGAGGGCTCTAGGGTGGGAGTTGGCAGGGGGAGCACCTTTGAATTAACCTTAGAATGATTCCTTTTGTTACAGACAAGCCGACTTCAAATCAAACTAGCATTCCTTATAGTAGATAGTTTGCTGGGGGGTTTCAAATTCACATCTACCTCTAATTACAATTAGGCCTTCATTATACTGTAAAAAAACCAAAATACCTAAACCAAAACAAACCAACAAACAAAACCAAAAACGAATAAAGAATTATTTTTTTAACCTGCTACTTTTCATAGACTTATCAAAGAACTAAAGAACATCACTTCTTCTCCCAAAGGCAAGGCAAAAAATTGACACACTCTCTCAAACAAAATAGCAAAGAATCACTCCAAGGCCAAAACCCATCAATGCAGCAATAAGTCTCAAAAAATTGCTTCCTTGGCAATTTGGGGAAAAAGGGCAAAAGTCTTGAGTTTTCAACTGAAAGAGATCTTCCTGTATTACATAAGACAGAATCCCAAGCCATAAATAAATATTTGCTGATTACTGCTAAATCACATCTTCTACAAGCCAGAGCCCACAAACTGCGAGCGCAGGAGGTACACAGATTACTTTGACGTATCTGTCATAAACTATGGACTTGCATAAGCCCACTGCGAATTCCCTGGTTTTCCCATTGAGAAAGCATCACTAAGGTGCCAGATCCATTAAGTCTCACACTGCAATGGCAGGACTTACGTTCACATCCCCCGGCACCTCCAAGGACTGAGGTGGTGGAAAGTGGAGCCGTGAGGACAACCTTCCTCCCAGCTGGACAAAGCTGCTGTCAGGGAAGACAGCATCTGGGCAAACAAGTCCAAGCAAATTCCGTTCTGTTCTACTTGGAATGTTTCCGAAGGTGTTTATACACGCTTGCCCATTTGATGGGAAGGTGGCAATCAAACAGGTTTAATTTCTTCCTCTAACATTTTATTTTGAGAATGAGGCAAGTGTCACCTTCCCACCATTTAGAACCAACAGCTCCATGGAGCAAAGACTTCCTTCCTACCAAAAGCGTAAATCGCCCTCTGCCAGTGAGCTCTGGATGGTCCATTGCAGCCAGTGAGATGTTATGCTTGGAACATCTGACTGCAAGAGCAGAAAAGCTGGTATCCAAGAAAATTGGCAGTGCATGGCTGTATAAAAGCAATGATTACTATTACATATTTTCAAATGCTTGCAGGCCTAGCAGGTAAGCACGCTACCCATCAAAAGAGACAGAGAGATTCAAAGAAGCTACATGCCTGTCTGTAGACCACCGATAGAGGATTATACTTCAGTTTATTCCTAACATCCGTTTGTGCAAACCCTTAGCGCAGACTGCACACAAAGTTAATTCATGTATTCCTGTCGTACCAGTCACTCGTGAAGCCACAAGCCGCTCAGCAACATGACTCCTCACTGGCCTGCACCAAACCACTGGCAGCATCTCACCTGGCAAGAGGGCAAGATCTGCAAACACCTACTCTGGCACTTTCCACATACATAGTATTGAAGATAAAAGGGAGGGTGGAGGAGCACATCAAATTCACTCTGCATTCATGCATACGGTGATAAAAAGCAAACTTAACCTAATTGGGAATCAACGCTAGGGATTCATTCCTTCACAGGAAAAAAATCTGTTGATGTAAAGCTCACAGAAGGAAGCACTGGGTGCTCCTGAGTCCCACTTCGCTGGTACGGGCACAGACAAGTTATGGCAGAGCTGTACCGTGTTCCGTGTACCATCAGCGTGGTCTCCTTTAGGCCACTAGCAGAAATCAGGATGGGACACGTACATCTTTGTCTTCTATGGCCAAACAGGAGGGCACTGTGGAGCTGTGGCTGTTTCACTCTGCTGCCTGTGCCACCGCTTCCAAGCAAATGGTGCCAAATGTCAGGTGTCAACAGATGGTCTGAAAAACTCAAACATTTGGTAAGGAAAAGGTAACTCCTCAGCTTCAAATCTGGCTCAGACACCTGGCTTAATCAGCTTGGTCCTGCACAAAGAACCACAAATTCTGTAATCACTACAATTTATCAGGAGTTTTATTCTTTCATCTCATAAAAAATAAAAAATAAATAAAAAAACACAACAACAAAAAACAACCAGCATGTTCAGTAGCGCCAGCTGCTTGAATGCCAGGCTTAGCAACTCACTGTCTTCCTAAAATAACTCTGTTTTCCTTGGTGATCATCTAGTTCTGACAAAATCACCCACAGTTACTACTGACTAGAATTAAGCAAATCTTTTACTTCACAGATAGTCCAAAGCCATGGAGATTTCCAATGCTATTTTGACCATCACTGATGACTGCTTATTAACTACATGACGTGTTGATCCTATTTCAAGCATTTGGCAACAACAAAACCTACTTTTCAGTTCACCAGCAGCAGCACTACTCAGGAACTGGTGTACAGGCAAACATACACCAGTCAGAAACTGAATGAAACCCCAGGATTATCTGAAGAGAAATCCTTGGTGCGTATTTCAGACCACCCTAATGAGATTGTTCGCTTTCCATTTCCAGAAGGAAGCAAGTCCTGGTCTGTACCACTAGGTAAAACAGCCTATTTTTCAGAAATGCTGAAAGTGCCTAAAAACTTTATTTACATCAGTGGGAACCGTGGATGCTCAACAGCTCTGGAAATCAGGCTTTCAATTACAGAATAAAAGCAGTAGTCGTCCTTTCCCAATCCCATAATGCACAGCAGGGCACAGAAGTATATTCTACTGATATTTCACTTTTTATTTTAGTATCTTAAAGTAAAATTTTGATATCTAATACTTTCTTTTTCCCTGTAGACCTCAGCTATCCATCCATTCAGCTGTGTGTTTATGGTCTTTCTTACCCAGGTTTCTAAAATTCCCTGAAGATATAAGCTCATTTTCCCAATCCTTAATCTCTGCAACCTCTAATTCCACTTGACAAGCCAATTTGAGCAGGATGCAGGAGCACACACATCTTTGAAAGAGAAGTGGAACATTCCAACAGGAAATAGGAAAGTCAACAAATTGCTCCAGGAATTAGAATAATGCTTTTGACCTTGTGGTTGTTTTTCCCTCTTTCATTCTGTGACTGCAGGCTGCTTCACTACATGGGGGGGGGGGGGGGGGGGGGGGGGGGGAAGAAAAAGAAAAAAAAAGGCAAAATCTAAACACATGCACAGTGCTTAGAGTACATAAAAGCATGATCTTTGGAAAAGCAACTCTGTTCATGCTGAGTTTGCTGTTAAGAGGTAACACGGAACAAGAGGATCCTAACAAAAGTCACGCAATAGTTTGGCACCCTAATGCTTAACTAAGACCAAGTAGCCACAATGAACATCATTATCTCCCCCCGCTGTAAATTTCTTGGTCCTCATTCCACCTACCCTCTCCTACTCACCGCTACTATTGTGCCACTCCAAAACCTTTCAGCTCTGAGCGGGCCTTGAAATATTAACTCAAATCAGAAGAAAATGGTAGAAACAAAAAGAGTATCTTTGAAAATACAGTAATTCAGTGTTAATACGCTGAAAATGGCAGAACTACCTGCTGCTATGAAAATGACCTACCTAGCGTGACAGACTCCTGCAGGAGTTAAGAGCCCATTTGGTGAGTTGCTGAGTATCTTCGTGGTGAGCCAAATCAGAACTACTTCAGCTATGGTTGTATTTACTCAGAGTACCACACTCCAAACGTGTTATTTCAAACATCTACCAAGAAAAAAAGATCTGATGCAAAAGCTATTTTGTTGTTTGCTTCTTTAATTCAGAATGGCAATTGCACACAGGCTGAGGAAGGTTTCTTCTTTCATTCGAGTCCGTCAGCTGGCACAGCAAGCACCCTGGGAAGGCTTTCGTGTTTCTTCCAGCCCCACCAGGGACCCGCAGCTGATCCGCTTGCAGCATCGACAGAGCAGAAACGCAGCCGGTGAGGCATGCAGGGCGCCCGCAAGGGGCTCCCCCCTTCCTTCAGCTTTCACTAAACAGAGTCTTTCTGGCTTATTACTCTCTCCCCGCAGCAAACATTAACAACAGAAGCAGCATAGAAAAACCTCGCTGCTAAGGATTAAGAACATCAGTCCTGACCTTCTCTCTATGTGGAAGGAATTCAAGTGGGCCCTCAGGAAAATGAAAGCAGGATTTATTTTAAATGGACCTTTTATGAAAATGACTGTGGTTTCCAGCTCGTCAGATAAATAGCCTTATTCACCTTGCCGTGCCTTTGAAGCAGGTATTGTTCTGGAAGTGTTGTGGTATATGAATTTTGCTAGGCATACTTTCTAACTGTGCTGATACTACTGTAGAATATTATAAAAGCCAATTGTTCCCCAGAAGGGTCCATAAGCTGTGATTTATTAATGAAATGCCAAACCTGGGAAACGAGGCAAAGGTCTCAGGAGTGCAGGGTAAAGTAAATAGCATGACAGAATACACATAATGAGTGCTAGCAAAACCAACAGAAACATGCATACAAAGAGAAGACACAAATGCGTTCCTCTCCTTGATGGTACTAAAAATTGTCAGCTAAAAATTTAGTCTGCAAGTGACTGAGGAATATGCTTAGATGATATTTATACATATAAACCACCGCATAAATGGCAATATGATGCCAATTACAGCACGAATTAAAGTCATAATAATTTGGTATAAAATGCCTTGTCTTGGCTAAGAAGCAGTACGCAGAGAAATGTAGGGGCAGCAGTACCTTAAAATTAGACTTGAAGTAAAAAACAACCAACTGTAGCATATGAAAGAGCAGTATAACAATATATATCTCAGTTGCATGTAATGAATATAGCCTGAAAATCATCACAATTTCCTGTACCATATGTAGCCATATCACACACAGCAGCAAAGCATGTTCTTTGAAAAGATAGATCCTAGAGAAGTTTTGGGGTTTTTTTTCAATTGATGTGAAACATAAGTAGGACTGCGTCCTCAGACATTAGCAAACTGTTGCACATCATTACATGCTCCTGCTGAACAAGTAGAAGGTGCTGTGAACCACCATAAGGTACCTCCATAGCACTGGTCATGAGTATAAGTGCAAGACAAGGGCCAAGCAGGATGAGGTCCAATAAATTCCCCAGACCGGTCAGGTGCAAAAGCTACTGTTTCAAATTAGTTTTCCAGGCCACCTTGCTCTGAACTACCCCATTGCACACACATGAGTTTTCCCACTATCAGCCTTCCATACATCAGGTACCACACAGACAGTGAAATGTGACCCATAATGTGCTCTGTACATACCTTCACAGCTACAACTACAGGACAAGCTGCATTTTAATCGCACTGCTAATTAAGCAGCATTTGCAATAGCATCCCCAGCCTTTGCCACATCCCCGGCATACTACTGAAAGCCCAACCAGACTGGGTGAGGAAGTTCACCGCAAAGAGCTGAGCGGAACCTGAGGATTTCGAGACCCACCAGTGATTCCTGGTGCCTTGGCTAGAACGGCTCAAGAGACGCCAATTTGCAGAGCATGCTGGGCATCCGTGTGGTGAAAAATCAAGTTTCAAAAGGTTTCAAAGAGCTGCTTGGACTCAACGATGGACTGCAACTTTGCCACATTAGTCACTATGAAAAAATCTTGGCCAGAGATGACAGCAAGGTCCTTTGCTCCCACAGTGGGAGACGTGCTAAGGAGCAGGCCTTTTCTTTACTCCCATCAGGCCTCCTGAAGACGGACGTTAATTGTCACTTGTGACAGAGATGGCTGCAGCGAGAGACGAGCACGGCTGTGCAGGTGAACTCTGTGCAGAGCAACAAATCCTTCTTGGGGAGCTGCTCACGGGGAGCTCTTTGGCTGATAAGCAACAGCCATTAGCACTATGCACACGAAATGACCCAGGAAATGAAAGTTATGTACAAGGAATTAATAAAACAATTTTTCAAGCGACTTCCTCATTATGTAAGGAGGACAACAGCAAAAGTGCACGAGGAGGAAGGCTTCTCTCTCCAAACAATAATGAACTGGAGACCTGCCTTCTCTATTTCTGCATAAAATTTTCATCTCAAAATCTTCATGCAGTTTTCATAAAACTGCATCTCAGTTTTCAGCATAAAAACCCCCATCTAGTAACAGACATGTTCCAAGCAAAGCACTGTTTCTTCCCCTTCTGAGGTATAACAATGTTCACAAAATGAAACGGAACAAGAAAGCTTCATGCCTTAGATGTCCTTTATCAGCACTACACATACATGCCAACAGGGTTATTACCCTAATCACAAACGTCAACAACAAATTAGCCCTGTTTAAAATTCAATGGCAACAAAGGCAGAAATCCAATACGTGCATTCTCTAATTACAGTCCATGTAATATATTCTGTGAGTCTCCCGTGAGCTTGTTTTGTGGATGCATGCACATCGCCTATTGCCACTGAAAATCAGTTCAATGTTCACTGCACAAATGTCTTCACTTCTGCCAAAATAATTTCTAGCATTTCCATTCCCCATGGCACAGAAAGGAAAGCGTTAGTGCCAATGAGAATGAATATGAGGTTTTGTCCTCTCTGACCCCTGCACACCTACACACTCAAAAGGCACACAAACTGCATGTCTGTTCATTCTAAAGCCATTCCTCAGAAAATTGCAAGCTATTGCTTCCAAGTTAGACTTTGCAATGAAAAAAAGGACAGAAAAATGGCTGCTAAGACAGCTTTGTGTGTTTGCTTCAAAAACAAAGCACAACATCTTACACTTTATGAAATGTGAAAAATAACCAATGTGTCTCATGCTGCCTACAAGCTGCAAAATACTGAGAAATAGCCTGTCTGGGGCTTGACTGAAGGATGGTCCTTCTTGGGGGGGAGCAATGTCATACAAAAGGCCACTGCTGTTGCATTTGGAAAGAAGCTTTCTTAAGAGCCTAATAAAATGAATTGTGCCTGCAGTTCACGTGTCCTGAACTTCCCTCTCCTCGCTGTAGAAGACATTCCTGAGAGTGTCCAAAGCCAAATGGGATCATTTAGTTCCAGGAAATGTGCCTCTTCCTACTGTTTGCTTTCCTCAATAATTCATACTACTCGGCACAACACAATCATCTTCATACCAGTTAATGCCAGTATCACAATTGGGTTATGAGAGTCGTTAAAAATAAAACAGAAAATAGCTTCAGAAATTTAGAATTTCCTGAAACGCAGAATATTTCAGCTACCTCTAATTTTACCTAGGGCTGGGGGAAGCATGTCCAAGTTGACCCCGGGAACCATTACCAGTTCCATGCTCCCAGTGGGTTTGCTGGGAGGCTGTGAGCAGAGACTGGTTAGAGCACTTTGTCAAGAATAGGTGATGGTTCTGGTTTTACTTGGGTTTGACACAACAGCAGATCACTTCAGACCTAATTTATTCTATGTTTGGGGTTTTCAAGGATAAACACAAAGGAATCTACAAGACAAAATTCAAAGCATCCAGTAAGTAAATGCCTGGAGAGTGAAAATCATGTTGCTTAACACAACACTAACAGCATTTAACAGCAAAGCAGTGAACTTATTCTCACAAAAAAATTAGAAGCTGCAGTTTCCAATCAGTTGTATTCACAAATCCAGACTGAATTGTTTTCCCTTTAAGAAAAAAAAAAAAGAAGGAATAAAAATATGATAAAATCTAGACATTTAATGCACAAAGTGCTTTGAAATATTTTGTTTTGCAGTTTGACAGAAGACAAACAATTCAGTTACCCAAAGGAATCCTTCTGGATTATCATTTCACCCAAAATAAAATAACACAAAATGTCTTTGGGTAATCCTGACAGATTTTTTTCTCCCAGCAAACCAACAACATTAATCTTACACATAGTACCAATTCCAACAACAGGAAAAGAAAAAAAAAGCAACTGAAACTTCAAAGAACATGGGATAAGATGTTTCAGAAGTGTTCAGTACTGGGCTAATGAGAATGTTATCGTTAACTTCCCTGGGAACAGGATTAGGTCTAATACAAACACTTCTGAATATCTCTAGCAGTGAGTAATGAAATCAGGAGGAATACAAGATGATATACAACCTGCAGGTAGAACTAGTGAATACCTAATAGGGTATTTTCCCCTATTTCCTATACAGCATCTGTCAACGTATAATCTAAATTAATGACTCTGCAGTCTGCTTCATCTTCTGTCTCTTATCAGGAGTACAGGGAAGACTGCCAGGGTAGACTGAAGCATGTACAGGACCTGTACGTTTTAGCATAACATAGGTATTAAAAACCTGTCACTCCCCTACTATGCTTTTCAATGATACCTATGTTTAAGGAACAGAAACTTTTGTACTATTTCAAAAATGATTACCAACACCTTTCCTAAAGAAGCTTGCACAACACAACTGAAGGAGGAATAGCTTTTAACTCCCTATGATCCACAAAAAACCCCTTTCCCTGTAAGCGCATATCTGATCTCTGACAAGTCTAGTACAACCTCACTGTCATTTCTGCAATATTTTAATGGTGGATCTGAAACGCTGAATTGTGAAGCATGGCTTACCAACTATACTATTTATGCTAAATAACAATTTCCAGATAATTTCAGATTTCCCACATTCCATTACTTGACTGTTGGGAAATCTTCTCATCAAGATGTATCCAACATTTAGGTTTTAGAAGCACAGCAAAGGTAAGAATACAAAAATTTATTTCATTTTCAAATGGCTCTGCAGATGACAGTTCCCAGTCCTGTTTGAAGCAAGTGACAAAATTCTAACGACTATGAGAGAGGTAGAGATGCTTAACAACTTCAGTGGGGGTTGGATCATTAACAGTAATTGAATGCAGGACTCCAGGCCAGGTTTTGCCCTCAAATCAGACCAATCAGAGACTGAGACATTCAACTAGAGAGACATTTTCATCTGTTAAGCTTGCCTGCATTAGTTATGTAGCAGTATGTTTTTTCACTTCAGTCCAATGCATTTGAGAGAAATGGGCTTACTGCCCATTTCATCTGAAAGTAAGGAAACAAAGATTTTCAACAAAACGTTGTATTGCGTGTCTTTTGGTGTTACCTTGAATGCAGCTATGCAGTGTAGGCTGAGGAATGTCATCACCAGCACCAGGAACACTGTGGCTAAGTTCCTCGCATCCCAGACAGACTCGATCAAAGGAATGCTGCCGACCTGCCAGTCATAGCATAGGGTGATCGGTGCCAGCAGAAGCCATGCATTGAAGGCCAGAAGATAGGAATAAGTTAGAAACCTGCAAAAGAAAACAGGTAATGTAATACATGGAATGACTGCCAACACATGAAACTTTTTGCTTTGGCAGTTACCACATACTATATGAGAGGAGGAAAAAAATAACCAAACCTATGTACACACAGGCAGTACCATACCTCTCTGTCAATGAAGAGATGCTAGCATAGGTGAGGCACACTTCAACAGGTCATTTAAAGAATAACATAAGATCAATAATATTTACGTGTTTTCTATGCATCAGCCTTTGGAAAACTAACAGATCTTCATCTCCCATTTGAATGTTAGATTTCTGAAGTGACTTTCTACCAGCTTCAACAATAAATGAATAATAACTAAGCAGGTACATACATATACTAAACTGTTACACAGTTCACTGCATCACCCCTGCAATACAAAACATCCCTCTAGCTGGGTTTAACTTACAATTTAGGATTTCTCCTATGTGTACAACATTGAGCAATTAAAGTCAGACCTCTCTGTCTTTTCTCTTTGCACCTCAGCACAGCGAGAAAATACAGAGGAAAGGAGGCACAGGGTGATTCTTGGCTGATCCCATCACAGCTTATTAGGGCTGGGGACAGCTTGCATGAGATGTGCCGCAGAAGTGATGGAGAAGTAGGGAGCCTTTCAAATGGTTGTAATCTTCATTAATTGGCATTCTCAATAGAGAGGAAATTAATGGGGAATGGAAATGGGGAACATGATGCCCTCAGAAGACTGAACAAGAACAGCATGTGTGCAACTGGGCTAAAGAAAACAAGAAAAAAATAAAAAGAAAACAAGAAAAAAAAAAAAAAAATCAAACAAACATCCCCTCTCCTCCCCAGGCTTTTGCTGCTTGGCACCTACTTGCACACACGTGCATCCCCCTCAAATCACATTTACAAAAGTTCAAGTACTTTTGTGTGCAAGAGGCTGGAGATTATTCCAGCAATCATGAAGTCAAGGAAGCAAAATTGCGACAGCCTTAGAACAGACAAACCCTTCCTTGGTTTGCAAGTAGAAAAATCCACATTGTACACAGCACCAAAGATGGCAAATACTCAAACAGAAGTGAAATTATATTATATCCTGCATAGGGTTTCTTCCATCTGAGCCTGCTTTGGCTGTTGTTATCACACCCAGTTGCCATGGTACCTTAGCAGGTTTATTAAAATGATAACAAAGGATGCCCAAGAGATGTCAAGCCGTGTAGACAGAGGATTGTTTCACTCACCACTTACAAACATGCCTCTTTGGGGTCAAAACACAGCCCCTTAGAACAGCACTTACAAAATTATATAATATTTGTGGCAGAAGGGGTAAGTCACTGAAGCTAAATGTGACTCCAGGCAGGCAGGATGAAAGTTCCCAGACAGGGTTGGGCCAAGACACAGGGATGAAACAAGCCTAGATTTTTGTGAAAACATTTTTAAATAACCACAAACAGTTAGGATATCAGTTTCTCTTCTCATCCAAAAAAACCAAACGTCTCCAGCAACACAGCAACTCAAAACCAGGGAGGCTTACAGAGCTGGAATAATGTTTCACTGTAAACAGTGGAAAAGACACATTCTCATTTCCCCGCAAATCTTTCTAAGCTCCCAATTCTAATGGAAAATGGAATATTCCCACATTTTGAAGGTTTTCAGCCATTTGTTACATTTCTCTTCAATCCCCCCATTTTCTTCCCCTTCCCCACCCTGAGGTAGTAAAACAAGGGGAAAAGTGAGAGAAAATCCATCTTTTCTTTTAACAGAGGCAGTGATTAAAAAGCCAGTTTCTATTTAAGAAAGCATCCCTCAGAAACATAATCTAATTTTACTCAAACTCTTCTTACAACCTTGATTGTTCAGTATTTCTAAAGAAACAAATATGTCTTTTCTAGTCACCAGGCCAATCTTTTCTGGTAATCTCCCACATTACAGAGAAACACAGCAATGCAAAATCTGGCGGAGCTTATCACGCCAAGGCGCTCGCTCGTGATGTTATGTGTGGCCTGGCCCCCGCTCTGCTCAGCCACAATACAAACCAGACTTCTGTATCAGCCTCAATACAATCTCAGCTCAGAAAAGGTTGCCACCATTTATTTAGGGCAACTTAAAAGCCAAACTGAGATCCATTTCCAGCTTTACTTTTAAAAGAAAAAGCATGTCCATTTATGTCAAATCTGAATAATTTCATGGCATACAACATTGTTACAAGTGTGTATATTAGATGGGATTTTCAGAAGTGTTGAGTTAGTTTTGCACTTGGTGCCTTAGGAGAGCCCAGTTTTTGGAGGGAGTGTCCTTTTATGCCCTGGCATATTAATATTTTCAACAAGTATCACAATATTCATGGAGGTTTGTAGGCAAACCACAACGCACACCAGAAACCCTCCTCTACTTACTTAGACTGGGCTGCTGGGTAGGAAGGAATGAGATGACATTTGGGATCTTCGCAAACTGCAGCACTGCAGTTAAAGACGGACTAGCTGCTTTTCTGCATCTTCACTGATAAGGCAGGAGCCGATAAATCATTACGCAGCACAGATTAGATAAACACAGTTTCCTTCCATAACAAATTGATCCAGTTTAACAAATTTTAAGAGGAATTCAGGGTAGCCAGATTAGTGTGCGTTGAACGCATTTCTGCTGGAAGATCAGGACAAACTGCTGTCAAAGATGAAAAGACACATTCCTGGGCACACAGTGATCAGGAGAGGTTTGTAAACAAGTCTCTTCTTCCATGTGCTTGTGGGGTTTTGGTCTTTCTTGGGAGCCATGTGCACAACTTGCTGCCAGAGACAAGTCCCAGAGGAGATGGACAATCGTTCCACTACATTACAGCAATAATGTCTTAAATATGCTCTGCCAAGAGTGGTAAACTATTTTAAAGCTTGTGACAGTCATTGCCATCTCTGTACGGTCAACTGGTTTGCCTCTCCAGACACCCTACCGGAGAACCCTTGGCCACGTCTCTCGTCATCAAGCCTGAACACCCTCATTGAACATCCATATGCCATCAACGGGCACGGAAGCAAGATGCAGGAGGGTGCTGCCTGATTTTAGGAGGTGTTTGCAAGCTGCAAGAAAGCCTTGAGTGAGCTCTGATCCAAGCAAAAGTTTGGATAGGCTTTCAGCATTGGTAAACTCTCCTTGAATGCAATGGATGGCTGTATAAAATAAAGCACTACAAACTGTCACTATTCTAGGTACTAGGAACAGAAAAATAACAGGATGCTAATAATAGTTACTGACAGTTCAAGTACTGCTTTTTACTTATGGCTCTCAAAAGTACATGATATTCCATTACATCCGTGTGGCTAACCAGGGAGAAAGCTAAACGCAGGAGAAACTTTGGAAGAACCCTCTCACCAAATGCAAGGAAATAATTTGCAAATTTTGAAAAGACTTGAAGATTCATGGAATCATTCCAGGAGCTAATTACATTTCACTAGCCTACCTGCAAATGGCAACAAAAGTATTTTCTTTTAATTAGTTGACTCAGTGAATTACATTTTAAATTAATGATCTTCTTTATATTGCTGTTCATGCCTGCTGGAATTCCAAGGGAGAAAAATCCCTGCCTGTAACATCTCACGCTCTATCAGTTAATCCCAGGCAAGACAGAGTATTACTGGTGAGGTGATTGGAAGACTCTGCCTCTTAATTGGCAATCAGTTTTCCTGTGTGCTGGGTGACAGCATTTGCATTACAGTAGAGTCTTTTTCCTTTTTTTTTTCTTTTTTCCCAAATTGAACATGGAAATCCGAATTTAGGCAGGTATCAAGTGTTTCTTTTCACTTCTCAGCATCTCTGGCAGGTTCAGAAAAACACACACCCTCCTGTAGGTAGCAGGTGTTGTCATGGCAATCCATTTCATTTAGTTTTAAATTTTTTAGTTTAAATGTACTGTTGCATGCTTTGTTTGAGATAAATACAGGATGACTCATACCTAGAACCTGTTGCAGAAAACAACTATCTGAACTGATTGCTTCTGCTGCAAGAATGAAAGTAAAGGGTACTACTTAAAGCCATAAACAATAGGACAGAAAAATACTTGAGGGATTGTCTGTTACCCCGTGCTGTAATAGAGACTAACGAGCTTGGAAAAACCCTAGTCTCAGCTCTGTCAAACCCAGGCAGTCAGAGCACATGAGGCTTGTGAGACTAGCTAAAAAACCCCACAAGATTCATAGATATTTATGAGGAGTTTAATTTGCTTTCTGATTTGGAGCATTTTAAGCTTTTTTCTCCAGCTCCCTGGGACTGAGATTATAGATTTCTTCCTAAAACTGTGCTACACGAGTGATCAGAAGACTCAGATTGTGCCCCACCAAAGCTGCATGGAAAGGCGGGGGCCAGTGACCCTATTCTTTCTAAGTGCATACAGTGGTGCAACCTACCACCTACCCAGTTCTGGGACAACCCATCCCATTCCTGACCAACAACCTTACCCCCAAAGACCCAGCAGGGTATCCACCTGCAAGTGGAAGACTTTCCTGCACTGGGGATTTTAGCAAGGCAAAAGCAAAATATGCCCCTGGTTGGGAAAAAAATGGACCTGTCTAGAAGACAGGTGGTAACAGTGCACTTAACTGGTATTTGGGAAAAGAAGGGGGTGTACCAAGAAGGGAGGCAGCTGAAGCAGAAGCAGGAAGATAGTCATTGCCCTTTACAGAAGTCACAGACCTTATTAATGCTCTTCTGAAAAGAAGACCTCCACACTGCCAAGAACTTGGGAAGGTTTCAGTTCACTGTAGGGGTGAGAAGAGCTTTTATTAGGGAAAAGAGCTCACTTGCATTAACAGCTGAACTGATTTCAGCTCAAGGCTCTCTTCATCCTCTACAAAGCCCTAAATCCAAGTGTGTTTGATGAGCCACCTCACAATAATGTCCTCCTAGGACACATGTGGCTGCAATTATAACCAGGTGGTCGTATTTAAGGATATTGTCTTAAAATTGTATATATTTGTGCTTCCCCTGGGGAACGGCCAGCCCAGTCATACCTTCCCACAAGTTTACTTTTCTGCTCTGTATATTGTCAGCCGAAAGATTTTCTTTTCGTAGCCTTAGAAGAAAAATCACGCTGTCTATCCAGCACATTCAGCTATTGTGGAGTAAGGCTACACAAACAGGCAACAGACAGACTAATTCCAATTTAACATCCAAATTAGAGTATCAGCTAGACAGAAAATAGCTGGAAAAAGTGCCTGCATATTCCCTTTCATCAAAACTTTTGCATCTAGGGGAAAAGAGCTGCCAGTCAGTAGAGGACAGGAGTAGGAAACACAAAGATACAGATAAATGGACAGCTGCAGCTTGATGAATAGCAAGATAACTCCTCTGGAAGGTGGGTTTGTGTGCACCAGGGGCACAGGGGGAAAGGCAGACTATGTTGTCCTCTGTAGCTTCACAGCCTGAAGAACTTTGATCTGGTGAACAGTACTCTCTCAGCTGTTTCAACTCTGCGGCTAAGAATCTGAAAAATATCAAATTCTTGAAGAGTAAAGACTTTCAAAGAGCCTGTGAATTTCCAGTGAAACCCGAGCCCGCTGTCAGAGTCTCAATGCTGGAAAACCTGGGATTGATCTCGTACTGTTTTCCCTCCGCAAACCCCCGTGTGCTGTGGGCAAGGACGAGCCTCGTGATCAAACATGATCCTCAGCTCGCCACTGACAGCAGCACGCTCCAGAATTAACGCAGCCAAAATGCCCCAGCCACCAGTGGGCAACTGCTTCAGAAGAAGCTCACGGAGGCGGCAGGGGATGGAGGGTCCTCCGGACAGCTGCTGAGATACTGGTGGCTGATCCTCAGGAAATTAAAAACCAGACCACATAAACCCGCTGTGATAACATTTCTAAAAACGGTCCATCGTACCCCAGAGTATTACCCACGCCATGCCGGCAGGAGCCAAAGGCATGTCCTGGGCACACTGCTTTGCCTCAGAGACTGGCCACAGTCTAGCCCTCCTGTGTGGAAGTATTTTGAAAAGCAAAATCCCTTGCCTATAGGAGTCAATGGCCTCTGCTTTGGCTGTACCCCCTCCACTCCATATGAGGGCTTTTGGCAGAGAAGGCTCGTTGCCTAACCAGTGCCTGCAGCAAGCACCATGACCCACTAAAAACGCCTATCAAGCCGATTTCCAGAGCACCACTATCTACCTGAGTCTGTTCATTAAACCAAGAAAACTTAACCGAGGGAGACGCTGAAATCTTTTGCATGGCTCTGGGAACCTGCTAGGATGGCCCTTGCTTTGTAGCACCATCTTCCAGATAGGCTTCCCCCTGACCCCCAGCCCCCTTGGAATAAAAGAATACATTTTACACTTTACGTGTAGACCATCTGGCCCCTAGGTGGGCATGACAGCAATCCTTACCAACGCTGTTGTTCTCCCTTTTGTCTCTAGAAGCGAGCCCTGAATGCTGGGTGCCTGCAGAGACTACATGTAGCGCTGAAGTTAAGCACCTTTGGGCACACGATAGAAAGCACTGACAAAACAGGCGGAACTTTTCCACTTGGGAAGCATGTGCAAGCCTGGCTACTTAAGAACTGGTATGTCACAGGGGTCTATTTTGGTGCCGGTTCCAAGCCTAAGATCAGTGAAAATCCCATACCAGAGTACTTGCTGCACTTGACTTCCATTGCCTTGGCAGAACTGGCTGGCACAGGGACCCACTTCTCCAGCACAGGTCTGCTGCGTGCCTCTCGGTAGTTCATTCCCTTTGAAGTTACAACTGGAATGATTAAATGCATTGCTCAGAAAACAGTCACAAATCTCTACGAAAGGGAATATGTGCCAGGTTTTATGTATAAGCATTTCTCCAGCTTTCTGCGGCACTGAATTCTCATTTAACTGATTTAAACAGCAAAGAAATACAGAAAGCCAGCTCACAGAGAGAGCAGTTCAACCACAGGACAACGTTATCTCAAGGCAGTCTTAGCTGAAATGCATTAACTATTTAATGCAACACCACAAATAAGCCTGCTTCATGCCCAGAGTGATCAGCCAAGGGAGGTCACAAGGCAAATGCCAGCAGAAATTAATATAACTTGACTCCCAAATATGCAGTTTAAAAAAACCCACACTTTCTTAGTTGGAAATCCCTGGTAGGATTTAATCTGTTTCGCACACCTTGAGACATGCTGTACAATGGACTTTCCCCTTGTCTTACCAGGGTGTTAGCAATACAACCTGTTCATCCAGAGGCCTCCTACCTCTTTCCCCTCAAGAATGGCAGAAGAAAGAAACATTGTGCAAAACGTCTGAAGCATGACAGCCCACCACTCAACACCCTGCTAACACTTGAACTGCACTTCAGTACACTGTTTACCTAAAGCTGGGCAGCGCTCAAAACCTTTCTAATTGCATTCTTCCTCAACTTTCATCTAATACAAGCAAGAATGTTTTAACAGAGATTTGGGATTGGTTTCTTCTGTTGCAACAGCTTACCCACAGCAGATTTGGGGATGGCAAGTCACAATGACTGGAAATCTGTGTTCTTTAAGGTAGATACGTCCTTTCTGCAGCGTACAACAGCATGTAGGGACAGGCTGTAATGGCAGGGCTTACAAATAGCAGGATTCCCCAACACCTTAATTTATGCCTCCGCTGCGAAAGGGTACGATGGACAGATTTCATCTTCTCAGATCACCCTTGCCAAGCAACACACTGAAAGACATGCAAATGCTTTCATTTATGTCACTGTAAGTTTTAAGATATTTGGGAATATTAGAAAAATCCAGTACCTTGCAGGGACTGAAGCATTCATATTTGGACTTCAAAGGATTTATTTGCATCCCCATTCACTTGTAATTTTAAAGACAGTAATTTAGTGAATATACTGAACCAATTTATTTATTTTTTTAAGACTGAAAACCTGTCACTATTTAAGCATATTTTGTCTTCCAATGGTTAAATAAATCATTATCTGTCTACTTTAATTTATACATGTGTTGTCCAAGATTAGAGACAGGTTACACAGAACATACAGTCATGTTCTAAGGCCAAACTGGGCCAGACCAAAGGTCTGTCCAGACCAGGATCCTCTCTCCAGCAGTGACCAAAAACTAATGCCATACAAAGCATATAAGAACATATTTTTTTCCAGTTTCTAGCTATCATGATGTCCCCAATTGGATGTGGTTTCTGCATATTTAGTAGCCTGGATTTCTTTTTTTAACTTGGCAAATCTCTCTCTGAGCCTGCATAAACTTTCAGCACACCCACAGCATCCTGCAGGAAGAAACTCCTCAGTCCAACTACCTGTTGCAGGCCACCTCCTTGGCTTGCTTTGAACCTGTCTCCTCTTCGATTCATTCGATACACCTTCATTTCCATATGTTCCCCTCCTCCATACAATCATGGATGCATAGACCTATCTCACACCCTCAGTCATCTAATTTACACTACAAGCATCATAAGGGCTGACAAAAAGCTGACTTCATTACTCAATACTTTTTCAACCCCATAACTTACACCTACTCCTAATCTTAGCCATACTCCAATAACCCTTGTCAGCCTCAGGACAAACCGCACCTGTACAGCTCACCAGCTGACACAGAAACCACGCAAGGGTTAACAATACTCCTTTGGGTTCATCCTATGTCAGTCAAGACCCCAACTCCAGATCTAACTTTATGCATTTCACAAAGACTGCCACACATTTGCAAACTACTGTTTTTCTTTTTTATTCCACTTGTCATCAGTCTTCCTCCTAGCCCCACAGAGTTGGCCAAGTCTTACAGTAACTTTCAACTCTGTTGAAAACAGTTAACGTTTACCCTGGTGAGACAAGCAGAATAACCACGTTTCCAGCTCAGTGCAAATGAAGATGACTGCTTGCAAAGAGAACCCCCCATTTGTGCCCCGCATGATCTTCAGAGTTACGGAAGAACTTGCCCACTGCCTGAGCACTAACCCTTGCTTCACCCATAGTTAAGGCGTTAGTAACCACCTCAAGATTACCACCCAACACTGGCCTTTCTTTTAGTTTCACAGGCCTTCTCCCTTCTGGTCTTGACTCCAAACTTAGCTCTCCTACTCCCTTCCTCCCAAAACCCAAAGTGCAAATAACATCCTGGCTTTAAATTCAGTCCTCATTAAAAGCTTCTCACACCAATTCTTCATATGCTGCTGCTGCTGTAGATGTCCACACTTGAGGAACACACAGTGCTTAGCAGCTTCTCTGAGGCTGGGCCTGTTTTGCCCGTGACAGTAATTGGTGAATGATCTCTCCCTGTCCTTGTCTTGACCCACGAGCCTTTTGTTTATTTTCTCTCCCCTGTCCAGCTGAGGAGGGGGAGTGATAGAGCAGCTTGAGTGGGCACCTGGTGTCCAGCCTGGGTCAACCCACCAGAACCCCAGAGGTCTAACATGAAGACCATTGCCAGCAGCACAGCTGGGCCTATAGCTAGCTCCGAGGCAGTCGGTGGGTCACAGACTATTTTGAAGTGAAGGGTTGGGGTCTGCGTTCAGGAAAGAAGGTGTGGCGGAGCAAGCCTAATGTGCTGGCAGGTGGATCCTGCGGGCTTAGGGTGGTGTATGGGATCAGGATAGCCATCTTTTGGCCTCTTTCAGGTCATTTGGTGGCAAGTTCAAGGTAGTGGTCAGGTTAAGGTTTGAGTTCAGAGAAACAAGAATTGCAGAGAAGAATTTACAGGCATGTTCTGCAGGTACCTCACATCTAAAATGAAGGCTCGTGCCAGAAGACTAGGTCAACAGAAGCTCAGGACCCAGCTTCTTTGTAGATCAAACAGTGCCCAGAGAGTGAGGACAGGGGCCATCACGGACCAGCAACAAGATCCATGGCAGGGAAAGTGGCAGGAACTGAACTGCAGCAACACACTGTCAGGGCCCTGATGAGCCTCACCTGGCCCCACACCTGATGCCCTTGCTCTAGGAACCCCATTTCAGCTCAGCCCTGTCTTCTGGATGGACCTGTGCAGTGGGTAGCCTTGCCTCCAGTCCCATCTCCTGCCTGGATCCTGACCAATATTCAGCAAGAAACCTACTTTTCAGCTTCTGTTGTTGGGACGTGGGCCTGAGCATCAGCTGTGGGAGGTTGGTTGGAAGATACAGGCTTCTGGGTAAATTGGCTAAAGTGAGGATTAAGATCAAGCTCAGCAGAAGTGGAAGAGGTGTTTTAGAATCCCTCCAGAACAATAATACTGGTTTTTACTGGCACGGGTTTCCTTAATTAGGTTTGGAGCAGGTAGGTGTTGCTGGACTGCAGGTGAAGCAAGGGCTGCTGCTGAGGCCAGGGAGGACCTCAGCCAGCAACACTCTCACTTGTCTTTCGTAAGACTGTTAATAAAATCCACAGCGCCGGTGGTAAAAGTAGTCACTGTTTCATACCCCAAGAATGACTTTGCTTTTGGGTTTAAAAAAAACTTTCCCCTGTCATTACAAGATGTAGAGAGACAAATATGCAAAAGACATTTGCAGCACAGAATATGTAATTGGAATCAGGCCAGGATCATTTATGACTTGATGACCACCATCTCAGCGTAAACATATCAAAAAGGGACAGCAGCAAATCCTTCACGCTGTGCCGCACAGAGTCTGGTATTAATGACTCTGCCAGAAATGCTGCAAACAGATCAGAGCTTTCCAAATCAGACAACATGCTTCCTGGAAGCACTTTTAGCCTTGATGGTAATAGGAGCTGTTGTCACATTATCATAAAGGTCTCCCATATGAGATCTAGTCCGATTTTGCAGCAGATGTTGAATAAGGATTGCTTGATCTTAACCTGTGTCTCAGCTGCAATTCCACTGTTGGAATGAGAAGCCAGCAAGGCCAGAAAGTGACACAGAGGAGGACTGTTCCCATTTTCATTTGAGACATCAGGAAATTCCTCCAGAAGCCTTCAAAGTGTCTTCCCCCAGTTCAGTAGCTAACCAGAGCAAACAGGCACTTGGCCCTGTCTTAAGAGGAAATCAACTTCTATGACCCTCCTGGAGCACTGGTCTGGTTAGGTCTGGAGGGAAGAGCTAAGTTGCAGCTGCCACTGCCTTGCTGGTCTGGCCCAGCAGAGCCAGAGGGATGTGGTATCAGCCAACCTAACCACACACCAGGTCCCAGGCAAGGAAAAAAAACAAAAACCACTTTTACCAAATTTAAGCATTTATGTATCTTAAAAAAAAAAAAAGTGACAAAATCACAAAGGTCTGTTAACACAAATTTCAGGTTCATTGTTTTTAATTAATCCATGGCAGCCCATCCTGTGCTTAGCCGGAGCTGTGCAGTACTCTGTGCCACTGGGGTCCTGCCTTGCACCTTCACTGATTAGCCACCAATATTCCACTAACAGGCATGGTCATCCCCTTCTTGTACAAAATTCAGCTGAAGCCAAAACTCTGAATGCTTGCATCCCATACCTCAGGAGCAGCCAGTTTTAAGGTTTAGGATTAGACTTCAGTCACTGGGCTTTCTGGTCCTGTGCTCAGGCAAGTAAACCATATTCTTTGGGCTTTGCATAAAAATAAGCCTACATTTTTCAGAAAAAAAGCATCTGTAATATAACTCTAGAGGACCGAGAGCTTTGGGGTTCAAATAATGCTGTTGTTTTCAATTCTAGACAGAGCAATAAGGAGAAGTATTTAAGTTAAGACAACAAAAGAAGTCTTCTCATTTGCCATCTGTAAAACATTTTAGTGCAGGGAAAAAATAGTGTCAAGACTACACTTCTGAAAACTTTTCTTTGATTAGTGCCATTGTACCTTGTCAGTAAATACGGCGAGAATGAAGCGGGATTGTCCTGCTCGGAAAACATCGGCATGGATCCTCCCATTATCCAGAGGCGGAAATACAACATGAGAATCACCTTCAAAGAAGAACATCTTGGTTAGCAATACGCTACTAAGAACTAAGGCCTCCAGCAAATATTTTGTTGTGATAGATCTCCATGCTCTGCTCCGTGCCTAGAAGTGAGTCAGCTCAGTGGTTTAGGCAAAATTCAATTTTGCCACCCCATGCAGGATAACAAACGTGCCGACACTCAGCACAGACAGCAAGCTACGTTGTTGTGTTCCCTCTCCTTTCATCTGTGCGTTACTGAGAGCAACTGGCATATCTCAGCTACCAATGACAAAGGCAGCATTTTGAAGGACAAATCCATCACCCTGCTGTGGCTCAAACCACAGAGTTTTGCTATTGACCTCTACCTAAATACAGAGGGGAAAAACATGGCTGTTGTCTTAAAAGCTATTATCTTTCACTCATGCTGGCATAGGAGTAAGGACAAGCTCCACTGGTGTTTCTCATGCTGTGTAATCTTAATCCCTGGAAGGACTTCTGTGGGCTGGCACTCCTCCACCTTTCTGGGAACCACTTGTCAAGGGAGAAGCAAGGGCATCTGGCTCCTAGAGCAGCACAGGGAGTTGCACACGCAGCACACCCCCATGGAGGTGTTTGTTTTCTCCCCTGCAATATGTCAAGTCCTGCTTGGAGCACACCAAGCAGCAGGTATTTGCAGGCAGAGCTTTTCTTGTGACTCTTAGCGAGCCCAGCACTGAAACTAACTGCATGCCACTGAAAAGTCAGCCCAGCACCAGAGTGTCCCCCTGTATTTAGGGCAGGAAATACTTGCAGATGACTACAAGGCTGTAAGGGCAACCACTATAAATTAAAAGAGAATCTGAACTGAAAACACTGCGATATTCTTGTCTCTGCCCAGCTGAAGTTTTCTAGACTATTTTCCAAGACTAACTTTGTATTAGGATCTACTGTCTAAGCTTTCTGAGTCTTTTGGGATACCACCACACAACGTTCATTTTTGTCATATACACAGAAATACATGGTCAAGTCCATTCATACTTACGTAGCTTATCACCAAAGCAGCTCTCTTCAAAAAAGGCCTGGCAGTATACAGGAAATTCTGGTTGTTATTTGCAGTCAGGTAGCTGAAATATAAGGAAACAAATATTTGTTGAAATACTTTGAAACAGTAACTCATTTTTCAAACTGGAAAAAAAGTGGTACATTGTTTTAACCACCCTAAACTAACATGCAGTAATAATGACATCACTCTTACTCTTCAAAGCTCTTTCCACATGACTTCAGTAAAATATTGAGACCACTTCAAATAATAAACACTATAATACACTGCAGTTTCCACATCAAAATCTGGTTTGGGTTTGTTTTGGTTTTTTAAATCATCAATAAACTCCTTAATCCTCAGAAAACTCTAACATATGCCATCTTCAGACTCCCAGAAGCCTACACCGAGACACATTTTTAAAAGGTCACTCAAAGAGAGCAACTCAATTTTAGGCCATGATTAAAATGCAAAAACTCCTTGTTCCCAGCTCTCTGCTCAGTTTCTAGAGATGGGAATAACTGTCTAGCAGAACTAAACTTATTTTAAGCATTTGTTTTTTTTTAAAGTGTATCCTGCACACTTAAGTTTCATCACAAGTCTGCTGACAAGGTGTTATAATAATTAACTGCACAGAGACAAACACACAGGTGGCTTATTGTAGTAGTAACGTTCATAAAAACCTTCCTGTTTCTCCATGAGTTAAATTAAACTGTATCCGGAGCCAAAACTACACATTTATTTTAATATAGAGTAGAAGAACTTGCCAAATTCTAAGGACCTTTCTTAATATAACAAACGGTGCCATACCTATGACATTAATTCAATGATAATTCCATTTCTATTGAACCTTACAGAGGCTTCATCATTCTAATAAAGCAATGAGAAACAAAGAGAAATACAGAAGAGACAACAGGAGTATTTTAAGCATATAGGAGCTAGAAAACTATTGAAAAAATGACAAATAATTTTAAGATGTTGTAAATAGCAAGTAAACAAAATAAATTCAGAAGGAAAACATTTGCAGGTTCCTCTGTGTAACATACAATCGGTATTGGGATACTCTATTTAAATGATTTACAAAAACTGCAGCATGAATCACAACACCTGCGCACAAGTTACCTTTCCAAGCATGAGAGCATCATATGTTTCTCCTGTGAACATCTAGCATATAAAACGCATCTGATTTCCTCTCCAAATTCCTCAAGACAGTCTATCATCTGATTGCTTCCACTCTTCAAGTCTTTGAAAAAACAAGATTGCAGCACTTCCTAATACTGCCAAGAATCTTTAATATCTGGCTTTTTGTTCAAATTTTCTATAGTAGGAAGTTTGCAAGCCTGGTCACCATGGCAAGATGGAGAAAAGATTACACTGCAGACAAAAGCATCAGGGGCAAAGCCAGCAAGAAACAGAGGCGGCATTTAACAAGAAGAAAGAAGTACATCTGGGTGCTCTCTACAAAATAACTGCTCTTCAGAAAACTTTCCCTACGTGTCGTGCCTAAAACTCAGGAACCAAACCATACATCGTAAAGCAAGACAGATGACTTTCAGTCTTTGGTGTCTACTTATTTACAAATGTTGACATTTAAGCACCGAATCCAACTTAAATGTCAGACTAGTCTTCAAGGGCTGAACTCTGCAAAGTGCAAAGTTTTTTGAGCTCCCACTGATTTTAATCAGGCTCCAGCAAGTACAAGTGAGATGAAACTAAGCCTTCAGCTTTCTCTCTCCATGAAAGGTCAGGTTGGCCTTCAAGTGTTCACCATGGCCCTGCTCCAAAGCCCACCGGAGCCAAAAGGAAAGACTCTTGGTGACTTTAATAGCATTTGGATCAAACCCTGGTCTTTTGTTCCCTACTGGAACCTTTTATGAAACTCAACCCCCTTGTGATTTGCAGCAGGAACAGAAGTGTTGGGTTGCATTTTGTTTATATTTTTATGGGTGGAGGGAGGAGAGCCCTCTATTAATCACATTGCCTGACTCTTTTCAAGAACCTGTTTTCACTCGCTTGTAGTTTTAACTAACTGCAGCACTTTGGGCAGAAATTTTCCATTACAAATATTTGCTTTAGGTGGAATTATTCTGGGAAAAGATCAGCCAGAACAGTTCAGCTTTTTCTCCAAGACTTCAATTAGAGACAGAGGAGTAGTTTTATTGGTGTCAAGAACTCTGCCAACATCATCCTGGAGAAACTGCATCACCTCACACCAGTGACCTAAAAGTCGGGAGGCGGCCGTTACCTCCGGGCCACGTGTTTGCCACCTTCCAGAACAGCCACCTGTGGTCGGGCCAGATACGTGCCCAGGGGCCAGCACCTGCGGGGAGGTGGGGACGCGCGGACCCCACTGCTTTGCCACGCTCAGCGGGGATCTGGCTTTCAACAGATCAAGTTTGCATCGAAGATGTTCCAGCTGGAACAACTGCTAGGGACAACAGGCTGTTTGTGAAGGTAGCCCTTCAGCAAGAAGAGTAAACTTCATTTTAGGCTGCCGAGGCTCAGGAAAGCGTGTCTGTGCTTCAGGGCCTTGCAAACACAGGTCTGGAGACTACCACAGAGCATAGAGGAACCCTCATTATTACCACCTCTCTGTTCCCTCTCAAGCTTGGCCTGAGGAGAAAATTAAAGCCAGAAAATGAACATAAATGGAAGGCAGTAGTTGCTCTTTCATCCTTGGCAGTACAGTACAGGAACGCTTACTCTTTAAACATCACGACTTTGACTTTTTTTGTCTGCCTACGAGTAACTAAAGCGTTGCCCACATCTCGCACCTTCCTTGCAGCAAGCGTAACACCATGCAAGCTACCACGGTTTCAAGGCATGAGTTTATCTGCAAGTCAGAGTCAATTTGAAGCGCTCCGCTGAATTGCAGAGTAGCTCTGGCCACTGCAGAGCAGGCCTTTTGAAAGCGTTTCAGAAAATCCTGACAGGCCCCTCACAAGTTATGTTGTGGAGCAGCAACACCTCTAGGAAAAAAAGAAATCCCTGCATTGGCATCAACTGCAATTCACCACCTCTGTGCTAGAGAGCAGATGGGCAGCAAGCAAGAAGGAACCAGAATGAAAGCAATGGGTAACCGGGAATGGGCGAAGCAAGAGTTCAGAGAGCCGTGAGCTTTCTGATCCTTCCTCCAAATGCATTTTCTACTTCGCAGCTTCAGTTAAGAAATGCTCCTTTCCATGATAGTTCTATTAAGAAGCAAGGCTTTTCCATTTTGAGAAAGCTGCTGTCCTAACGTCTATCTGGAAACCATGAAAGATAACATGGTTCATGGCTTGGTAATCCAGCTGTCCACCCATCAGATCAACCTGTGGGAGCGACATAAACGTATGGCTATGCTCAGTGCGTCAAAGCTCTACAAGAACCACATGGTTTTCCAGAGTACCTTACTGAGGCTACTAGTTGCTTCAGGGAAGGTAAATAGTAAAACATCTCATGTCTGGTGCAGGCAAAGAACAATACACAGTTTATGTATTAAAATCAAATGAACTGCAAACGGGACCTGGATGAGGAAGTTTGCTAAATGTCAGTGACACACAGCATGTAAAATTGCAGCTTGCAAACACATCTAAAGTTACATTGAACTTTGCTCAGACAACCTTAAGATCAGCCAAAGCTCTTTATTTTTTCTTTAGCTAGGACAATCAAAGAAATTACTATTACAACAATTTAACTGTTTTATACCTGTTTTAAACAGCTGCCTTGTATAAAGTCATTTACAGGTCAGATTTCCATGCATTTGCCAACCACACCAGGCTGCCAAACATCCCACTGTTCATGGGAACCACTCCCTATCACCTGCTCCACCTCAGCCAGCATAATGTGGCTCCCCATGCCAAAACACACACACGCATTCATTCCCACACGAGAGCAGGCGTGGGACATACGTAGGAAAACTGTATTGATAGTAGCTCTGTACAGCAAAATACTACCTTGAGAGTAGGTGAACATTTCAAGGTGTGGGTCTGCCAGCTTTTCATAATGACACAATAAAATTAGAGGAGGAAATCCAGATCTCCAGGTTTGCTAAACGAGTGCGAAAAGAGCCCATTTGGGGCAGAGGTTCCACCTCTGCTTTGTGCCAGCTTTCCCACAAAGCAACCAGCATGTAATTGCCTACTTGCTATCTTTTAAAAGCCTTTCAGGAATACTCCCTGAAGCAACCAGAATCACAACAAACAATAAATCCAAGAAATGCTTAATAATGCAGAGACTTCTCTCACACAGTTCGAGCAGAGGCCAAGACAGATATTTGGCAGCTCTGGCTTCCTGAAAAGCACGGCTCATCCTGAAATCAATTACATCATCAGGGCACCCAGAGGTTTTATAATTGAAGACAGCAGGGTAGGTGGCCTAGTAAAACTCAATACCATGCAGTTTACAGGAATGTAAACTTTGCTGGTACCAGATGGACTGTGTTAATCAAAACAAACTTCTCTGAGAAGCAGGCAGCTTTTTAATTTGCCTGTACCATTGGAGGCATCTAGAGTTTACAGAAAGGAGCCGGGCAGCTCCTCAGCTGCTGTTCATTGCCACAGCTGTGTGAGCCATCGCAGACTGGTATCAGCAACACAGTCATCCGATGCTGCAGCTGACTCAGCTTCAGCATGCAACGTGAACTTGCTCTCGTGTTCTCTTTGAAGGCTTTCTCAAGGGAAGTGAACAAACAATTAAGATGTATGATGGATGCTTCCCATTGGGGACATCTAAAAGACCATGATAAGTGTGCAGTAGAACAAGCTCTGGTATTTTGAGAGCTTGTTTTGGCCGGGTCCCTCTGCTGTGAGAAGATCATTGCTCCCATTTGTATTCTTCTCAGGAAACATATCCAACTCCCAGCAACTGCCAGAGTTTTGAACCAGTGCTTTCAAAGCCCTAGTACTAAAGGAAGACAGTAGAAGGATAAGCATAACAGCAAGACTGTTAACTTATTCTTAATTATTGGTAACAGCAAGACACCTCTAATCAAGACATTTTTAAACTTTGAAGTGGCTATTCTAAGTGAATGTCAAAGCTTTAGGTTATTGGTAGATACACACCTAATTCCAAACCAGTTTGACAGACTCCCTTGCTAAGAATGCACAAGTTTTACAGGCACCATGTTTTGTCTATAGACACCACCTTACCTTTTCTACTAAAACACGACTTCCTTATAATCTGTCCAGCCAGCTACATCTTATATTGGAGAAGTATCTTTTCAAAGTAGCTCAGCCTATGTTCATCCTTGAGGGCAACCACCAAAGGGCAAGTGTATGTGATATCCCAGGGAAAAAACAGAAATTAAAATCCATCCTGGAGTAGAAGAATTGAATTAAAAAAAAAGAAAAAAAAAAAAAAGAAAAACCAATATATTCCAGACACATCTGGATTTTTAACTTGCTTAAAATACCTGTCAATGTAGGGAAATAAAATACCAGTCATAGCTACAGGTTTTGCAAGGAAGAAGAAAGAAAAGCCCTCTTGCTTCCTTCTTTATGAGTAGTCTTGACATTCCTCACAGCATGTGTGGCATCCTTGCTCCTTATCTCCCCAGAGAGCCTTAAAATCCAGCCACCACTACCCACACAGACCCAGATGCATAAACACACAACAAACAGAAGCAGTTTTATGGACTCTTTAGGGGGCCACAGAGAGATTTTATGAAAGTCACAACTGTTTTAACTCATTTGCACTGAAAATGTCACGTATTCTTCATGCACGTTTTCAGTTGTGACCGCATTTGGAGCTCTTGCTGTTTATTGGATTTTCGGGGAAAGCAGAGCAGGGCATAACTGCATTGGCATATACAGCAGAGAAGGCGATCCCACTCATGGCTTTTGCTTATTCTTTTAGGCAATACATACCTCATTCTGTGTGGGATGAAAGTAGAGGAAGAAAACTAGGAGGAACAGGGAAAGGAGAGAGAGGCACAGTAAGGGATCAGGAATAGAAGGAGAAAAAAGGAAAGTAGCAAAATGCACTTAACAGATCAAAGACCTGACCAAGAAGATGAAAAAGGGCTTCCCTTCATACCAGACATTCCACCGACGCGACAAGGAGACAAGGTGGAGCGGGGCTAACAGGAAAAATAAGACCTCATCAAAGCATGGCCACCCTCTGCCAGATCTCAGGAAACCAAAGCACCGTGCCTGCAATTTAAAGCTTCCATTGATTTCAGCCATTTTATTTTGTCTGCATCTCACACACCTGAGGCACTGAAATCCACTGTTAGGCTCATTATTCCCTGTCCTAGGCCAGTTAAGGGCTGGTATAGAGGTACTGCAAGCAACTGCATTATAAGCAGCACTCATAGCAGCTTTGGCTGGTCCACACATTCAACTACAAATCCTTATTTTCAGCTGCTTGTTCTTTTGACAAGCTTTATTCATTCAAGCTGAAAGTTTTCCCTTCCAGGAGCTTGTGTCAAGCTGAATTGTTTTCTTCTTTGAAAGTATCAGGTAAAACAGTTCAACTGGTCCTGAAAAAGCAATTAGAGAGATTTGCCCATATCAACAAAGTTGTGCAACCAGTTTATTGGGAAGACTTCAGTGGGTCTGTACTTTGGAGCAGGGATTTGAAATTTAGTAGAGGGACTGCAGAGATGCTCCTGTTGCTTTCAGCAACAACTCACTCTGCTTCCAGGCACGTGACAAGCCGCTGGGGAAAAAAAATATCTCCATCTGCAATGCGCACTAGAGGTTTGTATCAATTCCTCAGGGCCTCTAGCCCTAACAAACACACCTAGCAGGAGCCTGCAGGAACAGCATCAGACCCTCCTTGCATTGCTTCTGCAAAGCCACTGAGATAGGAGACTCTATCCTGCAATGCTTGTGTCCAGCCTGGAGGAGACCATTTGCTTGGACTGCAGAGGGCTGAAAATTTGTGTCTGAAGAACAGGCTATGAGTATGTGTTACAAGGAAGAGAGGGGATAAAGGAGAACGAAAGAAAGGTAGGCATAAAGAGGAATGGGATGGGAACAAAGAGGAGCCAGGAAGGAGAGAAAGGAAGGGAAAGATGGAGATACATGGAGACAGTCAGACTTCTGCTGCTGTCAGAGATTCAGCAGCAGTATCCAAGGAATCTGTTGCCACTGGAGCTCCATTCACTTGGGTCCCCAGCGAGCACTCAGGAGTTGGACTGCGGCACCAGAGGCAGGATAGAGCCCGCCATCCCCAGAGCAGCTCTGCTTGAGAAAGCAGCTGTGCTTTCAACAAACCCATCTAGCACGAGCAGATGGACACAAAAACCCAGAGGATAGCCAGGACTCCTCCAGATTGACTGCTGCCTTTGTGTCTTTGCAAAGAAAAGAGCTGGCAGCTCTCGAATACAGTCTTTTCAAAAGGCAGCATGGCACCCGTGGGCCACGGTCACTCTGCAGGGGCAGGCTCGGTAAACGGGTCTGCTTGCACACAGGCAGGGAGTATGTGGTCCGCAAGGGATCCAAAACGTGCTCTCTCATCACAAACAATTAGCTGACTCACTGGCAAGAGGGGAGGAGGTTATCCTCAACTCACGCAAAAGGCTCTGTCATTGTAAGTGGAAATTATTGAGGTGTCCCTGGGAATTCAGTGTCCTAGTAAAAACTTACAAACGAACCATAAAAGACGCGGAGGCCGGCTGCATTGCTTTGGTGGTCTCCATAATGCACTTCATGTCAGTAAATACACACTAGTCCAAGTAGGCTGCTAATTTACAGAAGGAACCACGGTGGCTTTAAAATTATGTATGTGCAATTACAGAATTAAGGCTCTAACTTTTTGCCATTGTCTTTACCCAGGATCCCAGTAAGCAAACTTTAAAAAAAAAAAAAAAGAGACAGAAATTTAAAACTTTATCACAGAAGAGGAGGAATAAATCCATTCTATTGGTAAAATATGGCAGAGAAAGAGCACAGAAATCAATGCCTGTGAGACTGTCAGTCTCCTTCTGCCAAGTCTCCTGCAATCCACACAGAAGAGGAAAGATACACGCCTCAAAGTAGGAAACAATACATACTACTGCTAGCAACAGCAAACTATCCTGGATTCAAATACAGTGCCAACAAAAGATCAAATAAGGAATGGGGCGGGGGAACCACCAACAAAAAAAACAGCACAAAACAAAACCCACCATAATCAGGCTGTCTACCTACTTCTTATGAACAAACACCCTGCACCATGCACCAGCCCCCAGAACACGCAGCGAGGACTCAGTGAGGAGCACAGTCCAGCTGTAAATACGCCCCGCGAAGAGCAGGAGCCTGAGCACCCAGCCCCACAGCAGGGATAGATGTGCTCACCCCTGCACGTCCACCAGGATATGGCAGGAGCAGCAATGAGCTCCCCTGGCCAAAAGGCCCATCACTTCCTCCTCCATGCATCAGCCCTAAAAATAGCGATAGGCACGGATAGAAGCATGAGGCAGGTAAGTGTCAGCTGGTCCCAATCCCAGCTCCTGCAACACTCTTTAAGGAATTTAAATAACTTGCTGGTACAGAGTTTGACTTGAGGAAGGAGGGGAAGAAAGCAAACTTTTACAGCTGAGCCTGCTCTCAATCAGGGCAAGTGCTCAGTTGGTTGGTTGTGGTTTTTTTTTAAATACATTTGCTGGGCTGAACTATATTTTTTAAGTCATCGTTTGGGGTCAGCCCAAAAATAAACTTTTTGCAGTGCTCGGAGAGGCACAAAATGGTTTAGTTGTGAGCATTTCTGGTAAATCAAGTGAAAGTGGCAAGTGAAAGTCTGGTTTCAGAAAGGAATGTGGGCACAATTTGCAAAGAAACATGGGGAGAAAATAAGCAACTGAACCCCCCTGTAAATGTAGCCTGGAGAGTATTGCTTTATTTCAAAACCTATTTGTTTATTGGGTTTTTTTTAATTCTTCCATAATTTACTTGTAATCTGAAACTACTTGTCAAATTCATTTTAAACCCACATTTTTCACTTAAATGGAGAGGGGGGAAAAATCACGCATCCACAGTTTGAGTCTTTGCCTTTGAGATAAGAAGATGGAAAGAGGAGCAGTTATCACACCAGTATGATGGGGTAGGGGACCTGTGGACCTTCAGGACAGTAAAACAGAGCGTGTATGAGCGTTCCCAGCCTTAATGTCCAAGAACCAATTTATGGCCACCTAGAAAGAAACAGCAAGTGATAATGAGAAAAGAAGTGAAAATAAGTGATAGGCAAAATTTGGGGGGGACTTGCATGCATTTGATAATCTTCCCTCCTCCTCCTCCCCTGACTGCATCTGCCTTAGGACAGCAAGCTCTAAAGGCTGGGTTAAAGGACCACGTTAGCACAGACGTTGTGGGAACAGGCAGTGAGCAAGGAGAGAGCAGGACCTACTGTACAAGGCACTACTGCAATAGCAACAGTTTGCTTATCATAGGAGTTAATGAAGACCAAAACGCTTCCATGGGTTCTCCTGAAGAGGCCCTGTAAATCAAAAGAGGTTATAACCTATTCATTTACACTGAGAATTTTCCCAAATTCACGCAATGGACAGGGATGGCCCTTGTTTGGATCCAGATTGTCTGTCAAAAGCCACCACTGGCAGAGATACTAAATTCAGCTGTATTGTCCTCAAACTGAAGCTTGGCTTGTTTTCCACAAACTTTTCCTTCAAAATGAAACCCATGCACCAGCTACTCAAAAACCAGTTTACTGGATGTCAATGCTAAATACTTCAGGAAGAAGGTATTTCCTTTCTGGAAAATTCTTAATCTGACATTTCATCTGGCATGTCCCTTTGCTTCTGTCAGATTAAATAAAGCAATCCGTAAATATGTCACAGCCATCTCTAAATACAAAATAAATGGTAAAAAAACCCCTTCCTTACTCTTTTCTTGTTAGGAAACTGTCTGTCATTTTTAACATCCTCAAAAATAGCTTGTTCTTTTTAAATATGAATGACACGAGTCTGTTAGCAATATAGCAAAGAAGCAAAATAACATTCTTCAGAGCTGGTATCCTTTCAGAGAAACTTTTTGATGTTTGCAATCAAATGCAACTCAATGCCAAAGTTATACTGCAACACAGAAAGAATCTGAAAGAAAACAATTCAAAAATTGGCAGCAAATGACTTCTTTTGTCAGCAGCCCTGTAAGTAAATTGTGCCTGTGCTATTACTGTTGGCATGAAATACCAAACATTATACTTCCAATGACTTTTATTTCTGTCACTTTTCCACACAATCATCTACACACAAGTCCTTAAATTCTCCAAATTAAAAATGGACCGGTTCTTTCATCACAGGCAGTCATGGTTCGGTTATGATAGGGTTCATCTGTGAAAAATAAAAATTAAAATCTGCAATAGCCAGTAAAGATTAGTGGCTTGCTTTAAATGGATTTCCTCTGCAAAGCTGTTCTTTATATCTCATCTAAACAGATAATAAATGGTAAAAGCCAAAAGCACATCAATAAAAGAATAATTCTGAAACTTGGCAGAAGTAGAAAAAATAATTACATTTTATCCTATTTTGACCACAATTCAGTCTCAACTACTGCCAGAAAAATAAGACCACAAATATTCCAGTCTTCTTTAAGTCACTAAGATACTTGCTTTGAACTGCATTGGCAACTTCCAAAAATAAGCAGTAGCAAGAAAACTACACCATGTTGTAGTCTCCATCTCCACAGAAGCGGGTTTAAATGCTGATGTTTAAAAGCCTGGCAAGCGTGAAAGATCCCGCACAGTTGCTCACAGGAAAGTTTACGGGACCTTGCGCTCAGCCAAAAATACGAGCAGCTTCTGCCTTGGGGATTTTGCAGCAGCCTGTATCGCAGCCCCCAACCACGTCAGACTTTTACAAGATGGGACTAGAGCTGACACTCAGCATCACTCAGGTGCGTACTTGCAGGGACAACTAAACCTTCCCACGTAACCGATAGCCTCTCTTCCCCAGACGCCCCACGCCAGAAGCCAAACATCTCCTGTTTGGCTTGAGGGAAACCCACAAACACCCATCGTGAAGTTTGTTTGAGGCTCCATCCCCTCCAATGTAGCCGTGGTCTGGGTTGTTCTGGCAAGCCACGACCAAGATCACGTTAACAAAGTCATCTCATCTCCTCCACAGCCCCACCACGCAACACATCTCCGCGCTGCCGACGGGAAACCTGCTCTGGCTACTACGCCGGCGTCCTGCGGCATCACACCTCTCCCACAGGCCAAGCAAAAGGAGGGTGCGAGGGCGTGGGCGGATGGGCCCTGGAGGGCAAGAGGGAGACACACGTCATGGGAAAGGTTGTAGGTCCCTCAGGGGATACTCCCGTGGTCTGTGCTTGTCTGGACTCCAAACAGTGACGGGATCCGGTCAGAAGCGACGCAGATGTCCAGACGAGAAGGCGGAGGTGATGGAGGAGGGGAAAGGTGAGAAGCGGTATCTGAGCTGCCACAAACAGGTCTGCTTGTTCTTCAGGAACGGTGGTGGCTCTTGCAGGACTGTTGCTGCACAGGTGCGTGGACACAGCCAGGACCTGGGCCTCGACGGCCTCCAGAAGACTCGCTACAGAAGAACGGCGGCACAGCCTCCGCTCCGCCGCCCATTGCCGCTAAAGCAGGAGAACCGATTCTCCCAAATTCGCTTGTAAAGACACCCCGGGACAAGCAGTGCTGCAACAAAACTGATCTAAAGACTCTTGCATATATTTGCTTGCAGGAAGCAGGTATTTTCATTGAACTAACAGATTCTTTTTCTCTTCTTGTTGCCCTTTAGTATTTGCACTGCATATGTTTGATCCCATTATATGTTGAAGAATTAAGAAAAAAGTACCAGCCAGCGCAGATAATATTGCCGACCAAGACTGAAGACAGAGAGCTGCCGTTATTTCTGTATTTGACTTATTGATTAAATGTAACATTCGTAAAGCAGCAATCAGAATTGCTATTCTGCAAACATTCCCAGAGAAATAAAGACTTGTTCCAAGTGCCAATCACATATACTCTTGTGGTTAAAATGCAATTAAACAAGTAAAGCATCCAATATACCCACAAGCCAAACAAAAACAAATCACAGAAACCTGAACTGTGGAGCAAAAACAAAGGCAAGATTTTAAAAACATAATTTAAAAATGAAAAGCGTCAGTACAGGCTGTCGTTTGTAACCCATTGTAAAAACTTTCAGCTAACATGTGTATGTGTTATTTATACATAGGGAAAAGGTTCTTTTTCCAAAATACGTCTCAGTAAGAAAAATGTTGTGTAACAGTAATGCTTTACTTATTCCAGAAAACTGTCTTCCTTTTTTATGCTTTCTGGTTTACTTTTAAAGTTTTTTTTTAAGCTGTGAAATGGATGGAAGAAAAACATTCTTGAATTAACTATGTGAAACTCTTGCCCTCAGACCCTGAAGAAAGAAAGTTGTTCTAAGAAGAGTAAGAATAATACCAAACAAACATACTGATTCAGCAGTCTCTGTTTGATTGCCAGAAACCAATACAGATGGCAACAACCTCACCAAAAGCCGTCAGACTCACCGACAACAAAGAGCCAGAGGCAGAAACCATGCCAGGGGGACACCGGGGACCGCTCCGGCGAGACCCCGCAACCCAACCGAGCGAGCGGCCAGCCCTGCACCCTGCCATCTCCCACGGAAAGATGAGGCCAGGCGTTTTGGAAGAGCACAGCCACACATCTTCACAAAGAGCGTACGCTTTCAAATCATACTTATCTTGTGGATCCCACATGAGTAAGAAAGGAGCAATCTCCAGACCAGCAGCAGTTTCTACTACATTTGGCCATCGCGCACCCCTCCCGTGGTGCTTAGCATAGGAGGCACCAATGCTAGGGACGCCAGCCCTGGCTCAGAGCTTCTCCTTTTGGGCGACGGGTCTCCAACCTGCCCTGCTCGGGGCAGGGGGTTACTGCGGTGTTTTCCAAGGAGCAGAGAAGCGGTGGAATGGAGTTTACCTAAGTGGCTGCTGCCTGTCAAAGCTTCCCCCAGAGAGCACAAGCTCACCCAAGTGCACTTTGCTTGAGCAAAGCTATTGCGTCTGCTTCAGTTTTGTTTCCTTGAATTGATAGCTGAGGGCTACAATGGAGAAGGCAGAAAAGGGCGCTTTTCACAAGGGCCAGAAAGAAACAGATTTTACAAGATGGATGGAGCATACCAAGGCAAAGTGTTGATGAACGTACTGTGCTTCGGGCAACTTCATAAAACTCACATTACAAAAATCACTACAAATCATCTGCATCATTTTAAAGTCTTGCCCCAACCATACGTGCTGCATTACCCCATAGGCTGCTCACCTCAGGTAAAAAGAAAAATTCTGCCCAATTCACCAGTACCTATTACAGAGCAATAACCCACTGCTCCCTTTTTTTGTTTGTTGGATTTTTTAACCTCTAGTGAGCTTGTTTTAGTGCCCTGAGCAGATCCAGGAGTCTCTCCCTTTGCAAACAGCCACCTGACAGCACGCCAGAGTGGCTGTCTCCAGAATTAGGACAGAGACGTCGAAACGCACGGAGGCAAATCGATCCGATCGATCTCTCGGAGAGTTGAGAAGCACACAGTCCTTGGAGACCTTTATTTTTTCAATCTGCAATCCGCAATGAAAGGGCCTGGCAGTAAACTGGAGAGAGCCAGTTTTATAAGCTGGGAGGGAAATGATTATAGAACTGTAGCAGTTCAGGGATCTTCCAGCTGGTTTAAATGATTTGACTTCCTTATGAGCATACTGAAAGGGGAAGAAGAAGGGGAAAAAAATAAATAAATAAAAAATTCCTGAAGGTCAGCCATGAGTGCTATAGGTATCACATGAAATTGAGTCCGCAGTTTATTCTCAAACATTTAATGTAGAGATGGGGACCAGGGGAGGAAGGAGAAATACAGAGGAGGAACAGAGGTTACTGCATCCATATGCAAATATGGATTAAGGAACCAGATTGTCTCCTGCAATATCTTACGCAAATGAGCAAAATCAAGAGAGGGACCAGAGAGCAACACAATCTACCCCGAGCTCCCCTGACCACAGCGGGCAGGCGCTCAGGTGAGATGTAAAATCAGATTTTCCCAGAAAGTTCTGAACTGACTCCACTCCGCCACAGCTCAAAAGGCGGCGTTTGCTGCTGGGTGAAATACTGCTTCCCGAAGGGAACAGAAGCTGGTTCTTTGCCTCCTTCACTTAGTTTTCCCTTTTTATTACACAGGCTTAGCTATTATATGTGCCATACTGATAATTTCACAGGGAAGCAGTAACATTTCTAAAATACTTGGAGGGGAAAAGGAGCATTTGTTTCAGCTGAAACTTTTTGGTTATTTCAACCCAGATTTGCAAACACCTTTGCCAGCCCCACACTGCACTTTTATAAGCTCCACAAGAAAAATAAGTAGAGTTGCATTGACCAGCCTTCAGCAATCCAGGCTGGTGGGGACAAGGAGCAGCATCTTAATAGCCTCTTCTTTCTATCCCACCGCTGGGAAAAGTGTGACTGTTATTGAATCTAACTCTTTTTCTACATTTCTTATGTAGAAAATGTCCAAAATAGAAACAAAACATGCTGTTCACTGAGAAAAGCGCTTTTTTCCCCCCTTTTTGTTTTGTGTTTTAGGGGTTTTTTTTGCAGATAGTTAGGGTTAATAATAAAAAAAAAGTTCAGGTTAAGCAAATATTTTTCAGATGTCCAGGGTTCTTTTCATTAGAATGAATCTAATAAATTAATTTTCACCCTGCTGGGAGTCAACAGGAGCTCATTCTTGTTCCCTCCGTCCTCCAAGGTCAGCAGGCCACACTCTGCTTTGGTTCCTTACTGGCACAGGCTGGGCGCTCATTTTGGAAGCTCCTCTGCTGGCTGGAGCACTGCGAACCCAAGGCTGCCCCACTGCCCGCGCGTGTGCTTGGGCAGGGGTGAGCAGGCAGCAGCCGCTTCTGGCACACGTTACCGCACCGCTGGCTGCGCCGAGGCTCTCTGTGCCCTTCACCCAGCTCCTGGGCACAGAGCAAGGCTTACGGCCGACTGCGTGGTTTTGACCTGATGCAAACAGAGGTGCGCATGGAAGTATTTCAAACATATATTTGGGGTCCTGTGTATGCCTCTCCGGTAACATCTCTAGAATAAGGACTGTGTTTTACCAGATCACGCACCTTGGCTCAGCCAACCGCCCCCCAGTTGCCCACAAACTCACTTTAAAACTCAAATGTGCCAGATATTTCATTTATTTCAGATTCTTTTTCTCTCTTACTGACTCTGCAAGGCCACATCTGATATAAATAATATCAGCATCCACCAAATTATGGAAAAGGAAGCTGAAACCCTACAGACTCCATCCCACTTTCACTTCTGTCAACGGCCGCCTCTTGCTGATTTCACAGCAGGAGTCATAACTCCTTTCCACTTCTTTATTATTATTTTTTAAAACAACTTTTGGTAGAGGGCCAGCACTTGATGAGGAATGAGACAATCCCAGCGGGTGCTGTTAACCCGTGTCCTGCCAGCATTCCTGGCGCTCACCGACCCACTGCTGGGGATTTACAACACTTGCGTGAGCACATCGCCGCGCTCACACCCAGGAGGGTGTGCTCCCCTTCCTCCGCTCTCTGCTCTGCCCCTGCAGCTATCACCGGACAGCACGCACCAAGAGCCTGACAGGTCTGCTCTCCTGAAACAAAGCACTCCAAGCCACATACTAAAATCCTGATGAAAGCTATTGGAAACCCCTGCAAGAAGAGTCGCAGCAGCAGAGGGGGTATTCAGAAAGGCTAACTTTTGCCAAGGGAAATGAGCCTCCCCACGCACCCTTTTTGATCAGCAGCGAAAGGGGAGGAGAGAGCAAGGCTGATGCAGAGCCATCATTCCCTCCGAGTCACCCTCTGGAGACCCTCTTTATCTCCATCAGCTACAGAGAGCGCTCACCTCCTTTGGACTCAGCTCCCTCAAAAACCACACTGTACAGACACAGCTCAGGCTCTGACAAACATAATTAGAAATACTGATGGAGAAAAACCACCTTTTGGGTCTGGTATTTATTGAGCATAAGAGTGCAGGATACTTTCAACCTCTTGGCAACCCTGCCTTTGAGTTCCCAGCAACTGATGCCAGCTTTGATGGAAAAATATGTTGCCGAGCCTCAAAAAGCATGGGGCTAGCTTTTCCTTTGCTGCTCTGTGGGTCAATCAAAGAGAGAGATTCATAAATGGAAAAACTTCCGTCATCTTGCAATAGCAGCGCACAGACAGACTGCCTCTTGACAGGAAAAAAAAATAAAAAGACGACTACAAATAACGTTGATATGGTAACACATGTTTAAAATCAGTAATGAGAAGGCCAGAGGAGCGCTCATCCAGAGCCCCAAGTGCCAGCCAGTTTTACAGCACTTTGGCAGAGACAACTCTGGAAAAAACAAGGTGGGGACTTTTGTTTTATGGCTTGCAGATCATCTGTGTCAATGCAATCACACCTCAGTCATCCGCTTCAGACAAGACCCAGAGACCAAACAGTTCCCAAGACGCTGAACTCGGACGGGCTCTTTGGGACCGTGCACCTTGGGTCGGAGAGGGGATCGCCTGGCTGCCCCACAGCCACTGCATCTCACCAGAGTCCATCTCTCAACGACCGCTGCCGAACCGAGCACGAGCTGTGCTGCTGGACTTCTCCTCAGAGACAACCTTTGGTAACCATTACCTGTGTCTCTTCGTATGTAAGCAAGCTGCCCACCCCACAGTCTACTACAGTACCTATCAGGTGGCTCTCCAGAAACGTACAACCCATGGTCATACTTCCCATCAGAAGTTTCAAGGGCTTCACCTCCAGAATGGCAGAGTGAATTAAGCCAAACAATCCGTAGCAATGCCTAGCATGGAAAAAATTGCAACATCACCACCGCTGGAAATGAAGTGGGAGGACACAGGACAGGAAATTCCTTGCGCTCTCAGAAAAGGAGCTAGTGAACGTGCTTGGTACAACACAGCTTCACCAGCAAGTAAATATTTTTGGCAAACTAACATACAGCTTTCCATCCCAAATGACTTCCCTGCTTTCTGCAGAAGTATCAGTTATCTAGCCTTCCAGATGTCCTCAAGCTGCTTCATGGCCACTTTCCGGAGCAAGCGTGTGGAAAATGTAGAACTGTTTCCAAAACGAAGCCAACCTTTTTACAGGAACTACAGATGTGACTCCTAACATTCTTAACACAAACACTGGTTTCCTTAAGTATATTTTGTAAGCAGTCACTTCATTCAAGTCAACCGTGCAAAAAAAATCCCCAAACACCCAAACCAACACTCTTATGACAATAACAGCTTAAAAAACCAAAGCAAACAAACAAACAAAACCAACAAAAAAGCCCCACCACACACCTGCCCAACCACTGTTTCTTCAGCACTTCTCTATCCATGCTGTTACAGGGAATTTGCAAGACTATTTCACAGCTCTACAACACCTGCGGCATCCACTGCATGCACGCCCACCCCACAGCAGCTCCATGCTGCTGGGGTATTGCAGGAGCAGGGGCTGTCAGAAACTCTGGGACACCACAACAGCCTCCCCATAATGCATTACAAACTCTGCTTTTACATTTGGGTTTAACACTGAGAAGTGGGTGACCATTCCACCAGTTTTGTCCTGCTGATGACTTTACAACTCAGCACCGTGATAACAGCCTGAAACGGAGACCTGTTTTGAAGCATTAATATCAGAGACTGAAAAAGAGAGCTGATACAGACAGACAGCTCTGGCATAGTTTATATGGGATACATTCAGGATCTTTACCCCACTGTGGACTGACAGCAATCCAGAGGGTTTTGTGGTTTCCATTCCTTTGACTGCTTAAAAAAGGATGCACTCCATCTTTTTGAAGACAACAGCTGACAGGTTTCAAAGTTTCCTTTTCATTTCTATCATGAGAACAGAGAAGCAAAGGGTAAGGCTGCACAAGGCAATACTGTTTTGGAGGTAAACCAGTGCAAAATGAATATTGTTCCTAAAATTTCAACAGGGATAACTCCCAACTCCAGGAGGAAAGACACCCCATTTACTGAAAAATAGGCTGTTATGAGACTAGAGCTTCAGATTACAGGAGTCAAAAAAAAGCAATTTTTTAACCCAAATAACCTTTTTTTTTTTTTTAACCTGTCCCTAACCCTAAAACCCTTTTAGATTACTTTTTTTCCTAGACTCCAAGGCATACGCTTTTCTCCAGGAGACTGAACCACTGCCAAAACCACATTGCTATCCAAGGATCTTAACACGCTTTGCAAAAACATTAATTAAAACTCACACAGCAAGAAGGGAGTAAGGCTGGATCTTTTGTTTCACAACAAGGAAAACACCAACACCAAAAAAAAAAAAAAGGACAAAAAGATTTAGCAACATACTAACCATCTCAAAGAAAACACACTGCCGCGGACAACAGAGGTGATGCTGGGAGGACAGAGAGGTGGAGGAGGAAGAGTAAAACTGAGCATTTTATCTCTCGGCAGTGCTTTTATTAGACCATGCTTCTACTATGCAATATTAGAGGTTGGTTGAGATTGAAAACGGAGATTTAAGAGCCAGTTCTCTTAATCCTGGCCCTCCTCTGCTTTCTCACCACACCTACACGATTGCCGCATCCAACTACATCATCCACACCACCCAAAACAAAGCAGTTGCTAATTATCGTATCTCATTATAAGGACGCCTCATCCGTACTTCTTTCAAGATTTATCACAGAGCCATTATTTCTCTGTGCAGCATGATTTCCCACTCAAGTATGGGAAAACGAAGGCAATAGCTATTTAAACACAATTTGCAACATGGTCTGTATGTATTAATTTCTTACTGTCTTCTGGGAACGTTTTCCTACATCGGGTACCTAATCCATAAATATACATCCATTTGCTTAACAAATTTGTGGACAAAAGAAAAATAGAACTAAAGGGACAATTTAATTTCTACTGAATAGCACACATTTATTACTTTATAATACATAAACACTACTCCATCAAAGTGATCTAAAGTTACAAAAGCCATTAATATATCCTTACCAACGTGGCAGGGCTAGAAAGTAAAATAAAGGGGACTTGTCCACACCAGACATCATTTGCTGGTTTGGCAATTGTTATTTCCCTTAAAAACAACAAGAAAAAGCAGTCTCTCTGGGAGCAGCAACTGATCGGAAGTTTTGCAGACAGAAAGAACAGCCTGAAAAGCTGTGAGTTCAGCAGCAAAACAGCGATGCTTTCCCAAAGGCAGCAGGTCAGGGGACACCGCAACTCCCCACACACTGCGGCAGGTCTCTACCTGAGAGGCCGGCACACGTCCCGAGCAGAGACCCTCTCCATTAGAGCCACCCAGAGCTAGGACAGCACAGGGGCAAGAGGGAGGAGAAAAGCAGAGAAAACAGAGGAGCAGAGCTGTTTAGGCTCTGTTTCTTAACAGAAATAGCTCCATATAAAAGATTTCACTGAACCAGAAAAGTAGAAGACTAAAAAGGAAATCTGAAACCCCTCATGCTTGTTCATTTTCAGCTCTTCGGACCCCAGTACATAACTGGTACCACGGCTCCCACTCAGAGGAGATATGGTGGCATCCGCGCATAAAGCCATCTACTGCCTGACACCAAAGGCACCTCCTCACAACAGAAACATTCAGCCTTCACATCGGGTCTAGAGACTGTACCACACGGTCTATTTTTGTTACGAAAAAGAATGTTTTCAGATCAAATTTGTTTCCAAAACAAAGGAATTCACCTCCCAAAACCTGCCAGGGAGAGGGGAGGACAACATTCCTTCCTCTGCTCTCAGGAAATTAAAGTTACCTAATTGCTGGGAGGTGTTAAGAAGCCTCAGTCTCTTCCTGATGCCAATATTGAAAGGTGTCAAATGCCTTCACCTCACATTGCCGTCAGTGAGGGAGGGAGCAGAGTACCACACATCCAAGCTCATGCAGAAAGTTTATTTTGTTTCCCCTGAACCAGAAACACTTCAGACCACTAATACATGCACCTTCAAGTTATTTCCTCTCTAGCTTTTTTTCCTTCAGCTAAAAAGGAGCTGGTACCATTGCCAAGTTCTTCTTAGGGCAGAGCTGGAGAGCCACTCCTCTGAAGCCATTGCTCTACAGCTGACGGACAGAACAACCCAGCCCATAGAGGACTTCCCTCACCCAGCAGCACCCCATCGAACAGCAGCTACAGTATTGTCTCACGTGTCCACAGAGGCCAGCTGTAGCCAAGGAAAGCCCCCCACATCACCTCGTGGCTGAAGAAAGGTCAGCCAGCCCTGGGGTTGTGCCAGGCATGGGGATGACCATGCCTACACACCTTCTAAGGTAGACGGAGGTTATAGCAGTGTATACCCTTCTCCTAGGGATCCAGCAGCCCTTTCAGAGGGTCTAGCCAAAAAGGAGCAAGTCACTCCTGCTCAGTAAAAGGCACTCTTTCTACGGGACTTTTTGGATGGAAATCCATGGCAAAGAAAGCAAAAAAGACAGATGTCCCTCTGGGAAGTACATTACCACACAAGGAAGGACAATCATCCTTTTCTTAAACTATGATTCATATTATCTTTGCTTACAGGCTACATCATTTACACACAATCATTCAGATTCGGACACAATGGGCAAGAAGCACCCCACCAGCACGGCAAAGAAAGCCTATCCAACAAGCTCATGAGAGAGCTGAGGTCTCCAAAAGGCCTGATATAACGAGAACTAATGCATCTGGGAATCCAGAAAAAAGCAAGAGGCAGCAAGTGTCTTGACTAACGTGACAGGAGAGCATTGATATTTAAGCTTTAGGTCCAGTCTGAGTTTCAGTTCTCACCTCAGACTTGTTTTGCACTAGTGTACAACAGGGCATAACCACGAGCCACTATCCAAAATAATTCCACTTCATTTTCCTGTTCACCAGTGCCAAGATAAAGCAGGAGGTTCTCTACTGCTTCATTCTCCTATAAAGGGACCTTAAACATACTTGGTGGGGATACTGGTGGTATGTTTTTTATCCCATGCATTTGCAGTTGCTTATGGTTTCTGTTCTGTGCTTTCCTAAAATGGCTGCAAGTCAGAATGAAAAGCCTAAGTTTCTGAAGCTGCTGAGATTTTCATGGCACTTGACCAACGGAAATAAATAAAAACAAAAACAAGCACTCCAAACATACCCTTCTCCTTGGCAAAAGCAAAGGCAGCTTCTCTGGAGAGTCTCAGCCATTGTCACTACACAAAGCTTGCCTAGACAACACCAGTAAGAAGGTTATTACATTATTTAATAAAAGCCCATGGCAATCCTCTGTGTCCCCTCCGCAGGAACACTTATGAAATAAAGAGCTGCTGCTGGATTCTCACACTTTAACACCAGTTTTTTTACCTCACTTGACAGTCTCTTTAGTTTTGTGTGCCCACACATTAACACGAAGGCACGCAAAGGAAGGAAAAGATGCACGTGTGTTAAAAGAAAACGTCAACACAAGGGTTAAGCGGGCATAAACTGGCCATCGAGGTATTTAGGCTGGGAAAAGAAAGCTTTCCAGGCAAACTTGTCAGACTGTGGAGCAGCCTTCCAAGGGGAGCCATGGAAAGGATCCAACTGGACACAAGGCAGCACTGCGCCAGCCTATGAAAGGGATTAGATAACTGGCTGTGTGTGATAACGGAGGACTATGCCCAATGAGCCAAGTAGTCCCTTACCATCTGATATTCCTTCGACAGGAGGAAGGACATTACTTTAAGAAGTGATGACCTGCAGACTATCTTCCGGGTTGTGTTGGTTTGTTTAGGTTTTGTTTGGTTTTTTTCTTTTACTGAATCAGAAAGTATAACTCTCTACTTGCTAAAGCGACAGCAACTCCCATCAGAGAAGCTGTTTAACACAACAAGCATTAACAGATTGGAAAAGGCTTTTAAAATTAACGGTCTAAAATTCACCAAGCCTAGTTTAAGAAGGTAAGAAGAATCCCACAGGCAGGCTTAGCGAGCTGGTCAGATCTGCACTGTTAGCCATCCCATTCGCTAAGCTTGCAGGGGCCTGAGTCTTGTCATAAGCGTACTGGAGATGTGGAAACCTCAGCTGTACTGCGTGCGAACAGAGCTACAACGATCGACACCAGCTGTTCAGCTGCAATGACCCAGTAATCATCGTGATTATGTGTCCCAGTTACTGGGGGACTCTGCTAGAGGGATAAGGAGGTCATGATTGTCACACTAAGCTCTACTCAAAAAAGCATTAAACATGAGGGCTAAATGTTCAAAATAATTTCCTGCTGAAGTACCTCAATGTCTGGGAGCCCGACAGAAGACAAGTCCTAATTGGCAGAGAGCATTACCACTTCAAGTGATTGCGCCGGGAATCCTACATCTGAAAAGCTGGCCCTGAGAGCACCGTCTGGACTTGCTCAAGAGCCCTACAACTTTATCTAGCTGAAAACTAAAGTCTTCTTCAAATGTAACTTGGGGGATGACCACGCCATACCGAATTCCCAGGACTCCTGCCTCCCCAGAAGCTTCTTCCACGTCCTGGCAGAATTACCAGGGGGCCAATAACACCCCGAACCACCACACTAAATCAGTCAGTAACATCGAACTCCAGACGATAGCAGGGAGGCATCTTTCATGATGATGCAAAACATTTCTGGTGACTTTGATATGGAAACAGCTCCCTTTTTCAAGCTCTCACATGTGTTTTCTTACTTAATAGTTTTTTAAAGAAGATACTAGACATAAGATCTGCCATCTATTAAAATATAAGTTTTGAAGGTAGAAAACACTTCTAGAAATTATCTTGGGAATCTTGCTGAACTTTATCATATTTGGAGTGATCATTCTTTCCATACAAGTGTGCACTTCATTACTTGGTAATGGAACAATAATTGCTCTTCAGTTATGCAAGATGCACCTCTAACTTGTAAGGGGTTTCTGAAGAGGTAATCACAGATGCTTGAAAAAACTAAATGTGAGAATATGAAACTTGTTCTGTAAAAGACAGTGGTACCCACAGAGTAGTCTGCCAGCTGGGTCACAGTCTCAGCTGGTATAAAGGAACAATGCTGATGTTCTGTCTCGTATGTTCTTAAACATTGAACCTGGAGTCAAATTAATCATATTACTTTGTGCTTTAATCTGACTAAATCTCACAAATGAAGCATCATCAGCGTAGGTCAACACCTGACATCCCCGCTTTCTTGAGAGCTTTCTACGCACTCTAGGTAAGGCTGCCGGCAATTCAGCAGAAGGCATTTCTCCCTGCCGAAATTATACTTCCTGATTATAAAACATACTGAATGTGAAATAAAGATATCAATCTATATCTTTTCTTGTTTCTAAAACTAGATTTAATGTAAAACCTGCCAGGAACTATATTGTGAGGGACAATCTTGTGCATTTTAATGATCTATCCAAATTTTCTCCATCCCCTTTTCTCCAACTTTACTGCCGTGAACAAGGGCTCAGCGCAGCATTTCAAAGACCGCATGTTCACTCACAGCCCTTCCAGACAAAATGTCAACTCCAGACTTGGAGCGCTTGCGTTTGTTAAGGATTCCGTGACAATGCTCCTAAGATCAAAAGCAGCACACCAATCCAAATGTCATCTGTGCGTGCAGATGCAGTATCAAGTACACCTCCTAATATGACTGATTTTCCAATTAAGATTGAAACACTGTTGTGCTAGAAACACAAACACATGGGAAGATCTCCTTCTTGCCCCATAGGGACTTATTATCAAAGATACGCTAATTTTACTCTAATCTACTTGTTTTTTCTCAGCAAAGCACTGACTTTTACAATATGTAAATTTTGCACTGCAAAAAATTAACTGTATTTTACTGTTTTGAAACAGTTTAGCATGACATGCACAGGAAAAAAATTTAAAAAAAATAAATTGGCAAACACTTAGAAAGCTTGCTTCACCTACTCTGATCTCCACGCCTTCGCAGACATATTATTAGCAGGACCCAAGCTACCTAATCTAAGACTTGTTCAGATCAGAGTACCTAAACTGCACTGCAACAGCGACTGCTGGGTAGATGTACCCTGAGGAAGCCTAGCCTTTCACTCTGTCCAGAAGAACAATAAAAGAACTATCACAGACTGCAAAACTTTCAGCCAGGAGAGCCCTGTTTAATCCAGTGGGAAAAGACGTAATGAGATGCAGTGCTTGGAAGCTGAAATTAGATAAATCAGACTAGAAATGGGCACACATTTTTAACAGCGAGACTAGCATATCACTGCAACCATCCACCTAAGGATACCTCAAATACTCCATCAGATCAAGTCTTTAAAGTCAGGGCCGCACTGCCTTGCTGACAGATGTGCGAAACAGCTCAAAGAGAAATTCAGGCTTCGTGCAGTACTTCTCAGATGAAGCTCTGTCTCTTGTACCATGCTCCAGCTCAGATTAGATGATCACAAATGGTCCCTCTTGATCTTAAAAATTTACAGTGACAGTCCTAGTAACGGTAAAAACGTCTTCAAGGAGTCGTAGCTCTGCACAACCCCATGAGATCACAAACCGCGTGACAGTTTTGCACCAACAGCCCGTGTCATTTCCATCCTGCACAAACTGTCTGAGGGCCAGGGACAGAGCCGGGCTGGACAGCTGGCATTCAGGAACCCAATTTAGCCCCTTGCTTCTGGGTTGTCAGCTGCTGAAAGAACTGTAAAAAAATGCCATGTACCTTGATGAAGCTGCTTCCCCCCAAAACATCAGCTGCCTGACTGTGTCAGGGACTTTGAAAAGAAAGAAAGAAAAACATGTCTAATTCACATTTCCCAGTGGAGAGCTGCTACAGTGTGGTCTTTATAAAAATGGCACAGCAGGTATGACAAAAAATTCTCTCCTCCCCAAATAACAATTTTAAAATAGTTAATCCTGGAAACACTCTCAAAAGATTAGCCGTGCCTCAACAAACTTTAAAGATGGTCATTTTTAATTTAATTTAAAAGTTGAATATCCTTGTGTAATAACGGCAGAGATGAAGGACTATTAGGGAATAATCTTGTTTACGGATCAGTGAACTCAGAAAATTGCCAAGGCACTGTGAAACATATTCCTTATTCACACCTCATAATTAACTGAGTGCTCTGCAGAGACAGGATGCTGCAATATTAAAGTCATCTTCGTTATTAGAAAGCTGTTCATTTGGGCTGGGATGCCACTGAGGGGGTCTCATTCAGTTCTGGCATTTCCAAACTCCCGGGAGAAAGCACCTTCAATCCATCAAACAGTGTAACAGAGGGCAAAGAAAGCCTTTGGTCTATGACAAAAGCATGGCTTGTGCAGAGAGAAAAACACCTCCCTCGTTCCCTAATGCCATCTGGGAGTGTTTCTCTTTTAAAGGCAATTGAAAGAAGAAAACACAGTTCTCTTAATTAATTCACATTGAAAGGTGCTTTTGATGGAGTCAAGAGGCCAAATCAGATCAAAGTAAATAATGAAACAAACAGTGACAGGAAAGCCCTGAGATAGCAGCTATCAAGGCTTGCACTGTCTAGATCTTCGTACTTAACAAACGCTGAAGCTTTCAGCTTGTAGGAGAAGGGAGGGGAGAAGGATAGGGGGCTCTCTCTTTTCAGCACATTTTAGGAGAGGAATTGTCAATTTACTGGCAAAACCAGGAAGACTTGTGCAGAGGTAGATCAGCTTACGATTCGGGAAACCGTGGATTAAGTCTCTGCCTTATGTCAGATTTTGTTTGTGAGTTCCAGCAAACACTGGGAACTTCTGCCCTTTGGTGTAGAGAGGTATCGCTCCTCCCTTGCTGACGGAGCACGAACACCTGGATGGAGAGGACAGGCACGCCGTGAGTCCCGGGCAGCTCAGACACCGGCTGCAGCCCCTTTGCACCAGAACCGCACTGCAAGAGGAGAACAGAAAACTGCTGAAGTCAAGAAAAAGCAGTGAGAAGGACTCAGTCTCGTGAGTGGGTATCTGAGGAAACCCACGAGCTTTGCCCAAGCCGGGTTACTTTGAGTTATTGCTCACCCCCAGGCAGCAGTTAAGAAAGGGAGGAGATATTGTAAACCCATACCTAGGCAACTGAGGCGCAGACACAGCAGAGAGAGAGTTTGATGCTGTCCTCTCTGGCCCCGAAATCAGCTTGGCCCATCTTAGCAGAGTTCAGCATCTTGCTCCAGCCTTTCCCCTGTAATGTAATGGGGAACAGCCCGGGCAGTCACAGGGTGCTCTTCAGCCAAAGCCAGGGCACACAATTCAAAACACACTAATAAAAAGATACTCAGATTTTCCATTCAGGTTTTTACTGTACATCTCAATTACTTACACAGACTGCAGTCAGAACAAGAGAATAAATAATATTAAAAAAAAGGTGGTGCCATAAATCAGCACTGAAAAATGCAACTTTTGAATAGCACATTTAGAACAGAAACAACAAGCAATAATACACTGCATAAAAATTCAAGGTGTCCTTGCATCTGGAGTACTGCATGTTATTCTGAAATCTCCCTTTTCTCTGACCAATTTTCAAAGGATCTAATAGAGATCAAAGAGGTACAGGAAAGGGTAACAAGGCTCATCAGACAGATGGAATGGCTGTTGCATGAGGAGATAGTCAACAGAACAGGGCTCTCCACCCTGGAAAGGGAGTATATGTAAAGATACTACAAAATTATGAAGGGCTTGGGGAAGTGGACCAGAGAAATTACTTTCTTCTACTTCTCACACAAAGTCAAAGGGCTCCCAATAAAATTAACAGTTTTCAAGCAAGGGGAAAGATTTCTTCATACAGAATATAATTAAATCATAGAACTCATTGTGACAAGATGTCCTCAAAGTCGAGGAGAGAATAGTTCTGAAAAGGGAATTAGGCAACTCCACAGAGGACAGGTCCATGGAGAGTCATAAATACAGCACTCCAGATAAACCAGCCAGATCCACAGACTCTAAATCACTGACTGGCACTAGTTCAGCATGCACGGTGAGGAAAGATAACCCTGTACCAGCCCTGTTCTCATTCTTTTCTTCTCTGTAAGCATCTAATAATGACCACAGTCAGAAAACAGATAGTAGAGCTAAAAGGACTGCTGGTTTGATATGGTGTTCCCACAATGTTCTTCTATTATGTTGAATATACTGATGTGAGTTTAATAGACAAATCCTAATATAAAGTAGAAGGAGTTCTATTTTCTTTTCCTGAAGAAATAGCCTGCAAAAATTCCTACATTCATATTCATGCATAGCACTAGACCAAATGCATGAACAAATACCAGGTGGGTGGAAAGTTATCCATCATCTCCAAAAGTTTATACGGGCAATGAAGGAAGGAATTTGGTTTTCTATATTGAGTAATTCCATGATGGAGATACCATTCAGGATCATAAGCAGGGTCATGATAGTCAATCCACAGTACATCAGCCAAGACCAGCAAAGGAATGCTGATCTGCAAAGGATAGATCAGAAAGACCAGCATTAGCAGCCTTTTAGATCACAGATCAGGTGATCATTTTCTAATGATGAAAATTCCTGATGCTTGTACCAAAACCATTTGTACACTAAGCAACTCACCTTCTGAAATCAATGCGAGATATAATTAACACCAGAGAGAACGGGAGAGAAGAGGGAGAACAACAAATGAATTGAGCTTACTACCAAAATACAAAAGAAACATCTTTGCTTCAAACATTTACAGATAACTCACAGGCGCAGCAGTGATACAAGCTGCTGTCATGAGATTAGGCAAAGATTACAGTAAATGCAATTAAATCAAGCAATGTCAAAATATCGCAAGAGAACCCAAGGCCACCATTTTACAGCAGCTTTGTCTCTGCAGAAATTCCTAACATGGTCTTGCAAGAACAATATGTGTAACGGTGTTGTATGATCAGAGAAAACTGCATTTTAGGGGAGGGATTAGATAGGTAATGTTCCCACTCCCTTCCACCCCTGACTGATAATTACTCTTTCCCTGAATTTTATTTTGAACAATCAATAAAGTCCTTGTCTCCATGGAAAACAGAGAAGAGACAGTTTCTCCTTCTGATTTTCCTATTTTAAAATGACAACCCAGCAGGTTTGTTGGCATCTTTCACTGATTAAAAGGAACTGTATTTTATTCCATAGTTTTTGTACTAGTACAACCGAAGTGCAACCACAGTTAGTTTCCAAGGACAAATTTTACGCTTAGTATTTCCTTACTCTACAGCTGATTTGCTAAAACAGGAGATTCATAGGTCACCGAAGGAGAGATCTGAGCAGACCTTCAGCCCCCAGCTGAACAGAAGACCTACAGCAAACGTGCTGCCAACCAAAGCTTTAAACAGAGGGAACAACACTGCATTATCCACACAGCAAAAGAATGATACTTGCTTAAGACAACCAAATCTAACTTTAAGAAAGGAGGTTAAAAAAAAAGAAAATAAAATAACAACCAGCACAACATATTTCATTGGAAGATTTTCATTTAAGCCGCTGCGTAATCAGTTCTGGCAGGTAATGAGAATTCATAAGGCAAAGCAGAGCGTTGCCAGATGCTGCAAGACCTCTCAGACCTGGAAAGCAAACACTCGATAGCAGCGTTCCAACAGCCTAAGCGCAAACTTCTTGTCTTTCAAGACTCACTTCGACCAGTATCTGAATTTCAGCACGGATGTTTGGGAATGTGGAATGCATTTACAAGAGTCCCTTCTGCACTGCAGCTTCCTGGATATTGACATTCTAGAAATTGCTTAAAAGAATAGCAACAAAAAAATCTGCATTTCAAAGATCTGCAGTTGGGAGAGAATTGTGCGTTCCAGCATTTCCAAGCCAAGTAGAGGATTAAGGTTTCTAATGCACTAGTTGGAAAAGAATATTGGGATAACCGAATTAGAAATGTGAAAGTGGATTTACTACTCTTCTTTAGATTAAGTTGAAGATTAAGTTTCTAGTCAGGGAAGGATATATTAATCTTGGAAAGCATACAGGGAGGACGGGAAAAGCATTAGACATGCTAACAGACTGGCATTTTAAACTAAATATTAAATCTCAACAGCTACTTCACATTTAAAAAAAACCAAAACCAAAGTAACACTCATCACAACTGGAACCATCCACCTAAGGTCAAATTTGATGAGATTGGTGTCCTCATGGTTTTGAGCAAATGATTGCTTGTATCAGCCTGTGAAAACCTAAAGCCACGGAACTTAGTCCTGAAAGTCTGCTGTCCTTCACTTAATACATGCTGTGATTACCAGGTTCACAAAGGAGACATGGAACAGCTCAGAAAGCATCAGTCATTAATGAGGTAGGTAGTTACAGCTGAATCCTCCACTCCTGAGAACAGCCTAAAAGTTTCCGCTAGATTTCCAGGAAGTCAAAGATGTAAGAGAGACACTGTTCCATTAGATTAGCTCTGGGGAAACACCTGCAATAATCTGGGTATCATCTATCTTCAGGTGTTGTGTTTTGGTGGTTTGGTTTTTGTTTTGGGTTGTTTGGGGTTTTTTATTTCCTGAGTGACTGAAATACCATTCTGTGTCAAACTAACAGAGATTTACTGCAAGGAAAATGACCTGGCAAGCCATTAAGGTTTTTCTTTCTCAGCCACTGTTAATTCCTTGACACTGGTTTACAGGGCTTTCAGAGAAAGCCAATGAACACGGGCACACTGCTATTTCAAATGCTGGTTTAATGAGACTGCCATGAACTGTGAATAGAAAGGCAGTCCTGTGAAGTGAAGGGAATGAACAGAGTCTCCTGTGAGTCAGCTCTGGGACACACAGACTGCACCTACAAATTGGGGATTTCCAATTAGCAACACAGGGAACAGAAGAGGCTGACGTACAATGAAGTGACTGCAACTGCAGGGCTTAAACGCAACTCCCATTAACGAGAGAAAAAACCCACTCCCTCTGCACTTGAATAAGTGATCAGCATCTTTCAGAAGATGGGGAAAAAAAACCAACAAACAAAAACAGCCGTTAACTTTTCCTCCTGATTCTGTTTTGCGCAGTGTGGTTCTTTGTCCCAGGCACAGCTTTCACTTATGAATTCCCAAAAATGGATTTTCATGGACTGAATGGAAGTCTAAAGAATCTTTGAAAGACTAAAAAGCCTTCCCCCCCCCAAAAAAAAAAAGCTGAAACATGTTAAGTCATCATCAGCTAAGAAAAATAACATCAGACTCAGTCTTGCTCCTTTTTTCCGACATTTAATGTACATGAAGCCAAACTACTGAAGTTTACTTGCTGCTTACTGAAATAAACAGGGCCTCTTGATACTGTCACATATTAATAGTCCATGGGATATTATTTACTTTCCACTTCCTTTTCTGAAGGATTTAAAAAGAGGGGGAGAGGTGTTTTTCTGTACTGCAAGACAAAAAACACTATCCAGAATAGCAGCTAAAACAATCCAACAAAGGAAGTCAAATTTAAAACCAAGTCTCTTTTATTCAAACAAGCGCGTGCACAACTGCCTGCTTTTCCATAAACAAATAAGCCAAGAGCGCAAGCAACTGTGGCTCTGCACCACACCAAGCACCAGAGCAGGCTCCAGGCTTTTGCCTGGCTCTCTCCATGCTCCCTCCTCCTCAAACCCAGGCAGCAAGCACAGGGAGGAATCCCAAGTTAGGTACAGGGCAGAGGAGAGCCAAATCCCAACCGCTGGAGAAAAGACGTCAAAAAGAAACCAGGCTTTGCAGCCCATGGAGCAGAAACCCATGCAGAGGGGAGGAGGAGATAAGCAAAGAGACAGCGAGTGCTGATAGCTGGAAAACCCCAGAAGGACCTTACCCCCCAGCTGGGCAAAGGTCCCACAGCTGGAGCCTGAACCTGAAAGACAGGAGGAGTGGGGAGCACGTGGAGGATGCGATACGCAGTACAAGGACGCAGGTGGGGGCCCCTGAATTGGCTGGGCAAGGACTTTGGGGCTAGGAGTATAGGAGGGACGCTGGGAGAGGTAGTTTATCCCGGTAGCTTTTGAGGAAAGCAACAAGATCCAAAAGGCAAAGCCTGAGGAGCAAAGACTCGAAGCAATGAAATGACTAAGGAGAAGCAAGCAAGAGAAGAGACGAGGGCAGGCTGGAGTAGACGAGGCAGGACAACAAACTGTGGACAGAGAAGGGAAGGGGCTGCTGAAGAAGCTGCACATGCCAGGGCTTATTCCTCTCCGAGTCTGGAAAGGAACATCTTGTCATTGTGCCTCCTCCGTCAGCAAATACCTAAGGAGAAAAGTCCTCCATCTCTTAATGCTGACTCCCATAGAGCACAATCTACTGCTGCCACCAGCCAGTCTCCTGCTCAAGCAGCAGATGTTGATGGGGTGGATCCAAAGGTTTCAATCCAAATGTTCACACCCATGTGGCTCCCCACTGCAAAATTTCTGGCTATTCACTGTACTTGTTTTGAAAGGCAAGGAAATTACACATCCAGAAGCTATGCCAAAAGTACTTTAAAAGATTACAGACTGAAGCAACAAACTGCAAGGAAATACCACCACTTGGTAGTTTGTACACAGATAAATTATCAAGAAGTTGTTAATATGTCTCAGAGCAGGACTTGAATAACATGAAGTAAGTAGGGCATGGGGCCATGCTCTGGACAAGGAAGAAACAAAATATTGAAGAGTTGCTCATTAAGTGAGCACCATCCATTCTGGGCAATGAATAGAGCAGGGATCATGCAGGAAAAATGGTATGTGATAATGTAATTAAAGACTGTCATAATATAAACACACAACAGGGCCAAAATTAAATCAGGCCTTTCTTACCTGGTGAGTGCATAGTTTTGCATTCTAATGATGTCTAAACATGTCTTTGTGTGTGCATGCAACATTAGTCATCACCATACCAAAGCGTTGCTGTTTTTAAATATATTTTAGTTAGCAATCAAGGAGTTCAGTTACTTGTATTGAAACAGCACTTGCAGATTTCAAAGATTATTAAGACACATAATGCCACAAGCCTGCATACGAGAGACAGTCCTTGGCTTTTTTGGGGGGAGTCTTAAAAGAACCACCACATCGCACAAATGGAGGTAGAAAAGAAGCGTGCATTACTGTGCCTCATCTTCCAGCACACACCGTGGGAACAGAAAGATGTAATTATTTTCCCCAGATTACACAAGGGTTCTCTGGAAGACAGTCACAGGCCAGAGCGTGTAAATCCTTGGCTGAATCCAAGGCTTTAAGCATAGGGGCACCCACCTCTCACGTGTTTCTAGACTCTAGCAGAGTCTTCTGGTGACCTCAGGTACCGTCCGAGCATGACAATAAATATCACTGACTGCAGGCAAAGGAGAAGATTCATGTATTATTGCTAGCGAACATTTCCTGAAAAGACAGGACACAGACACCGCAGTAGCTAGAGCTATTGCTCAGACTCACAATGGAAAAATGGTTTAAAGAACCGAGTTCAGAAAAGAGTAACGCACAGGCAAAATCCACCTCTGCAATACACCTCCCCAAAGGGGGCCAAACTTTATTTGTAACTTAAGTTTACTAAATAGCAAGAATGGCACAGCCTTAGCAAGCCTGCTACAATTAAAAAAAAGCTTGCAACACCACAGAAGCAGCATCCCACAGTTACCAGGATAACAATGACACTCAGCTCATCTGCCATCTTTCAGCACACGCTGTGCCTTCCTAGGCCTTAGGACTCAGGGTCCTACTTGTCTTTTGGGGTGAAATTGTGTTGTCGTCCTATTCTCAGTTCAATTGTAAACATCTGTTCCCCAAAAAATCAGCCTGTGGCCAGCAACAACTCAGCATTTCCTTTTATCTCCTTTCACACAGAGGCAATCCAACACCAACCTTTGCTCAGAGCAGAGCAGCGCAGACTAGGAGCTTCCTCCTTTATTTTCAGAACCTTACAACCCTCAGGAGATCACCACTGAGAGAGGAAGGAAGGGAAAAGCCTAGGCTGGCTCTGTTCTTAATGCTCCAGGTTACTCATTTTGCTTCCCTAAAGAAAATCGTTTTGACTGCTGGACTCCCAGACCTTTTTCACCACAGGCTGAATCCCAAACCAGGAATTTCCTGGAATTTCTCCACTAACTATTGCTGTGGTGTTTGCAAAGCCCTATACCCCTCCCTCACTATTTTGCTGTTGCACAGCAAGGACCTTTTAGGCCAGCAACAAGTATCCAGGTTTTTCTTTTGTTGTATGTTTGCCCCTGACCAAAATAATACATTAATAATAGTCACCTTAGTGCTTTCTCAGAGGCATGCAGTGCTTTTTACTGCTGTGCTTTGTGTGTGAATGCAACCACCACTGACCTTCAGGTGTGTGAGTGCAACCAAAACCAACTCCCTCTAACAAATTCAAGAAAAGGTAAAGTTTGCACACATGAAATCCCATATTTGGGAAATCGGTCACACTGTTCTGCCTATAGCAGTTATGAATATAGGAAATAGCATTACACTGTGTAGCAAGAAGAAGCATTAGAAACACAACTGAGACTTCTGCTTTTTGAAAAGGAATTTCGTGTTAAAGCAGGAGTGTGCTATACTGCCAAATTAGTTTAAAAAAGAAAAGTGCTGTACAAGAACTGGAAAGAGAAGCACCCAGTGAGGAAAAGCTAAACTGACACCTAGCAATTGCTATGGAGTTGCATGTTCTGTGTGCCGACGCTTCCCCTCCCTCTCCCTCCACTCTTCCTTCATGTTGGAGAACAGCATCTGTTTCAGCTCAAACACTGACCACGCATGCTCTGTGGGGACTCAGGGAAGATACGTTATGACCTCATAGTTTTCCTCATAGTATATCAATCCTAGGGCCAGTGCAGCCATCCTTGGAATGCACTATGTTCGGCAGAGCATTTCCATTTTCTTTCCCCTGCTACTGCAAAAGGAAACAACATTGCTGCCGGTTTAGTCATCAGATCACATTTATCCCTGCTATAGCCTTAAGGATTTCATTGAATTTTGGATCAATGGGGTTTTGTGCCTGGATCCCACAGTGCTAACGAGTAGTGAGCTCCCTCACTCTTTTGCACGTACACAGATTTAAAGTGATGCTCTTGGGCACAGCTCCAAGTACACCTGCTGCTTCTCGCATTCTATCACTTGACAAAAAATAATGCAACAGTTCACGTACATGGAAAATGGCAGCATTAAACACCGGTCTATTCTAAGGGAAAAGCCTCACCTAAACCACCAACAGCAGATGCAATAAAAATCAGTTTCTAGGTCACCAAAGAGAAACAGAGGTTTCTGTTTCAAAAGTATGCAAGCTATTGAGGAGTCTTGATTTTCAAGAAGCTTAGACTGTGGGCCCACCATAGCCTTGTTTACAAAGCTCAAAACCATCAAGGTAATTAGGTAGTATGAGGGTGTTCACAGACCAGACAGCATTTAGCAATGCTGAGTGTGAGGCACATATGACATGGCATGACTACAACTATATGTAGCCTTGAAATTTAAAAACAAAAAAAAAAAAAAAAAAAAAAAAAAAAAAAAAACAAAAAAACCAACCCACAACTGTTTTCAGAGGGTTCAACAACTCAAGAAAAAGAGAACGAGTGACAATTACAGACACAACTTGCACAAGGGACTGTGACAACTTGTTGTTTTACATATATCAACCTTGTTAAACATATTAATGGATCTAACAGAGTATCACTGTGGCAACCAGTGAGGTGTTGGCACTGATACTGCTTTTTATTAGGACATGTATATGAATACTGCACCATCATAGTGAAAGCACTGAAGCTCTGGCCTTATCCCAAACAGAAGTGCAAGCCTGACATGAAAGTTCCTATTTTCCCTTCTCTGTGTCATACAGGAGGGCACATATGGTCACAAGCCTCTTTCAGGTTTCAAAACTCAGGGAGATGGATCAAACTCATTAGAGATCCCAGTTACTTGGTTTCAGTAGTATATGCCAGCATCCCCCAAAATTGCAATAAATCGCAGTGATATAACCTATAATTTCATCCAGACTAACTCATTCCTGACTCCTGAAGGCACCCAGGACCGCAACCTACACATTCATTGGATAGCTGAAGATAAGAGCAAGTGACAATAAAGAACAGAAACTTCTCTGCACCAAGAATTTTTACATAACTAGCTCCAGTTACTGCTAGTTAGACTGATTCCCTTAACTCCTCCATTACATTTTCCTGCATTTTTCAGTTAGCTCAAGTAGCAAGACACATAATAAATTATTATGAAATAGAAACCTAACTGATCACACTACAAGTACTTAAAAAGTACAGATTAAGCAGTGCACAACTGTTTTATTCTAATGAAGATCTTAGAACTAGCAACCTGGTGCACTAGATAAGGTATCTGAAGCTACTTCACTGTGCCAAATCTGCCCTCCAACTTTGGAATTTTTGAAGTATTTAAAATCTTTTCCCCTCCCTTCTGCCATGGAAAAGACCTACATGAGTCAGAGAAACATCGATTACAGAGGAGAAATTGTGTAATTAATTTTGTATATTTGACAGCAACTTCAATTTTTTTCTTTCTATCTTTTTTCATCTGTAGCAAGGATTTACTTTTTTTTTTTTTTTAAGATTAATTGTATTTTAACAGAGCAATTGCCTTGAGTTCTTCCTACTTCATACCGTATAATATGCCAATAGCACTGAAGAAATACTGTGTACAGAAAGTATCACAACTATTTTCATCTGTCCTGTGAGAGGAGTCAGCAAACGCAAGTAAGGAGAAGACTGCAATCATACGATCAGGTAGTGGTCCACAGACTCTGCGAGACGTGGACATCATTTTGAGAGTCAGTGAGCTGCAACACATTTAATCTTGCTGTTCCATACTACTGCAGGCATGCATATGGTTGAGAATTGAGAGGATCTCTTGAAATTACAAATGCTGTAGCAGCACATTTATTTTTTATAGTGACTAGCAAACATTGACATTAGACAAGCAGGCACTGGTCAAACTGCCCAGGCTCTATGAGGCTGTCATTCCACGCAACGAGAAGTTATCCAGCCTTATCCTGCCTTCAGAGGAAACAGGAATTCAGAGTAAGGGGAAAAACTAGTAAAGAAGGTTGCCAACAGTGTTTTAGAGAAGTTTCTTTCAAAGCAGCATCCATTAACCCATCCCAGGCTTTCTCCCAAGGCTCTCGGGCACAACTCTCACACAAATGTGTGGCAGCAGGCTTCCCTCTCGGACACTGGGACCAAACCAGCTCTACTTCGGGCATCCCACAGCGAACCATCACACAACAGGTTGCTGCGAGTGTGCTGTACACAGTCACTTGAAGCACAGAAGTTGACACCACGAGAGCCCCTTTTTTAAAAGAAAGCAGCTATGTACATGCAGAGCTTAATTTGCCACGCGCAGAAATCCTTTACAACACTTGAACAGGCAGCTGCCAAAAAGCAAATGCCAGTTGGCAGCGTGGACGAGCTCCCTCTGAAGCCATCCCACGAGCACGGTCTCTCCAACAGAGCTTCTGCAGCCTCTTCTGAAGAGGCTGGAAAACCAGAGGCTTTCCCCTTGGTGTGAGAAAGGGCCATTCCCAAAAGCAAGGGCAGAGGGAGGGTGTCTGGAAAAAGTACAAAGCAAAGGAGGGGGCAAAGGAGCAGTAGGAGAAAGAGAAACAGGGGTAAAAGAAACAAGGAACAAGAAGATGGAGCAAGACAGGGGACATTTTTCAAATTTCCACCATAGTATCTGTGAGGGAAAGTGGAAACAACTACAAGTGTCAAAGAGAACAAATGCATCGAGAGAAACATGGGGAGAGCGAAGGCCAGGAATAGCAGCTGTACCAGTTTCACGCTCAGGTTACTCCTCCCCACCAGATCCTAAACTTTAGAGGGAAGATGTTAAATGAAGCTTTTTGGACAGCCCACTCCGGCCTGGCATATCGGAAGGAACCGGGGTCACCCACACTTTCTAATTGTGCTACTTATTTGGGGATACAGGAGAAGAAACAAATTCAAACAGCTTTAGAAGCTGTTGCCCAAGGCCAGAAGAGTCTCCATGCCAGAGCAGCTAGCCCTTACCCACTCCAAAAAGCCTTCACCTCCTTACCAGTTTTGTATCACAGATTCTGACACAGAGAGGCAACACAACCAAACCCCCTCCCTTCCTTCTTAAAAACAAAACCAAAAACCCAGCCATCCCCAAGTCAGACCTATCAGGCAAAACACCTGCAGGGCAGAAGCTCTTGAGGGGGTTGAACCATTTAAACTACAGGTAGAGGAAACACGCTCTGTGATCTGGGAAGTTACACATCTCATGTAACGCCTATATGCTATCAAACCTGATGCAGCAAGAAGATTATTTAAAAAAAATGAAACCAACAACAAACAGCCAGCTTCTACTGAACTGATTAATAAGGGGTGTTATGTGGGAATAAAACACTCCCTTTCCCAGGTTTCAGGAGTGCTGCATGGGGCTCATTCAGGTGCCAACCATTAAATGATCAGAGAACTGCAGCAGGTAATTCCCGATTATTTAAGGAACAAGACACTTCCTCCAAGGAATAGGTAGCATGGGGCAACTCATTACTACAGGTCTCCAAATTAAATCATACTGTGAGTGTTTTGTAGTTATAAACCAAAAGTCAGCAACAAAGGGCAAGGGCTACCAAGAGATTGTACAAAGGTCAAGGTTAAATTAAAAAAAAAAAAAAACAAACAACAACAACAAAAAAACCACCACACACTCTGGTACAAATCCATGGGGCAGCTGCTGAGTCACACGCCCTTAAATGCTGTTACTAACTCAGTGCTGTTCCACAGGAATAAGGGTACCAAGTGCTGGTGCTGTGCTAGAGCAGGGCCCTGGAGTCCTTCCTTCTCCAATGAACATGCTGAGACTCCTGGACGCAACAGGTGAAAATCCATTATATGAGCGTTCTTAGGCGTAAAGCAGAAGTGTCCATCACCTCTACTTTCATAAATATGCATACACACACATCTACATGTATGTATACCCACGTGCAGAAATTATACCTACAAACGTGTATACAGATAGATAGCAATGTCACGCAATATGCTGCTCATGCTGCACTCGCCTCCCTTCTTCGCTGGGAAGGAGAACATTGCCTACCATATCATATTAGGATAGAAAGTCTCAGGACACGGACAGTCCTCAGATATTCTCCTCTTCCCAAGCAGAATTCCCTCCTCTTTCTTCCCTTAACCCTCCTTCCATCTTCTACTCCCTTCCCTCTCCAGTAGCATAAGAAAAATCACAGCACATTTCAGGATAAGAATCATAGAATGGTTTGGTTTAGAAGGGACCTTAAAGATCACCTAGTTCCAACCCCCCTGCCACGAGCAGGGACACCTTCCACCAGACCAGGTTGCTCCAAGCCCCATCCAACCTGGCCCTGAACACTTCCAGGGATGGGGAACCCACAGCTTCTCTGGGCAACCTGTTCCAGTGTCTAACCACCCTCACAGGGAAGAATTTCTTCCTAATATCTAACCTAAATCTACTCTCTTTCAGTTTAAAACCATTACTCCTCATCCTATCACTACACTCCCTGTTAAAGAGTCCCTTCCCATCTTTCCTACAGGCCCCCTGTAGGTACTGGAAGACTGCCTTAAGGTCTCCCTGGAGCCTTCTCTTCTCCAGGCTGAACAACCCCAACTCTCTCAGCCTGTCTTCATAGGAGAGGTGCTCCAGCCCTCTGATCACCTTGGTGGTCCTCCTCTGGACTCACTCCGACAGGTCCATGTCCTTCTTATGTTGGGGGCCCCAGAGCTGAACACAGTACTCCGGGTGGGATCTCACGAGAGCGGAGTAGAGGGGAAGAATCACCTCCCTTGACCTCCTGGATACGGTTGACTTTCTGTGCTGCGAGCCAAAAATGACTAAAACAAAGCGAGTGACTTGACATTTTAAGGTAGCATCAGCTGCAAACTAAACCACAATGGAGCGGCAGGTAGCCAGCAGTACCTCCGAATGGCCCACATGGCTTTGCTGGGCACAGAAAGGCCACCGCTCCGCTGCTCCTCGGGTGATGCCGGGTGGCAGGAGCTCCAGGTGCCCCGGTGAGCAAAGCGATGCTTCCCATTCTCCCGGCCCGCTGGAGCGACCTGCAGCGAGGCAGAGGGAGAGGCCGTGGGCTGCCGGGCAGGTCTCTGGTGGATCCCCCCATTTCTCCTGATTACGCATGCAGAGAAAAGGGCAAAAAGAGGGGGAAGGGGAAAGAAAAAGATTTAAGGATTTTTATCTTTCACATTTACTTGTCAAAAGGTTGAGCATTATGAAAACAGCACAACATGGTTATCTAACTACAACAGACGACATTTTATTTAATCCAAAGTACAAAGTCTTTGTGTGCTAAGAGGACAGGACTTATTAGTTCCTAACTAGATCCAGAGGAAACGACCCAACAGCAACAGAAGATGAGCACTTCTGTATCAAGCTGTTCTCTGGACCTCTGGTAAGATGGGAAGCACTGCAAGGAAGAACATGGTGCCATTCCTAATTTTCTGCTGCAGAAAATAATTGGTGTTCTGCCTCCCTTAAACAGAAAACAAATCTGTACAGGCTGGAGGAAGGAGCAGGAGATGAGTTTCAGCAGCATGTAGCAGGCTGCTGGTTTTCTGCCACCCCCTAAAAAAGTCAAACACAGTCATAAAATCCTGAGCACCACAAGCAGACAGAAAAGCATACATTACATGCAACCAGAGCAAATATGAAAATGCAGCACATCTGGGCTACAGAGCTTAATTCCTGCAAGCTAAATAACTGCCACATCTGGGCAACGGGATGCCATTGAAGCAAAGAAATAACCTGAAGAGACTACTGGAATGTGAATCGAAGGGGAAGAGAGATTGAGGGGAGGGGAAAGGAGAAGGGCACAGATTTTCCTGATTAATTAACATTTGTGTTACCTTTAGCCAGGCAACTCCTGGAACAAGCCTGGCAGACTGTAAGTGCGAGTGTTAACAAGTGTGCCAGCTGTCAGTCCCCAAAAAACTCCTCGCTGGCTACCTTCCCACCAGTTACACTTTATGAATTCGGTCAAAATAGGATAAATCCCCTGCTGATCCATCGTGCCTGCCCTCTGATTGCTATTGCTGCTGGAGGGGCCAGAGGGAGGGCAGGTGGACCTGAAGTGTGGTCCATCCCCCAATTAGGACCGAGAGGAAGGGCTGAAACAGGAGGGAAGCCAGGATACTCCCGAAAGAAGAGAGTCCCTCTTCTCTTCCCTCCATTTGTTGCTCCCGCATTGTGCCAGCTCTGGCATTCCCCAGATCCTTCTGGGAGCTGATTTAATTCACCACTGCAGAAGCAGGATTCAGTGTCCTGTTTTACAGCCTAGATACACGAGCTCACGCAGGGGTGCGACAGGCTCCAGAGCCCGTGGGGCGGCAGCGGTGGGAACAGGAGAAGCAATGGCAGGAGGGAGACCTCCCGTTCTCAGTGGCAGTAAGCTCTTACGTTCAGTCATCGATAGAGCTGCACCGGCTACGGTTCGGGAGAGAAATGGATAAAAAGCAGCTTCTATCAAACAAGAGACTTCTGACTTTTAATGGAGATACAGAATAGCATAGTTATTTGTGACACTACGTGGGTGAGGGATACAAACTTCAAACTATTTGATTTTTCTCCAGTGACTGCTGAGAGCTGCTAATTATTCCAATCATTCCAGAACTGGCTGGATATTTTCCCTCTTTTTCCCATTCTGTAAGGACAGAAAGTATCAAACCTGATTTTACTACTAAACATCATATGATATTTCTGTAACCATGACATTGTGAATGAATAATCAAGCAGATGTTGCGAATGGAAGGAGTTAAGCCAGAGAAATTTTAAGATGTCGATGCTTCAGTCAGAACTCCTACGGAAAAAATAAACGTTAGTCTTGCCGGAGTGAATTGAGCATTTTAGAGATCGGTTCTTCACATCTGGTCTATCTACCCAGCAGAAATTACCAGGCAGCAATAGAGTAACAACAACAACAAAGAACCACACACACCCAGAATGAAACCTTGGTGCCCTCCAAACTTGTCACACGTGGGCCATCTAATTCAGTGGGGCAAGTCCATCGCCCACAGTGCTGTATATAATAATATATATTTTGCACAGACAGGCGGCAACAGTTGAAAAGCACAACGAGCACAGCAAGCTACTTACAGTTTGAGTCCATTGCAGGAGAGGGAAAAGAAGTCATAAACCAAGCACACACCAAACACAGTGACTCCAGTTTCTTTCACCAGCATTGCACATGTCCCAAGGAATAAACTAAGCAGCAGAAAGAATGGGGAGGCAGTGGGAGGGAAATGTTCCCCAACATAAAGCTGATCCACACTCCTGAAAAACAGGTTTGACATAAATATTTTCACTTCTCTGTTATTTTCATGTTTACTACATTCAAACAAATACTGAGACACTTAATTTCTTAAGATGCTGGTAATAAGTGACATGAATAATCTACACTCTTCACTGATAAATGAGGAAAGGCTTAGACTCGGGACAGGAAGGGAAAACACAAATATTGAGAGATGCACTGAGAGTTTGAGTAGAGCAGAGAAAAAGACAAGCAGAAAGATAAAGTGGACTTGAAACAGTCAGAGTAAGTACAAAGACACAAAGGGCAGAAAAACACCTGCTTTCCGTCATCTAGAATACACATGCTTAATTATCCTTATGTGACAAAATGCACTACGCAAGCAAAAATTCCTCCATCCCACCCACGCTCCCCTGAGTCAAAGATGTGTCCTAATCATTAACGGACTTGGCAGCAGGCCTGTATGAGGGAAGAAGGTAAGAAATAACCAAAAAAAAAATCAAACAAGCCGTTTCCTCCGGGGTCACTACCAGTTTTATGCCTTTGAAACCTTCCGATGAAAACAGCGTTGCACATTTGTAGCAAACCCCAAGTATATCCCCCAAGAGAGATATAAGCAGTTTTTCCATGTGGCCATGATGACACAGTGCTATTCCTAAATGAAATAACAATGCAAAAGGGGCAGAAACCCTATCCGAGTAAAGCTCGCTCTTTATTTTGGGACACAGAGCAGCAAACAGTGCCAAGTTTTCAGCTGAAAAGGATGACTAACAGTCTAGAAGCAATCCTTAACTCTCCCAGACCAGGTATTTCAGAGTCCCACAGTCACAGCATGTATTTCAAAGGTAGGCATGTGTCCGTTTGTTCTACACTCTACACACAGACATTTTGCCTTCAGCTGAAAACACTTCTTTATCAATTTTAGCTCTGCAAGCCCTCCTCTAGCGTATGGTCAGCTATAATGTCAATGGAAGAGAGGACCGTAAACGTCGACTTCTATTTTATGTTTGTTTGTTCTCTTAAGCATCACTTATGTGGCACCGCAGCTGAAAGCAAGGACCAGGGCACTTCCACGCAGCAGTGCTGGGGGCAATACCTCTGCCAGCAACAACTGACAACTGACGGGTTTCTTCTTTGTCTCCTCCTCAAACTAAAGCATCTCACAATATTATCACAACCGGTAGCAAGAATCCATACCTATTATAGGAGAGAAAAGCCAACAGAAAGAGTAGACAGGCTAGGACATCCGCTCTGCCTACTATACCTGTTACCTAAAAGGAAGAGACACACAGGTGTAAAAGCACGTATATAAAAAGGCATGCGCACTCAGTGACTGTTTCAATGATCCATGCTAACTGCTATTTTAAGCTTTTTATTTTTCAGTGTTATCCTGCTTCAATGCAGTCAAACGTTACTTGGTTAGCGTAGGATATTCTGTCTGCTACGTTTCTCACTTGCCAAAACAAATAAGCCAACAGTTAAGTCATTCTTTACTTTCTTATTAAAATATTAAAAAAGTTGCATAGAGAAATGCCAATTTTAGTGATCTGTTTAAATTTTGTATAACAAGGCTCAAATGAGAAACGCATCCAACTCCCAGAACTAACATTTGTTAAAGAAAGACTAATGAAAAAGCAGCTCTTTGGAGAAGACTTATTATATAGGAATGAGTTAACAATTAATACTTGAATGAACTTTATCACCAAAAAGTGATAGAGTGGTATGTAATTTATTCTCTTTCTGAATAATCTGAGTTTATGAGAGTTTTTTTTCTACGTATTAATTAATCAAATCTTTTTATAACAAAGGGAACACTGAAGAAGAATGTATAAACACTCTTTTTACAAACTACTTCAATATTCCATTTCATAAAGATCTAAAAATTGCCCATAAAGCAAATAAAAGGCCCTTTGAAATTTTGCCTCTTTTGAGATTACATAATTAAGCTATATTCAGCACTCTGGCATTTATTTTAACCTTTTTAAGTTCTGACCCAGACAAAAATAAATTCAAAGAGCGCCTCTTCTAAAATCTCCTTTAAAATATAAAGCTGTATTATCAAAAGGAGCCTAGCTGATTAGTTCACACAAGACAGCACAGGGAGTAACTGTAAAGCTCGTGGCTTTTCGTTATTAAGGTAATCTCTCCTCAAAAGTTCTCAGCTGCAGCAGCCGTTTCCCTCACTCATTTACAAAGGCTGGTAATGAACGCATGTGATGTCAATGGTACCTCAGCTAATGAGCGCATTTCTTTTTTTAATTACGGATAGCTAAACATTGCATGAGCAAGCCTTATTTTATCTACAGAAGTACCTCCCCGTGCTAACCGACTGTAGTTTTAGCACAACTGTGTCTTTAAATGTTTCCTTATAACAAACAGAAAAACGTCCAGTATGAGCTGTTGCTCTGTAAACTTACCATGACGTTTATTAAGCTAACAAGATTTTTCTGAAGATGATACTCCTAGCTTTCAATTGAAATCAATATAAATTAATCTATGGGTCATATCACCTCTATCTGAGCGATCTCCTTCAGAATACACACTAATGCTCCCTTCACTTTTTCTCCCTTAAATTGATGGCTATAGGAGATGACTGAAGGCGTGCAACAATGTCCCGGCAGGAAAGCGCAGCCTCACTGAGGTCTTTGGTTTCAGAAGCCTCAACGTTTTCATCAGCTGAATGACTGTCCATTTATTCCCAGCATCGCTGATTAGGACCGTCAATTAGAATTTAGTGCCGGAGCAGAAAGATGGCAAGTATGAATACACTTTTTTCTTAACGACTCCTGCAAATTATTTTAAATACAGTACATTCTCACCTTTGCTCCTCTACTGCAAAAAATCACAAGTACCATAATTCTGTATGACTCAGAGGTTTCTTTAAAAAAAAAAAAAAAAAGAATTTAAAGTATGTGTTTATTTTTAGCTTTTGTGTCACCGGGTTTTTTATGTCACATACTTACAGCCTCGGTGTGAATGGGATGCACAGCAAAGAACAGCGCCGTGACAAAAGCAAGTCGACAGTCCTTGAACACAGCTTTGTCACAAGTGTACATCAGTACAAGAGTCACTAGACAGTGTAAAATTACATTCACTGCATGGAAATAGAAGGGGTTCATACCAGCCAGCAATACGTTTAACCTGTAAGGAAACAAAACAGAACCATTACTAGACTGGAGAGGTCTTGTAATAGCAGGACATCTTTCAAATACTCTAAATTATGTTTTTGTCTGATTTGCAGACTTCTAATATAATTGCTATTAAACTAATTAGTGAAAATTGCTCTGAACTTCTGGCTTATCTGATTAAAGAGAAACCACTTCCCCATTTTTTAAAATATGAGGTTGCATTTGGCAACCTTCTTGGCACTGAGATGAGAGAGGCTTATGCCCTCCCAATACGGCTTACTGCAGGGAGATGATGTCCGCGCTTCCTTAGCAGCAAATCACACCGGCCAACACCAGAAGTACGGCACTTGTCCTATTTCCCTGTTGGCACCTTCTGCAGTTGTCTCAGCCACGTGGCAGCTTTACAATACGGGTAGTTATTTGCTACTACAGAATAGATGCTTTTGCTCGGAAACAGCCAAGACAAGGACTTGGTAAGGCACTGGAGCATCTGCTTGGCACTACAGGTGCCTTGATTCCCATTTAAATTTCAAAATACTTTCACATACTAAAGATTAAGCATTTATTTACATGCTTTACTGACATCAGGACTACACTAAGCAGCTGGTCTAATAGTTAGCATCATTTTTATAAGGACATTGATGGTAAAGATAAGTTAGCTAACATCACCCAAGACTCGGTGAGACAATTAGGGTTCACTATGTGTGTCAATCATAAAAAAAATAAAATATAATAAGCCGTTATGACATTTGTTCGACAGCATGTATTAACACATTTTTCTGGTCACTGTTTTTTACAGCCAGCTTGCTTAACAGCTGCTGACAGGCTTTGCCTTACATCCAGTTGAAGATAGCTCAATTCTCTTTAGAATTAACTGCATCTGTACATTTGGACAAATATATATACACACACACACACACGTATACACACATATACATGGAGTCTCTATCTAGGGAAGACTCCATATATGAACAAGGAATTTGGAAGCACTAATGTTAAAGAACATTTGGAAAAAAAAACAAACCAAAACAAAAAAACCAAGACACCCAGTGAAAAGAAGACTCAATCTAAATATTTTGCATGTAGCTGTAAACATGCTAATAATCTTTAATCAATAATCTTTCCTGTTGTTACTAACAGACTCCAGGTCTCTCACGACATACATGATGCAAAAGCAAAGCCACTGAGTTGATGCTACTATGCAAACACCCTAGGTTTTTTTGTAAGACAGAGGAGGTATGGTGTGTCTGTGAGGGCCAGAAAACATGTGCTTTTTATAAATTCTCTCTACATTCCTTACTCACAAGCAACAGAGTGCTATCTGTCCTGGTCTGCATTTTCCAGGCCACTCTAACTTTACCAGACCAGAAGTCTTTACTTGTGCATTCCTACTCTGCTCCCACCGGAGTGTTTGTGGAGGCAATAGCTGAAACTCAAGAGAGTTCGGAAAAAGTGAGATTTTAGCACGACTTGACCTTTCCCTTTGAAGTACGGGTTGATGCAGCTACATTCTGACAAGACATCAGTCTGTGTGATTCAAGAATACGTGAAGAGTTGGGGCTTTTTCTTTTTTTTTTTTTCTTCCCCCATTTCTCCTGCAAGCCACTTCAGGGCAGCAGCATACATCACTTTCCTTCATTTCTACCAGCACAGAACAACAAGCCACAGCAAATGGCAGTAACAGACATCCAGCCAGAGTTTCAGCTGTAAATACACTGCAGCAGTGGGAACCCCCAAGCCTAAATCTTGTTTTCAGCATGCTGTGGGGAACAAGGGGCCACACGGGGCCACCCTGCCCCAAAGGACCCAAAGCTCCCGCTCAGAGGCACCTGCGGATGTCTGCAACGGCAGGGACCGCCTAAGGACCCGTTCTTTATACAAATGAATCATTTCTGGCTGTACATCAGCTGGATGGAGCACTGTTGTCACCATCGCTCCCCCTCAAATGCCAAAGTGCGCTCTGGCAACCTGCGGTCTGGAGAAAGCAGATGTAGGCAGGTGAGGACAGTGAGGACAAGTGCTCAGCCTATCAGGCGGTATGAACCCATGCACCAAAATGTGAGAGATTCTTACTTATTTATTTGGCCAAGTTGCGAGGACCAATCGCTAAAAACACGATGTCTGACAGTACTCTTGCAAAATCTCTCATTAGTCTCCATGGATCACATCTGATCCCTTTGCATCCTGCAAAACAGGTCTACTGGCAAGAGAGGCAGAACCTTGTAGGGGAAGGATCTTCCTGTCCCCACCAGGTCGCCTATCCCAAAGGCAGCGTGTGCTCTTCACGCGCCTTCTTGGGGCAAACATCAAGTCAACAAGGCTTGTAAACTGTGAGTTACCCGATGTAAGTTATTGAAAATAGCTATGTAAAAGCATCAGCCTCACAGCTTGGCTATTCCCCCATGTATTCTTAAAGGGGAAAAAAAAAAAAAAAAACCAGAACAAAATACAGACATATCACCACCATGGTATTCAGATAAGCCTTCCATTAAACAGCAAAAACTGACTGCAAGCATGCCTCGGTGTATGTTTTAAATACCATCTTTGGTCGTCCATGAACACTAAACGTGAATGTGTGCAGGTGCTGTATTCACACCAGTGTTTTTTGCTGCTAAAGCTCTTTGTCATAAGACATTAGGCCACATAGCAGTGAAGGAAACATTCTTTTGTCCTGAAACAATCCCAGCAGAATGATTTTGAAATGTTAGCAGTGGTTGAATTTATTGTACGTCAAACGGGTGAGCAAATCTGGAGCTCCAAACAGCTCTAATCCAAGTCACAAGGACTTTGCAAAGCTCCCCAGCACGCTCACCCACCCATGGGGAATAAAGGCAGCCTACTACGGAGAGCCAAATTTGCTCCACTGTGGGGCAACTACAGAGCAACTTCTGGGCAAGGGAGCAGGAGGGGATGGGTAAATCACAAATTACTTCTCCCTTCTTAAACTTTAATAACCTTACAGAGATTCAGTCTTGCCTTTGTTTACTGGCAAGCAGCATTATCACAGAGTCATGTAGTAATTACACACAGTATAGGGCTCGGCAAACAAAGGAAGTAAAACAGAGACAGGACTCTCAAAATTAAGTAAGAAGTGGCATTTCTCCAACGTAATGTTCATGAACGGGAGCTCTGGCAGGCAACAACTGTACTCCACTGTGGGGCGGGGAGGGCTGTCCTGATATAGTTCCATATCTAAACTGTCCCACAAATGGGGAAAACATTTCATTTTTTAAGTTGCAAGCCCCAAAGACACCAATACTACCATCATTTCTAATCTGCAGCATCGTGTGGGCTGGAAGACCTTAGCCACTTCTGCATGAAGATCATAACATTTGTCTGAGCTAAAGCGCAACTCGTAAGATACGTGTTATGGCCCTGGTAGAGCACACAGCTAGGAGTGCAGATGCTTTGGGCTGGCCAGGCATTTTTGAACTGACTGCTTGTCAAACCAGAGAGGTGTTTGCAAATAGTATTCTGAAGATTTGGGGCTAAAAAAAAAGCAAGTGACCACGCTTCTAGGAATGGAGACACTTGAAAGAGGAGACACCACCATCTCAGACAAGGAGGTTTTTCCTCAGGGGAGCCACCCATGAAATACTTGGAGAAGCATCATTTTGCTTTGCTTCAACACCTCAGCTGGAAGAGTCCCCAGAGGCAAAGAGTGTGCTAAGCCTCCTGAGAAGTGGTGAATGTCAGTTCAAATGCAAAGGCCCTCAAAAGGCCCAGGGGAAAAGGAAGGGAAGAGCATGTATACCAAGGAGCAGTCCCTCAATACTAGGTGACAGTGACAGGTATCTTCTAGTAAGGCTGATCAGCATCACCCAAGCTACCAACAAAAGAAAAACTCATTACAGAAATCTCAACATCAATCACGTGCCCCATCAGGGCAGAGAAGACTACCAAAACATGTATTCAAAGCAAAGACTCTCGTCCCAACACCGGTCTTTGTGTCCAAGGGTTGCAGCATGTGTGGTTCAGTATATCACGCTCAAGGCAGAGCGCTGCCGAAACTACATGCCCAAGCAGGAGCTATACCAAAATAAGAGGTACATGCCAAACACAGAAATCCCTTGATTTTGTTAAGGCTAATGGATGTTTTCCAGGAACAGCAGTATACTTGGCCTTGCCACCTACAGCAGCTTTTCTGTTCCTCCACCGTCCACTCTACGAAAAGGCATTACAGAGCTTCGCTCTCAGAAAGTGACTGTCACAGGCACCAGCTGTTGAAGGTCCACCGAGTAGAGCTTGTAAGAGAGTTCTCCAGAAGAAAGCAAATCACTCCTGCTCTTAAAAGAATAAGCAACATCCACCAGCACTCCCAGCTAACCACTTGCCCGCCCTCCCCCCGGCACAGCCGCCTTGTTTGAAGAATGGCATTTGTTGAGCAGGGAGCATGGACCAAGCTACCCTAAAGCTGTGGGCACTTACTCCACCTCTAGATAGGTCATCAGGCAGGGACACATCTCCGTGGGTAAGCAATTCCCAGTACAGAGGGCCTGGAAATTGAGTGGGATTTCGTGACTTCATCCTCGCAGACCCAGAACCAGAGGGATCTACGCTGCAAGAGTATGGGCTCACAGATAAATCCCATATATATCCAGTTACGGTATAAAATCACCAGCACCCTCAGGCTCTAATATAGTGCTTTTTATCCACTTGTACACATGAAGACTCATTCAACCTTTAAGGCCCTTTATGATTTAATAATATTGTAAACCATAATTGGAGAGTTTCTCTTTTTATAGACTTTGTTATTATCCCTGGGCAGCTCTTGTTTAGTTTAATCTGTTCTATTATTTTCAAAAGACTAACAAAAATCACAACATGTTATGAAATAGAAATGCAGAGGATAATAATGGTAATTTGTTATAGCGAGTAACACTTAATGGAGAGTCTCAGAGCATCCCACACTTCATAAAACCCCCATAGTTTTTATAGAGGGAGGCTCACATGCAGATTTATATAAATTAATCTAACATATCAGGATGGATTAAGTTTCCTTTTATCTTCCCTTCCTTTCGGAATTGTGTGAGATACATGGCAAACTTTATGCAAACTAATGCCTGATTTCTGTGCGCGGTGGAGTCTCCTTATAAACTTCACAGATGCATCTATGGTGTGCCAGGAAAAAAAAGCATTTGCGCTCCAAAAATGGTGCAGCTGCATCAGTGGCAATAATGGTTAATGCGCTCTGTGGAAACAGCTCAAAGATTAATGAAAAACCTGTAGCAGTAAAAAAGAAAATAAGCCCCTTTTGCAGCAGTGTTCGTGCAATGGCCAGCACAAGCAGAGCAGGGTTTCCACGACAGTGCAACAGCACTTTGTGCTGATTTGTGCTGATAATCTTTTCATAGTACAGTACAATGCCTCAGAATTAAATGGACAATAAGGCTTAAACGGTTTGTTACTTGATTTGCTATAACGGGGATGGGTGAGAAGACAGAGGCCATATCAATTCCCAAGCTATAGCAATTCCCTTGGAGCAAAACAGTCATCACTTACAAGAGCACTAGTTAAGTGTTGGCATTCAAAGCAGGTTATTGCTTTCCAGCACAGTTAGGAAAAAGAAAACAGAAATCACAATTAGACTGGGAAGCAGCAGCACCTTGGAAGCAGCAAATATGCCAGGGCAGAAATTTCTAGTGAAACTCTAGAAAGCGTGGTTTGATGATCATTCCTGTGTTAAGAATACTGAAAGCATCATTCACATGGCTTTAAATTCATCTCCACAAACAGCCTTGGAAAATTAAAAAAAAAAAAAAAAAAAAAGACAATGACAATTTAAAAACTGACAAACCAGGTGTCATTTTATCTAGATTTTGAACAAAAGAGAGTTTGTCTTCAAAATTATTGAGTAGCATCTCAGCAAGAGCAACACACTGAAGGAACAAACATCTCTTAAAACTCTTCAGCAGCCATCAAGCAGTCCTCTTCCAAGTGCAGAGAGAGAAAGAGAGGAGATGTGATCAAGAACCAAGCTAGGACAGTCACTCATCAGGAAGAAAAAAACAACGCTAACAGAATTCCAGTCTAAAGTTATTAGGCCTAATGAAGACAATATTTCAAACTGGGTACAAGAGTTTTCCACCAAATTTGAAGTAAGTTTGGCAATCTTTCGGCTGGAGCTGCGGACCATGAAGGAAGTGCCTTTTTAATTTATACAGAAGCAAGTTACAAAAAATAAACAAGTATAGCAAGTGAAAAGAAAACAGCCCTTTTTTTCTTTTTTTCTCCTTTATTTCTTTAAATCTGAGAGACAATAAATGAAAAAGCCCAGGAAGGCAGTCAGAAGTAGAGCGAGTAAATGCAGAGAAATGCCTTTAGCTAACCAGCAGCAGCCAGAGCACTTTATTTTCATGGACTCTAAAGAGTATTGACAGGGATGCTCCTGTAGAGATGAAGGCTGGTCCAAAGCTGAGCCTTTAGGTAAAAGACGACAAAAGAAAATTAAGGGTGACACTGGTGCAAAAGGAATAGAATGCCGGATGAGAGAAAATCCCTAGGATTGGTAGGTGTTAGACACAAAACACCACTGAAGCAAGCAGCAAACATAGGTGTGACTGGATTCACGTCAGCCAAGTCTTCCAGGGGAATCTGCACGGACCTTCTAGTGAATTCTTCCCCTCATAACAAGAGGCTTTCAATTCAAGAGGCAGACAAATTTTATTGAGTATTAAGGACTGAGAAAATGTTGTGACTAGGCAGAAGCCCTACATGTTCTGTACACACCTCTCCTCCCAGGCAGATCCTCACCTCCGGGCTTTGCGGCAAGCAGCGGGCAGCACCGACCCCCAGCCAGGTCTGCGCCCCCCTCCCCGGGCAGGAGCTTCCCCCGACCCTCCCCAGGAGCCCTGTCCTCCTTCCAGGGAGCACAAACAACCCTGCCAGTCCCCCTAGAGAAACACAGCCCGAACCTACTACCGAAAACATCAAACACCCGCTCCGAAAATTATATTCAAGGTGGGGGGAGGACTTTGGTGCACCTGGAACCGGGGATAAAAACAAGCTTTGAGGCACATGCACCCTCTCCCAGACCTGAAACGGCAGCAAGGCACTCTGCTCCGAGTCAGAAGAAAAGCTTACATGCCTAGAAATGTGTCCGTATATTCCAGCTATAACATAACCAGTCTAATAAAAGCAACTGCCTCTCTTCACAAACTCCACCTCGCCCAGTGTGGCTACACCAGTACTACATCAATTTCATGGCAGGTATCACAGTACCAGTATGGAGAGCGATTGCTATAGCTAGAGTAGAAATATTAGACCAAGCTGTACAGGAGAAATACTGACACAATCTTAAACACTGTGATATTGCCCTAATATAGATGTACAGAGTGAAGAAAATACTTGTGCACCGTGTATTTAACCTGACATATTATAGCTCCACTATATTATCCTGTGATGTCAAACTGTAATATAGCATTAAATCAAGAACAAATAAAATCCAAGGTCTTCTTTTCTTCCCCGGGTTGTTTTGATTTTCTTAAGCTCCCTGTCCTTGAAACTCATGCCACTGATACAGCTGAAAAAACAGAAGGATCAGCTGTAAGCAACTAGATAGATCAGAAGGTTGGCAGTGAATTATTGAATTAATTCTCTCTTTGGCTATGTATTTACACCTAACCCAAGTTCACAGCCACTTACGGCTTTGATCCGAAGCCACTGATAGCCTTACATGAGGCTCTGGGTGCCCACGCAGAACACGGACCTGTTGCTGAAGGGTCCCATTCACTTCCCAGGCACGTATGGACCCAAGCCATGGCTGGCTAGCAGCCTCGGCGGGCAGACCTGGAGGGTCATCCGTTCTGCAGTCAGCAGCTGAGCACAGCCTGGACTTTTTAATTTATCTTTTTCCCCATTTTTTTTCTAGCCAGAGTACTAGTAGGTGGCTCTGTGCACAGATTGCGCGCCTATGTCTCTTTTGGTGGGAGAGCTGCATTCCCCTCTACAGCTCGTCTCCCCCAGCTCCGCTCCTCCTGGACCACCAGAGCCACCCAGCAGCAGCCGGAGCGGACCCCCTTACACCCTTCCTACGGGGCCAAGCAATTCCCAGTGAGCAGCCACTTCCACCTCCTTCGAGGAAGAGCGGGTATCGCCTGCGCTTCTCTGCCCAGCATCATCCTCCCGAGCGTCTGTCACGGCTATGTGGCCTAGACCTCTCACTACCTCTTCGTTTTGTCCCTGGTGAGCTCTTACTCCAGACACCTCCCTGACCAGCATCTGCCTTGGCAGTGCCCTCCATCCCGCTACCCGCCTTCACTTCTCGACCGCCTGCACAACCGGGAGGCCGATCTCTGATTAAGAGTCTTTAAATCTTGGCATCAGGGGTTTTCAAAAGGCTTCGTTCTCACCATTTCCTACCACTGCACACCTTCAGGCTAAATCTGCCATGTTGCTGACTACATCAAACCTCCATCCCCTGTTTGTTTCTGGGTTGGAAATCTATCTAAAAGGGGATTTGGCAGGCAAGAGAAGAGAAAGGGGGAGGGAGACAGCACTGAGGATTGCACCTTCTGCTTCGACAGTTGAGAAACATTTTTGCAAAACCACTGGAACCAAGGAATAACTTAAGTGCTACTGGGTGAATAAATGATTCACTGAACTTCTGTTAGCAGAGACAAGGTATAAGACAGAAAGCACCCAGTTTAAATATAAAATCCTGAGTGAATTACAGAACTGGCAGGGTTGTGTTGGTTTTTTTTTTTTCTTTCTTTTTTCCACCTTTTCATCTTAACACTTTATAGGGAAGACACCAAGAAATAGTATATCCTGAGTCCAAAATGCCGCCTTCTTTAGAAAGAAGTATATGAAGGGTAGATTTAGGTTAGATGTAAGGAAGAAGTTCTTCACTGTGAGGGTGGTGAGGCGCTGGAACAGGTTGCCCAGAGAAGCTGTGGGCTCCCCATCCCTGGCAGTGTCCAAGGTCAGGTTGGATGGGGCTTGGAGCAACCTGGTCTAGTGGAAGGTGTCCCTGCCCGTGGCAGGGGGGTTGGAACTAGATGATCTTTAAGGTCCCTTCTAACCCAAACCATTCTATGATTCTATGAATCACTTCTTGGAGAAGAAAATAGCTGCAGGTAAACATCTCTGAGTGACAGCAAATGGAGAAGAGAGCATGAAGTAAGTTTTTCCTAAGGACTAAGCAAAACCATTGCCTACCATCTGAACTCCTGTGCAGATGAGGAGTTGTGCTAGACCGGTCACCTAACAGTTACCCACATGTAATAGGAATGTTTCTAAACCAACTAGTTTTAACACTCCTTTACTTCACTGAAGTCAAGAGAAAAGGTGAGAGAAGTTCAAGGCCACAAAGCAAACATTACTTAATTCAACAGTCCACGTGCAGGCTTTTTTCCCCCCTTCTGATGTTAACCCACACAAAACAATGCAGCAGTTCTACAAATATTTTAAGTTTTGCATAATGGTTCCAGTAACGTGGGCCACTCTTCTTTTCCTCTGATCATTCATGCTGGCAGATCCGGTGTGAATAATGTCAAATGCTCTTTTCACTGTTTGGCTCCAGAGCATTAGTCTACTGGAATGAGGACTGTCACTTAAGATTTCCAATTCGTTGGGGACCCTGAACTACTGTTAGAAAATTTCAGCAATGTCCGCTTAAGACTTTTCTGACAGACAGGCGACAATGTATTTTAATTGGGATCATTTCAGGAATACGTAGCATATGTAGGATACGTTCAGCCTAATGAAAAGTCCACAAGGCATCACGAGTCCTTCCTCTTACTTTCACAGCCACAAAGGACAGAAAAGAGACTGAGACAAAGTTTCTGTAGATTGATGGATCTGTAGACATAAATTTCAGCCCACCCTTCACATCTGTTCTGTGCATGCAGTTTGGAGATCTCCCAGATTTTTAATCTTAGTACAGCAAGATTCAAAACAAGCCTTTCCAGATGAAAGTTTCATGCAACAGAACCAGAGCCACTAGGCAGGTATAAAGAATCATGCTACTATTAAAATGCCTTGGATTTGACCAAATTAGCACAACAAGAAAAGGAATAAAATAAAACAAGCAAACAAACAAAAAAAAAAGAGACCAGAATACTTTGGTTCCCCCCTTCCCTTTCCCAGCAAGATCCTGCAAAGCACACGTCACACGGTTTTCTCAACCATCCTAAGTGGATGCAGTAAATTCTAACAGAACTATTAACCCACAACATTCATTTCCATTCTGTTGGAAGTCCATTTCTGTTGAGCATTTTACGAGCGTCAGGGTAAAAATCGGTTTTCCTTCTGCAGGAGCACAGAGCGCAACCAGCAGCCTCCTGCTGGGCAAGGCAGGGACGGATGGCACAGGCAGGCAGAGCACGGCTCAAGCACGGGCTCACCGTTGCTTGGCAAAAGCTCCCTGCAGCCTCTCTGGAAGCCCTGCTTTTGGAGGATCCACTCTACCCAGATCTCAACATCTCCCTCTGACACCTTACTGGTAGAAACGAGATGGGAAGAATGGGGAAACCGGAGGGCTGGAAGGATATTTGGGATGCGGTGGAAATAATCTTCCTCTGCAGCCAGGGAAGAGAAATGATTCCTTCCCTATTCCAAATGCAATGCCAAGCGGTGAACAAATGAGTCTGCCTTTGACCCTGTCTCTTAGCTGTACGGTTATTATGAGCACTTGAGGATGAAAAGTTGCTCACAAAATGAGTTTCACTGGTTTCCAAGAAGGACTAGATGGAGACAGCACTTCATCCTTTTTTTACCACCCCACCCCCCCACATATATACACAGCCCCCTTTAAATAGCAAAGGCAAAACCCGTTCAGAGTCAAGGCACAAATGGGAACTAAAGCGTTTAGTTTCCATTCCATTATTAAAGTTTAAGATTCTTCTGCTAATTAGCATACCGTAACCTCAATCCTGCAACCTGATCTAGGAGGCCAAGTCCAGTGCCAGTGCTGCATGCAGTGTGGTCAGTGGTGATCCACGCAGGCTCACTCACCTCTCAAATTACCCCCAGATCTATCACTGGATCAACGGATTAATCAGGCGGCCCCCCCGAACTGTAACAGATTGGCTGAACACCCGATGGAGAGGGCACCCTGCGTGCACAAAGCCACCTCTGCCCATGGCTGCACACATCCCCTTCGCTCTCTACAGAAACCTGCCGAGAGCCCCTTCGAGGAAAAGGTATAAAACCTGTCCTAAACCATCCAGTTTACGAGGCTCTGTGCTGTCCAGTTTTGCTTTAGCAGGGATATGTCACCCTGAGCCCACCCAGCCCTGCTTCCCCAGATAGCCGATTCCGACGGCTCTCGCCTCCAAGCCCACCCTTACAACGGACGGGTGGCAAGTGCTCTGTGGGAATGCCGATGGGATGCTGCATTCCCCAAAACTGCTCTTGCCTCACAGAAACACGCAATTTTCACGTAGTTCATGAAGCGTTATTTATAAATCCGGTACGTTAATGAATAGTTACTCCATTAGCAGAGTCAGCCAGGTTCCAGGAACACCTCCTCCTGGCATACTTACCGCTGTCCATACAGTTCGTTCCTTATGCCCGCCATAGGTTTGTAACGAGCGCCTACCGAGCACCTACCAACAAGACCCGGGTGCTAAACGTCACCCAGCCACACTGGCTCTTCAGCACAGCTCCCCGCAAACACCCGTATCATTTTTAAAAAGGTGCTAAACATTCACCGCCGCTTTCGTTTCATCAGAATAAATCAGAAGCAGCTAATGGAAAGTATGACAAACCGTGTGAACTGTAACTAAGCCGATCTGCTAGAAATTATTCCCCTCGGAGAGAGGCAGGCGCCTGGGTTTTCCTTCTAGGATGAGCCACGGTAACTGTCACTTACTTTGCCGCTACTCAACTTCTCTTTATTCCTGTAAAACCGAAACTGCTCCTCAACAACTCTGCCGGTACCCAGGGAACATCTGAAGCAGCCGAGGCTGGCGGGGAACTCCGCGACTGACATGAGAGACTCGCCGCTGCCGGGCTGGCTGCGAGGAACGGCGCCGAACCCTTGCGGCAGACCCCTGCGCTTGGCGCTCAAGGGAGGGACGGCTAGGGGGCCGCTGCAAACCAGCCCCGGGGAACTTTCTGGCACGACCGTTCAATGGCAGAGAAAAGCGCCGGAGATAAAGCAGAGGAGGAACTCCCGGGCACCCCCCCCCCCCCCCGGCAGCCCGGGGAAGAGGCGCCACCTGTTCCCGAACGCCGAGGGACGCGGGGCACTTGCCGGGCTCCTCATCGTCCCTCCCCTCCACCCAACTTCCACCGGGCCGGCCGGCGGGGCCACCCCGGCGGCAGCGGGCGGCTGAAGCCGCGCCCGCCCCGGGGCGCGCCCCGTCCCGTCCCGTCCCGCTCCGGGCAGAAATGCTGAATCACGAAGCCCGGGACGCGGGACCGCAGGCGACAGTGCCGGGGGGATAGGGGCTCCCCCGAGCCCCCAGCCGGGGCCGGCCGCCCCCCCTCCGCCCGCTGCCCGGCTCGTCCGGCCGCGGCTCCGGGAGAAGGCGCCGGGCGGCGGGGGGGGGTGGTGGGGGAGACGCGCCGCCCGCCCCGCTGCGGCGCCGGCGGCGGGCACTTACTTGAAGGTGAGGACGCAGAGGGGCCGGTAGGACTTGTGGCTGGTGTTCTCGGCCATCCGCTTGCCCCAGAAGTCGTTGGCGAAGGCGGCGGCCACGGGGGCGGCCGCCCGCACGTCGGGGTTGTTCACGATGGCCCAGACGTCGTCGTGCACGAACTCGCCCCGCAGGGAGTTGCCGTAGCAGAGGGCGCACAGCCCCGCCAGCAGCGCCGCCGCCGCCGCCGCCGCCGCCCCGCCGCGCCGCCCGCCCGCCGACGGGCAGGGGGGCGGCGCGGCTCGGTCCCGGCTGCGGGAGCCCAGCGCCGAGCCCGTCACCATGGCGCGGGTGCGGGCGCGGGGCGCCGCGCCGGCCGCCCCGGCTCCGGCTCCGCCGCGGCGGCGGCGGCGCGGGGAGACAGCGGCGCCCGCATGGTGCGGGGCGGGCAGCGGGACCGCCGCCGGCCACTCGCGCTCTGCCGAGGCGCAGCCTGCCCGGCTGCAAATAAACAGCGGCCGCCTCCCCGCGCCATCCCTCCTCCTCCTCTTCCTCCTCCTCCCCCTCCTTCCCCCCACCCCCCCGCACGCATGCTCCTTGCCGCGCTGTCACCCCGCCGCCGCCGCCGCCGCCTCGGCCCCTCGGCGGGGTGGGCTCTGCCCGGGCTGGCCCCCGGCGCACCGGCGCGGCAGGGCCGGCGAGCGGGCGGGCCGTGTGCTGCGGGGCTGGGAGCGGAGCCCCGGCGCGGCGGGTCGCCCCCGCCACTGGCGGGAGACAGGTGCGAGGCTGCCCCGGTGCCACGGCCTCCGGCTTCCCCCACCCCCCCCCCCCCCCCCCCCCCGCGGGAGTCCCCCTCCACGGCCGGCCGCTCGCCCGGGGAGGCGGGTGGGGGGGGAGCGGGAACGTCCCAGCCGGCTCCACGGCACCCACGCTGCTCCACGGCGTTCACGGCGCGCACGCTGAGCCACGGTTTCGTTGCTGCTCCGCCGCATCCGCGCCGCTCCACGGGCACCGGTCCTGGTCGGCAGCACCCAGGCTGCGGCATCGTCTGTGGCAAACAGCCCCCCACCGTGTCCTGCTGGCGGGGAAGGCATTTGGGCGCCACGGAATTTGTTTTCTCTACTCCGGTCCACCACCGGTCACTCGAGGGCTGCCTTCTCCAAAGCGTGATTCTGATGACTGCAGTGTGTCCGTCCCCTCCCACGAGCAACCTTTCTCCCGTTAGTGACAACTCCCGATAACTTTTGCTTAAGGAAAGGCCGTGTTCAGATCACCCACTCAGCCACGTGGAAAAGGTATGTGGCCGTGGCTTGTTCAGAAAACGGAAAAACAAGGGCTCTATTAATGCTTTTTACCATTTAAATAAAACCTCCTGCTTATAACCAAACAGAGGAATAACACCGCTTGGCAAAGAAGCTTAGATTCAGTTAGGTGCATGAACATGCTGGACATCCTTTGAATTTGTTCTTGAAAAAAGATACGCTGAGCATGGTTCACCAGCAGCCTGTGCAGTTCCAAGCTGCTGTGCGGGTGAGCGGGTGTGCGTGTGTGCGGGCGAGCGGGTGTGCGGGCGAGCGGGTGTGCGTGTGAGCATGTGTGTGTGTGCGTGTGAGCGTGTGAGCGTGCCCGCCTGCGTGTGGGAAAGAGAGGGGAGCGGAAGCCGAGAAGAGTTCATGCAGACCGTCCGGGGCGAGCCCTCTCCAGGAATGCATTTCCCCCCAGCATATTTGGCACCGCGAGTGATCTGGTATTTTCCGAGTGCAGCAGAACAGGCTTTTTCAGATGCACTTTTGTCATAGCTAAAAATAACAGTTAACTCTCACTGGGACAGCTTGTTTATATCCGGGACGGAAGGAAACTCCACCAGAAGCAGGGCCATCAACTCAAACTTTCCCTTTAAGTGGCTGATGACATTTTGGCAGTCGGCTCCCCAGAGCTTTCCCCAGCATGGGAGACCGTTCGTGGTGGTGTGGGGGTGTCCATTTTCGCCAAAGTTTCAAAGCTAGCCCCCAACGTCTGTGCACGGGCACAGAGAGAGAAACAGCCTGGTGTCCAGAGGCACAGAAGTACCGAAGCCCTCAAGTGCCCAGCGGCTCTGGAAAGAAAGTCACTGTTGCAGGTGTGCCTAAAAGGTGGAATTGGGGCTTTGCGTTGACGTAAATTAAAATGGTGACAGTTACCGGGAGGGGGGATGAGGGGAAGGATGGACCGTAATGTTGATGAAAGCAAAACCAACGTGTTCAAGATTTAAAGGTTGAACTTGCCTTACAGTAGACTCCAGGTAATATTTGCAGTCCTAAATTACTCCACCAAACAAAATCTGCGATCCCCTGTAGTTCGGAATTGGGCAGCTGAGGGTCTATCTATTCTCCGGGGCAGAGGCACCACACGCGGGTGAGCTAGGCAGCCTAAAGGGGGGGTCAGCAGCACTGCTGATGTGACCCCAACAAACTCAACTCAGCTGGCAGCCCAGCTGCGCCTCGGCAGGCTGTCCCTCCCAACCAGACCCCCGTACCTCTGGTCCACCCCCCCATGGACCAGGGTCCGCACAGTCTTTCTCACTGATGCCTTTCAGCCTTCTGTCCTTCTCCTTCATCACAGGTTGGGGGCAGCCCACCGAGAGCCCACTCCTGCCACAAAACGGGGCCGAGGGCTGCCGCCAGGAAACCTGGTGTTGGGGCAGGGATAGGTGTCTCCGTTCGTTATCCAGGACTGTGGTACACGTCCCTGCTGTGTCACAAGTCCCGCCCGTCCACCCTTTGAGCTTAACTAGTTCCCCACATAAAGCTCACAAAAAATGCAGAGTTCTAAACCGGTAAATGATGAAGCGGTGATAAAATACCATTTTCTAATCAAGGCATTTGGTGTCAATGTCTTAGTGACACACACAGCCATGTAACATCACATAGTACAACAGGCACACTCTGTGGGATAAATAACATTGCATCTGTGATTTCCGATCCGCTTTCATAACCGGCCATGCTTGACGACACCAAAAAGCGTGGGAAGAGGTGGCAGTCCTGACCCATTCAGGATTCCTTCTGCCCTCACTCTCCTTAAAAGACCACCAACACTGGCCGTTGGCTTTCATCTGGCACGGAAACCTGGAGTTTGCGATGGAGACAAACCCTATTTACTTTCTCATCTCTTTTCTTACGTGCTTATCGAAACGTTATGCACAAAGTGTAGTTAACACTGATTTGTCAAGTTCCTTTTATGAGAAGAAAATCCATTCTCATTTCTTCAAGATAGATCCAAGATAGATCTGATCTTTCTTCTCTCAGGCAAACATCTGAAGGAGACAAAGTAATGCTCCAGTCACCATGGAGGAAGACCTCCTGTTCTTCACACCAAGACCTGCTGAAATACAGGCACATAGTCTTCTCCTTTTAGTCCACAAAGGGGAACATTACCTTGTCATGCAGCAGTCACTGTCACAGACTGAATTCAAGATGTTGTCTATTGCTACAAGTCCTGACCACCTATAAAGAAACTAACAGCAAAAAGTCAGATATCAGAGAGCAGGAGAACACACATTCAACACCACTGTGCGTTGGGTCTTAAGTCCGTACACATATAAGCTGGCATATACATACAGGGAGAGGAAAAAGAGAAAGAAGGGAATCCAGTGATGGATTTGCCTTGGTTTGCTCCAAAGCTGCTTTGCCACTTCAAAAAATACCCCGTCTAATAAGAAGTATTTCCTCCTCCTGCAAGCCTTGATTCTTTCTCTACCTAAAGTAGCCATGTCATCGCTTCTGAAATGTAACGCCAAATTGCTTCTCAGAAAAGCCTAGCTGAGTTCTGGAATCATATGTATAGTTGAAGCACTCCAGCTATTTGACTGCCTACTTGTATTTGAATCACAGGTTTCGTGCCAGCTATATAAAAAGATTGTTAACAAACGGCTGTTAAAACTAGAGACCTTGAAACTAATTACGTGCAATGCTCAAAAAAATCTTGCTCTGCTAATTGAGCACAGCTTATTACTTCTGAAGCAAGAAAGTTTAGCTACCACTCGGAATAAAACATACGGTAGGGTATACAAGGCAGTAGACACATTTGAACTGTTACACTTCAAAGGGTTGAACACTGATTGATCTGTTATTATCTGAAGATGGCAACTGCTCAAAGGCAGAGAGAAACTGCAAAAGTTTTGCGTTTCAAGCTTAAACCTGGAGTTCTGAAGAGTTTAGCTTTGCATTGACTGATTAAAGTATAAGAATGCGGTAAATACAATTTAAAAGTTAAATTACCATATGGTCATAGCTAGAGGTAAATTTCAAAAGTAGCACGCGTAAATAGTTTCTTGCTGTCTGAACAAATAATTTTACATTTAAACTAAGTCATTTGGTAACTAGTACAATTGATTTCTGCTTGTAGTCAGTTACTGAATGGTTTTGCAATTCATTTCAGTAGCCCCAGGACGAAACTCCGTATCTGCCATGCATATAATCTTCAGTGGGTATAGATTATGTTCATATGGTTAAAAGCAAAAAAAATTAAAAAATAAAAAAAATTAAAAAAAAAAATAAAATAAAGGATGAGCCAGCTACCAGGTTCTGCCAGCTATTAAAGGAAATTGCCATCTTAAATGAAGGAGTGTTGCAAAACCTGGAACTGAGTTTGGCATATTTAATCCAGTGTGCCGTCTGTGTTGGAACACCTATGGAGAGACTGAGAGCAATAGATGCAGTCCAGAACCCCTCCAAGGAATTCACTGCAGGCATCGTCCTGTTTAGCCAAGTAGGATTTGAACTTTGGCGTTACCAGGAGCACTGCATCAGTGCTGTGAAACACTGTGCTGTACTGGGCTGGGGAAATCCTATTTATGACCCTTTTTCTTGTTACCAAATTGCTTCTCGGTCTATGCAGGCTACAGAAAGTTTCTCTTTGGTGAATTCTTCCTAAAGCCCACTGGAAGTTCCTATGGTTTTGCTTTCACCTTCAACTGTGGCCAAGAGCCAGAAGTACTACAAGCAGGAGAGGAAAACTTCTTGCCCTTAGTACCCTGGTCCTGTGATCCTTAGGAGGCAAATCCATTATCCTCAGGATGACCTCTCCTTTTCAATAGGGATGTTGTATTTCAAGTTCAGCCCACAACCCCCTAATAAGCCTTCTCCCCATGGCAGTCACGGAGTGTGCTAGCCCTGAAAATTCAAACCCCTCAGTTTTTACAAACCAGTATCATCAAGAAGATATCACATGGTAAGCACCGCTTGGTGGATCCCCATGGATGCACATTTCCCATCCCTGACACAGATGGCAAATAACACAGAATCCTCCGTGACCCATTTTCAGATCCATTTGTCACCTGTTTCGTATGCTTGTGTAAAATGAGAGATTTCAAGCTGAAAAAAAGCTCGCCATAGTTGTTACTGGATTAGAGGGAATCTCTTTTTCAGCTCATACAACAAATGCATTTTCTGCCTTTGAAGAGACCCAGGTTAAGCCTTAGTCTATGGGCAGGATTGTACGGAGCCTTTGAACCCCTGCAGTGGATGGAACATCCACAATTTGACAAGGGAGAGGCATCCACCAAATGGTACAGAGTGACTTGGGTTTGGTAGTGGCAGTGAAAAGGTCAGGGGCAATACAAAGGCGGGACAAATCCCAGTAATGAGAATGACGGGATTCTTCACCTACAGAGCGGAGGCAGGCTATGGCATAGGCTGCTGAAGTTGCCCACTCCAGCGGATTCACTCATCGGCTGAGGAGACTAGTACTTTCCATTTTTGTGTACATGATTTGGGTGTGCAGAACCCCATGATGGAATGGGGAGTGGAGGAGAGAAGGCATTTTTCTTGCCTTGTTGAGCATGCATCTGCGCTTTTCCTCCTCTAGAAGCATTGCAGAAATTTCCCAAAGCCGAAGAGAGTTCTCAGTCTTGCCCTTGCCTGAAAGATCTTTTTTATTGCAGCAGTGCAAAGGAAAAGTGCAGCCTATAGGGCTTGAGTCATAAGAGTTATCACTTGTAACATTCATCTCTTTAATGCTGATTAAGTACAAGACAGTTTAAGTCGAATTTTTATGTACCTCACGGCAATCAGCTAATGGCTCAGAACCACAAAAATTAAAAAGGGAAAACCCAGCTCAAGATAGTCCAATTTCTGGTTGAGCAAATGAGCGACTCTTAGATGACCCAACATTTTTTTCACTTACAGTGCATAGCCCCAGACTGCATTTTTGCTCTGCCTGGAACCTCATTTCTGAGTACAAGCAGGTCAGAATGGGTGTGAGGCTGTTTAAAGTGGGGATCTTGCTAAAGAGAAGTTATTTTAGAAGCATAACTTCCCTGAGAAATGGGCATTAGTAACTCAGACACCATACGCTTCCTACAAGGCTGCACAAGGACACATGTAAATTGTCACGTAGCTGTAAAGTTGGATGCTGGGGGCACTGGAGTCAAATGCAGCATGAGAAACAGATTTGGGCACAGCACTCTGATCAATATTCAGTTGTTGGGATTCATATTGCTCCTGCAGGGAGGCATTGGTTTTGGAAGAAGAATCTGATTTTGGCAAGACAAAGGAGGCATTTTCAGCTTGGGCTGATCTGAATCAGTTTAATTTGACTCTATACTCAGCCTTCAGAGTTGGCTGTACGTTCCGCAATATAATTGTCTCTTGGAAGTTTATATGTCAAAATAAGAAAAGAGATTAAAGACCCCAAGTCTGTTCCTTATTGAGATTCAGTCAGTTTTGTTTTCTGGGCATCTTTGAGCTGGGATTCAGTAGCAGTTCTTTCTGAAAAGTAACTGATAAATGTATAAGATCTTCTGGCATCCCTAGTTTCGATTGAATTGCAGTCACTGCAAATGGTCTGATAAAATCAGACAGTCGGATAAAATCAGGAAATCTCTACATTTATTCTCTGATTACTGAGCAAGCTCAATTTCATCATGGTGAAGTAGAAGCCAGTGGTTACAATTACTTTTCTTTCTTTCAATCTATTTCTTAATATTTGGGTTTAAGATGGAAAAATTACAACTGAATAAATCTGCATCAAGTTCAGTCAAAACTTTTCTCTATATAATAATATTATTCATATCTCTATGATTAGCAACAGCTGGAATAAATTTTAGCAAAAATATTAGAATCTGTATTGTAGAATAAGCCATATGGAATCATTGTAATTTGAGGAGGGTGAAAGTTTCCATAAAAGATACAGAGAAAAGAATACAACTTTTTTTTTTTTTTTTTTTCAGGTCACTTCTTTAGATTTTATTTTTGCAAGCAGATACAGTTTTAGTTTATGGGGCTTAACTTTCTAGCGTTTATGTTGAACAAACACTCCAGATACAACAACGCACCAATCAGTCACTCTGGACACTACTTGTTCTCACTAGTCCTCTTACACCAAGTTGTACTGAGGAGCTCTAGCTGTGTTAAAGCAAAAATAAGTTTTCAAGTGCAGTTACAACCACCTAAGCCAACACCAGTGCTAAGCTAGCTGGAAAGCTATCATGCAGGTCTGCTTTTCACCTGCAAACATCACCATGCGCTGGTTGCTGTTTTCCTAAAGTGTTTGAGAAATTCACAGACAGCTAATAGATCAGTTAAAAATAAAAGCAATAAAACCAAGTACAGCTTCTCAAAGGAAACAATTTGAAAGCCCAATTGAGAAGGGCAGTGTCAGGAGGAAGCGGGATGGAGGAGGAGGCAGCTGGGAATGATTGGAGCAGCTTTTCAGCGCTCAGTTTTCCCTCTCCAGTGTTTCCATAGACCATGCGTCCAAACTGGTGGCAGGATAAATTGGACCCTCCCCAGTGATCCTTGCTCTTCAGCACTCATCTGTACTCCTGTAAGTCTGTTGTGGACATGTAAAATATGTCACAACACTCAAGGAATTTTTAACAAAAATATTAAGCCCGTTATGAATGAAAGTGATTATCTAGGTGTGGAAGCACCAGAAGGAGCAGTAGAAGAAGTGCTGTGAGAATGGCAGGTGCAGATGGCACCTAGGTCATCAAGATGCCCCACATCTATGTGCAGTTTACCGGGACATCCCTAAACTGAAGACAGACTACACACAGAGGACAGACTACAAACCAAAGCCCTGAAGAAGTGATGCAAGGAAGAAAAGAACAGGCTTAGAGCCATCAAAGCCATCGCCCAGATAAGGAGTGAAAAATAAATGCTAATCCAGGGATGGAATGGGATGAAGAGCACATGAGGGTGGGAGAGAGTCTGCAAATCCTGTTTTGTTTGGGGTAAAATCACCTTCCTCTCCGATACTAGCTCACATCGAGCTCTGTTACATTGTTCCTGCAGTGTTGCAAAATTAGTTTGGGGGCTACAAACCTGGCAATGTTAGGATTGTGAGCCCTATGTGCTAACAGTACGTATACACCTTTCATCCACGTGAATGCAAACTCTTGGCTTGCCTGAAATGCGCTGGGGAAACATAAGTGTGATTTTTCTGTTTTTCCCCAAGGCGAGTGCATACGTATGAGCTCAGGATTTTCAGCTCCTCCTGCTGATGGGGACCACAGGACGCCCTCCTTTCAGAGTCTCTCTCCAGGGAGGTGAGTCTCTCTTGCTTTCTTATGCCCACTCACACTCCCTTCATGTGTTTCAGCTCATTTCTCCTGCCCGATTCCACTCCAGCTTTCTTCTCAGCCAGTAGGAACTTGTAACCTTTGAATTTCTATTGTTAAACGATTTAAAAAACAAGTTACTGAGCTTTGCCTAGTTTGGAGCTTACAAAAATTTCCCATGGCTTCAGCCCAAAGCCAAAAGTCATTCACAGTTCAGCTGAAACACTCCTAGGATTCCTGCAATAGGAGTCTGGACAACATTTGGAGCCTAGAAGGTGCAGAAATCAAAATAAACCACAGTTTGAGAGCAAATCTAGGATGCTCACTGTTACCAAACTTGCTCAGCAACACCTCTCTGTAGGGTTTTCTGTCATCTCTAGTAGACCAGTCCCAGCACATTAGACCTGCCCTTTTCTTCCACCCCTGGGACACCACGTTGAATTCAGGGCCCGGCTCTGACCTCGCTGCCACGTCCTAGGTCCTTCTTAGTTTTTCCTGTGGGCTGACTAGAGGCTTTCAGAGACGCTCCATGGCCCAGCATATCTTAACTTTTACAGAGTTCATGCCACAACTCTGTTCCTCAGGCACAAGGCAACCTTTTCTTTTGTAGATTAGAGGTCACATATGCCGAGACAGAGCTTCTCTGGGAGCTGCTTCAAGAATAATGAGTGACTCTACACAAGACTCAAGGATTTTCGTGATCCTCATCATCATCATCTCGGTGCAAAAGGCCAACACTCTCCAGTATAAACAAGAAGGATAATAATAGCAAACAAACCACAGTACTCCTCTGTACTCTTAATCCTTCCTTGGGAAAAGATGGAGAGAAAAAAATTAATTACCTGAGAGTCAGCATCATTTGTACCACTACTGCTTAAACAGACCTGTTGATAAAAATGGTAAAAACACACTGAGCTTGCTCTGAATAGTTTTATAAAGAGAAGGACTGGAGAGGAGCCTGAAGGAAAACTCAGGCACAGTCCAACTTCAAAGAAGTGCTACAGAGATCCACACTTTGTAATTTGGGCCTATTTCTAGTTATCTCTGTATTTACATAGATTGACAATTGTGAAGAAGAGAAAAATCATAAAGACGGGGTTAGTCTTTTTTGGCATGAGGCTGGCGTCTGCATGGGAAATTAATCCATGCTAAGCTGCAGTAAGCTGAGCTGCTGAGTTTGTATTCTTATCACTGAGACCGCTTATACTCGCCGCTGGTCTATAAACTCTTATTAGTCAGACTTGACAGTGGGTGACATCTTGATGAAAAGAATAGCCTATGGATCACCATCCATTCAATAATGGTTTATAAAAATGATATTAAATGAGCCATTTTTCCTAAGACTGCATACCAAAATATTTTGGGGAGATGAATAAAGTGATAGAGGGGATTTTTTTTTTTATTTTATTTTTTGAGAAGGGGATTATGAGGTCCCAGAGTGCTTTGTCACTGAAATAACCACATCTGTCAGCTAAATTGGTAGAGCGATTATATTTAGTTTCTAGAAAGTGTTCCTCAGACGCTGAGGTCTTGGATGCCTCCCAAAAGACTTGCTCTCTGGACAGTTAGCAAAATAAAATTAGGGGGGAAAAGTAGTTCACAGCAACAGCTAGCATTTTCTTTTTTTCTGAATATCACATGGTCCGAAATGTTGATGAGAAAAGACGGGCTCATGAGGGGTGACTTGACAGGAATTACATTTTAATTTCCTTTGTAAAATTTTGCACACTTTTCTCTCTCTCTAGCGGTCACCTTGCTGTTGTTGCCTTTTGGGGGCCCAGATGATCCTCCCTATGAGGAAAAGATATCCGAAGGCATTTCCCTTTTTCTTTTGCAAGACACAGTCAGAGGATCCCATTAAATTTTTTAATTTGTTTAACCGGCTTCTAACTTTGCAAGTTCCTGTCATGCAATAAAACTGACTGATGAATGACAGGGCCCTGCTAGGTTTGGCTACGGTGTAATGTGAACTCCCAGGGCTGGAAACAATAAAACACAATTTTCTGAGAAATGGGGTTTTGCAAGGGACGCGCTAGCCCTGACTTCACCACACCCTTTCATTTTGTTAGCTCCAGTTCAGCAAGTTACAGCTGGACTTTGTTATATTTCCTATCATTATGAGCCCTCTGTTCTTAAAGGTAGGAGAAGATCCCCTGGGTAGCTCAAGGCCATTTAGGAAGAGAGTTGATGAGTGCCGTGCTGGGGACTTGCTCTGCATGTATGGGAGCCAGTGTATGGGTTGCATTACGACACGGCCAAGGCTCATACAGAGCAGTTCAGAAGAGACAAGAATTTCAGATGAATCAAAAGGCAGCCTACTCCCCTCCCACGCTGATCTTCTTTGGAGCTGCCCTACGCTGAAAATCCTCTCTCCTTCCATCTATCTATACATTTTCAGAGGACTGTGGGTTGAAAGAACAAAGACAGAAACATTAGAGTTTGTCTTTCAGCTATCATTGTCGCATGCTCATTTTGGAAACTAAATGACAAGATGTTCATGCCACATTTCAGCTCACTGTCATTAACACAGTTGGGCTGTCCTGGAAGAGAAGCTTCCTCAAAACTCAACACTGTTTCCTTGGCTTTCTAGTAAACGTGATCAGATCTGACTCCTTCCTGCAGAATATCCTCCTTAACATCCAGGCAAAGACAACAATAAACATTTTTGCCTTGTCAGGCTGCCTGCAAGTAATCTAACCAGATCTGGAACATTTTAATTCATAACGAATGGGGCCATCCAGCTGAAAGTGTCACTAAGCAACTGCAATAGTGACGCTCCAACTTTGCGGACACCCTCCCAGCTGTGCCATCAGCTGCGCAGACACTGACCTCACGCCGGGGCACGAGAGGCGCCTTGCACCCAGGCCTGGCCCTTCTTACAGCACCCACAGAGCTGCAGTCCCTCACACCTGCCCAGCGAAAGCCTCCTGGTCCCAATCCAGGCAGGAGAACAAGGCAAAGAAATAGTGGCACAAAGCAAGCCTTGGCCTCATTATTGAAGCAACAGAGGTGCAGGAAGGCTAAGAGATATGCCCAAAGCTAGGAAGGAACACAGCCAGAAAATACAGGCAGGAGGTGAAAACGCGTCTCCTGATCGCCAGGCCATCTTCTGCCCCTGAGGGCACACAAGGATTGGGAGGAGAAAGACCCGCATGCAGCACAAAGGCTCTCCCCTCTGGATTTCACTGGCTCTTGTGTTCTCTTTCAGGCTGGGAGGAGGAGGAGGGAGTGAAGAAAGTGGGCATCAGTGTGCCTTTGCTTCTGGTAGGAGCTTCAGTAGTAGCTGTTGTTACAGGTCTCGATAGAGCCAGCTATTTCTCTGCCCTGGCCAAGCACCACTACAGCGCGCAGGAGAGGTTGGAACAAGGCTTTCCCCAACCTTTCTGAAGTCTTCATATAGACTTTTTCAGTCTTTGCACTCCAGGATTTTGAGATAGGAGTGAGACGGGACTTGCCTGGGAGGCAAAATCCCGTGCCCTCGCACTTCTGACCTCGGGACACGATTATCTGTATATCGACCCCAGAGCAAAATCCCTGTCAGGAAATATGATAGGATGTCACATCACTATAGCATCTTGCAGCAGCCTGTGCTTGTGTCAGAGTCTGAGAAGCAGGAATGCATATGCCCTTACAGTGACAGCATAGGAGATTTTGTTTTGGTTTTGAATAAATGATTGATGGGGTAAAGGCAGCTGGGGGGGGGGGGGGGGAACAGGTCAGACAGAGCTAATAAAAAAAGTAGACCCAGTCGTCATCCTGTTATATCGCTTGCTAATAGAGTAGTGTTTAGCAATAGCTTGTGTGTTGTAAGGCTTAAGGTTATCAGCAGAGTGACTGCAGAGAGCTAGTTAGAATTCATCCTGCATCTGTGACTGTAATCCAGCAATTTAGATGAAAACATGTACTCTGCATAGGTGCACGACATAGACTATTACTATCATTAATACAGTAATAGTCATAATAAATCTCATATTGAGTGTGTTTGTTATTCCGAGGAAAACTTAATTATAATTTCCAAGCTGGCAGCATTTGATTTACTTTTTGCTATCTCTGAAATTGTATGATTAGTTCCCAACTTACAACTCCTGCAAAATCTCTGCCTCGTTGGGGGCGAGAGACATGGAGTTACAGCTGCAGCCATCTCTCTGGCAAAGATAGCTTTCCCTTGAGAATATTAATTTTTAACATAAAAATGAAAAACGAGTAAAATTCCCCTAAAAAGGGGGGAATGCTTGGAAGGCGTCTCTCAGGGAGCCTCCCCTCGCATTGCTGAGCTGCCTTTGGTAAAAGGAGCTCTCTAGTGTCCAGCTGTAATACTGCAGTTCAGGAGGAAGATGCTATAAGCACACAACCTCATCAAATAAATGTGAACACGGAAGGCCTAGGTCTCTTCTTTTAGGTACTCAGTGCTAATGCATAATGTGCAAAGTGCTACTCAAACATCGCTAGCCCGCAAACCAACACCGTACTCAAAAGTTTTAAGGCACGGCGCAGAGGTCTTCTTCATTCCCACCGAACTCTCTCCATCTGTTTCTTAAAGGAACTTCTGCTGCACTGATGAAGTGGCTCCTGCTTGGTCTGTGGGGCAAGGGTGTGTGCGCATGTCTGCCAACGTGCAGGCCATGAAAAAAAGGTTTGAAATTTTCCTGTGCTCCTCTCCAGCGACAGCAAAGCGCCTGCCATTTGGGGATCTAAGGTCATGTGCGCATACTGGTTTGAGGTAGTATATGGTACACGGTACAAGCGAACGCTTAATTGCAACTGCTGACTTTTAATGCGTGCACCTGATTAAGTGAAATTGTCTGGTGCCAGACAAAACAAGCGCGTGGTCACTAATCCTAGCAAGCAAGTCACAGAAAAGATGCGTGGACAGTACTATACAAAGACAGATAGCCCCTCAGTCTTTCTAAAGTGAAGGCCTTAACATTTTAACTAGCAGTTATTAGGCAGGTTTGAGTGCGTGCTAGAATAACAATATATTGTCTTTACACTGCTTTTAATGCCTGTATTTTGTTTTTTCAACATGTTAGTGATGAGCTCACTAATGTTGATAAAAATGAATTTAAAAATCTATTTGGTTATCACAGGATATCACAGATGGGGAATAATGACTTGACAAATTGGCAAACTGAGATTATCTGCAAATATTATGAGAGACACTGGAAGCTCTTCTAAAATACACCATCATTTTTAATAGCATTTTGCTATTATGGTACCTCCCTTGTGGATACTGTGGTTTAACATTGCAAGTACGAAAAACGATGCCATAGTTGAAGCTTTGCCACTGAAAAGCACCATCTTGTGTTTCCTATGCTCTGCTTCCCACACCAAGGCTTACTCTAGAGTAGAAAATAAATTAAGATGTAATAATTAACTAAATGTGTTTCAAAGGCAAGAAATCCCACACAGTGCTAAGTTGCTCACCTCTAATCACTGCACACAAAATGACAGCGGATTTACTGTGAGCCAGAGGTTTAAACCTTTTGCCTTTTGATGTGGTCACAGCAGTTTTTTCTTCTCCCATTATTGACCTTCATTTTCTGAACTCAGCTTACAGAGGAGCCATAGTTTTAGAAGCTGAAAAACAATTTCAAGAATATAAGCCACAAACAACAAAGAATCCTGCCAGATTCAGGTCAGTCCTGAAAGTAATAGTTTTTTCTCCACTGAGCATTTCAGCTCAGTATTAAGGTGATCACTCTTGATAAATGCAAAACCTATTAGTACGTTATTATGCCTAAGCACCCTATGGAATATCTAAGATACATCAGCCCATTTTTTTTGCTTTATTTCTGCAAACCTACAGGCATGGTGGCAATGGCTTGACCATTCTTATGGCTTTTTTTCAAAATAAAACAAACTGTTGATATTTTCAGACCAGAAAACTAAACCAAAGTGTTTCTTGCCTCCCCAGAAAACTCTTTGTAAAAAAAAGTCGTCTGATGCTTAATCTCAAAAATGTCGGTCCCTTTTTTACTGAGATTTTGGCTAGAAGGGACTGTTAAGATCTTGTCTGAACTCCTGCATAATACAAGGTGGAGAATTTCAGCAAAGTCCATGACTAATTCTAGTTTTATTTGCAGTGTTGGGTCCTTGTAATGCACAGAGCCCTCGCTCCCCGCTGCTGAGGGGGTTGCTGTTGAATTCAACTGAACTGGAACAGAGCCTTAGAGAGGAGAGCAGTTCCTGGAGTCCCACCACCATTTGTTAGGAAGAACCTGGTAGTTTACACCGTATCGTCTTCAAAAATGATAAACCAGAAGATGTATAAACTGTGTTTTAACAAGAAGAATAAAATCCATAATTCGGGACAGCACAGAAAGCACCTGGTTTCATGCTTCATTTCCTTTTTTAAACATAGAAGAGGCTCAGAGAAGCATCTGCTGGGCTTCTGAATGCATTTGGATCAGCTGCAAGCACCCGTTTGCCAAAAGCGAGTCCAACTCAGACATGAAATCAGGCAAATCTCAGTGATGCTGGGTCAGTTTCACATTTATGTGCCAAACGGATAGCAAGTCTGGATTGGTGGCAAACGTATCTGACAGAAAAAAAGCAGAAGCTTTGCATGTCCTTCACAAGATGAGAATCCCAAATACCAGACAGTTGCAAAAAGGATGTACCTAATCTTTTGCGGTTTCATTTCTGGTTTTCTTTCTCCACATTTATGAATGCAGGTTTATGGAAATCTCTGTTAGATGAAGAATTGCAAGTGGAGAAAAATATTGTTGTTCCGTGAACAGTTTCAGCCCAGTAAGGAAAGTATTTAGGTAATGTACAGTTTAAGACTCTGAGGTAGCCACAGCATCTACCTGAGATCACTGAGTCACAGCCTGAAGGCCATCACAAATTCAGTGGAAACTCCAGAAAGCAAATCAGAATTTCTGGAGTGCCAGTGACTGTATAGAAGAAATGTCTTCATTTGGTTGATGTGAAGGGCCCCCTGAAAAAAAATAATTACTTGGACTACAGAAATAATGAAAAGCATCCATCTTGCTCTCAGCTCAGCTGTGGGATTTTACTGTCCTCAGTGGGGTGCAATATTTACTTCTCTGGTGGCTATCTAATGAAGGAAAAGACATGGTAGGTCTGGAATCACTTCTGACCTCCACAGCCAAACCTGACAAAAGCCAAGTTATTTATCATCCCCCAGGAACTAATGAGTAGACACCCATGTGCAGCGCCTGCCACCACCCACACAGACACCCCCAGATCCTAGGCAGGGTCACAGGTCCCAAATCTGAAGGCAACCGCTGCAAGTATCAGCCCAAGGCACACTAACGAAAGGGCTGGCAGGGAACAGCCGTTGCTGCCGTTCCTTCCTGCCAGCGTTACCATCGTGAGAAACGAGAGATTTGTGGACGTGGGCTGACACTGCTAAATGCGATACCGCAAGCATCTTTTTCAGAAACGCACAAGTCACCTGTGCTGTCGCAGGCACAGAGATGGTGCGACAGCTCCAAGGAGGCTGGCGCAGCCTAGGTAGGCATCAGCGCTACAAAAATCAGCAGAATCATTCTGCCCCCGAACTCACCATCCCATCTCACCACGGCTACTCAGCGGAGGCACGTAGCGCGTGGGTACGACCACAGCTTCAGAGCTGGTTTGGTCTCTGCTGTCAGCCCTGCTGCTGAGACAGAGTTGTCTTGCAGAGCCTTGCAAGGTGTCTCTGCCCAACACTTCCCACGGCTTCTCTTCCCAGGGTGGCAAATGTTTGCAGATCCCTAACATCTGCCTTTGCCCCAAGTGACAGTGATACTTTTGAAACAGGATTTAAGCTCCTTTGAGACTTGCATCCCAATACACAGTTATGCTAAGTGTGTTCCCCCGCATGCACGTAACACATAAACAACATTAGCAAACCCTAAAACAAGTGCAGATGCTTTATAATTTATACTAACTAGGAAGCCACTTCAGAGGACAAGGAAAACGTGAATTGGTCTGCTCCGACCAGTACTTTGGAAAAGCAGTGCACAGGTTAAAATACTTAATGTCTAGTTAAAAACTAAATAATAATTTTAAAAGACAATCCAACTAGCTGGTTGAAAAGTTCTCAAAAGACTTGTGGAGGCTTTCCCTTGTCAATGAGCTAGCACAACAGCACACCCTTTAAAGCTTCTGCCCATCACCTTGCAAGCTTGCTTAGATTTTCCTGTGCTCTCATTTGGAGTTGCTAGGATCAGTGTGGCCATCGTGTCTGAATCCTTGCGGTCCTCAGCAGACCTCCCCAGCCGGCAGCACTGTGGTGGCAGGCTAGGTTTCCTACTGTAGGATGGTGGGAGATGCCAAAAGGCAAAAGATCTGGCCTTGTTGCCAGTATTGGTGTTGACAGTGAGTCACCCAGCTGTCTCTGCTGAAAATTATTCTCTCTCTCTCTCTCTCTCCAGCCCTGATGAATATTGATGAACTTCAGAGCATCAAAAGAAGCAAAGGCAGGACAGCTGTTTGAGGGGACAAAGGCTTCAGTTCTGGATTGGGAAAAAAGAGACAGACAGGGGAGTGGTTGTGATGAGCCAAGACAGTCTTCCCCCTCATTTGTCAAAATGTGATTTACAGACACACTTCCATTCACCCTGTGGCTGCCAGTTTCCACATCCTATGTCCACAAATCTCTCTTGCTAATTGGATAGGCAATATGTGGGCTGCCTCCTCTATAAAAAGCTACTCTGAACTGGGACGCTTCCCAGCTCATTTTAATAAATCATGACTGTAATTAAATTCTTTTGCTGCATATTTCTGCAATAAAATCTGTATCATTCGCTTATTAGCCTTCTTTACTGTCCAGCTATCATTTTGTCTTGCTTCTGAAGCTGCCTTTCCTGCCTGGTCATTTGAAGAATGCCATTTGCTTTGAATCCCTAATCTAATTCAGCTGCTTTTTCCTTATCCTTATTTTCAGATCCTCATTCTGTCCATCTCAATAGCCCCACTCGTGCCTCCAGCCACTGTCCATGCCATCAGTTGACCACTTCAACTCACTCTCGATGGTTCTGCTCATTAAAGCTGTCCCATGGCCTCAAGACCCACTTCCACCCACATCCCAACAAGTGCATCTGAGGCTACCCTTTCCCAGTGGCCAGCTGCCAAAAGCACTTATTTACGTAACAAATCCCCTTTGTTGATGACATGTGTTCCTCTTTTCTTCTTTTGGGACAGTGTCTGTACTCCCTTATGGACTTTCACTGGGTTTAACGCACTGCAAGGGTTACCGCAAAGCAGAATAACCATCTCCGCCCAAGCAAAAGACTGTCTCAGAGCTTTGCCTGACTCTCTACAACAAAGCGCAACCCAACCTGGAACTGCGTTGCCCTCGGGGCTGTCAAGCCCTGGAGGCCTCCGAGTCTTGTAGTGAGGGGACACGGAGCCCCTGCAACTCTCGTGCTGGTTGCTGTGAGGAAGAAGTCAAGAGGTTAGGTTTGTCAAAGTTCCTCTTAGCTGCAATTTCTCTTGCATGTGGACAGAACGTGGGGAGGAAGCCCTGAGCTGGATGCTCACGCTCCTTTTAGGTTGGGGGAAGGGACAAGGCTTGAAGAGCCTTACCAGCGAAGCTGGCAGCTGGAGTACCAGCTAGCTGGCTGCAGGCTAGAACCATCTCGGAGCAAATGCAGCTGTCTCTCTAAAGGGCCAGTAATGTCAGTTGTGATGGACAGGCACTACTTCGACTAAGCAATATTTTTGATTATTCATTTTGCTAACGTATCTGGTCAGAAGCAAAAAAATCCATGCATTTGGAAATTCTTCCACATTTCTTCATGGGAGCTGCAGTTTTGAAGCCGCAGATGGCTGAGGGTTCCTGCTGGATTACATCTGCCAGGACGCACCACACCGGCTGCACTCCACGCTAGCTAAGCGAGGAGCAGGACACCGGTGATCGAGGGGAGGTTTGTTCAGGCCCAGACTCTTATCCTGTTCTGGAAACTGTGGCACAAGGCGCTGAAGTCACAGCTTTCGGAGACATCGCCATGATGGTCCCCAGCTTTTAGATACAAATTTGAGTGTCTGGACAGAAATTAATTTTCTTTTGTTTTTTTTTTTTACCAACCAAAGTCAGAATTTCCCATGGAGAAAAAATGTTTTCCAACTGGTTCGGGCAGCAAAGACCTTGAGGCACCTAGACAAACTGAAGTGTAGACGTTTTAAGCAATTTGCCCACTGACCGTGGCGAAGGCTGTGGGTGCAGTCAGGAGAAGAACCCAGGAGCTCCAACTCTCAGCTTTCAACCTCACTCAGTCATCACAGAACTTCTCTTGGTTTCCATTTTCCTGAAGGTTCTGTCAATCCTAGTGTCCAGAGGTAATAGGACTGATCTTAAAAGTCACATTTTGGAAAAAATAGCAAAAAGTAAATTACAGAGAAGAAGAACTAAATGAACTGAGAAGCTGGATGGCATGTGGGGCAGATAAAGCAGTGTAAACATCCAGTCTTTTCCTTGCTTTGAAACAACCAGTATTTCAAAGACATCGATGTGTGAACCAGTACCTTGGTTTGCACTTCTTCGGAAATCTTACCAATTATTTTTTTTTAAACGGGGTCATTTTTAAAAGGCAGAGTCCTTTGTCTTTCACTGCCTCAAAAGCATAATGTAAAAAGTTTTAATGTGTAAAGTTATAACATAGGGTTGGTTTTATACTGACACTAAGTTGGTTTCAGATTCAAAATAGATTGAGATATGCCTCTTTTTTGCATAACTCCAAGCTCAGCTTCAAACGTGTAAAGTGGGAAAATTAACATTAAAATGAATCCTTAAACTGCAATTACTTGGAAGATGCAGAGCATGAAGCATTCAAATGGCTCTCACTCAGTGACCCAGTTAAAATATACAGATCAGTACTGCAATTTGCTTGCAAGTATTTCAAAGACTGGAGGGTATAGAGGCTCTACCCCGCTCCCAGCTTAACTCTATGTTTGTGCTCTAATGCAGTTCAAAGAAACAAACGGATGTCCAGAACACTTTTCCCTTCAATGCATTTCCATTAGGTTGTGATCTTCCTCAGGCCTTACGAGGGAACAGCAAAATACTTGAGATTGCAGATCAGCTTTACAGAGATGTGTCAAGGCATTGTATGATCATTGATAATATGATATAGGTACCATTTGTGCTGGCATTGAAAATGCAACTGCTGTGCCATGTTATTATGAAGTCAAAATGTATTATATCAGATAAAAGAGAAATAAAATCTTGGTATTTTCTATTACGTAAAAATGGCTTTGTTGAAAGAGGCATTGGTGAAAGTATCATCTAAGAGGAGAAAAAATGAACTCCTTTTTTTTTTTCTATTTATTAGAAAAGGCATATTCTGAATACACCAAGCAATGGCGTGAGCTAATATAAAGCATTATAATGCTGTGTTAGTATGAAAGCAGAGTGTCCTTGCCCTGCAAAAGGGTAGCAGAGCACACAATCAGTGTAAGGACCTCATGAAACTTTGCCCTTAAGATCCCCAAGTCGCTTAACTTCCTCCAAGAAAATTCACAGACCATTACCAAGGAAGCAAAAGTGACAAAGCTGTCATCTTTTCCCCTCTCTCTTTTTTCTCTTTGTGATCAGCCTTGCTACTTTTAAGGGAAAGTGCAGGATAACACCCCTGGCAGGGGAACAAGGGTGAGGAAGAGCTCCAGGAACTCCAGCCTCAGACCTGTCAGTGGGAACCAAAGGAATAACCTCATCAGCTGACAGCAACAGCAAGGCTTGTTTTCCCTGTGGGTTATCTGCTAGGGGAAAAGGAGCAGGATGTATCTGGCAAACATACACGTTCTCGGTGCAATAACACGTTGCGGCTGCATTCCCCTTCTTTTCATTACTGGCTTCGGGTTTCATGTCTTTTTTTCTTCCATACTCACTCGCAGCTGCTGGGCAGGAGCCGAAGGAAGCCTAGTGCAGTAGTCACGAGTGTGACCTTTCCGGTATCACAGCAAGGATGAGCTGCAGCTGAGATAAGCAGCCTGATGTTCTCCAGGCATCTCTGCCGCAGCTCTCCTGCTGACATCATTAGGGGACTAAAGCCAACACCTCCCGACAGCTCCTGGTCATGTTCATCTCAAAAAGCCTGCGCTCTCCTCCCTCCGCTCAGCGAAGAAGGCTCTTGCGGTGCACTTTTTAATTGCCTTCGTAAATGACAGCTTGTCTGATACAGACGAGAGCTGTGAAACCGTAACCTGCATACTGATGCCCACCTGGGAAAGCATTCATCGGCTTCTCCTACTGTGGTAGTTTGAAGGTGTTCCCACCTCTCCTCCAGCCAGCTACACCTGGCCCTCACCGCAGGGCTTTGCCCTTTCGGTTGGATCAGGGCCACACAAGCAGTTAATCTGATGTTCGGCATGGGTGAGGTGATGAGAAGGTTGTTCGGGGGAGCAGGGGCACGCGGTGGGGCACGGTGGCTCGCTGGGAACTCGCCAGAGCAGTTCCACAGCCCCGCTCCTTTTCAGCTACTTCTGATCTCCTCAGTAGACACGTACTACAGTTCTGTCTGCTATTGTACGTACGGGAAGACAAATGAAGGAGCAGGAGCCGCTAGTGAGGGAACACAAATGGTAACAGGGGTATTTGTTTCCCCAGATAAGTTTTGGGAATCAAATGGTAATTATGGTTACAAGGCAAAATGAACACATCTCATATGAAATGGATATTTAAGGAGCTGCCGTACAATGCTGTAAGGCAAAAGGTCACATCTGAAAGCTCTCATTTCTGTAAAGAGTTATGTTTTTATTCTGTAAGAAAGCCCCACTGATGTCAATAAAAACTAAATATTAAGGGCGATTGACCCAACCTCTCTGAAGCCACTGAATGCATAGCACCTGTGATACCTAGGTGTTCACAGGCTTAGGTCTACACGGATGTTTCAAGAGTTGTAGGCCACCCACATTTCCTTTGTAAGATACTGCGAACAGCTATAACTTGAACGTCTAACAGTCTGATAGAGAAATCTGATGAGCTAGGAAAAGGCTAAATACAGGGCCACTAAATAAAAGTGAAGCATAGAATAACAGGGAGAACATTTAGTCCAACCATCCCATTCAAAGCAGGGCTACCTTCAAGATTTGCGCAGGGCTTTGCACAGTCAAGGTTTGACAATATTCAGGGCCTCCAGCCTCTCTGGGCACCTCTTCAGCTCTGCATCTCTCTCTGGGGGAAAAACTTATTCCTTAGGCACACTAGGAATTTCCCCTGGTATAAGTTGTGCCTGGTGCCTCTTGTCATTTCTCTCTGGGCACCTCTCAGCAGCTCTGTTGTCTCTGTAACCCCCATTAGGTAGTTCAACGCACCAGTAACATTCCACCCGAGTCTTCTCTTCTTAGGGCTGAACAAATCCAGCTCCCTCCGCCTTTCCTTGAACATTACGAACTCCTGACCACGTTGGTGGCCGCCCACTAAATATTGCTCCAGTTTATCAGTGGCTTTCTCATACTTTCTGGGAGCCAGAAGCAGATGCATTATGCCAGATGTGGCCTGACAAGCGCTGAACAGAGGAGAATAATCACTTCCCTCGACCTGCCGGCTGTACTGGTATTGATGTCCCCGTGTCTGGTGCGGTTGGCTCTCATTGTTGAAGTGGCACATTCTGGACTCACGTTCAGCTTGACGTCCATCAAGACCTCCCGGTCCTTTTAGGCTGAGCTGATTTCTAGCCAGCCAGTCCCCAGCTTGTTGCATGGGGTTATTATTTCCCAGGTACAGGACTTTGCATTCACTTTCTTGAATTTCATGATGCCTCTGTCATCCAATTCTTCCAGCTTGTTCATGTTCCCCTGCATGACGGCAGCCTTGCCCTCCAGCATATCAGCTACTCCCGATATACAAAATAACTGGAAGCAACATCACGAAAGAGATGATAGTCAGCTTAATGGTACTGTATAAACTCAGAATGGAGCAGGACTGACAGTTATGCCGTATTCATTCTGCTCCTGGAAAACACCCTGTGCTGCTGTCCTTCACGGAGTAGTTGATGCCCTTACTTTTGAAGATGAAACCAAATGATGATGCGGTTTACAGGGGGAGCTTACCGAATTCCTCTGAGAAGATTTAGCAAGGACTAGTAGAATTAAGGTGCCTTTTTATCTCTACCTCCAGTCCCAGAAATCAAAATTATTAGCATCAGCCCAAAGCATGAAGCACATCATCTAATCTGGGAAAAAAGATGCTCTTTCCTGTGACCTTAACTCAGTCATATAGGTCAGGCAGCAAAAATGAGCTGCTTAAAATAACATCTAAGCTGAGCTTCACTGCTCCTCTACATAGGCATTTGTCCACAGGAAAAAAAAAACCAACAACACAACATCAAACAGCTATATTTCCTCTTCAGAGCTGCTTATTCATTCACATAAAACCACAACAGCTAAGTAGCAACAAGCAAGAGTTAAAGGGAAGATAATGCGAAACCTAAACACCTATTGCTTAGAGTGAAGGGAAAAAAGGTTCCTTTCCATGAGCTGTGCTGCCAGCACTATCTGCACCTTCCTCTTCCTCTCTTCACTCTTGCACGCACACCAGTGGCTTTTACTTGGCCCATTTGAATTGCCTGTCACAGCATGTTGAAACAGCATGCAGTAAATCAATGCAAATCAATTCTTAAATCCATTAGAAAGAGTCGAGCGTATGCTTCAAAAAATTCAAAGAAAATTAGGAGAATCTTACTAGCTCAAAGGGAAGCATGGGGCAGCTTCCCATACTAAGACCTGGATGGCAGCAAGAGCAACTGGGAGGACTCGCCCATCTGAAGGAGCGGGTTGACAGCCCGTCCTAGGGATGGAGACTCCTGCTGTCACTGTCCATTCGATAGGTGGTCCTCTCTTGAGAGGGGCTCACCTCTGCGCTGAGCTTCTCTAAGCCGGGACACTCAACCCCATTTCCTTCAATTTCAGCAGTTTTCTGGATTGAGGTCCAACACAGATGTGCCTGAATTGCCCACAACAAAGACCTGTTGGAACAACCCCAGCTGAGTCAGGCTAAACATACTTCCTGCTCACCTACAAACTCCCCAAAAGAGGTGCTAAAAATTGAATTTGAGGAAACTAAATAAACAAGAAAATAAGAACTCAGAGGAAGGGTCCTCAAAGCTACGTCCCCCTTCAGCTCACACAAACCTAAAGGGCTCAGAAACCTGTAGTGGGCTTACAGCCCGGAGCAGAACACCAACCCCTTCCTGGCCAGCTCTGAACACCTCGCTGCTGGGGGGCAGGGGTATTTTATGACTTTCTTGTGAGGGCTTCTGGTCTATGGAAACCCGTTTTTCAATTCACTGACAGTGCGGGGTATGAAACAGGGAGGAAAGGGAGAAACCCGAGGATGGTAACTATGCAATTAGGAGGGAGAGGGAGAGAGACAAAGGAGGTAGGGCACAGAAGGAAAGCACTTGGTAGTTTGAAGAACAGTCATTTCATAAAGCAAAGGGCACAGGGAAATATTGTACCAAGTAGCAAGAGGAATGGTATGTGGAAGGAGCTCTGTTTCTTAGCCTGGTAAACACGGGCCCAGCCAGTCTTTGAAGTGGGACATGTGCACCATTACTCCACGTTGCCCTTTCTTCTTTTTTTTTTTTTTCTCTCTCTCTCCCAGAGGACGCAGAGCTGGGGGAAGGACTCCCCATCTGGGGACGACTGCAGAACCTCAGTGATTGCTCTTGATCAAAGCCTGCAGGCTCTGGAAGTGGAGTAGTGGTTCAGGAATCCCTGCGTCTCGCTGCTGCAGCGCATTGCTGAGGCAGCCAGGCATCGCCTCGAGGGGCAGCAGCTCTGGATGACCCTCCTCTCTTACCCCTCCCCAGCCTTCTCTTTCCCATGGCTGTTGAGCTGAACGGGGCAGGAAAATCTTGCCACTTTCAAAGCAAGATCACAGTTTTTCCTGAGCTCCAAACAGAGCAGGCACTTTGGATGCTGCTGTGAGAGAATTGGCAGAACTGCATCAGCTCCACTGGGTAGCCTTGCCTCCGCAAATGGCAGGGACGACCAACTGTGGTGCTCAGACATCTGGGAAACCCTGCAAGCTATGTGTCAGAAGACCTTTGCGCTCATCCATCCAGGGCAGATCTTGTCTCTGCAAGAAGCAGATTCCTGTCATTTGTCTCCCACCGATTCCAGGATTCAGCAGATTCCTGCCTTGCCTGGCATCTCTCTGCTGTGAGAAGCAACTACTTTTGGCTGCCTGCTCCTGTAACTGTTTCCTGATGAGCCTGAAGCCACATCCCCTCTCCAAGGCTCCTCATACCAGCAGCACTGTACAATGCAGGGTAGGACAGAATGAATAATTTTGCCACTAAAAAGGCACTTTCATTTTCCTTGAAACCCCAGGACTTCTGCAAGCAGTTTCCACCAAAGAAAAAACATAAACATAAATTTCAGCTTCATCAAAACAATCTCTTTCTCTTAGAGGATCTCCACTTGCAACAGCTCTAGCAGTAGAGAAGGGATGCTGCCACAGACCACTTCAGTGACCGAGCGTTTGGCAGACACAGCTGGGATATGGGAAATCCCCTTCCCTGAATTAGGGTTGGACCCACAGACTCTAGTGTCCTTGCTGTACCCTGTCAGGTAAAGAGACAATTTTGGGGATCTCCCTATTTTGTGGGACAGGAGAATGCTACTGTTACAGAGCCCCATGAGCTCCTGTCCTGAGATTTAATAGGCAGGTGCTGGAAGGTTTGTGCTGTCTTTTGAGACAGTCTTTAATATTCGGCTGCAGGGAGTCATTCCTACGGTAGAAAACAGCCCTTCCGTTGGACTCAGGATCAAAGGTCAAGTAGTTTTGCTCTGCTGTTTACCCTAGACCGCTTCCTCAGAATAATCCTTCTGCACGTGGCCATCTCCTTGGGGTTCCTGCTTCCTTGGCTCTGCTTGCATATAACCTGAGTATTTACCTTGCTTTCCAAAGAGCATCTCTTTCTCTCCAGAGGGCAAGCTAACCTGCTCATTTCTTCATTTTCACTCAGTGAGCCATTAAATCCAGGGAACAGAGTCTGTGTAGTGGAAACTCACTGAAGTGCTGACTGCTAGACCTGCCTGAAGGATATCTTCTGTCCCAGTTCAGCTGCTAGGCCCACTTTATTCTTTGGATGCAATGTACACCATGCAAGTGCTGTTGGCTTGTTATCCCTGGGACAGAAAAATAATCAGCCTAACCACAGAGAAATGACATATGTTGGCTTGTCAGGCATTTCCCCTCCTCCACAACTCCTTTTGTTACAAAAAAAAGAGTGCTAAAACGGGAAAGAAAGCCCTTGTTTATCTTTCACGCACAGTGAACACGAGCTCGCTCACCCGCCAAACCCGCAAGGATACCTGTGTGTTGTTCCCTCCACTAGCACAAAGCCACTAACTTTGCTTGGCCTCTGCCCGGTAGCCACCCAGAAGCATCCAAAGCAAGTGGTGGAGGCTCAATAAAATAGAAGCTGTGCCTCACTCCGAAATAGATACGGCAAGATGAGCTGGCGAGGAAGAAAGAGTCAATTTGTCTCTGGCCCCTGTAAAATCCCAGACTGTGTTCTCAGTAATATGATCAGATTTGGGGCTAGATGATCAGCTTTGGCAGTTCTAATAGAGTCTGTCTGCCAGCACTGTAATTGTAAACACAACCAACATCTGAATATAATAATAATGATGATAAAAAGTAATGTTACCATGGCCCACACCCACTGGGACGTCTCATTTTTGCTTTGGCTTTAGGATAAAGGATGATGAGGATGTTTGGATCAACAGCTTCATTTCGGCCAGTGTTTCTGATAAGTCTGTCACCACATTTGTCTCTGGAAAATATTAAGCACAACATAGAGTTCATTCCTAGATGATATACAAGCAGCTTGTTTTTCTCATTTCACCACAAATCTTATTTATATATACACTGCAAACAGATTGGTACCACACACAGAGCACATCTATAGGGCCTGATTTTCCAGTGTTATATTAGATTTATGATCTTGTAATTCCATAGACTTTAATGAGTTTTACCAGAATAAAGCTGGTTCCTAAAGAGAAAGGCTATATTATAAACTTGCACATATTACTTGTGTGTCCACCCAGAAACGTTAGTATAGGCAGACACCTGGCACAGATGACAATAGTTAAATTTGCCTCATACTCCCTTTTATAAGACCCTGATTTCAGTTGCCTGCAACTGCCAAACATTCAGTGTTCAGGCAGAAATTTTCCCTCTAATGTGCTTGCCTCAGGCTAAATATTTTCAGACAGTTCCAGGAAAATTAGTCCAGCCATTTTGAGGATGAATTTAGGGAAAACCCACAGTGTTTCACCAATATGAAGAAAGGCTCCAACTGCCTTATTTAGAAGCTCTTGAAGCTTTGAAGCAAGGCTTCAAAACACTGAAGGGAAGTAGTACGCTGTATCCCAGAAGTGGATGTGCTGCCACCTTGGAAATTTGCCCACAATCCCAGAGAGACATGCCCAAAACCAGCAGTTCACACTCAGCTGTTGACTGTGCACCAGTTACCCATGTGTGCTTGCACTGGCATGCTCCGTTGCAACGGGAGATCTCTGCGCTCGTACAAGGCATGCAGCAAACCCACAGTTGATGTTCATAAAAACATTTACAAGGAGCTGATCAATGCCACAAGTGTTCTGCTACACAACCACACCGTGTTTGCTCTGCAGGCTTCAGCGAACAGAGGCTGGCTGAGTTCAGAGGGCCACAGAGATAGCAGTTGGGCAATACGGGCAAGCAGCAAATTTTAGAGAAGGCCAGGAAGGGGGAATGAGAAAGCTGCCCTAAGTTAAGGTTGTGGGTTGTTTGGGTTCTTTTTATAAACAGCTACTGGCAACGCCCTGGTTAGAACTGCCAAAAAATCCCTGCTATTGTCTTTGCTTAGGCAGGGCTACGTTCATTTCAGCTGCTTACCCCTAAGAAAATACAGAAAATACTGCAGAACGATGTGCTTTTCTTGGTGCATGAGCAGCCTTTAGACAGCACAGACACAGAAAAGTTTAGGGTGGACCGGGCCTCTGGAGTTCAAAGGTCCAACAGCCAACCACAGATTTAAAGCAGGACCAAGGATGAAGCAAGGCTTTTCTGTAATTCTCTGCTGCTGGGGATCACGGTGGCATAAAGCAGAACAGCAGCATGCACAGACGGCACCTCTCCTTCTGTCACCTCACTCTTGGTGACGACACCCAGGTTGTGCAGGTAGAAGGAAGCGACCGCCTTCACAAGCGACAGAGAGAGAGGAGCTGAGACAGGAGGGATTTCTGCGGCTGCACTCCTCCACAGCAACTCGAATCAAAGCCCAGGTTCTTCAATCATCTGAAGAACTCCCTAGCAAAGAAGGTGGCCCAGCTGGACATACAGACCAGTGATTCCCAAACCCTGCAGCCCAGTGCTTCACAGTAAACCCACAGCACACGTTATGTTTTTCAAACAGGGCATTCCACCTTTAACTTACATTTATTTTGATGTTTAACACAATTCTTACAGACTAGCTGCTGACCACTCACCAGGGCCACTGACAGTAGCGGACTGCAGACCACCCAGCCAGAGCGAATAGCTCTTCAGTGCTCTCGCTGCACACTCTTAAGTGGAGATCTCTGCTAAATCTCAGTCTAAATAGCTCAGCCGTTTTGCTGACCCCTGTGAGGCTACATATGGTTCCATACGGTGGGAAAGCTGGTTTTTTCCATTTTCTCCTAAGACCGAGTGTAGGAAATTATATACAAACCAATGTTAAGAGAATATTAAGGTTGCAGGTTCAAGCAGTTACAAGCCAGGAACTGGCTGACAAGGTCCTAGTCACATAAGAGAAAGATCTAAATAAATGTGTTTTGATAGCCAAAAAATGCTCTCTGAAAGACAGGCTAGATAAATAGAAATATAAGAATGAGGCTGCTTTGTTTGAGAACAGCTTTTAAAATCACGATCGCCTTTCCAGACCATTTCCTTCTCTCCTCCCTAAACTCCTGCCAAATTGCAGCTAGGTTTAACACGAAGATTTCACAAAAGGTTAATCTTTGCACTTGAGAAGTAAGCAAAGTTTGAGCTTCAGAGGTGATTTTCTTAGATCGTTTTGAAGAGTTATAATTGTGTAAATGGAGTACCTTAAACTTAACACACTGCAAAGCTGCAGTACTACATAATTCTTCCTGTAATTCTTCCTCTATAAAGATGACATTCATCCCTGTGGTGGGTCTGCCATAGTTAAGGGTTAGACTTGAAATCTTCTTTCAGCAAAAGGAGGAAAAAAAGATTTCAGAACGAGTCTGTTTAGGCTTGCGCAAACAGCCCCAAATTCCCACCCCTTCTCTGTCATCAGAGACGTCCCAAATAAGCGCCGCATTTGTTAAGTTTCAGTAAGGGAAAACCACTTCCCGTAAACCCAAGGAAGGGTGCTTGCTGTGAGGCAAACAGAAACCTCCCTAGGCCAAGCTGCCTCGGGGTATGAGGAGAGTAGCCAGCAACCAGTGAGCCTGCGATGGCAGAGGAAGGTCCCCACGGTGCGTTCCGTAAGCATCAGCCCAGCGTGCACCTGCTACTCGCAGCAGAGCCCACGCGGGCAGCAGATGCTCACGGGTTGGCACTCGCATCCCGGTCTGAAGCGTTAAATCCGCTCACGCCACGGGGGAGAGGTGGGATGGTGCCGTTCCGGCTCCTCAGGTGAATTCTGAGCAGCGCTGTGCTCGGGGTCCTGTTGTGAGAGCAGCGACGAGGGCCTGAACAGAGCGAAGCAAAAGTCACACTGCAGGAGATATCTTTGGAGCCGGTGGTGAGGACCTATTGGCCCCCAACCTACAGGAGACACTAATCAAAAGGGTTTGACTACTGGGCAATACCAGGGAGGCTCAAACAAATAAACAAACCAACCAAAATCAAAGAAAGAAATGTGGCAAAACAAACAAGAAAGTCATATGAAATCAAAATAAATTCAAACCTTTTTCCCTGAGAAGAACTCCCGCACACTGCAAGCCCTGCAGCAGCCTGTCTCCATCAGCTACGGTCACAGGCTTCGCAGAGCCTCATCCACAGGTCAGAACGGGCAGCTGAAGCAAACGGTCTCGAAATCTGGCGACACTGTTCACACAGATCCTGTTGAGGAGGTGAGCAGGATTTTCAAATGCCAATCGGGTGGGAAACTCGTAGAGGAAACGAGTACAGGAGCAGCACAGGCTGCAAAAGGCTAAACCTAAAAGGACCGATCTGTAGGATAACCACAGCCACAGCGGCGGGGATGGGAGTACAAGGGGAGGGTGACTAGTAAAGGAAGGCCCGTTCACAATGGGAACAAGTCTTAGTCCTACCTGTCAAGTTCTGTCTTTCACTGATAGAAGCTATGCTTTTTTCTCAGAAGCATTTTTATTAGACCCCCAAAACTGCAGACATCAGTACAGGCAAGATCATAGCTCTGGAGAAGGGCCAGCGGAGTTCAAAGCCCCCAGCTGGAAACCAAAGCAACACTGACAAGCACTGAGGGAAAATTTATGAGGTCCCAATTGCTAAAAGCGTATGTCTGGGATATAAAAAAGTAACAATTATGCCACCCACACTGTTTATTCTTTTCTTATGTGTGGAGCTTTGGGCTAGCATGTTGAAACATAAAACAAATAAAACAATCTGAGCACTTTTTAGATAGGATTTATAGCATTCCCGGGCTGACATTTAGTATCATGCCTGGCAGTTGAGCATACTATTCAACAAGCCACCTGCCTCTATAAATGTCACTATCTGGGCTCAAACTTGGTTTATGTATAACTCAAAGGAACTCCTGTTCCCAGTTCCCGCCTGTTTACGGGGAGCTTTCATGGCACACAGCTCTGAAAAAGACAATTTGTAGAAAATAAAGGTTAAAGTCTTGCGTGATTTATCTTGTTTGGAAGCGGTGGAAAGGGGCACAGTGAAATCTGCATCCCAGTAAATATGCAGGACTGCCCACAGAATAAATTGGTGCTGGCTTGTGCAACCAGCAACCCTGTGAGAAACACAGAGAATGACCCACTCGCAGCGAAGAGCAACGGATCACCAGGTGGGGTGGCACGTGGCCTTAGGTTTTCACATCTGGAGATTCCCGAGCCTTTCGCAAAGCACCAGAGCTGCCCAAAGGGGCCCTGACTAGCTGCAGGGATTCTTCTTCAGTGCAAGTACTGCAGAAAGGTAGTCATCCAGCCACATCCATGGTGGCAGGCAGAGAACCGAGCGTGGGAGGCAGAGGTGTGTCAGGACTGCCACGTGTTCACACTGCACAGTCGGCCACAGGACAGCACAGTCCCAGAAACCGTATCTCCGAGTGCCTCCATGCTCGTCGGGAGAAACGAAGGCAGCGCTTGGAGACAAACCTCTGCCCAAGAGCACCTGCGGCAGCAGTGGCTCCAGCACCAGCTGTATAAAGCATCCTTGACTCTGGCTATATGCTCAGTCAGCTGCATCAGAATCATGGAGTAATTTAGACTGAAAGGGACCTTTGCAGGTCGTCTAGTCCAACGTCCCGCTCAAAGCAGGGCCAACTAGATTAGGTAGGTCAGGGCCTTGCCCTTGTTCATTAGGATGAAACACACGCTGCCAGAGGTAATCCGTCGCCTCTTTAATCACAGAGACGTATTACCTAGACGTCTGCTCCTAAAATAGAACATTTGCCACACAGTCTTAGGGTGGGGAACCTGTTGGGCAGCAGAAGCCATTGGTAAATTGACTGCATAGCCTTATATCACAGTGGAGCATAGAGAGGGCTCCATCAAACTCTCATTCCTTTGCCAATGCAAACCCAGCAATTTCCTGCTTTACAGAGAAGAAAAAGCGCCTGTGTTTCCCTGGGGCCTAGTCACACCAGAGACCAGGGAAACTAGGAGGTGAATATGTTGAGGTAGTGCACAGAACAACCAAGGGTGCTCCATGTCCCTCTCCAAAATCTCCATATAAATGCTCAGTTCAGAAAACTAGTATTTTGTAACAGGGACATAACAGACATTGCTCGCTTTAATGAAGCTCTCTTCCACTTAGCAGAACATGCTGGCCTGACAGAATAATTTCTTACCTGGATTTAAACATTTTATTGTCTGAAGGTATCTGGTATCTTTCTGCAACTAGCATCAATTAAACTTCAAATACTGCAAAGAGGAGGGCAGCTAAGCCTACGCCCGTGTCCTGGTTTCAGCTGGGATAGAGTTAATTTTCTTTCTAGTAGCTGGTATAGTGTTATGTTTTGGATTCAGTATGAGAAGAATGTTGATAGCACACTGATTTTTCAGTTGTTGCTAAGTAGTGTTTAGTCTAAAGTCAAGGATTTTTCAGCTTCTCATGCCCAGCCAGTGAGAAGGCTGGAGGGGCACAAGAAGTTGGGAGGGGACACGGCCAGGACAGCTGACCCAAACTGGCCAAAGGGGTATTCCAGACCAGGTGACATCATGCCCAGTATATAAACCGGGGGGAGTTGGCCTGGAGGGGATCACTGCTCAGGTACTAACTAGGCATCAGTTGGCGAGTGCTGAGCAATTGCATTGTGCGTCACTTGTTTTGTATATTCCAATCTTTTTATTAGTATTGTCATTTCATTATTGTTATTATTATCATGATTAGTTTCTTCTTTTCTGTTCTACTAAACTGTCCTTATCTCAACCCACGAGTTTTACCTTTTTCCTTCTGATTCTTTCCCCCATCCCACTGGGTGGGGGGGAAGTGAGTGAGCAGCTGCGTGGTGCTTAGTTGCTGGCTGGGGTTAAACCACGACAGCCTGTTACGTCATGCAATGAAACCTAACCAAAAATTTAGCCTTCTGGGAATGACAAATTGGTGACATACAGAATGAAAATCATCCTGATAGCTAGCTGAGCTCTGCCTGACCTGATCTTCCTAACATGCTTACTATTAAAAAAAATAAAAGTTACATGTACATTATTCTTGAAGATCATGGGATGAAAAATGACACATGATAGAAATCCCAAGGCACAACTTCTGGCATGTAATGGGAAACACTTTTTGTGTTTTGTTGCAGAAGGTTTATAAATGGTTGTACTCCACTCTTGAAGCTTTTTCTCTACAGTTGACTCTTCCTATGCAGAGATTATAATCCTGCAGGCAAAGACTGGGTGATGGTACATCAGCTGCAGAAATGAGTTCTTGCTTGGCACAGACAAGACGAGTAGTCTCCTTTGTATAGCCATTATTTGAGCACATGGGAGGAATGAAGCAGAGATTTCTAGAATCATATGAATTCTAATATATAACGTAAAAATGTCCCATGCTAACAATAATCCTGGGGACAAGCCCTTACGCTAAAAGCAAGATTGTTGTAGATGAAACTTCACATCCGTCCTGCAAGTGAAAGGAGCAACACATACAGAAGTAAAGCTCTTGTACACCAAGAGATGCAAAGGAACTTTGTGAATCTTACAACCAAGGTTTGCCACTCTGAAGAAACGGCATTCTGTCATTCCCTGAAATAAACAGAAACAGGGCCAAATGCAAGATAAAGGTAGAAGCAGGAGAAAAAAGCATCCTAGACTGCTAACAAGGGCTTTTCAGAAAACTGCCAAAAAGGGCGCTTGACAGAGGTTACAACATCAGAAATCATGAGTGTGGAGATCTAAGTTTTTCTCCTCTCAAATACTCCTTCCTTGGATGCTCATTTGGCCTAGGGAATCAAGGTGATGGTGGGTCCTGAGATTTCTTCTTCCTTGAGCCTGACTGGCATACGTACTCTGTCAAAAGGAACCCATGAACGTGCCAACAAAGTGAAAAATAAATCTAGCTTTACTCTAAAAATGTTAAAGCTTTAAATGTTAGTCACCCAGAGGATGGTACAGCTGAGCCCAATATGATCTTCTCATGGATCCAAAGGTTGCTGTAGACCAAACCACAGTATGTAATAAAACCTATAGAAATGTCTTTTGCTATCAGCTTTCCTAGGAAATGCTGGACTTGAAGCAGCTCTCCAACACCATCAGAGAGATTGCACCAATTTAAATCATCACACTTCACAAAGAGCTTTTAGTACTACAAAACTCTGAACCACAAACTGATCCAACAAGTTAGATAAGTAATTTCTTTCAATGTCACCCCTGACTGTCTCTCTTCCTGCCTTCTGGCTCCTGTAGCAAGTCAGGCACATGGTGAAAAACGTTTTGAGCCAGTGGGTGGCATCCAGTATTCTATGCTGGATGTGTCGTTGATAGTTTGAATATATCAGATATTTTTAGCTACCGTAAGCAGTTCTAGGCAATCAAGTATTGTAATCAAGAGCACACATAAGCTCAGCTATATCAGTTCTGTCAGGATTTTAAGGATTCGGGTTTTGCAGCTCTGTCAGTTGATGTGCTGGGATGGTACGAGCAGAGTTGCTCCCTGCTTTGGTGTAGCACAGCCACCTTCAGAAGAATGATCCTCCCAAGAACGTCCCCCACTGGGCTCAGCTTAGCGCACAGTTATTTCAGTAACAGTAGCTTTCTGCAAGGCAATAGGAAAGGTAGCCCTGGCTGGAGATACTCAGAGTTATCTGCCACGGTGCAAATCCCCGGGCTCCAGCGCGCCACGAGGCCACGCGACTTGAGAAACGACCCAGAGATTACGGGCAGAAAGCCTATAGAGCGGCCAACCCTTTTAAGACCGAGCGGGAAGCCAACCGCCCCCCCCCCCCCCGCCCCGACTCCCACCCACCCGCGGGAGCACACCCCTCCGCCTTTCCTTCCTTCCCCCCCGCCACTTGCGGAGCCGCGGGCGCCTCCCCGCTGGCGGTCAGCACCGCGGACAGCGCCGCGGCCGCTCCCGCCCCGCCCACGCGTGTCCCGGCACCCACGGCCGCGGGACCGGCTCCGCGAATGAAACTCCGGCAGGGGCGCGCCGCGGCCACGCGTGTCCTGTGGAGAGGGAGCTGCGGGAGGAACGGCGAGAGGAAAAGGAGCCGCTGGGGGAGCTGCGGGGCTCGGGTGGGGAGCGGCAGGGCTGTACCTGACCGCGGCAGGCTTCGGCTCCGCGGTAGTGGGCTGGGTTTGGGACCGGGGGAAAAAACGTTACCCCCACAAACGACAGTAAGAATCTAGGAGAGAGTTAGAAACGTGCTCTGAATTGCCGTCCAGGAGAAAACACGGGCTCTGTATTAATAGCTCGCTCTCTTCTCCCTAAACCTGTGTATACCTGTGTGCCCCCTCTTCCTCACTGCCACGTTTTTATCTGGTCTCTTCTATCTGTCTTTCCGGTACACCCATAAAGAGACAATACATCTGCACCCCTCATGGATGGATCATTGAAAAGAAGTTAAGGTTTGATGGCAAAGCTTGAGACTGGAAGGCATGGGTCTGCTGGCTGTGCATCTGTATGCTAGGGTTGAGCAGATAGTTTCGGGGTCAGGAATCTGCTTCTACTTTTCCCTGCGGTAACACAAATTGAATGACTGCAGGTGCCTTTCTCAACCTTCAAAAGCCAGTATTTCCCTGTCTAGCCTTTTCTCCTTCACCGATATGCTCTGTCATCTTGGAAAAGCTTAAGAACGTGGGGGTCACAACCCATCTCCTTGAAACCTCCAGAGATTCCTCCGTTCATCTGGTTCTCCCATGCTTAGATCCTTTGTCAGTGAGATGCCCCTTCTTCTCTTGTGAATAATGAGCCACCTGCTTCCCTCAGCAAGCCGAACCTACCAGACACCTGCTGACACTTTGCAATCCAAGCAGACACTGATTTCTCATGTAGGTTCTCCTTTTATATACCTCCCCCTCCCACACAACTCTATAGTTCACGATAACGCAGAACGCTAAGGTTCATGCTTCAGCTTTTGGACTGCTCTGAGGAAGTGACATACCCTTGCAATTGAAGCTAACGCTACTTCAAGCAAGCTGTAGTTTCCAGAGTTAGAAATCGCATGGTGGTAGGACTCATGCCTAATGCTTATTGCTTTTTCTGCTCATTTCCTTAATGCAAAGCCTAATTATCCTCTGTCTGAAGTGGAGCCACTTCATTCAGGATTATTGCCATTATCACATTTTGAACAAGTCAAACACCTGCCCTCCTAATCATCTCTGCCCACATAACCTAGCCAAGCTATTCTGCCACTGCTAATCCCAAATTCCCCTGCCCATCCTATAGAAAGACCAGCAAGACTGGCCGGAAAAAATCCTGAGCAATCTTCTCTGACCTCCAAGCTGACCCTACTTTGGGCAGCAGGTTGACCAGAAACCTCCTAAGCTCCCTTCTAACCTGAACTATTCGGTGGTTCTAAGTTCTAAAGCAGGCACAGCGATAGAAATGGATAGAAAATCCAGCTCTGTAACATACTCCCCCCATGGGTTACATGTTTCCCTTCTTTAGGGTTTTCCCCTAATTCTAAAGGATAGGCTAATGGTCACCACAAAGCCCAGGATCTGGACACACACACCCAGGGGCTCGCCACATTCAGTAACTCATAATCACCACCTTACCTACCTTTAGGTCCTTCTGTTCAGCAGATTTCCAAGCTGTTCCTGCTGATCGCCTTTTTTCAAGGTCCTACAACTTTGATGTTCATAGATTATCTTTCATAGCACTCACTGATGAACTGCTGACCTGAATGCAGCCTGACAAGTTTCCCAGATGCTGTAGTATCATTTACTTGGCTTAGAGCATCCACAGTAAGAGGCAAAAATAAAAAGCACAAAAAATGTCACGATAGATGGTGCAATTAAGGCAACATAACACACTGTAAAACAGAATAAGAGCTACAGCTCAGCTCCTGGGCAATGAAAGACTGTAATTACTGTAGCAAGACAAAGAGCATGCATCAAATTACTCATGTTTCAGAATCTCTCTTATGTACAAGCATCAGCAAAACTAACTATACACTTGCACACAATCAGCAAACATGAAGTGGAGACCGACTTTTTGTCACCAATTACTGTTGTTTATAATCCTCCTGAGTGTTTCTCTTTCCCCTCCAAATAAACCCACCAGGGGTGTACTCACACGAGCAGAATTACCCACCCAACCTGGACGGTCCGTTTCCCCGAGCTTGCTTTCTAAGAAGGAAGCAGGCTTTGCCAGAGGGTGATTTAGAGCATCTGATGGCTTAGGAACACAACTCTGGCTATCCCCCAGCCCCCTACAAAAGCCTAACAAGATAAGTCTCCTAACCTAAATTAGGTGCTTAAAATCAGGTGGTGTGCTTATTTTTTCTTTATCTCCCCATTAGCACTGCACATACTAGGGCTCACCTGTGTGTCTTTAAAGGTCATATCCACAGTCAGTGATTTTTCCCCCTATTTTTCTTCAACCAGAAGGGGGATATTATAAAAAACAGTAGGAAAATGTTATTATACAAAATTATATTGTGAAACAGAAACCATTCAGGAAAGGATTAAATGCTTCCCAGTGCTTTAATATGGCTTTGGAAATTCATTAGGTTATGAACTGTTAGTGTCCTGTTAGGCAATCTCCTGCAGCAGAATAACTCTTGGACTCAGGCGTCCCATAAAACAAGTGACCTTGAAAGCCACAAAGATGACAACAAAATAAACTAGCACATGCCCTATGACATTAAGTAGCTGGTGCTTTTTTTTCCTGCAGCGGTACTGTCATGAAGTAAAATCTGGAGTTCAGTCAACTACAACTCCATACGCAAATGAAAAGTAAAAGAAAATTAAATCTTTCCCACCCCCCCCCACCCCCCCAATCAGAAACAGAGCAAGAATATGAAGCTATAAACTGAGGGTTTGCAGTTTATAAACAAAGCAATACTCTCTTTTTCTTGTCATAGTTAACCTTGGATTTGTCTGCCTTGTTTTTTCTGTACCTTCCCTAACCTGCTGTACAGTTACAGAATTTCATTCAGTCAGGATTTGGGCCCTGACTCAGTAACTGGGCCCTGAAATGCTGAAAAAAACCTGCTCAAAATCTATTTGAAAACATTTTAGACAATACTGTATCTAAAGAAAGTAACAGAATAGTAAGATAATCTCATGATTAATAATTTATGCTTTGTGGGAATATCGATGGACAGAAAAATCCGGCGTCATTCCACAGTTCTTCCTAGTTCACCAGATCACAGCCACAAACCCCCAAGAGGTGCATATGTGAGAGGAACAGAGGAATCCATAGAATCACAATTAATTGAGATTATTTCTTTGTTTATAAAAAGCAGAAGCTGAAGATCTAAGGCAAGATCCTGATGCCCTGGAAGACCACTGCATCCTAAAGCTATAGAACAGACAGCAAAGCGAGAGGGTAACAAAGCCTAATCAGAGCAGGCGGGAGACGAACACAAGCACTGCCTCACCCTTCTGTGACAGGCAGCCAGGCGTGATTTGCAACCACAAATAGCTGCTACTTCAGCCGCGCAGTGGCAGTGGTTTTTCAGTATGTGTATTTTTTTAGAAGAGTATCAATCACTAAGTAATAGAAAAATCCCATTAAACAATCAAATGCGCATTCGCAGCAGTTGGGAAGCAACCACAAGAACTAAGGCAGCCTTAGACTGTGCAGAAGTCTCCCTCCTTGACAGAATAACCTTTGGCAGCCAGGAAAGTCCTTCAGATCCTCCAGCCTAGTGGCTCAGGGAGCCCTGGGTTCTGAAATCGGCCGTACTTACAGATCAGAGGAGCGCAATGGGAAAGTATTAGCAACCTCCTTACCTTAGTCCTACCTTCATGAGATCAGTAAACCTTTTGATTAACCATACAATGGCATAAATATTCTGTAACTGAACTTCAGGAGTAGTAACTCTTCCTCGGAACAATTCCATGCTTGCTCTTCCGGTGAAATCAATGCTCAGGAGACTTCTTGTGCATAGACTCTCCCTTGGCCAGGTTGGGGTTTTTTCCCCGACAATGACGTAGACAGATCCCATCAGTCTTTGTTCAAAACAATAATACAAATTGAGCTAATCATGTTCTTCACCCTAACCGAGCCGATTCCCGTTTGGCAGAATTCAAGAACTATGATCCTTGTTGTACTGAGGAACTAGACTCCATGTATCTGTTTAATCTCGCTTCATGCCAACACATTTGTGAGTGGTCTATACATAGAAATGGATGGTGATAGCTGGTTCTGTTCAGTGCACATTCCGATGCACTGCGGTATTCTCCAATTACTCTTGTTGTGGTTTTGTTTAACCCCCTGCATCCTCCAGAAAGATACTTACGGCAGGAGGAAAACTTAACACAAGATATGCTTTCTTCATACAGACATAGCTCTTCCAAAGCACAGCCACAACTGCTTCTGAGGTCTGAGGGTCAGCCCCACAGCTGTAGGCAAATCCCTACACAAAGGTGCTGCCATTTAGCTCCATTATTGCACTTTGCACAACAACCTGTTGAGGCAGTCAGGTGCAAGGCAAGGTATGTTGTGCTAAAAAGAACGGTACAGATTATTTATATTTAATACAGTAGGGAGACTTTGAAGCTGCTTAAGGCACCCTTACTTGTTGCAGTTGCATACTTTGCTCTACAAGGTGCTGAGAGATAGAAGACCAATATCTTGAATAAAAAATAAAACATCCATTATTCATATACTGATATGACCTTTCTAGACTCTCTTGATGTATTTTACTCTGAATCTCATTTATATGACTACGGAGAGTTTTCCGGATGTGCACACAAATCCATGTAGCATGAGCTCTGCCAGAAAAACCATAAATTTAGTAGGAAACTGCATGGGATTGGTTGAAGTCCCAGTGATTTAATCAATCAGGTAATTAAATTATATAAATTATTCATTTAACATACCTGATAACAAGCACACACTGATCATCTTTCACCCCGATGGGGACCGACCAAAAGAAATTACCCTTTTAAGAGATTTGGAGTTAGAATTCAGCTTAAGAACGTGATTCTAGCTAAAAGATCAACGCTCTGTCAGAGGGCAGAAGGTGGCATAGGAGCCATATATTTACTTTGGTAAAAAATACGCTTTTTTAGAGTCTGTTAAAAGTGGCAATCACAACCCACAACTTCACAACCGATCCAGCATGTTTGTTAATACCTGCGGAGAGGCTATACGCTTCCCAACACCCTGATACATGGTAGAGATGATACCATGGGTCACCTGGAGTTCTGCTCCCCCGTCATCAGGTTCACTTCAAAGCCTCAAGAGGAATTAGCAATCGGGATGTCATTCATCACCTAGCCAAGAACCATTTTTCTACAGGAGAGCTCATCATACCAAGCAACCCACACAAGATACAATTAAAGAATGTCACTGCTAGACAGATTAAAATTGCAGTTCAATAGAGGAACTCACTGTTACTAAGCAATTTCATAAATTAAGTATGTTCTGGCAGAGCTTCTCTGGAAGCTATTAGCAGTGATCCAAACACTAGGACCTAGCAAATTTCTTGGGCGAAATCCTGGCTCCATTAGAGCCAGTGGCAAAACTCCCAGGCACTTCTAGAGAGCCAGAATTTTAATTTCTCGTGCCAGCTGCAACACAGTGCTACAGCTTTGGGCAAACTACATTAATTCAACCTCCCCAGTTATAAAAATGGGCCACTAACCACTGCTCTTGGAGATACCGTGGAGGATTCACAGAAGTGCCCCGTACAGAAAAGAGCAAGCATTATCAATCAGTGCAATTTAGCAAACAGCCTACTTCAGCAACTCACCGTCAGGGAAATACCACACTGATGCAAATACTAGGCTTGCAGTTCCAGCAGGATTAATCTCTTGTCCTGTGGAGGCTTAGTAAAACTATCTTCTTTATGAATTCTATGCACAGAAGACTGGCCCACGCTCTGGTGCAATCCCCTCTCTCAGGACTGCAAGATGACTATCCTCACTAGTCTGGTATTCTGAGAATTGTATTTGGATGATCTGTAATAATCTTATCTACATCAAACGTCAGTTATGTTCTTTTGCAGGCAAAGCGTGCATGTGAATAGTTGCCTTCACAAGTCTGAGATTAACAAACATGCACTGCTACAGAAAGGCACATATTAACTCCGGATAACACACACATTTGTTTAAAATTAATTCTGGGGTGTTCTTGCAAATAAGTTTTATGGCTGTATGAAGAAAGGCTATAAAATGAGATTGGGCTCCTTGGTAGGTGGCATGTTACATTTTTTTAAGAAATATTATTCCTCCCATATAAATGCACAACAGCTGTAACATTCAACCTAAGCAGTAAGATTTATTACTATTTTTAAAGCAAATTCAGCACAGCTTAAGAGAACACTGTACAGAATTCTTTAAGCTAGGAAGAAGTTCGTCTGGTCATCGATGCATGTTTTGCATTTGTCAATTCTGCCCTCAAAGACAATCCACAGTTTCGTATTTTAGGCTTCTTACAAAGGTGATGATCCTGCAATTCAATCTCCTAACGAAGCACATAGTGGTCTCCCTCTAGTCACTGCAGGCATGGGCTCATATCTTTGCTTTTAGTATCAAAAGAAATCTGCATGGCTTTTTTGGTCTCTTTCTGAGCCCCAAAACATTCCAGGTGATTTACATTAAGCATACTACCAACAGCACATGCAATCAAAAGCAATTTTCACACATTTTTTGGCAATGAAAAAAAACATTACAGATGTGATTAAAGAATGGAGTCTCTTATATTCATTTCTTTACCTCATGCACTTTTGTATAAATATTTATTTTTTCATATTTTCTTCAGAGGCCATAGTTCTTCTGTTTTCTAAAAATAACCTGCTGATGCATAGCCTTCTCTTTTCAAAGCACGATTGTTCTTCCTTTCGTTAAGTTAATTTCCAAGATCTCTGTCCACAGAAATTAGTGAAAGAGGGATATGTGCAATTTTACTAACAAACACGTTAAAAATATCTAAAAATGAGGAACAATTCTTGGATAAACACCTTCAATGGTAGACAGTCCTGTGAAAAATCAATAGGCCTCCATGCCATGTAGTAATTTGGTATTTTGCCTAAGGGCAGGAAACCTAAAAATTAAAACATATCTGAACATAATATTAAAATCTCATTTCAAGAAAGCATTCATTTTTGTTGCTCAACAGCTTCAACTGTCAAGTAATTTTTTAGTTTTTGCATTTCACTTCATCTAACATAAACCTGGATGGTCCAGCAGGCAGCCCCTGGCCACCACTCTCCATTCACCTCGGGTGAATCCTGCAGCTGACACTGTTGTATTCGCACTGGAGAAATCAACGAATATGAAAGTTCATATCCTACCCCACCATGCACATAGCCAAGCACTTAAAATTGTCAGCCTCTATACAGCCTATAAAGAGAGAATCCATGCATTAATATATGGCTTTCACCACATTGTTCTGATATGGACAACTACCAGCTTGTGATCAAAATTGCTCTCTGATCCCAAGCTCAAAGCATCGCACCAAATTTGGGGCTACTGAAGCACATTCTCTTCCTGGAGAAATGCATGGGACAAAGTTCTTGGATGCACCTCTAGAAGACCCAGGAAACATCGGGAACACTGCAGATCTGAGATCCTACTATATGCATTACCTCGTCATTTAAATGGATGCTTTCCCAATTCATCACAATTACATATGCCTGCAGATTCTCTCTGAACTGCTCTTCCCCAAAACTCTTTAGTCAGGGAGTGGTTCATCAGTTAGCTCTCTAGACATGGAGCACTTTAGGTAGCCCTTTAGTAGGAGGTATGCTGACAATCTTTAAGAAAGGCTGTAATCCCACCGAGTGTCTCCCATTGGTGACTGCACATCAGCCAGGACAAGGGGCTCCCAGACTTTTTAAAGGGATGCATCTGTTTTCTGCTAGAGAAAAAAAAAAATCACACTAAGTCTTCACCTCTCATTAATGGCTGTCAGATTCAGGGTACTGATATCCATACAGATGTTGCATATTCTATTTGAAAAGTATCTGAGTGCATTTGCAGTGAGTATTGGGATTAGATCCACAGGCCAGGGAAGTTTCTACCCGTCTAGTGCACAAAAGCACTGCTTTAGTTCTCTTTCATTTTACTCTGGTTTGGTTTGGTTGGTTTTACAGAAGTAGTAGCAGTGGAAGAGGTGTCAAAAGCAAGCAACTTGACCTGTTCATATATCCTCTTTACGATATGGCTTTATGCTAAGTCTTTCTGGTATCTGGCATAGTGTCTGGCTTTCTTTAACACAGTGGGAACATCCATCTCTACTGTATCCCATCCGTATGGGATAAGATTTGACATCTGAGAGAAAAGACTGCTATTTTCACTCATAAGATCAAGAAGTTGATAGCCATGCCTGCTGTATGCTTTGCTGCGATGAAGGAAATATGATTCTCTGTCCACCTGCAAAGATACAGATTCTCTTGGACTTGAAGAATGTCCTCAATCGGAGAGAGAGATCCTTGAGGAAGTGACCACCAGACTGTCAAACATTATCAAAAGATTGACTAGGGCATATCTCAGAACTAGGACTGGATATTCCTTTACATAGTGCATTTTTGCCTATCTTTTGAGCAAATTTCAGTTCAAGGCGTGGGGATTTCAAAGTACCCATATTAAGAAGTAAATCACAGAAAGGCTCATCAAACTGCAGGCACAAGAAGTAAGGGGTTTTTGTAGTTCTGCATGTGTCAAATGAGAGATGTTGTTATATAGGTAGAAATGCAATGGATAGGTTGCATTGCTTCAAGAACAACAGCATTTTTTTAAAAATTCTTCAAGCTTTACCTTTTCAGGTATTTTGAATATCGCCTGAAATATCTGATAACATAGTGGTTGGCAAATGGAAGGAAAGGAGGGAAGAAAAAATGCTGAAAATTATTCTGGAAACAAAAGACAGTTAATCATTCATGTTGTCTACAATTCCTTTGGCTCACAAAAGTCTCAAGACATATTCTTGCTTCATAGTAAAAAAAAATAAAAATAAAAAAAAATTCCTTTACTGTCCTACCTTCTCTCCTCTACAATGTACAATGGAATCCAGAGTCACAAACTGCCTGGACTTCACAGGCAAAGGGCATGTCCTAAAGCAGTTCATTTCATGCCACCCTGACACCCCACAGGCAGCCTTTCCTCCTAAAGCAAAGAACCTCACAATACCATTTTGTGTAACATTCTTTACATATTTTGACTTACACTCCCAAAGCACATTTATTTCAATCAGACTGTGCATATGTGGGTTTGGGGAGATCGTTGGGGGTTTTTTAGCTTTTTCCTTAGCTTGATATTCTGCACTCTTCCTGGAGCTAGCCATTTTGATTCAAGATTTTGCTTTGTAATGAAAGCAAACCAAGTACTTCAACTTTGAAAGAGAGACCAAAAAGGAGCAGTCAAAACATATGGCGAGTCTTATTTTCCTTTAAAGAGTGACAAAACAGCATACTCAATTCAATACCCAGGATCAGTTAATTTTATCTGAAAAAGCAGCTTATCATGTAAGTTAACATTTGCTATGATTATAACCTACATAATGCTTATTTCCTGTGTAAAGCCCCTATAGTGCCCACACAAGTCACCTTCACACTTTAGGAACATGGGCATGGGGCAACATAGGTCACTGGTTATCAGCCTTTGTTTTACTTTACAATACATTCATGATTCTCTCTACTTCCAATGGCAAATACATCATGCTTCGTTGGCTGATGCTAGTACCTGATATTCTATCATTACCTTGGCTTCGAAGTGAGACAGTAATGCACATTTGTGTTACTCTCCCTTTAATGTAGTACAAAGCTGGACACAGCTCAGAAAGAAATCCCTAAAATCCATTACCTATTTATGATCATGTACAAACCGATATTTATCATGTTAAAAGAGAACCATATGTTAAAGTGGAGGCTAGAGCCCAATAAATCTTTTTGGATGCAAACCCTTTTCAAAAAAAGGAATAAAATAATTAACATTTGCTTTTGCCAATAGAAACATTTGCTCATGAATCTCCTGGGAAGGGAAGGGCATTTAACCTTTTTACATGCCATCCCCTCAGACATCTCTGACCCCCACTGCAAAATAGACAACAAAGATTCCCGACTCTACACTGCTGATTAAACCCCTTGTAAGAAACATCTGGATGAAATTTTCTTGGCAGTTGATTTGAAAAGAATACAACAAGCAGAACTAGGGAGCAGCCATAGTTCAGCTGAGTGACACAAAGATGATGCTATGCAAAAGCAGATTTTTCCTTGAACACATTAACTCCTAAATATTAGCTTGTGACTGTGCTAGCAGCCTCATTAGCAGAAAAAAAAAATAGTCCTTCTTCTACTCCACATGCCAGTGCAGAGAAGGCAAATGGGCTTTTAAAGAAACCCAACTCAACAATCTCATTTTTTTAAATAAAATAATAAAGGGCTTAAACAGTTTATGTGCCTAATACTTCACTTGTCAGGTAAGAGAGAAGCCATCCATGTCCTTAACTTCCAAAAACCATTTCTTAAATTTGTGAAGGATTTCAAAACTTCCATGGTTTCTGAGAAACTCACTAACACACTGGATGTAATGCCTTCCTACTGTCTCAGTCAATACACCCCAAGGCCTAAATTAGCAAAAGTGACCTAAAATTTTCATGGCCTGATGTTCAAAATAAAGGATGCCTGGGCCCTCTGCTGCTTGAGCTTAAAGAGCCTGTCCAATGCAGCTCAATGTATTGTTCCCTTTTGGAAATACAGACCCTGGAATTCTCAGTTTTCCATATGTACAACAGACCTAAAAGTGAGAAATTTTCACTGTTGCTATTAAGTGAGTAGCAGCAGTGTAAAACCTACATGAACCAGCCCAACTTTACTCTGCAGCTTCTGGGGGCAGGGGGGCATTGGGAGGGGGGGGAGAAGAAGCAGCATCAGAGAACAGCACCAGAGTCTGACACAAGAGTGCAGGAAAAAGAAAAGCAGCAGGGAACTTTCTGCCCCACAGCTGCCAGGCTGAGAAAATTCCAGGGGATGGGGCAAGGAACAGGCAAAGACACTTTGCCCTTTTCCAGAAGCCAAGGCGTAGAGCGCTTCAGATGTATCAGACTGAATTATAATTACTATGACACAAAAAATGAAAGCTTCAGCACAGTGTACGGCCAGCAATCCATAATTCGCTACAGTCATTGAAAATTTGATGGGGGATGGGAAAGACTTCGACTTTTCAGTTGGGGCACTGCTCTAAAGAAATACATTATGAGTATGTGCTTAAAACTGCTTCGTAAATATTTTTTAAGTCATAAAGAAAGTAACACATAGAGACAAAATCTGGTCTAAACATTTTATCTCCAATCCAAACTTCACATTGTAAAGCACCCCTACTTATTCTGGCCACACCACTGCGATCCAAATAGATCTAAAGGAGGGGCACCTATTCAAATTAGTACTGCTATCAGTTTATCACTAAATAAACATATTTACAGACACTTTGTTATATGTGTTTCAGTTTATGAGAAACCAGTCTTCAAAATTTAGAAAAAAATCTGGCAGATAATGAAATTTCAGCATGGGACAAGAACAGCCAAATGGAATGCAGACCAGAAACTCAATCACAGAAGTGTAGGAGTAAGAAGAAATAAGTCTGGAGCTGTTTTTTTCTATTAAGATAAATAAAATATTGTGAATATTTTGTACCACATTATTCAGTACTACCACTGGAATGGTAATGAATGAATAAACCCAGAAAAGACATTTATAGAATCCCAAGTAAAATCCAATATTCATCAAAAATAGTGGAAATAAAAAGTTGTCATGTAGAACATCTACATGCGAGGGCCACACCACTTGTCCAGGCAAGAGGTAATATCAATATGGATTTAGGGTAGCCACCTGCCATGCATGCCATCATATCTCAAGTGAGTTGATTTCATGGCTAGGAGAAATAATTTAAGACTACTGCATCAAGGGAAAATCTGCAATTTTGTTAAGACCCTTTGACGTAACCAGTGTATGCTTTACAACTCCAACAGACACCTCCCTCTACACATTTGGTCTGCACCAAATAGGGAAGATGAGATAATATTCTGAGTCCAGCAATGTGTATGCAACCAACAAACAATTAAACCGAGTAGTAAAAAGCAGGTGACTGGAAAACATGGAACCAAGGCTTACAGTGTATCAAGAAATGTCCTTACACTTAAAAAATTATAATGCACTCCAAAATCCATTTGTTCAGGCAATCCATGTACAACAGAAGGCACTGTTATCCATATGAATCTATCAATCCTGCACAGCAAAAACCTGAGAAGTGCAACTCAATTAGATGCAGCCTGGCCCCTCCCAGTCATTCAGGTTCCTTGAGGACAAATGTTTCCTTTCAGTCCATCAAATTATAAAAACACCACAAGAATTTGTACATTACAGTAGCTGGTTAGAAAGAGCATTCTGGTGGGGGAAGCACACTGCTATTTTCCAGAAAACCTTCAGCAGCATTAAATCACCCTCCCCTATCACTCAGAAGTCACGATGATTTCAAGAAAATGTAATGATGAGACCCTTCCCATTGACCTTTGTAGCTGATCCTTCAGTTGCCACCAGGAGTACTTCCAACAAAGTTAAATGCTGTGATCAGTCCTTTGTTGTCAAATGTGTAGCCACTTTGTTGTTCTATTGACTTAGTCTCTAGAATTCAAAGAAGGGAAAGGATATGAAAAATAGTCTATAGAGAACACCTTTGCCAGAGACAATACAGCTCAGCTAAGAATGCAAAGTTGTGGGAAAAACTCTCGGTTGAGTCAAAATTTCATTCCCTACGTGCAGTGACAGTAATAAATTACACTCAGATTTTCTCTAAATGCATAAACGCACACACCTCTACAACAGAGCTGAGAAATTAATCTTTTACAGAATCGGTCTGTGTTACACTATTCTGTGTGCTTTTTCATTAAATCTGAATTTATTTTCCACAATGCAAGCATCCTAAACATCTAAAACTTTACACTGACTGTGAAGACAATGTTAGCAGTTAAAAAGTTTTTACAAAACTGTTAAACACATAATAATCTGTAGTAACCTTCATCAAATGCCTGGCTGACAGCTAGATATTGCCTTAATTTGCTCTTCATTTCAAATGTCAGATTGTGCAAAACTAGTTCGTACCCTGTTCAAACAGCAGCACATGTCAATGAGAAGGCAATTAATTAGAAGCAACAGTAATCTCTCTGAATAACACACACTTCCAGGCAAGGGATAATATAAGCGCAATATCCTACTCATGCTTCTTAGGAAATCTTAATTAGCATGGAGATTTAGTCTCTCTGCTGTTACATATTAGATGCAGTTCCAACATCCCTGCAACACATAAAATGGCCCCAGAGAAGTGACCCACCTGCAGCATTTCGCCGGTGTTCTGCTAATGTATAAATTTCCTGCAGCTGTTTCTTCTGATCCTCACTCAATGGTGCTGTCAGTGAATGGTACCAGGCTGCATCTCGGCTCTGCACCGCTGTCAGAACAGGAATGGATGAAAAGTGACTATCAGGTTACACTTCAAGTTAATTTCAGAAGAACAAAATGAAACACACGAAATCCCTGGTTGGTTTTAAAACATAATTTGCACTGCAAAACAGGGTCAGCATTCCTGTCAGTTTTCTTAGTACAGAATCGCCACTGTAAGAGAGGCAATCCATTTTGGGGAACTTAATTACATCCTCTGTTTTCTGAAACAGAAAGTTAACCGTGTGGCATTATTCATGGACAATGATGAAATGAATCTTCTAATTTAAAACTCGTATCAAAACTAAAAGCAAAAGGATTAGTCAAACAGGAAAGGGAGAAAATAATTACCCCATTATGATTTTAAAATCTAAAAAGTGACAAATACTTCTATATATAAAAGTCCCTCTAGTGACCAAGTACCACTTATTTAGGCTGTGCTTGAATAGTTCTGAAAGAGAACACCAAGAAAATTAATCTCAGGCTGTATTTGCTACCAATTGTTTTTTGCAGTACTTATAAGCCAAAAATTCTTAGGACTAACATTAGAAAGCAAGATCACATTTTCTAGTTTCAGTAATCTAAATTATTACTTCTAACAAAGACAAGGTTTTCACCTGGTGATGATCATAAACTTCTCTAAACTATTTCATCATGTCATATCATTCTGCCAAATAGCCAACATATACCTAAAAGTGCTTGTGTAAAAAACTGGTATTCATCAACACCATTTTCAAGGTCAAGAGGTGTGCTGAACCCTTCAAGAGCAGTCTCTTCCAATGCATCTTCATCCCAGTCATCATCATCATCATCTTCATCCTCCTCCTCTCCACCTCCACCACCACCTCCTCCTCCTCCTCCTCCTCCACCATGGTTCTCTTGCATCGCCTGGCTCACTTCATTTGTCTCCTCCTCATCACTCGGTATCTCTTCTGCAAAAGCATTGATGTGTTTTGTAAAACAAAGTTTAAAAAGTATAAGAAAACAATGACTTATGAATGAAGAACAATTAATGTGTCTAGGTTTTGGCTGGAAAGGGGACCCTCTGTTACCACTCTTCCCCAAAAATCTTAGAAGAATTGGAAAAATTAAGCTGTTAAAATGTTTCCTACATTAAAGATCAGTTAAACTTTTGTTTCTAAGCACACCTGGGGAATGTGAAACTACCACCTTTTTTCTTCTTTCATTTATGCAGTCATTGTGCAATTATAGGATCCAAAAATTTTGAAGAAATGTGTCTTTGACAAAGTGTTCCATCAGTGTGCTTTTTAAATTACGAACAAATAGACTTGCATAGACTTCACATATTGACACAAAACAAAGAGAAAACCAGATGTAGACCAAATGTCTGCCTGCTATTCTTCAGAGTGCTGCTTTATCTGAACAAACTTAAAATAGCATCTTTCATTTAGCTTTACCTTTCATTCTGCTTATGAAACAACTGTTAGATCTTGAATTAAATGCAACTCCAACATGCAATTCTAAACACTGCTATTTCTTACTTAAGGAAAAATATTTCTGACTTACAATCAAGATAAAAAACCAATCCCCCTCCAATTCCAAACCTTCTGCTTTTCCTGTGTTAATGGTTTAGAAAGAATAAAGATGACTATATCTGCAACAAGCAGGGTTGAATCACAGGACAGAGATTTGAAAATTACTGTGCTGCTTCTATACTGTATTCCTATGCATTGAGAAGAATTCTGTAATTCCATTATGGAACAATCATGTGTGAAATTTGAGTGGATTACATAATCTGCTTATATCCAATCTAATTTTCAGACCTCAAACCATCTATCTCCTGTTCCAAGTCAAATACAGCCACACATATCTGCCTGCAATGCTGTGTAAAATTCACTCCCCTCTATTCCCTCCACAAGGTATTCTTTGATGTTTTTTCTCTTCTGGCAGACATGGCTGTAAGAGGTCTCTCTACTCCAGCAACCTCAGCTGTCTCAAACACGACTTTGCAAATCCCATTCCATTTGGACAAAGAAGACTTGCTAGGACTTCCTTAAAAGTTCAACCAAACAGGTCTTTCAAATAGTTGGGTACTAGGAACAGCTTCTTTCCAGGAATCAAGAACATAACCAGTGCAGTCCTAGCAAACTCCTGCTGCCTGTGTGAGAAGACAGAGCACATTCGCAATCCAGAATAGCGGACTGGCAAGTTTTATTGTTACTCTTAAACCAATACTACCCTTTCACAAAGTGTTAGCTCTTATACATTGAAACATTTTGACTACATTTTGGGAGGAAAAATCAATTCCTAAGATGATCTTTCAAGCACCCAGTAAGCCGAGCTATTTTCAGCCGACTAATGAGTCTTAAAAATGAACTGCAATTTCTTACCCCCTTTAAATTAAATCCAGACAAAATCCACAATGTGAAAAGGGGAGATTTTACCATTATCTTCTGCAACGTGTTTTTCATCTTTAGCATGATCCTCATGTTCTGTGAGTTCTCTTGAAGCGCAAACTTGTTTTAAGCCCAGGAAGAGGAGGAGGATTGAAGGGACAATCTGGGCAGCCACAGCATCCACTGCAGGCGGTCGGTTCTGCAATTCCATTAGGATGCTCAGTCCTATTATACACATCTTTCTGTCATGGAGTCTGAAACAACACACACTTATTAGACAAAAACCAGATTTTCACTGTAAGGATATGTAGACAGCATTAAAGTCCTGGTGCTTGACATGACAGAAGACAATGTCACAGAGACTATGTTCAAAGTCTATTTTCAAAGCTCCTAAACACATTATTTCCTTTGTTCTGAATGCAAGTTCCCCATTGGAAAGTCCTTCTCCAATAATAATTAAATACCTTTCAAGCACTGGTCAGATTCCTGGAACAACTGTTTCTGATTACCAGATACAAAGTTTGTAATGCTAAATAAATACTGTTTAATAACTATGTAGAATATCTTGTCTTTAATAAAGCATTTGATACAGATTATCATCATTAAATATGATGGAAAATGAATTTGCCTTGGCTTCGATAGCAGTACTGTAGCAGGGACTAAAATAAGCAAAAAGACTATCAGTGAAGAGTAATCATAAGCAGGAATGCACTGAATTGCAGGGTGCATTTATACAATGCCACAGGGCTAGCTGTATTTAAACATGTTTATTAAGAGTCCATCAGAATGGCTGTATTATACACTCAATTTCCAACACTAACTTGAGACACATTGCTAACTCCAGTGAAAGCAGGGAAATAATTCCACCATATCAAGAATAACTGGCAGTACACTCAAACAGGGAACCTCCAAATAAATAGACCTTCAGTAAAACAAACTATAGATAATTGAAGGGAAAGAAAATAATGAAATTAGTAGCAGAAAGCTTTTTATATGACCATAGCCAGGAAACTAGGTAAGAGCCTACACTCTTAAAAGAAAGAATTGATTTTCTCTTCCAGAAATAGAAGTTATTTGCAAATAAAACAGGGAAAAAAATCTCTAACTGCCTCTGCAGATACTCTTTGGTTCTCCTTTACTGGAAACACTGGTAGAATTCAACTCTTCTCTATCATTATGGTATTTTGCTATTAAGGGCTTGAGAGGAGCTTGTTTTGTTTGAACTATTCAATTTGATGCTGACAGCTTCCAGCAAGAAGTTTCAGCAAGACCTACAGAAACTAAGCAAACTTCCAGAGCTGGCAGAAAATGGCCATCCTCCAGTAGGTACTTCCAATACTCAATCAGTTTTACTTTGGAATGAAGAGGATACAAGTTGAGAGAGAAGAAACCAATAAGATGTGCACAGACTGCAATAAAGCTTACAGGGGAAGAGCCAGCTCAATCCACCACTTCAAAAATTGCTGTAGAAACACAATTTTAAAAGTGCTTACAATTTCATTACCAAAGATCCCATATAACATGCTACTGAACTATAATATTCTTTAAGTAATACAAGTGATCATGTATTACAGTTTTCTGAACTTTACATGTGCTTAAACAAGGCTGGGGATCTGGAGGGATTTCCTTACACCTCCCACGTTGTTAGTCCTGTTAGGGCTTAGTGAGGAGATTCCATTCTCAGAGTAGTTGACAACAACAATAAATTATATATGACCATGGGTAACATTATGATCACAGAAGACCTTCCAAGAAAAACAAAGTCAACTAGCTTATCAAATGACATACTTTGTCATGTTGGGTTTGGCTGCTCCATTACATGTTGAAAAATGTTCCAAAATGCAAGCAGGTGAAGAGCGTCCTTCCATCACTGGTAACTGCAATACTTTCTCTTCAGAAGGAATGGGGCACAAAAGAGGCCACACAAATCAACCAAGGAAACTGAGTCAGGGGAACGGGGTCTACTTTCACCAAAAAAAAATCAGACCCCTTACGCCTGTTAGTTTATCCATGTTGAAAACAAGCTCATCGCCATCTGCTCTCATGCCAACATTGTGAAGACCAAAATCCAAGCTAAAGATGATGCTACCGATGAATGAAGCATAGCTTTTTTGGGAGAGTTGTCGTTACTGCAAGTGCAAAAGGGAACAACTTTCTCTACCTCCTCTCTCTGCCAGCACCGTCACCCAAGTTTGACCAAAGCTCTGTAATCTATGCAAAAGATTTCTATCCTGCATCTTGACACTGGGAAGACATGAGGTTTCTTCAAGACCCAAATGTATAATGAAGCAATTTCAGTGTACATGCGCCAGAGTAGTTAATGACGCTTGGCACTACCTTTTATAATACATTTGAAAAAGCTACCGTTACACAATGCCAACTGCAAAATGAAAAACAGTAAAATGTAAAAAAATCTTAGTAATTAGTGGCTTAGCTTCATACTAAATTATGTTTTCTGGACAGCAAACAAAAGTGCAAGAATCAAGCATTGCTGTTTAAAAGGGAGTCATCATTAGGAAGCAGCCCAAATGGCCAAAAAATACAGCATATTTGTCATGCTCCATTTTCAAGCTTCTAACCAGAGAAGTTGTGAGAATGAACACATGTCTTCAGAATATGTGTGTTATTAGAAGGCCCAGCAGGACAGCAGAAATCCAGGCATTAAGCCATCTTTAGTGAACCTGAGCCAGAAAGAGACTTGTTCCTTCCACCTGCCAGCAGAGACAAACAGCAGGATAAGCATCTGCCTTGCCTGAAGTTCAGCAATTCTACTATGCCACAGCTGTTTCAAGTGCCCACAGGACTGGACAAGCAAAACAGAGTTTTATGTCATCTACATATTTTTGTAATGGCAAAGGTTGGTTTCAGGACTATTCCTTTGCTAGCAAAAGGCTCATTATTTCAGCACCCTTCTGTCTGCACGAGGGAACCTGGATATGATTCTCCTCAGTGATTTGTGCTTCGAGATCCATACTTATTTGCTCAGCAACACACAATAGTCCTCCCTAACAATCATGAACTCTGCTTGCTCCCTCACTGGTATATGAAGCCTGAAGTGCTAAACACACAACACATGGCAGTGCAATGCACAACTCCTAGGTAAGTCTATTTTTAACAAGCTGCGTGTGGTCTTTATAATCTGCAGGACCTTTTCTTGCTAATACACTTCTTTCCAATATAGGACAAAAAGATCTAAGAATCTTTTGTATTTTAAACCAAGCTGAAAGCATTTCAAAAGGAAACCACTAAGCCTTTCCTTTACTGGTCTGCTGTGCTCCTTTATGTGAGGATCAAGTTGCTTTCTATTACATCAATCCAGTTCCTGGACAAACTGCAAATAATTAGCCATTTCCTTCTAGTTGCAAAGTTGGAACTAACCCTGTTTTCCTATAGAAGACTGGGATTTTATGTACACCTCTGAGAAAACTAGGATTTCTGACTATTTAAACTCCTATCAAATAAATCCCCCTATTCAGCTTCTAAAAAAATAAAACCACTTATTGAGGGTTTTTTGAAGCAAGTTAGATTTTCCTTTCACCCTAATTTCCACAGAAGAATTTTTAGATGAGAGTAAGCCTAAGTCATGCAGAAGTCTCACCCAAATTTCAGCTGCCAGGGAAAAGGTGGAAAACAATAAGGAATAGATGTTTCTACAAATGGCTTTTTGGTTTGAAGTTATTGTAGAAAACATTTAGAAATAAATAAATATAATATATTGTGGAACATGGGCATTATGGGCACACATCCACAAATATGTAATATCCACAATGACAAGCCAGATTATGCACAGTCTTACAATGAGTTCTGAGCTCTCCTTGCCTGGATTGGTTTTAATATTTCAAATTTCTAATCAGTTTTAAATAGTTTCCATATTTTTAATAACATGGAAGAACAGTTACTTATCTTACCGTAACTGCTTTTCCCCTCCAAGAGGTATTATTCCCATGGATTCCATCTCATGCGTTCACAAGTGCTGCTCAAGAAATACTGCATTCTTTTGGCAAAAACCGTTGGCTCCAGCCTGAGACCATGCAGACATGCATAACCCTACTGCTGGCAGAGCAGGATCTACGAGTACTAAGACTTCACAGGAGCAGAATGACAGAGATTTATGTGTACAAAGCATCTTGAAGAGCTACTGTTACCAGTAAGTCACAGGTTTCCTTGCACAGCTGACAAAGAAATGGCATAAGATTCACCTGGTCCTTCACACCTGGAGGTGGATCTATTTTGATCTTCTCCAGTTTGTCTAGGATCTATGAGTGTTCCAACTGATTTGAATTTAAGCCTAAAACTGCCTCTTGCTGGAAAGCAATCAAAGTGTAAACCAAAGCAGCAGTGAATGATGGCTGGTGAGAAAAAGGACTACAGAAATCAGGGTGCCCACTGCTGTCTTCACCGACGAAGACATGAAGTCTGCAGGGGCGGACCCAAGGAAGGGTTTCAAGACAAACAGATTTTGTTTGCATTTCTGTCTTTTGTTGCTCAGTTAGGCCTCTGAATATCTGGCTGCTGTTCCGATGATGACCCTTAGTACCTTTACTAAAACAAATGGTCTTCTAGAAGCAGTGCTGTCCTGAGGGAAAGGGAGGAAGTCCCTTACATCACATCACATCACATCACAGCGCCTGACAAGCAGTACTATAGCAAAAGCCCTACACCTGGAAGCCACATACTGAGGAGGCAGCACTGAAGGAAGAGTCATTTTTAGATTTAAGCAATATTACAGGTATTTATTTCACTGTTGGTAGCAGCAGGTCAAAGAGATATATTTTAATCTTCTGCTGCCATTCAAGTGCAGAGTCTGAGCAGAATCTAGCATCATGATCCCCGTGTTTCATTTTCATAGACTTTGTCAACTTCTGTCTTAGCTCTGAAGAAGAATTTAGTTGAACAGTATTTGCAGTAGCTCATGCTTTTTGAAAAGCAACACAAAAGAACTGAAAGTTAAGCTGTAGCTCACAAGAGTACTTGAGGTTGGAGTCTAGTCAGATCTACAGCGTTTTTCCCGTCTGGATCTGACTAGTCTCTCATTGAATGCTCCAGGATGAATTTTTTAAGGCTATAAATCTCTTTCATTTTTTATTTCTCTTAAAAAAGGAATTACAAGTTTACCACCTGCAGGGAGTATCTTCTTTCCTATTGTCTCTGTATGAGTTCAGCATTTGATACACAGTAGAAAAAAAATGACAGCACAAAGAGCTGAATCTCAAGAACTTTGCTCCAGCCATAAAAAAAAAACCAAACTGGTACACAGAAATCCTAAAATGCCTTGCTCTTTTCTAAAGTCAGTAGATATAAAAATAATTTAGTAATTAACAATAATATTACCACAAGGCATTGGAGAGGTAGACTTTAAGATGCCATTTTTCAGTCACTGGCGCTCCACAAGAAATGAGGGACATTGGGTCCTTTATGCCTTCTTTGTCAACTCAGGTAACCCCTCTAATTGATAAGATGTGCATTTATCTTAAGATAGAGGATGTACTGTACACATTTTGTATACACAGCAGGTAGAAGTCATAATCCTTGTGATCCCATGAACAGTCTGGTTTTGTTATAATGAATAAGAGATTTTTTCCCCCACTTTTTAACTGTTTAATTTAGTATTTTTAATTTTTTTTTTTCTTCAAGGAGAGACTGCTATAGTAATACCTTCAAATACAGACACGAATGGGGCATCTGCACTGTAAACACCAAAGCAGTCAATTTCTCTTGTATCTCCAAGTTGCTTTCATTCTAGTAAAACAGACAGAATTTATGTGCAGACCTGAAATAAGGTAGTCTATGCTGCAATTCTACAAGCTACCACACTTTTATCCTCATCCCACTAAACCGTGTAGTTAGGACAGAGGAGGGAGGAAAACAATTTTTACCATGTATATTTGGTATGGGTTTTAAAAATACTACAAAAGACATGCTGAGAGCAAAATATACCAGTTGTTCATTGATTGATTGGAAGTCACTATTTTATTACAGTTATGAAAAAGGTAATGCAGTGCTGTAATGCACCACACAGTTCTAAATTAAAGATGGACACTGAGGCAATAATGCAGCTATACCAGGATGGCATATAATTCTGTTCAGGGTAGGTTAACTCAAATAAGAATTGGTATGGAGTAAAAGCTATTTGGATGACCGGGGAGTGGAGAAACCATCTTGTAAGAAGCCCCATAGAGACTTATTTAGAACTGGAAAGACAAGACTCTACCAGTAAAAAACAGGTAGGAAAATAATGACAGCCTAAAATAAGGTATGCATCCATGGGTCAGGTGCCGCCTGTCTCGGCCCATGCTCATTCACGGCATGACTCCTAACACACTGGCACTTCACTTAGTCTGTTGGCATAGACTATGCACAGAGAAGACATGTTCTAAGCCTATCTGTACACAGGTAGTCAGAAGTGAGCCCCCAAAGACAAAACATAACTCAAAGCAGGAAGGTGAGAGGTAGCTGTTAACTACATCTGACTGTCTGCTTTGCCCTCAAGTGGATTTGAATCTCACAGTCAGACACCACATCTCAGCTGAGTGGCTGAAGCACTAACTGTCAAGCACTGGACTTCATATCCACCCAGCATCAAGTGCGTGCTTAGCTATGTGATGACAGCCTTTGTCCACCTTCATTTACTTTACAAATGTTCAGCTTCTGCCCAAGTGCATGCTCCTGCAGTGTACACACATGTTCAAGGGAGGTCGGAATGAAGTTTAAATTCAGGAGTATGCTAAACAGTCAGCAGATCAACGGCATAACAATAAACATGCAAGTTGATCAGGAACAACTTACAGGGATTAAAATCAGAGTGTGGGATTCATTGGACACAATAATGGTTTTTTAACATTCAATGGAGCAGTTCAAACTACTTTATAAAATACAGAACAGAAAATACGTATACAGTGTTTCAGAAAAAAAGTTAACAGCTCACTGAAATCCTGTTGGTCACCTTAATGCATGCTGGACCATCTCTTGGAGAAACAGATAGTTTGTGATCAAGGAACTTAAAAGAATTCTGAAATATGATATGCATTGTACCATTGTATCCTCACAACACAGAAAATTCAGCACGTAGCTCAACAGACCTGGAAAAGTTACATGGACATAGGTCACCTTTACTGGCATCACAGTAATTAGACCTGGTGTGGATTACTGTTATTTAGACTAACCAAGGAATGAGAACTATTTCATCAACGTGACTAGGGATACGAACAGAAGTGAACAAAAAAATCAAAACCATGGACTTTTAGAAGAAAAAAAGACAATACTTGCCCAAGAAAACAGTCTGTGTCATTCATCCACTGGTTTATGAACTGCGCAGTAATGGGCTCAGGATTGTGTGGAAATCTGATGTTCTCTAAAGTGTGCAGAAGTAGGTCAGGATTGTAGTAGAGTGCAGCTATGGCAACCTGAAGACACATGGTACGAAGCTCGCTTGTTTTAACTCCTCTAGTTAATCGCTCCAGAACAGCCTCCACAAACAGTGGAATACACTGGGCATGAAAACATAAAGGAAAGAAGAGGAAAAAAAAAAAACCCAAACTGGCATTATACATGTTGCCAGATTATATGAAAGTTTAAAAAACTTTTACCAGAATTGATCTCCAGAGTTAACTGAAGTCTGGGTATAACCTAGGAAAGCATTCTATTCAATTCCTAGTATAAAAGCATTTTAAGCCTCTAATTACATGCTTTATAAATCTTCTCCAAAACAGCTATTCTCTGAGCTAAAAATTGCCAATGTTATTCTCAGCACAGACAAGAATATTTGGGGCCATTTGGTGGAATTTGTTCTAGTGTATATAAAAGGTTTAGAAAAGAACTCAAAGACATTCTTATCTTTGCATAAAGATATCCAGCAATTTCAAAACTAATAGGCATTAAAAATGAAATTACCTAAACCTTCAAGAAAAAGAAGTTTTTCCTAATAAATGTAAAGTGATGTTAAATTTACTCTAAAAGTTTGAAATGGGTGAGTTTATTCAGACAAAAGTAAGTATGCACAAATTTCTACACAATTAAATAAACATCTACAAATATTTCAGTGGGCAGGTTTATGCTTTATAATAATCTGTGAAGCATTACGAATGTTTTAGTTTATGAGTTTCAGCTCAGTGTGCAAACATTATAATTCACAGAGTTGTGGAGTGCAATTAAGCCTTCCACCACATACTTATATCAATGCAAATGCATACAATTCACTTTAATCCCTTCCAGATTTCTTTTAAAAATAAAATCTTTCAGGGAGCATTTTTATCTTCAATGACTTCAGATTCACATTAGTAAAGTTATATTGGTTTCAGTGAAATTAACTGAAAATTTATCACTGAAGTCCATGCATTGTACTGTGGCAACATCAAATATGATACGTTAAACTAATTTAGGCTGGAGTGTTTTTAAAACATGAGAACAGAATTTAGCCGTTCATAGGAAAAAGACTACTATCTAAGACCGTGTTCTAAGAAACTCAGGAAAATTGTGTTTATGTTTTTCCCAGCAATCGCAATCCAGCCACATTAAAAATTCTTCATCTCCAAATGCACTAAGTAATTAGAAATATTAAAAAGGACCAAGTTCACATTGTTTGAAACAACTTCAGTAGTTGGATATGTATAGGTTAACCTCTCAGCCACAACAGTTTTAACAATGTGTGTTTTGCATCAGAAGGGAAATCCTATTAGGAGAAAGCAAAAAAAGACAATCCTGCACATGATACTATATCCTTCTCATTCAGCCTATATTTATTTTCCAGTCATGCCCTCTAATCTCAAAAAAAAAAAAAAAAACCAACCAAAAAAAAACCCCCCAACATTACAAACACTCCGGAGCTCATTTACTTCTTTCTGTATTTCTCCCCATTCCTACACTTTACATTTTCCTCAAATTCTCTAATTCCAACTGCTTTTCTCAGGAATCATACACATATCATTAGAAACCAATAAAAGAGAAAACTTCTTCAATATATATCACCTGGTCAATACCCCGTCCTTTGCACTGAAGAACAATTACTTCTAGGAGTTTGGCTGCATGGCACTCTGCATCTTCTCCTGCATCTCCTGTTAATACCTAACAACCAGAATGACAATTTAGTTTATTAGTATTAATCACTGACAACTCTGAAAGCAAGTGCTCCTGTACCTGCACACATCAAAAAACCTCTACGTGGCATATACATATCTGTTCATGCTATATTTTGTGAGGAATTAAGACACATAAAAATCATCTCTACAAGACATAAACAACAATAAGAGGCTAAAGATGAATTTAAGAATTTAGAAGAAATTGCTATAGTTCTTTATGAATGTTAGTATTCTTTATATGTCAACGCTTTCCCTTTTTTAAAGGAAATGTTACTTGTATGAATCATTGGTATTTTCCACATTCTTTTCCTGGTTTTTTACTTCAATTCTAATAGACACTGGCAGATTAACAGTCTGGCAAAGTGAAGTTCTATCTCTAGGCTAGTTGTATGTACATAATCACTCTCTATATATGCATATACATGTGAAACTGACTGCTTCTTCTCAGTACATTTCAACCCTACATTCAGCGTCAATCAAACCTGACAAAGAAGCAGAATTCACAAACACATTCAATTTCTATAAGTTTCTTAAAAATAAGCAGGTAGCTAGATGCGTAACACTCTATAGTGCCCAAAATCAGAGAAAGGCTACAGTGTGGTCTCACACTTTATTATACATGAGAGAATCAGCATAAAAGAGAAACATTGTAAATGTAGGAAGAACTTCAAATGAGTTTGCACCTTAGCTGACAACTAAAGAATCCAATTGCAAGAAAACAACACAGGAAAATCAGGCTTCATTAATTCCTCTACTTACCAAAATAGCTGTTCACAGAAGAGAGTCAAGACAAACAGCAACTTTCTCCCACACAGATTTGTGCATGTAACTTTTTAAAAAGCATGCCACTTAAAAAGTGTGAAGGTGCTATGTGTACTCAGAATTGAGACGACACCAAATTTCATTTTGTTCTGAAATGACTGGCCACCACCTGGTATGTTCAGGTCACTCCGCTAATCTGATTGTTAAGTACCAGTGATAAAAGCAACAGTAAGAATCAGAAGCCTTACCTTTTTACACATAGCATAAATGATTTCTAAATGCTTTGGGTTAGACAGTAAAGTATCAGTGTCAATGGTCACATAATTATGCAATAGAGGCATCATATCTGCAGAACAGGGAGAGCAAAAGAGAAAAAATTACAAACTAATCCATGAAAGTGCTAACTAACCAGTGAGGTTGTAGACCTATAATGGAATTCATTAGCACAGATTCTTGGATATGGTTGGAAATCCAAACTCTGCAGAAGTCTATTCTAGCAGAATTCTTCACAAAGTGCACCATACAGGGTGCATTCTCAGAAGAGGAAATAGGAGAGGACTACATTTTAATTAATTAATTTGCAGTTTCACATTAACTTTGTATATTTCAGCTTTCTTTCAGTTCAGGACCTCCTACAATAACTGATCACACTGACAGATTTGAACATGTTTCTCCTACTTAAATATGCTCCTGTTACACTCCCACACTAAACAGACAGTCAGGGCATGACTCAAATACAGGATCATTTTAAACCAAGACACTAAATGGAAGTGACCCTTATTAAGGTGGGTTTTAGAGATGAATCCCTAAACAGTGGAATCATCAATAGAATAGAAGTGATCATACCTGCAAAGTACTCAAAGCAATCCTGCTGGAAAACCTCATATAGAACACCTAAAAGCTGCCACATTTGAGGTGAAATCATCTGGCATGTCAAGCTGTAGGCCAAGGAGAGAATTTCTTCGTAAAACTCTGGAATGGAGAAACAATCTGAAGAAGGGTCCTTTAAAAAATAAGTTTAGCTTGAAATCTGAAACCAAGCCCCAAGTCATATAACAACTAGAAGACTGCAATTAGTAACTAAATCAACATGTAGAAAAATAATTCAAATTGGAAAAGACTCTTAGATGGGCCTTATGTTGGCTATAGTTACAACAATATGCATAGTTTTTCATTATAAATACACACCAGAAAGATATCTTACCAGCACATCAGAGGCATTGCTTCAAACGATTTACTGAAAAACATTTTTATTTTCTCAACATTTGCTTTTTCTTGAACGCCTTATCACAAAACTGTGTAGCTCTTTAGTGCAGGGTACGGATAAAGCAGTCATTTAATTGCAGACCATGTCCATAAAATACTAATGTAATTGTAGATGTTGTCCTTTAACACAGCTAGCTAGAACTATAACCAGAACCGCATCTTCCGCTTTTGAGTCTCACCTCCAAACCACACGAGCCAGCCTGACTAATGTAAAAAAGGAGATCAGGGGAAACAAATCATAACTGAAAATTAATGTCTCCTTTTCTTTAAAGAAGCACACACACAAAAAAAGATGAAGTTCTGTTCAGGAAGATAGTACTGTTTGCAATAATCAATTTATGAATTTTTTATGTAAAAACTTGTAATGTTTTTCTAAAAATTATCTCTAAAACATACCTATAACATGTTTCTGCAAAACAAGGCCAATGATCTGTAAACAAATGCTCTCCAGCTGTTGAGTTATCTGAAATAAAAACATAAAGCAGTTTATTTAAAAACTTAGAAATACAGTAATTTAATCAATGTATTTGACTAATTCAGTTTGAGAAGTTCTTCAAAGCAAAAAGGCTTTTATCACTGTTTAAATGCTGCAATAACAATCACAATATTATGAAATAAGGTCTCACTGATTTAAGTACTGAAATTTTCAATAAACAGTATTGCTTTAAAACTTGTCACTTACAGCATTTTTCTTTGTTTTAAAAAAAATCTTACTTTATGGTTATTCTATAGATCCTACAAAAAACTGTATCAGTTGTCCTGTCTGGATATAAAGTAACACTGTACTCAAAGTGTTTGAGATAAAGCCTTTGTCCAAAATCTTTGAAGTAGAATGGGTTAAAGGGAAGAAAGGAAGAGATGCTTTTGCCTAAGGTCTATGGAGAGCTTCCCAGAGTAGGCTCAGCAAGAGGAACCCATGCAGAAATTGGGAGCATACAACTGTGCTGAAGTCAGGATTCAGCCTTGCCATGTGGGACAGTGAGACTACATTTATGAATTACACTAAATCACAAGGAGAACAATATGGCCACATTATAAACCTAATTAAAACCAGCAAATACAGACATTTCATGTTTTTGCCATAGGTCATTCATTACAGACATAATCTTGCAAGATGCCAGGCTTTCTGGGCTTGTTCTAGCAAAGAGTTTAAGTATGTGACCACAGATTCATCCACTTACCTTCAAACACTTGACTCAAAAGTTATCCCCTAAACTCTCTCCATACTTAATGGTGAAAAGGAAAAGAATTTCTAAGGAGTTTTCAGCCTCATATATCGTTTCTATGTCACTTATATCACTTGTAAAATGATTAAAGATCCTGAGATGAAGAGCACTCTGCACAATATTTTAGTTTGTGCTTCACACAACAGAAAAACAAGCTGCTAAGTTTATACCAAAAATACCCCAACCCCAAAGGTTTTCCTAGGCTAAAACCTGAAGATCCACTTCAGACTATTGTTCCTGATGCTCAGCTTAGCTACGAGATTTCATTTTAGCTTTCAAAAGATGCAAGGCGTTCTTGTAAAGGAATGAAAGATGTTTTGAAACCCAAAGGAACACAGTGGTCTTACAGGAAAATAATTAGTATTTTAATGAATGTATTTTTAAAATTAGAAGCTTCATAAAAAGATTTCACACTTGCAATGAAACATTCTCACTGTACATCAAGGAAGCAAAACAATCTAGGACAAAGCACTTTTATGCTAAATGAGCTTAAAGTTACTGACTGACTTTGCCTCTCTGGTCAGTCACTGAACTGCTTCCTGCCTCAGTCAGCCCAGGTGGTATAAGCAGAAAGAATCTCTTTCTTCCCTGATTATGTGACATGCAGACTTACATCACACCACAACTGGGAGACCAATTCCTAGGAATTCTATCCAGGAAATTGCTGGGTAAACAACAAAATATGAGTCATTGTTGTAAAAAATCAGCCTTACACAAAATATTTCTCCCTAAAATCTATTTCAACAGTCTGTAATACAATTATCCAATGAAGTGTTTATCAGAATAAAGGCTAAGGATTTTACCCTCAGGATATAAATTCCCCTCAAAGTTGAGGGCTAAAAAATTAAGAAATCACAAAAGTAAACTGGGCTTTAAATTCAAATTTGTGAGAAATCACTTGGTACAAATCCACCATCCTGCTATAGTAAATGCACATGCATGTCAACTCAAGTAATGCAACATATAGAAGTGCTTGTTGTCATGAATGAAAGGCATGACGGAAGAGCAGGAGAAAAGACGTATAAAAGAAAATTTCACCTCCTTGTGATCTTCCACAACTGTCAGGATAGTGTCAATTGTGTGCAAGATGCCCATGGCCATAACCGTTTTGTCCTCTACTTCCTCATATTCTTCACTCTGAAGTACTTTACCAAATATTTCAGCCTATGAAAAAAACCAACCAACTTGACATTCAAGAGCAAACTCACATTTCTAATTTCTCATGCAAAACCAAGACAGCTAATGCAAGAGCAGCAATGATTTATCTGTAAGAGCTGTCAGCGTTGAAAAATGTGCTCCTTACTTTTGAAAGAGGAATATAGAAAATTAAGAACGTCTATTTTTTTGAGAAGTCTGGCTATGTTAAGTCATTTGAAATGTTAAACAGTTAGAGCTTGGCTTATTAAAACCAGTGACAAAATTCAGTAACTTTGAAAAATCTATAGGTTTTAAAGATGCTTCACACAGGAAAAAAAATTATTGTGAATACTAGATGTGGACCTTTATAAAGATTACTTTAAACAATGTGCACTTCAAACAAAGTTCATTAAATGTTTACCAAACTAGGCATGTGCTTCTGACTGGACTGTTATTTTAGTATTGTCTCTTACCAGGTGTTGCGTCATGTCAACGGCAATAGTAGCTACTTCCTGACTGTACTCACAGATCATCTTCTGGATTACATTAGTAAGATCATCATTTTCCGTCTCTCTAACAATGTGCAAGAGCTCTTGCATAACTGGCCTTACATAAGGCTTCACATATTCCTTGGCTAAAAAAACAATTGACACTAGGTGAAATCAACTATCCATAAACACAAATATACAGTGTCTCAAAACTACTAGGTAACTGATACTCTTGAACAAAATAATTTTTTTTAAGTTTAATTTACTAACAACAACAAAAAAAAAAGCCAAAAAACCTACCCAAGGCACTTTTACAGCCCATAACTAGTAAACTAATGAAGTAAATCAATTGTAGATTTACCACATTCAATACAGAAATGCCATCTACAACAAAAATCCACTGTTTGGGGGGAATACACGCCCTCATACATAGGCAGATTTCGTTCTTAAATATACAGACTATTTCACTTCACTGAAGAAAAACAAAGACAGGTGTTATCTACTTTATTAAAAGAAATATGTTGATTGTAACTTCTTTTGTGCAGAGACCTGCCATAAAAACTTGAATTCAGAATTCTGGGATGTATACAGTAACTAACGAGCAAGTAAAGCTGTCTAAACACGATGAAACGTAATGTTCTGAAATCTATGTCTTTACATGGCAGAAATGTTTAGATACATCTGCACCAACCTCCTCATCTCTTCAAAAAAAAACCCCAAAAACATCAGTGTATACAACTGATGAATCACTGTAGCATACCTTGCTCTTGGTTGCTTATTAATGTCTGAAGAGCTATGGCTGCTTCTACTTTGACAGGCATTTCCTTATCATCGATCAGGCTCTTCTTTGCCAACTCTACTGCATTCCTCAAGTTTAGCTCATTGTGAAATTTCAAAGCACTGAATGAATGCAGTACCCAACAGGACTGCATGACAAAAAGAAAAGCAAGTTAGGGACTATGGCAATTTGTAGAATTTTTTAACTGATTCAAAAAACAATGCTAACAATCTCTCTGTTTGCATGTATTGCCTTTTTTTTTTTCTTAATTATGGTGTATTCATACAGTAAATATAACACAGTTTTTGCACTCAAGCAGTTCTTTATTTTCCTTTCCCAAATTCTAATAAATTCAGTATGCACATAACTGGCACTCATAGTTTTGGTCCTTCTGGGGGAAAAGAACAGAAATTAAAGAAAAGTAATTATTTGTTTATGACTGATATGGGCACTCGGGGATTTTCTTCAAGCTACACTCAAACTGTCATTACCTACCCTGTGGAAATCCTACCTATTCTTCACAGCCATCCAACCACTCTAGTTATTGAGTTCTGCTAACAAAAAATGGTCACAAAAGGGCCACAACCACTGCTCAAATTTTCCAGTCTGATAGTAAGAGGTAAACAATAATATGACACAGACTTTTCATCAATTCATTTAACTGACAAATAATTTTTTAAAACAAAATGCTGAAAAATTACTGTACAAGGTTGTTATTTGAAATTTTACTATGTATTTGTTTTATTTCTTTCATTAACATTCAGAATAAAGTCAAACTGCAAAGGAAAGAATCATGGCAAATACTGAAATTGATATAACTGGTGAACTTACTCTAGCTCTGAGGTACCCCAGGTTAGACATGAACAATGGAAATACGTGATTCTGTAACATCAGCTCCATTTGATCCTTGAAGACACTCTTCTGTTGGTGTAAATAAAAATTAATTTTGGAGACCATTCATTTTACATACTTCATTCTAGCCAGTAATCCATTTCAACTATCAACCATGCGAAATACAATGACTTATCTATGCAATAACGGTATTCTCCCATGAAGAGATCTGGATCTCGTACCTTGAACTGAACAAACCTCAGAAGCTGATGATAAATATAAGCTTAGTATGAAACAGATCTGAGTTTCAAATGACCTACTGTTATTATAAGCATCAAAATTAATTATTTTACACACTACAACAACATTTTTGTGTTTATTAATGGACTAAGATAATTCCCTTGTGACAGAAATCTCCTTGGCTGGAGAAGGATATTCAATGAAAGTTATCCTTCATTATTCCAACCTTGGCAAATCCCAAGATATTCACAGGAAGCCAGGACCACCAGCATGGATACTTGGGACTTTCCTAGCACCTACGGCCCCAGGATACTACAAAAGATATATGTTGAGGACTGTGTTACCACCTAAAGGAATGATTCACTGGATAAGATAGGAAGAGGGTGAAAGGGGACATTCAATACAAAATGTATCTTGGGTGATCACACTTCTACTTCACCAAAGCACACACCATTTTTTCCCACATTGACTCCCCAACCTTCAGAGAGGTAGATGAAGCACTGAGCAGAGAAAAAACACAGAGAAGGGAAAAGAATTTTCCCTTGTGCACATAGGTCAGAGGTTTGCATGCATTAAACTGGAGCCGCTGTGGACAGCCAGGTGGCTAAAGCAAGGTCATTGTGTCTATGAGCTCCTTACAATCTATACCTCAGTCAGCTCACCAGCCGGAAAGCACTTACAAATTGAGTATTTTATGCAGAAAAAAGTTCTTGGAATTTTTCAATCTGCCAAATCCCAAACACAAGAAATTCAGAGTTGAGAGGCGTCTGCAGTGTTTGGGGATTATTAAAGTGTAACCTCATGTTTCAAGACAGAAAATTTCAAATAGGAGCAGTATACTGGAATAAATCCCCTTTTTTTCGTCAGGACAGAGATAAATGGGTTTAGAAACCCCCAGTTAATATGCAAGGCACCTCACAACATGAACAACATCTTCCTCTTTCTCTGTTACACTCCGGCATGAGATAGGCCATTTACAATCCAACATAATCTACAAAAATTCTGCAAAAGTTACTGATGTTTCAGGATTTCAGATCAGATCGTGGATTGGTACATTGGTAAAAAATAGATGGTAAATGTTGGTAAGATGTTGCTTGTAACATGAAGACACATCCTGCATGGAGACACAACTCACATAAAATAAATTACTTTTAAAAGGAAGCCTCCAGCATAAGGCTGCCATTCTCATGCTAAAAAGTGATAACTTTTTGGCAATTACTTTTGACATGGAGAGAGGGCATATTTTGGACTCCACCGTCTATAAGCATAAGGGAAACTGTAATCAATACTACATTAGAAAGCAACAGTGCGGGTTAAATGTGTATTCAAATTCCAGAAAAATACTCAAAATTCTGAAGAAACTGTCTATAAAAAATGGAGGAAGGATAGAAACTCTGTGCTCTTTCCAGTTATTTTCAAAACTCCCAACTGGCTGATGAAATAAGACTTAAAGCCACACATTGCAGGTCAAGGAAGCTGGAAAGCTAGACAAAGCATTCCTGCAACATGTTAGGTAAACTTTTTTCTGGAAGCAGAAGCAGCCCACAATAGTGCAGGCTGTTAGCGGGTTTGCTAAAGAATCATAGGTGATGTTATTGACGGAATGCATGTTTGCTTTTTTTAGCACCCTTCCATTTTACTAGTAAAGCAGGAGAGGACTAAGGAACTGTTTTGTAGCAAACAAACAGAGCTTTGGAAAAACTTGAGAGGAAAAATCCGCGTATAAAATGGGAATATGAAAACCAGGAAGGAATGTTAATATTTTTAAAGAAACAAACCCTGAATCTTGTTGCACAGTGCAATCTCTCTACAAACTTTATAAATATGGCTAAGGACTAGCCATACTTTATAAGCTAAGACTTTTTTATTGGAAATGGAAGTTGATAATAAGAATTACAAGCCTTTTTCACTTCTTTACCCACTTACCTTCAATAAAATATCTGCTAGGGATCCTATAACATGCAAGGCTCCATCTTTTTTCCTTGGATCAATGTTTGGCTCTGTCAGAATCTGGTAGCAATATGCCATCATTTTTGGTAACACCTATGCAAGACAGAAAACACATAATCTCCTTTTGTCAAATTATTTTAATATCATTGTTTAAGTTAAAAACTTCATAATGACATTTTTAAGTAGAAACTTTATCTTGGCAAAAGCAACTGTGAGGTACTATGTGTAGCATCTTTCCATAGTTAAAATTCAAAAGGTTTTTTTTCAACTTTTCAGCCAAACTTGTCAAAATTAAATTAATCTCCTTGAAATTTCACATTACCAACAGTAAATCAGGTATTTTTGTTGTTGTCTTGAGGCAAATCAAAAAAGGTGATGAAAAGACAAGAGGCTTAAAAAGTATCTCACCCATTTTTTCCCTTAACTTCTCTTCTGGCGTGTCTCACACATATATAAATACATACATGTGTGTACATATAGGTATGAACATATACATATTGAAGAACAGCTTGGATTAAAACCTCATAAACTTATTTTAATCTATTGATCTTGGCAGTAACTTCTACAGTTGACTAGACTTAGAAAGGTTTCTTGGCAAAACTAACTGTTTAATATCATTTCCACACCCACTATGTGCTTTTCAGATATGACATTTTGATGGTCTCAGTACAAACTATGAAAATGAGGTCAGTGGGCAAGCACTGTTTCAACAATAAAGAAGTAAAAAGGTCATAGGCTATGCCACCTGACATAAAGACCATGCTGTTCTCTGAAAATCCATCCGGAAACAGAGCTCCATGTTTACTGGATGTTAGAACAGTACCCAGAAAAGTTCACAGTTTTAGCAAACTGACTTATGCTTTCCAGGCTTGACCAGGTACTTTTGCACAGATCACTGTACGTATAGAAAGATCTACAGAAAAGTTATGTCCTCATTTAAAGAGCAGCTGTATGAAATTAGCTTCATTCTTGCTAATTTCATTGCTGTCAACAGAATTTTAAATAAAATCAGTGAAAATTAATAAGGATCAGGTTCACTTTTCCCCCTGCTGCAGTTTGGGAAGCTCAGAACAGCTGTGACAGAGGCTGTTTGTAAACTTGGGAAAATACTAGTACATCTATTCCAACTCAGTTCGTATCCGGCATGTTAACTTTGAAGCTGCAAGAGGAATCCACTTATTTATTTATTTATACATACACACATATTTTAATTCTCCCAAAATTGAGAGCACTCAGCCAGGAAAGTGTTTGACTATGTATCAGCAAGTAGATTTTTCAAGACTAGCTTCCTGTAGCATCTTCACATTTAAGGGAAAATACATTATTAAGGAAACCTCAAATAATTAAAACCCATTAGTTCCATACCTCTTTTCTCTTCTTCGCAGCAGTATAAAGGAGATTCTGTGCTGCTGTTGTAGTGGATGCATAATCCTCAAATACATCTAACAAATTAAAAAAAAAAAAAAAAAAAAAGAAAAAAACCCACCAAATTTCCTTTTCAGAATGACATAAGATTTTTATAATCCATCTTGTTTGTGGGATATCACAAAACCAGGGTGAATACGTAACTTCAAAACTATTGACACATGGCTAAAGAGTCAGACCCAAGCTTATGTCAAATAGCTTATGAAAGCATTTACTTCTTGCCTTCCAAATCTACTGACCACTTATCATTCCCTTTATTAGGAATGTGTTATTCATTCATTAATTCTTTTGAGACCAAGTATTTAAGGGATGAAAAACCCTGGCTTTTTTTTTAAATTAAAAGCACTATAGAAAGAACAACAATACATTCCAGTACCATCTGTAAACCATACGTACACATTTTTGGTTTGATTTTATTAAAACCTCATGGGAAACTTTTTGTATGTAAAAACTACTTGGATCTGGGGTAGTTTTAAATCTGCTGAAAGTTGAAGCTTTTTAGCTTCATTCATTAAAAGTAAACCTTTAATCATATTGAGAATATAATTTATATCTTAGAAAAAAAAATAATCTGTGCTGCCAAACATGTTCTAATCCAAACATCCCTACACAAATTGAATGAAATAAAAAGATAAAAAATGGTAATCTTAAAATGTGGTTAAAATTTCACACTAACTTTTCCTCAGAACTTGAAGATAAAACATGATTAAGAAATACTATCAGACTACTGGAATTCTTGTTCCAAACCCAAATATGTCTCACTAAACTCCAATTTAATGTACTTTCATGCTTGGGTTTTTTACCTTCCACAATAAAATTGAAATCTGTATTTAACTGTCTCAGCTATATATAAAAATAGGATTCACTACTTACACAGAAAGAACTGAATTCATACCAAAAATCAGCAATGTATTTGTACCCCAGTGATCCACACTATATGGTGATTAATTTTTTGGATAACAACTCTCCAAGTTTCTTTAATTATTCCATGAATGTTTACATTCTCTTTTCACATGTGCTAATCCCAAATCAACTAATTAAAAATTCCCAAACACTACATATGTCTGTGACACCTGGCTTACAGAAGCTTTCCAGCTAAAATTGCTATATTTTTAAAGTACCCTTCTCTTTTTCAATGACATGACTCTTTTAATAAATGTAATTATTCATAATATGGTCCTATGTGATATTCCCAAGATTCTGCACTGTGTCTTTTGAAAGAATAAATGTATCTAATTACCTTACAATTTAGTAACAATAATTGGCAAAAAAATGCTGAAGACATTAACAATTTTCAGTTGGGAAAGAGCAAGTCAGGCCTCTTCTGGTCAAAGCAAGAGCTGCAAGAACTTGCAGACAGCTGGCACATCTGCAGTTCAGGATTCTGAAATTGGCATTAAAAAGTAAGCAAGCCAGTCTATTTGGGCTGCACTGAGCATGTGAAGTAGAAAAAAAAATGTTAAGAGAATCATTTAGTTTAAAGCTATCAGACAAACGGCCAAAACCCACTTGATCTACCTTCTTTTAACTACAAATTGGTGAGACTTAAGAAACAAATTTTATTCTTCCTATTGTTCAGGACACTGGTGAAGACAGAGACATTACAGTGGCCATACAGTTAACTGGGACTATAGTGTACAGTTATGATGAAAGCAAAAAATAAATGCTAAATACAAATATTTACCAAATTTCATGCGGATATATTCATATGGATCCTCTTGCCAGAGCTCTTCATCCTCATCTTTGTAGCACATTAGAGAGAATATCACTTCTTCTGTTATACTCTAATATTAGACAAGTCAAATAAACATAAGTGCACATAAAATCAAATTCCAGTACTCCTTCCCTCCACTATGCACTAATATACTAGACCTACTTTTCTGAAGAGTAAGACTCTTAACCAGTGCTCTTTTATTTTGGCTAACAGAAATAAATTACTATATATACTTTCCTTATCCAGCAGTCCCATACAGCAGTAACTATATAATCTAACTTTATAGTAATACATTACCATACACAAAATATACTTCAGGACATAGTCTATAAACAGCAGAACACCACATTCTGCAGAAGGATCTCACTAATGCAACACTTAACATGAGAATGGATTTCAGAGTCCTTGCTCTTAACAGTCATGGGATTAACTAACTACAACAGGGGAGCTTATGATACAAAAAAAATAAAAGCACGAAAATCACTTTTCACTTGTTCTTAGTTGACTTATAAAACACGTCCTTAAAACAGAGTTCAGCTCCTCATAGTTTATGTTCTCTTTGCCCACTATCTTTGCACTACAATCAATTATGAATTTGCAAATCTATAGACAATTCTGAACACTAGCAACTAATAAAAGCCAGAACATTATGACTGTCTGGCAGACTTAAAAAATAAAAATAAAGAACTTATGGAACAGAATCTTTAATTGAGTTAACAATATCTGCAATAAAAGGTAGTCATAATACTGAAAAAACCAACCACATTCATGTAGCAATGCTATTTTTTGCCCACATCAATTGCTGCATGAAAGATTCATGAAGCCTTCTTTAAAAACAGCAAAACTGATGGGGTTTGGGGTGGTTTTTTTAATCCCTCTGATGACATGCAGTGTTTATGACTGGGTTTTATGCACTGACCTGTATGTGTGGCTTCATTTGTTTCCATGTTACAGAGTGAATAACCCCTTGGTTCAGATAATTTAATGTTTGCTGAAGAACACGTGGCGCAACATAGTCTTTTTGCCTGTATTGGTCTAAGATTCTTAAGAGAACCTAAAGAAATGACAAGTTGATATTTTTAAATGAAGACTGAAAATTCTCCCTCATGCATAGACGTGCAGTGCACCTCTTTAGTGAATGTATATGGACAGATTAATTAGTTTTGCAGCAGACATTCTACTGTTAGTAATCACTGTAATGCCTTTGATCCAAAAATCAGAAATCATTTAAATATCAAGAATCTAATCCTGCAGCATTTATGTACATGTCTACCTTTACTACTAGCCCCACCATGTGATCACTTGTGATTGTAAAGCATAGATATACTTCAATATTCACAGGCTCACAGTTTACACAGGCCTCAGCAAAACTTGGAACAAATAAGGAAAAGGCACAGTCAGATTTTCCAACTGGTTGGCTTCTAAATCTGTTAGTGGTGTCTGTGTTCATTTTTTAAGGACAGGCCCCTAAAGAAGGCAAATTGCTTTGGAAGAACAGTGATAAGAATAGAAATGCTAAACTAGAAAAGAAAAATAGGTTATCACCTAAATCTGTGAATCAGAAGAGATGCAAAACCCTTAACTTCAATTACCTGTTGTAACCATCAGATAGTATCACCTAGCATGCTATCACAAACTCTATCACACAAAGCTTCCTTAATATAAAGCCTTGCTCTACGAAGAAAAACCTACAGTACAAAGCCACTAATCTGTACCAATAGCAGATGAACTTTAACTGTTAATAAGTGTAAAGAATTGGCATGTACATGAATAACAATAAGAATCAAGGGCAATGCATAACAAAATATTGAGTCATATATTTTCAGAAGGACAATTCTGCTTCATAATTCTTCACAACATTATAATAAATCTTATTTTAAACATAACTCCTTAATTAGGAGTACTAAGTCTGATCTTAAGACTTTAATACAATACACTCCTTGGGTAAGAACTGTCTGTATCTCATATAGACTCTAGCACAATGTCAGCACTTAACAACTGATGAATAAGTGATGAATGCTTAGTAATGTAATATTCACAATAGAATTCTTACTAACTCTGCAAGGAGACGTGTCAAATCAGCATTGAAGAACCAGAAATGGAAGAAATGTGAAGATTGTCCAGTCCATTTATCTTGAAAGCTAAACTGTTCCCTCTGCTACATACCCTAATCTCTTAACAGACAAACTTCAAGTATTTTAAATGACAACTGCCCATGGGAGTCTATTTTTCCACTCAGGAGTTAAACATTGCAAGGAGTTTAGAATAGATATTAGACTGTTTCCCTTTTCATTTAATGCTTACAGACTTACCACAACCATTCCTCTCCTTAGTTCATAACACTTACATACTTACACAGAATTAATATGCTGATGGATAAACTATTCTGTTGTCAGATGGAGAAAAGTCACTGGATGGAGAAAAGTAATTTTGTTTTGCAGACAATCCTGGCATTTTGAAATCTAGGTCAAATTTGACTTGAAGTGACAACAACAGCCTGGCATCATTCATCAAACACAGTGGAAATTTAAACTGTGAGAAGCCTGCAGATGCCATGTCGGGGACGGGATATTTCATCCGGCAGCATGCTGAGGAGCCACATATTCTGGATATACGTATTATACAAACGCTTGTCACTTGATAAACAGCATTCCCAGGTGTATTTCAAGGTTTACAGGCCAAAAGGAATGAAGAGCCCAGGATGATGAGCAGGACAGTGTACTGCATTCTCCTGGCTTCTTAGGAGCCTGTTTGGAATGTAACCCAAAAGCCTGAACAGACCCAAGAGCTTTAGCTGAGCCAAAAGCCTGAGAACTACCACTCCTAGTCATCTAGTATATGGCAGGCTGAATGAGAAACAGGAGCAGCTGTGCCAAAAACATCCAAGCCTGGGAGCCAGCACTCTCAGGGCTTTCAGGCACCCAATTGCTATAGCCACTCCACCAAACCAGGGAGATGCTGGAAGTCTATAAGCCCACATTCCCAGGGGCACACAGCTGAGCTCGCAGAAAAACACAGAAAACTCTGACAGGAATTGCCTCTCTTCTATGCAACTTTATCAGAACTGAACTGTCTCCACAACACCATGTTAATCACAAATAAACAGCATTCCACAACAAAAATAATTTCCTTGCAAACTGTGAATTTATGCTATATTTTCATAAAATATGCTTTCCAGGTATGAAATCACTTTTACTGCTGTTCTCTAGACACCTTCTAATTCGCTTGTATCTTCCTGAAATAAAACAGTATCATTGGCTTACTGTGCCTAAGTTGTTTGCAGCAAAAGCACTTACTAAAAACTGGCCTGAAAATATACCCTTCTGTGACATGAGGCCTTTGCATCAACAGTTTTTTCTCTCAGCTGTATCTAGAATGTTTATACATGATGGTAATATTGTTTTATCAGCACTAACATTTTCTGGAAATTTTCCTGCAGGATTTTTTGAATTGCTGAAAATTTGTGTTATTATACCTCAGTTGTATGCCACCGAGTTCTAAAGAACTTCACATCACTAAAAGGAAAACCTGCCTGACTGTTCATTTTTGTTTAATGAATGAACTTCGATATGAAGCAATACATTTTTTCAGCCAAAATGATCTAATTCAGAAACAAATGAACAGTACTTGCCTGTTGTATGCCCACAGCATAGGTTTTTAAAAAAAAGTCTGAGAATTCAAAGTATTCTTTAGTTACATTTCCAGGACTTCCATACCTTTAAAAAGAAGAGGACACAGATATTTACATTGTAAGAAATTGACTGTGTCAGGAAAACATAGTACTTTCTAAAACACAAGGACCCTGAGTAGTCTTCCATCCCCACAGGAATCTTTTCCCACAGTTTCCTTCTAACCCATTATTCCCCATATAATGCCCCACTTCCGTTTTCCTTTCTTAGATTATCATAAGGTACAGTACTACAGTCAAGTAAATATAGCCACCTTTTTGTCACAAGCACTGTAAATTCCATGTTTATGGATTTCTTTTCAAATCTTGCCCTGCCTTTATATTTGAGAATATAAGCACTTGTAGCTGGATGTAGTAATAAAATAATAAATAAGTACTTTTCCTGTGGGGCTAGTTTCTTGCCACTTAGAGAATCAAATCATTTCACTAAGAGCTCAGACCAGTGGCTGTGCCAGTGCAAGGCAGAGGGCAGCAGCAGGAAAACCTCTTCGGTGACCATGAGCTGTTCAATCGACTTGTCTAATCGCACCTCAAGTAACGTTACAGATTTGTATCCCAAATTTAGTTTTTAATCTCTTTGTTAGTTTGTTACCGTTCAAAAAGACGAGCTACAATATGCAATGCCCACTTCTTGCATTTCCACCACACCAGCTCGGGTCTATCATCTTCATCAATTTGCAAAGTCTCCTATAAATAAATACATTTATTTTAAATTGGCTGTGTGTACTGTTGAAAGAAATGATGCTTTAAACATTCCTTGCTGAGTAAACTAATACAAATGCACAATATCGACTAAAGCTTTGGTTTTGTTAACAGTTACATAACATTCAGGAACTTCCAAATATCTTAATTAGACAATATAACTGTACATGTGCAATAACTGTACAATGCCTGTACTTTAATTTGCAAAATTATGCATATTTAAAAAACAGAAATTCTCACATATACTTGAATACTACACGGTGGTGTGCACTCTGGCTTAAAAATTAAGCATGACACTAACTCTTCCAAATATATACACCCTAACCATATACTAATGCAAAAGCTATTAAAAGAATGTTAAGGTTGTGAAATTACTTTCTAAAAAACTTAGGAAATGCCAGTTAATGTTGTACACATAAACAAGAATTTAATCACTATTTTTAATTTGTTCTTCAAGAAATATGAAGGATGGATGAAAGAAAAAGAGGAATGGAGACAAATGATGGGTTTGTGATGAGTTTTTGAATCTTGTTCAAGAGAAATTGGCTAAAATATTTGGAAACTTCCAAAATATCCAGATTGGAGTTTACATGGTGTAACTACCTCAGACAATGAAATTCTGACAGCTTACATGATCTTCCTGCGTTTCTGTCAGAAACATCACTTATTCCAAGGGTAAGAATCTTAATGAGATGACATCTTAAAAAAAGAACACTTAGAAAATCTTCACACTGACTTTTCCTCAAATGCCAACACACAAATAACATAGAGGTCTTTACAAAACTAAAACTTACCGGAGGTACATTTCTATCAATGATAGTACGGAAGATCTCCATCCACTGAGTCATAGTCTGGTTATTCACCAACTGGAGCGGCAATGCATACTGAAATAAGAAAAAAAAACATAGTCATGAAATACTAATTTTCTCTGAAAGTGGTAGATGTTTCTACAGCAGTTAAAACCTCATCCTCCTCCGAATGTAAGTAAAATTAAAACTAATTAGGTTAGATATCTATTTCTACTCTAATTGCATCCTTCTTGGTACAATTTACAGAGGAATTTCTGAGCAGACGCTATGTGAGGAACGTTCCTTGATCTGAGAACTTGCTAACTCTCTTTGTTTCTTCCTCTTCTTCACAATAGCCCAGCTAACTTTTAGAGACCACAGTAATGTCTATATTACAAGGTTTGGGTAAACCAATAGCATTTTAGTAAATGAAATGTACTCCTAATTACTACCTAGCTATTATCTATAGTAAATCTTACTTCTCTACAAAATCCAAAGCAAAGTGACAATGTTCAGGCAACCTACTGAAAAGTAATATAGGATCGTGGGATCTTTTTAATCCTCCCCCCATCTAATAACAAACTATTTTAGCTTTTTAACCCCCAGTAATAATTTTCAGGCTGCTCCTTATGTAGGATCTTGTTTCTCATTCTCTAAAAGTACTTCCTCACCGAACTCATCCCTGTAAAAGCCAAACTCATCTCTGTAAAATTCATGTGCCTCAATAAGTAATTTCTGCCAGATCTTCAGAAGATAATGATAAATGCCACCTACTGAAGTGCACTATTTGACAATTATATTACCATTTTCACTACTGACACTTTCAGAGGCCAACTAGCACAATCTAGATACCCACAGAGTTTATATCAAGTTATGTGTGACTTACAAAAACAGGAACATTTCTCCAGTAAGCTTAAAGATAGGATGTGCAAAAGTACCTAGGTTCATTAAAAATTTAATCTGGGGGATCATATGACCAGTTTTGAAGTAGAAAAACCTATAAAGATCATATTTTTGTAAAAGCTGTTTATTGTACATGACTCTTCCTATCCAAATTGGTATTCTTATTCAATCACACCCATGAGTGTACTGAAGGGGGTTGTTGTGCCCAGCAAAGTAAAAGTTTTGGTTTTCCTCTACACAGATGCCAACCTGAACAAGAGCATAGAAGATTTTTAAGATTTGTTTCTGAAGCAGTACAGAGTAATGGGAGTTATCAGGCAGAAGCTGGATCATCTGCTGCTGAATCCGAGGCAAAAATATTTGCATTGCTGCTATGAGAGGATCTCGTTCCTCTGCTTTTTTGTATCTGCAAAGGAAACAAAAATGTTGGTCCAGGATCTATACACTGGAGATTCTAATGCCTATTCCCCACCAACAGTTTAATTTCTGTACCCTAAAAAAAAATAAAAATATCCAGCACTCACTCATTCACTCTCCCCTCCTCTAGCCCCCATCTCAACAAATTGTGTAAATTTGCTAACCTATAAATAGAGAAATGAAAAACAACAAATGTTACCTTATATAAATGCAGCTATTGGGAGGAAGAACTAATGTTCTTTACTACTGAACTGTCAGCTCACAGGAGCAAAGACTTGAATTTCTCTGACGTTCGTACCAATGCCAAACCCAAGTTGGGTGCTGAACAAATAGGAGTGAACAGCCGTTGAAAGGGAAAGACAATTCCTTAGTTTGGAAAAGATTCTCTCTTTTTCCATTTACATTTCTTTTGTGTGGTTTATACAAATGTTTCTAACAACAGATAAATTTTTTAAAAAAATTAGTGAGAGAGCTCACTACACCTCTCCTTATTTACGCTTTGTGTATTTAGACTATCAGGAGGATGGTACAGGTAACAATATGCAGTATTGGAGTAACAATATGCAATAGGACTATATGACAATGACAGTAGTGTATTCATGGCATAGAAGTAGAAAATAATTTGCATTCATATATCCAGCATTTGGGGAATCTTCAAATAAAAGAAGTTATAAAAATTTAAGAAATTTTTCACAGATGGGTTAAATCAGATCAAAACTATAAAGCCTCAAGAAAAAAAATGTCAGTAAATTCATACAGATTATTGCTGGCATCTCTGCTTTCAATTCCCTGCTGATATAAAGATGATGAATAGTTTTCTTTTATTTGCAGGAAAGGAAGCATATGACAATTATTAATTCCCATTTTCTGTCTGAATTCCTTGTAGAACTGCCAGTGCTCTTAAGAATGTCATTCTCGGTAATCAGCTGAGACTTACTGATTCCTCATCTACTGATGGACATCAACTTACTCATAAGTCTTCACCAGCTGATAGAGGCACAGGAGGCTCCCGAGCCAACTCCCACTGTTCTGAGACTGCAAGTAGTAGCCTATCTTGTCCACCACAGCTGTCCAATGGCCAGGAAAGTCATGTTTAATGATAGCACGGAGGCACATTGTCAGCTGGGCTCTAAGGCAGGAGGGAAAAAAAGAAATACATTGTAAGTAAATAAGATCATGGCATAGTGTTTAATATTGAATGATAGATCCCAAATCTTGGTTTATTGGCCACAATATATATATTACATCATAAGTATCATACATATTATGACAGCACTGAAAGAGTTCTGGGAAGTGGCAGAGGAAAAGCAAGAAAAAAATCCCAGGGGATTTAACTTCAAGGAAGAAAATAATTTCAAAACATTTTAGCTACTTTTCTTCCTTCCTCCTCCCTCTCCACACCCATCAGGCAATATCTGAAAACAATTAATTGCACATGAAACCAGCTAGCTTTGTACTTTGAAGATGAATGTTTATACTTCTACGCACTTAAGAAGCTGAAAGCAACCACAAAAACACAAATTTGTACATTTTTATTAAACAATATTGGCCTGTGTTATGATCCAAGCCAGAGGTTCCTCATGAAATTACAATTTTCCTGCAATCTTCTAGAATAGCACTTTCTCAACCTCCAAAGCATATGGCAGAGCAAATTAGGTAAAAACATCTTATCATTCCTCTCCCTCCACACACTTTTAGATGCCACTCACAACGGTGAGGCAAGACAGGATTGTTAGTTGACTAAAGTGAGGTGTGATTAAAAAAGCTGAGCAGCACTGAACTAGAAGCTGTAAAAAAATACTCTTGGCTCCGCTAAGGAATAATTTTAAAAAAATTTAAAAAAAATGTCAGCAGAAAATATTAGTTCTTCTATATTTAGTTTTCCTTGGGTACCCTCTTGCAGTCCATTACATAAGGAGCCACTATTACAAAGTAGTTCAGTAAGGGGCCCTCCACCTACTGATCCTTTTAGCTTTGTACAAACCTGCCATCCCGCTCAAGCTTTTGGAGTTTGTGCTTGTTGCTGAGTTGGTTCCTCCTCCCACTTTGTTCTCACAAGCGAACAGTGCAAAATATCAGTATTACAACATCAGACTAGTTCCAGTAAAGCTTCTTTGACTTTTTTAACCTCTGACAAATCTACAAGTTTAGCCAGTATTTAGAAACTCTGCACTTTATTCCAAGTGGTTGTCCTCGGTTTTCAACAATCCTTTTAGATGTAGATTGTCATTGTAATTTTGAATATCAGGTTATGAAACGATGCCTGAACTAGTTTGCAAAACACTCTTCAAAATTCCATTACTTCATGTTCTTTTGTATAAACTTAGCCTTGGTATTTATGACATGATGGCAGAGGAAACTACATGCCTTTATCACAGAAACAACACAGGCTTCCTTACCATGTAGCACAACCTTGGCAAGGAAAACCTATCTCTTTCAGTGGAGATACTAATCATCTGCATCAGAGCGTGTTAGAAAAGCTGAACTGGAAACGATGACTTAGTTCTTTTTCTTGTCTCAGTACACGACTATTTATACCCTAAGCATTTCTGGCAGGTGTTTGTCTAATCTATTCATAAAGACCTCCAGTGACAGCAATGCCATAGCAGTCTAATGCAATCTGGTGTTTCATTGTTTTTTAAAAGTGTTTTCTCTAATTCCAATTTCAATCTGTAGTCAATCACTCCTCTTCTGGATATGACTACTGACAAAAAGACATCTTTGGGCACCTACCTGGTGGAGAGGAGGAGGAGAGAAGAGGAAGATTTTCCTCTGGTTTTCAAAGATGAACATCTATACACTACAGCCTAATACTATCCTATCAGCCTCACTTTAATTAGAGTGGTGAACAACCATACATTGTAGTACGTCTGTGAATCTTAACTATTCTTCCAGCAAAAAGAAAATAGCGTTTCTTCACTCTTTTAACATCTTAAAACCAAGAATGCCAATACACATTTAAATACTGGGCTTACATATAAAAATTGCAAAAGTAACTGTGAAAAGGGCTACTAGATAAAAGAAAACAGATCTTGGGCAGTATTTCTCTGAATGGTTAATTCTGTATTGCAGAGGGCCCTCTACACTATCTGCCCTGAATCAGCCAAATAGACAGGCTGTCACTACAGTGAGTGTTACAAGACACTTTAAACATCACAGGGCTCTTAGCCAGGTTACTACATTTCTGAAAAACAAGTGCACATAAATATGTTAAAATTGATTATTATTACATTTTCAAAACAAGTACTTGCTTCATCTCCCAAGAAACTGAGATTCTCACACTAATTACATCCGGACTGGTAGGTCTGAAAACTTGAGCTACAGAAATACCTCTACACAATGTAAGGTACCTCACTAAGTCAGGAGAACGAATTATTCCCTCTACAATGTTATCACGAATCTGCTGACGATCATTTTCATGAATGTTGAATGGAAATACTGCTTCTCCAGGAGGTGGTTCACGGTCCGGCCAGTACTGTGTCACCATGTTCTTCAGGTAAATGGCAGCTAAGTATAAACATTGGGGAAATAATAATTTAATGCTAACACATCTCCACATTACTCTGTGCTCAACACGTAGTACAGCTGAAAGTAGAACAAAGAGTTGAAAAGACAACTGAAAACCACTGCATGAGTTCTTAACAATTATAGGCACTAAGCATAGCTGAGTCAGAAAACCATTTTTTTAATGATTCCACACAAAATCAGGCTCAACTGCCTGGTCCTAAACAGAATAGGATAGTACTTCAGTCAGCTTCTATTGGGGCACATTCTTTATTACAGCAGTCTTCCATATGGACATAATATTCCATCGTTGTAAACAAGCAAACAAAAATATACTAATCTGCACTTTTACTGATCCCTAAAACAACTACTCAAACTCAGTAAGTGAAGTTTTGGAAGGCTCATGTAAACAAATCATTGCACCCACAATGCTTGGGACACTCTGCTTGGGGAAAGGGACAGTACGAAACTGGCATGGGGCCTACTTTCTATTCAGACAGAAATGTTTGTTGTGAATTCCCTAAGCTTTATCTCACTATTAGGATTTCCCATAATCCCTTAGAATTGTTCCCTTCTGTCTCACATGAAAAACCATGAAAAATAAAGTTAATCTTCAACTGAAAACAAAGCAGCATTTACGCCTCAGTACTGAAATGCCTGTAGGCATTCTTTAGGAAACATAGGAAATATGCTGTAAGACATTAAAGGAATGTTCTTAATAAACTCTTATCCCTGTACTATTTCAGCTGATTACTAGATAGAGTTTTAAAGCGTAAATAAGATATCCTTGGGTACAATCATTTTTCTTGGTGATGACAAATTACTAAGTATGAAAACATGTAGTTTGTAAAATATTTTATAGGAGCAAGAGGAAAAACAGTTTATTGTCTGAATATTCTGGCACGTCATAGACAAGAAACAGGTCTAGAAAGACCAGCCCAAGACTTTAATTTACTTTGTCCACAGATCTTGTTGTTATTCAAATTCTTGGCTTTTAAAAAATTCCCAGGGAAATATGTTGATTTACAAATGTAATTTAAATGTGCTTTTCTATTTTATACCCCTACTCTGTAAAAAAATTTAAAAATCAAACAAAAATTTTAAAAATTATGCTCTACATATTTGGTTTTTTCCCTGAATGATACTGAAACGAGAGATTAATTTATACAAATGACCTTATGGAGTCCAGATTAAGCATCAAACTTCACTACAGAATGGTTTAACAATGCATTCAAAGTTGGATTATCTTTGAAAAAATAAACGCCAGCATGACAAACAGCATATGTCAGCATGCCCCAACGCACTCAGGGGATTAATAGGATCTGTATTAAAAAAACAACAGTGCTTCTACGGGAAATGCTGTTCCATAGGATAAAAACAGAGCTGTGGATGAAACAGTGTTCATCAATTTCTTGAAAAAGCTGAGTATTTTCTGTATCTGTCAAAAATATTGCATAGGAGTAGTTAAAACAGATTATGAGAATTTAGAATCTGATCTTACACAAATATACACTCAAAAGTTAACTGCATCACCACACCTGAACTCACACACACAGCTGGGCAATCTTTCTAGACATGCTCAGACTATAAATTTATAACTTATCAGTGATGTGACCCTCCTTCATATCTACTTTTGTGAGCGGACACCATAGATACTGACTAAGCATATGTGACTACTCTTGACCTAGGGAAATATGGGGTGTTTTTTTTCATTTTTCAGAAACTTTCATTTTTTCCAGGAAATAGGATTCAAATACAGAAATGTGTATTCAAATGAGATCCACTTTTTTCTAAATTCCCATTTGTCTTGGCATCACTACTTCTCCACCACCAGGAGAATAAATACCTAAGGCTTCCTGGGTACTCGGTTTTGAGGAGAAATCATTCTCTTTTCATATCAGTATCACAGCAATCCAGTAGGGATCACTACAAACACAGGGAAGCCAAAGCAGGACTCTACCTTATACCCATGGTTTTATCTGACCCTCATGCAGGAAAGAAACAGCAAAGATAGATCTTCTTCATTTCCACATTCAGGACAAACTTGAACTTACTTACACTGCAACAGCTCAACACTCTGTTGAAATAAGTAACAGACTGACTTTCTAGTGAAAGAAAATGAAACAAGGAATTTATCTCACCTGCTTGACGCACTGGAAATTCAACTTGATCTGATACTATAATTTGCAGTAGACTTGGAGCAAAATTGATGATCTTATATGACTGAAATACATATAAAACACAGTTAGCAAATCACTGTGTTTAAAGAAGACTGTATTACCAAAAGCTGAATAAGAAACTCAAACTAAGGACTTTGCAGTGTTCTTATGAAGTATGAAAGGTTTTAGCACTTGGATTTACCCAGATCGGCAGCAATCCAAATAATTACTTGTAAAAGCTGAGCGTATAACAGCACATGGGTGGAATAAGTAATGTGACAAGGCTCTCTATTAGAGATTAGTGATAATGAATATTTAAATAATTCTGAGAATGCATAATGAGAAGCACTACAGATCTGTCTTTGAATTATTTAACTAGCCTCATAAATGAAATGAATATTGACATGCTTCACCAATACATACCATTTATTTGCAAAATAGATTGTGGTATAACAGCAATACTGAATTTTGAAGAGATTAAGAGAACCATTTAAAATTACTTTCAAGTGTAAACAGCATCTGCCTTAGCCATATATTTATACAGCTACCTTTTAACGAACTACATGTATAGTCCATCTTAACAGAAAAATAAAAACCAGGGAAACACAGTGGAATAACCATTTTTAATTAAAATCAAGTGTAGACAAATAACATTTCAAAACCCACAGCCTTCCTCGGAACTTTTCAAACACTACATCAGCCATGCAGCTGAAGAATTTCAAAGAGAAAACAATGCTCACTGAACTTCTGAGCAAAGCATGCCAGATTTAAAAGATGTGAAAATCTGATAGCATTATGCTGCTGTCATTCAACAGGGGTCCTCCAGTGTGAAGAATCATTGACTCAGCATGGTGCAGTTACTGCTAAGCCTTGGCAGCATCAGTAGTTACTAGTAGGTCAGATCTTTCATCACCTAGATCCATGTGCTTTATGTTCAATGAGAGATGTTTCTTGGGGCTAGATGGCAGAAGTTTTCTTTATTTCACCTTTTATAGTATTTCTTTCCAACCAGATTATGCCTGGCAGTTCTGTGGTTGTGTTCAGAGCTGTGCTTCAAGTACAAGTATACTACATTGTCCCATAAACTTTGCCTCATTCTAAAGCTGTGAAATAAGCGGTACATTCTACTCTTCATGTACCCAGTTCCTTGAGCTAACATTTCCGTAATGAGGTAAAATTACATTGCTTTCATGATGCCTAAGTGTTACAGCTGCATCATAACACTATCATTCAATAATTTTACCAAATCACTTAACTTTCTGGCCCTCATTTTACTCACTATAATGATAGTGTATTTCTAACCTACTCTGTGCTCAGAGACTCATTTGATGTTTACAGAGTAATCGGAGATCTCAGATAAAAGCAGTAATGGCAAATCAAAAGCATACTCTCCTGCAATTCCCTTCTCTATAAACTTTAATTATCTGTAAGAAATGCTCCAAATAGAGGAAAAGCTGTAACAGACAGCACAGGAACTCCATTTATCTACAGACTTGCTGAAATACCAGCTTTCAACATCAACTGGTTGAAGCATACTGGATTCCAACGATCACCTTTTAATCAAGTATCCTGGAGTCCAAAGCTTGCCCTTCAGCCGCTATCGGACAGAATCTGTACAGCATTGGTGTGTAGGCTGCAGCATGCGCCAGCACTCAGCACCCAACTCCGAGGGAGATAGGGAAAGCATAAGGAATCCCAGCAGCACAGAAAACCAAAAATGCGTGCAAACTCTAATTTTCTTTTTTCTTCTCAACAGTGCCAATATGCTGTTCTCAGACCCAATCTACACACAGCTTTTACTACTATAAACACACTGATTAAGAATGCAACCTTTTGGGGGCTTGTTTTGTTGTTGTTGTTGTTTTTTTCCTGCAGTAATCCTACCAGTATCACATTTAGGGTGGACACAGTGATAACAGTATAAATTATTTCCCTTTCTCTGTGCAAACAGCTTTTACTGAATCTACATGAAAGTCACTGCTACTCCAGGAAGCTTTTTTGGTACCACTTGTGCTGGCATACAACTGCTATCCCTGAAGTTTTGCCAGGATACATACAAATACGGTTATTTGGCCTGCACAGCAAATCCTCTCAGCAAGCGCCTGGAGTGACAAAAGACATGTTACGCAGAAGGTACGTGCAGTGTCTCAGAGGGGGCCCCGTCCCTACCAGCACACTGCTATGAGGGTTTCTTTACACTTTACATAATGACACCCTTAAAGAGATCTCAGGGACACAGTATTGAGCTCCCACTAAATCCTTCTACTCCATACTATTGCAATTACCATAATTCACATTTTTACATAGCTTTGTTTTCTACTCCTTATCAGAAACATGAATGCTGTAGAGATCAACAGAGATTGTGTGCCCGTTTTAGAAACAAGACACCCAATTCTGTTGTATTTGTGAGGCTCAAATACTATCCTGTTCACTTGTGCAGCAACAAACCCGGTCAGGAAAATTACATGCCGCTTGCAATTTTTAGAACAGAGGACTTTTTAAAAAGCTGCACGCAGCAACATTTTTTCCTATACCAGCACATTCTTGTTGGTTTAGCTGTCATGCTAATTGTGATCTTGGGATGTATCCTTTCCCTGCCTTGCTCAGGAAACCATACAACAGGCTCCTGAACACCACCAAGTAAAGCTGTACATATCACACCAGCAGGTGCAGAGCAATTGTCAGGTGTGCCCTGTGTAAATGTAAAGAGACAAGAAAGAGACCTCAGAGCTGGATGAGGTCAGCAAGACAGTTATTTTTATTTTTATAGCTGCACACGAATTTTTACAAAGGGAGAGCAGGAATATCCTCAGCCTCACAGAAGGAATGGAAAGCTATCTGCTCATTTTGAGGAGTCGTGCCCAGGAGCCGCAGGGAGGCACCAGATGGCTGAAAAAGACCTTCGGCGCAGCTCCCGTAACGCAGCACACTGCTTTGTGCAGTTGGTGAATAATTACATTGCCTTGAATTCACATTGTTGCGATTTGGTAAAACTTTCTGTGAAGGTGCTGATCAATGTGAGTGTATGTTTGTATTGAAAGAGAAAATAAAGGTTTTTGAAAAATAAACTTTCACTGAGTACTTACAAAGAACGATTATTTTAAAGTTGTGTAAAACACATACTGACTGCTCTTGCGTGGATCACAGATCAGAGCATTTATGCTTAAAAAAACCCCCTCATTTAATTTCCATTAGGATTAAGAGGATGGGATACAGCAATGTGCAAGGCTAGCAGCTAAACTGGGAGAGGCATAGTGCACTGGTAAGATACAATTGGGTAAATTTACAGCAATGGAGAAGAGATGCGTATGTCCCCATGCATCTTGTTCCATCTGTGTCCAGTGTCTCAGGATCTGTGTACTGCACTTGTACAGCTTTCTGCACTCTGTCCTTTCACCTTTGGCCTAACATGTATTCTTCCCCGCCTCAGCATCACAGCTCCAGCCTTCAAAAGACCAGAGAATACATCATTTTTTGCCTATTTCCTCTTCCATTTGATTAGGTATAAAACCGATGACACCCAAGAAAGCCTCAGATAGGCCACTGAAAAACAGCAAGATGAACACCGCCACATGTAAAGGACTAGAATGCAAGGAGATGTAAGCAGGAAAAATTTTATAAAAATTTTCCCAAATGGATCCTACTGAAGCAAATACTTTTCACATCTGACATTCAGATTTGGGTCCCAGGTTATCATGCATTATATACTATTAACTTCATTTCAATAAGCATTATTCTTGTGTCTTGCTTGCTGTCACATTTAAAGCCCACAGCAAGCGACTGCTCCATAACCACATCTGTCAGTAACCTTCTCACTACACTGATGGCAACCACAGTGGCTGAGTGCAGAACGGCACTGGAAGGTGCTTCTTCCCCTGCAGAACAACAGGACAATCTAGGACAATGGATATGGAAAAGTGGAGCCTTCCCTCAGGTTCTGCAAGCGAAGCCAAGACCATCCTTCTCCACCAGCAGTAAACATCTCTTTCTCTGTACCTCTGAATCCCAGTACTGCATGTAAAAATTACTGAAAAATCAAGGCACTACATCTTTGTTTGCAAAGACAAACATACAGAAGAAATTTGTACCTTGAATACATATGCAATTAACTGTTGACAAAAATTATTTTAAGGCTTATGTACATTTGACCTGGATGCTCAACTACCCAATTTACTAAGGTTTATTTTCTGTTTGCTGTGCATTGAAAATCTGTTACTTAGAAATTCCATCAGTATTTGTCACATTCAGGAATATTTCTGCAGTTGTTAACAGTATTTTCTCTCTTGTTTTTTTTTACACTGTCAGTTACAGACAGTTGTTAAGCTAGAACTTCAAAAGACACTTTCTTCTTTCCCTGTCTACATGCAAAGGTATTGTTTGGGGAGGGGAAAAGACACAGTATTTTCATACCCAGTGAAAATAAGCATATGTAAGAACCTACCTGAGCTTCTTTCCTCTGTGGCTTCTGCTGCCAAATTCATCCAGTCTCAAACTCCACTTTCCACAGAACTTCTAATTGTGCAAGTCAACCTCTTCATCAAATTGGTCTTCAAAACAAATACCTGAGATTCATTCCGCTAGTTAACAACACGTGCTCATTGTCATTTTCAGAGTGGCCTTAAGATCCCTGCCTAGTACGGCAGCCAGCTCAAAGATGTGGGGATACAGAAGGAAGACCAACTTTATTCCGGACTCTTCTGCTTTCGGGCAATCTTCTCACTCTTCTTTCTCTTCTTCCAGCACTGCTACTCAGTGCCCATCAAAGCCAAATTCTGAAACTCCTTCTCAATATTTAAACAAACAGCTGTATTTCTGAACTGTGTTATTTTCCCCTTTGTTACAGGCCAAAGAAATGTATTACAGCAGGTTGAGCCAATGAAGATTAATGCATAAAAACTGTCTGGTAATCTTATCTGAATTGGAATCAGAATGACTTTGTATGTTCACATAATCAGACAGTACATTCCACAACACTCCAAGAACTGGCACATGAAAGCAGTATTTAGCTACTTAAAAAAAACCCAAAAAGCCCCTAAAACCAACAGAAGTCCCTGAAGTCCATGAGACAGACCTAATGAGCAAAAGCCTAGAACAGATATCAAAAGTGCATAGAAATTGCATATCTTTTTTGGTATGATAGTTGACTGTTCTAATAAGTACAGTGTGATTGATAGATATGATCATAAAGTGCACACCGATTATGATGTGACAGCTGACAAAAAAGGGGGGGGGGGCACAAAAGAAAAATGGGGGGACGGAAAGATGTGTACACTTAGAAAATCAACAGGCTAAAAGGGAAATGACAGCAGTTACATGATAGAGAATACTGACCTGGGAGGAAATTACTGCTCTAGTTTATCAAGAATCACATTTCAGATAAATCCCACACTTAATTTGTGTTTAGGTCACTGAGAGAAGTGAAGTTTGTTCATGACTCAGAAGCATGCATCATCCAAGGAGAAAGATCAGAAAAATCCTACAAAGAATTGAATGATCTCTAGAACTGCACCAACAAAAATGGAGCAGGGTAATAGGACAAAGTACCTGGTCGTGCACTCAAGGATAATAGGAATTTCTACTAAAAGCTTGAGGTTTCTTAATGAGGAACAACCATACAATTAAAGGACCTTGGTATATTAAGTGATAAGAAATATGCAGACATTGGACACAAAGAAGATAATTGTAGTTTTAGGATGTATCAAATGAGGTATTAGTGGCATTGAGCATGAGACTTTCTGGAATGCTACAAACACAAATGACTAGATTGCACAAGGAAGATTAATTCAAAGGGGAAACAAGTGCGGAGAAGAGCTGTGCTCTCCTATGATTAGATCTCATAAATCCAGTTTTATGGTAAGAGAAAGGAAATACAGCCTGTTGAGGCTAGGAAAACAGGCCAGTAGGGATCAGCCTTTGACAAATATGTCAGAGAGGGTACCAAGAAACCTATTCTAGTTAAGAAGTAAGATTGGCACAAATGGATATAAATGGACAAATGGATCATAAATTAATTTTGGCTGAAAACCAACACTTGTTTCTACCTGAGGGAGAAAGAAAATTCACAAACAGCCTTCCAGTAGCTATAATAAGGGCAAAAAATATGGGAATCTTGCTTTCATTTCTGAATGCAGTTAGATGATAATCCAGAAGGCAGACAGCAACTTCACTGAGTTAGCTCTATCTTTACACAGGTGCAGGAACATACAGAAGAGAAAGAGACATTTTCAAACATGCTGGGACTTTTTACAGGCAGGCAAGCTTTCATTCATTTGAACTCCATTCCCCACGCTCTACACTGTAAGCAAATTATGGAGTTGGGACTATTATGATATTGCTCTAAAGGACTCTGTATTGGTACCAGCAATGAGGTGCCTACAGAGAGGTGCTATATTGGTAGACTAGTAGGATTTATACTCTCTGGGAAGCTCCTGTCTCTACCTGGATTCAAACTGGAAAGCAAATGTACACGGCCGATGGGCTAACACAAGAGAAGTTTTACCTCAGCACCCATTAGCAGCATCACTTTAACTGTTGCACAGAATAAAGGTAACCCCTGTTCTGTTTGGCCAAGTGTTGTATTACCACTTCAAGTACTTATTGTTGGAGGGTTTTCTGTTTGGTTGGTGGATTCATTTCTTTGTTAGAACAAGATAAATGCTAGAACAACATCTGGATTCCAGTACTTGCAGGAACACAGTGACATGTCAACACTATCATTAGATACATGGGAGTCTGACATGTCGCTTTGAAGTCTTGCTTCAAAAGCACTGAAAGGCTTCAAGATGTCGAAGGCCCACGTTAAGTGACATTCCTCAGGAGCACTTTTGTTCCAGTCATCCAGAGTCACGTCAAACCCAGCACTGCATAAGTACATTATGTCAGTCAGATACATCATGCTTCATTTAGTAACAGGAAGCCTACACAATAATAGCTATGTCTTAATTTCGAGATTCATTCTTTCTAAGTTAGAAAAGAAAAAATGTGTCAGCTATTTTAAATAAAATTCTGTATCTCAACCTGTTCTCAAGAAATGCACTTGCACTCTTGAATCTAAAACCTGTGTCCTCCATGAGAATTACATTATCCATCACTTGAACTTAAAACATGTTACAGATCTCAAAACGCTTTCAAAATTTATCCTGAGCTTCACAGTACTTATCGGTGATGTTAAAACGACAGCGCTAGGAGCAGGACCCAGGAATCCAGACAGCTGCCTCTCTGTTCTGAGCTTGCCAAACACGCAGTGGTTTATTACTGTAGTTTTGACTCCTGCGCAACAGGCTGCTGACAAATATTTATAATTTCCCTCTCACTTCTTAATAGTGGGGATAAAAATAGGTACTGATGGATTTTTAAAGTAACTATGCTAAATAAAGGAAAACAGTTTTGCACTTCTATCTAACTGTCCCCCAAGCGCATTCTCAATGTCCAGCGCTTAATCCACTGATTTACTAAAGGAACTTGCCAACTGCTAAAGCAAGGATTAGCTATACCTAATTCAGAAGGAGTTTTAAGTTGCCTAAATAGAAAATTAAGCCGGACGAGCAACCCTGAAGTAGCAGTAAATCCTGACGGCCAGTTCTCATCGACTGTTTTGTTAACACACCGTCACAGTAAAAAAAATCCAAGTCCTCCAACAGAACTGATCAAATGTCCCATCGAAGCATAAAGGTTAAAGCTCCATTAGTGCCGTGCAAGGGAACCTTCTCTTTTTTCAAATGTCCAATTCGAGATTGCGGTCACGGCGCATGCTGCCACGACGTGAACTGTGGGATGCTGTGATAAATACTACCCATAAAAACCTGACGCCTTCCTCCAAGTTTTACTCGGCACGCTGCTGAACGGGACAAGACGAATGCCCGCCCGAGAGCCACTGCTGCCTATCACCTGTAAGAGCGAGCGAGAGATGTGAGCAGAGCCCAGCTCAATGTCACGCCTTCCAGCGCCACGCACCGAGCGGCAGCGCTCGGGCCACGCCGAGGATCAGGTCGCCGCGCTTCGCTTCGGTACGCCCCCCCCTCGCAGGGTCACGAAATTCAGGACAAAATCGCCTGAGGGCAGCGATCCCGCCCAGCCCTGCCCGGCACCTGCGGCGCGGACCGGGGGCCGCGCTCCCCCCCCACCCCCGGCGGCTCGCTCCGACTGCCGGCAGGTCTCGCAGCGACAGACCCCGCCGCGGGGGTCCCGGCAGCCGGACCGGGACGGCCCTGGCTCCCGCGCTGCACAGGCCGCCCTCGCCCGGCCCCCGCGGCCGAGCGCCCGGGCCGGCGGCTGACAGCCGGCGCGGAAGGGCCCGCTCCGGCGGCGGGTAGGGGGGGGCGGGGGGGATGGCGCCGCCGCCCCCCGGCCCGGCGCCGCTTTCCGCTGCATCCCGCGCAGGGGGAGGGCAGCGGCGCGGGGACCCCCGTCCCACAGCCGCCCCTCGCTGCGGAGGGAGCGGAGCGGGCGCTGCCGGCGCGGAGGAGGGGGCGCGCCCCGACGCCCCCCCCAGCCTCGCCCGCCCCCCGCGCCCCTGCCGGCGGGGCAGGACGGCCCCGTGCCGCGCGGCGGCCGAGGTGAGGCGAGGCGCGGCGGGGCGGGGGCGGGGCAGGCCGCCGGCGGGTCCCGGCCGGGTCCGTCCGCTCCCCTCACCTGATTGAGCTCGTTCTCGGCGGCGATGCGCAGCTTGGGGTCTATGGTGCCCTTCAGAGCCTGGATGATCCTGTTGGGATCCATCTTCCCCTTCCCTCGCCGGCGGGCAGCGCTTCCCCGGGGGCAGGAGGAGGAGGAGGAGGAGGAGGAGGAGCCGCCCCCGCCGCTAGCGCCGCCGCCGCCGCCGCCCCCCCCGTGCCACAATCCCAGGCTCGTGTCCCCCACCCCCCCCGGTCCCTCTCCAGAGCCATTCACCGGTTTGCGACAGCGGGGTATCGGGAAACGGGCGCCGCTTTACGGTCGCAGCGCCGCCTTCTGGCTTGGCGCAGAGCTCGGCGAGAGGTGGCCGCCATCTTGTTGTACGGATAACAGTCGGCGGGGTTGGCTCGCAGCGGGCGGGGTTAGGGAGCCGTTTCCGAGGCCGTGGCTGCCTGGGGGCGGCGGCCATGTCGCCGTACGGAACGGAACGCCGGCTACGGTAGGCCGCCGGGCCCCTCTCCCTGAGGGAGAAGAGCGGCCGGGGGGGGGAAGGCCGCTGTCCTGAGGGAGCGTGTGCGGCTGCTCTTCCGCAGCCTCCGCATCCAGGGCCGCCTGCCCCGCGCCCCATCCCTGCGGACAGCGGCAGGAGACGCGGCTGGTAGCGAGCCGTCGCTGTCGTGGCGACGGAGGGGAGGCCGGGCCCTGCGGCACAGGACCCTGGCGGGCAGCAGGCCCGGGCAGCCGCGGCGGCGAGGGGGCGGCTAGAGCTAGGCCAGGGGAGGCTGGGGCCCGGCGCTGTTGTGTCGAGCTCCCTCCGTCCATCCCTGCCTGCTGGCCTCTTCCCACCTTGCACTGAGCGACACGGCTGGCGAGGGCACACCGCTCCCGCAGGCATCTGGTCGCCCGACCCACGGGATGCTTCCAGACCCTCCGCGCCCGCCGTCTTTGCCAGCACGTACTTTCACCGCACTTAAAAACCCTCCTAGTCTTCTTTCTTAATAGTTTACTCCTTTTCCCAGTAGTTTTTCAGCGTGCGCAGCAGGCTCCATTGTTCTGTATTTGCTGCCACGCGAGTTGTTTGCGCGAGAATTAAAGTGAGAACACCGAGACCAAATGGTGGTGAGGTCAGTTGCGTGGTGGAGAACCGACGTTATTCACACAGTTATCCAGGTACCTAAGGTACGTGCATCTGGACAAGAAAGACTCGCAACATGCAGGAAGACAGAAAGTTGCCGCAAGGAGCCTCCCAAAATGTGCAGTTGGGACACATCATAATTCCTACTATGCTTCTGAGCATGTTTCTTTGTGATACTTGTCTTCATCATTACATAGATTAGTAGACCCTGAAAACAGTTTGCTTACCTTAATGGTGTTTGTGTGTGCAAGTGGCTGGAAGGTGCTTACCACTCAAGTTGTCAGGAATATACAAACACCACTTAAACTGCAAGCGGTTGCTGCCCCATTGTGATTCTCCACCTGTGTCCTCCTATTTGTCCCCGTAAATCCTGGAACATGCAGGCAAACCAAAGGAAGATTTAAACATCTGTGCAGGCGTAAGTTGACTGTCAAAGGTGCAGTTCACAGACCGACAGCATGCCAGAAAAAAAACATTATTAAAATGATCCTAGTGAGCCAAATCTTTCAGTTACTTCTGCAGGTGACGTTTTACATGACATTTACAAACCAGAGATGTGTTATTAACTGGTCAAAAGAGCAGAAAGACTGCTGTGTTTTGGAAGGATCAAACACAAGGGCAATTACAAGATCATCCCATTATATAGTTGCCTTAAGAATACAATTGGACAATATGTCATTTGTTCACTGTAATTACAGTACAAAATGTCATTTCTCATTACTGCTCCTCAGTTAAGAAAACACCAGTACTTTCCTCAACTTACATGTTACCTGATCTATACTGAAGAATACTCTTCTTAACAGTGCTGAATGCACCGGAGTGCCATTTATGATAGGGATGCCCTTCTCTAACCAAGGGGACTATATAGTAATGCTTGCCACAGCATCTTTACTGCTACTAAATAACTTCAGATCCTAAATTGTTTACAATGAAAACGTTAAAGCAGCTAATGCTGTAATGATTTCATACCAAAAAAATGTCCCTTAATAAGTTTGCCTATAATTAAAAAATAATCCAGCTGTAAAAATGAATTACACCTACCTAGCGTCTGGAGATCGTGCGCTCTCTTGTGGTTTTCATCACTTTTTGGTGTAGAACACCTGATCATTATCACTCAAGAACTGTATTTTCTGGTCTCCAGTAAGGCAGGTCTACAGCATCTAGCAAGAAATTACAGGTACTTTCATTGACCTTCTCACTTCTTAGAAGCAGGCGAGAGTATGTTCAGTAATGATAAAATACAAAAAAAACCCACTGTAAGTAAAAGGTATATTTTGTTAACTATGGTAATTCTTTGTCATTTTCCCATTTTGGTTAAGACAGTAAATAAGAGGAGTCCAGTGAAAAGCCCATTTTAAAGATCTTGGATCATGTATCATACTAAAACCAAATTAAAAAGATTTGTAATGTTATGTCTCTACTCCCTTCTCCCAAATTAGTATGTTATGGGCAGTTTAAAAGCAGTTCTGTTTTATTCCATTTCTGTGTATTCATCTGTGGTAGGTGAACTTAAAAGTTAGGAAATTTATTCATGGAAGAACTTTAGTCTTGTGGAGCTGGTGATGTGAAACATACCAATAAAGAACAAAATATGCTTAAAGGCTATTTTAACATCTTCCTAAAATGCTCTTCATAGTTTTATTGCAGGTACCATTTGTATTTAAAATGTCACTTTTAACACACAACATTCACTACAAAAAAAGTGGAAAAGATTTTACACCTAAGATTTTGCTTTTAAGACGCACTTTTTGTGCACACAGCTATCAACAAGGCAATGCCATCCAGTCTCTAAATCAAGTAACATCCAGTTCAACAATGCTTGTTTCCTTTGTAATATGTCAGCAGTGATTTAGTTGTGGAACTATTGTTGCTAGCATTTTAATCTACCTGTGTGCTGGGTTTGATATATGCCTGATACTTCCTTCTGTAAAACATGAACCTCTGTAGATACCAGTGGCTATGTTATTCTAAAAATAAGTTTAGTCTTTCATTGAAATACTTTTACGTAACCTCAAAAACTTCAGGATCAAAGTAACTGCTTATAAGCAAGAACTTGCATGCCTTTTTGTTAGAGCAAAAATTCTGTTAATATTTTGGGCTTCATCTATTCCAAAATAATGGATCTGGAACTGAATTAGAACATGTTGGGGTTTTTTAACGTTTTGCTACTCTGCAAAATAAAGAATCTGAGGTAAAATTCTGAGATTTTCTTGTCAGCTATCTAACACTGTGGTGACAGAAAACCCAGTGTGAAAGGGACAAGTGATATACAAAGAAACTGAAAACAAGTACATGAAATCCCAAGTTGCACCAACATGCAGGTACAGAGAAAAAAAGGGATGAGGATAGAAGGGAGGAGGGAAGATAAGAGAAAGCAAAGATTAATTTTTTTTTTAACTCCAAAACTCTTCAAGTGCACTATAACAACAGTTCTATGAAGTATTTAGAACCAGCAATCATATTTTGAAACTCAGTTGCTGAAACCAAGGATTTTTAAAGCAATGTAAGTTTGTCCTCAACAAAAATCAGACCGAGTTCCTGACAGAGTTGCTATCAAGATAACTTGATTAAGTTCAAGAACTTTGGGAGGTGGAGAAGAAACAGAAGAGCCTTACATATTGCAGGTTACTTAGAATTAGTCCTTTGACTTGGTTGTTTTGAAATGCAGGTAGTGGTTTAGCTGAATGCTATGTGTAACATACTTTCTGCTGGCATAGAACGTCTGCTTCATTATCATGCCAACAAACTTCCTTTAGGATAGCAGCTGGTTTTAAGTTGTAGTTAATGAGATGCTCATGGAAATTATGAGAAAGAAGGCAATGATCCTTTGTGTGGTGTGCTACAAGCTAAAAGTAATCCACTGTTTTCAATATAGGGTTTACTTCATTGTAGTAAACTAAGGACAAAGTGACTGGGTCAGTACTTGGCATAAAGCCTTCATTCCATATCAACCACAGCCCTTACTCATCTAAGACCCAAACAGTCCAAAAGCTGTATGAATTAGTACTCTGCAGCCAAATTAGTACGTCACAATATATTTTTTTTTCCAAGTACAACAGCACCTGGAAATGTTCAGTCAGCAGATAAAAAATTATAAGCTTTTTCAATCTTAATAGAATTGTTTATAGTTGGGAGCAAGACACAAAATTAAGTTGAGCAGAGACTTGTGAACAAGTGCGTAACTACAGTTAACTTATTTTTATCTCGTTATGGTACAGTACAATTAGAAGACAAAACAGACTTTTCATATCTTCCACAAGCCTCTCAAACATAATTTTCTCAAAAGACATGTACAAATTTGATAAAGATCTAGCAAGGATGATCTGCAGCAGATAAATGTATGCCAGGCCTCCAGATACAAGACTTTGATCAGTTAAAATTCTGAAACCGTCTCTCCCCGCTGACTGTTTTGTCAGAGCAGCTATAGATAACTTACAGCAGTCAGGGAAGAAAAAGTATGTAAACTGAACCAGTACAACAGAACAGTGATGTTGTCTGTGCCACCACTGTAGCCTGCAGGATGGAGGTTTCCTTAGCTGCAAGAAGTCAGCCATGACAATTCTAGTAGATCATGCATGGTCTCCTCTCAGTTCTATAGCCTGGCAAAAACACAAATGTCACAAGCCCATTAGTATATTGAAAATTTTAAGAACCCTTTATCATGGCTGAACCCCATGAGTAGGCAGCTCAGCACCACACAGCCGCTCGCTCATTCCCCCCCACTGGGATGGGGAAGAGAATCAGAAGCGCAAAAGTGAGAAAACTCGTGGGTTGAGATAAAGACAGTTTAATAAGTAAAGCAAACGCTGTGTGTGCGTGCAAGCAAAGCAAAATAAAGAATTCATTCGCTACTTCCCATCAGCAGGCAGGTGTTTCCAGGACAGCAGGGCTCCAGCACGCCTAACGGGGACTTGGGAAGACAAAATGCCATCACTCCGAATGTCCCCTCTTTCCTCCTTCTTCCCCAGGTTTATATGCTGAGCATGACATCCTGCGGTCTGGGATATCCCTCGGGTCAGTCGGGGTCAGCTGTCCCGGCTGTGTCCCCTCCCAACTCCTTGTGCCCCCCCCAGCCTCCTCGCTGGTGGAGCAGCATGAGAAGCAGAAAAGGCCTTGAGACTGCGTAAGCACTGCTCAGTAATAACTAAAGCATCACTGTGTTACCAACACTGTTTTGGTCATAAATCCAAAACACAGCACCATACCAGCTACTCTAATGAAAATTCTCTATCCCAGCCAAAACCAGTACACCCTCCCATTTCAAGGTAGTTCCCGTATTTCAACGAACTCTGAGAAGGAATCATGGAAATTCACGCACTCCAAATCAAAACCTAGTGTTAGTTCCTTACCCTTATAGTCTATCTTCAGCAGGCTGCATAAGATAACTAAACTGGAAAGAATTTAGGTGGTATCCAATTTCCATAGCAAAGAAAGCAATAGGAAGTTAGCAGAACTATGATGACCCTTTATATGTTTTAATTTGATCTGTCATCCTTACATAGTTAAGGTATGTCACCTAGTGCAACAATTCAAGCAACTTCATTTAACAACTACTGGGGGAAAAAAGTATTGGCTGACACTATTTACATGAAGTCTATACCAGTGTTACCTCAAATACTTTCAAGTTGTGAAACTCACCTGTTAAATGCTTTGCCCAGAAGTAGAATATGGATCTAGGTCTTTAGTCTGGACATATTGAGGTAGACTAAAACTGTCAGTACGTAATGCACTGAAATACTCTGAAGTGCTTTGAGAAGCTTTCAAAAACAAGTATTAATCTAGAAGCATAAAGAATGAGGTACGAGGTACCAATATCCTAGTGTTTCTCATTATGGGAAATCATATGAAGTCATGTTTTTAGGCATTTCAAAGATGAGAATAGCAATTTTCTAGCAGTGAATTTTGGCCAGCTATTGGTGTGGAAAAAAGGTGCTTTGCTTGGTCTTTCGCAATATTTTTTTTTAAACACAGGCTTAGCATTTAAGTTCAATACTAGCCTTTTGAGTCACATCTAGTCTGAAACTTCCTGACAGTACCTGTTCAGATGTACTTATATTCCTTTTTATAACAGAGGTAAGCTAGAGATTTGTTCACAGCTCTGACTAGAAACAGTGAAAACCAATAGTTCTAGGTAAGAAGGTACTATGCAAGAAACCTATAGGATAAAATTGATCATATTTTCAGTTATTCTGTGGGAAGAGAATTGTCCAAGTTGTACTTTTTTTTTTTATAAAAAGTATCAGGGAAACCCCAGACATTTTATTTTAAAGTAGCTGGTACTATAAAGATTATTCCCATTCAGACTGATAAAGCCTGTAAAAATATTAAGTTTTTTTAAAGCCATCCATTATATAATTTATCACCAAGTTTACTATCAAGGAACCATATAGCGATTAGATTTTATGCTTCATGATATCTGTACACATCTGGCTGTGACAGTGTGTACTCCTTTAGTTAGGAATTTAAAAATCCATCTTACACTGATGGACAACCAGCTCTAGAATTGAGATGTTTACCTCAGATATCTTGAATATATGCAAGCTAGGGATACATAAAAGCTTTGCTAGATCTGCCAGTAAGAAATAAGGTTAGTCTCAAACAAGCAGTAACATAGGACACCAAGCAGTTGTCCAGACTTAACTGAACTAGAGCATTAGAAAGCAACATGTGCTTCATGTATTCACAGTAATCATATCTGAAGTTGCCAAAGGCTGAGCTTATTCGCAATTCTTAGTACTGATAACTTGTTCTTAAAACATATAAAATCCATCAGACAAGTACATGTAATAAAACCAAGTAGGATAAGCTACATGCTAAATGAAGTAGCATGCACTAAGGCAGTCTGAAGTGCAAGGGGGATACCCTGCTACATGCACAATAGGGCACACTTACTAGTCCCTAAATAGACAGCCTGGGAGAGGGGTGACTGGGTCAGTGTTCCACATGCAAAAAAAAAACCCACAAAAAAAACAACTAGAGTTGCAGGTCTGTTAGAAGAGCACTGAAGTCTGCTGTTTGTCCACAGCTGCAAAGCTATTGCAAGCTGAAAGTTATCTTGGCGTTTAAGCCTATCTACCATATTCCCATATTGATATACGAGGAGAGTTAACAGTCTAAGAAAAGAGTGCTAGTTAAACTCCTGCCACTTATCCTCTGTTGAGAGTGTTCTAGAAATAAGCCTCCTTACTGGCTAAAGTCAGAATTAGCATGTTTAAAAATACAGGCTTAGTATTCAATATTTAAGGCTTGACATTTTTTCTGTAGTGGTAAACTAGGCTCTCTAAAGCTTTGTCCCACCTAAACTTCTCATGTCAGAACTTGCCAAAGGAATTAAACCAAGACTTGAAGCATGATTACCCTGTAAAAGTCTGTATGAAGAAATCCAAGTTTGGAATAAAACCATTGTGAAGTCATGTCAGACAACTTGTTTTGGCATCTGCATGGTAGCAGGGGAGAATTGTTTACCAGTTATACCAAGCAGCAGCAGCTTAATATCAGGTCTGAAATTTATTCCACTTAGATTTTTACTTTTAGTTTAATAAGCAGATAGCTGAACTGCTTTTACTTTGCATAGTTCTAGTCCACCCTTAGATATACCAGTCAGGCTTTTGCAGTAGCTACCTTAGTACACTCAGATAAAATACTTCCTACTGCTAAAACAAACTATTGAAGCTTTTAAAAGTATAAAGAGCCAGTGACCTACAGTCTTCTTACTAGTTCATAATTTTATTTTAAACATTGAAATGCTTTATAGTATTTGACATGCTGCAGCTTAGACAAAGACATACATCATGGCTTTTCAGTTCTCAGGCCACAACAGATTTCTGAAGACTGGTCACACAGCCTATGAGCTGTAAGAAAGGAATTTCATAAATGCTTCCTAGCATTTGTATTCAAGGTTTGATTTAAAACGCAAGCAGCAGGCTTCAACTACAAATACCAAGTTCCTCAGCAGCTGTCTGAAAGGAGGAGATAACTTGCAGTACAATCTGAATCAAGTCTCATGGGGGAGGGAAGCCATACACATTTGTGACCCTTGTGAAGCAATTTTAACTTTAAAATATATTGCAGCTGAGTAACAGTGTGAGCCAGCCCTTCAGTGACTGTTTTGAGATTTAAGAATTTCAACTACATCACTACTGAAGGACAGGTGATGTGACAAAGCCAGACTTTGACAGGATATGCATTTAAAGTAAGTAGTCGAACAAAGTACGTAGCATTTCACTTCCAATTTCTAGACCTTTTGGTTAAAAAGGAAGCAGGTATGTAACTAGATCTTGAATTCATTTTGATCAAGGGAACACTCTTGAGAATGGCATCAAGCAAGAACTAAATAAACAAGTAATCCCATTTAAACTATACATCTTATCCTGAATTATTGAAACTTCTAAGATCAGTTCTATGTAATAATATGCATGTACACCCCACATCAGGAATAAGCTATTTGATACATCTTAAAAATAAAGACCACTGGCAAGATTAATACTAAAATGCATATTAACTTGTTTTATTGAGGCACAACAAGGCATTGTGAATAGCCCATACTTGAGGCAATCAATAGTGTAGTAAGCTGGACATTAATACAGTTTAGGGTAAGTGCAAACAATATACATTCACAGCTTTACTAGCAAGGCTACATCACAACTGATAAAGTGCCAAATTAGTGCTGATTCAGTACCCCAACTCCATGATTTCACCTTGCACAACAGGACCATCATTTCCCCCAATAATGGAACCATATATCTTCTATAAAGTCAGTAGTAAGTGCAAAGCTAGTCCCACCCCCCTCCACCAAGGTGTTTGGAGCAGATCTTTTGTAAACATCGCACTGGATTTTAGTCCTGATAAAGGAGGTATCCCGAAAAGGTGGAGTATTTCCAGCTACTTCCATAGATGGCTCCCCGATGCAGACGCAACCAGATCTGATCTCCCTGGAACAGCTGCAGGACTGCATGATTACTAGCTGTTTCATGATCAGGAGCCCCATCATTTGCATAGGCTGACACTAGGACCTCTTCATTCTTCATGAGATTCACATACAGGGGAACATTTACAGCTAGTTTCAGCATGTGGAAGATGAAGACATATGTACCATTCACTGGACAGTTGAACCTACCAAGCTGGATATCAAAAGTTTCTCCAAGGTTGTTCAGCAACAGATCAAACACAATTGGCTGGTCTAGAGTTCCAGGGGCCAAGTTAGATGTTCTAGCGGCAGAGAAGGCAACTCTCATCTGCTGCGGGAGGGGGTAGACGTGCACTGGTAGTATGGTAGCAGCTTGGCTCGTCACTGGCATATCAACAGGGGTGATGCTGCGGGAGTCTCCCTGCCCAGAGTCCCCACTGTTAAAGGTTTCATTGTCTCGTTCTGGACTGCTCACCTGAGAGGAATCGCTCCACCCTGCTGTTAAAGATCATTAGCAATGATAAGTAAGTATAACAGAAGGATAAGATTATGCCTGCAGGCATAATCTTAAGCAGCAAGTGTATGGGCTTTGCAAAAAGATTTGTCTTTCAGCTACAGCAAGTTGTCAAAAGACCCCAGTGAGAACAGAATTTTAAAGCTGGCTTACATTCATCACACTTGCATTCAGCAAGCTGGGCCATAGTTTAACTATGGACAATTACTTTTCATACTTTTAAGTAGGAGAGAGTAGTAGCTTGTAATAGTTTTAGCTTTAGTATTTGCCACATACATGTAACAGCATAAAAAAGCATATGCTAACTTCCAAGTGGAGACAAAAATGTAATTTCTGAAAAAAATTGACAAAATTACCGAAAGCCAAGTAGTCATTTAGTCACCTTCAAGATCTGAATTTGCACTTCAAGTTACCTCAATACTGTTCTTCTAGAGTTGCATCCTTAGTAGGTCATATCAACTTATGAGGCTAGAATACTTTAAAAGTCTGAAGAACTAGAATTGCTTTTAAATGTTCTGCATCCCACTCCCCAAAATGAAGCTTTTATCTTTTCAAGTGTCCAAGTTAAAAGGGTCTAGAAAACTTTAATAGATAGATCCAAGAAATTTAAAGCAGTCACACTCAAGTTGCAAACCATTGTTATTTCCACTGGAAAGGAACACCTTGAGATATTCAATAAACTAAGTAAAGTTGCTATGATGTCTTAATGCTAATGATTACATCTCTCAACTGTTAACTCACCACAATCTCATATTTCTTTTAATTCTATTCTGAAGTATATTCTATGAGTCCTCCCTCAGACAGAGAGGGCCTGCTTTATCCTAAAAGTTCCCATGATATGCTATAATTTCACTTTATTCTTCAAAGTAACCATCTACAGTTACTAATCATCTCACTTTTCACCTATAGCAGTGTAAGTCCAGCTTTTTCCAGCACATACAGTAGGATTAAATCATCTTGTTCACAACTTTTCAAAATACATGCTATTCATGCTTCGATTCAAACAGCTAGTCTTATGTATTTCTTTAGGTTTTGTACTCCAGCATGGAAGTACAGAGTAAAGCTGTATTCCCAAACAACTCTTTCTATGAGAAATAGTTTATCATACAAAGTTTCTGGAATCTGATAGCTTACCCAGAATCAGGGGAGACCACGCAATTAAGGGGAGAAGCCAAATGCAACATTGGAACCACCCTGTGTGTGTTTTCCTAGTCAGTTTATTTGTGAAGAAAGTTCAGTAAGGTACCATTGGGTCAGAACTTTGACATGTTAAGACATCAAATTGAGAATAGTGAAATTAAATCTGCTGCTACACAATGCTCTCTAAGAACAATACTTGAGCTTCAATCTAGCTTGGTTAATTTATACCACACTTCATCTGTTTAGTCAGTGATAGTACACTTTTTCTCACTAGTCACAATAACACTCCACTTCATCTACTACAGCCAAGCACATATATGTGCCACTGGCAACCCAATGTTAGCCTTACCTCTTGAATTTGCTCGAGGACCACTAGTTATCCCACCTCGTTTATAGCACTGCTGGTAATTAACATCCTAAAAAGAGAACAGAAGTATTAGGAAGATGGCTATAAGAAAATCTGAAAACAAGTGGGGCTAACAAACAGTATTTTTTCATTGCACAATTTGAACTTTAGAATAGACAATGGTGGAGTTCAGAATTAGGATATAAACAGCCTTATTTATGGAAAATTTACAATAGCTTGTATGAATTTAAAGAGCTATTTCAGTGCTAGTTCTAGCAAGTTAGCTGCTGAACTATACACTCCATTCAGTCCATTGAGCAATACCTTAAATCTCAGTTCTGTTACAAGTCCACAAGTCTGTACAGAAGAATGTATTTCATTTCAAAGCTGAAGACCCTCATCCCAGCAGGAACCTTTGCTTTCTTACACACTGGTTTTTGGATTTTTTTTTGCTAACCACATCCTCAGTCAGTCCATTTAGGAGTTAATTATTTTATACTAGAGAGGCATTGAGTACCAACTTTAAAATCCATAGTAAAATAGACTCATTATACCACACCTTATTTGCCATCTGTTTGCATTTCAGAGATTCCCTTCAGACTAAAATCAACCTGTCATACAGAGATGTTATCTGTCTGAACTGACTTCCTATTTCAACCTGCTGTCTACTGTTCCAAAAAAGTTCTGTCTAGGAAACAAAACTAGCCTCTATCTTGTAAGAAATAGTTCACCCGTTAAGATAATGAAAAGCTACAGTAGTAGAAGACTTGCCTCCTGTACAGTGCTCAAAAGGCTACTGGAAATAAAAGTCAATACTTAACCCTCTGAGAATACGGCATTCCAGCATAATCTCTACCAGGGAACTGCAGCTGGCCGTAGTTGCCATTAGTTATTGAAGGTGAGCCTCTGTAAGCATCAAAACCTGTTCAAATAAAGTTATTATTCACTATCATTCATTGTTTGGTTTACAGTACAAGTCCAGAATACAAGTAGAGCTCCCTTTTGGCACTTATCACATGTATTAAGTTACACAATTCCACATCTATTCTTTAATTCAGAATTTGGAGCAGAGTCTCACTACTCCTATAAAGAATGCATTTCATTAGCTACTCAGAACTACTCACTATGGATGTACCAAAACTACATGTTTAAAACTATTAACATCAGACCTTAACAATTGCCTGTTTGATACTAATGGGACTTCAGAGAACAGCTGAAAAACTTACTGGTTCCAGAGACAGGTTTAACACAGAATTAATAAATACTTTCTTTTGCTATTACAAATGCTTAGCTATTACTGTTACTATAATATTTAGCCTCTTTAGCTATTAGACTAACTACCAAAGAAGAGCTGCAAGCAATTTAGTACCAGACACTACCAAACCCTTAACTGCTGTTAAGTTAGAATTATATAATTCACTGTCTGGTATGTGTTCCTACAGGGCATTGAGCCATCTCAGCCCAATAACTGAAACAACTATCACAGACTAAGTGCCCTTTCACTTCAAAATGGAATAGACCACAGTTTCCAACAACCTTAAATTGGTATCTGCTTAAAGTCAGCTGAAACTTTCTATAGTACTTCAGCTAGCAGCAGGATAGCAACTGATTTGCAGAGACCAAACAATCCCCCTCTTAGAACACTTCAGTTTGTTAATCCAGAAGGGCTCTCCTACCAGGAACTCCACCCCCATCCCCATTTCTGCTGGAATACTAAAGCCAGCAGTGCCAAGCAAAGAGTATCTTGTTTTGGGCAAATACTGCAAGTGGCATCTGAAGAGAAATTACCTGCCCAGAACAGTAGCAAGACAGATGCCAAGAGAAATAAAGGGGGTAAAAAGTTCAGAATGGTAAATGAAATAGCAAGCAGAAGAGTCTATACAATTAAATAATTTAATAACCTATTAGTGTAAGTTTCTACTTTCACAATTCAAAAGGCTACAAAATTGCTCTGCCAGTTCACCTGATACCCAAAGTACAAGGACTACAAATAAAAATCAGAATGAACTTGTTTAAATTCTACAGAGGACCCCCATTCTCTGCACATGGCTCTTAAAGTCCTGTTTTAAGAAGTTTCACATGTAGAACCTAAGTTTAATACCATATTGTGTTAAATCATGTTCTAGTGTTACTACATTAGACTTGTTTTTTTTAAGGCAGTAGTAAATAGACATACCTTTGTATCCACCAGGGGAACGATATGAATTAGCCAGTGACCTTCCACCTCTAGCAGATCCTCTGACAGACCCACGACTGTTAAGGTAAGGCTGAGGGGGTCTGGGAATAACATTAGTCTGTGCTGGATAAAAGGCAAGGCTACCATTGCTAACAGGAACAGCTCCATCAGGTTGATAATTCACTGCTTAAAACAGAAGGCACAGATGAATTCAAAGCTTTTATAAGTGTAATAAGTTACCACACCTAGAAGCAAGGGCAGCATTAGGAAGTTCAGAGACTGATTAAGCTGCTCCAAATATCCTGTTCTTCTGCCCCTTCATTACTTCGAGTGGAGATTCTCCCCTTTGTTCTGTAGAGTGTAATGCTTGTTAAAGGACACTGTAGACAGCCCAGGCTGTCAGTGCAAGCCTCTAATGCATTCAAGATTCAGTTGCATAGGTCAGAACAAGCCTGCTAGCAGCATCATGAAAATAACCAAGCCAGTATAAAAATCAAGTAACATCCAACTAAGAATTTTCACTTAGAACCAACACTGTTCTACTAGCCAGACCCCACTGGTCTATCTGATAAACTAAGTAACCTCAGTGTTGACATCCTTCAAAATGAGACAAACTCAGTCTTATCTAGATAGCAATAAGACAACTGTGGAAAGCTAGATCTTTCGGTTCAGTCTCTTCAACAGACATTCCTACTACATGTTATTAGGCAGTTCAACCCCAAGCAACAGGTATTCAAGAATGCTTTTCACTCACAGGGTGGTTGAATGGTTAGCTTTAAATACAGACCTTGCAACCATGAATGTGTTTCCACAGGACCATGCTTTGTATCCATCCAAAAAGCTTAAAACTGATCCAGAGTGACAGTCTAAACCCCTTTCTGAAGTCTGTGCAGGGCCACTGCACAAAATTAATCAAAAAATCATGATGTTCCATCAAAAAACTGTGTACAAGACTGATCACCTGTAGTCTCAGTGATGAGAAGCATTCAGGCTAAACATGCCTGCCTGACAGCTATACTTATATTGTTCTTTGGAGATTTTAATCTTCATATGTCTCACTGACTCCACAGAGTATCAGTTTATTTATAGTATAATTCCTAGGAAGATTCCTCTGGCATAAAACCAGTAGTTTTATATGACCTTGAGTCACTTGATTAGTCTTATAAATCCAGATCCCTAGTTGTCAGCTTCCTTTCATCCTGGAACCGGTTTCAGGCATATTTAGGGGCTAGTTTCATTTCATATTTAGTGTCAGCTATATAAATTCACCTGGTACAGAATCTGAATGTCAAGCAGGTCAGTTTTGTGTTGAATAAGGCAGCTCAAGACCCCACTTAGAGGTTTAGTATTCCTCAGGTCAAACTGAAAACATATCCCAACTTTCTTATTTAGCATTCAGCAACTCCCAGCACTAGTGCTTACTACCGGAGACCAAATTAATGGTTCCAAATAAGAGTATTCCATCATTGCTTCAATTCCAAGGAAACAATTGTTTGACCAGCAAGTATCACTGCATACTTGAGTTTCCCACCTACTGGGAAATTCAGGCATGTGACACTGTTCACGCAACTAGTATAGAAACTAGTTTGAAGCAGCCTTTCATCCTGCTAGCAGTTTTGAAATTGTTTACATACCATACCATCAACTAGATTAGGGTTGATTAGCACCTGTTAACATTAGGGCTACAATAACAGTATTTATGAATTTCACCGAACTCACAGCACATGGTAATGAATTAAAATATTACTATAACCTGAAGATCTTTAAAGACTACTTGAAATGCAGATAGAAGTACAGTTCTCACCCGAAGACAGAGATTCTTGTGAAAGAGAGGTTTGTTCCGCAACATGAGAAGATTGCAACTGGCATTGAGGAGGAGTCTGTGTACTTGCTGTAGAGAAACTCTGGTTATATCCTGCTGAATATGAAGAATCCTCTTTAGTTTCCTGGTCTTTACGTGGAGGCAGTGGTGCATTCACTTTAAATACCTACAACATATTTCAAGACAAGTGCTTAACACTACCAGCTTAAGTCTCTGCCTAACGCCACCACCCTGCTATGCCATGGTTTAAACCCATACACCTACACCAGTTTCTAGAACACCAACTGTTTCTTAGAAATAATCAAAAGCACTGTACTTCAACCCATCGTTTTCCTTCTCAGTAAGCTTACAGAACTTACTCCTGTTTGTGTAGCTGCTACCCAAGAAACATAGCTTGATTGACTATAGCTACCATATTTGATCAACAGAACAGATACCATACAATAAGCTATTTTCCTTCTATGGGAAATCCACTGTTAAATTCACTGACTACCTGTCCTACAGCTTTTGACCTGAAGCTGAGACAGCCTATAGTGAGAGGAGATATTTACACATGGGAAGAATTTGGGTCCTGGAACCTGATGCAATGCTACTATCCATTCAAGTACCATATTAGGCAGCCTTCACCCCTTTGGTAGATTGAACCTCAACTTTCCTACCTGTTTTAAGTTACCTCAGAGTAAACATGTAGCCTAAGTAAATCTTGTAATTCAAATTTTAATGTTATAGCCTCAGCACTAGAGTGGCATGCAGATAATACTGTTAGTTAAATCTAATCAACCAGAGTTCAATCACTCAGTGACTGTATTGCTTTATAGCCAATAACCCAAAGTTACCAGAATTGATGCTGTCAAGATCAAATAGGAAAGAAGTCTATTCTGAGTAAAAGGATCTAAATTTCACATAAAGAGCTGTCAGCAGTACTGATAGTGAGTCTAGAGGTGTATCTAACCATTTTCCAAAACTATAAACTGTCTGAAGGCAGACCAGGGCAAAACTACAGCTGGATGCAAGGAACAGCTTCACAGCTTGACAATTCTTGTCATTTGCAGAAGCCTCTATAATTAAAATAGGAAATGAACACTTCTTCCAGGGTCAAGAAATCAAATACTGCCTCTAAGAGGGAGCCAGCACAGAAACCCTCATGATACTGAAGTGTTGAATATACATTTTGAACCATTATAAAACACAAATTCTGGGTTTGGTTTTTTTGGTTGTTTGGTTTTTTTTACACTTTACTAGAGGAAGTGATCAAAGTAATCTTCTAAGAAATTTGAGGATGCTGTGCAGTCAGGCTGTCAACACCCACATCCTGGAGTTATTTGTAGCAGGTCATCTAATTTTCCTACAGTGAGGGCTACAGGTGGAATTCTAATAAAGGACTAGGGCTACAGGTAGGATCTGCCCTTAAGCTTCCATAAGCACAATGGCAGCAATAGGATGTTCAGACATCTGAGGACATGTAATCAGATGCTTCCATTACTGTCCCTGTACTACCACTATTTGGCAAGGAACCATCTGACTCCTGGCTACCTACTGAAATCCAATAGCTGTGTTTTCCTGGCAGCAATGGGAATCTAAGCAATGTAGGGAAGAAGAAAACCCTGCACTGCAAAGTTAAAGACTGCTACCACTATAAGAGGAATTAACATCCTAGCAATGTAGTGACAGATGTTTGCCAATTTGACCCAAAAATCTCAAGAGAAATCTTGAACATTTAACATCTCTGAAGACACCACAGCATTAATTCAAGTGAACTTTCAGTAGTACCATTATGATCAAAAGCACTCTGAACACAGACACTAGGTTCAGATATAATCAAAATGACAGACCAAGTCTCCATATTATATCATGACAGATGCTTATCTTACAGACTGGGTCCCCAGACTCTCAATTCCTTGATCACAGCATGCTACTATTTCTCCACTGTCATGAAAAACCACCACCTAGCCACTTAGCATAATTTAAATAGATCCATCTGAGAAAGAATCACCTCCCTACCACCACTAACCTTATTTATAATCTATATCAAAATTCTGTACCTCTGCAGGAAGTTCTACTTGAGCATCTTCTACAAATACAGAAAACCAAGGAGAAAAAGTCACAGTAGTGATTTACTGCAGACCACACCAGAATGTCATAGTTGTTTTACTCATTAATTCCTGTGCTTTGAAAGGCTATTAGCTACCTTCTTCCATCAAATCCTACTACATGTCTCAATACTGCAAGATGCAGATTGTCCAGCAAGTTCTGGAACTGCACTGGTAGATTTGTTGAGATGGAGAATGCCTTTGGAGAATCTCAGTAACATCTTTCTAAGCTTGCTTTTGAGCAAGAACCTTAAATGAAGGTTTCAGAGGACTAAATAAGACCAAGTACAGGGAAGGGAACATTTAACAACTAAATGGAGACCCTTCCTCTGAGTTCCTCTAGGCTTGCACTGCAGATTACCACACAGTAGCAGTGTTCACTAATGTTCTCCAACATTACTGATGATGTATGGCCTGAAAAAAATAGCATCTATTTGCAAGAAACACCACTCATGGTCTGTGTGGACTATTACCTAGACATCTATTTTGACTACTTGTTAGCAAGATAGGATAATGAGCTACACCAGTCTTTATCAAGGACACATTTTCCATGATTCCAGTGGAATGAGTTTAACCCAACTAAAGCAAACACTTTAAAAAGCAGTAAGACAGGTTCAGGCCTCAGGAAGCTTTTAGTCCTAACAACTATATACTTCAGGATTCCCTCTCTCCTCTGCAGTGACCATTATTTGAGACCTATGCATAAAAACAGTTTAAGTACAGCCAACTTTGCCTTGGGACAAAGCTATAAACCTGTTTATTTCAGGTCTGACTTCTCCCTCTTAGTTCCTTGAGGCTACTAAGATATCCCAGTATTAGATTTTGGGACTATACAGAGCAAAACCAGTATATCTGTTCTTAGATGACCTGGTTTAAGTTCAGAAGGCATTGGAGAAGCAGAGTTCTAATCTAGGTTTTTAACATTAAAACATCAAATGACCTATCAAGTTCTGTACTATATCAAAAGGAGTCAGTTCCCCAGTATCAGGACTAAGTTATTGGCATAATTGTCAATTATTCTTCTGTGGCCTCAAGTTGCATACTTACAGTCTGCATAGCCTGAAAGGGAGCTGCTGTTATTGTGACAGAACTGCTGCTTGCTGGAGGAGACTGAAAGCTTTGAGCTGGTGGTACTGGTGACATGGAGGTGCTTGAAGTAGGCAATGGTGACTGTGGCTCACTTGGGAGGGGAATAGTTGCCTGAGGGAAGAACAAATGTAATGAAAGGTCACTTGATAGTTATCAGGCAGTAACAGAAGCAGTTAATTTGTTCTAAAGCCTAGACTGACAGAAGTCAGCAGTTTCTACAGGATGACATTTGGACATAGTACAGCTACAAAATAGCTTTTGCTTACAATTTCAAATCTTGCTGTGCATCCTCAGCAAACAGTACTTCTATTGCAGTCTCTGCTGATTAAGTGAAATGTGCCTATGAGCTACTATACATACCACTCATTGTAATAATTTGACAATAGACATTAGGTATTTTTTCCTACCACTAAGGAAACATAGAATGCCTTCTGCTCCATTTATCACAAGATGATTCTTTAGCTGATATTAAAAGGGACTTCTTTTTCCAAAGGAACTCAGAAAGTTTAGGGGATTTTATTTTTTCCCCCTCCCAATCAATTATGTTTCAGATTAGAAACAATGCTGAGTTGTTCAGACAAAGTATTAACCAGCATTAAGTCTCATCTGTGCAGATGGCAAAATGAAGTGTTGATTTAGAATACCAACATTTATAGGAATCAGAAGTAAAAAAGGAATGTAAGGCTCTAGACACATTTCAGCAACCAATTTATCTTACCTATATTGTGATAGCTTACCTGGGCAATTTCAATCTTTTTAGGTATCAGTGGCTCAGAAATACGTGAACTTGTCTGATACAGTGGCTGGGAAGTATATTTCTCAGTCTCTTGAGAAAGCGATGCTGATGCCTAGAAGAAGGCATACATGCACCTGCTATTACAAGAAGTATTGCAGAAAGCACAAAGTTCTGATAGCTCTATGAAATACCAGTGCATAAGTTGAAACAAGTAGATTATGAAAGACCATGACAAACATTAAGACCAAAGTAAATGTACTAAATCATCTTAACCAAAAGCTTCAAGTAATTAGCTTTGGAGATTCAGACTTAGATTACCCTTCTTACACAACAGGTTGTACAACTAGCCCTGCAAAGTCAGATAATTTTAAGAACTGTATATTGCTTCAAGCAGTTATTCACAGTGAAGTCTGACACACCTGTCTCATTGAATTAAATGCAAAAGGATGTCTGATGCTAGGCTTCTGGTAAGCTCTGTCAAACAAGAGCCAAACTTTGGTTTGCTTTTGCAAAACTTGCATGTTCTATAGTTAGCTCACACTTGTAATGCTAAGTTTAAGAATTGGTTATACTTAGATACATACCCTAGGGCTAAAGACTACCAGTCCCTTTCTCACCATGTATATCATCCCATGTGCATCAGACAGAACTGGTATGCACTTGCATACCAGGAGAGTGCACTGTCACCATGGAGTGTATTCCCTGGCTGTGCTGGGACCAAACAAAGCTTATCTACTGGTTTCCATGAAAAGCAGGACTGGAAAAGACAGACACCACACTTCAAGCCTAAGGAACTAGAGATATGCCGGGCACGAGCAACCCTAATTCCAAACAATAAGTTAGCAAAAAACTCAGAACACTCTACTAAATCAGATGTTCTACATTATAGCATAGCACAAGTCTTCTGGATGCATATTAAACAGCAAAAGTATTTAATCCTTGTCAGCACAAAAAGTCTTATGACACTGCAGAAGTGAGAGAAGGTGTCAAGAACCAGGCCAAAACTGCTGATTCAAGAGGCAGCAAGACTAGAATATCCCTGTCAAGGCTGTTATATTCAACTATATAGTATATTAAGGAATAGAGTAAATGCTACATGCACAGTATACTGATAATACCATGTACATCAGCAAAACATTTAAAAGGCATGAACATTTCCCCATTATAAGCTACATACACTGTATTAGAGAGTCCAACAGGAAAGAGCCAGCTGTGTTTCTGAACACAGCAATATACTCTGCAAGAAGTCTTTAAGACCACGATCTGCATAAATTGAAACACTGCTTTCAGCTCTAAACAATATTTGAATGCTAGTTGAAGATTTAACTGCACATAAACACAGTTAAGAAAGCAAAGTTTGATGTCTTGGCTGAACATCAGAAAGTCAGTTCCCTAGTACTTCTTCAGTCAGTGCTTGAGAGAACACATCTCAGTCTTCGGCTTACAGAGAAGTTTGCTATTTCATGACAATAACCGTCCCAATTTATGCATCCTCTATGTTGTCATTAGAGGGAATATTCTACACTGTAACCAAAGCAAATATTTATGCTGCTCATATGTTCCCACAAGAATATGCACCACACTTTCTAGCCTGCATTCTTCATCCCACACCCTTCCCATTTCAAGGGGCAGACTGGCCACTTTGCACTCACACAGTATTAGGAAGACTCTTCCAACCACCTTCGTGTATTCAAGAATGTAGGCTATACTATTGCTGTCACTTGCATTCTGTCCCTGTATGTTGTTCAAGTATAGTTATTCAGGAGAGGCCCCACCACAGCTTTCTGTTAGGGCTAGTTATCACACAGATCTTTGAATGCCAATGAAGTCCAGGGTATATTACCTGTTGTGTCTGTGGTGTCACCAAGTCTTCAGTTTCAGAGCCAGAAAGAGTCTGATCAGCAGATGCTAGGGAAGTATTTGAACCATGCAGTGTCATGGATGAAGCAGCAGCCTTGCAAAAAGAGATTTCAAAACCTTATCTTAGTTTTCTCCTAAGTGTTTGGTTTCACTGAAACTCACACTGTGGGCATTTCCAAGTAAACCTCAGAATGAGGCAGGAGCTGAAGTGCTTTGAACAGTTAGCTTAACTTTCTTAAGAATTCTCATTAGTGGCAAGGAAACCTATTTAAGAACCAAAGTAGCAAGACCTGCAAGCACAGTAAGTGAATTTAACACGGCTGCCAAAGCTTGAGACACTGTATCTTTGGCATAAGCCAGGATCTCAAAGACAAAGACATGCACTAAGAAAAGCAGCATGTTCCTCTGCACACAGTTATTAGCTAGGATTTGAACCTATGGGTTAAATATTCAAACTATCTCAGCATGTCTTCAACATTTTTTACTTCAAAAAATTTCAAACATTTGTTGCTGCTTTTCAAGCAGAAGAACATCCAACTCTGTCAGCTTTGGAGTGATCTTCGACCTGTAAGCTACTAAGTTACAGGAAATGTGTAACAAAACTACTAACAAGAAGAACAATTAAAAGTACTAACTCTATCCTAGTGAATAACCTATATATCATTCCTTGGCTACAGCTCTGCCTCTTCAGGGCATTCCTAAGCAACTTACTTGGAGGGGCTGTTGAAGAAAATCATTCTGACTTGGCAGTTTCTGTTCTTTTGAAGCTGTAAAAAAAAAAAAGAATGCACTAAGCAACATTTACTTTTAAATTCAAACACTACATATAGTTTCAGTCTGCAGTTCTACTTTTTGAAAACATTTGGTGTATGAAGACACATTGTTTTTAGTGTATACACTGCAAATATTGAGACTTGCATCAGTAAACTACCCCAACTGAAAACTTCAGGTTTTTTGTAAAAGAGGACAGGTATTTAATGATAAAAATATTTCTACCACAAAAGAGATACCCACTTCCCAGATAAAAAAGCAATTAAGTATTTAATAACTGGGTAATTGCATTTTATAGCCCAAGAGCCACCCAGTTTAAGAAGGTCCATTGTAGAAAGTTCCAGTTTTCTAAGAGTAGCTAGGTAACTGCTCTTTATCCTGAGCTTATTCACAGCTTTTGTCTATATACACCACATCTAGACAAGTTTGTTACACAGATAAAGCATGTCAATTCTGCAGCTGGGTTCAGATGCACATGCCAGTCAGTGATTATATAAGGATTCAATTTCCAGGCAGATGCACCAACTTAAGCCACCTCCAGCAACAAATAAGCAGTTAAGTGGCTCAGACTGCCTTTTTTTCCATCATTGGTATTCTTTATAATTTGACAAGCTGTCTTCACCAGGCCTACTGATCTACAGCCCGAGCAAACCCTATAGTGTTTGCAAAATCTTACATACAATTTACACTTATAGTATTACCTACCTACAGGACTACTGGCTGGAGTAACTGAAGGTGGTTGGGATGAACCAATGGCACTTGGTGAAGCTTTATCAAAATCCAGAATGGACTCCTTTTGAAAAAAGATCAGTTGGGAGAAAAAAAATTAAACTCTCGATATACATGAAACACTCATTTGACAAGTTGCTGTTAGCTAATTACAGCTAGATTCATTCATTCAGTGCAAACATGCATTGTTAAAACCATTTTCCCTAAATCAGTAGGAATTGGAGCTTTGTTCTACAACAGCAGAGAAAAACATACTTGCATGAAGTTGTAAGTCCCTTGTATCTGAGTCATCAGATCCTGAAGTTTTTCCCTTCTCAATACTGGATCTTTTGGAAGAGTTGAAGTAGAGCAAAATTCTGCAGCTGGCTGATGTACAGGTTTAGGCACCTAATAAGGAGAAAAGATATTAAATCTAATATTGGAAGCAAGACAAGTTGCCTTATCCAATATACTCCCAGAGCAACCTAGAGGCATCAGACACCATGGGCCAAGGAATTCTGTGCTGTTATTGATATTTCCTGAATCGAGCTTTCACTTGGTTAAAAAAAAAATGAGCTTACTGTTGCCACAACCATTTAAGCCACAGACTCAATTCATTTCAGTTTCTTACAGTCAAATGTACAGAAGACAGCAAGTTGCCTGCATTTGGTGCAAAATTAGGCACCTTCATCTAAGAAAACCCACATATTTAAGTTGAAGGCCCAAACTTAAAAGTCAAAGCTGCATCACTCAGGGTTTAAGACATACTTCCTCCCAGTAGAGCCCATACCAGTAAGTACATATCTTTTATTAGGATGGCATTTCCAGACATTCTGAAGAAACTGCCCCCAAGAGATACATTGCAAGCAGGTTATTCAGGATTAGACCAAAGTTCTTCCACTAACAAGCCAGATACTCTCAATGCACCAGCTCCTGCAGAAAGTATTACATTAAACTTTTCAAAGTTTGGCATGAAAAATACACCTGTGCTTGCACATGGGAGCCTAACTTTGTAGCTAAATAAGGACTTCTGCAGGGCCTTATTACTCCTTGATTGTTTCAAATGGTCCCTTAACAGTTCATCCCAACAGGTTCTCACTTCACTTTAAGAGGGAAGCATTTCATCAGAGAACAGCCAAGTCTAAGGTATCAAAAATCATGATAGTAAACTCCTTAAATAGCAGAAGCCCTGTTATTTAGAGTGACAACAATATTACTGTCTAGATAGTCTAACATGTCTTTTGAAAGCAGCTTGGGGAAGAGGTAGGCTTGTTATAAGTATTTTTAAAACATTTTTTAGTGATTCTCTAAAGCTTTGCTGCTCTTATGTTTGTCTGTAGAGCTAGAGGGAAGCAAATCTGAAGAAATTAAGTAATTGCATTATTTCAACTGGCCCGAATGTTGGGACACAGGAACATGTGAAAGCCTTTACTTTCCTACAGTACAAACATTTGTCTTTCTAGTATGAGGTTACTACTTAAATATACTGTATAGCAGTAGAGTTGAGTATTTGTATGAAGTCACTAGGATACTATATGGCAGAAGGGTATATGTGTCAACATTTAATTGTCACACTAAATTCAAAACAAATTGATGAAATGCTCTTTGTCCAGTTTTAGGACAACAAGCCCCCAAACATTCTTGCATTTCTTCTTCAACAGTTATCTGAAACTAATCACTAGCATTTGGAAGAATTCCAATAGCATGCACAGGGAAGAAGCTTGCAGGGTTTAGTGAGCTTCACAAAGCATAATCCATGTACATGCAGCACATCAGTAACTCTGGAGGACTTCATTTCTAATATCTATGTGGCTCACACAATAGCTACTTGTTGAGTTCCAAGAAGTTATACTGTATTCTAGAGCTAGCATAGTACAAGATGCACTCTATCTTAATTAGAATTTGATGCACAAGCACTACCTTTAACTACTGACCATGCAAGTTTATATTGCTGTAAAGTTTCCAATAACGAACAGGAACTAAAGCTTTTGAGGATCTAAGTGCAGGACAAAAGATACAGTTGAATAAAGTCAAGTCTCAGTGAGTTATAGATTAAGTTACTAGGAATCTGAATCTTCCTGTCCACTTCTAGCCCTCACTGACAAGCAGACTTAATCTTAAAACACTTGCTGTCACAGTAAATCCTTTATGGGTCAAACTGATTAATGCTTCTGTTACCCTCTTCCTCCTCACTGCAGTTTACTAAGACACAAGTACACTACCAAACTGGTTCTGTACGTTTGTAAACAGATAACAGAAGCTTTTCACCTTTGAAGTAACATAACCAGGTCAAGCCTGGCAGTGTGTGAAGCTACTAAGATTGTCCACTAGCTACATAAGTTAGACTTGCACATTAAACACAAACAAGTCAAAGCAGCCTCAAGTGCATGGAAGCAGAAGAGATTGCAGTGTTTCACTTGTGGTTGTAAAGATGATACAATCTTCTGTATGCTTCTACAATTTGTTAGTCTTCATCTCCTTCCCCAGCTCACACTGTGCACTATGCTGGTAGCCTTCTTTACTTCAACTAGAAGAGCAAGCATACAGGGGCACATAAATAATATTAGAGCTTTAAGCCAGGATTGAAATATTGAGACTCTCCATTCTGTAGAAGTTATTTTCTAGCTCCTGCATATATTAAAATACACCAGCCAGAAGTAGTTATAGTGAAGTTACCTCATATTGATTTGCTGTTTTGCTGGTACTTAGGTGTTTAAAACTAGAATATTCAAGTGCAATAGAGAGCATATATGAAAAAGTATCAGGAAGTTAGAGTATTTTCAGTTTTATGCCTTTATAAAAAGATGTTTTGAAAGAAGAGCAAGTACTTGACATCCTTAAGATGGTTTTAAGCCAAGTTTTCTTTCTAGCCCACAGCTAGATACTTTTTCTGGAAGTCATTACAAGCTGGTAGCAGGTTGAGTTTAGTAACCTGTTAGTCCAGCTCCCATCAAAACTTATACATGCTGAGATCACTTCACACTGGTGGTTCAAGCAACATTCAGGTTAGAGTTTAACACAGCACTGGTAAGTTTATTTACACAGCACTGATAACTTTAGGGTCTAATTTGTCATAACAATGTTTCTGAAAGCTAACTTCAATACTACATATACATTCAGCAAAAACTGTTTTGACATATCTCCAGAGAATTGACTAAAAATGGAGTTGAAATACGTAGAATTTGTTTTAGGACCTGTTAAACCATTGCAAATAAACCAGCGTAAAGGCACACTGACCACTTTGGAATTTTACTAGTCGGAGTGCCAATATACCAGGTACTCCTGTTAAAGCTTGAATTGTTTTTAAGAGACTGAAGGTCTACTTACACATAACACTAATCTTACACACTTTCAACCACCTCATATACTAGTAAAACTCCATTCTACAATACAGGACCTCAATTTCTCTTCAGGTGTGTTAGCTGTGGAGTACTAAATGAGCTGGAATGGTGATACCTAAGGTGTAATCACAACAGTGATCACCAGCTGTGCCATGTAGATACACAATTAACATTCACTTTCTACTCAGAGCAGCATTCACAGCATGCATGAATTAAATGGCACTGGATGAAAGCACAAGCCAAACTGGTTTGCTTTCACATAGCAGGCCACAAATTCAGCTCTAACCAAGTTTGCTGGTCCACACATTGCACAAACATTTAAATAGAATAACAGTTTAACAGGCCTGCACATCAGCTCACTCTGCTGTCTCAGGCTCAACTTCCTCAGTATTGTATTTTATGGTACCTTACATTAAATAAGCATATTTTAAGATCTCAAAACCTAGCAGTTTATTAAAAGATCTCAGAGCTCTAACAGTTATTTCAGGGAGTAAACAAAGATTAATTTCAGCTCCAGAAAGCAGCAGCAGTGACATAGGCCTTTTATCTACCATGCCTAGATCCCACACAAGGTCATTTATAGATTCTCCCTGGGAGTGAAATGGATCCAGCTATAGCACTGCACTGACTCTTCTTTCTTCACATAAGCAAAGGCAAGAGAAATTTCATTATCCAAAAACTTTAATATGAATTGTTCTTTACATGTACCTTAAAAGTCAAAGATATCTTTTAAAAAATGATTACAGAAACTAGCTAGGTTGACAGCACGCTATTTTCTACTCATTCAATATACTTTTGATATTAGCATTTGTCAATAGCTACTAAGTAAAAATAAGCCAGCTGATGTTTCACTATGGTCTACGTAAATCAAAGTTTGAATATTTTAAAAATATGCTTTGTTTACTTAATTCAGCAATCCAGCTTAAGCAACCTCACATTCCAACATTTAATTTTGCTGACATGCACACCTGCACATTACTATGAAGATTCCTAGGCAGTTTGCAAGTTTCTCCAACTGACTGCAGACCCTCCTTTTTCCTTACTGCATCAAAGTTTTGTCCACCACTTAAGCTATCCATCTGTCTGTCCTATGTAAAATAAGAGCCCCATCTCATTAGGGAGCATCTTGCATTTAAGCTTTAAGGTAATCTGACACCAGAAATTCCAAGGCTTCTTAAAGTGCTTGAGACTGTTCCAATACTTACATAGTTTCAGTAATACTACACATAGTTGGGTGCACAACACCTACTTGTGCTCAGAGTTACTTAGTGAGGCAACCAGGTTTTGTACCTGTACCACCACCACCAGTGGACACAAAAGTCTATTCAGCTTGAGTGTAGAGATGAAGCAAGCCAAAACACCTTAATCCCATTTTGTAACCCAGTGCTGCATGTTACATACTCTTTTAATTTCGTGTTCAACCTTCTGTTTGCGGTCCCGCCTCTAGGCACAAGAACATCCATTTTTCAGTTATGCCAAGTTACTGACAAGATTTAAGCTTAATCATTTGGTATAATATGGAATGAATTGATTTCTGCTTTTTTGCAGAAACAAGATAGTAGTGCTGACATTGTATATAAGATAATTGCTCAATTCCCCATATTTTCTTCCTGAAGTCTAACTCTAGATTAAACACTGCTCTTAATGGCATAAGATGGTAGACAAAGCAGAGTTCAGTTATTTATTTTTAGAGTTATCAGAATTGTTGCTACCCAAGTACCAGGTGAGAAAGAAGGTAATGTAACCAGAGGCTAGCAGCCTGCTCAGCTGTAAGCCCTGCAATAGCTTCCATTTTACATTTCTAAACCAAACTATGCTATTGTCAGACTCTCCAGGATAGCAGTATGGTTTATGCATTCATCTGGAAATACATATTTAAGCCCCTGTACAGTTGGTATTGCTTGATCTAGATGTTAGATCTCTCTTGAATCAGCAGCTATTTTAATCAAAAGCCTAAAAAATTACTGAAGTGCTATTTGCATGCAGCCACAGACAAAGTATTTGATCCCTGGATGAGTCATACCTGCTTTGTACTGATAACAGTGGACAGAGCCAATAGCTAGGGATGAACTAAGTTAATTCTTCTGTCTTATGCATAAAGCAGTTATTCCAGGCTCAAACACAGCAATACTGTGTTGATGTAAAAAGCAAAGCAGACCATCTTGCTATTCAAATATAAAGTTTAACTGCCAGAATAATTTCCCCCAAGAAAGAATGAAATAGGAATCTAAATATAGGCCTACAAAATGCACCTTATAAAGCCTCTGCAAATAGGTAGCTTTAGTCCAATATACTAGTGTCAAAAGCTTATGACAGGTAATACTACATATGCCAACTCACTTCTTTGGGTTCCATATCAAACTTCTTTGGCCCCATCTGCTCCTTTGGCCCAACACTTGCAGCTCCCCAGGACTTCGGAGGGTTCTGTAACTGCTGTGATGATACTTGCTGCTGCCTGTCAGCTTTTTCCCAAGCCTCTCGAGTCTCCTGCTTCTTTTGTTCTGGCTCCTCCCTAACATGTGCAGCCCAAGCCTTCACAGGCTCCTGCTTCTTTTGCTCTGGCTCTTCCCTAACAGGCATTTCCCATGATTTCACAGGCTCTGGCTTCTTTTGTTCTGGTTGCTCCCTAGTTTGGGTTACCCAAGGCTTTGGAGATTCCCGCTTTTGTTCTGGTTCTTCCTTAACTTTAGTTACCCAAGATTTTTGGGACTCCTGCTTTTTCTGTTCCTGCTCTTCCCTAACTTTTGCTATCCATGGCTTAGGTGATTCCTGTTTCTTCTGGTCCTGTTCTTCCCTAACCTTTGCCACCCAAGGTTTGGGGGACTCCTGCTCCTCTCGGACACGTGCTACCCAGGCCTTTGGAGCTTCTTGCTTCTTCTGTTCTTCCTCCTCAACACGGGTCTCCCAGGGCTTTGTAGACTCACGCTTCTGTTCCTCCTCTTTAACATGAGCTTCCCAAGGCTTTGGAGAATCTGATCTTTTCGGTTCTTGCTGCCTAACACGAGCTTCCCAAGGCTTTAAGGACTCTTGTTTCTGCTTCTGTTCCTGCTCTTCAATATCAACAAGCATTTCCCAGGACTTTGGAGGTTCTTGCCTTCTAGCACATTCAGCTTCCCAAGATTTGGGCTCTTCTGGCTTCTTCTTGACAGAGTATTCTGCTTCAGGCAAATAACGCCTGTTGAGAAACTATATAGACCAGAGAAACTTAATGGCTCCCAAGAAAACATTTTGCTACTACAGTTCAGGTCAGTTAAGTTAAGTCACCCAGATACTGAAAATTTCTGACTAAAAGCAGAGCCTAGACAGTTTAAGCACTAGCCATAGAAACTATGTGGACAGCCATGGCTTTATCCTACAACACTGCAGACTAGCTTTGCTTGGCATGCCACACAAGCATGAAACAGTCCTGAACAGCACAAGTGAAGCATACTTGAGCCGAGTGAATCTATTACCCTTACTCTCAATGTTAACTGATGTTCCTAGGCAGTGACAGTATCAAGTTCAACTGTGATTTTTACAAAGGTAGCTCTCCTCCTAGGCATCTGAAATGCTGTGGCACTATATTAGTAGACATTCTGCTAAGCATAGCAGCACCATTTCACCCAAAATCTTTGACCTAGTAACCACATATAACCCTCAGATTCTCAGATTTAATACCACTGGACTTCTGCAACTCCAGGCTGTGTTTACTGTAAGTCTGAGAGCTCAATGAAGATGAGCTCTGAAGTTCTCCTGAGTTACCACTTTGTCATAAACAGGAAGTAAATATGTGAAGTGAAGAATGTACAAGGCTCACTAGCTCAGATTTTCTTTCTGACAAGTCACCAGAAAAGCTTTACACTCAGGTAAGTGTTCCCAGTAGGTTACAAAAACTTGTTCTAGAGTACACCCTCTAGTGGGATACCTGGGAAACAGGGATTCCAGCATTTTAAGAACCAGTATTTCCACTTACTAAAGGATACCCCTCCCCACCTTTTGAACCAAGTCTAATGGTTTCTACACTATTGCCAGCTGAAGCTTGAGTACTTAACTCAGGAGTCTGAAGGGCTGTTGAAACAGGTCTACACACCCCTGTGCACACAAGTCTGTCTGGGGATCCCTATTTTTTTGACAAATCAGAGCAAGACCTACATCATTCTCAACCACACCAATATCAAGCCTACTGCAGTAAGCTTAGCTTTTAGAGACAGCTTTAGCAGATGTTTTTTCTATCCCATAGTACACAAAAGATCAGTGCATTTCCACTCCAATGGCTGATGCTTTGGTTTATTCAGGAAAGTGCCAGAGCCTTAGAAGTACTATACTGCTTCATGTAATCCTGCCCCATTTATCGCAGAATACCCCAGAGAAGCCACAAATTTGGGGTTAGAAATAGAAATGCAACCAAGTCCTTAATGCTTCCTACATAAAGCAACACTTAAGTTGCTGTTCAGACTCCCTTTTTAAATTTAAAAAAAGGGCTGCAGAAGTACAGTTATGTTTCTGATAAATCACAATACTAAAGGAAAGCAATTAGCAGTGGAGTATCTTACCTCCTGTGGCTGTATTTCAGACTTCATAAGCTCCATAATGGATTCTAGAGAAAGGACGTTAATTTGTTTCAACTGATCAAATACAGAAATGCAGACCAAACAGTAGCAAGTCTTTAATTCTATTTAAATAGTAGTGTCAGTTGCTAAACCAGATATTCTGAAAGCTCAGCTTGTCATTCAACATACTATTTTTTTAGACAAGCTTTTATTTTCTGGTTTGGTTTTACATTCGCAGAAGTTTAGAGTTAAGCAAGAAACATTTTGTAGTATCCATAATTTGTTTATTTTAATATGTAACATTCCCTACACCAGACAATTCTCATATGTTCAACAAGGAGACTTGCTCAGAAGGCAAAAACATTGTATTACTATGAATTAGATTTTTTTCTACAACATTAGCCAGAACAGGGCTGCAAGCCTTCCATGTTCCATTTTGGTTACCATATTGTAAATCAGCTACAGCATAGGATCAGATTTAGCATCAAGCTATGCAAGAAAAAATATCAATGCTCAGTTCAAGCTTATTCCAACATTATGATACAGAAATTGAACACTAATATTCCACCTGGTTCTTTGACAGACTCTCCTTTTGACATCTGTCTTGTTCTCTCAGATTTTCTATTTACTTCTTCTTCCAATTCTTTTACTGGCACAGTGGTGCGAGGAGTCGGAATACTTTCAAAGTAGCCAGAGTCTAGAAGTTTGGATAACAGGTCCTTCATGTGTTTATCTGAAGAGTAAAAGTCCATGAAGTTATGAAAATTTGAAAGTAAGGGGTATTCAGATTACAGATCAAGACTCCTTAATTCCTCCACTTTATATAAATCGCAACTTCTCCAAGTTCAGACATCTTACTGAGTTACAGCAATAAAATGTTTTAGTAAAGTATTTGTTAAACTGCTTTATTACAGCTGAAAACATCTTTGCAATCCAGAGGTAAGACTGCAGCTTTTGTTTAAACACACACAAGCTAAACACCAAGCCACCTGTTCTCCCACATGCTTAGAAAGGGATTTGTTTACCATCTATAAGCTAGCCAGCAATGATACTAAAAGCATGTTGTGCAGACTGTAGCATAGGTAAAGCTAAACAAAGTCACCATGGAACTGCCCTACAAGACCCTCTTCCCAGTGATAGGATAGTAAGTCTCAGTCCTCCTCAGAAGAAAAAGTTATGAACTGCAAAAACAAGCAGGGAGGGAGAAAACAAGATACTGTTCCAGACTGAACATAATCATTTGAAGTTTTGGAAAAGAGTCAATGCTGATATGATTGAAGAAAAACTTAACTGTGTAGTCTGAGACACACTGTCCAGTTTCTTCCTTTATGCAAAAAAGAGACAGTAGCTTGAAGTAGAGAGAAAGACCTCAGAAGTAGCAGTGATACTAGAAATTGTTTTAGAGGAGAAAGAGACAGGGCAGCCTTGAGAATAGGAAGAATACCCAGTGAAAGATCACCCCTACCAGTGACAACCATATGAAAAAGAATTAGTAGCTAGAATACAGATATAAAAAAATTGTCTTCCAAGGCAGCAAATGCTAATAAGTTGTAACAGCTTTATCTGAAGTGTAGCTTGCACACAAAAGGATGGAAGACTGACACTAAAGGGATAGAGATACTGTCAAAGTAGTCAGAAAATTTTATATGATAGCCAAAAAGCTACAAAAGTTTGGAGTCCAAGATAACTAGACAACTATCAATTCATGCCAACAGATACAGGGCCAGCTTGCACTTTGTCCGGAACTGTATGACAAGAGTTAACACTTAGTTGACAGTTCAACTGTCTGTATGTGGAAATTAGAGTACGTTAGTGCTCTGGTCTAACAGTTTCAACATTCTTGTTGATGACAAATGAAAGATTACTGCCACAGAGCCATTACAAGATTGGAGTAAACAGGACAAGCAAGGTCTGTTTGCAGTAGGAAAGACACTACAACTCAAGTAAGGACAGTTTCCTCACAAGCAAGTTCTAAATAAGAACACAGAATGTGTATGTTGGCTTACAACCAGGGGTTTTTGAAACTAAGCCACAGATGGAAGAAAATATGTAGAATCCCACAGATTTTGGTGTGCTTGAAAAGTGAGGACACTTGCAACAGGTCTATGACTGCACTGTGCATGATTAGAGGTCACAGCAAGGCCCACTAATGACTATCCTTAGTATGGTATCCTACACTGTAGTCAGACAACCGGTACGAGCCTAGAATTCTTACAAGAAAATCTTCAGTACTGTAGGACCTCCAGCCTGGGGCCAATGAAGCTTTGTAATACACATCAGTATGCTCAACTACACTCAATTTCATGGCTGGAAACAGTGTTCCAATCTTAACCCATTTGCACATAACTACCCAAAGCACTTCCCACTGCTGGTTCTGTAAGGTATTCATGCATCATTTAAATTACTACCATTTTTCCTCAAAAAGGTCCTAGTACATTGGCAGAAGAGTAAGTCTTTACCTGGAAAAAGAAAGCATGTTGTATTGTTATTGATCTGTACTTAAACAGAACTTAGAACAAACAGCAGTTCATCCTTGGATAACCGAGTTACACACAACACTTGAAAGTGCTTAATTTAGTAGACTTCCATGTATATTCACTGGTTTTAAGATGTTTCAATAGCACACAAATTTCAGATCTCTAAGTTATTTCTCTAGACAAGACACTCACATGTTGTTCCAACCACAGGTTTCTCACTTCCTTCTAGAAGGTCCCAGAAGTAGAGAGATGATTGTTCCATCTGGTCTTCAACACTAAAACAAGTGACAGTTTTACTATGTAGAATCAAAGCCAAGATCAAGAGCTGCAGTATCGCAATACCCCTCACTTTAACACTGAGAAATTTTAGCCTACCAAATAAAGGCTATATACATACAGTGAATCCTAAGCCCATTATCCACTACTGAGTGATTCATCTGTATCTGTTTGTACATGATTGAATCTAGCAAATGTAAATTCTTTTGTTGGTAATTAAGACAGATTAGAGAGCCTAGCACTATCCCACAAGACCATACAGCTGGACTTCATTCCAAGCCAGGATTCCCAGACAGGGAAAAAATTGCTGTTTGATCAGCTGCTCACCTTGTTTATTGGATGCACATGTGTAGGGGCAACCATCAACAGCTCCTGCCACTCTGCTAGTTATTGAGAAACTTTGACATAGGTCCATGATCCATCCACCCACCCCCTCCAAACAATGGATTTTGAAGTCCACCATGATCAAATTTAGTATCCCAAAGGAAAGGATTATGCTTCTTGTGGAAGTGTAATACAATGAGAATAAGATAGAAATAAAGTTATTTCACTGGGATGAGAGGCTCCTATTGTGTAGCTTTTTATAAGCAGCTGTTCCTTAGAAGTTAACTTAAGAGTAAAGATTAGGCAAGTTTAGCATATGACAAGTGATTAGAAGTTTTAGGAACTTCTTTGAATATGAAAATAAGTCTTATCCATGAAGTGTTTCAACTTACACTTGATAACTACTTTTTCCATATTTAAATACAATTCTTACTACACTATCTTAGAGACAGGCTGTCATGCTAAGCATAAACCATCATAGTACAACCATGGTGCCAAGTTAGTACTGACATACATTACATCTGTTGACAACCTGTTACCTTAAAATGTATGACATTTAGAGCAGAGGTATCAAAAACTTCAACTTTTTAAAACTACTTTGAAGCTAGTAGCAAGAGAGCCTCAGGACTACCACCTTACACTCCTTTGGAATAAAGGAGCACATCTGATCATGTGAATGGAATATAGAACAGTTCTCCTGTGTTTACCACACTTTTACTTCATGAACAGTGAGAACTCAGGGAAGCAGCATACCACCAGCCTCCCTACTTATGATGGTATTGGACTATCACCCCTCAATGCCTCGGGGAGACATAAGATGGCAGGGCTTGTATGTAACTTGCACAACCGAGGCTGTAATTACTGTAGCTTTCCTTTAACACTCAGAGCAAGGTAAATCTGCTACATTCCTAGTCTCAGACTAAAGCAAGTGTACTGAATAGCATTTTAGTGTCCCAAACCATCATATTTCAAGATGTGGTAGTGTCAAAGAGGACATTTACTGTAATGAATGAAGGATACCAATTAGACAAAAATATTGTTCTTACCTCAAGTTCTCATTTCTTTCTGGACATGTCAGTTTCGCAAATCTTATGAGGTAGTCTAGTTCTTTAGAAGGCAAGTATATTGCACCATTCACACCACCTTTGAAATCTTTCTGAACATGCTCTTGAGTGAAGTTCTGCAGTACATACTGGACTTGAAGTATTGTACGCAGTTTTTTCTTCTCTGCTTCAAGCTTCAATAGACTCTCTCTTCGCTGAGCCTTCCTCTGTGCTTTCAGCAGCTATTTCAATACATGAATTCAACAGTTAAACACAATGGTTTAGTAACAGGATTCTAGGATAAAACACATCAAGTTCTAGAATTAACCATGCTACATTGATCAAAATAACTAATTTTGGTTAGATAACACAAGCTCCTAACTCTTTAGATACCAAAGATCTTTCAAGCTCCTCCTCTGGAAGAGCTCCCCATTTACCTACTAATTCTCTACACATATAGCTTTTAGTCAAACTGGATACTAGTAGCTCCACTTGTGATATGCTTTTATGATATTTAGATCCTGATTATGCCTGCTATTTGCTTTACTGTAACAGCATTCACAACTGAGTATACAGAATTGATACCAATGCACAAATCCAAGCCTAGCTGACCTTTAACATTTATCACATGGAGATAGTGATGGAGAAGTTCTCAAACTTCTCCTAGCGAGACAACTGCCTCTTCACTTTTGAATACTCCAATTTAAATGATACAGCAGAACCCTACAGTTACTCGTATTTGTTGGCAGAAGACTGAAGCACTCACTAAATAAGCAACAACACAAGTCACAGAACCTACACAGCCCTCATGCATTTGAGAATGGTCTTATTATGCAGCAGAAGCTATCCAAGTAACTGCAGAATTTAAAATGCCTCAGTATGGGGTATCTTAAGTTTCTTTGCAAGACCTATGAAAATTTAGTTTTCTAGAACACACTGTAAAGGATATAAGGATGTTGTTGCCAGAATGGCCCCTAGTGTTCCACTAATGGGTATTGGCTGTAGAATCTGTACAGGTAGAAGTAGAGCCAAGGAAAAAATAAAGTGGGTTAGCCTTTAAATATAGCATAAGTTCAAGAACAAACATGAACTGGTAGAAGTTAATGCTAGATTACTAAAAACATCTACAGAAAGATACACTGGGTCACAAACCTTCATTTCCAGTATTTTATGGGGAGCTACAGAGAGAAGCAATAGGAAGCAATCCACGTTTTGACATTCAGCACAGTAGTTTCTATGTTCAACATACAATTACTGAGGTAACACAAAGCAGCAACACTGTGAAAAGGCTCTTAAATCTCTGCTCACAGTGCTTTGAGAGATTCACAGCACTACCTGGAATTACTACATATACAAGAAAAGCCTCTCTAGCAAAATTGTTTGGGTCTCAGTCAACACCAAGACAAGCCATTTTACCAGTCCTTCAGCATTCTGCAAGAGGCAGAGAAATAATGCCAGAGCAGTGACTAATCATGTTTAGCATCCCCAGCACTACCTTGGATCAGATCTTTTCACAAGGATAGCATTTGCTTGAGCCAAGAGACCAGTTTCTCCAAAGACAAAACACTTGCTTACATAGAAATAATTATGTAGTGCTTTAAACCCTTAATAAAGGCCTAAATAAAGCACTAAACCTGTGACTTGCCATAGAGACAACTACAGCAGAATAAGTGGCAAACTCCACAAGCCTCAGTAGAATTTTACTGAGAGCTGTACTTCTCACTGAAACCAAAGTGATTTAACCCCAGCACTTTCCCTCATTGGAAACATCAAAACATTGTTTGGAATGGACCTTGGGGTGTCACCTAGCCCAGCCTCCAGAACACAGACTACACTGAATCAAGAGCAGATTGCTTAGAGCTTTGTGCAGTCAGGTCTTGAAAAGATCCAAGGACAGATTTTACTACTTCTCTAAACAGCCTGCTCTAGTGCTCAATTATTCTCAGAGTGACCATTTTCCTCCTATCTAGTTGGAACCCACTATTTCAATTTTTGATCTTTCCTTCTCCTACCACATCTCTCAGCAAAAAAGTCTGGCTCCATCCTTTCAGTAATCTCTTTGGTATTTGAAGGCTAATATTGCACCTCCTGCCAAGCCTTCACTTCACCAGGCCCAACAAGGCCACTTCTTCCAGGCTCTCCTCACAGGTCTCATTTTCCAGGCCCCAGCCCTTCAGAGGCCCACCAAGGGACTCACTGAAGTTTAGCTATAGCTTTTGTGTACCAAGTGACCCGAAATAGACACAACTGGTTAACAAGTACCAAACAATCAGTAATCTTTAATCTACTGGTCCTCACTCTAAATCTAGCCTTCATGCTCCAGGGGTACACTTAATTTACTTTGCCTGCTGCCCACAAGGACCTGCATGTCCTTTCCAGTGGAGCTGCTCCCCCACCAGTCTGCACCTATGCAGGGGATGGGTCCAGCTCAGGCACAAGCTACCAGCAAGACAGTTTAACAGTTTCAAACCTAAGTAAACCAAAGTCATTTCAAACACAGATGAGTTCCAATGATTCAATTTACTTAAGCACAAGTTCTTACAGGGGTACACAGTGAATAACCATATTGTGGAGGTCAGTGGTACATGAAATTGTCAACATTTACTCTGCTCTACTCACTAGTCCAGACAGTTTAAGCACATTGCCTCCCCAAGTTCCAAGATAGAAACTTCCTAATATTCTGCAAATTGGCATATAAAAGTAGCCATTAGAAGAGTAGCACAAATTTGGCAGTTACCTCCTGACAATACAGGGAAGAGCATTTTATACTTACATCTTGGCTAAGTCCTGAAAAAGTCTTCTGAAGCTCCTTGGCAAATTCCAAGTTGTGTACTACTTCATCATATTTCTCTACTGCCTCCTACAAAGGAATAGATAAAAATGTATTTTTCATGCTTAAGACTACTGGTTGCATCTCAATCCCCTTGTGCTTAAATTCTCAAAGAGAACTAGTCATTTAGCATGTAATTCTCTGAAATTGTAATTTTTTAAAGATACTATATCTGTAACTGGTACTTTAAATCTAGTTATGAATATCATTTGCCCATGACTGTCTGAGATGCAGTACAAAGCAAATTCACACCACCACACAGATATCCTACAAGTCTGTCTTTATTAGACTTTCCAGGCAACATCTTGTGCAGTACTTGATTGCTGAAACAGAAAAGCCTGGATACCAGTTATTTCATTTTTCTTTTGTTCCCATAGGCTTCAGCAATCAGAGGTAAGCAGCTACTTAAAATCAGACACTGACATGAAAGTTGGAAGGAATACGGGAGACAAACAAGCTCAGCACAAATCTTTAACCCTCATGCTTGGTGGAATGCCTTTACGGATAATGTGTACAAACTTTAGAAAGAAAACAATATGGAAGGCAAGTCATACTTTCAGAAAAGAGTCTTTCAAATTTAGTTTCCACAAATAAAGCAGTGTTCTTATCTTCACTAATAGCTTTAATTGATATTTTACCAGACAGTCTTCAAAAGACTAAAGCAGATTATTAATTGCATTTTGATATACCCTATATTTAATGAGTTCTTCCCCACTAAGGAGTAAGTTCATTTTTCTAAGTCTCCACAGCTCTGAAGATAGCAAGATGCTGTAGTTCAAGACATGCTGCCCATGTCTTCATACCATAAGGCATGCTTGGGAAGTAACAAGTTAAGTTTCAGTTGTTCACATGCACTTTACGCTGTTTGGTTTATGCTTATGACATGATATCAGAAGTTTTTCTAGAATGGGCCCATCAGTTTAATATAAAGCTTTTTCAAAGTAGTGTTAGTGTTAAGTGTTTCATCAGTGCAGTGACAAAAGCTTAATCTGTCCCAATAAGATCTGGGACATGCAAATTCTGTATGTGTTCCTAAGCAACTGGAAAACAAGTTACATGTTCATTTGTTCAATCAGTTTGATTGTTTGGTTACTTGTATTCACTTATTTGTAGTATACTAGACATTACTAGGCCTAAATACTACTCAACACAACAAAGTGTGGGATTTACTGTAAAGCTCTGATCTGGTAGTTTAAGTTGTCCTCACAAAATTTATCAAGCACCTTTTAAGAATTAATTAGCCAGTTCACTTAGCACTTGGGAGAATGACTTCTAAGGCTCTAATGCCCACACATTCGAGGTAGACTCACAATTTAACACCAACAACTTACTATACAGATTGTGCTAATTGTGCTTTTAACAATGCAAATCCCAGAGTAAAACTCCCTACCTGAAAACATCAAGAACAGTTACCACTGCTCTGATGACGAGCTATAACTCAGCCTGAAGGGAAGCAATAGCTTTCCTTTGTCACACCTGTTATTAACATTCATTAACAGCATGCTGGAGGAACAGTACTGAGGAAAGTCTACTCAGCTTGCAAAACAGCACAATATTGCTAGTGAGACCATTTAACTTGCTGGAAGCTCCTAATTTTTGAGACAAATATTTCCTAAAGTAAGGCTAGCATACACAGTAGCTCTGGCAGGCATGCACCACAAGTAATTACAGTTTAATCCAAACTGCTTGCAAACCAAGTTTATCATCAGATGTGCACTTCTTCCTCTGTGAGAAAATTAAAACAACATAGATGATAAAGTTATATTAGAGCTCCACTGTATTATAGGCAGTTAGGTTTCTTCAGGCAAGTGTCCAAACTATTAAGCTCCACACTAGCTTCAATCACCAGGTCCTAGTATTTGTATATACATTGGGAATTTGCATCTGAAAGGCACAAATGCAGTATTTCTATCTTAATCACTGAAACAAGGGTCTTGACTAGATTATTAGTTAAATAATGAGTTGATACATGCTTCTGCAATAGTCATCTGAACACTTTGACTACCACTGGTCAGTTCACTAGCAAGACTGAATTTTCATTCCCCATTTTAGAAACCCAAGATATCCCAGAAACTGGGATAAATATACTAATACTTAAAAAGTTAAGCACAGCTGGGAATACTGAAAGCCAGTAACCAAGTTAGTTGCCATTTTCCAAAGTTAGTGCTGCTAGATACATTTGCTAGAAAAACACCTACAGAATCCTTTACCTCTTTAGTTCCCCACATCTTAATTTCACTTCCACCTAACAGCTTTTCACAGTCTAGGATGTATGCCAAAGATAAATAGCCAAATTTAGAAATAGGTTTAAAACATGTTCAAGACTAATCAAACACAGAATACCGTTCAATAGTCTGTTAGTGGCAGAAGAAAACAGACTGTATGTAACACCTATGATCTAAACACAAAAGATTGCCTGCCTGATTCCAGACTGTTTAGAGAAACCAAAAGGTCATCATCCTACTTCAGACCATCAGATTTAGTTCATTTACTTCTGCTCTTGAGATGGCAAGACACTACATCAGATTTTGTAGTTAAGTGCTAAACAATCATTCACTCCAATAGGTCTACTCTACTTTTAAGTAGCAAGTTATTTCCCCTCTTATCCCATTTATGTCTAGTTCTCATTTACAAATAATTCAGAGTAAGGAAATAGTATTTGCATTCTCCTACTGCTGCACTGTGATAAACCTAACAGTCAATGAAGTATTTTTCCAACTGGTTCATTAGCAGGATCAGCACTACCACTGAAGTGTCAGCGCCCTTTGTCACACAACTGTTCTTTAGCATGTGAAGTACATTTTAAAAATGTGACTCCTAGATGACTACAGCAATAGTAGTCATCTCTGGATTATGTGACACTGCTACTCAGACATGCTTAAGAAGCAATAGCTTTAATGTTACAGAAACTTGGTTTCAGTTCTAGAATCCATTGTAGTCCAAGACAGAAAAAAGCCAGAACCACTGTTTTAACATCAGGCAAGTTTAAGCTAGCTCCACAAAGCAGATCTTGTTGATTAGTGATCTTGCATTCTGGCATTCCAAGTTCTAGCAACCTGAGGTACAAAACAGCCATATTGTTCTAACAGCACTTGAGAGTGCTGGCAACTGCCAGCCATCTAATGGCAGCACTAGAAGGACAAGAAAGCATTCCCAACTAAGTAACTCATAGCTAGCTTCTTGTGTTAGGAAAGCCTTTAGATCCCATGCAAGTTAGACCAGTATCTTCCTTTCTACCAACAGGGACTGTTCATCAGTTATACTGTACTACCTGTAACCAACAGCACTGTGCAGCAAACAGGCAATTTCAAGTAACACCTGTTAATGAAAATATCATGAAGATTAATTAGCTACACCAGAAGTCTTGATGTTTGGGTTCCAACACTGCAATACCATATATGTAAGCTGCATACAGACACCTCATCAAGACGTAAAGGTGCAGGAGCACTGAAGCTGAAAGCCTACAGAGCAAAGATAAACAAGGACCTTCTATTACTTCAGTGCACAATGTGAAGGTTAGAGTAGGAGACAAGGCTTGTGGGCTCACTATTCAGCTTAATTCATCCATTTGGTTTTGTGAAAAAAAATGCCATTGCAAGCCTGCAAGCATTACTCCTGTAAAACTACACCACCACTTCCTTCAGCAACCTATCCCTTCTGACATGTTTGAAGGTTCTGAGGCCATCCACTCCTGCATAAAGCAAACTTACCAACTGGTCTTGATTGAGGGCTTCTCCCTTCTTCAGGCGATCTTTGTAGTCTTCTAGTTTGAGCTGCAGCAAAATACAAAATACATTTTTTATATTGATTTCTATCTAATGTGGAGTATGGGGTACAAGTGAAGTTACATATTCTTTCTGTATTTTAAGTCATTCACATACTGCAACAGAATAGGAATTTCACTACTTCCTCTCATTTTCAGGAGAGAGGAACACAGAAACTTTTGCTATGCCTTTGATTTGGCAATCTCAGTCTCCAGGACTACTTCCCTTTCCTATGTTTGATCTTTCAGTTCTTAGCTGCTACCTTTGTTTCACTGAAGAAATACTAATGCATTGACACTAGATCTTTAAGTGGCTCCAAATAAATCCAGTGTCCTTACTCTAAATTAGGCTTTTTTTAGCTTTTCCAAGTCAATGCTGGAATTTAGTTATTTTATCCTTGAATAATCCTACTTAATTTCCCAGACCATGTCTTTCAAAAAACTGGCTTCAATTATGTCATCAAGATTTTATAGCACTATTTCCTAAGAAAGTGGACTAATGTCTTTAGGGGAGAAATAAGATTTATTTCTAATATACTGAAACAGTCTTTAAAAGCTAATGTAAACTATACAAAACTAAGCTATTTGGAATTACAAGCTTCCTTATGCACACAGAGAAAAGAAAGGGGAGTTCACTGCCATGAAGTTGAATACTATTTCATTTGTGTATCTACCCACATAGTGTTTCTGGCACAGTACCTATAGGAGCCTAGAACTAAGAATACTTTCACTCATTTTAGTAAGTCACACTTTCATATGCTGGTGAGGCCATATTGTCATTCATGTGAAAATCAAAGATACTGAGAAATTCACAACAATAAGCTTCCTTGGACATAATGAGAATACAACACGAAGTTGGTTAATCACACAAAGAAAACATGCTTATCTGACATTATTCAAAATTACAGCATGATCATGACATGAGACAGCAGTAATACTGCATCTCCTGCAGGAGGATTAAGTCCCCTAGCCACATGGCCAGAAGTCTGATCTATTCCCTCTCCTCACCCTAAGACATGACACAAAGCTTTTACTTAAAGAAGCACAACATATTCATACAATTGCTTTACTTGTAATCCTGATCCAGTACTGAAAGCAACAGCACCATTATTTCTTTTATCTTACAGAAAATGGCATTTTCCCAGTTAAAAATCATGCACATAGCCTTCAGTCACCTGCCAATCAACTGAAAGTCTTAAAATGCAAAAGCCTGACTAGCTATAGCCACAATATTTTAGGTGTATCATTACCTCAACTATTCTTAAGACTGTTCTGTCGTCCCCCTCCACCCCAGAAAAAGCACAGTTCAAAGCAAAAGAGCACACTTTGGAGGTTTTCTGTATAAAAGATTTCTAGCAAATAACATTTGTCTATATTTGCATAAATCTGACTTCTGTATTTTAAAGTGAAGGGCATTTCATTATTAAATATAATTTAAAGTTCCAATGAGTCCGAGGAAACACTGTTCTAATTTCCAGTTTTACATACATTTCTACATTCTAATACGAGATGCATGTAATCAAGCTAAGAAATATGCAGATTTCTGCAAGACTATAAACCATCTCCAAGTCAGTTCCAAGTTAGTTCTGACCTGATTCAGTCCATTAGAGAAGCATCCCCAGTTTTGATCAACATTCAGTTACTTTTGCTAACTATTGGGCATGCACAGTAAAGCCAGCAGCTGAGAGCAGGCTTCTAGTTAGCTGCATTCCTGATTCTCTGAAACAATAATGTTATGCTTATACAACACCAAATGCAAGTAGCCTATTTCAGAACAGTAAGAGTAAGGAACACCGTTCTTTACTGTAGAGGGGTTATAAATGATAACAAAAACCCACTAGCAATTCTACATTTAGGTCCTTCCATGGGCTATTTTAAAGAAATCCATGATTACTCTCTATATACACACACAACCTTATTCCAGATATTATAAAATAGGCACCGAGTTTTACAATTAGCAGCTTAAATACGTGCCGTGCCATACCAAAGAAAAACAAGTTACCTTCTTTTTCTCAATGTTCCTGATCTTGTGTTTCAGGCAGATAAGCCCATTATCGATGTAAGTCTCATATGCCTGGGAAGGAGAGGCTGCCGAGTTCAGCGCAGACTGCAGGGGGCTGGAGGGAGGCTGGGTCTCCCCAGACGGGTTCACCTGCTGCTTGGCCGCCTTCATGCTCTTATCCTCACCCTCCTCTGACCGGCCTGAAGGTGATGATGGGCAACGGAAAGGGGCTTGGGAAAGCTGCACCATTGAAATGGATGGAGCTGCAAAGAAACTCCTTTTATTTAGCTCCATCTCTCCCCCCTTCCCCTTTTTAAAGTTACATCTTTTCTTCTCACACATTCAGAACGTGTAGCCACAAAAGCGAGCCTTGGCTAGAATTTATCACAATCTTTCACGCTTCTCCCTGCCCTTTTAAAATATCTGTAGCAGGAATTTCAAAGCAAGGCAAACTTTGTATTGTTCAAGTCTCCCCACCCATCCAGACACCAGAAATCCTTTACATAGGCAGAATTAGCACAGGGGATGATTCCAGAAACCCAATATAGCGTCCATATAAAACTAGGCAGGTCTCCTGCACACATCACCCACAGGGGAAAAAACTGCAAGCAAGCAATTGCAAATCACGCCGCCAGCCTCGCATCCAGGCTGCAGCCTGAATGAAAATTTGGAAGTGGCATGCCCCTCTTCTTAGCCCCATTAAATCAGTTTTACCTCTTCACGACCTTTGCGGCAATCCAACTGAGAATTTAAAACCGAAAAGATTTCAATTGAAAAAGTGAAGACCGGAAAAAAAAAAAAAATCGCTTCATAAAGCAAGCGGCACGCTCAGTTACAACAGCATCATTCTTCATGAGGAACTGCTCTCTGCCTACACCCATCCAAAAGCCGTGCCTGTGCCAGGGCAAGGCACCAGCTTTGATGGGAGGGGCTGGGCTTTAACCTTGAACAGAGAATTTCTCCAAGAGATGCTCCGCCACCCTCATCTTCAGCTACTTACTTACACCTGCTCCCGGGAAGCAATGACACCACATTTCTGCCTCCCCGCCCGCCACGGAGGCCTGCAGCACACGACCCCCGCGGGCACCAGCCGCCCACGGCGAGGGAGGCGAGCGGCCGAGGCGGAGAAAATCCGCATTTCCCCGGGACGCCCCCTCAGCCCCCGCCGCGGCCGCCGCCAGCGGGCAGGGAGGTGCCCCCGCAGCCCACCCCGCCGGCTCCGAGGCCCGCCGAGGGGAGAGCCCGGGGTCAGCCCTTCGTCACGCCCTTGCCGGGGACGCGGAGGAAGCACCTCCCGGGGAGGGCACGGCCGCCGCCGGCCGCCCACCCCGCACGCCTCGCCCCGAGCAGGGCGGCGGAGGAGGGAAAAGAGAGCGGCGGCCGCGGCGGGCTCCTTCCCGCCGGCGCCGCCGTCCCGGCCATTCACCTCCGCCGCCGCTTCCTGCGCCTGCTCCCGCTCCGGCCGCCGGGCTGCGGGGGACCGCGGCCGGCCCGGCCCCGCACCGCCTCGCTCCCGCCTCCCCGCTCACCTCGGTGCCCGCACACGCTCAGGCCCGCCCCGCCGCCCGCCCCCCGCTTAATATAGCGGCCGCGGAAGGGCGGGGCGGGGCGGGGCGGGGCCCGCCGCGGAGGTCACCGCCCGCCTCCCAATCGCAGGCGCCGCCTCACCTGCCCGTCTGCCTTCCCGCTCTGCGCCGCCGCGCCTCACGTGACGCGGGGAGGGGTGGGGACCGTTACTCGGGGCGGGGAGCCGTTCCCGTCAGCGTGTGTGGAGGGGGGGGCGGGGCGGGACGTCTCCCTGTGAAGGTCAGGGTGCCCCACCCGGGGGTCTCTGGGTTCGGGGCCTGAGGCGCCAAGCTGCCGGGGGAGAGCCTTGCGTGGGGGAGAGACCTGAGGGACGGCCCTGGCGGGAGGTGGGGAACGGGGCGTCCTGGCGGAGCGCAGCCTGCCATCGGCTTCGCGGGGAAGGGACGTGTGGTGCGACAGCACCCCGTGCCTCGCTCTGTCCCTGAGGGAGGCCTTCGCGCAGGTCCTCCGTGAAGCCGTGACCCGCTGTCTAGTCACACATCTGCTGTCTGGCGTCGCAGCAGCCTCTCAGAACGGTCGGCCCAGGACGGGCTGGCTTCTCTCTCTCCAGGCAGCCCTGAGAAAAGGGTCTCGTCACCCCAGGGCGAGAGGCAATCCTGGCCTCCACCCCTTCACAACACGGGGCCCAGTCGCACGCTTTCACTGGCGTGGGTTGGGGGGCCGTGGGACAGGAAGGGGTGTTGGTCTGTGCCTGCTTAAACCAGCAGGAGGGTCCCTCTGGGCCAGTACGGAGCCCCTTGAGGAGACTTCAAGGACTGTGGGTCATCTTAGGTAAACAGAAGGTGTGTACGTCCTCTAGAAATGCAACCCAATCATCTAAACACTTGGTAGCTAGTAAAAGCACTTAAGCCCACTGAACATACATAATAATAACAAAAAGACTACTGTTAACCTCCAACAACGGCATCAGTGCTATGCAAGGTATCAATGGTTGGAAGACTAGAGAATACAGACCTGCCAAAGACCAGAGGACTAAGCGGGAATTACGCTTTCTGTGTTTCTCTTTTTGTGGCCATTACCTCAAAAAGCAATAAATAACATAGCAAGTTCAGAGAGATTCTGAAAGTTGTGAAAATAGAGACATTTTGGAAGAGGCAAAAGTGAGTCAGAAAGGGAGGACTGCGAAGAGAGGTTTTACAGAACACAAAAGCTGCTTATGTAGTACGCAGGATGGATGTGAGAACTGGAGAGGAAGGACTCGTACAAAAGAAAGATTGCATTTAAAAGTAAAAACAAGCAAATGATAAGTGATTCAAACAATAAGGAGAGATTCAGCCATATGGAACCACCTGTAGCATCCATGATCTTGCCACTTCTGGTTTAATCACAAGTCTCAAAATACTTTATTTTTCTTAAAGCCCTAGCTCCTAGAATGAGGTCACTTTGTAAGGCTAGTTTTCATGACTGAGAAGAAATGCTAATGAGTAAGATGCAGCTTGTGTCTAGGAGCAGCAACATACACTGAAAGTCCTTCCAGCAGATTTCTGTTCTTTGTGTGGTTTCGTTCAAAGCTAGCACTGATGGGCTAGATCCTTGCAAAGTAATTATAAAATAAATGATCAGTTAATGCATATATTAATAATAAGTCATAATTAATGTGCAGACACCTGGGACTATTCTATAAATCACAATTACAGCTCACAAACTACTTTAAAGTGCACTTTTACAATTAGGAAATTGTATAGAAGAGGAGGAAGTTGAAAAGAAGATTCATACAAGCCAAATCCGTGTTTAAAATCAAAGGATATTTGAACTGCATTTTAAAACAAATACAGAATAACTATTTGAGACTGATGCTGTATACATTTATAGTATATGTGTGGTCTCGACTACTTTAAAGAACGTTATTAATGTGCCAAGGTCAAGCACACCAAAGTTAGGAAATGGCGGGATTAAGCACAGCCTAAATTAATTAGTTTATTGCCATTTTGCAGATCCATTGTGAGATCGTCTTTATGTAGATGATCATAGGTTATCATAGTCTAGCCACACATCAATCATAGCCACTGAGTCCTAGATGTTCAGCATTCCCAACCTGGGGATCTGTGCCTTTTACTCCAGGATCAGAAGGGAATTGCAACTCTAATGGCTGAAGAAGGACACGCTGTTCATTTTTTCATGTTTTACTGATTCTGCTTATCCCCTCCAACTGGGACTGTGCTGATTTTTCCCAGTCCCAGCAGTTTATCCCATTCTCATTTTTCCTGCATTCCTATTTCCACTCCTGAAGCCCAGGCTCAGTCTTTCTACCCAGGTCTGCATGTTGCCCGAGTCACAGGCTCCTCTGAGAAGCGGTATCTCCCTTGCACACAATTCCAACCTTTCGCCCAACCAATTCCAGTTTTCCACATCTGACTCGTCATCCAGCCTACCAAAACCCTTCCTAATCCCAGTGGCATCCAGTGTCAGCCTGCCTCCTTCCAGCTACAGTGGGCCAACCCCCAGCCAGCTATGGTGAAGACTGAGACCAGGTTCCCACTTTCATTCCCTGCCATCCCTTTTATTATTGTATTGTGAAACTCCAGAAGGCAAATGGATGTGTAGAGTAAGATCAGCTCCTTGTTAACTTCAGGAGAGAAAAACATACAGTGAACGTGTTGCAAAGATTATACAGTGATGGACTGGAGAAGCCTGCTTCAGCCATGGAACATCTCTTGGAAAGGAAGGCTGAGGAATTCTGGAACCACCAGGGGAGGAATACATTAGATCTCACAGAGAGGAATATTAGTCAGAATTACACCCAATTTATTGGAACAACCTGGAGGATCATAGGAAATACACCGCTGCAAGGCTATGCTATGCTGCAAGGAGTTTTTTCACGTACATAACCCTGTGGCTACCTGTCTGCTGTTCAGAACTGAAAGCCAAGGAGTCTGGTGAGGAGGAGTCGGGTGCTTCACTCAGTGCCCAGCATTGCCTTACATAAGCTGCTGCACACCACAATGATTTCTAACTTTTGCAAATGCTTCTTGAAGACATAGTTCTCCCTTTACACTCCAGCTCCTTGTCTTCTGTGTTTCCTTCACAGACTCCTACTTTCATTTTCCTTGTATAGAACCTTTTTCTCCTTCCTTTTTACCTCCATGTTCAATCCTGCCTAGCAAACTGGTTCACATTCCTGCTCTTCTTGTGCAACCAGTGCCAGGCACCCTTTCCAATTCCCAGCCAGTTTTGATCTCCTCACTCAGTCCTCACCTCACCAGAATTCTTGATTCTATTAACTCCTTTCCATTCTCCTAATTTTGCTCCCCTTCCCCCCACTTTCTGCATTTTCATCAGACATTTTATTCTTCTATAATGTTCAAGGGAAAGGGAGCCATGAAAGTAGGCAGAAATAGTTACTGTGCCTGGGAGCAGCCATTACAAGCTTAGTCAAATTTCACCTGTGTAGCTCCGGGCCAAACGGAGTATGTTTAATTAAAGCACGTGTTAACACCTATAAGATCTGTGAGGGAACAGAGTTATGCTCGCTGGCAGAAGCATCTTTGGAGAATTTACAAGTTCAGCTGAAAGAGTTCTCTGTGGAATATGTGCCGACTGCCTGCATATATGCATACTGCACAAAAGCCACTCCTTGACAGCAAAGTTGAAATTCCTGTTCCCAGGCTGCAGGTTTCTGGAATTTCAGTGAAAATGCAGAAGGGACCCCGTGAACTGCTTGTTTTTTCAGTCCCATTCTTGAAAATGTCTAACCCAGTGGGTCTCAACTCAGTTTGAGGCAGACGCCTAGAATGAAAGAGTTCATCTGGAACTGAAAAAGCTGTTGAAGCAAAAGCAAATTAAAAAAATATATGGGGAAGTGTTGGGCAACTTTAGTAATAAGAGGGGCTGGCCAGCTGAGGAGAAAGATGTTGCGGTCCCAGCAGTGCAAGCAGCAGCACCTGCTTCTGTTAGTTTCTCTGTCCTTGCTTAGGACCTTGTCAAGCCTCAGATGCAAAAGGAGAAACATTGCAGAGCAGGCATTCATATGGGATTTCTTTTTGTGTGTGTGTGCGTGAGTGAAAATTTCAAAAAAAACTGACTGATTTCCAAGGGTGAGATTAAAGGGAATGTTTGCCCATAAATACTTTTTAATAGGGACTGGCACATGAAAGTGGTTTTGTTATGTCAGAAGCATTTCTTTCATTGACGCTATGAAAAAAGTTTGCCTACTCATAAGTGTTGGAAGTTGCAACTCACACCTGTTCTGGTTAGGGTTTTTGGCAGCTAAACTCTCTCCAGAGTTTACGTGCAGAGAACATGCAGACTGTAAGGCTTTGCATGGCCACTGCACTCTGCTGTGAGGACCGCCCTCATTTTCAGGACGGGAATCATACTTCTACGTTTTCTGTGTTTCTGCTACTGAGCACATGGCTGAGAAGATGCTTAACTTGGATGCAGAGGAGATAAAAGGGAGGAAGATAATATATGGGACAGAAGAGTAGTCTGAGTGATAGACTATTGGGGAAACCTTGGAAATTCGATGTTAAAATATTAGTAAGTTTGTAAAATTAGGCACTGAAAAGTTAGAAAATAGTAGAAGTAAATTTTCCTTTGAAACCAATATTCACTCAGTTCATTTTACGTATCTGTTGGCATTTTGATAAGTTGATAAATTAACACATTTAGAGTGTTATTTTATTCCATGAAACCCCTCCCTTCCCCCTCTTTTGTTCTGTGCCTGGCATGGATGTGGCCTTAGAACAAAACTCAATTGTGCATTAAAACAGTTGATGAGTTTGGGACTCATACCTAGTTTTTGTAGGATTTAGAAGACTTACAGTGAATGAGCAAAATAGCCAAGGGAAAAAATTTCTCATGGATAACGCAAGTGAACACTGACCTTTAAGCTAAATTTATCCCTATCTCTGCTACAAACTTCTGAAGAACTTTACACGGATATGATCTTCATTTTCTAGACAGCTTAGGATCTGGTTGTAGATACAGAGCATTCACAGCTGCAACTGGCATAAACAAGGGAGATGCTTTGAGCATAATATAGTCTTTTGCATACGACGTATTCTGGAGAATGAGGCATTATATGTCTCCAATTACACACTCAAAGTTAGTAGCGGCTGTGACTTTTGGCTGTAGAAAAGGGGGATAATCCCACCTCCACCATCCACAGGAATGCTGATAAAAATCTGCCCAGTGTATTTCCCCATTCAAAACCAATGCTGTTTCCAAAACTGACCTTTATTATTTAGTTTTGGTAGTCTGTGGAAAAAATGCTTTCTTTTTCCTAAAGGTAAAGGAGCGTTCTGTCGTAGGAAGAGTTTATTACTAATAGGAACCGTAGAACTGCACATGCTCACCGTTCTGCACAGGGATTAACTCCATGATACTGTGAGTCAGGTATGCTGCCCTCATCTGCTCCTCTGGCAGAGCCCAGGTAGTCGGATGCTTCTTTGCTTCCCAAGAAGTAGCTATATATTGCTCAGTCACTCTGTTCTTCCATCACAGCCCTGAAGAGCCCTTCGATGCTGCAGACGTCCATTAAAATATTATTCTGTTCTGTTGTATTTCTCTGTTAGAGCACTTCCGTGCTATGGTTTTTGTCTCCATTAAAGTAGCTTCCCAATTGTTTTTTTAAAACCTTTCTCAAACATCTGGGGTCCTTCTTTTTCAGAGTTCTGAGTTCTTATGCAAACACATTTTCTTCTCACAGAATTTGATTTGCTTGCTTGTCCACTGACTCAGCTGCAGGATCCTTAATCACTGACAGCTCCAGTCTCTGTGTAGCAGAGGATCTCCTGGAATCTCACAAGCATCAATCTCTGGCTGGGTGTACCATTATGACCATGGTGTCAAATAGGTCTTAAAAAGGTAACAGCCTGACTTGGTTGTTTTCTTTATCCAGTTGGTCATCTTAGGTATGGTTTAGATAGTAAAGATTTGGACAGCTTAGAAGCTTTCATGCCTTTCATCTATGACCAATAACCCTAACTCCTCCAGAGAAGCTAATGGATTTTTATTATTTGCAGGGAAATACTAATGACAAATTTAATTCTGTCTTACTGCCACCTGAACAACTTTGATCTCAAGCTTTCAGGTGGACCTGTAGAAAATACTTTCACTTGGGTTTCCCTTTGAATCTTATTATGTCACAGCTGCATTCTAGGACTAATTAATTTTAAAGTCTGATTTCAGACCATGGCAGACTATCTCTCCAATCTGGTACCTTTCTCTGCATCATTACCCAATATGTTGTGAGGAAAGAAAAAAATAGGTCCCACTTGCTGACTTTTTCTCATTAGAAGGAAAGGATGGGTGGCAGACAAATTGGCATTCCAGAAATCTGTCTGTGACCTGAACTCAGGACTCAATTTGTATAGCTTCATTTTTTTTCTTCTGCAAGTTCTGAGCAATTTCATATGCAAAACGTTATGCACCTGTATGTAATTGAATAAAAAGAAGGGCAGAATTTGGCAACTTCACAAAGTGCTATTATGAGATTCAGTCAGGAGAAAAAAACCCACCCAAAATGATTAGGGAACAAAGCTTGAAGACTGTAGAGATTTTTATTATCAGTTAGCATATTTAATTAATCTGTGTTTCTGTAAAAATTAAAAATTTACATGAAATATGATATTTATGTGGGGAAGATGTTAACAGAAGTTTAAAATGCACAGTAAATAGAAATTATAGAAAAAAATAAAAACAAAGCAGAGACCCAAAACAGCCTTCTGATAGCTTTATTAAAGTGGAGAGGTGTTTTCTAAAAACATACATGAGTATGCCTAATTTTATGTTGCCCATCGTCTTACAAAATAAAACAATATTGATCACATGAATGCAAATAAACACAAGTTTAAGTATTTATAGGGTAGGGCCTCTGTTTCTTGAAGACCTTCAATCACTCCTTGTAGAATTCAAAGTATTAAAACCAATTTTGATTGTAGTCCTTCATCTTCCTACCTTTTAAGAAAATCCAGGCTGTTTATTAATTTGTATTCTAAAAAGAGCTTACATTTTTCTATTTTAACCGTGATTTTCTTAGACTCACCAGCAAATAAATTGCTCATAAATCTATCAATATCTTTTAAAAAATAGAAATTGATTTTTATCAGAAATAGAGAGATTGTTGACAATTTAAAAAAGGGCTGAAACCACCCCAACAATTTCATAAAGCTCTTAGCTAGCAGGGTGCATTTATCCAGGGATCCTGACAACTTGGGTCTTAATATTTTTTATGCTATTGAAATGAATTAAATATTGGACATTGTTTTAATCATCTGCCTCACCTAACTCCCATTTTCATTTACTCTCAATATTTGTTAGGAACAGTAGTTCAAATACTCCCTCTTAAAATGTCTGCATAGAAACTAATCTGGTTTTCTCTTACCTTATTAGATTTTGCCACATGAAGCAAGTTTTCACTTGGAACAATTTGATTAAGTACTTTGCATTTTTATATGGGCCATGTTGGTATGACTGCAACCATTCACACAAGTGTCAGAACATGGCAGCCTGGAGCCACAGGGAGTATAAGCTGCAGTTAGCCTGCAAATTATTTTTTGTTCAGGACCCTAATTAAACATGTACACAAACCCGTGCTTAACTTTGAGCATTTGACTAATCCCGCTGACTTCATTTAGACAATATACTCTACAAATTTCATTTTTATTAAAAATTCATATTGAAAAGCATGGGGGTTTTTTGCATTTGCTGTTTTTCCTGCTCACAAGAATTGTGATCTTAATGGGACGGTTCACCTTCTTAAAGAGGAGCAGTAAGTGCTTCCTTGAGATAAAGATCTTGACAGCTTTCCAGTACAGTATTTGTATGTTAATGAAAAAGTGACATGAAAGAACTTTACTTAAAGTGTTTATGAATAATTGTTTACTCTGTATTATTCATATAATTCAAATACATAAGTATTATTATGTTTTAAAAGTTAGGAATACTGCTCAGTTCAGAGGTCCTGTTTGAAAAAAAAGGAAAACAAAACCCAAGTGTTTCTGCAGCACTTTGAACATGCAGAAATGTAGTTACAAAAAAGCAATGAATAATGTTGTTAAAAGCATACCACTGTTATACCTCCTAGAGCCAATGGAATATGAGAAGTGTTTTCTGGTAAGAAAAAACAGAGCCAGCTCTGAAGCTTGCCAGAGCATAGGAGAATAGTTTCTCTAAACTGTTTACAATTTTTCTGGTTTTCAACCAACTGTACGCTAGCACAACTGAAGAAGAAAACCTGTGAAATAATCAAGAGCCTTCAGCCTCCAGTCAAGTTAATGGCAGCGGAGTGTTTTCAGATCCTCAGAAAAGCAGACCAGTATTATACTCCTGCACCACTACCACTGCTGATAAGAAAACAAAGAGCCAGGGGTGAGGATGGGAGAGAGACAGAGATTTAGTGACCATCCTACAGCTTGGAAGGAAAACTATAAAAACGACAACAAAGCACAACCTTGCAATCTTCTCTTACAGTAAGGCTGAAAGGCAGCACGAACAGATGTGGTTATCTTCACGTTTCAGTCTGTTGTGGTTTCAGCCCAGCCGGCAACGAAGCACCAGGAAGCCGCTCGCTCACTCCTCCCCCTTGGTGGGATGAGGAGAAAATATAAAGAAACACTCGTGGGTCGAGACAAGGACACGGAGGGATCACTCGCCACTTATGGTCTCGGGCGAAAGACTTGGGGAAAAAACAAAATCAGTTGAATTTACAAATCAAAATGCGGATAATGGGAACTAAACCCAAATCTTAAAACACGCTCCCTCCACCCCTCCCTTCTTCCCAGGCTTAACTTCGCTCCCAAATTCTCTACCTCCTCCCTTCTGAGGTAGGCAGTTGCACGCACCAGGGCAGAGGCTGGCTGTACCCCAGCACAGCTGCCTGACTGGTGAGCGGATCGATCTCAGATGCAGAACCAGGATCCAGTCCGGCTTAAGACCCCTCAAGTCCCCAGGGGTCGGCAGGCCTCCTGGTAGCCCTAGACCGAGCAGACCACTCCGTAGCTAAAGGCTTCCACTTCCAGAAATGCTGAGCCACCTGCAGCTCCCTCTGACGTCCGCGGTAACCAGAAATGCTCCACCACTCTGAAAGTAAAACCAAAAGCCCCTGGGTCTGTAAATATTTGCTCACAGGTGTATCTTTACCTACATAAGTAAACCTGCAAGACAGCATCCAGCCTTCACTGAAGCCATTGGAAACATTGCCATGGGCTTCTCAGAGGTCAGTATTTTGCCCCTCACCTCCACTAGGCTTCTCGTGTATTGAGCGCAGGCCTAAATTTGACTTACATGCTCACAAAAAACCCCAACTGAATATTTGGATAAATTTTATGAGGCAGATTTTAAATTAAAAACCTCCACATTCTCCCTTACCTTGCCTTAATGCCTACCTGTCCTGGTTTCAGCTGGGATAGAGTTAACTGTCTTCCTAGTAGCTGGTACGGTGCTATGTTTTGAGTTCAGTATGAGAAGAATGTTGATAACACACTGGTGTTTTCAGTTGTTGCTCAGTAGTGTTTAGACTATAGTCAAGGATTTTTCAGCTTCTCATGCCCAGCCAGCGAGAAAGCTGGAGGGGCACAAGAAGTTGGCACAGGACACAACCAGGGCACCTGACCCAAACTGGCTAAAGGGGGTATTCCATACCAGGTGATGTCATGTCCAGTATATAAACAGTGGGGAGTGGGGGTGGGGAATCACCGCTCGGGGACTGGCTGGGTGTTGGTCGGCAGGTGGTGAGCAATTGCACTGTGCATCACTTGTACATTCCAATCCTTTTATTATTACTGTTGTCATTTTACTAGTGTTATCATTATCAGTTTCTTCTTTTCTGTTCTATTAAACTGTTCTTATCTCAACCCACAAGTTTTACTTCTTTTCCTGATTTTCTCCCCTATCCCATTGGTTGGGGGGGCGGAGTGACGGAGTGAGTGAGCAGCTGCGTGGTGCTTAGTTGCTGGCTGGGGTTAAACCACAACACTACCCGTGATGCTGCTGTTAGTTTCACACTGCCAAAGGTTTACTAGTTTCAGCTTTGCATTTTAGTTTGCTCCTGCCGAAAGTTTATTTTGCTGTGTAGTTCAAGTACATGTACCATTACAGAAAGGTCCCTAAAATGGTGTCTGACTGCAGTTAGGTGGAAATTTCTGCTCTGTGCAGAGAAACAGAATAGAGACACATACAGTAAAAACTCAGAGGATCTTAAAAATCCATTAGAAACTGCATTACTCACCTGGATTTTATAAAAAAGATACTCAGATATGATGGCCATATGAAATGCCAATATAATTTATAACTGTTCTTTTTTTAAAAAATTTATTTGTCTTACTTCAGTGGCTCACAGGCTGAGTCTCAGTCTCTCTTACTTAATAGCTGTGGGTTTTTTCTCAAATGTCACAGGGGATCCACAGACCTGGCACGTCCCCAAGTATAAAAGGGCTCCATACAGGGCAATACAGTACTGCTCAGCTCCTCTTCTACTCTTTGCTTTACATGGTGGGATGTAGCAGAGAAAACCCAACATGCCAAACCCTCACAGTTAGGAATGACCCTCAGGGTGAAAACTAAATTATTTGCCTAAATTTCCAATCCAACTTAAGGAAAATCTTTTTACAAAACTCCCCCCAGCCCAGCCCCAGCCTCACAGCAAATGACCTTTCTCACAGCTAATCAAGATAAGATTATTTACAGATTCTATATACAGATTTCAAGTAGAAAAATTATAGCAGTTTAGTGGGCTACAAAACATTTCTAACCTTTTTTTTTTCTCATGTTTAGCTGATGTTACTGTTGCAATTAGGAACACCATTCAAGCCTGCAGGTGCAGTTGAACAGAACTTTACATGGGAACTTCCCTTGAAAATTGGCATCAAGGATAAAAAAATTATGTAAAGTAGCAGACTGAATTTTAGCAAATTGACCGGATGCCTTCTCAGCCTTCCAAACAGCCTGCCCCTCCAAATATACAGAGGAAGAAGTTGCTATTCTTTTACATTACAATCATCAGAAGAGGAACATGGGCTTCACTCGGTGTGTGTGGAGGGGGGAGCTACTCACATTTGGTAGATTGACAAGAAACGGGAGTATTTCTGAGTAGATGCGTTTTATGTGATTACTATGTTGCCAGTCCAGCAAAGCATGGAATTAAGTGCACAAGAAATTCATTAACTCCAATTTAATTTTAAACACCTTTTTTGTGAATTTTTAGTTTCTTTAGAGTTTTTTAAAGTATACTGGTTATCTAATAAATGGTTTGTTAGGCTCACGTTAATCGTTCCAGCAAATCCTGTAAGCGCAGCATTCAGACAGAGCTCAGTTAATTTTGTCTAGCACCTTTTATGGGAATCTCATGGCTATCCAGAAGTTTCCCACCCTGGGAGAGAACGCTTGTGGTGACGGATAGCATCCTGATGAGGGAGGGAAGTGAAACATTTTTTTTTAATCATCTGTTGATTAGTTTCATCATGTTTCCTTTTCTATTCATCCTCCAAATATTCTGTTGTCCTTAGGGGGTAACACCTGTGTCCAACATTTTTTCATTGACGCTTCTTCTTTCTAATAGCCTCAGGCTACCTGCCTCCCTTCTTCATCAGATAATTACACAATATGAAGTGTGCAGCATGCAGCTGAAGTGTTGCGAAGGAAAGGATGTCTTGAACTCATTATTTGGAGAGATATGTAACAACTGTTTGTGATGCTGTTGGAATAACATATGAAATAAATTAAGTGGAACTGACTTTGCCATTTTGCATATGATAATGGAGAGTTTAAAAGCAATGTCTTAAAAAATTATGAAGTTGATTGAAATTATTATACATTTATTTTCTACCTCATACCTTAATAAGAGAGTTGTGACAGTGATTTCTAAATAGATAATAGAGAACAGTGAACTAACACACATGCTTTAAAACCATGATTTGAAAATTTCCCACTTTGTTGCATAGTCATGAGGCCTGTTACTTGCACATTTAATTTCCCTTGAATACTTTTAGCCCAGTGAATGATTACAATTATTAAAATAATGTACTGAAGACTGAATCTTTTTTCATTTTTAATGCTATCTACATGCTAAGGCAGGTAGAAGCGATGACGAATGTGTGGGGTTTTTTAAAGCCAAACATTTTATTTATTCTGTTGGGCATAAGTTTTCAACTAATTTGAAAATTTAGATGAACCTACAGCTTCCAACAGATGACAGAAAGACAGTCCTAAAAACAGAAATCTCATTTTGCCTTGTGTTGGGTTGCTCACAACAACCAATGTATTTAAAAGGGCTATAGCTGAAAGTATGTGGTAGTGGTCAGCTAACACCCACAATTAATTTGTATGTTTGTTTTATTGTGGGTTGGTTTTTTTCAATTTAAAAAACCCCAAGCTTTTACAAAACCTTAAATAAAAAACAAATTTTGAAATTAGGTAGAAGTGCCAAGGGTTCCAGAGGATCTCAAGTACTGGATAATCCTTTACTATTTAATCTCACACTACTGCCAATAGCCCTTACTGACAAGCCATTTTACTTATGTCGATTTTAAGACATTTCCATAAATATTTTAAAGCTCCGAGCTAGACAGCTCTAATTCTGCAGATATTTAGAACTGGGTATGTGGCCTGATCCATCCCCCAAATGGTTACACATGGAGGCTATGATGTTTCCAGATACAAGTTCTAAATTTGGTAGCTTTGAAGGTACTTCTTGTAACAAGCAAAACACCGGAAAAGACAGAGCAGAAATGACAGTACAGCATCAGTCAGTCCTGTGATTACCAAGCCAGAACTGGGATGGGTCCTTCTGCGCGTGCTGCCATCACCAGCTTTCCTCTCCCACAGCCTTCTCCCTCAGTGGCCTCACCTCCGGCAGATAAACCGTGACAAATAGCTTGTAACAAGCTTGTAATGACTTCCTAGACAGTAACATCTCAAACAATTAATCTGTTCACCAATGCACATGCACCTAAGCCCTAACCAAGTTGTAAAAGTAAAAAAGAAAGAGTTATAGTGGACAACCCACCGAGTACCTGCTTTCTGTGTTACGGTGCGCTTTGTTTGTTTGCATGGATGTTGTTTATGGTTAAGTGGTTTAAGACAAACTGAAATAACTCATTCTTGTAACACAGCAAGAATGCCCTTTCAGTGGGAAATGTGATATTGTTATAACTCTATTGTAATTTTAGATATATTATCCTAATCCTTGAATAACTCATGCTCTCTGACAGAGATGCAATCAAGGGCAAAGGAACTAATGAGGAAAGAGAAGAGAAAGTGTGAAGTTGGAGGGCAGCTTTAAAGTTAGCAAGGGCCCTGGGTAAACTCCCCATCCTGTGCACGTATGCATAAAACTTAGACTATTGCTGCATTGCAACAGTGGGCCCTGCGCACATAAACACTGATTTACTATCTGTAAATTTTACATGTACATTTACAGCCACTTTAAAGGCCATTTATGTTGTCAGTACAGAGTATTGTGACCTGAGTGCAAACAGAAATCAGATTCTTGGCCTTTCTTAACTTTTGCAATAGCTACTCTTCTTCAAAGACTATAAAATGAGAAAAGAACGTGAAACAGAAAGAAACAATTTTCACTTTGTTCCAGTTGAGACAAGAGCAGAGGTGACAGCATAATTTTTGAACTCTCTTCTCACTAGGTTTGGCCAATAACTTGGCAGTACCTGGCCAAACCACTCTAAGCAAGGAGGCAGGCAATAAATTACACAGTTTAAAATACCATCCATTCTCATTACAGAATATAGAGCTGGGAGGGGACCCGTCCTGGGTCACGGAGTGGGTTCCCCTGCAGCCACAGGCAGCCAGAAAGCATAATCCCTCATACAAACACTGCCCTTTTATTTTGGCCAACTCATAGGTACATAATCTCCAGGTTAGAAAGCAAAGATAAATCTACCTCATGGTTCACAGCTTGCAGACATTGCTGCTTTTAACCTTAAATTAGAGCGATGTAGGAAACAATAAAGAAATAACATGAAAGGGAGAGACTTGACTTCCCTGAGATTTTTGTATTAGAAAATCAAACCTAATCTAACTACATATCGGACTGCCAGAATCATCTTCCAAACTCCATGGCAGAAATTTTACCTCCATAACTTCTCCCTTGCCCCTCAAAGCCTGCAAGAGTCTGAATTACGCTTTCCTGCATGGACACGAAATCATTCCTATTTAATTTTAGTTTCTTTTCCGTTTTCCTTGCAGGTAAAAATGGGTCCGAGGAATCTACACAGGTCACTATCGATGGGAGATTTTGCTCACGGGAGGACATGTGGGAAGGCAGCTCTCTCGGTGCTGTTACCCCAACGGATCTCTGCCTGGCTGCATGCCTTCGCCGGCAGCCTTCTGCAGCGCACAAACTTCCCATCTAAGCCTCAGAGCCGTACATCGTGTTGCACAGAGCACTATTCACATAGGCACAAACAATAGCTGAGGGTTAGCTTGTATAAACGATGAGAGGTGATGCAGAGGGGATGGGCTCTTCACTCACCCGCCTTCAAAAGGGGAGAAAGTGCCTGCCTAGCAAACAGCCTGTCTCACATGGGAAGCTGGTCATACAGATGAGGCGAAGCTCCTGCTTCCTGTCTGCTGACAGAGGCCTTCCAGAAGCAAAAGAGACAACAGATGGTTACTGTGTGCTAACACCACCGAAAATCTGTTCAGGTCCCGATATTTCTCAGCATTCCTTTTATTCCACACTCTCACGTATGGCCACACTCTCTCAGACCTTTCCTAAAAGGCACATCCCTCGCCTGCAATAGGAACCTGCATTATACTAACGCTACAGGTTACATTTAGAAAACTCAGCTTTTCCTTCACTTAGAAAACTTACTCTTTTCTGTTTCTTCCTTAAAAGCCACGTTTCCTCAGTCTTCCTGTATTTAAATCCACTTGGATACTGTCTGTTCCCATTTTCCATTTGATCTTTGTCTTCAACATTCAACACCTATCCGGACTCCCATCCACTCCCAAAGGTGCAGAGTCAGCAACAAAACCAGTATGATTAGCTATCGCTCAGACTTCAAAACCGTGTCCAACAGGTGAGACAGAAATGGCAGAAACATTAAAAGAGACCAAGTTGAGTGAGAAAGAGATAAAGGGGGGGTGACCAGACTAAGAAGGTGATGTTACTTAGGGGAGCCAGTACGTAACATGATTAGATTTTACTCAGTTTTTTCTTTCTAGTATACCTTGACCTCTGTTCATAACTATTTTAAAATTTCTAGAAGCTCTGTAACTTTTGAAGACTAAAAGTAACAGAAAACGGAGCAAAGGGGTTTATAGTCCTGTTTTATTTCAATCCACCGTAAAGGAGGACAATAAATCTGCTGCCCCTTCAGGACATGAAGTAGCACGTTAACTCCAGTAGTCTCTACGCTACAGCAGCTTCAGGAACAATTGTTTCTGCCGTCTCGTTTCCTCCCCTGGCATTTCTGTCCCTTTGGCTGCTTCATCAGGAGCCCGTGGACTGGCTGCGTGGCACTTGGGGCACATACGGCACTGCTGCACCCCCCCTGAAGCGTGCACACATATAGCACACTCCCACGGGTATACCTGGTCACACCGATGCACCTGCCATCCACACAGCAGCCATCCCGTCCAGCACTGCATCGCAACCCCTGCCAAGTCCCCCAGTGCAGTTCTTTGGCACAGTCTCCTAACCCCCAGGGGTGTAAAGGGATCGGACCGTGGGGATTTTGATAAATCAGACACAAAAAGGATGGTGCATTCATTGTTAATTATTTACATAGCTCTAATTAGCTCCTCGTGAACTCACCCTGTGCCACTGTTACAAGGTGGTAGCCTTTCTGTAAGGGATTCTGGCCGTGGTTTCCTCTCCGATTCCTCACAAGGTGACCTTGCCATGAAAGCAATCCTTGTGAGGAGACGTTAATGACTGATCTGTGATGCTTCACCTGGATTCAGTCCACTGTGTTTTTCCAATTACTTAGTAAGGTTTCTCAAGCAGGTGGAAGACGTCCTCACACTAGATCGAAACTGCTTCAGTACCAAACTGCTGTGGAATGCCATGGCCTAATTAAGGCAATGTTAACAAGCAGCAGCAGCAGCACATGGCTGTGAAATCTCATTGGAGTGGAACAAAAGTTGTTGATCCTAGTTATGTGGTGTCTGAGAATCAGCTGTAAAACTCACAGCCATTTCATTTGCATCTGTTCTCAGATGAAAGAACCGTGTTTTTTGACTCAACTGAAATGGCCTCCATCCTTGAGCAGGATTTGGCCCTTGATACTTAGTGGACTCTGCAAGCGATAGATGCCATGCGTGCCTCCTGCACGCCCTACGCTTTCACTTCTTGAAGATAAAAATCACAGAAGGTATACCAGCAGCTTAGGGGCAATGAAGAACGCCAGAGCCTCTTGATTTAGCAGCAAAGCCCACCTACTGATTTATGACCCGATGTGGACTCTCCCTAAAGCAGAGTTGATAAAAGACTGTGGGTGGGTATAAGATCTGCTTCTCTCACTGCTACAGAAGGTGGGGAAGAGGTCAAGGTCCCTGGTGAGCTCCCTTTCAGGCAGAAGGGGAGCCCAAAGATCATCTCCAGGAGACAAATACCAAGGGTCAAACTATGCCAGATCAGGCAGGGTCATCAGGGAGCAGTTACTTCCTAGGTGTCAGAAGGTGAAACGCTCATGAGGCGCAGCACTGCCAATCACGAGGGCATCATGCTGTTTCACAGTTTAAATACTTGGGAACAGACCTGGCAGCAGGAAAGCATGTCTAGCGTCTCTAGCCCAGCTTCTAAGAAAACTGCCCGCCACATGTTCCAGCTTGCAGTGGCGCTGGGACCGTGGCCTATTTTGCTGTGGAGGACAGCCAAGCGGAGTGCTGCTCTCACAGCCTTGCAGGGCTGCCACATCCTGAGAACAATAGCACCGGGGCCAGTATTATCGTGAGCATAGCTACGGCTCTCACATCACAACACAGCGCTCTGGCAGCGATGGGAAAAGACAGACGTGAGCGTCACCCGCTGAGCTTCTTTCCTGGCTAAATGATCCTACCAGCAGTAATTCCTCTGCACCTCTTGTAGTCTCTAACTACTTTTAGTGAGCCAGATCTTCAGCTGGTGCCACCCGGCTTGGATGAGACAACGACACTAATTTACTCCGGCTGACAACCAAGCCCATCACTTCTGTATTTTGAATCTGTATCATATTCGGGGGCTTGATAGTTTGCTAGTTGCCTTCTGGGGGAGCACATTTACTAGCATGTGTACCATTTGGGAGGAGTGCAGCCCCTGTGGTGCTTCCATCTCTGCGCTCTGGAAGCATTAGAGGAGAGTGTGTTAAACCATGCTCTGCTTCAGGGTGAATTACTGGTTTGAGTTTTTCTGTAACGATTATTTTCTAGCAATAAAGAATCTACCCCTGGGAATAGTAAAGGTGTGCTTTGTATTGCTTTGGCAAGGTAAGGTTCCTCAAGATCAATGCACAGGTAACATACACCCTAAATTCTGTAAACTAGCCTAGAACAGCTGAAAGTTCAGGTACCTCTGTAGAGTTACTTAACCAGAGTCTTTCTTTTTTCTCTCTCTTCCTTTTCATCATATACTAGTAAACTCCTAGGACTAAAACCTGGCTGATTTTGTCCATCAGGCTGAAGTAAACCCATATTTTTAAGTACTGGCAATATAAACCCCTACACCTTAACAATTACCCACACTACCTTTCAGTTCCGCAGAAGCACATTTGGGATGTGATTCCTCTGACTGGTTTTAGATCACAGGATAATTCAGGTTGGAAGAGATCTCAGGTTATCTCTAGTCCAGGGCCAGATATGAGCTCAGACCAGGTTATTCAAAGTTTTGTCCAGTCTTGAAAATCTCCAGAGATGGAGACTGCACAGCCTCTCTGGGCAACCTGTTTGACTGCCTAGCTGACCTTATGGTGAAACAGTTTCTTCTTATTCCCAGCTTGCTTCAGTGTGTGCTTCTTGTTTCTTATCCTCCTGTCACACACCACTGGGAAGAGCCTGGCTCCATCATCTTGCTAACCTGGGGAAGTCAGTTGCTAGGTCTCCCCTAACCTTTGTCTTCTCCAGGCTAACCAAGTCTAGTTTCCTCAGTCTTCCCTCACAAGGAAAGCGACCATCTTGTTATCCCTCTGCTGAATTTGCTCCAATTTATTCCTGTTTTTCTTGTATGGGGGGTTCAGAAGGGCACACAGTATTTGAGTACCCATACAGAGACCCCTGTGAGGAAAGGCAGAAGTCCGGTGCGCTGCCTCTGGGCAGGGCTGCCCTGCCAGCCCAGAGGAAACCAGCTCAGAGCTCAGCTCCTCGGGACCAGAGGGACAGACCAAATGAGAAAAGAGGGCAAAGAAGGGGCTGGGATGTGTGATCAGTGTTGCTAGTAATTTTTTTAAGAGGACCCTTTTTTTATTTAGACAACATCCCATAACCATCTTTTCAAGTCCCCCCCCCAGCATAGCATCTTCTATTTTAAACCTGTCCTCTGTGCTATTTCTCAAACCCTTGTGGTGTCTGAGGAATACACCCGGGAGCAGTGAAAACTGCAATTATGGCTTTTTATGTCCTCTTCCAATTTATATTGGAGTTTTCAAATCACTCAACATCCAACTTGTATTTCATTTGTCGTAACAAAATGGGAAACGCTATCCAGCTTAATGAGAGTGCCATTTCCAATCAAAAATTATTCCTTTCTGTTTGAAGAGGCTGTTTCAGAAATGCACATCATTGGGAGGTTTTCAGTTTCTCACAAGCGACTGCGAGTCAGGAAAGAAGGTTGCAGGGTTTGTATCTTGTCATTCAAGCCAGTTTTGTGGCTAGACTGAAGGGGTGTTTAGAAAGTAGAGTTATTTCTTGACTGTTTTCAATACAGCTTCATTTTTGGACAAGCATTTTCAAAATACCACAGAAAGAATTAAAAAAATGTATGCAAATGTCTATCCATCAGACCGCTGAAATGATTTTGAAAGAGATCTCACGCTGGAGAGGGACATCAGGGTGGCCTCTGTTGGGGACCTTGTGCACATCCAAAGGAATCCTACTCTGGTGCTGCTCAGTCGGTTGAGAATTATATGCGGGATTTTTGCAGGGACTTGCTAGAGCTTCCCAAGGCAACGTTCCCTTTGTAGTTTTCAAACTGGACTCCCCATGGCCTGGGCATTCCCTTACTGGTCCTCAGACTGGGCATTGCCTATTTCTCCACGAGGTGAGAGCCTGAAAGCATACTGACATGAACACAGACGGGGTCCTCTAGACAACTCCACCAATTTAGGCACTTTCAAAGTATTTTACGCTGAGGGAGCAGGCATGGGGTGTTTTCAGGATGGCCCTGATTGATGCCATACAGAGGTTTTTCAAAATGTACTGAAGGGTGGATTTCTGGACACCCTTAAATTGTTCCTAAGATGGGATTTTTGGTGTATTTCCTAGAAGTGCCTCCTTCCGATAACAGTGCCTAAACTGGGATGGCTAGCAAATGCAGTCTAGCATTACAAGGAAACATGCATGTTGCAGAGGTCTGCCTTTAAACAAATAAATTTTATCCTCAGTTTCTTTACAGCGCAACTAAACACGCTCATCATAATCCTTGTTCTCTTGGGATGCTGCAAATACTTCACTATATGAGTTTTTGAGGGAGGCAAACAGTAAAATTTGCCAGGAAAGGTTTACCTCTAACTGTGAACAAGTGTGCAAACCCCAGCTTGGCAATGGATTTTCATCTAGCTGCAAACATTTTTTGTTAGTGACCTTTTTGTCTCATGGCTGCTCAATGACTTTTTTGTGCTAGCCCTGTACAGCTGTCTGTCCCATCTCTATCCCCTTCCCCTACTAAAAAGGCTTTCCTATCATCTTGAAAACAAGAGGCTGGGCTTCTGATGGGTCCTCAGCACCCATCAGGATTAGACCTGCTTTAAGGCAGAAAAAAATTAAGGTACCAAATCAAATATACTAGTTGTTCATTTGCACTTAATTTGGAAACCTATAGTATGTGGACATTATAAATAATTTCAATCAACCACTCTGTACTTTAAAGTGCAGAGACTGTAAAAAAAATTAATTTGAATTAGAATACATAGGAGGATCTTTAGGACTTTGCTTTAACCAGAAATTTCATTGACTGAAGTGCTGATAGTCTAAAACCTGAAGCACCTAGTGTCAGGAAGGAGATGAACTTTATGGCCGAGTTTTACAATCTAAAAGTAAGAGTTCATATGAAAATATGTGAGAGGTCCTTAACGGAAGTGTTGTTACCAGGCACTGCTATAATAATACTAATGCTTCTGTGTTCTTACTTTTGACTCCCTCCTAGTTAGATGTAAAGGTGCCAAGGGAGAAGGTTTGGTACAGCACAGGAATTTTGGATGATGACTCTCAAAAATAATGGAGTTTTTATTATTTTGTAATAGTGCCTCTGGTCCCTCCAATTTAAAAATAAAAATCTGTGTATTTCTGTCTTTTATCTATCATCTTATACACATCAAAAGCTAGATTGTAGCTAGGGGCAAGGAGGCCTATGGTGGCACCAGCCTCTTCAACAGCTTACCCCTGGGCAGGTGACAATCAGGAAACTGCGCCCAGGGGAAGGAAGAGGCTGCCCAACTTGCGCCCTGTAATGGGTAACAGCCTGGCAAGGGTGCCAACCCAAGAGCAGTCAGGCAGATGTCTGGGGAACAAAAATGGAAGGAGAATTTATATCCAAAGGAGAGGTAGCCTAGCAGGGTGGGGAGAGCACAGCAAATGGTGTTGGGAGAGTTTCACCTGTTTTGCTTTTCTTTGTTCCCAAGTGGTCATTTAGAAGACAACAAGTGATACCCAAGCAAAGCAAGCGTATGTGAAGGTGCAAAGTCTGGAATTTTACTCTCACTCTCTGTAGCAGAGAAACAACCTATCATTTAACACCCCTTCCTTCAGGAAAGCATTTAATGACAGGCACCTCCATTTCCACAAAAAATACTCACCCCCTCACCTTAAAGTGTTTTTAAGCCTGTCTCATTCTGCCTCAAGCTGCCCTCTAGAAGTGGGAGACAACGCTGGGAAAGTGGTGGGGAGACATGGAGATGGGGTGAGGAGAAGCTGCTCCATATCCACCACACAGGCCAGCTGAAGTTATCCGGAGAAAATATCCAGCCACTTCCTTCCCTGCCACACAAGCTTTTCATGATCTTTTCCAACAGACTGGAAGCACTGCTCCTTTCCTTACGCCCCCACCATGTTCTAGATCTTAAGCTGTAGGAGCGGGATGAAGGACAGAGACAAGACCAGGCTGGCAGGAGCACGCTCGGGAAGGCGCGGTGGCTCTCTGACCTGCTTACGGCTACTCCAAGCACCTGCACGTCGATTAGTCAGAGCATACAGCACTGAGCCCGACGGAACAGTCAGCATCTTGTGGTGTCCAAAATAATGCTGGCTAACTGGGATCAGCCCTTGATCTGAGCTGAGCACTATCTAGGCTCATAGTGCTTTCTGCTCCCTCTTTACCTCAAGAGCCTGGGAGCCATGATGATGCTCACAATAAAACCCACATAAGGACAACTGACCATCATTAAAACAGAATACAAACGAACAAATAATTAACTAGAACCGGAACAGTTGCTTTATTCTGCCGATGTCAGGTAAACTCTCGGAGGCAACAAAGAAGCATCTCCCATAGCCTTGAAGCTGCTGTCGGACCTTCTTAAGGGCCACCACAGGCGTACCTGTAACTCTGGCAATATTACCCACGGCCACAGCGGAGCCCTTCTGAGCCGGGCTGGCACTCCCGGCCATATGAGCGTTCTGAAACGCCCTGTGACCAGAGAGGCTCTGGTGCTGTCTCTTCCTCGGCCTCTCGCCCTCGCTCCTCGTGTGCCCAGAGCTCTGTCCGGCCGCCCCTCCTCAGAAAGGGCCCCACATCCAGTACTCCCCCAAACCGCCCTCCCTTTAATCACACCATGCGGCTATTCCTCACAGGCAGGCAATTCCTGAGACAGATTAAACGCCTTGCTGAGGCACGCCGCTCCGAGAGAAGAGCTGCCTGTACCACACGATGTGCTGCCTCGGTTTCCCCACCTCTCTTCTCCAGGGTCTGGCACACGGCCTTCCCGGGATGCGCTCTCCCGTGCTCTTCTTACCCCGGTCAGCAAGGGAGAGCTCGGCACAGCCCGGCTCAGCTCTCTCCAACTTCCACCTGGGCTGATCCGCCCGCTCACTTTCTGCGGACCCGGGGCAGGGCCGGCAGCGCGGAGGGCCCGACGGCACCGCCTCACCCCGCCTTTACCGGCGCCCGCAAGGCCAAGGGGCCGCCGCCGCCTCCCGGCCCTCACGACCGCCCCGTGGCCGGGCGGGCGGGGCGGAGCCAGCGCCACCTCGCGGCCGCCGGGAGGGCCGGGCCCGGCGGAGGGAGACGGCGGGCGGCGGCGGGAGAAGCGTCCCGCGCCCCCGCCGCCGTCCCGAACGGGCGGAAGGTCCGGCGGCTGAGGGAGCCCCGCTGCCGCCTCCCCGCCGCCCCGCTCTACTCCCCCCCAGCAGCCGGGCCGCCTCATTTTCGCAGCGGGGCCGCCGCACCTGCGACTCGCCCGGCCTGGTCAGAGCTGCCGGCCGCCAGGTACCTGGCGCCGCCGGCACCGGGCGAGGCGGCCTCAGCCGTGAAAGGCAGCGGCGCTGGCGGCTTTGCCAGGGGAAGGTTGTCGGTGGCACGAAGAGGAGGGAGCCGCGGTAGCGAGCCGTGAGGGCCGTTCTCCTGCGGGGTCAGCTGTTGGCAGCGTGTGCGTGCTCCGATGCCTCCCGCAGCGCCCTGGTTGACGGAGGCTTCTAAACCTCCTCGCAAACGTCCACCTTGGCCGCGGTATCGTCAGGCCGTGGGGTCGAGCTCGGCGATAAAAGCCCCCCGCACGCCGCCTCTTCGCAGCCCCCGACGTGCCGGACGCCCGCTTCTCTTTCTCAGAAGTCTCACCCACGCCAAGCGTGTTTCCCGGTCCGTTTCCAGCTCTCCCAGTACCGTGTTTGGCCTCACAGAGACCCGGGAGCGGGTTCTCACCCAAGCTGCAGCACAGAGAAGTCTGCAGGCAGTGGTAGCGAGGGCGAGGGCCGAGCGGGGTGATGAACAGTCCTCTCCCGTGCCCAGGACTGAAGGCTTAGGACACCGGGGCGGCCCGTCCCTTCCCAGTCAGTCTTCCACTGGGCAGGAGGCCAGGGCAAAGCAGATGTCACGGTCTCCTGTAGCAATAACCTCTCTGGTACGTTAGAAAACATCCTCCAAATAACTGCCACTAATAAATACGAAAGAAAAACAACCCTGAACTCATTATGATAAATGGCAGGAAAAGTTAGTGTCACATTCCCTTCAAATATACAGTATTTCGAAGTACACAAGTATTTTGCACACCATTTTTTTCTCCCAGAATACATCACTTCTCCTCTGTAGGCCTGTAACCCTGTAACTCACCTGTTCTGCACCAACAGAATTCAAAGCCGTTGCAGGTCAACGCAAACGTGGACTTTGCAATAGAAATACCAGCTGCAACCTCTCCTCCAAACAGCAAAACGGGGTTTGCTGAAAAGGCTAGATTTGCTACATGATGCCCATCACAACGAAACAGATACCTCAACAGCTTTACAAACCCTGTATATAATTATCCTGCAAGGGAGCACAGGTTTTGTGTCTGTTTACTGTAGATTGTTTAGACGGAGGAAGCCAGCAGCATTTTCCTGGTGCCACTTCCAGTGTCTGAAAAGGGGGACCTGGACGTGTGCTCCCTTTCCCCCTTGTGGCCAGATTCCCATGGGAAGGAAACAGAAAACAAGAGCCAAAAGGGAGCTGCATCTCTGATGTCTGCGATCACAGGACCAGGTCTGCAGAATGCACAGCAGACTGCTCTTACCCCTCATCTGAACAACCTAAGAATGACATTATCTGCTCCAAGAACCATTTAGAAAGAGCTTCCCTTTTTCTTACATCATATTGAAACTAAATTTTTATACAACTTCAGAAGAGTTGAACTGTTTAGTCACTGGGGCTGGATGGCACCCAGCCACCTGCTCAGAAAGCAGGTTATAGGCTCAGTGTTGTAGAAGTCACAGAGAAAGAAATTTCCACACTGTACAAATCAGAATAAAATTACTCTTCATGCAGCACCATACAAAACCAAACAGAATCTGCCATTGCGTGCTTCAGCAGCAGCACTGGGCACTCAGCCCAGGCTTTGGAAATTGTGGATCTGCTCCCCATCCATTGGTGACCTCCAGAAAAACACCCTCTTGTCACATGCCTTGTTTTTCTCATCTTTTGAGTACAATATGAGCCTCTGTAAAGCATCTTTATAACACTTGCACCGTAAGGTATTTTAGCAGATGTTACACTTGTCATTGTGACAGCTGATTCAGGTGAAGCACAGAAGGGCGTTACCCAGGATTTTGCCTCCCGATTTCATTTCACACTGCTGTGAAGATGGCAAGCCCCGCTTCCCCAATGCTCCCATAGGAGCTTCCTCCTCTGCAGCTGTAGCCCTGTTAGGTTATCTGCCCCACGAAAAAAAGCCCTCTGTCCATCAACACTGTTGTTCTCAGCACCCAGAGCTTACCCAGACAGTACCTGTAGTCACCAGTGTGCAGCAGCAGTGTAGAAGCGATAAGGAAAAGGAATTCTTTATTTGAAAAAACGGTGGAAGTTGCAGAGAGTGGGACAGACACTAGGTTACCTGCTTTAAACCACCTTTTTGTGCACCTGTTTCTCCTCAGTGACTTTACATAGAGCTTTTCATTTTAGGTGAACCGAATCATGCCCAAGGTATGTGTAGGCAGCTACAGCAGAGAACACAAATATGTCTGAAATAGATGCTATTGTAGTAAAATCATGTGGTCTTCCAGTCTATGCAGAGCTTTCACTGAAATGATTTCTACATGAATCTCTGGGTATCATCGTGCTCCATTTATAAGAAAATAGCCAGCGTATCAGCAGGAATAAATCCGTGTCTCCACTGAAGTCCAAAATAAGTCTCTTGCAACGAGGCATCATGCTTAAGGTTGCAATGTTTTCCCCATTATCAGGGAACAGTCTCATCTTCTTCTGAACTCAGTTACTCACTGCCGTCTCCTGCCAGAGACCTTGCTCCCACCAGTCTGCTGGAGGTTATCCAGCTGACTACGCCTGTCGTGGGAAGAAAGACTTCAGGCTCCAGCTTCAGTAGAGGAGAGCATGAGTCTCTTCCACCGACTCTGCTGGATCTGGAAAAGGATGTTTCCACATGCTGTCAGCACAAACCCTTTAACGCTGTTGCTTCAGCTGGCCTTCGCTGAATGCCGGTGAGCTAGACAGAGAGCAAGCCCCCTGGGAACACCAAATGTCAGCACCACCCATTCCCAGTAAAGGAATGCCTGACACACACACAGTGCCAAGGGAAAGCTCTGTGATTCTGCCCCGAGACAGCTGTCTATCATAATAAACACCATCTCCTTCCCTTGCTCTGCTCTTCTTTCCAAATTAAATAGAAAGAGAATTATCTCACCCCCCCAAAAAAAAAGTCCTGAAGTCTTGTTCAAATAGAAACATGGGTTGCCAGGGCTGGTTCAAACACCAAGTCTAATTGACGGAACAGAGCCGAAATAAACAGAGAAGTTAAGTTGTTGATTTTCTAAATAAGTCTAAATTTATTCATTACCCTAGTAAAAAAAAGTTTGGATTACAAGTGTCTGAACAGTATAAAAGTACAAAACAGGTTCCATAGATTTCTAATACATTAATACAAAGTGCATGACTACATACAGTTCATTTTGCATTACTACCGGGAATGGAAGAGGTGGGAGGGAGTAGGGGAAGCAGTTGGTGGTTGAAATCTAGCAATAAATAAATAAATACAGAAGAGATGATCCGTATCAGAGCACATCCTACCACCAATACTGCAGCCTTAGGTGTACAGAATTACTGATGCTGAAAACAAAAGTTTGGATCAAAGTAGGTGTCTGCAAAAACAGCTAGGACTCTTGCTCAAGCCCTTATTAGACATGACCAACCTAGTTAAGCCATTATACAAGCAAGCATCCATTGTATCTACAGTTGGACTCGATGATCTCAAAGATCTTTTCCAACCTAAATGATTCTGATTCTATTTGGTTGCAGATGAAAGCAAGGTAGGCAGCTTTGTCCTCCCTTTCAGAATCTCAGTGAGTTTAGGAAGAGCAAAATAAGACCAATGAAAGCTCTAAGCTGTAAGGCTGTGCTAAGTCAAAGCCCTGTTTCCCCTGATGTTCTTTCTCTCCAGAGGTTGGCTTACGCAGCAGCAGGACAGGTAAAAAAAAAAAAAAAAAAAAAAAAAAAAAAAAAGACAAAAAATGCTTTGAGGGTCGAGGCTCCTCTTAAAACCTGCATATCTTTCCCTACCTGTATTTTCATTTGCTAAGCATTCCCATTTCAGGAAGTGGGATTACATGGAAAACCAGTCCTAAGCCCTACCCACCACAGTATTATGCCAATGACTCTCACAAAAAGAAAAGCTTGTAGCAATTGATTGTAGAATATCCCAAAAGAGTAATAGCAAGAAAAATCGCCCCCCCCCCCCCCCAAAAAAACAGAAACAAACAAAAAAAGCAGAATTCCCAACTTACACAAGTTAAACCTTCATAAAAGGAACACGAAACAATTGGGAGCTAAAACTGCAACACACTCTTCCAGGAAGCTGCTTCCACCCTACAGGCAAAGTGGAATTTGAAGGAGCGTCACAACGGTTTGCACACGAGTTTGTCTGGGAATCCATGTAAGAAATACTATCTTTTGATCGTGTATGCAAACAGAGCTGCCTCGATTCAGTACAGCACCATTCTTAACAGAACTTTTCATATTCAGTATTCACAGAAGCATTGATCCGGTGATTGTTTAAACAAACAAAAAACCAAAAACCAAACAGAGAGAGGCACTGCAGGGGAAGGGTTCCAAAACGGCAATCACGAATCCAGACCCCAGGCTGCAGTCGGATTATGTCCCTGGACCAGAACCTGATTTGCTTAGCGGGGGGTTTGGTTCTATGTCAGGTCCAAAACCAGCAGGAATTCTGCTCTGTGGTCACATTTCAGCTGCACTGGGCAAACAGATAGCAGTTACTCAGTTTTGGCCATCACCTACATCAACTTGGGCATCAAGACGTTTTCTTGGTCCATCTCTAATGACCAGTCAGTTACCACATGAAGCCCAGGGTGTCTGCTGCTGGGTTAAAACAAAGTAGCCTCCCGTTTCACTATGTTCAATTCTTAGGTAAATCTTCCTCCTCACCTAAGGAGGGGAGCTCTCCCACCCCTTCTGAAGGGCACTTTATGTTGGGGGCCGCCTTGGATAACTACCACTCGTAGTAGAGATGTCTGCAGTTTACCAGTCTGTGTCACATAGGAGGGATGAAATATTTGTCTTTGTTACATCAGTAGTATAGGGTGAGATCTCCACACCTTTAAAAAATATATATTTTTATATAATAACTAGAGAGGTGACTTATAACATTTCTATGTATTAGTTCATCTTATTGACTCATACATGTCTAAGAATGAAATATTTTCTTGGGGATTCAAGGGAGGTTACCAACCAACTTTTAAAAAAAATGCCTTACAACCACTGCTTCTTTCAATACAGAAACATGAACTACATATACTTTAATATACAAAACCCCATCCTCATATTCACTTGTGAAGCAAGTGGTGGTAGGGGCAAAGGGAGAGAAGATTAGACAACCTTGCAGCAGCATACAGCTTTGCCAAGTGTTCCATAGCATCTTAAATATTATGTACAGTCTTTCTGAAAGGATACAAACTGGCTTCAGAGTTTGTGGAATTGTAGCAGTAAAACCCAAAACAGTTCTAGGGAATAGTCTTTTGGCAGCATAGCAGGTGTCCAAAGTGAACAATCACTTTTCTAGTATTTTTCCAGAGAATAAGAGGATCTGTATAACCTTCTGCAGCTATCCAAGGAAGTCACCACTCCTCTTGGGTGGAGATTGCTGGAGATTGTGGTCCTTCTTGTTCTGGCTTTTCAGTGGCAGACTTTTTATTGCTACAGCAAGGTTTGAAGAGATGAGTGTCTATGAGGACTTCCCCAAAACGCCCTTTGTAAATAATTCCACAGCAGACCTTTTGCCTGGAAGAAATGGAAGGGAGAGAGACAGATAGTTTGTGTTTAGAATACAGAGAATTTACTGAAATGCAAAAAATCGGTTTGACCAAAGACATTACTTTTCTGAGCCTGCAGCTCAGAGGATAGGAGGGAAAAGGCTGCTCAGAAACAGAAAATAAGTCTCTCTAATTCTGCAACACTGATTTGGGGGAGAAAAAAAAGAAAAAGAAAAAAGAAGAAAACAAAACTAAAGTCTCCCATTTTGCTTCCCAGAGAAGTTTCAGATACACAACTGTCTGGGCTGAACTAACCTTGACTACAATACACTTGCAAACACTATTTGAGGGGAAGCAGCAAAGTCACAACAATTTCAACAGAGCAATTAGCTAAACAAGCGATTACTGTGTCACAACAGGCAATAAAAGATAACAAGCTCATCAGCTCCCAAGACATCTTGTGGTTTTCCTCCCACTCCAGATTTTTTGGTTGAGTGTTATTTGGGGTTTTTTTGTTTGTTTGTCTGTTGTTGGTTGTTTTTTTTTTTGTTGTTTGTTTTTTTGTTTTTGTTTTTTTTTTTTTGTTTGTTTGTTTGTTTTTTTTAAATTAATACCACCACAGGTCAACCAAATCAAATGCTATGTTTTGCTGGCAAGCTGAGAGCACTGTTGTACTTGGTAACATGTCACGTCTACAGGGCGCAGTTTTAAGACAAGATAATGACAGTCAGGAATATTACCTGTTACTCCCAAAAACTTAAAAATATTTTCCAGAAACTGTATTAGTATTTAGGGAACTGGAGGGAGATAGGGGAAAATGTCTTAAACATCTGGCATTTCTTTCCAAAGACAGACAGATATTGTATAATACTCTGTGACTTAAATTACATCCTTAAAACAAATTAAGTTCATCAGCAGCAAATTCCTAAAGAAGCTGAATCAAGCACTATGTATGTGAAGTGAATCGCTATCTGCACAGAGTGCACATTCTGTTGCTTTTTACCTTTTCCAGTAAGTGAGATCTAAAAAGGAGAAAACTGGTGTTCTGCTGGACCCAGCGCTCATCTCCGTGTCAGAGCCATCGTCAGACTGGTTGCTGTAACAGGGCGACTGAGCTGGGGAAGCACTCGAAGTGGTGCTGTGGGCATCAGAGTCTGCAGGGAAAAGAATAAGTGCAAGAATCAGGACATGCATGAAACGACTTATCCTCTTCCTGACTCGTAAAAGGTCGCATGCGGACTGGGAACAGAGAGACAGACTTTTTTTAATTAACAAGAAAAACCTAACGACAACAATCCATTTTTCACTTGCCCCTGCCAATTTCAATAGAGAGACTATCTGTCCGCATTTGGGAGACAGACCTCGGAACTGGAAGGGGTCCTTGTAGATGAGGGACTGGGAAGAGGTTGAGGATCAGGCGTCAGCTCCTGGCTCTCAAACACAGCCTGTGCAGGCCACGCTTTGGACAAGATCCTAGTCCCGCTCTGGAATCACTGGAAGATCCTTGAAGACGACGGGGATCTGTGCTTCAGACCTAGTACTTTTTCTCTCACTGTAAATCTCCTTTCTTACCCATTCAGTTCAAGTCTTGCAAAGCTCTTCTCATTAGTGCAATGGGTTAGGTAGTATTGAGCTTTTGCTGGATGGAGACTATGAACTATGGACTCGGAGCAGACGCACACCTTAACAGAGGGTCTACTAGCCTACCTTTTAGTTATCTCTAGCACCTACAGAAACACAATTAGATTAACTAGAGCACGTTGAACGAGGAGAGACAAGCTCTTTGGGTCAGGGCCTTTACTGATGCTTTGGAGAGCTCTTCCTTCAGGCCAGGTAGGATAATTGAAAGGGAAAGAAGACCAAGTCAGCAACAGTTAAAGAAGCCGGAAGGTCTGCTTTAGAGGGAAAGCCTAAAGTACTGACATATATTTAGAGCATAGCTGGCAGATGGCTTTGTTGGAAAGCTCTGAATCCACATCTATTTGAAGAGTCTAAGTGCTAGTGGAAAGAAATCACTGAGACCGGCAGAGGAAGGTGTAACGAAACTATACAGAGGCAACATGGTAGGAATTTGAAGGGGGCGGGGGGAATCTAGGCTAAATAGAAAGCCTGGGTGGAAAACATGTATGGAAGAAAGAGACTGATAGTGGTATCAACAGAACAGTGCTTTAGAAAAAAAGAGCTGAAAAAGTGCATAGTGCATTACGGAGAGCAGGGGAAAACCCCTGCCAACTTCAGTTTCAGTGAGGGTCTTGCCCAAGAAGCTCTTTCTATAGACATGTCATTTAAGCATGGGACATAAGCTACAAAAATTGCTTACACTTTCGAGCCAGGCTCCCCACTCCCCCCTCCTCTGTCTCACAGCCCACCCTGCACACGAGCTCTTCCTCCTCATTCCACCCCCTCCTCAAGCCCTCGGAGGGTGCGAGGTTGTGAAAACAGGGAGCACCCAGATGTGTGAGCGTACAATTGAATCTAGATGGTAATTCAGCTTGGCCAGTTAACAGTACGCTGTGTTAGGGGAGGCCAAAGTTTATTGCCAAAATCTCTTTGGATCCACTTACTGTGCCGCTTGAATTCCTTTTGTAGTTTGCTGATTTGATTGCTCTTTATCCTGCTTCCAGACAGAGTTTTCATTTTCTTTGGTTTCAATGTTGTTTTAAGACTGGGTCCAGCCCTGGCATCTACCACCTAGAACACAGAAAATGCATGCATAATACTTCTGCGTCATGTCCAGATACTGCCCTCGTCAAGGTACCTGTACTGACTTAGCTGAAGGTATTCAAAACCAATTTAGTCAAACCAAGGCAGTTCTGTGCAGCAACACTCTTATGTTTCATATAAATCTGGTTTGTAAGAGGCTGAGCCTATAGGAAAATGCAGCAAACTAGTTTAAAAAGCACATTCAGTTCAACTTTTGCCTTCTTCCTATTTTTGACAAATTCAGTTTAGCAGGCAACAGTTATTTAAGCCAATACAGGTTCAGTTAAGAGTGTCTGCCAAGCATTTGCCCTCAAGTTTTTAAAAAAAATAATCAATTTAACTTCTGAATAAGCTAGTGGTAGTAATAACCATAGTTCTGGCTCCCATTACCATCAAGGCTTCCTGAATAAAGATTATAACATACACAAAGAATCCTGATCACCTTCCCAGCCCTAGGCCCAAACTAAATTAGATGTATCAAAACAGAATATGTGAGTGGGAAAAGTTGTGAGATATTAGTCATTGTAATTATCTGACTAAACAACATTGATTTATGTGTTGCTTTAGCAAGTCACCTTGCTTGTTCAAACTATTAAAAGAAAAAAAAGCACGACCAATTTTGGATAGAGTCCAAATTTGAAATGTTTTGAGTGTAATAAGAGACTTTTGGACAAAGCTATGAGCTTGTGAAAACAGGGAATTACAAGGTAAGTTAGTCTGTGACTCCATCCTGGCCTTGCATAATCACCACTCGCATGTAAGCCAAACGAAGACAGATAAGAGCCATGTAACAGGAAATACTCCAGGAAGGATTTTGAGATGCTGAAGGTGGGAAGGGAGAGTGTGGGGGGGAATAGCAAACCCCAAATACTTGCCAGCACCTCCCCTCTCTAGCAAGATGGACTAAAGGCAGAGACGAGTTACTTTTGGGGTAGAGGAAAAATAAATGACTAACATGATTCCAGTTTTTTTTGGATCCTGCTGGCAATTTTTTCCATCTTTTCACCAAAAGGACACAGGCATTGCAAATATCTCCTGAGCGGGCCTCATGAAGCCTGGTAAAAACAAAAGCAAAAATCACTTGACAACAGTTAATAAAAACACCCCCCCACTTGATAACAGCAAGAAGCATAAAAAATGATGGAAAAGAAGGGTTCTCAAGTTCTGTTTTTCAGGCATTACAATTCATCTGGGGTGTTCAAACATTGCTGTCTAAAGACCAGGTCTCACTTTCAGAAAGCACTCTTCAATATAGAAATAAAAGGTGTTATAACCTGCCTCCGGAGGGGCACTAAAAACAAGTCCCATCACCTTCAGTTGTTTTTTGGTTTTTTGGTGTTTTTTTTTTTTCAAAAACAAAACAAAACAACAAACCAACGCAAGTTCCAGTGTGTTAGTTGGTTTGATTGGAGAAGAATGGAGGAGGAATAATCGTATTCCTCGAATGTACATTTGGGAACAGGCCTCAGAGATCCAACAAAAGCTTATTCAGCTCTTAACTTTCTCACAGAGCTTCAAGGATGAGTAACAAATACCACCTAACACGCTCCCACATAAGCGTAGGATAAGGTTTCAGAAACAGCAGTACTGGAATGACAGCAATACTCGCTCCCTTTAATGAGCTTTCTTCAGAAATCATCTCTACTGCTAATCCATGCTAAAAGAAATATAAAGGGGATACACAGTAGAATTTTTCAGCTATTTAAATGGGAAGACTTTGAAGCATTTACAGACGAATGGGGCAGGCTCAGATAAGCCATAATTTGCTCAGTGTTAAGACTGCATTTTCACCTTGGCAAGCATATTTCAGATAGCACAAGACCAAAGGTCCTGGTATACTGCAAGCTGCTTTACTGCAGTTAACAAAAAAGCAATGGGTCTTCACACAGTCTTTCCACTGCCAACAACAGCAGCCAAGAAATATGATAAGGATGATTGTCAGCACCACATTTATGTACAAAAATCCATGGTAAATACAAACCAATATACAGCTGTATCATGAAAGGAGTGTTTCTAGAAAAGGGAGGGAGAGGGAAATATTTCTAAAGATTGCAAAGATTTACGCACATAAAGTTAAGCACTTGAGACAAGAGTAGCAATACTGATACGTATATATAGTTTTTAATATGAGGCATGAAAGTTCCACTTGGACTTAAGATTTTGATGAGAGGTAATCCAACAAGAGTGGAAAGAAAAAGCAGAAAATACCTACTGACAATGCAAACTTTTTCCAGGGGAAATAATTTCATGGAAAACTACAGCATAAACAGGAGAAATTCTTATTGCCTCAGAAAAAAACTTCTAAATAAAGTAAAAAATAATTACAAGCTATCACAGAAGAATTTGCTTTGCTGACAATTCAGGGACAAAAATCTACAGAGAATTTCAGAGTTCTTGGAAAGTATTTCAAAAAAATTAAAAGGTCACAGGAGCTGGTACAAGAAATTACTAGTATTTATAGTTTTGCTTACCAATACTTTCAAGTAACATGCAACATTACCTAATTGAAATTGATGCTCACTTTCCATCAGAATGGGCTTCCAGTGAGAAGTTTTAATAACGTGTTGATATGCCTTATTTGAACAAAGGCACCAATACCTGAAACAGGGTACTCTGCATAAACGCTGCTGGAACTGCTAAATATTTACTCGTCAAGTTTTGTCTAACATTCTTGAATCTTCAGAGCCACAAAAAACCTCCATGGACCTGTGCTGTTTACCATCTTGTGTGGGAATTTACACCTCTAAGGAACAAGCGCAGAACAGACAGTCTGAGAGGGGTCTAAAACCCTGCACGTGCTGTGAGGTGGGAGAGGCGCGAGCCTGACCTGTCACCGTTACGAACTACAGCAGCTCTCCACTGGCAGCAACAGCCGATCGACGACCAAATGGTATCGGTCGGACACAGCAGCAGAGGATCCAGCCCCTCCTGGCCTGGCCAGGAAAGTTGTGAGGAAGCCGAAGCCAGCCTTCCCCCACCACCCACCTCTGCTAACCTCATCTTTCACTTTTGCAGAGCAAGACAGACAGCACATCAGGTCCGTGGCTTGGAGATCAACACCACGACTGACCACACTACGTTGACCAAGGAAAGAATCTTACCCAAAACAATTCTGGAAATCCTTTTCGTAACGTTTGCTGTCAGTGAAACGAGAACTGGAAGACTTAGCTCTGCAAATACAGCAGCCCTCTATACTCCGATACATCTTCGGTTTGTGAAAGCCAAACATCTTTTCCTCCCAGCTGTAGCCTGTGAAAACAAACAGGAACTGGTGTTACTTATCACTGTTAGATACCGTAAGAAAAACCTGGGCAATTCACTGGGCAAACCAAAAGTAAATTATAATTCAGGAAGGATAACTGCTAGATCAGGCCGTAGCTTTATCCTGCATTGGCTCAGAAGAGCAGGTGCACCTAGAATGCACTTTCTTATTAGAAGAAAAAAAAAGAAAATTATAATTAACAACAGCTGGAATGTATTAACCAATACCCAGCAGGACTCCTGACAAGCTCATTTACTGCACAGTCCTACTCTAAGGGCACATGTGCCACAGCACAACCCAGAGGTGCGGACGCGGCTGACTTGGCTAACGAAAGCCCTACCTACGTACGTGGCAAAACAGGCTGCAGGACAGGCTGCGTGAACCTGCCCGAGCCCCTGGATAAGTAGATGGCAGCTGAACCCTGGGTCACTGGAACTACCTCGTCATCATCACCGGCGTTTGTTGGAAGCATCCCTGCCAAACTCCGCTGAAAGCGAGTAGGAGTCATCTGAAACGAGCTGCAGTCATACCTCTAGGCTGTAGGGCAGACATACCTGAAAAGCCGCTCTAAAAACAGCAGGGTGGAGTCCCACCCAGCCCTCAATGGCCATGTCTGCACTGCGGGACCGGGGAGCGCCTCTCGATTCTCAGGCCCGGGTGAGCATCCCAGCCACATCCCAGCTCCGTGTCCGCACAGGCTCGGTTCTCACCCTCCCACCTTCCCCACCCTGCTTTCCATGGGAAGGAAACCTAGCTAGAAAAGGGCCGGGGAGCAGGACCCTGGGGCGCGTTCCAGCACGCGCCTACCACACATCCCGGCCGACGATGACGGAGCAAAAGGTACTCCATTTACAAGGAAGTCGCTTCTTAACCACCAGCTCTGCAAACTCGGCTCAAAAAGCCAAAAGCCGCGCTGCTCTTGAAGGTCTGCCTACCCTTTTCAGTACACCTGGGCTGGGGTTTGCTAATCAGAGCTGGTAACATACAGTGGAGCCGTTTTCCAGGCAGAAAACTTTAAAGTTAGTTACAAGTGGGTTTACTGCAGTCACCACGACAAAGACCCCTTCAACACATCACGTCCCCACCACCAAATCAGTTCTCCCCAGGCAGCAGGTACTCCCCAGCGCAGACTCCTGTTCGGCACAGTCTGACATGGCACGAGAAGCTCTCAGAGCAAACAGAGCTCCCACAACGCTCAAAAAAACCAAACCAACAACCGAGCAAAGCTGGTGCTTTCCTGGCGCTGGGCCTGAACACACAGCAAGTCCTCACAGGCCACACAGCATCTGTCTCATAACACAGGCAGGGACCGTTCCAAGACGTTCTCTTCTAAACAGACCACGGTGCAAGGTTCGCCTCAACCACCTGCTGCAGGGAGCCAGCGGCCACCTCTGCTGCTTATCACACACTAACTGCTCAGAGAGGGACAAGTCACCGGCTGCCGGAAGCTCCCCGAGAATAGGTTCCCACTGCTGAGAACTTCTGCTTTTAAAAAATTAAAATTAGATTGAGCCACACAAGTAACACAAGATTTCCCCCTCTTCCCTTAACAAAAGGCCAAGTCGCTATATTCTTGCAGAAGCTAACAGAAAGCTACCCCTCCTCCCCACAAATACTACTGAAAGACCCAGTAGCTCAGGCAGGACTTTTGGGAGAGCAGCATCTCCGTCACTCGTGGGCAAGTCTGGTGAGAGGGAACTCCCAGTCACTTTCTCAATCCCAGGGACTGCCAAATCCCAGCAACCCAACTTGGGTTACTGGTAAATGTATGTGGCATAGGAATCTGTTCCCAAATCTTCCACCTGCAGGAAAGTAAGGGATGTGATTCTAATATCCTGCAGAGGAACAGAGAAAATTAACCCGAAATCTTCAGTCTACAGCGTCAAGACTTGCCACATTGTTACAGCAATAAAATAATTTGAAAAGCAGGTTCAGGTGAGGTCAAAAATATGCTTCCACAAAAATACTGTACCTAGCATTGTGCTTACCGTACTGACAGAGAGAGACTGTGTGTGAGGGAAAAAGATCCTGTGCATTTTTGCAGGGCCACAGCAAAAGCTAGGGAACCACCCAGGCCCAGTTACAGTCCTCCACCTGGAGGTAAAAACACATCCCCCCACCCCAGAGGGGAAGATCAGAGCACAGCAGCACTGCAAAATAAACACACAAGGTTCCAAGGCTCCCTCAGGAGAAGCAAAAATTTTATCTAATATTATTGGTTAATAGTCTTCCACAAAATCCATTAAGGAACCCATACCCAGCTGAAAGCGTACATGTTCCCATGTCAGCCTAGCATATTGTAACGCAAGACCACCCGGTGCCCTCTGAGGTCGTGTCTTCTTGCAATTACTACTGCACAAGCATGTAGAAAGACACAAATCAACTCTCCAAAGAGCTTGTCTTGACCAAACCCCTTGCAGAGCCTGTTGACAGCAAGGGACTCGGGCAAGCTGAATGCTAAAGAGATCCTCCAGGCTTCGGAGAGAGACGGAGGGGGATAGGTCTTTCCTTCCCTCCTGTCCCAACTCACGCTGTTTGCCACAGGCTTTAAGCACTGTATTCCTGTCTTCTTTGTGCACATTTGCAGCACAAGGAGCTCACCTAGGTCTAGGTTCTCCCAAGCATAACTTGTGCAAATATCCAGCAAAGCCACCCCAAATACTGCCAGGCTTCTTAGGAGATTCACTGCTCCCTCTGTTAGCACAGCACTGCCCTGGAGGCCAGGAGCAGCTGTAGTAAGTAAAAGAAGGTATCCAGCTAGTGACCTGCTGAATGGGCTTGTTGAGGGATGCTTAGACTCAGAACTACTCTCTGCTTCTGCTTGGATGTTTTCAGGGACACGTAGCAAATGAACGCGCAGCCAAATCAGGTTAGTATCCCTCGACTGCCAAGACAAATAACAGTGTCTAGGCAAACGCTTAGAGTAGGTATTTTGTTTCTTAGCATCCGATGTGCTCCTTCAAGAGATGGTCTCTTGAGGACACTGTGTTTAACAAGCCTCTGAAGATCCAACAGCATGTTCACCTGGGAATTTTCAACTACCAAACAGCAATTTTAGATTTTGACCAACTGCCCGAATGTTAAGTCCATGGTCTGGTGCTTTTCTTTAGAAAGTCAAAGACTAACTGCAGACACAAGGCTCATCAGTGCTGCAAAACTTAAGCAGCAAGAACATCTTGACTGTTATAGGGCAAGACACAGAACTGGTATCAACAATGTGATTTACTTTCTAACCTGCTTTCTTCCAGAAATCCAGATGCCGATGAGATGATCTCTGTCACTAGCTGGTATTCATACCACAGTAGAACAAGATGCATGTTTTAACAATTAATGTTCTGGCAAAGACTGGCATCAGATACACATACTCTGAAAATATTGTTTTGCATCGTTGCTGCCATTCTCCCAGTAGCAGCCTTTCAACACCATCTTTCAATAGAAGGGAAACTAGTGCCATCTGTTTCCCACTTGATGAATGGTCAGCAACGGTATTACCATATATCATGCCTGAATGGGGAAGAGCTAGTAGCAAAACCACAAGTAAAACAGATTTCTCTGACAACTGCATCGAAGTGCAGTTATAAATGGAAGGCGTCAGTCCAGTTACACATTTAATCCTAAACAGTTGCCATTTGACCATTATACACTAAATATTCTGTCAGCTGGAGAGCTGAATAGCTAATGTGTACTTAGAAGTACATATGACTGTGCCCTTTAAAAGGTTTAACTTGAAAGCTTCGCAATTTAGATCTCAAATTAGAACCAGGGAGTTGCACCACCAGCTACCATAACACCTGAATCTAAGCTGTAGAAGTTTAACCATGTGAAAACTGGGACAGATAATAAGATGGCAAGTAGGAATGAAGTAACTTCCATAGAAGTTAAAAAGCATTACACAACGTCATTTTGCCAAATTTAATCATGTTATTGTTATTTAAGCATGTTATTATTTGCCAAATTTAAGCATGTTATTAAAATATACGGCATCTGTTAAATCAGCAGTTGCACAGAAGTGAAAGGGACAGCTCACCAGCAAAGAATCAGAAATCCTAGTGGAGCATATTTGTCATTCTGCAGAAATGGAGATTTACCTACACTAGTAGGGGAGCAGTATTCACCCAAAGCAGGGGAAAAGTAGTCCTCCTCCTCCCTGGTCTCCCTGCAAAAGGAGAAGTTGCTATTCCCCCAAGTTCTGCTTTAAACAACTGCTTTAGCAACTTGAATGGACTCAGAAAAGACTGCAGGAAAAAGTTCTCTCCATCTGCCCTCTCACTTTTGGAAAAACATCAAAAACAGAGATTTGTCTTGCAAAAAAATTTGGAGTCAAGCAGAGAACAGTAAAGTAGGTGGGGAATAAAAAAAAAACCACACCCTGCTTATTACATTTGTGAAAGGCTGGTACAAAGTAGGATGCATCATACATACGCGAAAATAGTTTCAAGCTTTCATTACCTGTCAGGACTAGAATTCGGTGCTTAGTTTTCTTCACAAAATTTAATTTGACGATCTAAATTAGAAGGAGGTATTGCTTCAGATGCTCATTAAGTTTTCCAGTTAGGGAAGAACTTCTGAACTCTTTCAGATTTTAAAATAAGAAAAGCTGAGCCACTTTCCATTTGCTTTTCAAGATTCCTTCTGCATTCTTTCTGATCACCCAAGAAGAATGAAAACCCTTTATAATAGAAAGGAAGGAATTCCTAGAAGGCAGGCATGTCTCCCTTTGTAACACAATTATCAGGCCAGTCGGAAGGAACATGCTCACCTGCTTCTTGCAAAGCTGAGAAAGAAACATTCCCTGGGGTTATGCGAGAGCAGAGGGATGCTAGTCCAACTACTCAATACCTTCGTCTTTTCCCATCTCCCCACTCCGACTCTGGATCACGCACCCTTTGCGCCAGTCAAAACTGCCAGTACATTGTCACAGGAGGAAAACCCTTGCAAATAATTTGATTTCCCCTTGTGTACAAAACAGCCTTGGCACAGCCTCCCTGAAACTGGGCTACAGAAAAATACAATCTAGCTTGCATATGTTGATGGCAGCCGGTTCCTGTCAGTAAAAATGTCACAACGCTCATCTCTACAACATTTCATTGGAACTAAGAAACATAGCCAAAATGGTACTTTCTTTTTTTCTTTTAAAGGAAAAGAAACAGATGCCTTAATATAGAAAGAATATACGTGCTCTGGCTTTTACATCTGCAAGTGCATACACCCAGGCACATGCACACACACGAAAAATGCTTCCAGAGCTGTCTATGGCGCCAGAAGCAGAGTTGCTTGTCTCGCTAATAAATTCTTGGGCCTGTCCCTCTGCTGAAATAAACTGCAATACCTCTACTGAAAATCAACTGTAGGATAGAGAATTCTGTATCAGCAGAGGAGCTGATCTATATCAGAGACTCAATGTAAACATACCTCCCCCCTAGGTTGACATGTTCCAAGAAGAAACTTTGGAATAGAAGTTAAAATTGGACCCCAGAAAACCGTATTTCAACATGTCCAAAGCCAGAATGCTCCAAGGAAGTAAGAGACCAAGCTTAACTGCAGTCATCTGAAAATGCAACTTCAATATTTGCAAAACCACTTTTACACCGTTATCTGTCCTTACAGCTCAGAGTGACTCCCAACAACCATCAACTTAGAATCGTGTGTACTGTACACCCTTCTGGTCCCCTATATCCTCAGATTTTCCTTCCACTTCCCTTCCCCTCTCCACCCAAAACAACTTTACTTGGAGCAAAGCTGTATTTGGCCGCTACAGCCCAGGCGCATCTGAACAAAACAGCATCCTGTGGAGCTTGCGCTTGATGAACTGAGCAAAACCAGTGAAAGGTCAAAACTACATCTTCAGGAATCTTTCCTCTGCCAAAATAAGTAACTTTTGCTGGTAGTCACCTACAGCTACTGTCATGCACTCAGTGCTGCAGTGAAATCTTAGCACACCAGATGCAACTGGCAGCAACTACCAAGCATGTATTAAAAATTAAACTGGACATTTCTTTCCCATGTTTGAGCCTCCACAGCATCCTGGCTAGGTCACAAGCTGTTCCCAGTCAAGTTTCAGAAGCAGTTAAGTCCCAAAGGAGCCTGCTTACCTGCGGATCTTCAGTTGGAACTAAGTACCTAACCCATTTAGACAAGAGAAGCGAAAGGCTAAGCCACTTGGGTGTTCCTCTAAACTGCCATGCGGTTAGTGCTCCAGAAGGGATAGGCCAAAGCATGAAAACAGTAATCAGTAAGATTTGCATTGGGGGGGGGGGGGGGGGGGGGAATCCCAAACCTGTCCCACCTGCAAACATTCCATCTTGAAAGAAGACTCTCCCCCCGCCTCCTGCTCCCGCTCCCCAAAACTCCTATTGCATAACTAACACCACCTCAGCCTCATCAGGAGCCCTGCAAGGAAAACCTGGGATGTTCTCAAGCAAGTGCTGGAGTTCGGTCTGGAATGCTTATCTGAGTACAGTCACTGCAGCTGTTATGATGCTGTGTGCAACCACCTGCTACTGAAAAAGCATCACAGACACTTGAGATCATGAGACACTGAACAGTTTTGGGTTGTTTGTTTGTTTTTTTTTTTTTTAAAGAGGGTAACACACCTGATGGGGATCTGAACAGAAGTAGTAGCAATTGTTTGGCAGAAAAGCTGTAGTGACTTCATTAAAAAGGATACATTTTTCATGTCCATAAGTAATATCACTGGTCATTTCACTTGGACTTTAGACTGAGCACATTCTACAGAAATGCAAAGGCTTGACTCATGAAATGGAGTCCCGCCCATGTATTCTGCTGAACCACTCCGTTTTCAAGCCCCAGCTCACCAGCTTCTTCTTTCTGTTAAAAAGCAAGTGCTACAAGGGGTGCAGGTCTGAAGTTGGTTGTCAAGTAGGACCGTGCATGTCATTCATCTCATTAAGAAAGAGGTGCGGAGCATCAGGTGTTGAGAATCAAGGCAAAGCAGAGAGTTTGGTGACACAAAGAGCTGTTCGGCATGAGTAAGACAACAAACCGTCACAGTTTTAATATTGTTTATTTTTAACCTGTGTGAATTTATCAGCTCTTTTAACATCTTCTTCTACTAAGAAGTCTGCGATGTTTTCTTTTTAAAGGAAAGACTGCAAACATAGGCAATTAGCTCCTCTTTGAGAATCTCCTGGCTGGGAGAGAAGCGAGAGGAGGAATTTTTCCCAGAGGCTCTGGCACTCAATCCCACCTACTTTCAGCGGGAGCTGGATGCTGCATGCCTGTGGGCGTGTTTGAAAAATCCCACGACTTGTTACTTGCCGATTCTCTACCACGGACCACAGATCCCAAGAAACCTGGAATTTACCTGGATGCCAAAGGAGTTCAGTGTCCACCGGTGTCAGCAGAACGGCCTCCAGTTCACCGTCTGCTCCTACATGGCAGAGTTCGCGCCATCTTTCTCTCTTTATTTAAAGAGGTTGTAAACAACACAGTGACTCTGGCTGGTTGTGCAGACTTGGGCACACACCCCGCACACGGCTGACAAAAACAACCTCACCTCTGGAAGCAAGCACACGGCAGTAGAGGGGTTTGCTGAGGAACCGTCACCCTCCTGGCTCGCCTCGTAAAAGGGCTAAACGGACATCTCCACGGCTGTCAACCTACCACCTTCCACCAGCGCCGAATTTAAATTCAAAATGAAAGAGAGAGCATTACAGTCAGGTTACTCGGCCTCCACCACGAATGCGATGCTGCTGGAGTTCGGGGCTCAGCTCAGGACGCGGGGCCCTCTCTCCGCAGCCGCGGGGGGCCAGTGGCAGGGTCCCTGCCTCCATTCAACCCAGCCGAGGGACACGCGCCGTGGGCACAGGGCAGCAGCTTGAGGGGCAGCATCCTGCGCCAGCTGCCTAGGGAACGACAGCGTCGGGGCACAGCTCCCAACTTCTTTGCAACTGAATAAATTTGGGTCCAAAGGACCGCCCGTCAGCAGACTGCCGGGGACGAGGCTCTTTGTAGGATGAGCCGGGGCCGTTCCCGCCAGGAGAGAGCTGCCGGGGGAGCCCCGGGGCAGGCAGGATTCAGCCCTGCCCGCTGCGCTGAGGCACAGCCGAGTAAACAACAGGTTTGGCAGGTCCCTTTAAATCCCTTCGGCCGCACACGCACCCGGAGACGGGCGTGCGAGAGGAGACGGCAACTTTTATCTACCTCGTGCACGGGAGAGCGCGACTGGGAGCGTTTCCCCGGCGCAAAACTGCAAGTTAACCAAAAAAATTAAAAAAAAAAAAAAAAAAAGTGATGGAAGATGCCCCAAAAAAAGCAGAGTCCGGTGGCGCCGCTCCCGCAGCCCCCGGGACAGGCGCAAGGGCGGGCGGCCGCTTTCCGCCGAGCACCGCGTGGCGCGGCCCCGCTCCCGCCCGTTACCGCCGGCGGGGCGGCGGGCTCGCTGGGCGGCCGGGGGCGCGGCAGCGCCGGGAACAAAGACCCCCCCGACCTCCCCCGCTAGAGGGGGGGGGGGGGGCGGACGACCTACTTTCGCGGGCGGCCCCGCCGGTCAGGTGGAGCCGCGGGAGCACACACGCCGGCGGCCCCGGCCCCCCCCCCCGTTCCCTTCCCCTGGGCTGCCATGCGTTCAACTTGCCGAAGGACGAGTAAAATTAAAAATAAATTTAAAAAAAACCACCCAACACAGGAAGGGGAAGACGGCGCGCCGGGGAGGAAAGCCCCGAGCGCGGAGGTGGGCGCTGCGAGGCGGCCCCCGCGCTGCAAACGCCGCCCCACCACGCGGTCGCGGTGCAGCCGCCCCATCCGGCGAGGGGGGGGGGGGGGAGCGGGGGTCGCGCCGCTGCAGCCCCGCCGGGCACCCCGACCCCCGCCCCGGTAGGCTGACGGCAAGCTGCCTGCCGTCCCGTCCCCGTCCCCCCCCCCCCACCGGTCCCGGTCCCCCGCCCCGCGCTGGTTCCTCATGGCTCGGCCCTGACGTAATTCAAACATGGCAACAGTTGCACTTCAAAGGGCCGTCGCAGACCTCCCGGCAACGCGGGCACGCCGCGGCGGGGGCGAGACGGATCTCCCTCCCTCCCCCCCCCCCCCCCCCCCCTCCTCCCTCCGCACCCCCGACCCTGCAGCAGCCCCGGGGCGGCCGGCGGGGCTCGCCCGCCCGCCCGCGCACACCGAGCGCGCAGCGCGGTACCTCGGGGAGCGCGTCTGCGTCCAAACTTTCACCACCCCTCCAAAGTCCTCCAAAACCGGCAGCCAGCCCCTAAAAAAAAAATCACCAACCCACCATCCCCCGCGGGACAAGTTTTACCCCACCGACACCTCCACCCCCCCCCCCCCCCCTCTTCCCGGGGCTGAGGCCCCCCCCCCCCGTGCGGACGATCGCTTTTCCCCCCGGCGCCCGCAGCACATGCGAGCCCTTTGTTTTCCCCTTGCAGCCGGGCGCTGCCTACGTGCGGCGCCGGGGGCACGCCGGCCGCTCCGCGCAAACACACCCCACCCCCCCCCCCCCGCGTAAACCCCGCGTAAACCCGGGAGTTAAAAACTTGTTGGCGCCGGGCGCGGGCACACGCTGACGGGGAGCGACTCGCAACTCGCGCCGTGCTGCGAGAGCGGCAAGGACCGCCATCGCCGCCCGGCCGCACCGTGTCTGTCTGTCCGTCCGTCCGTCCCCCAACGCCGCGCACCGGGCCGGTGGCAGGGCGCCCGCCGAGGCGGGGGAAGGCCCCCCACGCCGCGACCCGGTGCGACCGGCAAGCACGTGTCACGCCGGCCCACAGCCGCGCGTTTCTCACCCCCGCCTCGGCGCAGACCCCGACCCCTCCCGCACCTACTAGCGATCGTTAAAAAATAAAAACAACCGATCTCTCTCCCTGCCGTGAAACACGGGGTGGTGGTGGTGGTGGGGGGGGGTGTGTAGAGGGATGGCGGGCAACACCGTGCCCCCCCCCCCCCCCCCCCCCGGCACCCACCTGCGGGCTCCGGCGCTACAGGTGTGCGGTGCGGGGCGCGCCGGGGGCCGCACCTGCGCTACCCGCTCCGCACCGGTGAGGCAGGGCCGGCGGGGCCGCGCCGCCCTTCCCGGCGGGACCGGCGGTCCCTCGCTGCCCGCGTGGCGAGGCTGGGCAGCCCGTCACCGCCAGACAGCACCGGTTTCCCTAAGCCGCCCCGCAGCTGGGGGACCGCTTTTGGAGTTAAATGGTCGGGAACCCGGCTGCGCTTCCTCCTTGAGACTTGGGGTTTTAAATCGTACTTTGGGGCTGGGGGGGGGGGGGGGGGGGGAGGGAAGTCAAGAGTTCTCGGGATGGGTCTGCAACAATGCGGGAGGCGTTTTTCCCCGCCAGCACCTCCTTTAAACTCCACTAATTGAAGAAAAGGGGGAAAACGCCGCGCACAGGAACCATGCGTGTCAAACTGTTCCAGGCGGCAAAGTCTTTTCGCCGCGGCAGAAGAGAAGACAGGCTCCGGGATTAACTTGTGTTTAACACAAACCACCGACCGCTGCAAAAACAAAAAACCAACGAAAAAACCAACCCACCCCAACAACACACACACACACAATCAACAAACGAAAAAAAACCCACCCAGCACGGTTTAAACCTCCCGTTCCCTCTCGGGTGTACTTTTCTCCCCCCCCAAGCAGAAAGAAAAATAAATCACTCACCGCTCTACTGCGCCCACCAACAAACGTGCGGTGCGCGGCGAAGCCCCCGCCGCTGCGCGCCCTCCCCGTCCCTCCGCGCTCTGCCTGCCAGCCCGCGCGGGCGCGCGAGCCCGCGCCCCCTACCTCTCCCCTCCCCTCCGCGCCCGCCGCTCTGCGCATGCGCCGTTCCCACGGCTCCATTCTACTCAATCGAGCCCTCTCGCTTTGCGCGCCCCATTGTCCTTTTAAGGAGAAAGGCCGCGCGGGAAGCCTGGGAGGAGGGAGGTGTTGCCCATTGTGACGACGGAGATGACTTCACGCACGCGGCCCGCTCCCCCGCCCCGCGGTGGGCGGGCCCGGGCCCCAGCTCCGCTCCCCGCGCGCCCGGCCCGGGCACCTGCCTGCCCGCCGGCGGCGCGGGGGCGTGGCCAGCGCCTCCCCGCGGCGGCGGGCGCGCCACGGCCCGCGGCACCGACCCGGACCGACCCGACGGCGGCGGCGGGGAGGCGGCGCCGCTCCTCTGAGCGGGGCGCGACGCGACGCGTTAACGGCGCGGCCGCCGTTCGTCGCCCGCCAGCAGCAGGCGGCGGCTCTCCGTGCGAGAGCGCGGCTGGGCTCGCACCGGAGGCGCCGGCGCGGGACCTCGGCGGGGTCCGGGTTGGCGGCCTGCGGGCGGACGGGGGGCGGGTTTTTGCTGGTACCGGCGGGTTTTCCCCCGCTGTCGAGTTCATTTTAGCGCGCTTTAGAGGTCGCCGGTGGCTCGTGTCATTTTTCCCGCTGCGTCAGGATGGAGTGATTTAAAACCGCGTCATCGCCACCTCAGCTTCACGCGCTTCGGGCAATTTGGGAAGAGCCGCTTCACGAAACAGCGGGCGGGTGCCGTTGAAACAGCCCCCCTTTAAAAACGAACGATGTCAGAAGGATGCGCGTGAGCCGCACGCGGTGACGCTCGGGCGGCTCTGACGGAGCACCACCGCAGCTGCGGCGAAGCGGCTCGCCGCTCCCTCCGGGCCGGTGCTCAGAGCGGCCCCCGAATACTGAGCGAAGGCCTTCGTTCCAACTCCTGGAAAGACAAAACGTTCCCCGCAGAATCGACAGCAGCTCGGGCACAGGGCGCGGCGGCTGTCGTTTAATACTCGAAAAGACTAAAAGGACGGGCATGAGTATTTCCGCGACAAATTCTCTTATCCTGATAGTGACCTTTTCAGTCTAATCCTGCTTTAGGCACAGGTTTAGCAACTCGCCGAGAACTCCTGCTGAAATGATGCTTTTTCGGCCAGCAGCAGCACAGGCTGACCTTGGGGGATTCACCGGAGAGCGGGACAGTCTGCTTTCCTCCACCTCCGCCTGAGCGCCTCGCGTCAGCTCTACTTGCTTGTAAATCCTCCGTAATTCTACGCCATTTCCTTCCTCAGTGATGCAAAACCAGCCAGTTTGGGCACACAAAGCGCAGGCAGATTCCTCACAAGGAAGTCTCCAGGTTTATCCGTGAGGTGGTGGTTTGGGGTTTTTTGGAATGATCACAGCGTGCTGCCTTCGTTACCGGCGCTTCCTTCCGGACACGGCTAAACCCAATCGCATTCAACTTCTGAGACGGGAGCGTAGATAACGCTGAATAATTTCTCAAAATACCTACATAATTTTACTGGTTTTAGCTAGTCTGGGGAACTCTACCAGCTTTTGGGGGAACTTTCGTTTGCATGTAACGCGTCTGCTTCTATCTGCCTCTTTCTTTCTGGTTTGAGGGAGTGATTCTCCCAGATATTCCCCCATTGTTTTCCCATTTTTTCTTCTTCACACTTCTCAAGGCCCCTCAGTGACGGTCCTTTTAGTCCGGTGCCATCTAGTATAGTATTTAAATCCCCAGATGAGGGTGAAACGGCATTTTCGAGGAGAATCCTCCTAGGTATCAAGCAACGTGCTGCCGCTCAGCGCCCAGTTGAACAAACCCGATCTCCTGGTGCCCGTCGATAGCTGCCCTCCCTCACCACCATGCTGAACATCAACAGAACAGCACAGGGTAGACTTTGATTGCCTACAAACCAGGGTCAGGGTGACTGCTCGGGTATGTATTTCACAGCTTTGCGTTCTTACGCTCCAAATCTCTTGCAAGCCCCAAAGCTCGGTGGAGAACACAGGCTTCTAACTTGCAATAATGCAAACAGTTGATGCTGTAACCCGGGGAAGATTTGGGTCTCCAGACACTGCACTGCTCTGGCCTGCGACCAGTTCGGCCGTTCCTGCCCTCTCAGAGGAAAACGACTTCTGTCCACAAAGTCCTAATGGCAATGTATGAATTAAAAACATGGTCAAAACCTTCATTTCTGAAATGTCTCCGGTTTCCATGAAGCGTTTTCTGACGACGTTTCAGGGCTACCCTGTAACTTGACAGTGGTTTGAGTTTTAATTTTTTGGCTGATAGCCAGCTTGCAGGTAAATAAAGGGCACTTAAATAGCTAACGAGCTTTCATCAGGGTTCCTCTAGCCCCTTCCACTTGAGCAAACCACTGGTGCTCCCCACACACCGCCAGAGGGGCACCTTGTCTGACCTCACTGTGTGGAAAGAGGGTAATGACAAATAGCCCCAAACTTGGAACAAGCCTAAGGAGTTTAATTCGGAAAATGCAGACATTTCAAACAATGCACGCACCTTTACGCTACAGCTAAAGCCTCATTTGACAAGGCTCTGCTTTAAAAAATTAAGCATCTTCCTTTCCACCCAGAGCTTGGTATAAAGGAGGAATATGGGGTTTCATGGAGATCACAGGTGACCTAGAATACGGGCTTTAGACCGGAGGATTTGTTCTTATCCAGGTCAGTTCTAAAAAAACATTTACTTTAAGAATGAACATGGTCTCTGGAAAACTAATGGGACTGTTGCTGCGTTCCAGTTAAACTGATACCTTTCCTGAGTGGGATCTTGATCATTGTATCTGGGAAGTTAAGTTAAATTATGTCAATAACAAAGCTACCCACAAGGAGTTTTTAAATATAAAGCATACACGTATCACGAATGCTGAGGCGGAAGTGCTAACACAGAGGAAAAGTAGGGCATTTGCCAGCTGAGACATCTGATCCTATTGTGCTATTTTTCAATATTAATGAATAAGTAAACACAAATAGGCTACATGTTGGTAGGTGAAGAGCAGCTGTCAAAACCAAACCCAGGCATCTGTTCCTGTTTTGAGATTTCACTGTAAAATGTTTTTTACAACTTGAGTAATTTGAAAGTTTGCTTTACTGGCTAAATGCATGGCCAAAAGATTTTGAAAAAATTACCAGGAGCTCTTTCAGGGGAAAAAAAAAAAGTTGATTGACTTAATGTTGTAAATAAGACTTTTGCCAAGGAGTACAATTTCAGAGGAAGATATCATCACGAGATCAGTTCTTTAGCTCCTGCTTGCACCACTTGTCCATACGAGTAACAGCATATTAATTTTTTGAAGGTTCAGATGCTTACACAACTGGTAGTTTAAAGCAAACAGGTTAATAAATAAATGTGATTTTTCCTTCTGTTTTATGTTTTACGCCAAATGACAGATGGCTACAAATAAGCAGTGACAGCAAAGTTTGCTGATGGTAAAAATAGATATTATGATATTCATGGTTCCAGAATTAAGTACTCAAGTTATGTGGCTCAGAGAGGCAGGACCCCGAACTGGTTTACTCCTAGGAACAAGGCAGATCATTTATAGGCCAGCCTAAGTAAGAAATCCATCAGGGCTTAACAGAGAATAATAACCTTTCTGAAGAGTTTTTAATTGATATTTCAAATTCCTTAAGAGGAAGATAATTCTCCTAAATTCTTAAGGATTGCTGAAATTCTATAGCAAAATGATCATTTTCTATTACTGCTTGAACACCTTTAATGCAGCTTCTCAAGCGCTGCTCATTTCTTTGCAGCACTATTGCTTTCATCCCTGTTAAAGCCAATAAGACTATTCTATGAGGATTTATATTAAGGTGATTTGAAGACGCTATTAAGAAGATCAGCCCTCTCTGCCTGCCAGGCTGTTTCCTGTCAAGAAAGTTATCCCTCTTATCCTTGTCATTTGGGGCAGTTCTGGAAATGGAGACCAAGTATTTGGAAACCCAAAAGAGAGCTCACCTCTGAACCAAGACCCCCATCTTTCCCAACATCACGGGGAGAAGTTCCAGATTTTATACTGATGATTTCAGAGTAATCTTTAGGGAAGGGAAAGTTATGAACTGCTTCGGAGAACGTTGTGTAGGCCTGGTCTCACGTGGGATCATTTAGGGGACAGAGTTTGCTCTTTGAAGCTTCTTACTGAACCTAAGACTCCTGACCACCAAGCACATCGATCTCCTTAACCCCATTTGCACTGCATGGCCCTGAACACAGACACAGCTGGCTGGGCAAGTGTGAAAAGCAAGGGTACGTAGTTGGGAGAGCATCCATAGATGCGCTTGCTCTGGTAGGGAGCAGCCAGCATGGGGGCAACAGGACTCCTAAGGGGAGCTGCCAGGAAGGATTTTCTTACAGGTGTAGGTGCTCTAGGCTCATACCCAGAACTCTGCTAAATTAAACCAACCCATCTGAGGCAGTATCTTTCCAGATTAAAGCTTCACCCATCACCATTCTTACTTTGGAGATTTACTAAGCCTATGGGTCTGTTCTCAGTGACACTGCTTTTTTAATCTACGGTACCAGCAGACAGAACAAAGGTCCATAGGTTCACTTTTCAGGACAAAAAAAAAGAAAAGAAAAAAAATAAAAATGTTCCCAGATCAAGGATGAGCTAGCTGAGGAATGAGATCAACCTAACACTCAGTTAGCCCTAGGAAAGGAAAAACGCACTTCGAGGAGGCAACGGAGTTTCAGATTTAAGACTTTGACTGCAGGGAGCCACAGAAACTATGGAGAAAACACGTCTCCGTGAGCAGCGTTTTTACTCAGCCAAAGCAAGGCAGAGGATAGTGATACAAACCTCACCAAGCTCGAGTACAAGTGACTAGTCTCATGAGGGGATAGCATCTTGCTGACCTTACTGCCAAGCTGCCAAAGACAGACACAGTACTTGCAAGTCTTTTGGCGAGGAAGAAGAGCTGTGGGCAGACTTGGCTAACCAGGGGAAGGAGGCGGTAGGTGGAGATGGTCCCTGAAGGAAATCTTCAGAACCGGGAGTCCTGATCACAAGCTTTGAACAAGCAGCCAAGAACCAAGTGGAAATCTACCACCAAGATCTGGAGGGAGGAGCTGGAGGCAAAAATTTTTGCAAGGGTAAGAGGGAATGGAGCTCGCTAACAAAGCCACCACATTACACAGATAACTTCAGATAGCTTAATTGGATTGAATCAGCTAATTGGACTGCAACAAATCAACTAAATTTGACACTTAACATCCTCTAAAAAACAAGCCAAGGGCAGCTAGAGGAACAGGGCAGGCGGGGAGAAAGCAGCACGCAGCGAGGAGGCAGCGGGGAGGTCGCAGGATACGTCCCCCTTCCTCACCGCAGAGGCATCCCATTCTGAAAGTGAAAAGAAGATAAGGAAAGGTGAAAGACTTTCCAGGAGGAAGTCTTCACTCACAAACCCATGTAGATAAGGGGAGGACAGAAACAGGATGGGCAAGCTTCAGGCAAAATTTGAGCAGATGCCGTTGACAGGGATCCCCCAAAGCAAGTCGGGTCCCATAATGGATGTTCATGGTCGGGAATTAGCTCTACAGGGCGATGAAAGAGACTTAAATAGACCCAAACCAGGACACACATCTGACCTTAGTGACTTCCCTCAGGTCTGCCTGCCTGTTCATATTGCAAATTACAGCATGCAGAGAAGTCAAGGGACCCAGATGCTGCCTCCAGGGCAGAAGCAGCAGAGCCAGCGTGCTGCACGAGCCCTGCGCTACACAGGCACCGAGCGATCCGATAGACATCTCGGGGTTCCTCTGCCTTCAGTGGCCCCGTGACGCAGAGACCACCGAGGAAGCTAGCACCAGTGCCATGTGGGGATGGGAGAGAAGGGATGCAAGAGGGTACTGGCCCTGCAGGGCCAGAGGAGGGATTCTGAAACTTATCTCCAGGAAGGATGATGAAGCCTCTCAGCAAGGAGGGGACGGTTTTTGAAGCAGGAGGGTTTAGGGCTTTCATACTTTTCAGCTTCCAAAGAAATGCCTTTGGTTAGAGCTACAGTTAGGCTTTTCTCTTTCCCGCTGAGGGTGACTGGGGTTATCTGGGAGGGGTTAAGGCTGATTAGGTGCCGTGGGAGGGGAGAGCCTGCTGGGACGGAGCTCACCTGAGCAGGTTGGGGGCTCAGCTGAACAGCGGTGCCCTGCAGGCGGGCAGGTGAGCATGTGTAGGGTGGCTCCTTGAGGGACGACATTCCCAAGTGAGTTCCTGCTCCTCTTATGAGCTTCAGGGGCTCCCGGGGAAGCTGAAGAAGAGCGGCCTGCAGGGATGGCCAGGCCGTGAGGCGGTGCCCTGGAACGGCATTGTCCTTCAGGCATGGGTAATTTTTGAAAAACAGCTAAACAAAGTGATTGCTATTTACAGAGTAATGAGCTGGCCGGTCAGAGCCACTTCAAAAACTGGCCTTTCTAAAATCAGCTAGCAGTGTGGTTTCTGAGATGCTATTTTCAGCACGCTGTCAAAACAAATCTCTATCCATAGCTGAACTGACTGACTCTTCTTGTCAGGACAACTACCCTTAGCAGTGGCTGAACCAGTTCTAATGCAAGGTTTCAAAAGCAAGAGCAATATTTACTGGTTGATTTGCGTTATCTGTAGGAGGAAAGTGGGAAAACTGGATAGCTATGAAAGTGACCTCTTGAGCTGATCCTGCTTTGCCCTGCGAATGCCAGGGCTGAGTACTTGCACTCAGAGTTGACTGGGGAATCATGAACACCTAATTCACACCACCTAATAAAAAAAAAAAAAAAAAAAAGAAAAGTTTGAGCAAGGGCTAAATCCCTCCCGCTTAGGTCAATTGCTAACTGCTTGATGGCAAGCAAAACAGTTCAAGGTTTCAGGCACTTTTCTCTGTGACATCTAGTACCAGCCATGGTCCCAGACAGACCCGAGACTGCAGGTCTGACCAGCCTGGTGTTTCCCCTACTTCTAGATCCTCAAGCTATTTCAGAACAGAGAGGCCCAACGCATTTAGACGCACAAAGGCAGGAGGAGTGCCTCAACTGTAACCCTCAGGTGCAAGGATGTTGGTGCCCATCAAGCAGACGCGCACGTGTGCTGTGAAGGCCGTCTTTCCAAGTTGTGTGTGCGTATAAGCATTCAAATGCTTCTCACTTGAATAGTCAGGCCAAGTTTACCCTCTTATAAAACACATCCTGCTGTAAATTAGAATAAGTAGCCATTCATAGGAGGCCTGCAAAACAGAAGGGGGTTTGTATATGCCATTCTTTAAGGCAGCAGCAGCCCTTTAAACCTCTTTTATAAGCTGTGGCAAATGGGCTCCCAGCATGCTCCTTACTCTGAGTCAGCATGTAGACGGTGATTGAAGCACGGGAAACAACATTTTGAGGGTGCTGGGAGGCCTGGGGGACAGATAGATATCAACTGCTAAACTCAAGACTCCCCTTCAAATCGGTGGCACCTTTCTATCTAGCCCTAGATAGACCACAGTGTCAGGTGTGACCCTTGTGCAGGCACAGCATACCAGAGACTCAGCTTCTTGGGGACTGACTCTGAAACAGGTCAGTGCCATAGTCCGCTTTCCTTCAAGCCTGCTGCGTAGGTCCCCCTGTCCTTAAAAGCAGACTATTTAGCTCTGGTAAATACTGTATTGCTTTGTAATCTCTGTGCCGTGACAGTCCCTCCCACGCTCATGGTCCCACGCTCTCACTGCCCTTGCCTTAAGGCCGTGATGCTCCTGTGCAGGCTTTTACCCCCATCCCCACCTCCTGTGGGGCAGCAGGGCTCGGTGATGCCTCCACAACTTTTCGCCTTCCGAATATTTTGGTGTGTCTTCGTGCCGGCCAGCTTTTGCTCTGCAACAGTACACCTCCCTGCTAGGTTTGTGTAATCCGCCATTACCTCTGCTTCCTGCTCCATGTGTTTTTAATGCTTTAAATGCACAGAAAAGACAGACTCCCCTCTAACAGGTACATGCAGTCATGCTTCAGGCAAGCCCCACTCTGAATGATCCAGGTCCCTTTATAGGGGAGCTCTTAGAATAGTAGTTACTCGTTTTTCCATTCAGACTAAAAAGCAACATCTTGGACCAAAGTTTTTCACTAGACACGTAGATAAAATCTTCTTCCAACATTAAAACAAGACAGGAACTGTGATTCTTGATTTGACAAAGGGGTACAATGATCTCTTTGGCCCTGGTCTGATTGCAAGATGGAAAAGATATTGACTCAGCAAGATATTTGTGCCTGTGGATCTGATACTTTGGGACAAGTGACTTAAACTGAGGTCATATGATAAGATGAACTCCTAGATGATTCAAGGAAAATGAGTTTTAAAACATCTGTTCTCATGTTTAGCTTTTCCAAATCCTTTCCGAATTATTTGTTTCCAAAAGTCTACCAACCACAGGAGTATATAGGCTCACATTTACCTTCATGCCCAAATCCTGCAAGACTGTTCAAAAACATAGAGAGCAGAAATTGCCTCTTAAATAAGCACGTAGGCTTATGTTTGTTAATGCCAGAGGCTGATGCTAGCTGTCTGCTACTGGTTTGGAGACTCCAGTGCTTTGGGTGGATAAATGCTTCCTCTTCGAAATATATGATATGAAGTTGAGTCAGCCTATGAGGAAAATAACAGCAGCCTAACTCAAGAAGCCCACAGCTGGAGGGCTGCCCATCTTCTCTCACTTCCCAACTGGTAGCAGGTGCCCGAGCAGCACCTACCTCACTGATAATGTGACTACCATTTAAAAGAAAGGACCTGTGTGACCTGTCTGTACTGAAGGGTTTTGACACTGGCCTTTCAGCAGAGAACACATCTGGACTATGTTATTGATTGCCCGTCATGACAGACCATGTCACGTTGTGGTGGGAAGAATGAAAACAAACGGGTAATAGGACCAGGAGGTTCTTTCCATTAGCGGCTCCTCTTCTTCCCGTGCTCCTGGGTCAGCTGAGTTATGAAACGATGGTAGCTCCAGTGCAGGCTTAGGTGTTCCAAATGTAGGGTGGCGTGTATGGCTCTGACTTTGGGGGGGGGGTAGAATAACCTTCCTGGCTAAGACTGCAGATGTGTTTGCTCTGGGCTGAGCTCATGGCTGGTCTGTAAGGTTGAATTACACACCCAGACTCCCAACGAGCCAAAGCGCATGAGATTCCTGCTTGGTCACCTATCATCTTGGCAGACTTTTAAGTCCGGTTTTACCTTTGCATTTCAAAGGTTTCACTGACCTGCTGTTCCACTGCTCAGCCATTAGGAAAGAAATATAAAGGTACGTCCTCACGCCAGCTCTCTCCTCCTCCTCAGGACCGCCGCCACCTCCGTCCGTACGCTGCTGTGGTCTCTGCCGCGCTGTTGCAGCTCTCGGTGGTGCTGCTGCGCAACGACCAGCGCTGGGGCTGCCACGACAGACCCTTCTTCCCTTTGGAAGAAAACCCTTTGTTTAAAACCCTTTGTTTCCACTTGACGGGGCAGTTCACTGCAGCCTTCGTCAGTGGTTTCCTCAGGCCGGCGCGGGGGCTGGACACCCCACGCTCCTCCACCCAGGGCTCACGGGTGATCAAGGCCGTGGCCCCGACGCTACCTGGAAGAGGTTACGGCTCTGCTTGCCCTCAGGTGTTTGCATAGTCCCTGTCACGGCCTGCCAGGATCCCCGTGGGTGTCTGCCGGGTTCCCGTGGGCTGGCTGAGGTGGAGCATACAAGGCGGCAGCCGAGGAAGAGGAGGCGAATTCTTCGTGCTCCGTTTGCTGCTTTGCTCAGGCCCCAGAGCTGCGTCCCCTGAGCCTGTGCGGTCCTCTCTAGCCGTGCCTTCCTCAGCTCTCCTTCTCTTATGGTATATTTTGATCCTGTGCTGTCTTCCCACTTTTTTTCCAATTTATTTTTTATTTGATAGCTTTGATAACTGCTTGGCCACGTAGCCTCTTTTGCAGCCCTTCCTCATAATCTTGTTGGTGAGCCATGCTTATCTGTAGAGGTTTGCATAAAAGCAGAACCACCTCTCTAAATGTCTCCGCGATTTCCGTTTAAGGAATGGGATGTTTAGGATTGCCACGCTCCAGTCCATGCTGTTCAGCTCAGCAAAGCTAAAGCATGCACTTGGCTTTACACACTCATGTAATTCCACACAGTTCTTCATTTAGTCATCTTTAAAGTCACTTCTAAAGATTTTATTGACTCAAATCAGAGGGCTCAGAAGTTGGATAGAATCCTTTCGAGCCAGTCTGGCATTGCCACAACTGGAGAAGAATTAAATCAGGCCTGTTCTGTAGCATCTTTATCAGGTGCAGGGAGTAACCAAGAAGTTTCACTTGCTTGGTTTTAGCCCAAGGGTTCATTTTGTGCTTGCACAAAACATGCTTGGGTTTTGACATAAGTAAATACACAAGAGCTGTATGCCCTTATATTGGACTCAACTTTGTTCTTGGCTTCATATTCACATTTTGTCCCTTTATTTCATGTTATGGCAAATCTGCTCTCGAACGCACATTGTGCATTTAGCCAGAAGTTCGAGAAAAACACTCTCCTTTCCCATCCAAGTTTTTTCTCCTGTTTTAATGTGTTTTGTCTATTTCCTTGCTACCTGTGCTAAGGACACAATGCCCTTGGAAAAATCTTGTTTTGCTGCATATACCACACCCTTTGTATCTGTGCTAACTCTAGAGACAGGCAAAGCACAATGCAAAGGTGTTCAGACAGCTTTGGCCCCTGCCAGCTGTTTGTCTTTGCACATTTCATGCATTTTTAATTGTACACACTTCTGTTTGTCCCCAGCTTAATGCTTTCATGAAGAAAGCCTGGCTTTTGCTTGATTTGCAGCCATCCACTTCTTCGCCAGCAAAATCCTGTTTCATAACAGCCCTTCTGTAACTTGGGTGCTGGTTATACCACAGAACAATGTTTTAATAAATGTTATTTACATTTTTCAGGGTAGCTAGAGGGGTTTTGGTTTTAATTAGCTGAGTAAGAGAGCCATGAGTGATTATACAGACACAAACAGAGCTGCTACCATCATCTCCCAGCTCCATACCCATGGCTCCTGTGCCAACATAGCTAAACCAAGGACAAAATAGTACAGACCCTTGCAGGCAAATATTTTTTGAAAGAGGGGGAAGGGGAAATCGATGAAGATGTTACAGCGTGTATTGTGCCTGGAGTCCTCAATAGTTTTTCTTTACCTGATTAATTGCCTAAGCCAGAGGCAGAAAGTGTCTTTTAGATTTGGGAGGAGCGAAGGGCGTGTGAGCCCTCCTGCCATCCTCCTCCAAGCAACACTTCGGGAGGTTCTTCTATGGAAATGCTGCCTGCTGAGAACCATTTCAATGAACTACGGGCTCCTTCCTCCCCTATCTTGCTGCTGCTTCCATCTCCTTCCCTTCCTAACCCTTATTCTCAACACAAAAGTAAAAGTCGCTGAGAATCCCCCTGCTTATGAAACCTGAAAGGAGCAAGGTCCAAGGGACAGAAGGGCAGCCCAGGAAGCTCTTCGAGGAGGGACCTCACTCAGTCGCTCAGCCTAGGACGTCGCCAGGAATGTGGCCAGCGTGGATGGCAATAGAACCAAGCAAGGCATTAGGCTTGCAGTGCTTAAGAAAACTCGCTAGTAGCCCTGCATCACTTTTGGCTGAAAACTTCCCAACACTTTGGACACTTGCAGGAGCTGGTCCCATTGCAAACAGATTTAACTGCCAATGTCAAAGGAAAGCTTCGTTCGGCTACAGGCCAAGTGTGAGTAAAAAGACTGATGGATGCAGGCTTTAGCTGGCAAAGGGCTTCTGGTAACTACAGCCTGGAGTGGGCTGTGGAGGGGAGAAAAGGGGCATGCCTATACTGTTGCCTTGTACTGCTGGGTCCTGCTCTACCATGGAGAATGGGGCCTCAGGTTTGCCCACAAACATGATCCGTGATACTGGGCTGGGTGGGATCATGTAATTCCAGGACATCCTGCACTTAGCGATAAGACAAACTGTGCTGTTCACAACTCTACCTAGAGTCAACACTGGCAGTCGTCATGGTCAATCTCCTGCTTCTCAGACACTGTGTATTGCCACTACTCTCTTCCAGGGTACCTTAACCAAAGAGGTGCACAGAAGGCTTTTGAACATCTTCATTAGCACAAGCCTGGCCCTTCACAGAGATAAACATGTGTACTTAAAATGCCGAGATCACCTAGAATAAAATTCTTATGCGTGAGAGTGGGACTGGCTTAATAAATACTGTGTTGAAAGCAGCAACGATACTCACTTTATTATTTTCCCAAAAGAGAGTTGCTTCTCTTCTGTGCACAAACTAATAGGTTAGCAGACTACAGTGCTCATGAATGCCTGTCTGAACTCATCTGTTTTAGGAACTTCCACTGACTTCAGCAAGCCATGGTGGATCAAGTTGTATTTGCACTTCCTAGGACACACATTTGAATTGAAGATCAGCTAGTTCATTCCTCACTTCTCAGCATTGTGCCAGTTAAACACAAATGACTAAGCCCAGAACAGCTATCCTATTTCTCACTGATCACAGCTACCCACACTACCCCTGTCTAGCACAAATTCCTGCTGACATCTGAAATTCTCTTCTAACAAAGTCCACAAAGAGGATAAATTAAATAGCTTCTCTGGTCTGCAAGTTTTTCATAGTTCTCCTGTGTTCCTGTTACTACGAATGGAAACCTTTTCCACAGGTTTAAGAACATGAAACCCGGGTAGAGCCATGGGGTGCTGTTTCCACTTACGTTCCCTGAAGGCAGTTTTTCTGAAAGTCATTTTAGGGGGAGGGGTGGGGGGGAAATGTCCTGTTCACCACACCCACTTTCAGCCAGCTTCATACCATTTCTACAGTCAGGAACCACAGACCATCTGCAAGAGGTTTAGATCTCAGGCAAGCCAATAGCCACACAAATTCCAAGCCAGTGGGTTCGTATTACACAGTCCGATTTAGAGCACATCCTATTTATCTCATGGGGTAATGACAGTTCGAAAGCTGCATGTGTGCAAGCAGGTAAACTTAATTCAGGTGAGAGCACTGAGCAGAAGAAACAGGCTGAGGAGACTTAAGGAAGAGTTCACAGCTATCTCAAATACAGGAGCGCAGTCTTTGGGCTGACTTCCCAGTTCATTTGAAATTAATTCTATGCCTTTTTAAAACAAACAATAACAAAGATGATTCTCAGTTGTACTGACCATTTCTGACTACTATTGGAAGTCTCCTGCTAGCACTTCATGTGTCTTGTACCATGCATTTTCTGGTACGGGTGATGATCTATTTGGGCTTGCAATGAGCAGGGGCAGGTTGTGGGGCAGGCAGGGGACTAGATTAACTTGATGTTAATGGATGGCTGCACCTCCTAGAAGAGCTTTGGACTCAGGAAGGAAAGCCAGGGAGACTTGCTCTTGCAAAGCATCTTTTCCTCCCTTTCGGTAGGGCATCGGTTGCCATCCTCACACAACAGCCAAGCAAGTATTTCTATGCATTTCTGTAATGCTTAATCACATTGCGGCTATTAACCGTAATCACTGTATTGTAGTTAAGTATGAAGAAAGCCTGTTCTTCTGTCCTAATGATTACAAAACTCTCTAACCACACACAACTAGACAGACTTGCACATGCCCACACCACCACAAATCAACAGGTTTTACCCATGCCTTTAAACCGGAATTAACCACAGATGAGACCTCAGGCAGGGTACTTCTGTCACAGTAGCATCAAAAAGCTGCTCTCAGTCACACGCTGATGGACACTGATGAGCAGTTGCTAATCCCAAGGCTGAACAGCCTAGATTGGCAAGGCAGAGACTGGCTGAAGCGAAGTCCTACCACTCCGTACCTCAGCTACCTAGCTGCAAAATGGGATACGCTGTAAGAAAATTGCTTAAAGGTCTCAATGGAAGTCAGTGAGACCTAGAAATTGAAGCCACATTTTCTGGTCTCTAACCTGTGCCTCTCTAAGACAAATAAGGAATTTGTCTTCGTATCTGAATTATTAATCTATTGTAAAAAATACAACTACCTCCGTCCATCACCCTTAGATTTCACTCTTGTAAACTATTTTTTGATGTGTAAAGAACATGCTAATCTATCTCTTGGATGCCTTTGAAGAAATGAGCTCAGTATGGGAGGACAGTGCTGAGGGGAATATTCATGAAGATTAATGCTAGCTTAGCCTCCACAAGCTGCCTCTGCTGGACTTCTCTAGGCATAATTAAAAGCAGCCAAGTGAAGTTTTTCATCACAAGGCCTACTGAAGGAGCCCATCTCTTCCCTCTGGCTGCAGAGGCAGGGTGAGGAAAATGGCTTCCCTCGGCTAACACCAGCCTTTGTGAAAACCTCTCGCTGAAAGCAGGAGAATGCAAGGATTGCAGAACACCAAACCCAACATCTGGCTGCTATTGAGGGAGGAGTTTAATTTTATTTCAGTTTAGGCTTGTATCAGCTGGCCATGGGAGCAGGAGAGAATCTGGCACTGAATGTGCTGTGCGAAGACTGGGATGTCTCTTGCATTCTCCATGCCTGCCTCTTGCTGGAAGAATAGAGGCCCTGCGATAAGCGTTTCAGTTCCTCAGGAATTACATCTGCCGCACAGTCCCACCAAAAGCACTCTGCAAATAAAACTCAGTTGTTCACTTGTTTAGCACTTCACCCTACAGCAGGGCTGGAACACCCAAGGCTGCATGAACAGACCAGTCCACGATTCACCCATTTTAACTTGCTGCTCTGGCCAGGTCTAAAAGTAAATGGATCATTCAGGGAAAGGGTCATATAAAACTAAAGGGTCTGTACTGGGCAAAGGACAGTTATTTTCCATGAAGAGAAAGAATTATAAGTGATGTCTATCTTCTACTTTTACCCCTTGTGCAAGACAAGTAGACTTGCACAACTCTTGGATACAAGCAGGAAGAACAATCTTACAGATTACTTTATTACTCATATTGAGTAATTGGTATGAATACTTGAGCCTCTCTGATATAAACCACAATTATTTTACATTTATGGATCCTACTGCATTAATTATTGAATGATAACAAGGTGGTCACTAGATCACATGACAATGAGGTCCTTTACAGCAACGTCTTTTGAAAAATATGATGCGGGTAAGGATCGGGGGGGGTTTGGCTGTGGGTTTCTTTTTCCCTTTCTCCCTTCCCCTCTTTGAGACAAAGGTGGGCTTGGTTGAAGGAGGGAATAATTTGTCTGGTCGCATACTCTTCTGACAGAAGAAGTTCCCTCAGAGGTGCCGAGATGCCCTGTGAGGTCTGCAGAGGCCCATTAAAGCGTCGAGCTTTCCTGCAGAACTACAGCTTTCCACTGACAGATCAGCTCTGCAGTGGCTTCAGCAGACAGTTTACTTTAACCAACCACCAAATAGCAGACCCGTACAGAAATTTTCCCATTCCCTTCACATCCTGTGCTGAGCTCAAACCAGCTTATACATGTCTGATGGAATAGCAGGAGAGAAAATAGGAATGTCAGCAATGAAATGCTCCCTGACTGCAGTGACAGGAGCCTCAACCTCTGAGGTGATGGCATGACAGACAGGGAAGCAGCTTCACTCTTAACTTAAGCACAATTTGTTCCAACAAGCTTACCTGAAATGCTGGAAAGGAACAAACAAGATCAGTGGGTTATTTCAACTCGTACCCATGCAAGTTTTCTCAGACAGTTTTCTTCTACTTACCCTTTGCAGAAAACACTCTAGTGTTGCCAGACTGCATCAAGGACAGTGCAGTGGAGAGGAAGTTATTTGCACTTCCTCATCTGGACAAGTTTAGTCCTGCTTTACTTTAAGTACTTACTGCCTTTGAGATGTCAGATCCCACTATCTCTAATTCACATACTTAAGCCCAACACATTTAGTAAGGAGGTGCATTAAGCATGACCACTCCTCCTATTGAAATTTGACCACAAGCAGCTCTATGGATTTTATTTACATTTATGGGATCCTAAAATTTTGCTGCTACACTATTGATAAAAATCAGTATCATCAAACGATGTATTTCAGGATTCCCACATACATGGTCCCAGGCTTTGAGACTTTCAGTCCTCTGCTGAGACTCTCTGCGTTTTCAAAATCAAGAGTTAAAATGAACAAACAGACATGCCCCACCTCACACACATATGCAAGAACAGCATTTCAACTACGCAGTTTTCAAAAATTGTATTTTTGCCAATTCCAGCAGAGCTAGAGCTGGGAGGGACAGGGAGGGGGGAATTTCCGAAAATCCAGTCCAAATTGGAAAGGCCTTTAATTATTGAGCAGGGCATTTCACTATCATTCTTTTGCACCTTTTTTTTGTTGCAGGCACCCATCTCTCTCTCCTCTATCAACTTCTCTTCTTACGGGACATTCTAACTGACAGACTGGAGGGCATGAGTTTAATTCCAGCTTTTTAATCCTGAGTTCAAATATTAGAGCAACCCATGTCAAGAGAGGAAAGAGACCCTCAGCTGCAGTTAATCCCACGCTTCCCATTTTGCTGCCAACAGGATCCCCCCGGCTTCTTCCCACTCCTCCTCATGCACTCCAGATACTAAGGGAGAGCAACCCAGGCTGCCTAGCAAACACCACCCTGGTAAGAGCTAAACTTCACTGCAATCCCATTTCTTCCCTTCAATCAGCCATGCTTTCCCCCTAAGCCTTGAAAATGAAGCACTGGTCAGGCTCAGCAGGCGGAAGGGCAGGTTTTGAGAGCGGACCCTCACACCCTCTCTCCCCCTCTTTGCTTCAGCAAGTTCCCAGTACCAGCAGTCACGATCAGCTGAACCATTTTGTTTGACTGTTCTCTTTACGAAACATGCCCTCCAGGTTCAGATCAGCTCTTTGGCTTGAGACATGAATCTCTCGGTTCCTCTGGAAGGAGAAAGTGACACCAACCATTATTCTCACAGTTTTATTTGTAAAGGACATAGCATGAAAAGCTGTATTTCAATGTACTTCAAAACCTGAAAAACCCATGTCAGTTTGTGGTATGTATGTTAAAGTGCTTGATATAACAATAATTTTACTAATGTTGTCTTGAAAATAATCCAGTTCTTATTCAGTTAGTAATAATGTAAAGACAAAATATACTTAATGGAGACATTTAAGGGTCATCTTAAGCTATACAGGGCACATTTGTACATTTCAAGTGTAACATACAGTATTTCCCCGTAAGATGCGCACCTTCATTTGATTGAAAGAAGGAATTTTCTCAAATATGCCGCTGCGCAACTATTCTAAAAAGACATTTTTGAACAATGATATCTAATTACACAAACCAACTTGGAATAAACATGAGTAGGTTTTTCACTAAACAGTAGAATTTAATTTGTTTCAGAGAATTATAAATACATATTTTGTACATAGCGAGGCATTTGATTCTCTGACTCCCTCAAGTCACCATGCTGGATGTTAGTATAACAGGACTATGCAAACTCAGACATCTGCAGACGGGTACTAGAAAGGATTTTTTGTTGTTGTTTAAAAGCAGATAGCAGAGAGCTTTGGTCTTTTGCAAGATTCCCTTTCTCAACCAAAGAAGGTGCTTTAACACTGAAGTAAAAACTGTGTTAGCTTAGAAGAATCCTGATGGGTTTCTCACCATTCTAGTGGGCAGAATGATTTCTGTAAACCTTACAGAAAAAAACCTCACGGTTTCCAATAAACAAAAGTAGTCTACTAAAAAAAATAACCATATATGGTAGAATAAAAATTCACTACAAAGAACCGTACTCCCAAGGTTGTCAAATAACTAGTCTTCTAGGAATCTGAGGCACTCAGGTGTGCCCCTTTCAACATATCTTAGGGTGTTTTATTGCCTACAAGGAAATATTAGACATACACAATTTTTACTGTATTATTACTAATATGATGTGAAACCTGACAAAACCAAACGAGTCAACACTTGCTGAAAAAGCTGACGTGAAGTTGTGTTAAAGTTAAGTGCTTAAGGTTCCTTAATGGAGTTTGAAACGGGGAAAGCCCTGTTTTGAATTTTAAAATTTCTTAGGTTTTGACTTACTTTAACTTATGAAAGACTTTATGTAGTTATTGCCCTTTTCTCTGTGTGTGGTTTATTCATCTATGCTTGACCTTTAGAGGTGCCCACATTTCTACTTTATCCTGCTTGCACTTAACCTGTGTCATGTTGGGTGAATATTACAACTGCTTAAGTCATAAATAGTCTTTGGAGAAGTATGCAGCAGTATACTTTTGAGAAATATCCAGCTAGCAAATGCAGATGCTGCTGCAAAGAAATCCAAGGACTAAAGAGGTTATTATTTCAGTAAAATGAAAGTCACTTAGACTGGGTTGGGTGTGAAAAAATCATGTATAGCAGTCATTAGACATAAAAGGCCTGAGTGCTAATAGAAATCAAAACATCCTAAGCAGTCATTACCAAATAATGCTGCCACATGGTTTCTGTTGCTAAATGTATAATTTCTTGATAGAATTAAGTACTAGGGACACATTTTCAATTGCTGCTGAAGGGTTGTCATGCATCTTCTGCTGACTTTAAGCAGAGTTGCCTGGCCACACAGAAAACCCTAACACCCCAAATTTCACATTTCTGGAAATGTAAGGGAGATGTCACACAGCTGTGGGCTCTGGCTACTAACTCATGAAATGTAAGGGAGATGTCACACAGCTGTGGGCTCTGGCTACTAACTCATGACACCATTCACAGCCTTTTTTAGTTACTCACAGTAGTGACATGGCAGCGTTGCCTACAGTATTTGGGATGAGTTTCATCAGTTTAAGGAAGTACAAGCCCAGGAGGAAAGAACAGTTATTAAAAGCTGGAACCCTCATTAAAGTCAATGACTCCCTGACAGTGTTATTTTACTTCTTGAAACCAAAAATCTTCTATAACATAAAACTCTTCCTTCTAATGAAACAAAGTCACATGAAGAGTTTTCTTCTGGCTGGGAATATGGAATATGACATGAAACTTTGACACTAAAGTGAGTGCTGGTATAAGAACTGGACAGCAGAGGAACCACAGGAAAGTAGAGAAGCTTGTCAAAAGGCAGGTGAGAAAGCAAACCCTAATTTTCATCCTCTTTCCTTTTCCTTAGCTCTCATCCCTCTCTCCACCACATGCACACTATACTAGACCTGCTACTGCCCACCATTCCAAAGTCCGTCCTAATGCCACTTGAGAGCACAGTGCAAGGCAATACATTTACAGTACCAGTTAGGGGCCTTTCCCAAGCCACAGCTGACAGTGAGACATCCACAGAAATCCACTGACGACATGGCCAAGATCATAGGGAATAAACAAGTGAAAACAAACACCTATATTTAAACTAACCTCCAAAAACTAAAACCATATGAAGCTAATTATGCCCTCAGATCTTTCCAACTCCCATCCACAAGAATGGAAAATACACGCCGTATTTGCTGCATGGTATCCAAAAGATGATTTTAAGGTAATCTCTTGTTAAATTTTTAGCGTACAGGATTTTAGTTGCTCCCAGTTCCTCTTCAAGAGCTGTACCTATATACACACGCTGTATTACTAACACATTAACTGGAAAGAGTGTAGGAGAGGAGCCTCAAAATACTGAAGTAGATTCTTTTTTTTTTCTCCTTTTGCTTCATTCCTTTTTTGTTTTGTGTATCTGGACAATTAAAAAAAAAAAAGTAATCAGAGATCCTGTACTTCCCAGGAATACTCATTCTGTGGGATAAAGGAAGACTCATAACCTGTCAGCATTTCAAAACCAGCTGATACAGTTCAGTAGCACAGCAACATCGGTGTTTGTGGCTCTACAGCAACGATTCTTCTCAAGTATAGCAAGAATTTGGTATGAACCAAATTCCTCAACATGGAGAAAAAGAAAAGTCATCCACAACACAAACTGGCTGAGAGTGAGGGGGAATCATCAGAACATCTAGACAGGCAAGGAACACACTGAGTGAGTCAAGCAAGCCATCGTTCCCCATCTCAGGCTGCAGCAGCACCACTTAAACAGGTCTCATACTCTTAGGCTCCAGGGCTGACAGCAGTCCTCCTCTCCAGTGTTTAAGCATTTCAACACTTGTCTCCTATTTTGGAGATCAAAAGAAGTGACACAAAAGACCTTACAGAAAAAAAATGACAACTCACAACTTCCGTGCATGGAAAGGGTTGAGTCTTCAAACAAAAAACTAAGAGAGACCATGTACAGTAGGGTAAAACAGCATATGCTTACAACATTTCCAAGAGTGAGACAATCACAATGGCTACATAAGGATATTTGCTGTATTCATTTGCAATACCTGAAAAAAGCCCTGCTGAGTTTGCGCTGTATTTACACATTGATTGGCTTCTTCCTTGCAAGCAAGTAGCGGCATCCCTTCCCACCTCGGTCCTTCCCTCCCCCCAGTCCTTCCCCTGGGTTTAAGCTACTCATAGTCAGAACAAGAACATTCAGTCTAAGAAAAATTTCTTAGAGTAATATAATTTCTTAAAGAAGATAGCATATTTACACACATCTAACACATGAAAATACTCTATTTTATACTAAATTTCTGTTTCAAATAAACTACAATACTGCATCTTAGCTTTCTGCAGCTTTAGAGGACAGTCCCCATCGGGCACAAACTGGGCTTCCCACTCCCACTTCAACCAGCAGTTTTGCCTTACAGTGGTGCACTACCATCGCGTTCAAGTCCTGACAGGTCTCCAGTTGTGGTTTGCTTGCTTGGGAAAGGAATAATGAAGTTCTCAGCAAAGCCATGCTAAACATCCACTCCTTTAACGAGTGATCCTTCCAGGACAATGTTGAAATCTTGCAATGTCTGTAGGACTCGGATAAGGGAGTTGACAGTCATGCGGTCCCGTAGGAGAGCATTCTCCTCATACATCCTTGTAATGGGCGGGCACTCTGCCAGCAATGGGATCCACTGAGAGAGCAAGTGGTCCCTGCAAAAGGTATGAAAGGAATTATTTTAGCACCAAGTACAACAGATCTCAAACTGCAATTCTTCTCCAAGAACACAACCCAAAACGTGCAGTCTCTTTTTGCAGGTGATGCATGTTGTTTGCAAATAAAAGCTTCCTGTGTAATCACAACCCTTGATTTTGTTAGTAAAATGCAGGTAACTGAACATACTGTAGGAAGGAAGATGGAAAGGTATCAGCAGAATTGGACAACTGACTTTGGAAGAATTCAGCAACATTTTCAGATCAGGAACAAGGAAAGTACAACTCAGGAAAAAACAACAGACTGTTTTCCAACTGTTTTTCGTGTATCCAGACAGACAAGACAAAAATGGTACTTAGTTCTAGACATACCAACTTTCACCCTCCAAAATACAACTAAGCCCCCCCTCCAAGTGCAAGACAGAAAGCATCCTATTAGGAAAGAAAGATTAATCTATAACAGTTTTGTCAAAATTATAACAGACATCCCATTTTCATAGGCAAAGTGATTCAAAGAGGGTTTAGAAATGCATCAGCTCTTGCAAAGGAACTCTGCATTCCCAAAGCCAGCACTTCATCAAAAATACAATTTTAAGACAGATTTTGTACATATGACTGTCAAGCTACCACTTATAAAAGAGCTCAAAACATTTTTTGCAGTTTAGACACCAGTCATGTATCATTACTGCTGCTTTGCTCCAATTTTTCATGTAGCGTTAAAGCTGCCTAGAATAGGTACTGGATAATAGATAGGTATGGGATGTCTTAAAATGGAAAACTAAAGGCAATAATGGTGTAAAGAAATTCTTCTAGTCTAATGCAAGAAGACACATCTAACAAAGAGCAGTTAGGTACCTTGTCCCCAGGCAAACCAGAATTTGGAATTTGCCATCCTTTCCAATGTTTCTTGGAGCTGTATTGATGGCATTCACGTAATGACAGAAGGTTTTGCATGAAGATCTCTGAAGCAAAAGGGCCTCCTCATTGTCTCCAATCTGGTCACTGGTTTCAAAATAAGCAACAGCTTTCTCTGTGGTAGGGAGAAAATCAGAACCCAGTGAGCAGAAGTACTTCATTGTGACATAGAATTACACAAGGGAATCCTTAAAAAAAACAACCTGCTGAGAGCTATTGCACAGTTTATATATGGATTCCTCACTCTGAAGACCACAGGTAGGTGGTGATTTCCACCTTTGCTACACAGCAGTGGTCAGCAGACTGATGTCTAATACAGTTCAGTAACATCAAGGAGCCTCACCAGAGTACCTGTCAGTGGTTTCATTGCAAGTGATTACCATCAGCTTTGATTTTTCACCTTTTCTGAGTAAGCACTTATCCTCAGGCTAAGTATCTCAACTTGTGAGCATGTTTTAAAGGAGTAAGTACGTCTTAAATTACCACAACACAGGCCTACAGGTGAGCATCACCAGTAGACCAGTGCAGTGATTAGAATTCTCATAAGCAACTAGCAATGTAAACCTTTCACTCCCTGCCCTTTCCCAGCTCTCCCCTTAACATGGATTGCTACTCAACCCCAACCTCCAGCCTACCTTCTTTCTGGGTAGAAAAGCAGCTGTTTGAACATTCATCTATGAATAAATTACTAGAATTTGAAGTGCTTTTAAATTTTTGCACAGATTCACACTCATCCCTTATATAGAGTTTAGTATTTGTCATCTTCCATCTTGTTTCTCATTGACTTTAAGCAACCTGGAGCAGGTGTTAGGCAGGAACAAATGGCACCCTAGCTGACGAGAATCCAAGATCTGTGCATGAGTAGTCATTTTGCCCTAATCTTGCTTCTTCTGCCTCCAAATCACACACCGTCTTACCTATGAAATCCCAGATGAAGACATTCTTATGAAAAATGCGAGCTGATTTGAATCCATGGTGGAAGACCTGCTCCAGTGCTGCAACCAGACCATTTTCTCCACACAACAGAATGGTAAGGCTCCCTCTCTGTGGGAAAGGGGAAGCCTGTAAGTACAGCTTGCCTCGTTTGTACACCAGAAGCTTCAAATCTAAAGGTTAACAGTCTCTACTGATACTTCAGTTCCATTTGTTTATAAAAATATTTACATGCATTGTAGATACCAGACAAGTAATGAGAAGTAGGAAGTACCTCTTTCTCTGGCTTGTGAAAGTGTTTCACAATATTGTTCACAGCTTCCCCGATTCCCTCCTGGATCTGTCCTGCATTAGGCTCTGTGAAAGCATGGAGAGCATACTAGCTGAAGATACCAACTTCAAAACATTCATCAAATTCTCATGATGACATAGCTTGAACTGCAGGAATTATTCTGTATCTTTAACAGAGTTCAGGCAATCATTTATTTGGGTAAACCTGAGCTTTAATTACAAGCAACTGATGAGCAACCCTGGAATAGTCAAATAAATCACCCTACTTAAAAATGCACAACCCAAGGATCTGGCTTGACAAATATTTTATTTGAGTTAATCTCATCCTGCTCATCACATAGAGTACAGTAACCCTCCCACGAAGAGGCATGGGCTGAAAGGTTGTAGCCCAGTCATTTGACTCACTTCTACATGACAGAGGCCAGAAAACCCAGCACTCATTAATTCCTGACTTGAACCCACAAGGTTTTGTTGAGTCAGAACAAGTATCTATTTTAGGCACACGTCTAGTCATTGTACCAGTGTGAGGGGCTACAGGCAGAGAATATAACTTACTCTTGGAACCATTAGTAAGGAATCTTCTGTGTTAAAATGTATGGGAAATGTTAAAATTCTGCTCTGAATCTGTTTAGCTACCTCTGCTACTGAATCATCCTATGCCTCCACCTGCTACCATTTCATCTTCCTACGCAGGTACCTGCAGAAAATTATCTAGTCCCTCATTCACTTTCCGATTAAAACAGACTGAACTTTAAAAATTTCATTTTAAGCAGATGTTCCAGACTTCAATCACTTTCATAATTTTCTATGAGTCCTTTCTAGTTTTTCAGACGTATGTAGGTTGCTATTAGCTTCTCCTACAGTTGTTCTTTTGGAAGCACAGGGTAATTCAGTATTGTATTAGTACATGATGACCTCCACACTCTTTGGCAGGTCTAACACAGAGCCTCATGTAGCTCACAAGACAAATGAATTATTGGGCCTTAGCATTCTCAGATCTAAGGAAACGTTCTGGTGCCCACTTCTCCAAGTAATATGGATTCACACATGTGAAGAGCTACAGTGGTCCCGTGGTAGATTTTAACTGCTGCATTACTCCTGGAGGCTAATCTTTCCTTGCTTGACATTTCAGCAGTCATGTCCTCTAATTTTACAGGAGCTGGACAGATTTATGAACAGGATCTATGCTGGACTCATCTGTATGCTTTAGCGGAGAATGCCTCATGTGGCCCTTACAGTCCCATGCCCCATTGTAGCCAGGTGCGGTTACTCATAAAAGCTAATTTTAGGGACATGAAGTTGATGTCCCCTAGGGTCCCTCTGAAGGTGTGCTCCTCCAGAAGGCAGTTCACGGCATCCTCATCAGGCTCTGAACTGCCCTTCAGAGAGGACTGTCTTCCCACTGATCACAAAGTGAGCTGGGAAGCTGAGCAGCATCAGCTACTGCAAATTCTGCTGTCTCCTCCACCCTCATATCACATCTCCATGCTCCAAGGAAAGAGATTATTATCTCTCAACTGTCAAATGGGGACATTGAAAGAGGCAATGTGTACAGTCACAGAGCAAGCTGCAGACACACAAACCAGGCAAGAAAACCTCATCAGCTTGCAGCTGTTCCTCTGCACCAGGCCTTGCTTGGGTAGGAGCTCTCCTGTTCACAGGAGCTTTATTTCACAGCAGTTGCTGCCCCCTTCTCTAGGGCCCTGGGGAGAAAGGAAAGGACTTACTGGTGTTCTTCCCTGTGAGGGAAGTGATGCTCAGTCGTCGAGCTGTGGTAGGAGATTTCTGCTGGGGTGGGGTACGACACTGCTTTCCCAGCTCTTCGTCAGGCGTGGAGGACACCAGCTCTCCAATGAGTATTCGCTCCAAACTGCCATCGTCAACACCCTTTCCCAGCCATCGCCCGCAGGGAAACCTGCCATGCGGCCAGCACAAGCACAGGTCAGCCACACAGGTAGTCCAGCTTGATCTCAAAGTTAGAGGGACAGCTAGCACCCATAAACACTGCTAACGGGCAGGGAATACTCTGTAGCCAGAAACTTTTCACAAACCAGAACTCAACACGCAGCATCCCCTGCACAACTGATAGGACCAAACCAGAGAACTACATTCACCTCCATCCTTAGGAAAAGGGAAATATGCAAAGCTTGCATGAAAGCATGGGACAACAGAAAATATTTCATGGGCCACATCTTGATTTCTGCCAGCTTATTTTTCACTTGCAACCACCACTAATATTCAGTCTTTACAAATATTGTGATTAACAATTAAATCCCCACACAGAGTTCCCACCCAATTGAAGCTGTGACATCTCCTCATACTCAAAGCTCACCTCACATTTTATTGCTGTGCTTTTTGACCCCATCCACAGTCCTAATGAAATCCATGGACATGCCCACACCCCTGGTGCTTGTACTCCGTTTCCTCCTATTTCCACTATACACTGTGGCCAACCCTGAGCTCTGGAGCTCACCTCTCTGAATTACAGTTTTCCAAGTCAACATTTAAAAAAAATGAAGTCTGCTCAGCCAGATGTTTTGTAAAACCAATGATAGGTTAGGAGATAATTTTGACATGAGGTAGGTACTCAATAGAAGATTAAGAAATCATCAGAACCTTTTATTTTCTTGTAATCCAAGTTTCTGTACATTTTTTATAGTACTTAGACAACTGAATATTTTTTAAAAGAAACCAAAGATTTGCCCTGAACTACCATTCCAGCTCTTGGGGCTTTAAAGAGTTCATTTGTGCACAATTTTACCACACTACTTTAAGTCAAGAGATTTAATTATTAGACACAAACATATTGAATCACTTCGAAAGTATCCATACTGTCTGTCCTGTCTCAGAGATGCAAAGAAAATCCTACATTCAAGTCTCATTTAATATTTATCACATTATCTGACTTCAACTAGCGCTTCTGAAATGAGAGAACTGGGGATGGGGGAGACCAACCCAAGGCCTATCAGGTAGCCAAATCAGCCCACAGTGCTCCATCAACTGAGGAGAAGATGAATGCCGCCTTGCTTTCTCTAGATTTAACAAGAATTTCAGACAAAGAAAATTAAAACTTGTTGCTTACTTGTACGTGTGTCCTGTTATTTCATTTCTGACCATGACACAATCAACCAGCCACTTGGCTAGTAGCCCTGAGTTGTCATGACCAATCTGAACAGTCGTCAGCTTCCCTAAATTCTGGCACTGAAATGAATAACAGTTTTTACTTAATTTAAAAAAACAATAGACACCCCCCCCCCCATGCACACATATGGTCTCAAATGTATGTTTTTATTCATTTTCCTTTGATTTATACACCAAGTATTTTCAACCAAACATGCAGAGTGTTTTCAAAAGCAGAATAATTATTTTAAGACAGGAGAAAACAAAGACCTTGAAATAAAACTATTAAAAGCTTGTGAAGAGATTACATTCTTTGTTGTGGGCATTCGCTCTGAATATTTCTGAGAAGTATTAATTACTAATTTCTGAGCTAAGGTGATAAAAAGGTGTGCTTTTGCAGAAGAAATACATCTTCAGTACAAACAGCTTTTCAAAGATGCATTTTGAGCATACTGACCTCCAGCTGACTTACTCTACACTGTGAAACAGTCCCTAGATCCTTTATTATTTTCAAAGATCGACTTTCTTATTGTTGAGCAAGACAAAAATCACTAACATGAGGCTCTTAACACCACAAAGAGACAGAACAAGGAAAACAAGGGACTGTGAATTCCAGTGCAATATGTTAATTGTAGGTGGGGCTGGCAGCAACAACTATTAACGTCACCTAAACACTTCCCTTGCAAGACCTTGGTTTTCATTGCTTCTAATACTGCCAAACAAGCAGCTTGGGCTGACATTTTCCATAGTGGGTGGCTACCCAAGTTGATATTTTAGAAAAGATTCAGCCAAAAGAATAATCCAGAACAGTGTTAGTATGGTCCTTAGAAATGTCTAAATATGTTCTTTTGCTTGTTAGAAGCCTGGAGATCTTTTCTACAAAATACTAATATCTGAATGAGGCAGCCATTGTATCATGGAAATATCCTCTCTACCTCTGTCAAAATCTACCTGTATTTGGCAAGAGTTTTCGGGTTTTGGTTGTTGGTTGTTGTTTTTTTTTTTTACTATTGCTGTTGAAGATCAGTGTGCATATGCTCAATGGATGCAACTTCAATTTTAGTAGCAGGTTTTCCTACAAAATCACTCCTTACTGGATATGGTAGAGCCTGGAGCTACAGCAGCCTGATAGGGCTTTCCCTGCAATTCCCGCTACCAGCTGCTTTGGGGTGGCAGGAAGCCAACCAGTAATTGATGGGTGGGAAAGCAGAGGGCAAAGCCAGGTAGTCAAACACAAAGAGAAAACCACAGCAAGCACGGAGAAGAGAGCCCGATGGGGATGGTGGCTTTAGGGTTTCCTGGGAGTAGCACCCAAAGCTAGGAAGTTGAAGGGCTCAGGGGTTAGACTGGCTGGTTGGAAGGAAAGCAGCAATGCCGGACAAGGAGCTGGAGTGGGAAGAGAAGAAATTTGGGACTGGCCAGAGGTTGAAAGGGACCTGGGTGGTGGTAAGTGGGAAGACAGACTGAAAGAAGGGAAAAGAAACTTGGAAGGGAACTGAGGAATCAGAAATGAGCCCTGAAAGGGAAAGTTAGGCAAGGAGGCTTGGAAGGGAATGAGACATGGGAACAGACCGGCTAGGTGAGAAGAGGAGCCCCGGGCTGCTAAGCGGTGAAGCCTGTGATGAAAAGTGGTATGTGCTCACAGGAAACTTGCATCTAGCACAGGAGGGGCAGGCAGCACTCTTTGCCTGTGCGTATCTGAATGTAGAGCAACCTTGAGAACCTGGACAGAATCTGAAATGCTGCAGTCTTAAGACAATAAACCTTCACCCAATTTGTATTAGTTTGGAACCACGTTTCAAACTGAAAAGCAAAACGTAAAGAGCACGTACTCACCTCAAACGTCATTTCTAGGTGGTTTTTAGGAATCTGCATTACGCCTGTATCCCCTAGTTCTCCCGATACACAAATCCAGGGGTTTGACGTGGTTATTGCATTGCTTAGTTTTTTGATGGGAATTATCACCGACCTGTAAGGGATCACTAAGACAAGGAACACTAAGTTAGCCTTGACTTCTCCCCCCCCCCCCCCCGCACTCTCTGCAGCAAACCGCGCCTCCCCCTCGAAGGCGAGCTCTCATCCCACCCCTCAGCACCCGAACAGGGGGAAACCACCCCCTCCTCCTCCTCCTCCTCCCTTCTCCCTCAGAACACCCCACCACAGACCCGCGCAGCTCCTCACACGTTCCAACCGGAAGCAACGCCACGGCGGCGGCGGCGGGCAGCGCGCGGCGGCGGCGCCGCACGGTGGTGCTGCAGCACCACCGTGCGGCGCCGCCGCCGCGCGCTGCCCGCCGCCGCCGCCGTCGCCGGGGCAGCAAGACCCCCCCCCCCCCCCCCCCAACGCCGGGCCACCCCGGTTTGGATTTGACTCGGACACTGCAACACTCTCCCCTTGTGGTTTTTACAAGCTGCCTTTTGGACCGGCCTTTTTTTTTTTTTGGGGGGGGGGCTGTGTGCCAGACAGGGATAGCGCACTCAAGAAATTCCAAGCGCTCGTCCTGCGGGGAAAAGCTGTCAGGCTGGATGCCCCGCAGAAATGAGGTAATCGAGGATGAATAAATCTCTTTGCGCTGTGCTGGTTCGGAGGGGATTTATTGCTTTAAGAGGAGGAAAGGTAGAATGAGCGCCTGTTTTGACAGCCACGTAAAACCTGCTTCGCTTCACTCTGAAGAGGCAGGGAAATGAAGACTAAGGGCTGCCAAGGTGAATCCAAATAATTAGGTCATCTCACGGGGTCCTGCCTTCTCCGCATTGCCCAGTGCTGGAGAGACAAAGAATCACTTTCAGATTTCGATCCAGTCTCCGCTCTCCTTCTTACAGGAGAGGAAGGGAGCGGGAATCTTTCTGGCATTTAAGGAGAGACAAAAAGAGACTGAAAATACACAGCGGAGCGCCTTGTGTTTCGTCCTCCAAGACCTCCCTCTCCTGCTCAGTCTGCAGGCTGTTAGGATGCACACTTGGCGAAGGCCAGAAAGAAGCATTAGGATGTAGAGGACTTGTCTGGGAGGGAAGATGAAAGAGACTATACAGCCCGGTGAGGAAAATCAAGTGCTACAGTGGCACTCTCTGCTGATTACTCTCCTTTGTGGAACGCTCTTATCCGGAGCACTCCCACACAACCTTGGCTCTTCAGCTGGTTTCCCGGAGCAACACCCAGCACCCAGGAGCCCCCACCAGCAACAACCAAGGTTGCCAGATAAGGGCTCAGCTACTCAGGCACCAGCAACAGCAACATCGTCTCTTACAAATCATGACGGCAACTGATTTTTATTCAGGGGGAAAAAAATTGATTCTCCAACTCACTGATTGTGGTGAAGACGCTTGTGAAGCAGAAGTAATCCACGGCGTTGAGCGAGAGCAGGTGATATAGAAACTGTTCCCGTTCTTCTTCACAGCGCAGGAAAGCGTAACGCTTGTAAAGTTTCCTGGTGGAAACAAATACATTGCTTTTTTTTGTTGAAAAAGCGCCATGCATCTGAAAAGGTGTTTGAATCTCAAAACACCAAATGAAGAGTTGATCTTAATGGGAGATTTCCCAGGTAATATAAGCTGCTAGAAACCCACAGGCAGCATTCACCCCCTATGCTACACGTGTTTTACAGATCACTCTCAGCTCCACACTACCATAGCGAGGCTACGGAGTTGATTTCCTTCCAGGATCAGTTTTGGTTTTGCTGCAAAGCACAAATATAAACTCACACAGCAACCTCATTTCTTCCCTGTATCTTCCCACTGTGGAATAATAGCCTTGTCTAATGACCTAATCTTCCTTCTGCTCCATTCTGTGGCAGACAAAACTAAGGCGGCACCAACCAGGGAAGGCACCAAGCAGCAGCAGGCATCCTCCCACCACTTTCAGTTCAGTGGACCGAGCGTACATCACCAATTGCCCAAGGCAGCGCAAAGGCACACCAGGAGTTAATCTGGCCCCTGCTATGAGAAAGCACAGAGCTTGTGACACTGCCTGTAGCATGAAGGCAACAGACTCCCAAAAAGCTGCTGAGGTAGAAAGATGTAGATGAAATTCAGGAAAAGACAGGTCTGCCACCATGCCTTTAGCTGATCACCCAAGAGGTGACTGTCTCCAGCTACTCCTCTTTCTTCCTGTTAGCAGATCTGAGGATTTGGTAGCTTCCGGCATAAATCACGTGTGTAACTCATCACAGAGCCAGAACTGCATGCAATAGCTAGGACTTTTCATAAGGTTTGGGTTTTTTTCCTAAATGCATTGCTTTGGGAAAATGAAGTCAGGGAACATCTACACGGGCAGATCCTTTAAGTGCCTGTGCTTGCAAAAGGAGGCAAAGCCGGGGGAGCTGCTAACTGGGTGGGAGGGCTGGCCTCTAACCCAGCTTATTGGCAGTCAGGATGGGGGCCTGCATTTGACTTGAGTCAAGGTAATGCAGGGCTGCTGTGAGAAAAGGGGCATTCTTGCCCCTGCTGCTTCATTTGCACAAGATACAGTGATTGAGGGGCCGTGAAGTGGCTTGGATCAATGCACTGATCTGACCAAAACCTAACGCCTCCTTCCTGAAAATTTTGATTCATTTTCCATGCAGGTGAGCAGACTTCAGCCCTGCTGGGTGGGCAGTACCTCCTCCCCCAGCTACCCTCTGCCCTTCAATCACTTCTAGCTGGAAACCACAGTATCCAAACGGGGCGCCTGGCTGCACCCCAAGCCTGCACAGCACCTTGACACACCACTGAGGGAGACGTGAAAGTGAAGCTTTGAGAAAAAGAGCCAGCTCACTTGGCAAGTGCCTGGTTGGAAAGCAGCTGCTTCAGGTGCTGAGACAAAAGCTTCTTCTCCAGAGACAGTCTTATCCAGGCTCGGGCTCGCCCCACATCAGTCTTTATCTCACTCATGTTCTGAACATGCCTGAAATGGGTGGGGAAAAAAAAAAAATAATAGATGAATCATAAAAATCCTACATGCTTCAAATGGCAACATCCACAGTGTGATGCAGCAGCTGAATTGGAAAACGTCTCCTGACATAATTTCTAGAGAAAGAGACCCCCAGCAGTGCCCCACAGAGCCCTGCACTGTGGCACTGAGACCCTCAGCCCCAGGCTGGCCCGGGCACATGGGGCAGCCCTTCGCGGGCACAGAGGGTTGCAAACCAGACGCACTACAGCCTGAATCAGCTGCTCTGTGTTCTGGCATTTGCTTGGCCAAGGTGAGCAGGGGTAGGTCTGCTCATCCCTGCGTTGCGTGAGGTAGATGTCCTCATGGACACTGCTAACACGCTTACAAAACGCAGCAACCTTGTGAGACCCAGTTATATCACAGTCACTCCCTCGAGCTGCTGACACAAATGGGTATGTCTGGGAGGGCAGAGGACAAATACATATCTTAAGAGGATCCAAACCACGATCTACTCTGAAGGCTCTAACAAACCCCTTGATGGCAGCAGCAATGTGAAAGAGCATTGTTGGGGCAAAACCAGTGACAGGCAATCACAAGCAGAATCACATTTTCAGGGATATGAGGCCCTCGTGTAAATGATAATCTGAACAGCCCTCCACATGCTTGGTCTGTAGGAAAGCGGAACTGTTCCACAGGAGCTTTCTTCTATGATTTTGCTTTTCTTTTTTTTCAAACTTCCCATATTTCAAGTTTGGAGAATGCCAGAAACCCTAGTTTTAGAGCGCAGGGAGCTTTAGAAGAGGAAGAGAACTGCCATGGCAGGGCGAAGCTGCTTCCAAAAACCCCCCACTTGGTTAAATAAACAGCAAGAAAAATGAGTAACAGTTTCCAGCAGGGGAAAGAAAAGGCTGCAATTTCTTAATTTTCACGCAGTTTACATGTTAAGTGCACAGGCAATTCAGCCCTCCAAACCTCCGTGGCAGGTTCCAAGCACCATCAGCTGAGTCTGAACTGATCTCTCTTGCGATTTACTTTCCTGCTCCTGCATCTTCCTTGCAGGCCCTCTGTGCATTGCTGAGCATTAGGGAATGTAGCAATATTTACTCCAAAGAAAATCCAACAAAGTCATGCTGTGACTGATGCTTTTTACATTGACTAGTACAGTCTCACTGTCTTGTGCTTTCCCCCATCTGTTACACCCAAGCGCATGCTTTGCGTTATATTTAGATCCTGCATTATTTGAGGAAAATACTCTCTTGTTTATAGAGCTTCTAACATAACAGGACTAAGACCTTAGGGGTAAATTTGCAAAGTACAACTTAGCACTGTCCAGAAATATGTGTTCGCTCTGCACTAATGAAGTGGATACCAGACTTAGCTCAGCAGCACCGTTCTCTGCCATGCTGACCTTCCCAAATTCTCAAAATACAGGTCTACTTTTGCAATCCAAGCTGAGGTGTCTGTATCACACAGCTCTGTGCTGTACATCTATGAAGCACCATCAGGAAGAAACAATCAATAGGAGTAACAGTAGCTTGCCAGTGGAAAAACCTAGGTTACTTAAACCCCCCTTGAAAAAAAAAGAAAAAAGAAAAAAGAAAAAAGAAAAAAAGAAAAAAAGAAAAAAGAAAAAAGAAAAAAAGAAAAAAGAAAAAAAGAAAAAAGAAAAAAAGAAAAAAGAAAAAAAGAAAAAAGAAAAAAAGAAAAAAGAAAAAAGAAAAAAAAGAAAAAAGAAAAAAAAAGAAAAAAGAAAAAAGAAAAAAGAAAAAAGAAAAAAGAAAAAAGAAAAAAAAGAAAAAAGAAAAAAAGAAAAAAAGAAAAAAAAGAAAAAAGAAAAAAAGAAAAAAGAAAAAAGAAAAAAAGAAAAAAGAAAAAAGAAAAAAAGAAAAAAGAAAAAAGAAAAAAGAAAAAAGAAAAAAAGAAAAAAAGAAAAAAGAAAAAAAGAAAAAAAGAAAAAAGAAAAAAAGAAAAAAAGAAAAAAAAGAGGGAAAAAAAAAAAAATCTTTTCTTTAAAAAAGAAGTTTCCTCCTGTTTCCTAATGTGACACATGGGTAGTTCTTTGATGGACCAGGTGAGAAGTACTACCGCTCAGTGAGCTGTAAAACAGACCCAGGAGGGCACATTACGCTCACAAGTCCTTGCCCTTTCTGAGCAAACTCAGCAGCCTCCCCGTCAGCAGCGATGCCTACCAGCTGAATCAGTGCCGAGAGCCTTGCTCCTGGCGCTGGAAAGCCCTTCCTGGCTCAGAGCGTGGCAGCCAGCATTAGACCTTCCAGCCCAGACAGCTGGGCACATAATCCGGAGTCCTTGAGAAACAGGATGCGTGCTACACTCAACTACCTTGTGTTGAGACACTTTCCTCAGACATTTCAAGTCTTTTGAGATGGGAAGATCAAAGCACAGACTATCATCTCCCTCCCCCCCCTTCCCCCCCAGTGCTTGGCTTGGATTACATCTAATATGAAACACTGAGCAGAATATGTTATTTTCCTGTGAGAAGACTGAAGAACAGATGGACTCAACCTTATTCTGTGCATGCTCTGTACCTCTTCGTTACCTGTTTCTGGTTCAGACCAGACTGGCATTAATTGTGCATTTGGGAAAAATAAGGATCTGCCACCACGCGGCTTGCCAGAGACATTAAAAAGATTCAGTAATCAGTCTTGGTGTCAGCAACAGCAGACTGTGACAGAACAGAGCATTCGAGAACTCAAATTTATTTCACTCTCAGTTGTGGGAGTCAGAACAGCTCTTTTTTTATCGGTGACCTAAGCATAAGCACTGTATGCTCACCATCGCACAGCAAACTCTTCTTGTCAGAGCACTGAACAGCAATTTCAATGCAACTCCCTAGGTTGGGACTTGCTTTTAATCCCATTAGTAATAAAGAAAAATCTATTTACTCTGTCAAATGTAAGCCTGGGGTATGGTGAAACATACCCTCTGCAAATAGCTGGTGCTGACAGAAGAGGTTACAGCTGCTCAGTATCGCCATGCCCCCGAGGATGGTGTGCGTGCTCCCCATCCCAGCGCAGTCAGAAATGAGCTGCGCTAGCTCATCCCATGTAGGTAGCAGGTCTTTGCTAACCCAGCTTCTTTCGACTGCAGCAGGTTAAGCATCATAGCCGTGGGCCCAGCACCTGGGGCTTGCATCCTCCGCTGCAAGCTCCCCACGGGAGGGGAGGCATGACATGGGCATGAAAGCAAGTGCTGGTAGCAAGGAAGAGCTTGCCTGAAGGGGAAGGACCCGAAACTTGAACCCAGCTGGACCAAAGGTTTCGGGGAGTTGCCTTGGCACTGACTGGTCTGGCTGGACGTGCAGCGATGTGCCCAAGGGGCGAGGCCATGCGGGAGGCAGGCTGCAGCAGGAGTCTGCCAGGGAGCTGGAAGAGGAGTGGGAGAGACACTGCAGATCCTCACCCCAGGGGAAAGGCTGAAGGGCATACCCCCAAACACACTTGTGCAGAGAGTCTCCTTGCAAAGAACCAAAATAAACATCTTGAGCATCTTCCTTACCACATCTAAGATGCCTGGCTTTGCGAGGGAGACAGAGGACACACCACGTTACCTGTAGCACAGGCTCATCGCACACGCAGAGCGTGACTGTGATTCAGCCCTGCTTTTGAAGTTGTTTACATAACCTTGCATGAGCCATCAAAAACAAGCTGTGCTTAAGGCAATGCTTAATCCTCTAGCCATTAGTTCAGTTAGCACCGCAACCCCGGCAATTTAACAATTACCCATCCTTCTAGCTTCAGCATAAATCTGTGTGTGCAAACAAATATTAAGCAGCATTCCTTCCAAGCAGGATAAAGTATGCCATGAGATTATGGATGACAAATTCAACTCACCATCTGCCCAGCATTGTCTATGACCAGACATGTTTGTGGACAATCATGAATACCCAAGATACTACAAATGGTAATGTTCTGCTTCTGTACTTTTTCTCTGAAAAGCAGCTGAAACACTCTCGTGATTCAAGCAAGACAGCTCAGATCCATGCTGGGCTTTCATTGCTCAAGTGGAAATACACGGAAGATGAAACCCACGCAGCAGCGAGTGCACGCAGCCTCCTCTGTCAGCAATCCCCTTCCCGCACACGAGTTTCTGCCCTAGATCCTCGTTCGTCCCTTCCTCAGACTGACCCTCTACACGCCTGTCAGCCTCACAGGACTGAATTAAGTAAATAGCTGCCACATCCCACGAGAGGGATGCTAAAATGACAGACACGTGTTCAAAATGTCCTCTTGGCATTACACTCCTAATTACGCTCTATATATTCTCCCTCCCTCTTTTGTGTGTTGTTTTAGCCTTATGTGGCATGTCATAATCTTTGAAATCAGAGCACAAGACTTAAACTACATAGCATCAGACAAAAAGGTAGCACACTGCAGGTGGGAAACAGAGTCATTTTCTTTCAGAAAAGCCTGACTAATCTGTGGGATATCACATCAGAAAAAAATCTGTAAAAACACGCATGGTAAAAAAATCACATCACTGTAATCATGGTTTTGTGAATTAACTACAATTAATCTTATTTCTACTATAAGATTTTTTTTGCCATATTTTTACATGGAAGAAGGACATGATATTGCAAGAAACAATACTCACGTTGCCTCACACATTAAATTGCTGGCAATTGCTAGCAGTTCTCTACTGATGAGCATTATTGCATTACTCCTCCCCTCTTTTCATGGCACTTTTACCCCACTACAACGCCTAGCCATAGCAAGTGAAGTGTCAAAAACAGTGGCTTGACCTGGCAGTGGCTTGGTGGAAGAGATGCCCTGAAGAACAACTGCCTAGTGCTGTCACATCAGTCTCCACCTCTTCTTACTCTCTCATCCTTCCAATTTCCAACCAATGCTTTCTAAAAAAGCACTCCAGAGCCAGACTATGATCACCTACAGAGCACCTGCCCTTACTTCACATTCCAACTTTAAACTCACCCAAATGCTAGGTTTGACTACATTTCTGAATTCGTACATCTATTAGTATTTGTCATAAAATGTTAATTGAAAAGAAAGAATATTGCTCAGGCATTGCAAGCAGGTTTTTATATCCCTTTGCTTTGTGTATCAACTGCATTTGCCCCGTCAGTAATTTAAAACAAGCAAAAAGAAACAAACTTGAAGTACCAAGGAATTCAACATATCTGCTGTTAATTGTAGAAGTTGGTTCTATTGCTATAAGAACTCCCCGGGGAAAACAAAAACCCCAGTAAAACTTGTGTGTTTTTCATTGTCTATTAGCTAAAATAAATGAAGTAAACATGAAAAAAAGTTTTGTAAAATAAAAAGGCAAGACTTTGTAGATTTGAATGTGGACTAAGGGGAAGGTTTAATTCTCCTTAGTCTTTGTAAACCCAAAGCTAGTAAGGATCTTTACCTTATGCTACACAATTAAAACCACAATTAAAGCTTTAGGAAACTCCGTACCTCATATCTTGTATCAGGGAAACCCTCAGAGTAGGCAGAGTAATTCCTGTATCAGACTTTCGTCTTTCTGTTCCAACAGCAACTACAATGGAGAAAATATATGAAGTTAATACAAAATTACAGTAATGGTCTGCAATGCATTTGTTTTACATATAGCTGAAAACAAACTTAAGTGGCTGGTAACTGCAATGTTTCTGTGCATTATCATTAACTCTATCCTGAAAATGTAGAAGCAGACAAAATGAAAAATGCTTAATACATTACCTATTCCTTCCTTAATCCAGCACTGAACTTGGAGATTTAAAAGCTTCCTTTTACGTATGTGAAATGCATTAACATAAATCTGTATGGTGATGAGCTTTATTAGTAATATGTTTTTATGGAAAGCTCACAACTGAGAAGGACGAGATAAAATTAAGCTACAGTAGCATATTCGATGCTAAGAATGCCAAGCATTTCTGTGCTCCGCTACCCTGATCAAACTGCTTTGTGGTGACACATTTTGCTCTCAGGAATTTGTGCCTGCCAGCCAGATTGCTTAGTGCATTACTCATTGAAGATTATTAAAATATCTTTTCATGAGCAAGACTAGTTTTTCCATAGATGTGTCTTTGAGGACTGATCATACAAGTTACCATCTGCATGATCTGGAGGACTGCAGAGTCTTTGGAAGATGACCCACTAATGTTCAGAGATTTTTACTACAATACCGAGCAGAAGCCTGTAGGCAGGGAGATCTCAAGGTCATCAGAAAACCAATGTCTCTCACAACACAGAAGTGATTCAGTGATTGTAAAGGGCCAAGCCAAAGCATAAGCTGAGCACCTAGACTGATGGATAGAGATTAATTACACAACTTCTGAACTGTACTGTCCACCAGTATAAAGATTTATTGAACACGGAGTTATTCACATTGGGATTTGAGAGACAGATTGAAAGAAAAATGTCAGCTGTCTTAGCCATAGCTCCACACCTTCAGCTCCTTTAGAAATCACCTCTTGCAGAAGCATTGCTTCTCACGCCTCACTTAACGCTGGTTAAAAGGGAACGAAGGCAGTGAACAGACATCAAGTGATCTTCCAGACAGGGATGTCATGGTTTAACCCCAGCTGGCAACTAAGCCGCACGCAGCCGCTTGCTCACTCCCCCCAGGTGGGATGGGGGAGAGAATTGGAAGAGTAAAAGTGAGAAAACTTGTGGGCTGAGATCAAGACAGTTTAACAAGGAAAACAAAAGCTGCGCACACAAGCAAAGCAAACCAAGGAATTCATTCCCCACTTCCCATAGGCAGGCAGGTGTTCAGCCATCTCCAGGAAAGCAGGGCTCCATCATGCCTAACGGTGACTTGGGAAGACAAAATGCCATAACTCCGAATGTCCCCCCCTTCCTCCTTCTTCCCCCAGCTTTATATGCTGAGCATGATGTCCTATGGTCTGGAATATCCCTTGGGTCAGCCGGGGTCAGCTGTCCCAGCTGTGTCCCCTCCCAACTCCTTGTGCCCCCCCAGCCTCCTCGCTGGTGGAGTGAGGAGAGGAGCAGAAAAGCCCTTGGCTCTGGGTGAGCACTGCTCAGCAGTAATGAAAACATCCCTGTGTTATCAACACTGTTTGCAGCTCAAATCCAAAACATAGCTCCATACTAGCAACTATGAAGAAAATTAACTCTATCCCAGCCAAAACCATCACGAGGGATAAGCACGTTCATTTGCCTCCAACGATGTCAATCTATTTTGTCCAGACACCAAGGCATCCTCATAATGATTATGAAAGGTCTCAAAACGTAAATGTGATACTAGCAAGCAAATACACCAAAAATCCTGCGTGGTTTCATGTGGCTGCACTGCTCCTCCCAGGCCCAAGTTCATTCACTGTGATGGACCCTTCATGGAGTCAACCGCCAAGTACTCACCTGGGGACTCTGCACTATGCTCTTGCTTCTCTTCTCTCTCCTGGTACTGAAGTAAATGGGACCACAAAGCAGATTTCCCCTGAAAATTGAATATGTAGTACATAGCTTTAAATAAATCAGGCAAAAGAAAAGAGGCCAGTGAACATGGCAAAATTATGGGATGGCATTTCAGTGGGCCAAATGTTCAGGAGTGAGAAGCAATCCTTCTCTCTTGGTCCATGAAGCCTCAGGAAGAGGAGAGGACCATCTCACTGACCTAGCAGTCACACCACCCGCCTTGTTTCTTTGTCCTCTCCCTGGGTTTCGCTTCTGAAGGTTGAAAGACAAGAAACCGAACACCTATTTGACAACATCATTGCAATTTCCAGAGGTACCTCTCAAATAAAAAAACCCCAAGCCCAACAAAACACCCCCCCCCCCCCAAATCAATCCCCCCAAACTCCCCAAGCCCTCACAAGATATGAACCAGGGACTCTGAGCCCAAAGATACCTCCCACTTTAAGTTGGAATGACACCACTGAGTAGCAGCTTAAAAGGTACAGATGACTTTCAGTATTTGCTAGAGTACTGTATGCACAAAGTTCTGAGTTTCCAGTTACCAACCTGCTTGACCTGCAGACCATGGCTCCAGATTCTTTCTAGGAGATCACAGAGACTAGCAATCAAAGTATTTTCCTCCAGACCTGTTATGTTGGCTTCTCCATGTCCCAGCTCAACTGCTTCATGGCCCATCTTCTCTACCAACATGCGTTTAGTCTATAAAGAAAAAATCCCCAAAGCTTTCTAAGAATGTTATCCAACAAGGGACGGAATTTATAGATGCGTTTACTTAAACATGCTTAATCTACCGACCATCGCTAATGGCCTGACCAGAGAAAACTTAAAATCTCCTTACAGAGATTGTAAATTAAAAAGAATAATTAAAAAAAAAGTTTACATGATTACTCCATACTGCCCTATTTCCATACCCTTTAACTATTGCCCTATTCCTACACTGTTGATCTATTACCAACCAGTATCAAAAACAAGAGTACAGAGCTGGATACATTTTTGGTCTTACTCAGTATCTGTTTTTCTTCTTGTTACAGCTACTAAAGTTTAAAACTCAGGTAATACAGTATAACACCAGCTGCAACTGACACAAAGACACAAAGAAATTATATTTCCATGACTATAAATATATATACATATATAATATTTATAGGAATATATATATTCTTCAATATTAGAAATTACTATACTTCATTTGCTCTGCATAAACAATATGCACAACAGTCGCATGTGCTGAACACTTCCTTTCTTGACCGTGGGTCTCGAGCCTATCATGTTTAGGCTACATTTACATGTGAACAATTAAAGGAAATCCTCCCTAAGATGTCTGATCATGCTGGTTCTCCTTCCTGTCCTTTTTACTCATTTCACCAACTTTCACTGCATAAAGAGAAGAGTGATAACACGTTCCTTTATCTCCTAGCAGTTGAAAAATATAACACTGAAAGGACATCCACCCTGCAATAGCCTAGTACACCAACAGACCAACAGCATTCCAGCTGCGAAGGACTTCCAGCCCATCATCTGCAGATGGTGTTTAGGCTCAGTTTAAGCAAGGGAGAGCAGGTGGTGGGAAGGGGGAGGACCTACCTTCATGCGACATTCCTTCAGTAACCCTTCCACAAATTTACAGTTGGTCTGCGCAATCACAGCTGGAGAGAGGTCTGAGAGTTTGGGCTGCCTTAAATTTTTTCCTAAACTCCTTGCCTCCTGCATGTATTTCTAAAAATAAACAGAATAATTTTAGATACCGCAAGTCAGAGGGACTCTCTTCACCCTAATCCTAGGCAAGCAAATGCTGGTGAAAAGGAATAAGCTAGTGTTAATCTAGGAACACCACCATGATTTGTCTGATGCTTAGGTGTTGGGCTGGAGAAGTGGAATGCTCCCTTTTGACAACAGAAAAAACAAGGTATTTTCCTGCGTGGAACTGAAACAGTCAACATTAGCTAGTGAACTGTGCTGTTAACCACTAGCACAAAGTTAGCCACAGCAAGTGCATAAAAGTGCAATACCTTCATTCAGCAGTAAAATCAAAATACCAAGTAAAGTTTCCTTCCATTGTAACTCAGTTTTCACTTAAAAAGAAAATTTTAAAAAGATAAAAGCCATTTGTCTAATTTGTTGCAGACTGTACATGAATGGAAAAAATCCTCTGAAAAGAAATCACGAGAAAAAGAAAAACACCTAGTGAAGGAGAAAGACTTCACCCATTACATTTCATCTGGACAGTTTATGTGGGGGGTGGGGAGAGTGGAAAAGCAGACTTGATTTTATTCACAATTACCTTCTTAATTACAAGCAAAGCTCATTTTAAACGAAACTGGCGTTTAGGATCATTCATGTTTTTACTGTGGGGTGGTAATAGAGAAGTACGGAAAAAAATGGCGTGCTCTTTAAATAAAGGATCCAAGCTATAATAAAGGACTTTTAAACCTTCCTGCTGCATTGCCTTATTGTTCAGGGCTTTTTTATTGTTTGGGGTTTTGGTGTTTTGGTTTTTTTTTGTTAAGCAAAAAAACCCAAACCAATCAACAAAGTGTCCTCTGCCCCCAACATTAGTGAGAGGGCTACATGCTGAGCAAAGCTAAGAAGTTGGCCACATTTAAGTGTACAAATATGAGGCCTATCAAAAAGTTGACCAAGCATTATTCATAAAGTTTTTGTTAAAAAGAGTAAAATAATAGAATGTTGCCAAATAAAACAGTCTTGAAGCATAGCGCTCATAGCCTGGTGTGGGAATGCTCCATTTCCACAGTGTGTTTTTATCCAGTTAATGCTGCCTCTTTGGGGGACGGTATGTGACAATCACCACTCTTCCTGCAAAAGGAGCGGATCACATCCCTCCAGTGACTTAGTGCTGCTGCTGGCTGAGTTTTCTGGGGGACTGAGAGGTCATTACGGCTGCTGCATCCTTAGATCTTTTTGTCTGGGGAGAAAATAATTTATTTCATAGAATCATAGAATGGTTTGGTTTAGAAGGGACCTTAAAGATCATCTAGTTCCAACCCCCTTGCCATGGGCAGGGACACATTCCACTAGACCAGGAAAAGCAAAAACAAAATCCAAACACATTGAAGTTAATTGAAATAGCTCCTTTTTTTTCTTTTATGGGGGAGTACAGTTTTTCTGACAATCGGATTTTTTCAATTCAAAATTTGGACAAGAACCACTTAACATCAGTCCAACGGGTCAGACAAGAATGTAGCGTTCTGCCATGGAAAGCTATATTCAACAGAAATGCTCAGCTAGGTAATTACAGGTTCACCAAAACTGTAAGGACTTAAAAATAGTTGGAAAACTACATGTGGGAATAAGAAGAAAAAAAAAAATCACAGATTATGAAAGCGTGTTGTTCAGCAAGCAATCTCACAAGTGACTTCATCTAACTCAGTGCAAAAATTAGCAATGAAAACAGTGAAAGAATAATACAGGGAATATATAATTAGGAAATCTAATATTTCTTTTTAAATGTAAAGGGATAAATAAAATGCAAAGTGCGGTTATATTCTGAAGAGTACAAACATGGATAACCTTACTTTATTCATTGTATGTCTTGTTATTATATTAAAAGAAAAAAGAAAAAAATATTAACACTTGTAAGCTGAAGAGAGAAGTAAGGGCGGGATGAGAGAACCAGTTGATTGCCCATCAGCATCCACACACCACAACCCTCTTCCACACTGGGATGTGACAATCCAGCAGTCAGAAAACAATGGGTTTTGGATATGACACTAAGCTGAATTGCCAGGCGAGCAACATGGGAAAAAAATGAAGCAAAACAAAATTCTTGTCTTTCAGCCTTGGAGCCATCATGTTTGCCAGGGAGCTGGTGTGGAAGCCTGGAGCTGATTTCCAGCTACTTTTCTGATTATAACCACACTTCCAAGCACTACAGGGATGTGCTCCTACTCCACGAGAAAGGGAGAGGTTCAAGACGCAGTGAAGACAGCAGTTCCTCATGCTAACAACATCTCAAAAGCAGCTTTCAACAAGAAAAAACTAAAACATACCAGGCAGCATTCAGAGAAGGATTTTTTAGGAGGCCGTGCAGGAGGGGGTGGTCCCTGATCCCACTCCCAGAAGGCCATTGAGTTCTGACGAAGCAAAAGCTCCTCCGATGGCTAAGAGGAGGCAGATGCCCCAATGGCAGAACAGCCAGAGGAAAGAGGAGACAAAGCAAAAGAAGCATGCATATGATCCACAGCCAAAAAAAGAAGAAAGTAAATACATGACAAAGTATTGAAAAGGCTCTGCTAAGATATACACACGCGGCAATGTTTAAAATATACTTGCAAAGCCATGTTAGCAAAAATAGCAACAAACACGTACAAGTGCTGTTTTGCTGTGTTTCCATGAAACATCATTTGAAGCTGTAGTTCAAGAGTCCACTCATCCATTCTGGTTCTTTCAGAAGGCAAATGCCAACACCAGCCAACAATATTCATCAAGATTTACCACAAAACAGCATGAGTGTTTTATTTTTGCTAGTGACACACAAAAGAAGCACATGGACATCAATGGAAAAATATGGCAGAAAATATTTAATGAAGGACAAGAAACTGAAAAGATGGGAAGGAAATGTGTGTATGTGACTGACATTTACAAGATGCATGGGAGTTTCCAAGCTTCAGGCATAAAAAGGCCCCGAAGTCTTAACCTTTCAAATAAGCTTACTCATGTCAGGAATCAACATTAGAGAGAGAGAAAAAAAAAATTCCTTTTAAAAAAGAAAGGACCTTGCCTCATTTGCCTCTACAGTGCTGACATTTATTCAAGGACTTGACTTTTTCAGAGACCTTCACCCTGGCCAGAGCTCGGCAGCTGCACCCAGGCAGGCACCAGGGCTCTGCTGTCTGCGTGCAGTAACATGACTAGGGTCTAAATCAGCAAATAAGCCACTTTCCTGACGACAAAGGGGCTGTCTTATTCCAAAATAATAAAAGCATTTTATTTACATTATGTGCTTTGAAGTTTTACAACATATACAAGCATCTGCGACAAGCAGCGTCTAAATGGCTACAAAGACCCACACAAACCTTATGGTAGCCACAAAACTGCCCGAAGTAGTAACACATCATTTGTCTAAACCTCACCTCCTGGATCACAAGCTCGTGCTGCCCGCAGATGATGCCACCTACCTCCCTCAAATCGTTGTCCAGCCCAATGTGCTCCGAGTGCTGCCGCAGGCGGTCTTTCCTCCGCTGTGTGGTGGTGCTGCGACTGGCCCAGCGGCTGGGAAATCAGAGAGAGAGAGAAGACACACGTGAGTGGAAAAAAAATCACGTTTCCTGATGGAAATATGCCCACTGCCTGCCAGGGTCTCCAGTGGGAGCTCCTGTGTTACCCAAAATGCAGCTCATGCCACAACATTGATGCTACCACTAGGTAAATCGTACTTAGTTACCCAACACCACCACTAGTTTGCTGTGTTTGCTGAAGTTTGATAAAAATGGTGTCTGTAGGAACAAACAAAATACAACGATGTATTTTGAGAAGCAACTTCTAAGACCTTCCTCTTTTGTGAGAGGTGGTACTTCTCCTTTCTCCACTTTCTGTGGTACTTCCAGGAATTATTTCAGAGAAGCTTCCCATTGCAAGTAACTACTGTGATATGGGGTGCACCTATGTCTAAAGGCTATAAGCAATACTGATGTTCCTGGGATTAATCATGTTGCTATCTTCATCATATCTTTTTTTGCATCAGGTTTCTAAATACCACAGAAAGCTTGTATTTTTTCTACATGTTCATATATGTCCAGTTGAATTTTTTCCTCATCTGAAGCTGTTGCCTGAAAGCAGTCACTTGGTAACCGGGTTTGAAACCGAGCAACCTTAAAGCTCCCAAGTGTCCAAACTCCTTTATGCCTGATACTACAAAAAAAACACAAACCAAGATAATTCTGTCCCAAGGAATTTCTAGTCTGATTGTAGGGTTTCTAGTAATACCATAGCCTTCTGTCAAATCCTTGAAAATAAAAATGCTCAACTGGTGCAGAGAATAAAGAAGTTAATACATTATTTATAAAAGAAAGTTGAAATAACACTGCATAAAGCAACCTATCAAGCATTAAAAATAAGTATCTTAATGCATATGAAGTCTATATCTTCAGAATGATATTACTTAATTACTGTGGTTGTGTTTATTAAAATTAAAAATCTTTCAAATACAGTAAAAAAAAAAAAAAAAAAAGCCTTTAAGTGTCTAGCTTTTCAGTCGCTTCATGAAGTCATCTGTTCTGCCTCTCCCCTGCACTCAGAAGTTAAAGAGCAAAACCAAGGTGAAGCAGAATATAAAGCCTGCCCAGGGTGGCACTCCAGCTCCAGCGCCTGGCGGGATGTATGAATAAGGCTTGGGAGGAAACTGCCTGGAAGAATTTGAAGGGATAAACTAAATCTAGAAGAAAAAAAAGGAAACAAAAAGAAAAAACCCACCAAGAAACACCCCACACTCCCCAACCTCAGTACTTGAGTCAAAAGGGACCCTTCAAAACCTGTGGCCATCCTGGCCCCTCTACTCCGGACTGAATTGTCTATACTGGGCACCATGCCAGAACGACTGCTCTGAGATGACTTCTTCTATAGCAGATGTGATCAACAGGCAGAGCCCCAAACCCAGAGATTTGGGTTCTCTGACTTTGATAGACCTATACAGAAGGAAACCCAGAGAAGCCCACGTCAAAGACAGAAGCGTGTGCTTGGTGAGCTTCTCCACACAGGTGATATTGGCGAGGACAACAGTCTCCAGATTCCAAACCCATCTATTTCTGTGTGCACCGCAAACAGGAGCATATACAAATAGGATCTAGGATCTCAACTATTTGGGCAAGGAGTTTCAGCTGGCTACATGTAAGCAGCTGCATGCCTGGAGAAGGGAACCTTTGTAGGGAGCTGGACGTGGGTCCTGACATGTCCAGCAAGCTGTTGGGGATGCGCAGGGAGGAGAACCTGACCCAAGAGAAGTGGAAGGATGTGACCTCTGGTAAACCCTCCTGTTTCTAGGAAGGACTTTGCATAGATGTACCTAACTAACTATCTCCACCAATTCCTCCAGTGGGTCAACCGAAGACCAAATTTTGGCTAGCCACACAGATAAAAAGGGAAAAGAGTCACAAGAACTATAGTTTTTATAGTCAAAGTCCCTTCCTGCCTCCCAAATAATGTCAAGAAAACAAGTACAAAGAAATAAACATCTGGGTCTGCATGTAATTATGGTGCAGCACCTCACCATCCCATATGACAAGAAATTTATTTTTAAAGCAATGTAGCCTCAAGTCTCTGGTAACTAAACAAAACAGGCCAATAGGCGTCTGCACAGAAAACGCTGATACCTTCTCAGAGGAGTACGTTACTGACATAAGTGTCTTTGCACCTTCTCAGAAGTCTTAAAAATATACAGCCTGTGAGTTTAGTAAGTCACCACTTCTTTTTTTTTTTTCCAGAAGCAACAACCAACGCCTCATTAGATGACTAAGAGGGGGGTAATAAAACCCTACATTTTAATAATCTCAACAAGTAGAAATGCAGCAGAAAAAACACCCCCTCACACAGAGGATAGCAGACATATAAGTGAATTTAGCTACCCAGCTCTGGAGAACTTCCATTTATTGCAAATTAGTACCATGCTTACACTTCACACCATAGAATGCCAATGATACATTGGAAAGTTAAGTTATAGATCAAATATTACCTATATCATATTTTCCTGCTCCAATTTACACGGTATTTTCTGAATTCTAGACAAAGTTTGGATCCCTCTCCACCTGCATTTCTGCAGCTACTGGAAGACATAAGAATTGCTTGAAGCGTCCTTTGAGGGAGCACATCTCACCAAAGGTGAAAGCAGAATGAAAGCCACAGAATAATTACAAGTAATACACCATCATTAAAGCATTTTCAGGTAATCCCAGCCTTGTACTCCATCTGGAAGAAGGCACAGACCATTCTCGATTATTAATCAGAACTATTTGAACACTTTAAGCATGCAAACATAAAGATCATTGGGCATTTATGAAAAAAAGATTGCTCCTCATTAGCTGGAGCAATTACACATGCAGTGAGCTGTGCACTCCCTCTTCCCCAACCTCTAAGCTCAGGAAGAGGAGCTGCTGGGGCTCTGGGTGAGGTCTGTGCATTCAGATGCCGCTCTGAATCTCTCCAGGAGATTTTGCAAAGATCTAACGGCAGATAAGCGGGATTAAGCTGCTAAATCTTTTAAAGCCTTTTCTTTCCGGGGCCACATAGAATTTTCCCAAAATAATGCTTCAGTATTACAGTAACCATTCCCTCCCCTCTCATCAGCAGAGATTGCATTTTAAATTACTCCTCCTCTCCCTTCAGTCACTTGAAGTGATTTTAAGAAGGGTAAAAGCCCTCTCTGGTGGCCACACCACCTCCCTTGGGTTGCCAAAATCCCACGCAGGTGCCTCTCCTGGACCTGCCGTCAGCTGCTCCCTCATTCGCGCCTCAGCCCTGGCGCTGCTGAAGCGGTGAGGAAAGCTGTACCCACGCAGGCAGACGCCTGCTTGTTGTCAGCCCTTAGCCTTGGGCTTTTCGGCTAAACCACTACTGCCCGTGTCCCTGTGGAGCAGATGCCAGAGGAGACAAAGCCCTCTTGGCTGGTCCCTGCCTTGGGGGATGAGCCCCGAGCTGCCCGGCACCTGGGAGGGCACACAGCACTGCTGCCCAGCCTAAATGCTGCCCGAGTACTCCCTGACCCCCAAAATGCCTTATCCCCATCCCCTTTATTTTTTGCCTGTAGAGCCATGAGCGTGGACTACTGGCATGTTTCATTTATTCCTCACAGTGGACGCATTGCTACAAGCACCAAGTCTCTGGGGACGAAGCAGCCGCAGCTCGGGCACTGTGTTGCAGGGAGCCCAGGGACAAGCTGCCTATGTGGAGAAGGAGGAAAAGGCTCATTTCGGTAGTCTGCCCGTTCTAACTCCCATGCCCAAAGATGAATGCTCTTCACCCCCAGGGACTGTGAAAAAGCAGTGATATTTCAGAGGAGGGACCAGGGAAGGCTGTGCTTTGTTCAGTACAGAGAAATGAAATGAAGGCACCTCCAGCTGAAGACAGTGAAGTCAGTATTGTTTAGTATCAAATTAGGTTCACAGAGGTTGGAGGAAATGTAAAGGTGACACTTGGAAAAGATCATACCTAACCTGTGATGCTTAATTTCTGTAATAAAAATGGTGAGGTAGTCAGCATCAAAGCTGAACTGTCAGAAACCAATCTAGCAAAACAGCAGCCTCATAGCAGGGACTGGCCATGCGGTACTGCAACCATGTGTACATCTCTTTCTCTCTCTCTCCTTACCTTTCCTCCCTGCCCCCCTTTTAAAAGCTCCATGGAGAAATGAAGAAATGATGTCTACCCAAACCAAACATGGGTGTAACAGGCAGGATATATACTGCAATAAATGCAACACACTGCTAGAGAACTTCATTCACAGACAGATTTAACCAATATTGCCATCACCACAAAAATCACTATCATAATTTACAGTCTATTTACAGTGATAACACAGAGAAGGAAGGAGACAAATGCACTTGCCTATAGGACAGAACCTAAATCTCCTCATATAGACCATCTCCTGTGGCAGACTGCTATTTACATCTGCAAATCATGACAATATCCCTTTTACCTATATACGTCCATCAAAGGAGTTATCTGGCTGCATTTCTGTATTCACAAATTAGCACATAGCTGCACTACACCCTCCACCAAATCCCCCTAAAGCATGCATGCAGCCTGCACACATTAAATACACACAGACTGCACGTGTAATCTGCCTGGGTTCAGAAGTAGTTTGCGTGGGACTACACAGAGATTCCAAGTCAAATACACGTCGGACCAAACAAATTAAAAGGAAGGTTGAAACCAAGCTCCAGCTGATCGTGGATGGGCTGACAGGGAAGGGTTCTGCACTGTGAATCTGCTCTGCACACACTGCTCTATGGTACGGAGGATGAAGGCTCAATTAGAGACTAATGCACCTTTGCCATCTCTGCTGTAGGGCTGAACAGGAAAGCTTTTAAACTGCTGATTGGGTGGACAAAAATGAGCAAAATGCCTTGCAGAGAATGATCTTGCACTGACAGGCTGTCTCATCAGATTACATAAAACCGAGTGATTTAAAAGGGTGGTACCCACAACCGCCATCCTCTGCAAGGAACGGCAGTAGCTATTTGCCAGCATCACCCCTTAAGCCCTGACAAACCACTGTCCTAAAGTGGTATTTAATTTGCAAATTCCCTTGAGACAGTAACACTGTTCAGGGGAGAGTAAACAGCATAGAGGGTGCAAGAATTCGACACACATTCTTCCCTGTGAACTTTAATATATAATTTTAAAATAGATGTGCAGAATTAACTGAAAGAAGTGAATTGCCCTTTTACCACTTTACACCAGTTGAGCAGAGGATTGCCCATCAGGTTCCAAGACCCCATAGCACATAGTTCCTATTTCAGAAAACATTTTAAAGCAGATTTTCAGTTACACTTTACTCTTGAAAATGAATATATTTGAACACAAGTGGTTAATACGTTCATTGCACCTGTCAGTGGTTTGCTGTATTAGGTTACCAAATGTATTGTAACTGCTTGTTTCAGATTGTCATCAGTAAAAGGTGAGCTTTTACTACTTGCAGAGTTTAAATAACATCAGTGTTGTGTGTGGATGGCTCATTGCTGACTCATTTCTTGCTTATTTAGATGCCCTGCAGAGATGCTACTCTATACTACTTGAAAATGCAATTGTTTGGCTTGATTAAATAAAAAAATAAAAAAAGAAAAGAAAGCTGCTTTGAAGACAGACAGCCTTAAAAGAGTACCCAACAGATAGGAAGGTAGAAAAAGCCCATATAATATGAAGCACTCAGTACAAGAGACAAACCACTTCCCCTACAAAAAATAATTCAGTTAAAACCAGAATGAATTCTATCATCATACAGAGATTCAGCAACCACTTTGCTTTATATATAACGTATTTTCTTTCAAAATATTAACCGATGTTAATGTTAGTGCATAAGAAAACAGTAGTTCTATTTAAAAATTAGGAGAACCAGAACACCAGGCAGATAAACCCTGGACAGTTCACAACTGGAAGGGGGGGGGGGGGGTGATGGAGGCCACAGGACAGTGCCCACACAAGTCGTGCCATAAACTGGAACACAAAAATGAACCAATTTCATACGCTCCTAATGCATGAATTTTACAAATAAATACTGACACAATGGTGAGGTCAGCAAAACACAGTACAGGAGCAAATGCCTGGAGAAAGCAAACAAATACTTTTGAAATCTGCTTCATGGGTAAAAGCAACACATCACTTAGCTAAAGCCTGAGGTTAGGAGGCCAAGTATAGTGGGATCTGTGCTTGAAGACTTGGACTGCACCCTCCTTTGGGGATCACTGCAGGTCAGGTAGGACACAGAGGACAGACAAAAGCACGAAGCTCACAGGAGGCTGGGATACAAGTGAGAGGGCTCGGGACAGAGAAGTGGCCAGGGCAGGAAAGAGGAAACAGGCTGGTCAGGGAAGGAAGGAGGAAAGCGTGACTTCGGTAAAGAAGGTGGGAAAAGCAGGGCTAAACAAAGAGAAAAGCAAAAAAGGATAATTTAAGCCATTTTGTAAGTGTGTAACAAAGCAAAATCTTCCTTTGAAAACAAAAAGAAATTAAGGAAAAAGTATCAGTTCAGTTGTTCTTTGCAGGCATTCACTACAAACTGGCAGACTGCAAATATATTCCCATGCTTGCTGTGCAATCAATGTTTCCCTCTGCAATATTTAATCTCATTTATCAAGCTTCTTAGTACAAATTAAGTTACAAGGTAATCAATTAGATTGAAAACACAGCTTGTTTCATTGTTTTAATTTTGCACTGTAAGCATATTCAGCCTAATTTAACAATTAGCTAATCAAAAACCATGAAGTGTTTATGTAGCTTGGCTTTTTGTCATTCAAATTCCTCTCCTGGATCATTGCAAATGCATCAGCCAGTGGAGCCCCAGCTACAATTTTAAAAGCCTGGCAGAAAACACATGCAGGGAAGGAAGAGAGGAACATGTAGAAACCACAGAGCGGTGCCGGGGTTTGAAAAAGGAAAGGAGGGCTCTGGAAACTGCTGCTCATTTCCAGATGAATAGACAAACTGCCTAAAGGACTGCAGCCTGCTTCCCCCGGGATGCTTTCTAGGAGGACTTCTGCAGAAGCCACTATTTTACAAGGTTAGAGCAGCAGGGACGGGCCACATTTGAACCCAGAGGAAGCTGCAGCTGCTGTCTGTAGATTCAGAAGGTTTTCCCATGACTTGGGGGATGTATCAAAGGTGATGAGTGCAGAGGGAGTCCCTCAAATGGAACATCGCTGCCTGATGGGAAAGAGGATAGAACTGGGTGGGGCTTTTTTCGGTTTGGTTTTGTTTTTAATTGCTGTTAGCTGGGATGAATTACTCGTTTCTTTACAGAAAAATAATATTTTTTTTAACTTACAGAAATAATTTGGATACAGTTATCATCTTTCATTTCAGTTTAGATCTGCATATTCTGTAGTTAATGTCTTTCCATGATCTGGCAGTTTTGATCAAAAAGATGATTAGGGAAACTGTACACCTGGGACCGTATTCTCCAATTTTATGGAGGTGGGGGTTTGGGGTGCAGTCTTTTGTTTGGTTGGTATTTTTGGTGTTTGGTTTGGTTTTGTTGTTGGTTTTTTTTTTATTATTATTATTTGCTTGTTTTTAAACTTTTCATTTCTTTTCAGTAAATTGAAGTTTGGAGTTCTCGTCGGTGAAGTTATTGCTTAGCTGAGCAAGTCGACATTTCCTGACCACCACAGGGGAGGAGGTGAAGACCACCCTAATGACACCAAGCATGTACCTGCAGCCTGAATGCTGGTAAGAATAGGAGAAAAAGTAAGAAGACTTGCTCTCCCTACCCACAAATGACCAAGCAGGTGAGAGAAAGCAGCAAGCAGCCGGAGCGGCGCAGGTTCACCCCCTTGTCCACTCTTTCAAAGGACATCCTGAGGGGAAGCAGAAGGAGGCAGCCGAGTGACAGAAGTGGGGCAAAGCATGCTGCTGAGCATGGCCGTGGGCTAACAGATGAAATATTATTAGACTTCACTTGCATGACAGGCTTTGGTGTTTTAACACGTACACATGGTAATGTGATCAACGTTTGTTTCCAGCTGTGTTTAGGTGGAAGTGATCCAATATGACTGTCAGCCCTCCCTCTGTCCCCAAGCCCTGCTTTCCATGCCCAGCAAGCAAGAGCCAGACACCTCCTCTCCCAAACACAATTTCTGCCTGTCTAGGCAATGTGATTTTCAGGGATCACATACAGGATCTAGAACTAAAACTAAAAGTGTTTGTTCTTTGCATTATATTTCTGATTTAGATATATTATACATTGAACAGCCCAGTAGCTGACAGAGGTATCTTCAGCGCCCTGCCTGGTTACAGGAAGGGAATAGCTAGATAACGCTATGAGTTCTAGTTACGTATTTGTTAGTTTATCTGCCCAGAAAGGGAAGCAATAAAAATCTGATTGCTGGCCAGTGAGGACGGGTTTTCAGTAACACAGCTTTGAATTGGTTTATTTGCTACTGTCCACCAACAATTGCCTGTAACATGGGAATGATTTCCCTCTCCCCCTCCGCAAATACACTTTCTTACAACATTTAGGACAAAATTTGCTATGTAGAACTGAAGCCTGCAAAAATTATTCTCATCTACGTTAACTTTATGAACACACACAATAACTACATCTGAAGTGCCTGGGAATGTAGCTGAAACGTTCCCTTCCCCCATCCCCATGAGAAATGGCCCAGTCCTGTATGCAAGTATAACGTATCTCCAAGAAGCACACACTAGGAAATTCAAATTAGCGGAAGGCTATACTTCAACTGATTTTGTGGTCAATAATTATGCTGTATTTGCAGAGAGCGTGAAAAGGCTATCTGTTTTGTATGTGGGTGTAAATTCAGCAGAATTACACATCTTAAATGAGAGAGAGTCCTCTCAGCTGCTCGCATAAAAAGCCAGGAAACAGAAAGATATAAACAGATGGTCTTGAGATTTTCCAATTACAAACCTTTTTGGCAATATACAACTGGAGGAATTCCAAACATTTGTCACTTTGACTCCGCTTTGCGGTAAGTAATGGGATTTGGGTACTTACAAATTCTGAAACATGCTGCAATTTGAAGACCAAAACCAGCTATCTAAATCAAAATTATCACTCAAGGAGTTAAAGTCACATTTTAGAACAGGTACCAATGTAACAGAAGCATCTCAAAAGGCATAAAGAAAACTATTTTTAATTGATGCTTATTCATACATTCACTGAGATTCTGCAACAGAGCCAGAAGATATAAGCAACTTTGAGCAAGCTGGGCACGCTCACACTGTTGCTGACACTGTAAAACTGAAACCCACCATAAGGATAAGAGGCAGACTGCCAAACACAGCATCTCACAAGATGAAGAAGTCCTCTATTCCTCAAGGGAGCATTACCTGTAAACTTTTGTCTCTGTTTGCAAGAAGACTGCAAACAAAGGAACTTTGAAATACACATTCCTCCTCTTTTTTTTTTTTTGTAAATTATTTTTTATTTGTTTTAAAGAATTGCGATTCTTTAAATATGCTATGCTTAAGGGTATCTTATTTTATCATTTGCAAGTCTTATTCCTAGTAGGTTATTAAAAAGGGATCAGCTAGCACTGGGGTGCACAAAAGGTGTATAAATAGAATTGAGTGGGCACCTCATACAGGAGCTCAGAGCAGCGTATGTGCATGCACATGTCTAAAACAAGAACTAGCTTTAACATTTGGACAGTCGTAGCTTTTGGAGCTCTCAGATTTATCGGTGCTCCCACATTTTGACCTACCACAGAAACTGGAAGTGAGGTCTTGAGCTAATAAATAATTTCATGAAGTAGCAATCATTGATGCACAAATCTTTCATTTTTGAAGGGGGAGAAACTCCCTCTTGTTCCCTGGGCTTGAGGGAAGGAGAAAAAAAAAAAAAAAAAAAAAAAAAGAAAAACCAACAAAAAACCCCAACACTCAAACTTACAGCACTTACTTTATATTATAACTGTATAAATGTAAAGGGTATCAGTACACCAGGTTCTCATTTTACATTAGGTAAATTAATTATGTAATGACACGCTCAATTCCACAGCTATAGGTACCCCGACCTTCATAGCAAAGTGCACTACAGAACCTTATCAGACTCAGAAGAGAAACCCAGGTACAAAACAACATACTTGCCACCCTCACCAAGTTACTCTTCTAGGTTATTCCAACATGGAAACTGAAAGAGAGCTACAAAAATCTTTGGGTCATGTAATAACAGCTAAGAAAAGAGAGGAACAGAGTGGGCATTAATTTCATTCTGCAGGATGGTATGGAGGTTTCAATTCAAAATTTCTTTCAGAATCTGAATTTTGGTTCGGGTTTCCAAATTATCCTATTTAGTGCAAAACAGTGAAGAAATTAATTTTAAATTTATTATGCGATGATAAAACTAAAAATATATATAAGAAGACACAGTACTTACTACTCAACAGAAAACAGTATCGAGGAATCTTCCCAAAACCAGAGCTAACACTTTCTAACATAACCCAAACCACGGCTATAACTTCAAAACTCGCAGCCCATACAAACCAGAAATGTAAAGAGTTGCTAGGGCTCATTAGACTGGTCAAAAGCCATCCAAAATTAGGAATTCTGTCCAATGATGCGATTCTTTTATATGAGAAACCTGTTTTCAAATCCAGAAAATAAAACCTGTGCTTACTTGTTATTGGTGGGTCCTGTTGCCAAGACATCTGATTGCAACTTCGGGAAAAAACCTTGTTCGTATTTCCCTTGGCCGATCTTCATATCAAGTAAGTGTGGGTGGATAGCTGTGTGATCAATCTTCATCAACCGCTGCTCGATGGATTGGGCTGCAAGTTACAGTCACAGGTGAATAACCACATCTGCAAACCACCTGAAGACACATGCTACGACAACAGAAGTGGTCATGCTCCAATTCCTGAAAACGCTCTAAAAAGTTAAATAGTGACTTTAGACCCAGAAATCTGCCACTTACAGAAGTGAGGAAACATCTGCGCTGTTATTTTGTTATTTTGCTTTTAGTTTCTTCACCCAACTCAACTAGTATTGGCACAAACAAGTTAGCTGTTAAGCAAGCAGGTATTTATGGGAGCCTACAAGATGGGTTATGAATTGGCAAGAGCAGTGCAATCCTTCCCTGAAATTTTGTGTTTGGCTTTAATGCTCCTTCAGCAGGATGGAGACCTCTGAGGCCAGCTGCACCTCTCTGCAGGGTTGGGCACCTTGCTTTGCCCCAAACATGTCTCCCTGGGCAGACACGGGGGGGGGGGGGGGGGGGGGGGGGGTGATACCCAAGTTTTGCAAACATCTGGCACCTATAATGATCCTCCTCCTGAAATCAGATATGCCATTACTGGATAACAGGCCTTCAAAAAGCATAGCTAACTGTAGCAAGGCCTAAGCAGCATCAAGAAGATGAACAGATGCTTGGAAACAAGGGAGGCTACGGCAAGACCAGAGAGGGCTCCCTGGGAATCTCGGCTCCGCTGAGACTAATGCGGTCCAGTCGTTTGCTTCAAGGACGTGAGGATTTCATCTCAAATCTCGAGCAGGATGAAAATAAAATCTGTCACCCTCTCAACATTGAGTCAGATGCACTGTGAAGGAGAGGGGAAAGGAGGTGTATGGGGGAAATCAGCATTCAATTAGCAACTTTAATATTCAACTCTTCATAGCCCATCCATTAACGGGCAGGCCCGTTCTTTTCAGCATATCACGACTAGTGAATAAATATGCAAAATGTGGAAGCTAATCCATTTTCCATTTGTCAAGAACAACACAGAACTCATTTCCTATTTTACAAAACTGTGATGGGAGAGAAACTGTCATAAGATTTACATACATTATCATTAGAAACTCAGCAGCTTCCCCCCCCCCCCCTCTAAAAAAAAACAATAATCGCTTCATATAGTTTTATTTTGGAGAAAAGGACTGGGTAGTGTGAGGTCAGAGGGTTTGAAGGGTCCCAAAAATAGTAGGTTAAACAAACAGGTGCTGGATCGGTGCTAGGGTCACATAGTCACATATATTGTGAATGGTAAATATGAAGATATGAAGTAAAGTTGATATTACTATCAGTTTGCTGCTTTTCACAAGACAGAAAATGAGGTTCCGGTGCCACAATATCTACCAAAACTAGACGCTGAATAGACAGTTGACCTGTAAATTAGAATTGGTTTTAGATAGAAGTTAAGCAGACACAGGATTTCTATTTCTGCCACATTTGTAACAAGTAAAACACTCTGAAGAAATTAAACAGACAAAAAAACCCCACATGAGAAACGTGTTTGCCCGAGTTCATTAATATGTGTCCCAACAAATTTAAGAGTATAATTTTCCTGTATTACTTGGAAATGAAATAAATACTTGCACAGTAAGAAACTCAAGTATAACTCAAAAATGCAACTTCTGACTGTAATGGAAAAAAATCCAAGTCTTTAGTACACAGCGTATTGTTCATTAACACTGAGCATCTATTGCTGGAGCTACTAAATATGCCACACAGGATTATGTCCCTGGCATCCCCTGCTGCTCTAACCAAATGGTGTAAGGTAAAAAAAGGTCTTTTTATGGGAAGGGGGAGATGAGGCCAGTGGAGCAAACACCGGGGCTTAGCTTGTCGGTGTGGCTGGCACTGGTCCTACCACCACGGTGAAGGAAAGCTCTCCTGGCAATGGAACAGGAACTGCCTGAAATGAGAAACAGCGAGCCCAGCAATGTGGTTTGGTTTGTGTTTATTAAAGGCACCAGCCTAGGAGAGCTCGAAGGGAAGGTAAAGGCTCCTGCTGGTTTTGGTGTTTAAAAGCATGCTGAAGTTTTTGCCTAGGGAAAATAAGGACACCGCTGAGTCCTCCTCAGGTAGCTCTAGGGCTTCCTCATCAGCTGCAACACTCAGATGACTGAGGACCTATATTTCTTTGTGGCTGACATTGTACTTTTGAATATTTTACTAGCCTGTCTGAACGTACCTGCTTCTTTCAAAGTGCTGCATTTCTGATAGTTGGATGTCCGCAGTGCAGGGGCCCTTACATTATATAGCCTTATTTTCTCAATTCGGGAGTCAAAAACTCGCAGAAAAGGGTCCTTCTCTTCCCACTGGGAGATTATCTTATTGTCTATGAAGGTTGCAAACATCTGTGTTTCAATGAAGTGTGAAAGGAATGGGAGGTAAGGCTCGGGTTGGTCCGAAAGGAAGGAAGCCTGAAATACAGAAAAGCTTGTTAGTGCCACGTTCCCGCCCAGCATTGACACAATGAGCCATCCTACAGCAAAGAACCGATGCAGCAGTCAACGGGAAGGCTTGGACAAGGCTTCCCCACCACAAAAACACCTCTTGGAGGACAGGATCCAGCTACGAAGGGGTTTGGCTCACGGGTCACCACTTTGGTCATGACTGTGAGAAATAAGCAGTCCGGGAGGCTTCGTGACAGCTAGAGTAAAGGGAGCATCGAGCTTTGAAAATCCTGACCTTAACAGCCTGTTTTACTGCAGAAGTACTAGCAGAGATTGCCCAAACAACCCCCTCCTTTTGAATGCTGCACTGTTCAACGCCTGAATACAAACAAGACCAATAAAAGGCATGGCAGCATTTTTTTTTGATCAAAAACTGACTCAAATCAATATTTAGTCTGTTCCTGACTGTTTAACCCTGTAACATTCTCCTTGGAGAAGGACTTCTATCTGAAAAAGCTGATGGCTAAGAATGCTATCTACTTTGCAAAGTCATTTGGAAATAATAACTGCGCAAGCTTCCAAACATTTCTCATTCCTTTTGCTGGCCTACAGTCTATTTATTTCCCCATTTCCAATTTCAGCTTCCTTTTCACTCTTGTATACAGACTACAAAGGATTCATAACAGTACTCTTCTGCCATAACGATGTGATAACCTTCTACAGAACAACACTACTCATTAACAAAAAGCCCTACTGAGAGATTATGAAACAAGAAACACTGGATTTGGGTTTTGTCTCATGTATGCACCTCTCCTCTCAGCAAAGAAAAAAGAAAGAAAAAGACACTTTCCATTGCTACCCTTCCACCAAACCCACAGGAGAAGCCCCATCAGCTGGGCAGACGCCTGCCAGCACAGTTTGTACAAGCCAGGACAGCTCTGACTGGCTCACCGATCTACTCTGGCAGGCGATCTGGCCCTGTGTAATCAAAATGGACAAATCAGTCAGGCAGATGAAGCATGCCAAATTAAAGAGTACCTAGGCTATATATACATAATATAGCTATTCTCCCCCACCTCCCAAAAGCACTTTCAGATAGAAAAATGAATACACAGCTATCTTTACTTTGTCAAAATTTTGCATTTGTTCCCTGTTCGTCAGCCACGACTCCATATCGGGGGCAGCCTGAATGACGAAAGCCTCGTAGTCTGCGAACATCTGCGTGAAGCGGTTGGCAAAAACCTCGCGAAGCTGCACGTTCAGTTTGTAGTCCCTCAGCTCCACCTCCTCACACGGCAATTTCCCATCCTTCTCCTTTTCCGCGAGGGGAGCCGTGATGGTCATTTTTTCCATTGTCACGCCTGTTCTCTTGGCGAGGGCTTGTAGGCGGGCGATGGTCTCATTGCCTTTCAGCAGCTCGTACATGTTGAGGGCATTGCTGGGGATGTTCCCGTTCTTCTTATCATTCACCAAGTCACTAAGAACCAGGTTCTTGAGTTTGGTGGCACTGTCGCTGCAGTGCAGGTTACCCTCTGGTGGGATCCCAAACTGCAGGAGAACCTCGGAGATTTCCTGGATAAACTCCAGCTTGTTGGGGAACTGAGGGAATTCCTCTGGCAGTTCAATGAAATGGTTATCGATGTCTACAAAGCACAAGTTTGCCTGAAATACAAAGAAAAGTTTCAAAACGGACACTCAGCGCTAAATTGGCTCCTCTGCTAAGTAGCCCTATTCTCCCAGGGTGCTTCCAGACAAAAAGGTAAGAACATAAACATGCAGGAGACTTAAGCTGTGTCGTCTAGCCTGTGACATTTCACATTTCAGTAAAGTTAGGGGGCAACTGAATGTCAATGATTTAACGAATAAATAAAGCCTCCTGCCCTCTCCTGTTCTCCTGGGACTTGCAGACCCCAAACTTCTCACTACAAAGATTTGATATCCCCTCCCAGACCAGCCAAGGACACACCAGCAAACAGGATGCACAGCACCACTTCTCAGCCCATGTAAATACTGTCTGTGTGAATTACCACATCTCAAGGGCACATCTATTTTACCAGGAGCTAACTACAGGAAGCCTCTGTAGCTGTGCTACCAAGGAATGAGATGTTCAGTGAGAAAGATGCTGCTGCTGTAAGCAAAGCTACAAAAGAGAGTCCCATGCAAATCCTTCAGGATCACGTCTGAGTATAGCTTGTCCACTGGAGGTCAAGCCCTATTTCCCCACTCCCTCCCCACCCCCTGTTTCCATGGAGGCTTTTAATCTTGGCAATTCCTCTGCCTGAGATTTAAACAGAGTGCTCTTCGACAGCTTTGCTACACATGGAGATGGATCTCAGCCCATAAGATTAAAGCTACATGAAGACATGAATCTAGCAGAGCAGATACTTTTACTAGGAAAGTGTCAGTGGGGGGATGGAAGAACCCTACATAAAAATTAATTACATTGCAAATGCACCCTCAGGAATAATAGCAGAATGAAAACCAGTAATTGATCTTCTGAACTGCAGCTTACATCTGAAATTCTCTGTCTAAGTGCACCGTGCTGAATAATATCTTAAACCAGGTCAGATTCCCAAGGTGCTGAGCTCTGATGGGTTTTACCCTGGCATGAAGCTGCAGAATGGGAGATGTGGAAACCCCCAGGGCAGCAGCAGGTTTTTGTTAGCTTGACTTGGCCATTAACACAGCTCCTCCGCCTTCTCCAAGGCACTTTTACTGTTCTTTACTTCTCACCAAATACAGCAGGCTAATCTTCAGATTATGTGAACAGAAAGGACTTATTTTCCTCCTTTTCTGAAAAGGTGACTTTTCAGCAGGACAACACATTCCACAGCAGACACAATTGTAATATATTGGCTATTTCAGGGACATGTTTGACATTAATCACCTTTCACACAGATACTTTAAAGGGTATTAGGATTCATTTGGTAAAGCAGAAGTGTCACTTCAGCTCACTTCTTCATAATAAATTTGGACTGTACAAAGAAAAGCATTTCTTCATACAAAACAATTTGCTTTACTTAACTATACAGCTATTAAAGAGTTGTGGTATGCGTCGGTACGGTTCTTTAGCTCAGGGACTGTCTTCTTATCTATCAATATTTCATTTCAAAGGCTTTTTAATTTCAGCTCTGCATATCATTTACAAAATTTGAAAAATGAGATTTGGATTCAGAAAACCCTTGGGGAATTGGTCTCACTTCTCTCTTCAAAAACATCTGATGATTAAAGTTAATGCAGAGAGATTAGTAACCTTAAGACAGCATGATGGCCAGTTGTTAGAATTTTTATCTCTAACAAACAAATGGTTTATATTTAGAGCAAGAGCTTGAAAAGCTAGCCCCTGGCCTGAACAATAAAGGAATGCTAAAGTGAACAGCGCTTCATCACTGCTTGCATGTTGAAGGATTTTCTATCTTTTTATTGTCTAGAGGAATTTGAGATTCAAGATCTTCCCTGTTCAATACCCTTTCTTTCTTTCCCTTTCCCACAGTTACTGGACCTGTGATGTTCATAAATGCTGGGCTGATATTTTTCACTCATTTCTTAAACATTGTAATGGCGGGGGGAGGGTGGTGGTGGTGGTGTTCCACCCCACTATTACTCTTCCCTCAATGGCAATATTTAATTTGTTATTCCAGTGATACTGCAAGCAATTTTAATTTAAGGAAAATGACAGCTTAATCTGCTAACTAAAACCATATGACTAATAATTTTAAAAATCGCAGTAATTATGTAATATTAGCATGGTTTTACTGAAAAGCATAGCTAGATACCAGCTTCGTTTCCACTCCAGTGCAAGTTTTATGTGATTGAGCCATTGTACCCACGAGGTAAGACTTGATTTGCACTGTTACATGCCACCTAGGCTAAGAATCAGTCACCTCCATCTAATACTTAAAATAAATCTTTATTAAAAACCATATTACTCTTGCCCTGTGTTTATTCCTCCACTTCCACACACAAACTCCCCCTCCTGCATATTCTCTGCTGCTGCTCCCGCCTGCCTTCTTGGTAAGAGCACCTATTTGCAAGCCTTAGGGCCTCTGCCCCCAGGAGAGGTTCCATATGGACCTGGCCACAGCAGTGCCACAGTCATGAGATGTTACAGCTTTATGAACAGTTATTCTTAGGGTTCCACTGATTTTAAGAAGAAATCCAAGTTAAAATGCATGGCATGCTCAAGAGATGGGTCCCGTCATCAAAGACGTTTCAGTATGGAGAGTGATCAGTGACCAGGTTAAAATGTGAAGCAGTTTTAATTATCTTAGTCAAATTCCAAGTAGAAAAATCTCCATTTCACTCTCTACCACCAGTGATTTTAACACCTAGACTAGGAGGAATACCTTTCCTTCCTTTTTTTCTCTGGGGAAAATGTGACAGACCAGGCAAAGTTTTCACTTCCCATTGCACAGCAGGACAGAAGGTCTTCAGTCCAAGAGACCATCATTGGAGTGAGTCAATATTTTAAAAGTACGTACCTATGCCTCTAAGTGGTTCACAGGCATGGTATTAATGCAAGCCTGGCTCATTTGAGGCCAGGACACTGGTTTAGTTAACAGACCTCGATCCAGCCAAGAAGACGTGGGCTCACCCGTAGGTGGAACAAGGCTGGCAGGACGGGGCACGCTTCTCCTCAGCAGTGGGGAGACAGGGACAGGTTTATACCATCTAGCAACTACACCCAAGACCCAGTTTCACAAGGACCATCCCCAAATGAAATGCTCTTTAGCCCTCTGTCATGTCAAAAGGACTGTTGACACTGACAAAGAGTAACAAAACCTGATGAAGTGTGTGATGTGGGGAAAGCAGAGAAACTTTCAATGTCACAGCAGGAAGCAGAAAGAGAAGCATTTAGAAGTCAATGCAATTAGCAGCACTCATTAAACTCAGAAAAGGATGGAAGAAGAGCTGCAGAGACTTCCCCCACTACCTCACTCCTGCTCGCAAACAGTCTTTGCTGTGCCAGAGAAGCCTCCTAACACCAGGCATGGCATTTTCCAACAGGGATTCACACAAATATTAATAACACGTTTCAGAGTAGCAACCCCAAAGGCGGAGACTGACCTCCTGAGGCAGCTCCAGCTTGGAGCGGTCGGTTCCCTCCTTGGACTGCAGCCCCATCAGGTAGGGAACGGGAGCGTCCAGAAAATGCAGGAGAGAGGCAGGAAGGATGGGGACATACACGTGCTGCCACTGAAACGGGAACAGCAGCGTTGTGATCCCCTCTGCCACTGTCATCAGACGCTGGTAATCTAGACGGGGAGAGAGAGACACACACGCTGAATTATCTTTCTGTTTCACTTTTGAAATCTGGTTGGCAAGGATATCAGTGACAAAACAAGACAGAAACCATGTTTATGTGGTAAGATGTTCTTTTGAAAATAAGACAGTACTTAAAAACCTTAAACATTGTTTAATTCATCAAAACTCATTACCCCCAGGAAGAAACTGCTGAGCATAAATATTCATATCTTATCTAAATCTATTCCATCATCAAATTCATTTATTAAAAGGATACCAAAAGTTTTCTCTATAGTACAAGATAATAATACTCTAATTCTACAAAAATTTTCCCTTTTTACAAGGGAAAAGGAGGAGAAAGAAATGAACTTCAAGGAAACATTGTGGTTTCTCACTTGCTCCTGCCTGTCTGCTTCTGCTCCACTTGCTACTACTTCCAAGGCTGAGTGTACTTTCCAGAAGACTTGCCCTGGCCACGTACCAGCAGAAGTTTACACTCCCTAAGTATTTAAAAGCACCGCTTTTAAGTAAAGTCCAAACAGAAGCCTAACAGAAATTTAGTTCTCAAAAACATTCTGCATATTTATATTGCATTACTTTCCCAAATTTGTATTTAATCCACTAGTTCACTGCTTTGCAATGTTTTGGTTCAAGTAAACACATGGTGCATTATTTTTTAAATTAAAATTTAATTTGATCCAGATGAGCTGCAAGAATATTTCAGAGTTTGGATAAGAGCACATTATTTCTCAAATATCCAGCTGGCATGATGCAATACCACAACCTATTTATTAATATAAATGAGGGAATCTAAATTTGAGAACACAGTTTTTAAAAAAAAAAAAAAAAAAAAAAAAAAAATCACACGTTGGTATTAAAGTGGTGGTCATCCTTACAGAGAATCTCAAACTGCAGACAATCCATCAGGAAACAGGTAAAGACCCCTGGGCCTTGTAAGCTGCTGGTGAATATGAAACCAGATGATTGCCTCTACTCCATATTACAGCAGCTTCTGCATTAATTACAACTCCCCCCAAATTTCTAAGAAATGAAAGTACTTAAACCCCAATTCCTTAGGAATCTTAACTTATCGTAAAGCAGCAGCACATCTCATTTAACAGTAGTGGTTAAAGACAGGAACACCAAAGTGCAGGTTTTTAAGTGACTCTGCACTTGGATGAGGTGCATGGCACAGACAAGAGGGGGGGTCAGTTCCGATTCCTGTCCTGGGCCTCTGCCACATGTGAAAGCTGCTCTTCACTATTTGCAAAAGGAGTTGCTCCCCCCAGCTTCGCTGCATGGGTACATCATCAGAAACCAGCAAAAGTGGCAGAAGGGATATCTCTTCCACAGCTGTATCCAAAACCAGTTATCAGTGCCAGGCAAGCGTCACAAGCTTTGCCTTGAGCAACCAAAAGACCTTCACTCTCACCAAGGCCAGACGCAGATCCTTGAAAACACTTGGGTTGTTGCCCATCTCTCCTAGCCCTTCTGCCCCAGTCCATGAAATTAAAGATACATGTATGAACACTCTGGGTTTGAGTGGGGTAAGAAGGCTTTTTTCCTGTAGCCCCACTGGCTGCTTCTGCCTGGATAGGAACTCAGCCTGGCCCTTGCTGTTTCCTGAACAAGCTGGCCTGATACCCTGGCAGACTTCAGCAACAGCAAAAGCACTGTCATCTGACACTACTCAGCTATTAGGAGGTCACTGGGAAGATGCACTTGACTAAATATGCAAATTAAAACAACAAATTACATAACCCATTCTCCTTCTCGCTAGCACCTCTCTGTGGAAAACCAGCCTCGATCTGCAGAAGGTCAGCTGGCAGGGCAAAAACATTTTTCATCTTGTCTTACTAATAGCTAGTCACTCAATCTTCAAAATTATTTTCACTCATGCAAGTCAGTCGCCAGGTTACACCTCAAAACCATTCCCAGCTACAGATCAGTCATTTATGAATCCCTCCCTATGCAATGGTCTATAATTATACATGTCCATTGGCTGTCTTGTTGAGAAGCACTTATACAAACTCAACTTACAACACCTACTGGTGAAGCTTAGGCATCTCATAACATTTCGTAAGCTTAAAAAAAAAAAAATTAAATACAGAAAGTAGCATGTCTTAGTATGCATGAGACGATTCCGAAGTCTGTTCTGATCTACATAGCCATGTGAAATAACAGGTCTTCACAGCAAAGCTGCAAGTATCTTTTTGGATAAGGGCGTTCAACTCTGGAAATGCATGCTCACTTTTCTTTGATGCTACTGATAATATGTAACATGGTCACTAGCACAAGTTTTGTAACCAATTTGCTATAAGGAAAACTGTTTTTTTTTAAAAAAAAAAAAAAACACAAAAAACTAGCACTGACCAAATTATTAGGCTAACTGTTACCACCTAGAAATGCTTGTTAGCAGTTAGCAGAGATAAAAGACATTTATGTACCCAGCATCTTTCACTGAAGAGAAGGAAGTTCCCAGGTTCCTCCGTCAAAATCATACTAAAAAAACCTGGAAATAGGTCTTCTGATATTTGTTAATGAAGTAAGAAACTCCAGTTACTTTGTATTTACTTTCAAGCCTGTACAAGGTTAGGCACCTATCCTGGAAGGCACAAAGTCTTTTTTGATGGAGAGATTCTTGTACCTATCAGAATCTGACGGAAGCTTAAGTGGTTACTGAGGACAACCTGGAAACAAAGGATTCCTCCATTTCCCCAAACCAGCCAGAGAAAAAGGGGGGGCAGAGCAGAAAAAAAAGGAAGGAGGGAAAGAATGGAAGCGGATGGAAAAACCAGGGTTTGTATAGACTCTGTGTGCTTGCATCAAGGGGGAGAGCATTTCCAGATCCTATCCCGCCATCACTACTAGACTTAGATCTAACAACCTCCAGCTGCAGGCCAAGTTTTGCCTGTTATTTTATGAATGACAGGCCCAGGTAGGAAAACTATTCTCTGATCCTACTCTAACCTTTAAAGCTAGAATAGGGGATTATATAGTATTTGCTAGTTTAGGGAGTGTCTTTTGAGAAAGTTCTGTCTCTTGAGCAGAGCGAGGACATGACAGTCCTGTTTCCCATCCATCTGACATCAAGAAACATCCGGAAAAAGATACAAAAAGTAAAAACACTGCCTGGGTGATATCCACAGAATGTCACAAACTCAGAGTGATGAATGCCTCAAACCAAGGCAATTTCCTGAGACCTGTGAAATAAATCCCTTCCTCTTCTCTGGGCTCACCCACCTCATGTGGCGTATGCCACGCTGAAAGCAGTGAAAGGTCCTGCGATGCCAACAAGGCTACTATTGACTGCTTCAAATGCACGAGCAGAAGGTCACAGCCCACGGTGATGGCCCACAGCAGCAGCTGGTGCCAACAGAGCAAAGATGTGATCTGTGCAAAAATCATCCCCAGGTACAGAAATTAGTAGCAGACTGTGGAGACCTAAGCCAAGGGTGCTGCCTCCCCTTCTCTTTGCTGTGCAGCCTGGGACAGTGGAGAAAGGACCCAGAAGATCTGGAGACTTACTGAATGTCCTGAACACCAGATGTGTTTCTCTGCAGCATGCAGATGAGCTTTTAGCTTTAAATTTCTCTTATCCTGGATCTCGTTTCCATCTGATTGCTCCATCTCTCTTATATGCATTGCCGTATCGCTCTCTTACTTTCCGTTTTCATTTCTCCCCACTCCCAAAGCGATGACAGCTTGTACCACGGTATTTATTTTGCTTGGGAGCTATACCTGCAGCCCTCAGCCTGCCTTCTTGGGACAGGGAACTATCCTGTGTTCTCCAGCACAGGGAACACCAACAAGCACGGCCTCTACAGCAAGTTCTTCGTGTTTGCAGTTAAATCTCTAATTTGTACACACAACATTTTCCAAGAGAAACTGCTCAAGGAGCATAATCCCAGAACAAAGTGGCCCCTATGGCTTCTATTGCAACTCCTGCTTCCTAACAACCGCTTAGCTGGATTTGGCACGGGTCTGTCTCTCACACTTAACCTTCTCCCTAAGTGAAGAAGAGGGCAAGAGAATCAAGTTCAAAGACTCTGGATCCAGCCTCTTTTTCTGGCAGCATCTGCGGGGGCCCTTGGCCAAGTCCGTGCATCTGACTGCCCTGCGCAGGACAAGTAACTGCAGCGGGGACCCGCCGCAGGTTGGCAGTTCTGCTGTGCAAGTGCCATGTTTCAGCCATGCTTTGCAAAGGTCTGGTAACATTCACATGGCTCACAAGATACAACGTAATGCTTAAAATGCAAACCCTGAGAGATTCCTGGATAAGTACAAATCACTATTTTGTGCTGGAGATGGAAATGGTTTCAGCTTTTGAACATCAATTCACTATAAATGTTTTTCTAAAAGAGGACAAAATTGGACAAATACTTGTATTGATGTTGATTCTCCAAAATACAATAACAGGACAACAGATACTGTGCCTGCAGAAATACCTATCCCAAAAAGCTTAAAGTCCAAACACAGGCAGTGACTGAGAAAACAAAACAAAATAATCCTTCTCCTTTCATTTTACAGATTGGGTATAGAAGCTCTGAGATGTTAAGCAATTCACAAACCTCAACATAAAAATTATTTTTCCTGCTATAAAGGAGTCTGATATCTCAAAACCTTCTATGCTGCAGCAAAGCAAAACCAAGATCCTTTGAGAGGGGAGAGGGACACCAATGTTACCACTGTCCAGAACAGCTAAGGCCTCCTTCATTCAGGTGCTACATCCAAAACAGGTTCAAATCTTTGGTCGTAATCAAACAGAAGAGAATTTCACCTGGAACCTTCTCAGCAAATGCCCAACCACAGGATTTTTGAGTATAAGACACGTGTAAGAGCATACACACGCTCAAACCAGAAACAGCGTTCTTGCTGTGATCAGTACACTGTTATTCCAGTTTCAACACACCCAGCCTTTCTGATGAAAGAACAGCTTGGCAGTTTTCCAACTCTCTGATCCAGTAACCTACCAAAGCTAAGGTAGAAAGCACTACCGCAGAGCTGGAGTCTCAGCCTGGATCTTCTAAATTCAGTACGATGCTTTAAAAATAGACTGTGCTTCCTCTTTCTTTTCCTTTTTAAGTCCCGCTTTACATACAATTTGAAAGCACTTGGAAGCATTTGAAAAGATGGGTTACCTGGACACCACTTGCTTTCCTCTACTGCTTTTTGAACATGCTTAAAGTATAACTGTAGCTTTGCATAGCCACCTATTTAAATATGTGGCCTGGAAGATGATAATCAGGTGATATTCTCAAAGAGCACCTTATCAAACGGAACAAAACAATTCTAAGCAATAGTTTTACACAAAACAAAGCCAACAACAGAGGGGGGGAAAAAATAATCAATGAACCTTAATGAATAAGAGCTAATTCTTCAGAGGGAAACACCTGAACCAGCTTTAAAACATTCTCATGACTAATAGTTTTTCCACATGCTACCTCTTCAGTCAAAGTATTATAAGCAATTGCTGTTCAACTGCTACTTTTTGTAACAAGGGATGGATTACCTGAACCAGGTATATTGGAAAAACTGGAAAATAAAAAGTAATATTTTGCTTTGAGCTCTGAGCATGAGTCAGGCACAGTGCACAATGGTTATGAAACCTGTCCAGGGGCTTGGTACCTTCAGATCTGTAATGTTTATATATAGCACACTGCAGATGAAAAAGAAAATCTGAAATTCACATCTGAAACAAAAATTGTTTATGAAAGCAAAGGTTTTCAAATCAGATCTCAATAGCTCCACAGAAGCAACACATATAAGTGTCACAGACTTCAAAGCACCCTGGAAGCTTCCACCTTTCATCTGGTTTGTATACCGGCAGCTGCGATGACTGACAAGCCAGACCAGGTGATTTTCAAGAGATGTTCAGATAAAATGCACAAAAAACACTTCAGGAAATGTTTATTCGCCATAGAAATCACCTTGCACCAGTGCTGCCTTCAGGGAACTCGGACAGGTTGGTGACATGGGGTTGTAACCAGCAGATTGTCCTGGGGAAATGACCCACAGCATCTCAACGCTCTTTATGCCCAACAGAAGAGTGGATTTACCAGCAAGCGATACAGCAGGAATTACAAGATAAAAGCAGAGTGGCAATTTATGCAAATCTGAAAATACGTATTTTCTTAAACAGGATGATCAAGCCGAGCCTGCGTCTAATGGCCTGAACTAAGAATTGGCCTCTCAGACCGGGGTCAGCTCTGCCCCAAGAGAAACATCCCCAGGCTGATACTCACCAAGGCCAATTCTTCCCATTTTCCCTCGTTGGCAAATGCTTAATGGAAAAAAAAAAAAATCACTTTCACTTCAATAAATTTACATTTATATGATTTATCTGTGTCACAGCCTGCCATCGGTGGTTCAGCATAAATTAGTTTATGATTAAGAGCCACTTTAAGAATTAATTCACAGGAAAACTTGAATTAGCTCCCATTGCTGGCAGGGTTAAGCCTCCAAGAGCAGGGCAAAAGTCTGTGACAAAGGTGACAAGACAACAGCAGGACATGTGAAGATGCTTCTGGTGACACAGGGAGCCCCTTGCTTGTCCCTGCGGCCACTGGGGCAGAGCAGCCTCCCTGGCAGGCAGCAGCTTTGCGCCAGGGCAGCATGGCGGTAGGGAGGGCACACACTCCAGCAGGTAACAACTTTGCTCAAGACCACTTTTGACTGCTGTGTTATTTATAATTAGCATTTGCCATAGTTGGAATGCAAAGGCCTAATTTAACTTTCTTCCAACCCGCCCTGTTCTTAAAAAGTAAAGATGTTTTATAATGGAAAATAATAAGACCCAATTAAAAAAAGTGGAGAGGTGGTGGAGTGTTTGTGTGTGTGTGCATAGTGTTAAAAGCAGTTGGCCCACCTTCCTCTACAGTTGATTGTGAATACAAACAGGAGTAGGGTGGTGGTACAGACCTGTACTAGCTCCTTGTTTCCAGATGCTTTAAAAACTTGACTTTTCAGGCCATATTGACTTCAGCCAACAAAACTGAGCAACTTTTAATTAAAGAACAGTTTTGTCTTTCCACCTAAGTTAAAAATGAAGAGTATATTTGATTCTCTGATTACTCCGTCCAATTACTTGTCTCCTTTCCAGGGGAACACGCACTGCAGTCTCCTCTGACTCTGGTGCTGTTGAAGCCCTAAACCCAGGTCTCTTTCACAGTATAGACACATTTTGTCCCTATGTAAATTGTTCTCTGCAACAGCTTCCCATTACTTTTGATGAATACCAGTGTGGAGTGCAACTATTTAAATGAGCAGAAGAGCAAAGGTTTTCTACATAACTATTTGATGTAAAAATGCTTTAAAAGGCAAACACATCATGCGTGTATTCATTTTAAAAAATCTCCCCCAAAACAGACTTTGTAAGAAACATCTTTCAGACACCACCTTTTTCTAGGTGATGACTATATATATGCATAGTCATTTGTATTATAATTTCTAAGATTGAAAAAAAAATGCAAATAATATTTCAATCTTTAAGGAGCAATTACTCAAGCCCTTTGAAAAACAACTTGGGGAAAGCTCAAAATTATAATGAATAGAAACAGCCTAAGCTCTAAGAAGTTTATCTTTGTCTCTTCCACACGTTCTCTCTCATGTTTAAATCCCTAGAAAGGCAGACATACAAAATGGATTGCCGAGGTTTCCACAGAGCCCACAGTTTAATTCATCTCTCTCCAGCAGACATCTCATGCCAGTGGCGTTTTGTTACTGATCCTTGGGAAATTGTAGCAGCTATTGCAGAGTGTTATTAGCTTGGACACTGCTGGGAACCTGGACATTCACAATACTCTTACATCTCCGTGGTCGCACAGGAGAGCTGTGCTCTGAATAAAATAAAGGGCACTTGCAAGAGTATTAATTTCTGCGATTGAATAAACGATAATAAAACTACAACAGCAAGTCTGTTTCATAAATGAAAGTCTGTAAGCCCCAAGCTTACATAACGTTAGATCTGTGCTACACCATGTGCCTTGTTTAGTGATAACAAATATAACTCTCTATCAGTGTTTTCTGCTTTATTGGGAGTCTGGTAGTTCTCATGTCCTTCCTTTGAAAGTCACAGGAACACATCATAATCCAAGCTTTCATTTTTAGAGGATGAAGTTTATAAGGCTGCAATCCAAAGACTACACCCTGAAGAATTGCAGGGGGAAAAATATCTAATCCCCTCCCTTGGTTTTCAAAGCCCCATTGTTAAAATTTGGCCCTATGTAAACTTAAAAGTATTCTCTATAGGCAGGAAGATGTAACCTGAAGCCACAGGAGTTCTGCTTCTACTACTTTCAGGTACAGCTTTCTGTATCAGCCTTGCAGGCCGAAGCTGGCACTTAGAGCAGTCTATTACATCTACCCACCAACATGATTTTGATTAACTCCCTGGAAGTGCACACTGTCTCCATTAACAGTAAGGACTTGCCTTTTCAGTCTTGCCATTTAGGGCGCAAGCACAGGTCTCTGCCAGTTCCCAAGCTATCCTTGCCTTGTTCCGCATTTTACCCTAACACTGCCACGGCACCGTTTGCTGCTCCCAAACTCCACAGACGTTTCACAGCTTCAGACTGAAATGCTTTTGCACCAGAAGGACATAATTATCCACACCAGTGGTTCCCAAACTCTGGTTTGTAAAGCCACGATAATAGCTCCTTAGCACCCGGCTGCTTCAAAGTTTAAACCATAAACTTGAGGCAAATTGAGGATCAAGGTAGTTGCCTGCAGTCCAAAACATTTGGAAACAAAAAAGCTTAAAAAGTGAGCTCAAAAAATGAGCTCATCATTCTTCTACGTCAGTCTCTCCACCACTGTGCTTGACCACCACAGCTGCAAAGTGAAGTTACAGTCCACTGCAATCCCTTCACTCTCCGAAAGTGATGGGATACCACTCACCCGTAAAACACCATGAGCAGAGCAACTAGATACCCAAAGTTTACAGTAGCAGCCATGGTACAAACGGCTACCAATTGGTCCCATCTCCACCGCAGAGCTGAGCCAGACACTCTTGTGTCGTGCTGGGAACATGTCCGGGGCAAGCTGCGTAAAGTCACCCGACACCCTCACCTCTTCATTTAGTTGGATGCCTTTGTTCAGGCTGCTGGAAACATTATGCCTCAGCTACAGGGTTAAAAATAAACATTTTCATCATCAACTACTAGCTCACTAGAGGAAAACCACTCCAGAAAAGCCAGCACAGTCTCTGTGCAACCTCCCTGCCAGCCCTTCGCTGCTGTTTCCACCAGCTAGGTGCAACTCCACCTGACCACAATCTTTTCACCAGGCAGCCCACTGCCCACGCTTGCCTATAAAGTTTAAAACTAAAGCTGTTCGGCCAGTTGTTCCCAGTGTTTGCAGTCTTCATATCCCTCCTGCTCTTTCTTGGCCGTGAAAAGTAAGCTGCCTTTAGTGGACAGATGTTTAGTGAGAAGTTTCAGGTTCTCTGCAGATGGCCAGCAGGCTCATTGTATGTTCAGGGTTGTGCAACAATTTGTATTTTTCACTCAACTTTCCAAAAGAAGTCTTTATTCTTTAAAAAGAGGAACAATTATTTTGGCAAACTTGAATTAAAAGCTTCCTTCCCACGAGGCTAGGAGAACCACAAAAAAAGTCAGCTTACATTTCCCACGTGTTATTAGCAGCACTCTCACTGAAATAGTTTGGTGAACTGAAGTAGGTTTTGGTCTAGTGCTCTGATTTCTTGAGTATGGTAGCATTTCAGTGAATTCTGACTTTGGGTTCATAATTCTGTCTTGCTTGAAATTGCACCCTGTGGATGCAAGACCATCTTCTGCTAATCTCTCACTGAATTTGGGAAAGTTGCAGCAAGGCCAGGCCACTGGAAACACAGTCCAGCGAGTCCACCCTCTTTAAAGCAGACGGGGAAGGAAGGACAAATTTGCAAAATCACTCTTTCATTTGTTACTTTGGAACAACAGATACATAAGCCAAAAACTTCTTTTCATCTTTTGCCTTGAAAGAACTTGGGATTTAAGAAAGTGTTTCCCCCTGATGGATCTCAAAGCTTAGAGAGGAGACTTCAGTGGTATCTAGCCTAGTTATATCTCAAATAGGAGAAGAGCTGCTTTGTCTTCCTCTTTCAGGAATTGCAAGATTGACATTTAAAAGAAGCCGCAGTGCACGATTAGCCAAGCACCCAGCTATCAGGATATGCCAAAAGTGAGGCTTTGCACTTGACCTCCACTCCACATTGCTCACCTCTGGGAACCAGCATTACGATGCTATTTACATAATCACAGTATTTCCCTAATACAATTCTATGCTTTTCCCCATGCACCATCAAGTTGTGTCTATATTAGATAGGGAAGTAACGGTCACGTCAAGGACGTCCCTAGAGTCACCAATAATAGGGGAAGAGTGGCGGGGGGGGGGGGATATCTGAATTTTAGAGGGTAGAGAGGATTAATTCTTACTATCTCATTTTTCTTTAAAAAACCCCCCACAGTGCAAACCCTTAAATTATAGCCATTAATTGGAAGAAAAACACTTATTCATCTAACTTCTGGTGGCACTGAAAATCGAGTCAAAATTATTTAGTGGATATTTTGTATCTGTCTCAAAGACTATTACAAAAGTAATGCATATGCAGGTTGCTATCCATCTGCACAATATATTACTAAGATGTAACCTGAGAAGCAGATTTTTCCTAACGCTACTACTGTACAGTAAAAAAAAAGAAAAAAGAAAAAAAAATCTCAGTTTTCAGTCAGTCCATAAGCAGGGACGAGGGTTGGAATGACAAGCAGGGATGGGGAGGCATTGCAGTGGTGTTGCTGCTTAATGTCAAACCCCAGTGTCAAGTGGCAAAGGCAGCATGATTCAAACTGAGGAAGAAAGGAGTAAGCACACACACACAGAAGCAGAAGGGAGGGGAAAAGCAGCCTAATCAAAACTAACAGCAGGATTTCTGCTCACACTTCAAACTGAGAGCAGATAAAGCCCTTCATTTTCAGTTCTTGAAAGCAAACCCCTGGAGTCCATATGGAGAAGTGCTCTGCAAAGAACTAGCAATTCTTTGAATTCAGGCATTTGCAGAAGAACTACCCTTCTTCCACCTCCCTGAACATTTTTGCCCATTCTCAGTCATTTAGTCGTTAGTATTACTATTACACACTTACTGACCTTTTTCTTTTATATAACAAACCCAAGCATTCACTTTTGGAGCCTGAAAGTTCATTACCCGTACTCATTTTAGACTACTTCCCATCCTCTCTCTCCTCTCCATTTCCAGCTGTCTGTTGCTTGAACCACATCTCTTGAGAAGTCTAGGTATTCAGCATCTTTTCTTCTTTTTGTTAAAAGGTACACATACCTCCTGGCTTCATGTTGTTCATTCTAGTCTGATGAAACAACCCCCCCAAACTTTTTCCCTGATGCACATTTTCCTAATTTAGCATCAGCATCACAGAGACCACTTGGGAACCCAGATAATATGGACAGGCATCCAGTGAGCCTTTGAGGAACCTCCAAAAGGTCTGGACAACCCCTTTAAAGCCAGCAGGAACTTGAACTCAAGTTGTTCAAGCACTCTGGTGCATCCCAACAGTTGCAACCCATAACTTTAGGTAAAAAAGTATCACCATGGCCAGACTCACCCAACCAACACCATACAGGAAAGAGTAACAGGGGTGTAAAACCTCAGAGCACACCCAGCGCTAAGTCAAGATTCCCAAAACTTGTAGCAGATTATTGCACTATTGCAGAAAGACACAACCAGAAGAGAAAAGGTACACACCAGATTTTCAAAAGCTTGCTGGCATACTTCAACATGCACAGGCTCTGCGCAAGCAGCTTCTGCCAATGTAGCTAGCCTTTGCCAATTGCAATCCTAAGTGTCTCAAAAAGAAGTACCAGCATCCTTGCCAGAAAAGTTCCCAAATATCTCAAGTAAGACTACAAAGGGATGCCCTGTAACTCCACTCAGTTCCAACCCAGCATTAAAACTTCAGCCTCTAAGTGCTAAAAAACTCTCAGCACTTTAACCAGAACGGGGGGGGGGGGGAAGGGGGAGAGAAATCTCAGCAAACTTCAATATGCTGCTGAAATTTTAGAAACAAAGTAGCAAGAGTGTCTTCTGCAAGATGTATTACTTTCTGCTGGTATTTCTGCAGAAGATAGGATTAGTTTCATGCTGTCTTGCAGCATGATCAAGGGCAATGTAAGGATAATAATTAAGTGAATTCTATTGCTAGCTGTCACAAGTGATAAATATAATGCATAATTAAACAAGCGGCACCTAGACTGCCTGAAGGAAACAATTATTTAGTGCTTTCATTAGGACAGACTCATTTCTCTCACATTTTTTCATTACATTCTCACATTTAACAAATCCGCTGAAAATCATCAGCTTTGTATTAGCTCCTGTGGCTGCAGCTGCCCAGGAACTGCCCGCTGAGAACAGACCCAACGTGCGCCACCGGACAAGTGCCCACCTTGTGAGTACAGAAGGATCTGCATCTCCAGAAGAACGCAGGTGAAAACCTGGACTAGGTTCTCCAGGCCCAGCAGCTCGAAGACCTCCCGCAGCGGGTAGTCAGACAGCGGCAGCTCGTTGGGCCCAGGTCTCTGGCAAATGATGGGCTCGTAAACCCCGTAAAACTTCAGCGACCTCCCGGGGGGCGGCAGGGGCACCTCATAGAGGATGTTGTGGATGTAGCTCTCCAGGGGCAGAGGTGGTGGCTGCTGGGAGGTCACCGCCTTATAGAGCTGGACCAGGAACTTCTTGCAGGCTTGCATGAAGGGCAGAGGGGTGATGAGGCATATGCATTTGGAGACGTAGAGCGTGTCTCTGCTGATGTCGTAGGAGTTGTACCGCTGGAGCTTGGCAAGGGACGTGGCGTCACCCTCGTCGATGCTGCTGGCCAGGGAGTCCATGCTGCACGAGGAGGAGGCGCAGACGCTGCTGTATTGCTCTGCATTATGCATCTGGTAGAGCGTTTGCATAGCTGTGCAGATCTGCTTGCTCGTGACCTCCTCGTAGAACGTGAGCACAAACCCATACGTACGAGAGCCATCTTCTCTGGTGATGATGAATGAATGGAGCTGTGGATCTCTGTTATCTGCCTGCGTCCTGAAAGACAGCCCTTTGGGCATACACAGCTAAGAAAAGAGAAAACAAATAGATTTAGTTATCTATGCTACAATTTTATTTTGTTACTTTTGCTTTACAGGCACATTCTTTTTATCCACCACATCATAATGAGCCATTTATCTTTAAAGACAATCCCCCCGAAAAGTAGCCCAAGAACAAACAGCCTAAAACTGATGCTACTTAAGAAAAGAGGTAGACATGACTGAAGAAATGAAAACACCCTCCAAAATGACCTATCTATTAAGTGGTTACGACTCATTTTCATTACTTTGTGAAATTATTTTCACTACTGAATAGTCTCTGTCTCATTTACTTAAGCATCACATAAAACCACCCAGTTTTGTTCTCATTCGCATATATTGTGCCCACAGTACTCTCAAATCAGAGCCAAAGAAGTATCTTATACCACTGAATTCCAGTTACACAGACTTCTTTAAATTCTTTGATCTTCCCTAATTTTCTTAACAGAAAAAACAAAACAATTGACTGACAACTATTACATTCACTTTCTTCCTTAAATGTTACAAAAATAGCTTAGATTGGAAGAAATGGGGGGGGGGGGGGCGGTTTGGGGCGCGGAGGGAAACACTCAAAATCTATGAAAGCCTTGTTTTTTATTTAACAGTCAGCAAAATCTTTTGCAGTGATTCTACTACACTGGGTGTTTCTCTGAAACACAGCCCTAGTGATAACTCGAGGCATTTTTCCAGGCATTCCTCAGGAATTCTATCAGCCATCTAATACAAAATAACAAACATCCAGCAAAACTTGTTTTGAATGAGCATCAGCATGAAACTCCTTATGTTCTAGCTAAATCAGTATGTTTATAAACGAAGAACTAAAGCTTCCATTGTACCTTCCTTCCATCTGAAGAAATAAAAGGAAAGAAGAGAGGGAGAGCCTTCAAAGTGCTCCTCCTGTTCCAAAAGGCAACTTCCAAAGAAGCCAACTTTCCTAAGGGATGTGAGCCTGCACATGACTGAGTGGATCCCTAATGTCTTGCCTTGACCAGGAGTAAATTCTTGTGATTGTGGAAGAGGTCAAGAGAAATAATTGTATATTTTCAGGCACATCCTACCCTGAACTTCACCAGTGCACCTTGCAGGAGACCATTCCACAGCCTGATAAAGCTGCTACAAGCCCAGCTGGGATTTAGACAAGTGGTCCAGACTCACTTCACAACATGCTAGCAAGCCCCCAGGTTACCTAGGGCAGCTCTTCTATATTGCTCTAAAAGGTAATGTACAGGGAAATAAGTAGCCCAGAGTTGGTAGAAGAATTTAGAATTTAATTCAATTGATGGGCTTTGCTGACATCAACCATGAAACTGCAGCTTGAACCATTTTTGAACAGCAGCCACATTTCCATTCAAAAGGTTTATAGTTTTTATCGAGGCATTAACAGCAGTGCCATGGTTATGGCTTCTCCAATAAAGTAGTAGTAAAAAAAAATCCTTGTTTCACACTTTATTTAAATTTATTCTGCACAATACCTCTTATCCTCATTTTTTGGCAGGCTTGCTTAATAAAAATTTATTTCTAGAATGTGGGCATTGAATAGCAGCTATAGCTTTATCAAATCCAATCAGGCCAAAATAATAGGTTTTAATCTCAACATTATCAAAGACTATATTTTCCTCACTTTACAGAAGAATATCTGGATAAGCAAATTATATGTACTGGTACAATCAAGAACAGATAAGCATCAGGGAAATTCAGACTGGCTAAGACAGTTTCAGAAGGCTCTTTTAAATAAATTGCCTCCAAGTCTTAATTATTATTCCCTCGTTCTTTATGTACAGAGTATACACACACAAAGGGACACTCATCTATTAAGCCTCAGCCACGGCCCAGCATATGCAGAATATTGACATTTTAAGACCCTGGCTGCAAACCCTGGCACAGAGACTGCCACTGTTGTCACACCTACAAGAGGACACAGAAAAAGGCAGAGAAAGAAAGAAGATGGGAAAGCACTGAGGCAGGGAAGAATGACCAAGAGTCACTTAAGAAGCTAAGATCAAAAGGAAGGGCCTGTGCTCATTTTCCAGCAATACAGAAAGCTTCAAATTTGCAGTTAATGCATGAAAACTTTCATCTTAGTGCCTTAGACATCAATCACTTCCCATCTTGTCTGTGTTTGTCACATGTGCCACAGGAGAGTGTTGGGGAAGAGCGGCTTGGGACGTGCTAAGGGGGTTGAAAGCTTTGCCTGCTGGTGAAGCTGGCTGACTAATGGCAAGAAGGCAGTCAGTCACCTTTATTGCATCTTTGTACAAACACAGACAACTTCCAAGATTACTGATCAAAGGACAGGATTTTGGTTTTCAGAGCACTTTACTATTTATATTTAAACATATCCCTCAGCAGAAAAATATGGAATTAAATCATACTTGCAATAAGGCTTATAATCAACATGGTTTGGAAAAACAAAGGGAAGTTGCACAAACACAGACAAAAAGATACGAACTAATCCATACCCCATCTCTAGAAGTGATGGGCAGGAGACACCCTTTTCCTAAACACGGAGGCAGGACACAGATACACACACACACACACACACACACATTCATTGTAATCCCTCCCTCCTTCCTCCCAGCCGTCATCAGTTGCAGATATTTCTGAACCAAAAGTCCCCTCTGGACCACTGCCCATTAGCATTGGTTCACCTCTTCTGCCTTAGATCCTCTATTTCACTTTTTAAGCCCTTGCATATTTTTCATGTTCACAGCATGCTGCAGCAGGAAGCTCCATACCCAAATTGCACTGTGGGTGAGGGGATGGAGAGGAAGATGCTTTTGTTTGTATTAAAGCCTAAAGCCTGGTCCTTCAAATTACACTGGGGAACCTTTAATGCTTTTATTTTAGTACATGAGATGTTAAACGGACAATGCTTCCTTGACCTTCAGAAATACAGGCAAAGATTTATATACCTTGACGAACCAGAGGGCTAAAATAGGAGGTTTCTTTCCCAAAAATTTCATTTTCCTCTCTACTGAGAACTCCAGTTTGGCACAACACATTACTTGCAGAATGGCCACAGAAGATAGTATGTGACGTTAGGCAGGGATAATCACAAAAAGCAGTGGGGGGGAAAGAAATACTTCCCTATTAAAGAGAACCCTGTATTTTGATATATACTTTGAAAGGGAGAGAAAACATGACTTGTAGGCAGAGTGATTGCTTGGGACTTCAGGGGGTTATTTTTAAAGCGATAGGATGGTTTCAGAAGGCAATTGAAATTCCTTAGGCATCCAGCAAAGCCAGAGTTCTCACAAGTTAACCTTCAAGGATTTATGCATTTTCTTCTCTGAGGAAAGTCGCTTCTGGAAGCTCACATAAAGCAAACACATAGGCAGAACTAATACAGCAAGGCAAGATCAGAAAGGCCAATAATGGCCTCAAGGGATTCTGTGGAGGTGGATATTACTTTAAGTAATGTTTCAGATCAAAACAATAAAGAAGTTTTCCAAAAGATGATTTAAAAGACTATTAAATACTGCTGCTGTTAGTAAATGCTTTTTTTTCCCTCCAAGACACATTGCAAATGACAGATGTGTTCTTCAGCTATTTGATTTCAGCTGAATGCAGCTCAGTTCGATTATTTTATTTTAATAGGTCTCTTGCTGGTTTTAGTATTCCATTTTTGTCCAATGATATGATCACACTTCATGAATACTAGACATTTTCAACTGTAATGTGAGAGACAAATAATGCAGCAATTCCAGCCATTACCTTTTGCTGCCATATTCCTGCTGCACATCCCCCATCCCTTCTCCTCTGAACACCTCCAATTCAAAGGCAGAACTAAAAGGCGTAAGTGGCCTTGGTAGTTATTACCATCTTAACTGTGCTGACAAAGCATCATTCTGAGTCCTTCATGCCTTCTGTATTAGCAAAGGGATGTGGAGACCTGCCCAAATACCGCACCATCTCCATCAGTGCACATTTGGAAGGAGAGGATAGAAATCCCCAGCTGCCAGCAGGCAGAAGGAGCGATCAGGCTCATCTCTGCCTTTCTATGCATGTGCAGTACCACAGTACCAGCTCTTTGTGCCACTGCTACTTCCAGCTCTCGTGTTTTCACGTTAAATATTTGGCACAGAGCTAAAAAAATAAAATTCAGCTGAAATTGAGATGAACTTCAGATTTCTACATCTTCACAATTGCAGAGAAGTTCCAAATGCATTTTTGCGTTTGCAAAAGCCATTTTATTGTGGGTTTTATGTGTTCCCTATCCCTCCATCTCCTGGGCGGGGAGATTCTCTTGACTTCATACCTGCACCGTACAATGAGGTTCGTTCTGTTTTGAAGTAGATAGTATGTTGTCTTACCCTCCTCAAATGAGAAGCACATCTCAACTAGACTGGGGGGAAAGGGTTCCCTAATTTTCCAATTTTGAGTTAGACCAAATACACATTTTTGGAAACAGCTGGAAGCAGTAATATTGTTTAATGTTATTATTATTATTACAACAACTGGTTACTTTTAAGTTATAAAACGAATAGCATTTTCTGCAATGGGAAGCTCAAATACCAGTAATCTGTTGCCTTTGTCAGGATATGTTCTTAACAAGTGCTTTGGTGATTTTGGAAACATCCTTTGAATATCAACTCTTTGGGAAAATTTCCAGTGGATCATCGGTCTTTCAGTTGTCACTGCCCCCACCCCAGAAACTGTTTTCTCCTCCCTCCCCTATTCATGGGACTGAGCCACACAGACACTCACATCAAATTTAGCTGAGAGGAAAGAGATGTACAGAAGATGCATTGGTGCACAGGTGCCATTAAAAGTGACTGCCCAACAAAAGCTGTAGTTTAGGTAAGTTCCAGCTTCTGCGTAAAGATTCCTCCTTCCCTTGCTATATGTAGCATCAAGGTTTTTTGTACTCAGAAATTTCACATGGATATTAGTATCTTAAAAATTCCTTGGTCTGGCTCCTTCCCACCTGTGGATATGTATCCTGGGTGACTACACCCCTTCTCAGCCAGTCACTGAGATGGTGGTTAGACTTGTTTAATCACGCAGTAGACTTAACTAGAACTAATGAGGGAAACGCAGCATTTTACTTTTGTTGTGCCTGTTTTCACAGTACCTCTTCCTCTACAGCTTTTCAAACAGCATGCCTAGTGGGTGCAACCTTGTTCATCACATCACAAGGGCCAGTTCTAAACAATTCAGGAACCACTTGAGAGTTGAAGTTGTCAGAAAACAGTTTGGGGAGAGAGTTTCTCTACCTACCATGTTGACGGCATCCTGGTCAAAGGGGTTCCACTCTATGTTCTGAGGATAATGGGCCAAAACTTTGGACTTGAAGGTTCTCCTTAAGGGACTCTGGTCGAAATTCTCTCCTGCAACAAATGAAGAAATAATGACTTGTCACAGCAGTGAGGCTTCAGAGAGACCTGGCCTGGGCAGCTTTCTTTCACTTTTTTTTTTTTTTTCTGAAATCTGAGGGGCATTTTCACTCCCAAGAGATGTATTACTTCTAAAAGAGAAACAGAAAAGATGCACATTCAGTCTGATCTTACCCTCCTTCTGACAAAATCTTACTACAGTTGCAACACAGCTTCCAGCTTAGTACTTATGGCATGAAAATTTATTTTTAAGAGAAAAATTACTGCTGGAGTTTTCTATAAAAAGACCCTGCAATCAGGTGAATTCTCCACCCTCCTCTACAGCTTGAATATCTAGAGATGGCTTTACTTAGACATTGAAAGACCACTTTCCCCCAAGTTTGTTAGAAACTGTCTTATGGTCAATAAAAAGTATGAGCACCTCTCAGCTATTATAAATTATTCAAGGATTCATTACAGATCTTTTTTATACCACAAGTCCTGTGTGAAGATTAAACATTTATTTTTTCTACATCAAATTTCAAGGACAGACTTTTTCCACACAAAGAATCCAGCAAGTGCAAAGAGCAAGACTGCAATCAGACTTCAAACAGAAATGCATCCAGTTATCAGCATACAAAAAGTGTATTTCACGGGGATATTGTTAATGGAGTTTTCACCACTAGGCAGTCTGCAGTATGCAACACATTAATCAAAATAAGAAGTTCTTAAAATCTATTAATTATATTACCATCTACTACACTTTTCTCAGGTATCAGGTTAGAATTTCAGGCTTCTTGCTTTAAAGACTACAGGTGAGTCTTTCCTGTTCATTTCCTTTCTCACCTGAGAGAGCCAAATGGGATGAAAGCCTTAAGTTCACAATGTGAAATATTCTTCACCAAACCTTACTTTGCACTCAAAGGCTTCCTTTGGGACCTCTTGGTGTTACCTAGATACTTTTAAAAATACATTACTGAAATAGAACTGGATTTCTTTTCTTTAAAAAAACCCCTACCATTATTTCTCTTTATACTTAAAGACAGAACCAATATTCCATTAACGCTTTTAATGAGAGGTTATTTTGGATGAAGAAATACTCAATCTTTTGGCAAGCTCTAAAGGCCATCCACTGTTCCTGCAGAAAAGTTAAACTACAAGCCACTAACCTCACTAACCCCTCTCTGAAGGCATCATGGACTGCAGGAGTACAATTGATGCTTGCTGAGTTACATATGACAACTCAGCCTTTGCGCAACTAGCAGCCTTCGCGTGATGTTGCAAAATTCAGTTCAGCAGCTATCCAAAAGTTTCTGAGGCCACAGCCATCTGGCACATGCCCTTTACTCCTTGCGAAGCACAGTCTACACAATCATTTGGCTCAGAGTGAATTAATCCATGGCAATTTCTTTACAAACTGATAATTGAAAGCTGAGATTCTCAGTCTTTGCCTGGCAGAGCTTAGAATCTGCAGATAATTGCAGGGAACACAAGATAACAGAGAAAAACACAGTGGCAGTTCACAAGGTAAAAATTATCCAGGCAAAGTTTTAGAAGGGTTGAAAACCATTTGTTGTATGAAACCCTTAACACATCTTCAACGCAGAGGGCAGAACCTGCATTGTCTCTCAGGGGCTGCAGTGCCAGGGCCATCACAACACCGGCAGGCGGAGGAAGAGGAGGCGAAGGTCAGGCTTTTCTTACACCAATGCCAGCTGCCTGCTTGGTCAGGAAAGGGAGGTGGAAGCTTATGCCGGAGCTCCCCTCCACAAGGACACATGTAGGCAGGTGGAAATTCCTCAAGATGCGCGACTCAGCTGTGCTGGGACTGCACCTCGCTCCGCTGTAAGAGCCGCTGCACCGAGTGAGCTTGGGAGCCAGGTGGAGGAGAGCTAACCAGCTCTTCCAACAGCACTTGCTTTCAAATGCATTCAGAGAAAGGGTTTAAAATCTTTTCCTTCCCAAGACATCTCTGAGATTTTAAAGATACAGGCATTTTTATTCCATGGCTTATTTTTAACACAGGATTTGGACACCTGCAACATCATTATTTTTTTCTCTAACACTATGTCTGTCTCACTTGATTTAGGTGGGTAACCATGGGGGAGAAAAGCAAATAAGCTTCTATAAGGTTATTTTGTGCTTGGAAGGAGAAAAAGTCCGAGATGATGCAACGCTGCAGCCATATTTTCCGGGGCAGGAATAAGTGGATATGGTAAGATGTGAGGAGCTTTGGGCAGGGGAATCCAGCCTGCCTCTGGAATTGCTCAAGGCAAACCAGAAGTCCAGCAAAAGCATATGCATCATAGAAATAAAGAAAACTGAAGGCATCAGCTAAATTGGATCAAATTAAAAGACGTGTTGGGGTTTAGCTGATCGGCTCATCACATCTGCCAAGTTGGACCAGACTTGCCACAAGCTGCTATGGCAGTCCAGAGCACAAGCTCAGTGAAGGAACCTCTCCATGCTCAGTTACAAAGCTCAGACTGAAGTACATAAAACCAGAGACCATTACTCTATTACAGAACATGGCAGTAGAATAACATCTTATTTTGGACCAGAAGTTCTTTGCAGAGTCATTAGAGATAAAGATATAATGTCATCTACTGATTCCTAAAGTTTCACAAAATAAAACTCCCAACAGCAAAGCCAGAAAAAATTCTCTCTAGGTATGCACTTAAACATAATTGGCAACATTTTTAATTCTGAGTATCAAACTGTAATTAATGTGCTTGCATAAATATGCATGAGGTTATTTCCTAATTAGATCTTCAATTTTTCTCACATCTGACACAGTTTACCCTACAACTGTGAATTAGCAGAAAGGCAGATATTTGATGTTAAATTTGTTTGGTTGCTTCTACTAAAAGTTCGAAGAGCATCTGGATGACTTAATGAAGTTCTCCACCGCTAACAGCAAGTGATTGCTGGAGTCCAAATTTCTTTAAAGGTTTCCTTTTTCATGAGAAAAACCAGTTACCGTGATGGATGCTAATTAGGTAACTTGTGTGGTTCAGAGGCACTCATCACCTCTGCAGTTCACCAGTTGAGCCCTTCACAGGTTCTTTGGGGGCCAGTTTTCCACTCTGCATCGTACAGGTGTTGTAAACACACCTTTTGCTTGAAAAATAGCTCCCAGTGATGACAGTCAACAACTAAATTGATTAATCATCCGATATTAACACACAACTGTAAATGGGACTCCAGTAGCAACGCACATTAATCACATCATTTACTGTTTCTAACACCTGTGCTCACTTAGAGGCACCAAAGAAACTGGGGCAGGCTTTGCCCTGTGTGCTGGCTGTGCTCAGGACAGCCCCGCTTCCAGCACACCTAAGATGTGTCATCTCAGGGGATGTGGCTCTGTGTGCTTAGATTGAATGGGACAGCAAACCGCCCAGCTTTCATCTAAATAACTTCCACGTGCACCCAGAGGTGGAGGGTTACGTACCCGGTAGCTTTACCCACCTGTTCTGGTAGCACAGCCTAAGCTTGTGGTGGGGCAGAGAGGGCAGCTGCTGCATGGTGCTAAGTGCTCTCTTGCCTTTGACCCGTCCTCCGGCCTTACAGCAGCACTGGCAGACTCTGGAAGCATGTCAGACTGCTCAGAGAGATTTGGGAAGCAGCCCTTCAAGGCTTCTCCATGGGAAAATATCCTGCTCTCCTAGTTTGGTGGCTCAATTACTAACTAACCTCCCAGATAAAGTTGACTTATTTCCAAGTTAGACCAAAAATTACATCACTGGGCATAGAAGAGTGGGGAAAGCCTTGGTTTTTTGCTGGTCTTGTTATTGAATATCCTTCATCTCATTTTCCCTATAAACCACCCCCCCCCCCCCCCCCCATTTTGATGACCAATACTCTGGCAGCATCTGGAACCACTGGAGAAGAACAAGGCGTATTTGCCAATAAACCACTGTAATAATGAAAAACTGAGGGTTTCAATCAGCTTTTGGAAATGACCAATGATTTGTATGCTGCCACAAATACTCATGCAGTTGTTTAGACACAGATGTGTCTAAAAAGTTTTGTTTATGAAGCACAAGCATTGCTTTAAGAAATCCAGCTTTCCAAAACCAGCAGTAACAATGTCCTAGTAGGCTGACAATCTGGATTCATTTTATCCAGAAAAGTAAATGGCACAAATTACTTACCTTTGCAGGGTCTCTGCAGGGTTTGCATTTTACTACTCCGGTGGTTTTAAAAAGATATAAATTAAAGGTAAAACACACACAGAGAAAAGACAATTTTCTCAATCAGTGATCACGAGACAAAAGAGAAGAGCCAAGAAGCCACACTGGAGCGAATCAATCTGTCATTAGCTCAAGAGGACACAACATCACACCCTCCATACAAAGCTGCCTCCCAGGAAGCCAGGCAGAGCAAGCTTTTAGAGAAGATACATAATTTAGGAAACAAACAGTACAAGGATGCGACAGAAAGCAGCCTGCATGTCAGGGTGAAATGTCATCATTTGGCCAAACCAGCAGGAAACACCCCGACTCTCACCAAAGTGAGAGACGTGGACCGCGACAGCCAGCTCCACACTGACAAGCAGCTGGAAGAGAACCACAGGGAGCAAAACCTTCTTGGCAAATGTGAGGGAAGGGATCTGGACCGAAGGGTACTTGATATCAGCTCTCAGCCTTGGTAGTTCTGAACTGCTGAGTCACATACGGCAAATAAAATTTATTTAGCTGTTATTCTAGGCAAACAGTGAATGTTCATTAAATCTACTATGTGCTTTTAAGTCCTTGATTGCTAACTTGCCAAACAGGATTAGCAAGGCACATTAAAAATGAAGCGAGTATCAAATGCGAATTGAATCCATATTCTAAAATATTAATGGCCAGATAACAGTACTACTAATACAGACAGAAACATCGTATTTGATGTGTGGTACCCATTCATGCAAACAGCAAATCTCATAGGGTAAACTGTCTCTCAGAGGCAAATTAAAAATTTGGTTTCAAATTGAATCCTTTTGCTTTCAGGATATTTAAAAAACAACAACATTCATGTACTTTTCAAAATTGTGTAAAATATGTCAGACTCAAGTTCCATTTCAGTTGGATACTACATCATACATAACAATACTTTTAAACAACTTGTGACTTCCCTTTAAGACATCCACTTTTAAAAGGACATTTAGTTTCAAATTAAAAGCAAATGGTGAAGTGATGGATGCTAGACCAAGAAAAACTGTGCTAATTTCATTTCAAAATGAAAAGATTTCTCAAAATTAGAAAATAAGCCTGATCTGTGTTTTGGATGAAGGATATAATTACTAGGGAAATGCAGCTACACTTGTGAGGTTGTCAGTAATGATGGCTTTCATACAAGTGATCATATTTAAAAAATTTAGCGATCTTAAGGTTTAAGCAGATCTGTTTTAATTAATTATCACAGCTATAAAGGCATAGAAAAATATGTACCAAATAGGCAGAGGCATCCTGTACCCACTCCCTCTGGTCCAGAGAATGCGAGCTATCTGTCACTCCTTCCAAGCTCTGGAACGTAGACAAGAATGCTTCTGACCACAGAAATAAAAATACCTTTTATTCCTTTAGAGGAACATACTGGGAGCACAACTATGCGCAGTGACAACCTCTTTGATATCTATTTCTAATTAAAAGTGTTCAACACATCCAGCTATGTTGTTTCCCTGTAGACTGAACTTTGTTAAGCATGGGATAACTGGATGACCCTGCATGAGAAGCAAGTAACATACAACATGCAAGTGAGAAAACAATGTGGGGACAGGAATAATAGTGCTTGGCTGGGGAGCAACTAAGCTGTTAATTGTTGGGTCCAGGAACCGGTTAGTTTAAGTAGTGCAGGAACTGTGCTCTGCTGCTTTTCTTCTGTGCCTCACCATGACACCAAGGTGGCAGTGGCAGGCTAGTTGGAGTTCAAGGACATTAATTCGAACTCATTATTTCTGACCACATATTCTCATAATCTTACAGCGGAGAAGGAAAATTTTATGAGAGAGAAGACTGGGACAAGGCAGACCAAACAGTTTTCATTCCAAAATTTTAAAAGCTGAGTTTTCTGTAGGATGGTGGTGGCTTTTTTTGGGGGCTGGGGAAGAGGGAGCAGGGTCCAACCTACCTCTTGCATGTTAATATGTAAAGGAATTGAGGGATCATATTTAAGCAGGAAGCCGTAGTGTGTTGTGTACCCTACCGATACATCTAAATGATTTGGCTTTGGGGGGGGGGGGGGGTTGGGGGGGGGTGGGGAGTGGGGGGGTGTCTGTGTGGACCTCACTAAAATTGCTATTTAAATCTAGACTGCAAAGCATGGTTCCTTGAGGTGTCAGGAACCTTTGGGTCTCTGTAGCAGAAATTGGTGGAACTGGACCTTCCAGTACCCTTTGTTCACAAATCCACATAACTAAGCCTAGTTGAATTTCTGGATAAGTATCCTCTAATATGGTCTCATGCAAGATATTGTTCAGTCTTTATCAAGCACACAAAGATCTAGCATATCGTATATCCACCAATATACCTGACACCACTAGTGGCATCCATTGGAGAAGGGAAGCACATCTGCCAAGAGAGCTTTAAGAAATAGCACAAAATTTACCAGATATTGATTTAAATTAAGTAAAAGAATGAAAAAGTCCAGGGGTCTTGGTTTGTTTTTGAACTCTGACCCTTAATTTGATTTAACGGGAGTTGGAAGACTGAAAATAAAGAGAGAGAGACAGAGGGCCTGGTGATTTGTTTTGTCCTTAGCCCCTCTTTACCTGAGGTTTTGTCTGCAGTATCTGAGCTCTTGCCATGGAGATCTGCTTCTAGCCATTTGTACAAGACTACACAACATAACAAACAGAGATAAAAAAAAGCAAGTATGAACAAAATGAAAAGATATACAAATGTACTGGGGAAGGGAAAACATGTGAAGCAGACATTAAACACTCCCCCTTGTAACCTCTCTTCCCCCCACTACTGGCAAAGGTTAGAACCACATGATAAAACCTGCCACGACTGTATTACTATAAAGGTGTTGAATGCAATGATAGACATTGTAGAAATACTTGTCAAAATTAGTAACAAGAGATTAAATTCTCAGTACTTCAAACAGCATGCTGCTGTACAGCTTCCCTATTATGAAAGACATCTTTGTTCATACAATGAGGCATTCTGGAGCTTGTGAAACTCAGGGGGAAAAAACAGCAGTTCTTTAACTGGTGTTGAACTAAACCCAAGAAGTTTTCTTTAGTATAATACTGTTTGCTATGTTGTTATACCTTCAGTGGTGTACTGAATGCCATTTTCAGGACTTACTGAAGTTACCTAATAGCTCTATTCATCATTTCTGTCTCATAATAGGGTGTTTTTAGACTCAAATTTGAATAAATAAGCTATGTTTAGAACTTGGATGAACAATTTTAATCTCTTCCAGTAACAGCTACCCCAGTAGGCTCTTCTAATGGAAGAGCTTCCCGCTAGCATGTCTGACTGAGGTTTCTTCCAACTGGTTTGCTCATCTCCTGCAGAAAAACAAAAATGTTTTCACAGACACCATGGCATTCCTTTGCCAAAGAAGTCCCATTTGTAAGCTATGCAAAGGCGTTATGCAATCCTCCTCAAGTTAAATCTATTTTTATAAACCTAGAGCGTATATTAAATCTGCAATGCCATTGACCTCTCTGGTCATTCAGTTTCTAGGTGTAAATTCAGAGTATTTCCACCCCGACGTCCTACTTAAGCTGTTAATCCAGGCACCAGTTAGAGGACCCAGATAATTCTGCCAAGGCTATATTTTCTGGGAAGGCAGCCCTCGGCAGAGGGCACAGGAGTTCCTTCAATAAAGATTTTTAGATGTGAATTTGTATTTCAGGATAACGTTCTCATTTCTTTAGGAGGCACCTGAAGATAACCCACATTCAAATGTGCAGCATGTTTTTCCACTCCAGGCGTCTTAAGCTATTTCATTCTACCTTTGAGCTGTTTGAACTAAAAAGTTGCATAAATCTTTAAATTCAAGGAAACAAAACAAACAATTGCCAAAGCTGGAGCCTCCCCTCACTAATGGCCCATACCCACACTGCCTTTACAAGACTCTCTGCCAGGCTGCCCCCACAGCTCTCTCCAAAAGTCCTTTACAACATTATCATTCAAAGGGAATTTGGCACTAAGCTTCCACAGACTTAGCCACCACCTCTGCAATAGGAAGAGCGAAAAGGAAAGATGTAACAACTCATGAAGGGATGCATAGCCAGATGCACTGGTACAGGTTCTGGTTTTACTACCCATTTCAGTATTTTGACCATTTATCATCATCAATCATATGGCTAAACAGTCACAGAAGTTATATAAAAACTCCTGCACGAGAAGTCAAGTGACAGAAGATCATTGACAACAGTGATATAAATAAAGAGCTAGGAACACTATAGTACAGCTTAATTCTTTATACAAACACAATGTAATGGAATACAACTATTGCCACAAACTAATTACACTTAGAAAATGCTCAGTATTTAAAAAATCCTTTTAAAAAGGACATTTGTTCACCTAAAAGAGTTATTGTACAAGTATAAATAAAGAGAAAAAGGCTCTAACATGAGCAGTTTAGTTTGCCATCATCCTTTCCTTCTGACCTTGATTAAAATACTTAACTATCTGCCTACAGAGTAACATTATACAGCACCAACACTGTCAGCTTCTTAAAATAGCCCCAGGTCCCAGCTGCCAAAAAAACACAGACATCCCACTACACTAGCAAACAAGTATGAATTACACCATCCCTGTCACATAAAATTGCATCATAATCTTGACAAATCCAAAAAGTCATGACTTAAATTATGTCAGTTTGGGTGATTTTTTGCAGTGGGGTGGGGGGGAGTTTAATAAACAGGTACGCAAGGCACATTGCTTCTACACTATTACCTTGGAGTCTGTCCCCAAAGGCTGGAACATATTAGCAGGAAACAGTGGAGCAGGTATAAAACTGGACCTGTACTTACAAATATAGGGAATTACTTACACCGCAGGGTTTATTTTCTCTAGAAATCAAGGTGTATGGAATTCACTCATTCTGTTTCTGCTGCCACGCTGCCTTTCCAAGCATGGGCTCCCAATCCACTGCTAGGCAGTATACAGAAAGCGTCCCCCAGAAATCCTTGGTCTATCCTGTTTATATACAGGAAGGGGCATATTTTCTTTTTTATTGCATTTTTATATTCAGATCTGCTGTTCATTTTGAATACTTGATATGGAATGAATGAGCATTCATTCAATTACTAATAGAGAAAACAATTTGAGCAATAATTAAAAGTTCATTTAAATTTAAGTTTCATACATCATTATTCTTAAATTGCCTGCTAACCTTGTTGTTAGTTACATAGCAAAGGAGCAATGTACACAACCATATGAAACTGAAGGGTTTAAAATCCATCTTTCAGTTTCCAGAACAACTGATGGCAGAGAAAAAAAAATATTCAAGCAAGAGCAAGACACCAGCTCAGGTCCTTAAACACAGCAGGATGCCAAAGCCCGTCTGGCAAGGGGTTCCCTGGCTTCGGAGCAACAGGCACCTGACTGCAGCCTTGGGCTGAACTGCCGAGAAGTGAAGGCATTTTAGGTGCCATCACATCCTCTGCAAAGTTTGGAGAGCTTCCTGCTCATTACAACACCCTTTTCCCACTCTGCATTTCACACAGTCAACCTCCCTCTGTGGACTTAACGCAAAATGAGGTATCCAGCCGTGCCTTTTGCACAGGATCCCTTTCACGCTTGTGTTTTCTACTCATTTACAAGGGCAGGATCACATTCAAATATACCTGATGTCTGAGTTAAAACATGATGCCACATTCTCAGACTGGTTTTCAAAACAGGCACTCACAAAAATAATTTTCAATTCAAATTAATCTTAAAGCAAGTTTTGTCCTCTAGTCCACCAGGACAGAGGTAGTACAAGAGTCCTGTCTCAAGATCCGCTTTATTACAGTTGGTATTTCTGGAGATGAGAAAAGGGAAAAACAAAACCCAACTCACAGACAACCAGAATTTGTCATCCTAAAAATCCCTGTACTATTAGTGTTTAGGTTTGTGTGCAAGAATGCAGGAAAGAAAGGGGAATTTTTCAGTAAATTTTGCTTTGGGACTTTTTTAGTACAAGAACAAGCAGCTTTATTTTTGCAATTACAGTGCATTTAGTTATGTTTTAAAGCAGGCTGTATTAAGATAGATTTTTTTAAACCACTCTCCAATGCACATAATATCATGCACCAATATTAGACTCCCTTGACTCATCAGGATGGCAAATTTCAGGTGTTTTGTTACTTGAAATTAGAAGCAGTTTCACCAAAGCTGTGTTTATACAACAGCAGAGTGTGAATAAATTCACTGATAACACCTTCTGCCACTGTAATTAAGCTCGGCTTGCAAATCAGTAGAAGAAAAGAAAGAAGCTTAATTTGGCCTGGACCATTTTCAGCACTAATCAACTTTGACGTAAACAGAGCATGAAGATGCCCATACTGCAGCTTGAATAGCCAGCCAGGCCTGATTTGGGGTTTTGCTTTTTAGCAGCTTTTTTACCTGTCTCACACAAGCTTGAGGCCTTGGCTCCCTGGACTTAGCACTGTTAAGCTGGGCAATGGACTTCTCTGGTTTAAAGGAAGCCCTTGTTTTCTGATGTCCCCAAGAGCTGTCCTTTGGTGTGCTGAGCCACAAAGAGGATCCAAAGGACTTGTGGGTGGTTTCTAATCAGCACTCTCCAGAAGCACAGGCTGTGGTGACCAGAAGGAAGCTATCCCCAGTTTCTGAAGGTTTTTCTTCTTCAAACAGCACAATCCACAACCCAACAGTGGCACTCAAGCTGGCTACTTAAAACACCCTGAGCAGGGACAGCCTCTTAATACTCCTTGAAGAGCCAGCCCAAACCTGCAAGGTTTGGACAACTGGTTTTATCAGTGGGGCAAGAGGTAGATTTAGAGAGGGCAGACCCAGAATTAGCTCCTCACTGTTCTGAGTTAGGTTTTTTGCATACCCTTTACAAGCAAAGGGTTACAGCAAGGCAATTCTTGCCTGTCAAAGGCTGCAGTTGCTAAGCTTTATGAAAACTTAGTTGCATGTGGTTTTGATGGGAAAAGGGTCTGGCAAAGAGTGAACTTTGCTTCTTGTAGTCAAGAAAGCTCTTTCATCGGCATGAAGTAGAAACACTCCCTTGTGTAGCACAAACTGATTTTGTTTAGGGGTTTTTGAGAAACTGCTGTTTAAGCTGCTGCCAATAAAGAACTGTCCTTATGACAGTCTCCAAAAGCCAGTCTTCCACCAGTTTTCAACAACTGAATCCTTTTAGAAGAAGAAAAGACAAAAACTTTTTCCATGCTGAAAAGTCATAAGAACCCGCAGGCAAGGCTTGAAGTTACCAGAGCTCCCAGATGGAGAAGGGTGGTGAGCAGGAATGAAGATGTGGGCAGATGAGGATCTGCTGCCCACACAGCCATATTGGTCCTTAGAGCTGATACTTCCACTTAAAAGCTACCCAAGAAACCATTTCAGTTTGGAGATTGCTCTCAGCTGCTACAACCCAGCTGTACTACAATAATCGGAGATCAGCGTATGGCTGCAAATGTGGACAAACCTGCTACCAAAGGAACAAGACATTTATACAACATGCTGGATGATGCAGTTCTTACTAGGTTTGAAAAAACAACAGTGGGGTTTTGTCAACTAGAAGTGTTGGAACACTGTTAAGAGGCAAAAATATCATCATATTGAAAGAAAGATCAGTTCTTATAACTATTCAATTAAAATACTTCTTCTGCCACAAACATCTTTGCAAGAACCTTCATGTATTGGTCAACACCACCTGCATTTAGAAACTGTTTGAAGAACAGGCTGCTGCCAGTGAGTTTACACAAGGGATCATTAAGAAGCTATCAGTGCACAGTAATTGCACATCTAAGCCACATGAAAAATATACTCTATGCTTAAGTAAACGTTAAGTAAACCATGACTAGTTAGATACAGCTTTAGTTTTTCATTGCAGCAGAGCTCTATATATTTCAGACAAAGCATAAACAACCAGATTTATGCTTTATCACTGCTGACCACTTTGTGGCCAGTTTCCAAGTCTACTGCAAATGCAGAAAGCTGAAACCAGGACTCAATCACCATGCCACAGTAAAGTGTCAGGATTCAAATCCAAAGGCATGGACCAATACTGATTTCTGGATCCAAACTAGACTGCAGATGGAAAACTCAAAAAGCACAGCAGCATTTCTACCACACCTCTAGATTTAGTTCAGATCCCTACAAAGGGGAGCCGAGAAATGAAATCCTTTGGCTTCCTTTAATGCCTTGGCGGGTATTAGGTGCCAAAGAAACTCTGAATAGGTGGATCTCCATCGAGAAGGCCAGAAAAATAATTGTCTCTGGGTTCAGCTCACAAATGCCCCTGTACCCCAGAACCTCTCTTCCTTTGTCCCACAGATGTCTGGAAATGGAGGCAATTCTGCAGGTGTGGTCCTAACCTTCGTGCTCCCAAAACACCACTTCAAGGCTTCTATCAAATTTCCCCTCTGGCATATTGTGGGGTTGCCTGCTCTCCAAACAGCCCAACCTTAAACCCCATGATACACCTTCCACCGTCATCAACAAGATCTCTTAAAGAACACAGGTAAGGTCCCACAAAACAATCAAAAGAGGTCAGCGCAAAGGCTTTTTCTGTATCTTAGAAGTCTCTCCTTTGCCAAAGCCCAGCAATGAAAACCAGTGTCTTGCCCCCTCTCCCCTCAAATTTCCACTGCCACTCCAGTAAAAATCCCTCTGTAGAGCAGTACATAGCCATGTAAAAACAGTGCATGTTTCAGAGATGTTTTTAGACCCTAAAGGTAACCAGACTGTGGAGAGTCACAAAAGGGAACATGAAACATTTCCTGGCTTGAAACAGGGTTGAAAAGAGCCAGTGGGACTCTGAAAGAGGAGCTGGAGAGATGCACAAAAAGAAGAGTAAGAAACTGATGTCCGCTTTCACCCAAAGCGCATATTTTGCCTATTATGTTAGTGCCCTGCTGGTAGAGATGGAAGCAGCCGAGAACAGAGATCTAAATAACCCTAAAATTACTTGGCATTTAAGCAAATATTTCCTCTTTACCACTAATCCACTAATCTTTTAGTGCCTGGATACCAGGTTGACTGGCATACTAAAAATACGTAGGTAGAAGGCATGTAATTGCTGCTCTAATTTTTAAATAAGCGTGAGTTGTCACTGACTACAGAGAGGCTACTTCAAAACCAACGCATTTAGAGCCACCCCAAACAGACACAAGAGCCCTCCTGGCCATTGAACACAACTCCTGTTATTTCTGCATGAGATATGTTACAATATTTTACACTTTCCTTTCGCATAAAGGGGAATTTTATGGAGTTAAATGGAATGCTTCACATAATGGAGCAAGCCATACCATGTTTGAGCATGCATTAGAAATGGAGTATTTCATACTGAGCAGATCAAGGCTCCATTAGGCACAGACTGCACCATAGCTGAACACACTTTAATACCTACGGTGTCTGTGAGTGTACAAAGATTTGGAAGGTCTAATAAATGCAGGGAAGTGCATGCAAAAGGAAACAGAATTAACAAAACGTATTGGCATAGCAACACAACTCTGAAAACGATGGCATCTTCGTATGCCAATGCGGGCTAAATCTGAGCATCCTATTACAGAAAACAAGAGCATAATCATTTTGCTTGGAGAAAGTTATTATTCCTTCAAATCAAGACAGGAGAGAGTAGTTTATGGTGTGTAAGGATGGGTTTCACTCACATTCCCTACAAAACAAGCCTACCAACTAAAAAGCATTAATCTATGCAAGAGAGAGCACACATACAATGCATTCACAACCACGTACATGTGCACGCTCCCTCTCTCCCAAAGAAAGGGTACTGGCAGGAACACTCCATTACAGGTTCAAAAGCTGCCCCCTGCATCTGGGGCTCTTCCCAGCTCCACAAAATTGTCTGACCGGCAACAGAGACAGTCCTCAAACCTGGACACCAGCTGGCTCACAATTCCTCACAGCACTGCAGTAGCATCAGGAGTTCCTGCATTGCTCCCACAGGATTAGAATTCCCATCTCAAATCAGACAGGATACACACATGCCAGATTAAAGAGACGCAGGCATCTGCATATCTCTTTGGGGTTTGACAGGTTTCTGGTGATTTATTCTGCAACATGCAAATGCACTGAGAGCATCCCCGATGGATACCTCCTCAATGCAAACGTTAACAGGTCTGTGTGGATTAGATTAAATATTTACATTAAGGAAACAATTTTTTTTTTTTTGTTACACACACAAGAGGAAAAACCCAAACTATAAATATTTGTGACAACAAATGATGCAGATCTCAGCAGTTACACAGCTGTTAGCAATAAACTAAGCAGAGGATAGCTGAGCACAAGTATTATTGGATATTTGCTTAAATAAAGTCTGCAGTTTTATTATCAGGCTGAAAAAAATACCTTCTTGTAAAAGACTGTAAGATGATTCACTAGTATTAGATTACCACAGACTATAATAAATATTTCAAGGGCTTCACACATATACAGCAAATCAGTCCAACAGGGCTGGTCTCTGAGTTGTCACAAGAACAGGCAGTGCACGTGGGGAACAGAATTACCCTTTGAGATAAAAAAACTGTATGTACATGACATTAAAGGAATCTGAGCACTCACACACATCTTGCAGCTGCTAATTCAAGGGTCATGAAAGAATTACAAAACATTCAAACTTCTAGCTAAGCTTATTTATAAGTCAAAACAAAAAAGCTTCCAAAAGACACTCCTTTTGCCTCTGAAAAAAGCTGCTTGCTAAAGTAGGACTATCACCCCAGGCTTTGAATTCAGCAAGGTTTATTCTCTGTTTATACCAATATGACAGCCTGAATGTGACTTATTTTAATACAGAAATATGAAACTTCAACCCGAATCTGTATTTTGTGGCATCAGAGTACCAATTTATAAACAGCCTGAGGAACTGTTTGTTCTGGTGGTGCTTCTGGTTAACCCCTTCCCAAATTAATATTTCCCCAAAGAAACATCCTTTTGGTACCTGTCCCAGAGATGTGAACTCTTTGGTGTGTTTATCTAGGTATCTCCCTCACCTTTCCTGCTTCCCTTCTTACACTGGTGTTTTCCAACAAAGCTGGTTTAGGCTGCAGGTTAGCACCGAGCCCCATTTCATTCAGGTCAGTAACACTTTCCACTTTGCAGTGAGGGTGGAAGATGCACTTTTAACAATCCTGCAACAGCACTGTCCCGCATCACCTTCCCACCTCTCCATCGCTTCCTTCATGTCTAAGGAGACAACGGATTTTGATGCAGCCCACAGGGGTAGATCTTGAGCAGCTGCCTTAATGGCAGCAAAACCCAAGCCCTGTACAGGTACGGCTCCTTCTCCAGTTTAGATCAAAGTGCAGTTGCCCTACCCAAATGATAACACACACGGACTCACATGACTCCGCAATAGTTATCCCAATGGACTCTCTGACAGAGCTTTGCACTTTCTTAGGTAAACGACAACATTGCTTCATCTCCCTGAACTGTCAGGGCATGTAGAAGAAGCCATGCAATCAACATTTAGACAATATAAAATAAAATAACTTATGTTTCCTAAGCCTTTTTAGTTTCTGCTTTGAAAATGCATTATCACAATCTTGTGTCAACCTGTAAAAGCAAAAGCACTTATTTCAATATGTGTTCTGTCCTCACAGAAGGTCAGTTTTTCCCTTTCCCTAACCTTTCTTTTACGTAATATTTTGGAAATTGTGCTCTTTTGAGAAACATTGTATCCTATGCGATTGTAGTTCAGTAAGCAAGCTACAGCAGAAGCGTATTCCAGTCACAAAATAACACAAAGCTTTGTAAAGGCCCCCAACAGAAAACTTCTGCAGTGGCTTCTAAGAACAATCTACACCTGTAACAAGCAGCAAAAGGGGGGAGAAAATTGCCTGAGTTCCTCTGCAGCTTTAACCTCAGTGGCTACAATAGAGAAAAGCTGCAGTGGATTATTTCTTAAAATAAAGCCTGTGTCACCTCGGCCCCACACAGTTCCCAGGCTGTAACTTGGTTGTTGCTACTCATCTGCCGCATGTCCTTTGGCGAGCCGCAGGCTGGCAGCCTGCAGGGCAGATGCTCTGCAAAGCCGCAGACACCCAGCAGCAGCAGTGATGCTTCAGGAACCGCAAGCAGCTCCTGGCTCCTCCTCTCACCTCTTCTTATTCCCAGGCCTGCATCCAAGCTTTTGGTTCACCAGCTTGGGCATCTCCATTGGGGAACCACACGGATGACCTAAGCCAGCTGAAGGACACCTGAGGGAGGGATGAAGGGATGAAGAACAGAGGGGAAAGTGCTGCCTTCCACCCCCCAGCTGGACTCATCTTTCCATCCAGTTCATCACATCTGCACAAAAACCATAGGAGGGTGGGAAATAGTAAGTGAAGGAGAGCAAGAAGGAGGATTGCACATGCTGGCACTACTACCCAGAACAAGGGAATACATTCAAAGTCCAACAAAAACCACAATGCCTCAAAAACTGAAAAAAGGAGCTGCACATCTACAAAATGAACTTATAAGCACCAGCCCATCTAGCTCACAAAGAGTAGAGGGAAAGCTAGGCAATACAATAGTAGTGCACTACAGCAAGAAGCATAAATGTGCATGTGTGTGTATTTTTTTATATATTATACAATTTATGCAATTTTAAGCAGAAGAAAAGCTTTTGACTACAGCTTATTTTCCCAGCATTATTCAGAAAGCAAAACTCCCAAGTCAGATCATGAACTTGGAAATTGCTACACCTCCAGACATTTCAAGTCCAAGCTGTCCCTTCCTTCAAACCCCTGGTCTATGCAAGCTGGACACATATAAAACTTGATACGCACACGTGGGCCTTAAGATGGAGAAAGAACCTGCACCAGGTCAAATTTTCCTGAAGAGGCCTTCTCCTCAAAGATGAATAATTAATTCCCTGACAACCAGAGCAGCTCTGCATTTCTCACAGGATGCCCTGAGGCAGAAGCGGCAGCGATGCACTGCAGGCTGCTTCAGCTCCTCCAGGACCAGCTTGGGAGTTGCTGCAGGGTAAACCTGCGCTGTGAAAAAGGGAGTTTCCAGCTAGGACATCATGCAGACAGGCTCAGCAGGACTTCAGCCTTGTTTTAGTTAATGGTGTCTTTACAGCCTCAACTCTAGAACATCAAGGTGCCTTTCTGGTCTATAAGGCAGACCTTTTCCTGTCTTAGAAATGTTACCTGTTGTTTCTTCTCCCATCTTCTCACAATTTCAAAAAGGTCACCAAATGCCAAAATCCCCTTTTAGTAGACAATCATGACATTTGGAATTTTGTACGGGGGCAGGGGGGAGAAACCCAAAACCTCACAAAACTAAGAAGGGATTGGTTTAACATTACATGTGCAAGCTCCGCAAGAGCATTAGAAATCAACAAACTGATAATGATCAAGCAGGAGAGCACAGGTAAACAGGTAGGACCTCAGACCACAGCACTAGCGGTCACAGGGAGCATCAAATCCCTTCTACGTTTGTCAGGGACACGGGATCCGTTCGAACAGATACACACAGTCTAGCCGCTCTCTCCTAAACCCTGTTTGTCATCACCAAGGTAGGAGTGAAACCGTTCCAGCATCCCTTTAGCTGCCATCTGCGCTCCCACAGGGAGGGGGCTCAAACTTGTTAAATGCCTTGAATTAAAAAAACAACCTCTTGCATGAGAAATGGCAAGAGGTGGCAATTTCAGGGTAACAGCCTGAAGCCACTGGCTGTCAGCAGAGCACACTGCGTGTGATTAAGTGTGAAAAATAGGTCCCCAGAATCCAAGTGTAACAACTGCATTGGGGAAAGTAATTTTTGAAGATTCAGAGACTAACAGAGAGACTCTGAAAAAGCAGTAACTTATTTAGGAAAAAATACCAGTCTTTAAGGATAGAAAATAAAAGGGGACTTGGGTTACAGCAAACTTAGTTTCTGTTACTGGTTGTCCCTCTTTTAAACAGCTGTTTTCGATCACTTTTGTCAGGGAAAGGATTAGACATATCATTCGCATGAACACAGCAGGTAAGATATTGCTGGAAGATGACTAGGAAAAAGGAAAAGGAGAAACCTGAGTGGAGGCATGCTTGGCATGGCATGGTACAGTTTGCCCTGTAGTGTGGGAGGTAAAAGCGATGAAGGACCAGATCCTGCCCAGCCATCCTCATCTGCCCTGTTCGCCTGCATCACGGGCAGAGCTCCCACACCAGCCAGATTTCTCTCAACAAGGACCAGAGGAAAGAAAAAAAAAAAAAAATCATACCAGAGTTGGAAAGGTTCATATATATTTTCCACACGCACATGTGGGGACCAACCATTTCAGTGACTGTTCAAGGATGTATATTGGAGGTTCCTTTTAAAGCCCATCTATTTCTGTTAGTGCCTAGCTGGATACCAAGTTTTCAAAAAAATCAGGGTTTTTTTTGTTTGGTTGGTTTTTTTAACCTTTTACTCCCACTTAGGAGTATCCCCCAAGTCATTTCATCTCCTTTTAGGAAAGCGGTGTTTCAGAAAGTACTGCTGGTAGCCAATACTCTTCTGCCTAATTAATAACCTCACACCCACTAAATGCTCCACACGGTCAGACACTGCCCGAGAAGACCTTGGCGGAGAGGTGTTCAGGCTTTACATGAGCTTTGGTAACACAGTGCTGTATCTTGTCACAGCCCCACACTCAAAGCAGCCGGAGTCTCGCCAAGATCCCCACCGGTGCTGTCTCATGTATGAGTAAGCACAACACAAGGCTGGGGACTTTGGTCCCTTCTTCACTGAGGCCTGAAGGATTTTTCTAGTGATGACAGCACTCAGAAAGCTGCTCCGTTCTTGCATCTCAGTTGACTCAGACAGGTTTATTGCTAAGGATTTTTTTTAGTAAGGAGGGTTTCTTACATTGCATAGCTTATAATTAATTGGGGCATCTTAGACCAGAAGGTCTGCCTGCTCGCCCTAAATGAGCTTCCTAAACAACGAAAACACGCTCAACATGTGGCAGGGACGTGGTTCAAAAGTTCATTTGGGCTTAGCTTTGTACTAGAAAACAGTTTTGACATTAAATTTAGGCAGACACAGATTTACCTAGAGGTTTAGGAGGCCTAAAAGGCATTTAGAGCACATGGCTGTGCCTGCTGTGAATAATGCAAGAGCATACCCATTTTATGTAGTTATACAATGAACTGTTACAGCTACAGTCAGAGAAGGGATGACTAATGCTGAGCAGATACACAAACACACAGACCCCTAAGACTCAGAGAAGAAGCTGGAGAATTTTCAGTGTAGGATCATTCAAAACATGTGCCTGTGAAAGCAGGGGGATCAGGATTGAGGGGATCAGAATAATCAGGTTGGAAAGGACCTCTGGAGGTCATCTGGTCCATGCCCCCATTCAAAGCAGAGCTGACTTCAAAGCCAAATCATGGGGCTCAGAAGCGAGACAAAAAAATAATTTTTGAAATGAAAAACTGCAAAGACAATTCAGTAGCTGTAGGGAGAGGAAAGTAAGATGTCAGCATTTCAGCATCTTCAGAGCAAAAAGCATAAGTTGGGATCTCTCTGATTTAATGCTATCAGTGCAAACCAGGAGGCACTCTTGAACCTGCAGTGTAAATACCAGGCAGGAAAACAGAGACTGTGAGGTATTAGAACTATGAATCAACCCTTGCCAAGCCTCAGGTCTTTTCTCAGAAATATCTCCACCTTCCAGCCTTCATGTTGTTTAGTACCAACACATCTATTACAGTATAAGACCAGCAGCAGCATCACTAACATCACCTTTTGGCGGGAGACCACACACTGAACTTACTCATTCCCCGCCGCCTTGCTTCTCCAGGAGAAGAAAGCCCAGCATGCTCAAAGGCACCACTCGTATCTCCTGGATATTACAGCTCCATGGACACTGCACCTTCTCCTGGCTTTCATATTTATGGTCACATACAGCAAATCATGCCGCTTTCTCACTGTGAAGCCACTTGTTTTGGCAGTTGGCTAAGGACTTTCACAACAACAAGGCCCAAGAAAAATAGTCCGTACAGTTTCGGTGCCTTTCCTAGCACAGCTGCATCCCGGGCAGGACTTATGCTAATCCCTCCTGAACAGCCTTGTTGCTCTTGCCTGGCTACAGGGCAGCCTGCCGCAGCCCTCCTGACATCAGTTCAATGCTGATTAGTCCTGACACAATTCTGGTGCAGGCTTCCTGCCAGGCAAGGGAATGAACAAAATTGGTTTGCGCACAGACCAGACGACAGCTGCAGTCACTCCAGCTCAAATCTGTTGAATAAGGACCCTTTTCTTGTTTACCAAGATGAGGCTAAATTAGCCCAGCATGAGACAGAAGGACAGAGCAAATCCTAAATGCCAGCAATGCCAACCTGGCTCTGAAGGTGTGAGATGCGACTTGGTCAGGCCCTGTCGCCTGGGCTCAAATAAGCCACGGGGGAAGTGTAAGTTTTGTGTAAAGTGATCATGCGCGCACACACACACACCCAGCCCAGGTAAGAGCTAGAGTTTTAAAAAGAAAGTATTGGGGGCGGGGGGGAACTAACAAGCAGAATACCCTCAGGGTTTTTTGAGAACCAGAGAGATAGTCAGTGCATACTTTACTTGGAGCATATTTTTACCCATCTCTTTTCCCTCCAGCTCTAGGAAGAGAGAAGCCTCCAGCCTCCATAAGCTCTCCATGCCCCCACTGCCCTTAAGGCAGTGGCGGGCCCTAATCTCACTACCACTTTTTCTTCCAGTTCTGATTTTCTTGTATGCTGAAAGACTGGAATCAATCTGCATTTATCTAGCTAACTTAAGATGCTTGTGTTATGGTATTGGACAGCACTATAAAGCTTATCGGGCACACATGCATCTCCAGACTGTTGCCAAAGTAAAACTCAACATGCTTTCTAAAGTCATTCTGAGATATATTTAAGGACAGATAGTCTTCAGGTGCAAAACCATTAATATATTGACAATATACTGTTCAGGCCACAGAATATAACTAAAATGAGGACACATCAAGATTGAGAGAAGCAGTGTAAGTACTCATTTAGATGATTGCTGCTCTTGGTTTAGCAATAGGGAAATAGGGAAAGAAGGAAGAGTTAAGAAAGATTCAATCTGGAGAGAAACAAAGTTATTTTTTTACAAGTTGCTTATATCTTACTCATTCACCTGTTCTCTAGTTTGACTAAAACTGCATTATGCATAGCTGCCTGAATAGCGAAAGCTTAAGGGAATGCTTTTTATTTGTTGGTGTAGTCTGAAGGGAAATCTCCATCATCACTTAAGCATACACTTCCTTGTTCCCCTCCTTGGAGAGCACCTTGGGCTACTATGGCCTCGCTCTCCACATGTAAAAGATACCAACCTCAGAGATGCTTTAAAGAGCATCTACAAAGCTACAAAAGTTTCTAAAATAAGATGCCCTTATCAGCATGCTGTCATACATACAGCACCTGTACACCAGTATTAGCTACGATGCTTGTTTTTATAATACAGTGGGGGTATCCTGTTTGGAAGGTTTGCTGCTCAGGAGTGATCTATTGATTTGATCTGAAGCATCACCTCTGTTTACAGAATGATGAACACATCTCTTGACGTGAATTACAGAATCCATCGCCTTCCCAGAGGCAGCACATGCACAGAGGCAATACTTGCATGTGAACTGCTTTCACAAACTTATCGTCAGCAAGGCTGGTATTACTCAGGCTCTTACAAAATGGATTTAATGGAAAAATACCACTGCTGAACTCTCTGGTCTTTGAAAAAACTTTAAACCCATATTCAAAATTGGATACAGCACCATAGGATTTTCCTTCTGTATATATGAAAAGACTGGCTTTTGGCGCTTGCAGGGTTAGTTGCTCACCGTTTGGGGGTTTACGGATTCATTAAGTAACTCCTCCTTTGGCCTGAAAATTCCTTGGACACCTCCAGCTTTGCAAGATGCTGCTTCCCATCATGTTTCCTCCCTCAGCTACCAGAGACAAAGCTCCTGCCCACATCTGCTACAGTTCAGGCACCACTTTGCCTGGTTTCCAGTCTCTGCATGGCCTGATCTAGCAAGCAAGCAAGCTTCAAGTGTTTTACAAGCATAGGATCTTCACAAAATGCAGCTATAGCACCTTTCTAAGGGAATAGCAAGGGTCTGCTTTAACATGGCATAATAAGTAGGGCACTTGCCTTCAGGCATGAAAAATTTCTTCAATTTGAGGGTTTTTTTGCCTGCTGGAGTGGGGAGAGACTGGGTCTAAATTTCCCTCTCCCACCTTCCAGAAGAGGTGATATCAACCAAAAATGGCTTACTGGACAAAAAAAAAGAAGGGCACCATTAATATGTTGGAAGGAGACGTGTAAGAAGGATCTCGAACGTAACCCAGTGGTCTGGATTTTCAGTCAGTGCATGAACACTCCTGGTCTGCTCCCTGCCCAGCTTTATGTGCATGGGGATCCTCCTAACCAGCCCTTAAATAACTGCGAGAGTAGGGACTGGCACCCAGACAGATGTGGAGAAGACTCTTGCGGTATCTCCCAAGTGATGTCTAGCTAACAAAGGAGATCCCAGCAACTAAAGGCATCTAAAGAAAGACATTCCTTATTTTAGGTTTACTTCATATGTCACCTACAACACTCCAAAAGAACAATATGCCATCTTAATTGTAAAGTCCATTTGGAAACAAAAGAACCAACAACTTTTTTTCCTGTTAAGAGTATTTGGGTCCCATATGTTCCTGAACAGCAGAAAGAGCAAGGGAAGAAAAATTTCATCTCTTCAGTTCATTTTGTTCAAGACCACCAAAAGGAGGGCTGAGGTAGGGAAAAGGAAATTGTGTCTTTGAAAGAGTAAAAACGAAATGCATCAATTAACTTTTCTTACAAGTTTATTAGTAGCTACAGAAGTTCTGCTTCACATATAGTAACCGTGAGTAAAACCACAAAGCTTAATCAATCTATTTTCTTACATCCTACTCATGGCACCCAAGTTCTAGGACAACTGTAGCACCCTGACTAAAAAAGTAGCGCCTTTCTCTACTTTAATAAGAACAAATAAAGCACATGCCTGAAGGACTTTGGCAGCTATCCTTGGCAATGAACAGTATCTTCCAATTATCTGGGTACCTGCAGAAGAAGGCAGCACGTCACCCTTCTCAGGGCAGAGTAGAGCTCTCAATATCACAAGGTTCCCAGAGCTACTAGCTGCTACTTAATCATCCCTGCAAGCAACTTCTATCAAAATCCTGCCAAAAGAAGGAATTTCACTAAACTCTTTGCTGGCCCGTTTTAGACTGAAATCTTGCCCAGTAGGAAAACAGAAGGAATTGGTATTTCTCAGTAGTTCTCAGTACCAAAGGAACTTTGCATTTAAAGCCATTTGGGGAACTTCGGTGCAGAAGGACCTGGCCATGCAGCAACCAGTCTCAGGTCACAATCTAAACACCCTTCCCTCATCAGCCATTCCGTAGACAGCTTTTACACACAGGGAAAAGAAAAAGCCAGTCTTGCTGATGATGCCAAGAAGAAAAAAAGAAACTTTGTTAAAAGACAAAAATGGACACAGAAGGGGAGGGGGAAGTACACAGTGAACTTTCATATGTCTATATATTGACAAGACAGAAGTGTTACTAATTTTAAATTCAGAATTTATTCATGCAGTTAACAGCTTTTCTGAAGTTCCCCATTTTATCTCCAAGACTTACTGCATTTACATAAAGGTAACCGTATCAAAGACTGAAGGAGATTTTAAGTATCTCAAGATGAACACAAATAAACCACTAGCTTCTAGAACAAAAATTTCACTTCCCTGGAAACAGCAGACTGGGGAGAAAGGGCAGTCTCTTAGCAGTCAGCAACCTTCAGTAAACGGTTCAGTAAATCTACCACAGCAGAGTTATTTACTGCACCAGTGCTGGAAATTCACCTCCACTAAAACATTATTACAGATAAAGCTTAGCAGAGTCTCAGATCCAGCACAGGACAAGCGGTGTGTTCGTTGTTCTATCATCCCTCAGAGAACAGGCACCCAAATGAGTTTCTGTTAATCACTTTGCTACACTATTCCCTATGACTAAGTTGCACAAATTACCTTCAACTCCAGTGACTGACTACTGTCATCGCTGGTCTCAAGTGAAACTTCATAGCATAAAAGGTGCATTGATCATGATTACACCCCATATACTTTTATAAGGTTCATATGGAAAACTCCAGCCATTTGCCATCAGCCCTCTAGCACATAAGGCTTAGCCAGGTACCAGACCAGCACGCATCTGGCTGGTTCCTGGGAAGATCAGGGGGGTTAGAGGGATACAAGGATCTCCAAAGCAGGGAAGGACAGCCAGCTGTTTGGGTGGCAGGAGGTAGTCCAAGAAACAATAGCTCTAGTTTTCCTTTCACCCCTGTTCACCTGTTTTTCTCAACTTTGCAACAGTGTTATCTGCATTTCAATCTTGTGGTTAAATTAATTAAAAAAACCCAAAATCTTTTATGTTTACCTCAAGCTGCTTCACAATAGAGAAGATTTCAGGCTGTGGTGGTGCATTTCTTACCCCTCTCTGGCCTGATCTATGAACTCAGGAAGTCTCGCTAGGCCTTAGTATGAGTGTAATGAGTTGGACAGTTAAGCATCCCTTGACCATACCAGGAATTCTTGCATGGCTAAGACAGGGACCTGCACTGACCATACCAAGGACTCCTGTTGCCCCATGGAGGCGGGGGACGGAAGCAGGGATAGTCATTTCCTGACAACCTTGAGACATATCTCAGAGTCCTCTCCTGACAGCCTTGGAGCATCCGGTATCTGAATTTTAACTTATTCTCCGACAGCCTTGGAGCCTTCCTTATCTGAATCATAACTCATGTAAAACGGTACCAGCACAACTGGCATCCCAGTGATTTGCTGATGACTAAAGCCAATCATCGCACAAGCCTATAAACAGTGGTACTAAGTGAGACCCTTTGAGCAATCCTGGACCGCAGCGGGCTGCGACCAGCATCTCCCTCTCAGAGCTCACAAAATCTTCAGTTTACAAAGATCGGAGGTCCACTGCCAAAAGCCTACAAGACTTGGGCTGATATTCGTCGCTCCTTGAGGCTCAACCCTTCACTCGTTGAGAAAGATGCCAAAGCATTTGATGTGAATATTTTCACTGAACTTGAGCGGAATTTTTAACAGGTATACCTCTTTTACTCACTTACGTACATCTTTTAGTGTATTTATGCATGTGCGTGTACTAACCTGAATATTCTATAGCAAGTATATTACAAGTTATTGGTTTTCAAATCTATACTTAAATTACTGTCATGAACTTTATTCATCTGTGAATGAATCTCAAGCTGCTATTATACTCTTAATCTCTTTAGATATAAACCATTGACCAAGTCTGAGACTAGGAGTTGATCCAGCTGCACCCAGACTCCGACAGGAATTTAGAAACCAAGGGGGTCTTCTCTGAACCTCATGACTCAACAGGAGGGTCTCCCCGACCTTTTTACATACCTGACCTCTGTACCAATCACAAAAAATCAATTCTAACTCTTTTCCTTTGTAAGTTTCTCTTTTATCCTATTGCATCTTCGGTCTCTGTATACATAATTTTAGTTTGATTCCAACTTAATTTTCCTTTGTGCATTTCATCCATGTATTAAGTAATAGAGTGAACCTTGCCATCAAATTCTGTGAAGTTGCGCTTTTATATACATTCCTATTAAATCATTTTTCTACCAATACCAACGGAGGTGATTCTTTAAGCAGTCCAAACCACTCCATTTTGTGACACAGGCCAAGTGATAGACACAAGATACTCCCTTTCTTCAGGGTGGCTATGCCAGAAATGAAGGCACCAGAGCACCATCACTATGCCAAACCCTCTATCCCCTGGACATTCTGGAGAAAACAGCGCAGCGCTGAGGAGGTGGCTGTTCCCGGGCTGTGCGTGGCAGGACACCGCCAGGCTGGCTCCTTGGCAGCAGCAGGACAGGGGGTGAGAGCATTCCAACCCCCAGGGAGCCCCAACCCCCGTGGCAGGTAACATCCACAGCCAGAGCCAAGCTGCTGACTCAGAGGGCACAGTCCAGCACTAAAAGCGATTAATTTATTTATCACAAAGTGTGATTGAAAAATAGGTAGGTATTGCTACAGTTTGTTGCTTTGCTGCTTTCCTTCCCACTGGCTCAACAGCTTATTGCTATTTCTAACCCCACTGGCCCCAGGTATTCTTGACACTTTACCACTGAGATACCAGCAAGGATTGCTCCAGTAGGCACCATGCTATGTAACACAGCTTGAAATTATTCACAGCAGGAAGCACACCCCTAATTCACAATTTGTAGTCCTGCCACTTTCCCTTCAGTCCCTCCCAAACCATCTCTGTTACAACTCCATACTTCTTTACTCTCATTTTTTCTTTGGTTTGACAACTCTTACAAATTGCACCTGACTTGAGTTGCAAACAGTATTATAAAAGAGAAGGAAAGCTTCTAATATTATGTCATTAAGGTCCCATTTTCTTTGTTCCTCTTTTACAATGATGTCTATCCGCCCTTTACAATAATCTGAAAAGCAAGGCAAACTCACATATCCAGAGCAGCTAGAATAAACATTCTTCTGTTTTAATGTGTCCTCAGGTGTTATTTATATTGATGTCTAATTACCCTGAGCTTTTTGCAGTACAAAAGCTAACTTCAGCCTGCTGTCATGCCACGGGGCTTGAGGATGTTTTCACAAGGGCAAGGCTTTTAAAACAGGAACCAGAACAAGCCCCAAGAGGTCAGTTCCCAATCAGATAACATGCCTTCCCACAGCTCCTGTTCACCCTGCTCTCCCGTGGAAACTCTGTGCTCACCAGCCTCAGTGAGATAACAGAAGCGACATCTCAATCTGCTGCCCAAGGAAAGTCAGGCAGGGGAAGGGGCTCTCTGGGAGAGGCAGCTCAAGGCAGACCCAAACCCGGCAGACACCGCAGGAGCAGCCGGCCGCCTGCTTGGCGCCACCCTGGAGGGAGGGAGAGGGGCTGGCCAGCTTCTTACTAGCGTGGGGAGGGTTCGAGAGGAGCATGGGGCAGTCCCATTGCTTACCGCCAAGCGTCCTCTCCCTTGCACCCCTCCAGTGGCCACCCGGGCCCTGCCATGTCCTCTCCAACCTCCAGGCGAGAGCAGCCCGCTGCCCTAACCTCCCCAAATGCCTCACCAGTGAGCCCAAAGGGTGAGCACCCAGAGACTGCAGCGGTGACCCGATACGCTCTTGTCCTAGCAAAAGGAGATGGTGACACTGGGTAGGTGGGGAGACCTATCTGCTCCCACCTAAAGGTGGGCACAGGGTGGGGATAAGAGAGGGAGGAGGACACCATCACTCCCACCAGCGCTGCCGTGGGCGCCTTCCCCCTGGAGACACGAGGGAAACACCACAAAATGCCCCAGCAGTGAGGAAAGGCTTGTGCTCGTTCTCAGACGGTAAAGATCAATCATGCACAAGGCAAATCCACAGGAGACCTGGGCTCCATTTGTTCCAGCGCTCAAGGAACTGCTGGTTGTTTGCTTTAAATATGTATTATTTCCCCACGATAGCCGTTAACATACCACTTATTACTGCCGCCATCTGATAGGAAGGTGTACGTTAACGCTGGTTTGTAGTTTGCATGCAAGTCACCTACAGCTGACCCAGGAACTATCTCTTAGAATTGCACATAAAGAGCGCTTTGCAATTTAAGTTAATTCTGATAGAAGGGAGGAAAAAAAATAAATCCACTTGCAAGCAGAACAAAAACCTGTTTCCAGGGGGTCTGTCTCCATCATTTTCTAGCTACTGTTTTCCAACAGTACCAGCCACTAATAACTCAGAAAGATACACTTCCACTTAAAGAGGAAATAATACTGCAAAGAAAATGAAAAAATAAATTGGAAATTGTAGAGTTGCAATAATGATAGTAACTGTTACTAGATTTTCTGTGCCCTTCTGGCTCCTACTTAGCTGGTTTCTGTTCCAGTGTAACCATAGGAACAGCAGTGAAGAGTCTCATTTAAAAGCCTTCACTTCAGCTGGTAGGTTAAGTTATGAGACTGCAGTGGGCTTGAATATTAAAAACATTCAAATGGCTCTAAAAAAAACTCAGTTTGAATGGGAGCTGTATAACTGTATTGTAGGAGGCAGACATCTGTGTTGTGAACAGACGCAGTGCCCTGCCAATAAATTGGCAAGGGGAAGCCTGACACAAGCCACCTAGAACAAACAAACTCTACTGACGGAGGTTACTAAAAATCGGGCTCAATAAACAGGTTAAGAACACGAATCGTGAATTGCTTAACACATTGTGCCGCTAAAACTGAAACCATATGTTTCCTGTAGCTGTGGTTTTGTTTAACGGACTGCAGCAGGACGACTGGATGAACAGTGATGGTCCTCAGTAATACGACAACTTCACTGCAACATTCACCCAAACCAGTAAATTTAATATCCCAAATTTTACTTAATCCTTCAAAGTATAAAATTACTTAGTTCTGGCTCATCATCTTTCTTTCAAGAAATATGAACAAACACAAGTCAGCTATCTTAAAAGAAATCTAGTCACAGGAACAAAGCCAACCAAATACATAGCCCAAATAGATGGAATGTTAAAGGAAGCACTCGGGAGCAAGTGAAATAAAAAATTATGGATCAAAAAGGTGTACCTAGGTGCCCTGCACCTATGGACTTACACCTTACTCCTACAGAACATTAAGATAGCCGCTACCCTAAAGCATCTGTTACTTTTCACGCATTAGCAGTAAGATTCATTTGAAAGCATATTTGGAGACATGTTCAATTATTCAGTAACAGCTATTTAAAACACTGTACTACAATAAACAACTGGACAAGAAAAAGATGGGAACGTGTTCATGTTGCATTCATTACAAGGGACAGGCCTATACCTAATAGGAAAGCATAATGTTCCTTTTTTGTAAATTAGCGAATACAATAACTTTTAAGCAATTACTATGTCCACAATCTAAAGGGAAAGTAAATAATCGTTCAGTACTTATCTGAACAACTTGCTGCCTTAATTCAGAAGGAGTGTTCAAATATTTCAAGCAGTTAAAAAATTATGGGATCTCTGCGAGCCCACATCAAAGATGAAGCAGAATATAAAATAAAGCTTCAGTAACAATCTACATACGTTTTAGGGAACAGGATTTGCTGTCCTTAGAGTGGCTGCAATCTTCTGCTTAATTTCTCATTCTGTGTCCCTGCTCTGCAGGCTCTGGCTGAGGAGGAGGCAGGAAGAGATAAATACTCTGTTCTCCAAGCTGCCTTAGCATCACTTGTCGAGTATTTAGCATGGATCAGACACATCCATATTCTTTTTCTTATAATTTTAATCATTACCATTTGGCTGGCCTGTTTATGATTTTCTATCTGTTGCTACTGCTCAAACACACTCTGCGGTCTAACATTCACTTTTAACTAACACTGAGGCTTTGTCCCCATAGGTCACTATCTGCTTCGCCTGTAGTAAGGTCCCTGCAAAAGTACAGCTGATGTTTTAAGTAATGTGGAAAAACATCAGTACTTTAATGCTCTGTATGATGTTGGTCACCTCTAACTGCCTCAGAGCTGCCATCAGAGCTTCAGAATTATGATCTTTGTAACAGAAAAGTAGGCTTGTGTCACTTCAAGATCTTCACATCTAACCCAGAGCCAGCAGCCTTTACTGCTGGACTGTTGTCAGGAGGAAACTAGAGGTGCTCTACCAAGAAGGTTTGTACTGGCTAGAAATAGACAGAAATACTGTGCTTGTAGTTAATTTTGGCTTTATTTTAAGAGAGAAATCAAAGTTTTCTATTTCCTGTGCCCTTGTTGTTCTAAGCACCTGTGCAGCTGAGTCAATTTACTCTGCTACGAGTGCCACAAAAGGATCTTGGACATCTCCATTTCAGATTTTCGCATTTCTTTTGACTAACAAGTCTCATTATTATTGCAAAGCCCTGTCCTTGTTTTATTTACAGATGGTAAATGATGCTACATTCAGATCCACACATAAAATTTTCATGTTAAGCATCTGCAAGTTTATTATGATATAAAAGTCTTCACAAGCTCCAGTGCATCGCGTGGTAGGCTAGCGATGCCTTGGACATGGTTTCACTCTCTTCTGTTAAAAAGACACCTGGAGGATGGGGAGGATATGGGGAAAAGGAAGCTAGCAGCAGCAGCTTTCAGCAGTTCAGGGAAACTGTCTCTGGTTTCACAGGCAAAAGAAGTTTTAAATTTCTGACGAGTGGAAATTTTTATTTAAAGGAAGAAAGATTTTAATGTTCACTGATTCAAAAAATGACAATAGCAGACAGACATTCTTTCTAGCATTTGAGACCCCAAACTTGCAAAAGAAAACTGTTAGGACACAGAAGAAAGGAGGGGAAGAATGCAATACGTGAAAACCAACCTGAAATGTAGGATAATGAAAAATATTTAATTACCTCTTTTTGAAAGAAGGTTCCCATAGCTACCTTACCAAAAGGTGGCTCACGAAGGGGTAATCGTGGGGTTTTCCAAATGTGTAGCCAGCAACTTCGTCTTAGGAGGATACTGCTCGTTTCTGCCCTCCCTCCCACTCTTTCCCACACACACGCTACTGCAAGGCAGTCCAATAATATGCTGCTGCTATTCGACATGACTGCATTTATAATTTACACCAAGACAACTACTGCAGTGAGAGAAGCCTGCACCTGAAGAGCCTGAGGCTGTTCACTGCTTTGGAATAGTCATCCCTGCAACGAGCTAGGGATATTTCTTATTTTTTTAATGTATTTGCTATTTTTAAATAAAGGATCAAATGAAGAGAACTACCAGTTTTACAGAACCACTGAACCATAACTGCTGCAACCAAGAACAAAAGGCCCTCTTAGAGATGTATGCAACAGCGCCCGAGATCTCCGTATCAGAGACACAGACCACCTCGCTGCAGATGGGGTGTTCCAAAGCATTTCCAAGTCAACCACTACATACAATCCTTCAGAGCATACATTAAGGATTATGCATTACTTCAAATGGTGCCATGCCATTGACAACACTTTAGTAAAGGAAAACGTCATGCCTGGCTAAGCCAAGAAGCTTCTAAAATGACCAAAGACAAGACCCATAAGGTGGCTAACTCCATAGTTCCCTGGTGACATCAGTCATCTGACTGGGATGAGCTCAATGTCGTCAGGTAAAATACTTGACTGATCCTCAGCTGGATAAATTACAGGGACAAATCCTGGGAGTGTGGACAGGGACTTCCTCAATCTTATGCTGAACTTTGTAACTGCGTTACAGAATCAAAGTTCCTCTTGTGCTCTGCAGCTTTCATTAGGTCAGAGAGATTTATGGGCCTCATTAAGTAGAAGGTGATGAACAATTGCTTTTTACTTCCTGGGGAAAGCTGTTTTATGGATACGAACCTAGTGACTTAAATCCATGCAGATTCCTGTAACTGGCACTGCTAATGTCATGCTTTACTTTCTGATGCTTCCTCCCTACTATTCTGATGGAGAAGGGCAGGGGAAATCCTGTTTGCATGCATATTTCAGGGTAATCTTCTCCTGCTTGAACTCAAACACTGAACACCAAGTTCTAACATTTTAATGAGGTGTCTAAACCATACTTGTTGTAATTAAAGTTTAACAAGTTTTTCAAGCAAGATTTTAAGTTCTACATTAATATTTCACAATGTGCTGCATTACCTTGTGTGATGCCATACCAAATAGCTTATGCAACGTGCAAAAGCTTTTTATTCAGCCAGGTACTGGAGTTCTCCAAGACACAGCAAAGCAGTGACCTGTGCTCTGCCCTAGGAGAATGCACTCCTTCACACAAATCCTTACAGCTGCTACTGGCCTTGCAATACAACCAAAAGCTTTGTCCTTGTAAACCGAAGCTGTGGTAGGACCTTGGAATATGAACTACACAATGACATTGAAAAGAACTCACGTTTTATACCGTAAGGTATTTAATCTTCTCATCAGCAATGACTAGTACAGGAGCAGCTAATCAGAAGTCACACAGCATTCAGTCCTACTCATTCCAGGTGCCTCACACAACTTTCAATGAGATTTCCCCCCCCCCACCCCTCTTCTTCCCTGAGAGATTTGTTGTAGGCAACCACGATAAATGGTGGGACCTTGTGGCAGTACACTGCTCCCCTCCCAGGTTTTCCTTAAATAGTCAAAGTACTTAATAACCCTTTGTGAGGGTGTTCCTCAATCCCACAGATGCTGTGTACCAATTCTCATCAGACGACATGTTTTTAGTATCACTACTCCTCTTGAGGGACACCTCAGGGATACTGTCTAGAAAGGAGCGGGGAGAAAGCAATGGCAGGGAAGAGCGTGCAGCATGAGGACAGGACTTTGGAGGGGAGCACCCCCAAACCTTTACTGTCAGCCTGTGCCACTGCTTCCCAGGTGCAGATCTGCTGAACCCTCAGCCAACCACAACATAAAAACACAAATTAAAATGGGACCTAGAAGCTCTCTTTTGCTCTTCCTACAAGGATTCTGGGGGCTCTCCCAGGAATTTTCTATAGGCAAGTCCAAACTTGAGGCCTATAAACAACTAGCTGTATACTTCATTGGCAGACCTGCAGTGAGCAAATATGCTGATAAACTGAGTCTTGCCATAGCAAGTTGCCTCCTATGGAGGGCCGAGACCGTCTGGTGAGAAAGAATAGCTACATAACAAATGAACTGGATAAAATGAATACACCAAAGAGCAAAGTATTGATGGAATCATTTGCAAATTATAATGAAATCCATATTGATGAGTCCATTACTTTGTTTCAGCTGGTTTTGTGCTAAAAAGCAGGGCAGTTTTGATTAATGCAGTGATTACACTGAACTTCAATCTGCTTAATATTTTATTTCTTCATATTCTTGCCTCTGTTTGAAGGACCATGGCTTGTTGAGCATGAGTAACCATGCACCAAGAGGCTGCTGTACCATTTGAGGCAGGTTTCCCGAAGAGCAGGATGCACCAGCCCCCTTTCAGGGGCAATGCACACAATGCTATGGCAGTTTCTTAGACTACTGGAGGGGCCCAGCATCCTCCTGAGCTGGAATAGTTTCCTAATATTGTGTAAAAGAGCAGTAAGCATATTCTTCAAAAATGCCAACTCTGCCTGCACTGTACAGTTTTCAGAAAGTCAGTCTGGCAGCCTCAAGGAAACAATCCAAGTAGCTACATCCTCCTCTCTCTCACTTCCAAAAATACCATCATGTCTCAACAAGCTAAAACTCCCCCCTGCACCAACTGACTAAACCACTTTCCAAAATAAAGTTAAAAGTTGCAATAGAAATGTAATACAGTGACAGGGATAAATCTCATCCATCAAACAAACTGAACAGAGTTACACAGGCATCACTTGAATTATTTCACAGGCTGGGGATGCGCATGAAGAAAAGAACTCCGGGTACATCGGAGATAGCAAAACAAAAACTCCCTTTGATATCAGTAGAGGATGAAAAGCTGACTGGCTGTTGCCCATGTCCGCCCATCCCAGCACACTGGTCTCAGCAGAAGCACGCAGGTGCACACACACAAGCTCCCTACTACTGCAGTATGGAAACGAGCCTTTCCAAAGGGCAACCATGAAGATGTGCTCCCTTAGGGAGAGTTACAACATTGTTGATGAACCATTCTCCATAGCAACAGCACATACCAGCTATTAGACAAGATGGACAGTGTATCTGACCAGGACAGGAATTGCCATATGAGTTATTCACCATTACTGGGTGATAAGAAAGCACTCTGAATCCTCTTGGCGATCTAGGCAGACACGGATATGCAGCACAGAACAGCATTTGCAGCTCAAGCTACTTAATCAACACATGGGACTGCCTGAACGAGACAACTCAGGTTTAATTCAGCCTTCCAACTAAATTTAACCCACTAATGCAACATAAGGCAACAACTACGATTAATCATGTTACATTAAACTGGCATGTTTCAAAAAAGAAACTACTTTTCTTTGGACATGTAGCAAGGTAAGACAGAAGGCAAAGAGAGTTGTAAGACCTTTTTCCAACTAGACAGGTTAAGAATTGTGGAGAAAGATGAAGCTTGCAGAGCAGAGGACTCTTCTGAAGGGCATCTACTGCTGACAGAGCAAGTCCCCTGAGGCCTCTTCCACCACACTCCCACTTGCAAATAAAAGCTTACAGGCCCTCAGATAACCCTCTGCTTTTTGTTAATACTCCAATCCAAGAGTCAAAGATTGAAGAATAAGAAAACTTGTTTTGAAAATTGTTTTTGAAGGAAAGAATTTCCGATATCAGCGAATGGACTTAAGTCTTTGAAAACTGTCAAAATCTGTTCCATGCTCCCACCCATGTTTTTTTTAGCATGATAGTTCATCTAAGTCTTTTTGTGCAGTTAAGTGTCACCAGACAGGCCAGTCCGGATCAAGCCACACATCTCCCTAAAATTTGTCATGAACAGTTGCAACTCTCCTCTTCCTCCAGCCACTGCTTTGCCAGTGCTGCAGTAACCATCACCACCGCACAAAAACAGCTAACTTGGTCCTCACTCACTGCTCCAATAGCAGGACAACTTTTGCAGCCTATTTCAGAAGCCACCCATCACCTTGCAGAACTATGTGGTAACTGCACTGTAGGGACAAAGACTATGCAGCACTGAAAAGCACCACCTTGGCTGATGACACACTGCCTGCTAGCTTCAAAAGGGAAAAAAAAAAAGAAGACAGCTGTAAGGTATTAGTCACTTCTAAGACCACAAGACCACTGAACATCTTGGTGAATGTGAATGTAACTGAGCTTGTTCCTTCACAGCACAAACCAAGCCTTCTGGATAAGCTTGTGGTAAATGACTCTACATCACAGCCATATCACAAGAAAAATGTAAATGCTGTACCCATTTAAGAAATACTGTGATTTGGTCTGTCAGAGGTTTAACATCAGTTCATCTTGTAGTACAAATATATATATATATGGGGTAATCCCTATACGTCACTTATCTCAACAAATCCTCTTAGAAACATTTATCAAAAGCACTCCCGTTTATGTCTTTTTACTTCTTACCTCACAGATTTTGAAATACGGATTTTATATTCAGAATTCTAAGGAAGTTAAGAACATTACCCTGACTTATCATGAACACACACACATACACACACACACACAACACCCCAAAGATTGATTTCTTATTTCATGTTTCCACAACTTTCTGCTAGTGAACTGAGGGACAAAGTGAGGGAACCAGGTGTCAAAATTTCTACTGTTAACATAAGTGAAAAGTTCGGAGAGATTTAAAGGATCACTCCTAGTGGAATAATAGGACTTGTGGAATAACGAGGCTCTTGAACAAGCATTGGAATCAGTTGTCATGTACCACAAAAAAAAAGCCACTGTACATTCTACATCTGCAAGGGTCCTGGCACCAAATGAAGTAGGCTTCTTTGCTCAGATCACTGGCTGGACACCCCATTCCAAAAGATTATTATAGTTATTTAATTCTCAGATCTGGTGCAGAAAAAACCACACATAAGAAGCCATTAAGTTTCCTTGATTCTTCTAGAAGCTGTACCTGTTGACCATCATGGTCATCGTCTCTCATTTAGGACTATCAGAAAACTCTGCTGAATTCTCATCTAGTGACAGGAAAAGGGTCACAGACAGTTGTGAGCCTGCAGAAACTCTGTTTTCTAACAACCCAGGTTATTTGGGGTCCCTTCAGCTGTGATAGAAGAGAGGGACTTGATCTGCACATGCATCTGTATACACACACTCCCCCACCGATCTGGAGAAAGAACAGCTACCACCACCCTCAGCCTCCCAGGCGTTGTGCATCTTTGCTTTTAGGACATTTGACAGTGCTGTAAAACTATGACTTTCAGTATCATCAATTCATCACTCTTCTGTTTGATAATCTTTTTTCCCTTATAACCTGGAAAAACTATCAGGTCTCTCATTGGTTTTGCCTATTTCTTAGGCTACAGGCTGCTTCTCCTCTACAAATTTCTGCAAGTTCACTGTTCCAAACAGCAGTCTGTATTCCAGTGTTAGTGTGCTTTTTAACCTTGAGCTTTGTATCTGGGCTATTTTAATGTGGTGCACCAAACAAAAACCAAACCTAATAGATAACCTTAAGTTAGAAAGAGACTTCTATTCATAGCCTCTTATTCTTTACCTCCTGCCCCAAACACTATTCATTGTACTTAAAGTAACTTCCTCTGGGCCTAACAGAAGCACACACCATCTCCCTTAATCCAGCGCAGGAATCTCACACCCACAGAGGCACATCCGTGCCCACAGATAAACTACATCACTCTTCCCCTGACTGCATTAAATTCCTCCTTTTTGTCTGAACATCTTACTAATCAGCACAAACAGAAAGCTCTCATTCTAGGATTGAGAACACAAACCCAGCAGAGAGCCTGCCTGCCTGTTTTCACAAGGAAGCTACATAGTCTTATGTCTTGCTCTGTTGCCTGAAATTTGGCTTCCTTCTCAGAGGCATCTCAAATGTATTCAAATTTTATAATCAAATATACCTGAACAACTTGAGGTCCCTGCTTTTTTACCTTAAAAGCTTTGAAGAGTTGGCATTCATCCCAAACCAAAGCAACATGCATTTTACAAGGTTATTAAAACAACCTTCCTGCTCAGGCTTGAGCCTGTGCCCTCCAATTTCCTTCTCCACCTCAATTTATCTTCCTCCAATTGAAATCACTGTTACAGCAGATGAGGTTTATCAAGCTTATCAAACAAAACCAGCAGCTCCTACATCCACAGCTCCAAATGAACTCAAATAGAAGGCATTCATTTGCACACCGCTCCTCCCCTTCCCAATTAAAGCAAAAACTAATTTGGTAGGATGTTAGTCCCCAGCCATCGCACTAGGAAGGCTGAAACCACTCAGTGCTGAACTGGTTCAGAACCGTCCAACTGTACCTGTAAATAATTGCAGCTTTCATAGCCAACACTTTCATTGCCCTGTACAAATAACACGTTTTTTCCAGAAGACTGCAGTAAAGACAGAACATAAAGCTCCTCGGGACCTACAGTCAATGCCACATCAGGATTAAAATTTAGGATTTAGACTCCTCTACTATACCCTTATTCTTCCAGACACAAATAACACTCCTATGTAATGGGATGCAAAAACTCTTGGCTTCCTCTTACAGCTCCCAAGTAATCTCAGTTTTCCTTCTCCATAAAGGCTTGATCAGATCAGGTGCATTCTCCAGAGCACAGCTTGTGCAGACACCCGCCCGGATGGCGCTGAGCGCACACACAGTCCTCTGCAAGGAAGAAAATCCCTGTGGTGGCAACCTGTGCTGCCTGCAGTAAGCAATTAATTTTTGTGCACTGGACACGTGCCCAAATGTCCCAAACTGACTCAGAAGAAGGAAATGACCCACCATCACCACCAGGTCAAGAAGGCATTTCAGTGCTGACTCTCTGGTTCACACAGCATTTGCTCAGCATTTTTCATCACCTCTCTGCAGCTTTGAATGCTGCTGACTAGCAAAGGCAGGGGTTGAAACTGCTATGCCAGGGCTTGTTCCAGCTTGGCAAATTCAATTAAGTACAGCAGAAAAGTTCTCCTCTGATAGAGCCAAAACTTCTTTGGCTAAACCGACTAAATCAACTGTTGTTTCTGCGAATTATGTTTCCACCAGTTCTGTCTTCACTCTTAAGTATTTCATCCCCTGCCCCCCCTCCTTTTTTCTTTTCTTTTCTTTTTTTTCTTTTTTTTAAGGTGTAGAAGATTAGAAGATACAAAGACCACACAAAAAGAGATGATACAGAGGATCATATGGCTACCACCGGAGCAAGTTCAATAGCTCCCACAGAGCAGCATATACACGTTGCCAAAAGCCTGGAGACCACAAATGGACCAAAAGAGCATGTTGGCTTCTTAAACTCAACACTCATTTTAAATATAGTGATAACACAACCACCTAGAAGTACTTGGTGCATCATCGACTTCTGCAACCCATTACAAAAAATTTTCTTAAACTAAACCTTTTCAATTTTAATCTGCTCCTCTTAACCTAATGAAGACACTTCTGTGAAGCTTGTTGTGTCACCCTGTATTCTAGTGGAAGAGAGCCAAGAGATTTTCACCTTTGGTAATTTAAAGTTAACTGCATGAAAATGTTGGGCTTCCGCAAGCATATTTCCAAGGGTCCCATATAGGTGTTAGGACCCGCCACGGTGGCATTTTTGCACCTAAAATGAGACACAAAGTTATTTCTGCTGCTTGAAAGGAGTTAGAGGCAGCTGGATGGGCTCACTCCTGAGGCATACATTCGATGGCTGAACCATCACGTGTCTCCAAAGAAAATCACCAGCGTCAGCTATCCTGAGATGGCTAGATTACGTGGCAGGACCTGACAAGCCATTCCTTGGCAAAATATTTAAACTCCACAAAATGGCCATGTAGAGCACCTAGGAGCCTGTATTAGTAGAAGCAGCCTGTGATCAGACTGCCTGCTATGTAACTGCTCTGGTCTTCATGCAAGAGCTGGGTACACCCTCGTTTAAGTTAACCCCATTGACCAGGAACGACGCTTCTCCAGGCCTCAGGTATTTACCTGGAGTGTTTTCCAGGCTTGTTGTGCCGCCCTTTGGACTCTGAAGACCTCAGCTCCTCAGGAGCGAGACAGGGACTTCTGCTGCAAGCGGCCTTCTCTCAGCACAGGTGCTCCACGCCAGCTGCAGAACCACCTCTGACAAAAACACTCCTGACGTGTGTGAGGATGGGATCTCCAAGGAGTACGGATGCCGTCTTCGCCTCTCAAGATGAAGCCTGAAGAGTCCCACCCTTGAGGAATAAGCGTGGAGGCTGGGAAGAGGTGGAGGAATTGAGCTAGGCAACGCCACACACCGCTGGCGTGGTTTCCACAGGCAGTCAGGGCCTGCTCTGCAGGAGCCATTAACAGACTTCGGAGGAAAATTTGGCAGAGGGGCAGGCTATCACCTCCTGCGGCAGAAAGCTTGGTACAGAAACAGGCCACCACATCAAAGGCCGTCGTTTTATTCATTTAATTCCCTCAGGAAAAAACAAAAAAACAAAAAAAAAAACAAAAAAAAAAAAAACCAAATCTTCCTCTCCTCACAGCTGCCTGCATGGCAGAAAAGCCCTCCCTCCTGAAGCAGTGCTGGCTGAGGCGCAGAGCTGTGAGGAAAGCCAGGGCAGAAAACCAGCGCTGGTGGAGCTGCTCGCCAGCCGATGGCCGTGTTCCCACCCGCCCGGCGGCGGGCAGGCAGGCAGGGCAGCAGCCCCCCCTCCCACAGCAGCCCCCCAGCACCACGCCGCTCACCAGGGGCTGGGAGCGAGTTTGGAGAAAAGGTTAATCCCGGGAACGGCCAGAAATACGGCGGTCCGGCAATGAGAGCACGAGTGCCCATGCCGCTTGCCAGCTTTCTGCTAGTGGCTGGCAACCGGCAGAAAGAAAGAAAAAGTGGCAACCGCTGGTTTGCAGGAGGGTGCCGAGACGGTCAGGTTGGCCACAGAGGCAGGCCTTTCTGGCACAGTGTACGGGCTGTTGTGTTTGGGGGCGAGTGGAAGGTGCCAGTTTCTTCTGGCTGCCACCACAGTCTTAATGTGACATTCATCGGCAGTGTATTAACTCGCTTGCCACAATGAGGGGAGCGTTGCAATCCCAGCCCCATATTCAGTGATGCACATGTGTACCTGCACAGCTACAGCAGCCACACTAGTCACACCCCTTAATAAAAAAGAAAAATGCACCGTAAGAGTGTTAGGAAGGACCGGATCAACACCCCACACACTGCATCAGGAGAGCAACTGGCTAAATAAATGGGCAGGACAGGAGTGTGAGCCAGGACCTCTTTATCAGTGCTGCCGGTCCTGTTTGTCTCCAGCTGGAAAGAAGAAAACTGCAGAGGCTTTACTCATTATTTTTGCTAAGTCCTGCAGCAGGATGTTTTCCTGCCCTCCAGACCTGGACTGTGCAGGTCTGTGCTACCTCCAGTAGTTATACATAGAAACAATCCATTAACAGTCAAGTTAACACATGGCACTTACATAGATCGTACTTGTCAGCACGTCTAAGCCCTACAGGTTGGCTGGCCGTTTTATTTAAGAGACTCTGCAGCGCAATCACTGCAGGAAAGTAGGACTTTCCAGTCTGGATTATAGGGGCAGAGCATGGTCAACTGCTTTTTCTGATGCTTTTAAGAGAGCACAAGACAAAACTTCAGCACAAGTGAAAAATCAAATGAAGACTGAACATTATTTCTTCTCCAGTCTGTGCCTTATATGCTTATGTATCAGAATAAATGCAAACAACCTGAATGCAGCCAGGCATTGCATTTCAGAAAGCTTGGGTGGAGCCTGGAGAGAAGAATAGAACACACTTGGGGGATGAGTAAGTATATTCTAAAATACTTGTATTTTAGAAGACATCAGCCCATCACTAATGATATTTGGATGTCCAGCTTGCCTGTAGGAGGGCAAAAGGGGAGTCTTCCTATTAATCAACTGTGCTTAGTTTTGAAATTAAAAGCTCAAATATAAAGTCTCAGCAGTTCTCAAGGAAAAAACCCCAACTTTTTCAGCATGCAAGCTGCATCCCTTCTCCACAAAAACTTGCTTTTAGAAACAGATGGCAGCCTGCAAGACCTACAAATCCTTTGTCTGGAGTGGCAAACTAGGCCCTATTGCCCATCAAAGTCAACCGTCACATTGTGAAGCACTGACCCTAACAAATCCATTATGTTTCTTTCTACCACAATGCTAAACCAGACAAAATGAGTCAGACTTAATAGGAAAGGGTGAGGGATTTCAAATCCCTTTCCCTCCCATCCTGACAAAAATAATGACAAGGGGGAGAGTCTGTGTTGACCCTTCACTTAGGAGCCCCACCAAACCCTGCCGTTGGGGCTGCCCGTTTGGGCCAGGCTGCCCAAAGGAGGATGGATTTGGGTTTGAAGCATTTATGCGGTGCTGTGCAATGGCTTTGAAGGCGGCGCACTATGTTAGTCAAACTACCCGCACAGTCAAGAGCAAATATCCCGAGCAGGAAAGAAAGGCCCTTATGCCAGCTGAATAATTAGGTCTGATGTGCTTTGTAGTTTCTCAGCCCTCCCTTCCCAGCTCTGCCAAAGTGCTGTGCACATACACAGCAGAGAGACAGGAAAGCTCTTCACAGGTAGCTGCAGGGAAGAGAATATAATGGTTTTTTCTCCTGTGTCAGCTGAACGCAGGCAATGGAAAGAGAAACGTGAAGAAATAGAAGCTCATATCAAAGAGCTGCTGCCTTCAGTCAAGGGAGGAAACAACAGAGAAGCCTGCTAAGGTGGTGACGGATGGGGCGATGGTGTGGAAGGGATCGAAAAGCCTTTCCCCTGCTTCGGGTATTTGGTGCATCTTGAAACACAAAAGGAAACACCCATCACTGGTATTGTCAGCAGACACCTCCCAGCAAGGAATACTTTTGTCAAGGAGAAAATCTCTCTCAATAACAGTGGGTCAGGTTTATGAACAATCCAACTGCTTTCATCTTGCATATTTAAAAATGAGGTACAACAAAAGTCAAATTTCCTCAGAGCAACAGATTGACTGGATTCTTCACACTCTCATAGAAATTGCCTCCCATCCCCCTTTACTGGTTTTCTTCGGCGTAAAACAATCTCTCAAGGACACGGCAACGACGACGCTGAAATTCAAAGCGTTGAGATCAAACACATGAAGCTGATGCTCATTACGGCTAAATTATGTCACCTATCTGAAGGCTCAAGCTTATTATTTAAGACAATACAATAGTCATTAATCACAGCCATTGTGTATTGCTCGAAAGGCGTCTAGAAAGCTAAAGAATACAACGGAGATTTATTATACTACAGTGCCAGATTTAATTACATGGTTTTCTCCTCAGTATCTCGCCGCTTGTAGTTCACCACCTGTTTGCACCAGAGGACCTGAAATAAAGACATGCCGGCCCTTGAGGCTAGGCATGCAAGAGAGGGCTTGTGCTGAGCTTTTGCTGTAACTGTTGTAGCAGAAGACCAGTGGGCAAAGAGAATGGACCATTTTGGGGGCAGCTGGCAGGCAAATCACTTACATAGAGCTATTGTTTTTCTTCTGAAGTTTTAAACTTCCAGTTCCCTTTCATATATATTTATGTGCAGACAAAGTATATCATTGAGCCTGTGCGCAAGGAGAAACAACTCGCTGTCTTCTTCCTAAAGCTGCACAGCAAAGATTCATGCCCTCAACAACACAACAATGTATTTAAGCAGTATGTCTGTCTGCTGGCAGCCTTCTAAGTTTGCATTTTCTTCTATAAATATTTAACGTAGAAGAACTGTTCATGTTACCCACTTTGCCCGAAGTGTTTTGACAGCCATGCTCACCACATGACAATGATGCTCTATTTAACACTGCAGCTGCAGACAGGAGGATTTGGTTTCAGTTTTATACAATATTGTGAAACCGATGACCTCCTACAAAATAAACCAGATAATACATTTTTAAGAAGTAGAATTTAAACGCATTAGCAAGACAATTATCAGTAAGCCACTGCAAGGAAGGAAAACAGAAATTTAAGGCCTGAATGCAAAAGTCTGCTTAAATTTCACTGCAATCCCCTTTTTATTAAACATATTCAGAAAGTGAAAATAAAAGACAATCAACCCTGCAAAAGCTAAGTAGCCTCCTGAAATGGTTTCTCGTAAGGCTAGAGTAATTTCCAAACTTTCTGGACCGCAAATTATTGTCAGTCCTCAGAGACTTCTACACACTTTTACCAACCAGTTAATTGAATCTGCTCAAAAGAAGAAGATGGCTCAGCGGACCGCTTGGCCAGCCCTGAGGGAGGTTTGGCCCCAACCTCTCTCTAACATACTAAGACTCAGCATAGTCTAGCAGCAGCTAACCAGGAGTCAGTCTTTCACATCTGAAGATTGCAACTTTTTCCAGGTAAAGAAAGTCCAAGGAAACAAAAAGCCTTAAATAACCCAGCTGGTCAAACCCGCACAAAACAGCTCTGCTACTGTTAGTGATGCAGAGAGGCATTTTAAAATGCTCACTTTAATATGGAATCACTGAAGCACTGCTTGGAAAAAATATGTAGAGGTAACATAAGAAAGAGAAACTGAGTCAGCAATGTTTATCCTTTCTGATTCCACACACACACCCCCCCCCCCCCCGGCCCCTGAATGTAGTCTCGGTTACCCAGGGGCTCATTAATGCACTCATCTATTACAAGCTTGCTGGAAGCATGGAGCGACGCCACTTTGGTACTAGCGGATTAATCAAGCGTGGATTGCCAAGCTCCCACTGCACTGCAACGCAATGCCGTCTCTTTCTATGCTGTTTCCATGGTCAGATTCAGCTAAATACTGCCGTTTACCTCCAAGACAACTCATAAATGCAGTGATTAGCCATCCCTTGCAGCGCCTTTTACTGGAGTTACTCAAAATTTAATGCACTTAATACAGTTTTATGACTCCTTATGCATCATTAGCACTTTAATACATCAGAATGCAGTTCCTGGTTCTTCACAATATTACCAGAAAGGTCAGAATAGCTTTTTAAAACAATAAAGCATGAGGATGAGCTGTTTTTTCTTTAAATGTGGGTAGGGGGAAGATAAAGAAGGAATAGGAAAGTATAGAACCCACTTCCCCAACTCATTCTGCTGCTATACCTCCCATTTAGTGCATTTAAAAAAAAAAAAAAAAAAAGTGCAATAGCACCAACACAGCCAAGTTCCAATATCCTTTCATCGAGTTTGAGGAAGGACTTGGATGCAGCAAACAGTCATCCTTGCATTGCTATTTATTGCCAAATGTAGCTTTGCTCCCACCACCTGTTATCACACTGTAGGACCTGTAGCAGAATTGGTCCCCTAACAAATACTCTTCATTTGAGAGTGAAAAGGAAAGACTAAGAAAGATGGCATTAACACAGCTGTATGGTTTCACAGGTATGGGTGAAGGGCACTAGGAGTTATGCGACAGGACGCCAGGACAGAAACCATGGTCCTCTCATCTGTAGCTCCTTTCGCTCACACAAGCCCCTACTAGCTCTGATCTTCCCTCTTTCCCCCTCAATACCACAAGTTACCCTTTATTTTCCTACCCATCAGATGGGCAGGAGGCAATGCGCACTCTGCTCAGATCCCAGCTATGCGGCTGCCAATTAGTCTGCCAGGATACCCATGCGGAGGGGCCTCTCTTGCTTTATCGAGTGCTGTTGCTTTTCCTGCAGCCTTTGTATTATTGGAAGGTTAATTAGGATCTCTGCTCTAGCTGCAGGGACTTCACCAAAAAAAATCCCGTATCTTTTCAATTTCACCTCTGACAAAATTAAATTGACCTATGGGCTCAGAAGTTGGTAGATAAGGATACAGACTGTTTTGGGGGGTTGTTTTTTTTTTACCTAAAAAAAAAAAAAAAAAAGAAAATGGGTGTAGTGTGATCATATTATCAATCACACAAGCTGAGTTTTGAGTGTGACAACACTACACTATTAACAACACAGATGGTCTCCCGCTTAGCGTCAGCTTCTCTTTTGAGCCATTCAGTGCACCACGAGCAATGCTGGGACACAGAAGTCATTGCCACGAAGTGCTGGCAAAATATTAACCACTAACTGAAACCCAAGACAGATTTTGAACTGCAAATAGTTTTCAGTTCTTCACCACTATCAAATATAACATATCTTGGACACTCTACTCCGATAGTTGCTCTGAGCAATTCACTCTCAGCTCCGCGACAGACCTAAATCCGTGCCTTTTCTCCCCAGGTCCTGGACAAATGCCTCTTCCAGCGGTAGCACAGACCTGCTGGCAAGGAGCATGAATACATCCAAGCCCCAAGACAAGATGTTTTCTCATTCTTATTCCCGCTGAAAGCACAAGAGCTGAACTAATCAGGGCCCCAAGCCCCTGGGTCACAGCCAGGGCACCCGCGCCAGGGACCTCAGCTCTTTCTCACCTGCTGACAGGGACAAAGCAGGGCTGAGGGGTCTGAGCTCATTAAGGCAGAGTTTTCATGGGAAGTTCAGCCCCCATTAAGCTAGAGGGGTTTTTTTTTTGTTGCTGTTGGTTTTTTTTAACAGTGTGTTAGACTGAGCAATTTTCAACAAGGCTCTTTCTTTCCCCTCCCAACTCACTACCCTGTGGGCGGCTCCAAGGAAAAAGAAAACAAAGACATGGGCATAGAAACGACAGTAAGTTATTAACCAGAACTGCTACTGTGAAAGTTAACATCTCCCATCACCATTCCCCCTTTTGCTAAATATGACAGCAGACCACTGCTGCAGCTGCCTCACCCTATGCAGATGTTCATATTTATACAGGAAAAAATGATTACTTAATAGCATTCCTTACACCATGATTCTTTAGCTCTTAATCATTCCTCAGTTTGAGATAGAAACCCTAGACTACACATCTCTGCTTGAATTAAGAGAGTCAAACAACATCTGCTATCACACTTGCTAAAGCCAGAAAGAGTCAACATATTTGCAAATGCTAGTAAGATAGGCCTATCTTGAATAGTATCATCTTGGGGAAAAGGCTGAAGACCTAATTCATCTGTGCTGAATGGCTGCTATCCTGATTTCCAGAGATAAATATTCTCCCTTAATAGATTCATAACAACAGTCATTAGAGACAAAGATTGACAACTCAAAAAGGGGTGCATTAGAGACATGGTAGTGCCATTTTTCCTGGCCTTGACATTCTTCAAGTGTTTACAAGGCCAAATGTATAGCAGAATACACCCTTCAAAGCTCTGTGACAGAGCATACATCCATCATCAGTCATTTTACAAAGCACCTGGCAGCTTTGAAGCATTGTGAGTCAAGACCAGCCATTTCATCTTCATATGATTACACAAAATTTTATGGGTTGGGTGTTTTTGGTGTTTTGTTTGGATTTTTTTTTTTTTAATAAAATAGGAGAATTCTGCCCCAAATAGTTGATGCTGTGTATTTTCAAGTTGTTATACCAGAACAATAAAGCAAGAAAGCACAACATCTACATTACAAAAAGCCCCATTCTAGAAACTGTGCAACATCCCTTCAGGTCTCCCACCCCAGCCAGTATCACAGCCAAGAGAAAGTCTGTGTTAACAGAGCTGTTGTCTTGTTTTTAAGCACAAAAATTCTTAATTTCAAATTCATGCCAGAGCATTGCACAGCATAAAACAAATAAGAATACCAAGTGGGAATACTGATGGAAAACAGTATTGTGTGAATAACTAACTAATCAGCAAATCCTCCCCTCCCTCAACAATGAAAAGCCAAATATTTACTCAATTGTATATTGCATTCTTTGCTCAAATACTTCATAGCTTGAATTAAAAAAAAATAAATCTTGATTCTTTTTCCTGAGCATCTCACGGGACACCAGAGGGCTCAGCAGAAGGTATTTGCACCATCTGACTGGATTCATCTCAGCAGCAACCTGCAGAAAAAGCAGGAGAAGTGGCTCCTAAATCAGGGGTTTGCACCCTCCAGACAGTCTCCAGGCCAGCAAGAACCTGGGCTCCAGAACCTGTCAGACATCTGAAGTCATTGTAAGCAATACCTATTTGGACCTTGAAAGCAGGATTCTCTCCCAGCAGGCTCCAGCTGCATCCCGAACACCAGTCAGTCCAAAGCAGACTGCTTGGCCCGTTTGATCAATATTTCATTGAGAAATTACCCGTTAAGTGAGCCCTTGGTTTCATCGTTTCATTACAAAGAGCTCAGCCCTCTTGTCTTCGGATCACAAGAGACTCGAAGCACCTCTTACACCTAGCCAGCCCCGTGTAAGGAGCATCCACGCTGACACTTGCTTTTTCCTTGTAACTATAGTTAGTGCTAGCACAGGTAACACTGCATTACATCGCATGCCACCGCGCGCCAGTCAGTTTGTACGTGAAAATAGCTATGCATGGAAATGAGCATAGGTTTATATAGATGCTAAGGGGAAAATGCAAATTTATACAAATAATTTCAGTCATCCATGAAAAGCAGCAGCCACTGCACACCCACGACAGTTGAGCTTTGCTTTTTTTTTTTAATCCTGTCATTGTTTACACCGAATGGTGTTTCAGATTAAGCCCCCTTACCCTTCCACATGTTAGTCTTTAACATGACAAGAGAATACCAAGAAGGGAGTGGACAGAGGATTCTTCTAGCTTTCACGCTGTGCAACCTACCACTCACACAGCTTCAAAGCACAATTTGACTCCATTTGATATAAAGCTTGTTTTTTAAAAACAATTGCTACTAGGTGCCAGAATTATTATTGCAATTTGATGAATAATATTACTGTAAAGCAAAGCCAAGTTCATGCTCCAAGGCAGGGGACAATGACACTTACTCTCCAAGACTGACATATTTAAACATGGCCTCTGAACACAAACCAAGAACAGCTGACATTTTTGTATGAAATCGTGAAGGTTGTTCTCCAGTGAAAGAACAAGTTTTCTTTACAGATCCACCAAAACCAGACCCTTTCCCCAAATATTATATTCTACTAAGAGTTAATTTTTGTGCTATCACTCGAAGCAGGTCACTGAGATCTAGCCAAATCCTTCAGAGCAACTCTACACGGAGTATATATTAGCAAGGGAATACTCTTTGCGTTTCACTCCTTAAGCATCTGTTTGGATGTTTTGATGTTATTTTTCATGGATTGGGTTGGTAAGTGGAGGAAGGAGGAAGAAGAAAAACCTCACACCTTGGAGGAGCATGGCTCCACGTTTCCAGCCAGGCACCTTTACCAAGCCTAGGACACCCTAATGAGAAAGCTCTCAGCTAAGTTACAGTGATCAGACAGCTGAGTAAAACTATCTTTGACTCCAAGCAAGGAGCACAAATTGAGTTGTTTGTATTTTCATACTGGTAATGTAACAGAAGCTTCTTCCAGCCATGCCAGTATCTGACACCTCAGCAGTCTGTCACAGATTAGTCATCTCCCTAGCATGTGTCTTTTTATTGTGATGACCCATCACCGTTTCTTCCCTAATTACTTTTGAGATTATCAATATGGCTAATGGGACCAAAATACCACAGTGAAGGCCTGCTGTTTCCTGAGCAAATTTGTTTTTCCTCAATGTAACTTTTCCTACCATACATGGTTTTTGCTATTTTCTGGTCAAGAGGTAGATAATATGGGGGGGGGGGGGGGGAATTGTAGGTTATTTACACTCACGAACTTTATGTAGGTTCCTCTCCATATGCAGAAGAGATGGCTGAACAAGCTACTTGTAATCTTCTTCCCATATACGTTAGCGGTCCTGCATGATTTCAAATAGCACCAGCCAAACACCCACCATTAACTGGATCAAAGTGCACATGCTGTTTTTTTTCTTTTTCTTTTTTTTTTTTTTTTTTCCTTCATTCACATTTCTCATTGACTCCAACCTTCATTGCAACAGATCAGGAACTGCAGCAGGGAGCAGCGTGCCAGCCACGTATCCAGCGTCAGCCCACGCAGAGGCTTTGCGGGCTGTACATTTGCCAGCATGTTTCAGGGACGAGCTGGCATTAAGGACAACTTGATTAGTCCATGACAAGCTGGTGAAAGAAGGCAGGCGAGAGCGCCCTGACACTCTTGTCCTGCTGGCTTGCACGCATCTCAGCCTCTCCCGAAGCAGCTCATTCTGGAAGCGTGGCTATGGCGAGCTCCGCACTGGCGCAGGAGAGCTGCGGGCAGGGTGTCAGGGCACGGGCACAGCTCCTGCGGTGCTGGGACATCGCTCCGGAGAGGGCAGAAGGGCTTCATGGGCAAACAGCTGAGCAGAGAAATCAATACTACAGTCACGCACCGCCCTGAGCAGTTCTGACATATTTACGGTTTCTGCTCTCCCCTTTTCGGGGGGCGGGGGGGGGGAGTATCGCCTTCCCCCAGGTGCCGCCATCCTCCGGTGCCGTGAGGACCACCGCGGAGGAGGACATCGACACGGGAGCCTCTCCGCTGGCAGCAGGGACCTTCCCCTTCACCGTGCGCTCAAAACCACCGTCTCTCCTCACGCTCCCTACCAACACCCAGCCGCGACGAGGCCTGATCCGGCACCGCCACGCTCTTCAGGACGTGCGGACGTCTGCCGTTCAGCGCTCTCCGCTCGAAGCAGGAGGCTGCGGTCCCGGGCACCCCAGGTCTCCCCAGGCACCACACCACTAAGCTGCCAGGATGGGGCCAATGGTGACTTCAAGCTGATGTGCAGGAACAAGATTAGCGTTGGATTTAGGTCGTTCTTCTTTATAAAGGACAGCAGCTCAGCCGTTCTGCCTGCCAGCACTTTGATTACTCCTGTGGTTTACACTACGTGAAGGAAAAAGGCTACCTACTGCAATATTAACGTACCCGTTACAAGGATTTTTACTAAAAAAAAAACCCCTCACGTACACGCCACACCTTCTTCTCCTGCGCTACCGCAAGAGCCGCTGGCAGCAAACCAGCCTCCCTGAGTGCAAGGGGGTTTAGTCCTTCTAAGTGGAAATTAAAACAGCAGCTTATCTGGCAAAAAAAGTACAAGAAATTCTCTTTGGTTTAGCATTAGTGAGTTAGTGCTATTGATAGGAATAATGATGTTTTTCCAACTCAATCAATACCTTATTTTCAAAGGAATACGGTACAAAGAACTTAGATGAAGGCAAATGTATAACAGCATAGTCACACCAGGGTTGGGGGAGCATTTACATCCAGTGTCTGTCTGGCATATATAAAGATAGAGAATGAAAACACTATTACTAAAGCATAATAACATGTCACAGCCATTAGCAATTCCACAAATGGTCTGTTATCCAACTACGCAAGAAAGTTACTCCTTATTAAAGGTTATTCTAACTGGAGATAAAACTTGTCAATAATATTGACAATTCTTTATAAAAAGCACTGTTTCCTTTGGCTGCAGAAATCCTGCTACAGGAGCTAAGTCTTCAATGTATAATTCAGAAATATATTTAAAAAAAAAATAAAAAAAATCTCTGTAGTGTTACAATTGAATTCTGGTTTTCCCCAGTAGCAAAAAAAAAAACCAAAAACATGTTTAAGAATAAACCATTACAGCAACTATCCATGCCACCACCTTCAAAGGTGTAGAAGAGAGCAGAAACATTATTTGTTTCAGCATCAAGTCAAGGTTGCATGGAAGCAGGGATTAATCTCCATACTCCCTCTAACTAGAAACACAACAATTTACTTATGCAGACTAAGATAAAAAAATTTGTTTTCACATGAACAAAATATTAACCCAGCTTAGATTTTTATCAAACAGGTTTTCTAAATGTATACCCAGTGTTTCATTGTTTATTATGACAATTCACAAAAAACAAGTTAGTTCAATAAGCCAGCTACTCTGTCCAATCTCTCATCCGCGAGACTTGCTTATTCCAGCCATAAAGTCAGAAGATTTATTGCTGCATTTGAGCATCGCTTCTTAAGGGGGGCAGGAGAAATACTTGAGTCCCATCCCTCTCACAAGCCCTATAACGATCAGAAATCCTAAGCAATCTACTACAACTGCTTCTGAGGAGCAAGTGAAGTTTTGTTAAGTTGTACGGCATAAGCCATCTTCTCCTCTACCCGCACCACTCTCATCCACATCCAGGTTACTTAACCTGGACAATCCCTCCAACTCTGGACTGTACCTAAAAATTAAAAGCAAAACTCCCATAGCCCGCTTTTCATTTGTGGCAACTGAGTAAGTCACGAACAGGAACCACAACTGTTTAGATATTCCTTGGTCAAGGGAAATTTCTCAGTCTTTTTCCAGTAAACTAGGAAAAAACCCAATTACTTATTTTCAGAAAAGCCATATACACGAGAAGTTGTATCACTGTAGTAATGCCACCATGTTTTCTGGCACTGCAGGGTGACTTGGCATGAAGGAAGCGCGACGGAGAACTGTGCAGGCTGCGGGGAGACTCTGCAAGGCGTGAGCACGCAGGTGCCAAGCCCACACAAGGATGAAAAAGTCTTTTAGCTTTCTAAAAATAAGAGCCTACTAGATAAGAAGCACGGTTAGCCAGACTGCAACACGCTCTGTTTGGTTTTCAACGTTATGAACTGAAGTAACATTTCACTGGGAGGAAATTAATAACCAGTATCTGGATATTTGTAGGGAAACAGCATGAGGTAGAAGTAGTGTTCATTTTCCCCAAGACACTCAACATTTCCAATGAGCATGACCAGTGAGCACTCTCAGCTTTGCTGATCATAAAGAAAGGAAAAAAAAAAAAAAAAAAAATCTATCTTAAAAGTAGAGTAATGAAGCTCTCTGCAGCTTTAAAGTATACATTGAACCAGGACAGTAAGACAGCGAATCTTTACACAATGGCCAAAACTAGACAGTGCAAAATATGTTGCTAGACAAGATGCAATAACTAGAATGTCTCCTCACTAATAAGCATAGTCTTGAGGTAATATTTTACGGTTTAAGTGTGGAAAAAAGCTATAAAACTTTCCATTTCACACAGCAAGAGGGCTACCACAACTCCACTGACATTCACGTTCCGAGATGCAGAAGGCACCATCCAACGTGGTCCTTCAGGCCCCAGTTCCCGTGCTGGCTTACCGCATCCTCCTCCCTCCAAACTGCTCTGCCAACAGCATCCTCCATGGAGCACAGACCAGTCCTTCCACTTTGGAACAAAACACCCATCCCCAATTCTCTCTCTGCTTTCCTCCAGAGCACTAAATTACTTCCCTAATAAAAGAAACTCCATGTTCTTTTTAGTTGAGTTATATGTATTCTGGATTTTTAGAAATTGTAGTTTGCGACACTGTAACAAGATACGGCAAAATTTAATATGCTCTCAAAACAAAATGTAAAAGCCGCTACAGCCAGAAAAATCTCATGCCTTGCACATACTCTTATGAGGCTCATATAGTATGAGCAAAATATGGAATAGAAACAATTTAATGAACAATTAGGTCTTTTTGTTTAAGGCAATGTTAAATATTTACTATAACAAGTTCATTTAAGCATATGCAATTCCAAGGCTGATAGTCTCAAAATAGCTTTACCTGAAAGAAATAGGCATGAAGATGAAAGTCAACCAAAACATATTTTCCATCAGCCCTGAACATGAGAGAAAAGCTCCCTTCATCCTATTTTAGTAGAGTTCAACAGGGCACAGAAACCAATACTGAAATTTTCATGCTTTTCAAGATATTTCACATCAAATACCCTGCTTTTCTTTTCTGACCTCTCCAACTATTAAGTAGATAGTTTCCTTTCCTCCCTCAAGTCCCTAGAAAGACTTTTTTTTTTCCTTCCATCCTTGACTGAGAGCTTGGTGATAGGGCCACAAGTGTTTTGACAGCATACGCTACTTTGCTGCATGCCTGGATACACTACCAAGCCGAGCAATAGGTACAAGAGCTTTTTACTTTTCAAAATTAATTCACTTAAAAAAAACCAAAATTAATCCATTTCAAAAGCCAGCTGTGGAGCATTTTCCTATTAAAAAAGAAAAAAAAAAAAAAAAAAAAGGAAAATCTGTACCAGAAAATAGCATAAATGCAAAAGAAAAAAATAATCTAAGCAAAACGAACCATTTGCATGGTGGAGAATTCTCATGTACCAAATTTATTTTAAGCACTGAGCATCCACAGGATCAAGAACTATAAAGCAAGTCACTCTTCCCTAAAAGCATGTCAAGAGCTTATACAACTTCAAAACCTTGATTTTATATAATTTTGTGAACAGACCTAACAACGCTACAATAAGAATTAAAAAGGGAGTTCTTCACCCTGCCTCCAAGAGCATCACTGAAACATTTCACTTCACGCCTGATGCAGTAGATGAGGGGTTTTTGGTGCGTTTGGTTGTTTTTTTTACTGCAGAGGGTTTGCGTGTAAAGAGATTTGGGGCTTAAGCCATCAGGCAAGGAAAGGCTTCACACAGGGCTGGGTCCGGGGCTGTCCCCAGCGAAGGGAGGGTGCAGGTCAGGGGGCTCCAGGTGACGCCAGACCTGACTCAGCGGCAGCTCCTTAGCACACCACATACCCCGTGAGGTGTCTGTGACCCGGCTGACCACCAGCAACCCCATCTGGAAGCTGAGAATCCCTCGAGGATTTTCTAACTTCTGCTTCTGTGTCCACACGAGAGGCCGCGGGGCCGCAGAGGAGCTCCTCTCGTCCTCCTCCTGCCCTCCCCTAGCGCAGCTCCAGTCAGCCAGACCTGGTGTGTGCTGGCTGCTAAGGGATTCACAGGTTTGGAGATAAGCAGGTTCTTGATTACTTTTTTGCTAAACTGGGGATGATCTGTGCAGCGCCTTAAGTCTCGGCAACTTTTCATTGACGCCGTGACCGACTTCAACGAGCTCTTTAAGCACAAGGATAGCAAGACGGAAAGCTCTCACAGCTACGTAATTCAGTACTGAAAGAACAGGATCATTTCTTTCTACAAAATGTTGTGGGAGCATTTTTAGAAAGAAATAGTCTTCATTTGTGAGTTTCCTGTGATACAACAGGACTTCTGTTCCCTCGAGCATCTTTCTCCCCACCTATTCCGGTAACAAATTCAATCCTAGTAGCTCGCTTTTTGAAACCCGTAACAGGTTTCTAGACGGGATCTCACTACTGCCTGCCTATGGCGGCATTAATGCTCCCCAAGCTTTAACAGAAATGTTTTCTCAGCTACATCTAAAACCAGAGTTAATTTTTCCATGGCTGCATTATATTTGTGGCTCACAGCACTCCCTGTTCCTCCCTAACATTTCCAACTGCTGCGCTCCCAGCTGATGGCAGAAAGCTCTTGTCACGAGTCCCTAAAAATATAACATTGCTCAGTGGCAATATTAAGTGCCATCATATTTCTGCTACTCCACTTCTTCCTCTAACATATCCCAACCCTCCTAGGTATTAAGAATGCCTCCCAAATTAGCATTACCAAAAATTTTTGGATGCTCAAACCATACTGCTGGACCTTGCCTAGTTTAAACCAGTTACAAAGACATTTCTACTTGTTATTTCCTATTGGGGGAAGGGAGAAAATAAATAATAGTAATAATAAAAAAGCCCCACTTGCTTTAAAAACAACTACAGGTGGTAATTTCTCTTTGAATTCATTCATGGTTGCATCGTATTTTATAAATGCGCATATCCCAGCTGTGCCAAAATGTCTTTCTTTTACTGAAAAATGAAAAGGGAGACTTTCTTTAGCTTTTAAATCTGCTTAGTGTTGCTGGAGCAGTTCGGCTAAACCTACTGAATGACCATGAAAGATGAGCCCTGTAGCCGAGCCGCTACCCTGCACGAACCCACCGCCTTCAGCCTGTCCTTGAGCAGCGCTCCCCAAGAACACACCTGCACATCTCACTGGGAAATGGAGCAGAAATTGGCAGAAGACAAGTTCTAAAGTCTGTGGGTACTCATCAGGGAAGGCGCAGTCTGCCAGCCAACACTGCTTTAAAAATAGTTTTTTGCAGATAGAAGAGTTAGCGATGACTCAAAGTTTAAGTAGCTGAAACCCCAATAGGTCATATTATGCAAATCAAACCCTGTACACCATCAGCTGGGAGATGGCTCACGAGCCAGGAGTTTTCTACTAAAAGCAGCAAAACTGAAAACATACAATTGCGGTCACTAGTACATGTGAAAAAGCAGCGATTAAAGCACACGCGGCTAATGCTTCAACTTGGAGATCCTAGGGCCACCTCCAGCGTGTGCTCACTGCAGAGGGAAAACCTTTAGGTACCCCGAGTTCAGTTGAAGCTCCTTGGAACGTCAGGTGCGCGTACCCACCCCTTTTCCGGGCGACAAAAAGATGAACTTCAGCCAGGGTACGTTGATCAGTGATATAGATCAGGTCTTTCTCCTGCACAGCCAGGAGAGGTACTTCCCGATGCAGTAGCAGCGGAGACCTCGCCAGGACCCCGTCACCAGGCGGAGGTGCCCACCGTGACAGCTACAGCTGCCTTCAGCTTGGGTCGCAGACAGCTCCGTCGCCTGCAGCGCGAACGCACGGAACAACGGTCAAACATATGCACTTCAGTGCTTTCAAACTCGTAACGCAGCGAGGAAACGTTTAGCTTCCATGCAATTAAGCCCCGTTATTAAGCTTGCGGGCGATCTAATTTTATGCGTAAAAACCTGACTTCAACAGTTCCTTTTCAATAAACAAAAGTGACATTTAGCCTTTTCCCAGGATAATCAGCTCACATCCAGTCATGAACGCTCCAAAAATAAACATTTTAGAGAAAGCGTTAGATCCCACACTAACGATTTTGTTCTTTAATTCCATAGCATTTTTGGGGGTGGAGGGGAAAGGAAGGATGCAGGAAGACTATTTCTGAATAGACACAAGATGTGAATAAAGCAGCATAATTAAAGATGCGATTCCATTAATTTATTCAGTTCTTCCCAGATTCCCCACCACCACCACCACCACCTTTCCAGGGGCAAATAGGGAAGAAAACGCATCTCCCCCGACAGAAAGCTCGGTCATTCGGCTCCCTTCAGCTCCGTACCCCTCTCCCGTCGCTCGCACCCCGCTGGCCGCGGCCGAGCCGCTGCCCCCACCCGCCGAGGGCGGGCCGGGGCTGCTGCCTTTCCCCTTCCACCATTAGGGACCAGGGCCAACGGCGGGTCGGCGGGCCCCGGCCTGCGGGGGAGGGCGCATCCCGGCGGCCGGCAGACAAACGCCCCCCCCCCCACCCCCGCCGCCGCCGCCGCCGCCGCCGCCGCCAGGCGGGAGCTGCCCCCCGGGGGATGCTCCGCCAGCCCGCCGGGGGGGGCACACACGGCCGCTTCGTCCTTCAAAGTTGCTCCCTCCCCGCGGCTTCTGCCGGCCCGGCGACCCCCCCCAACCTCCTCCCTTCGCCCCCTCCTCGGGCGGAGCAGACATTTTGAAGCAGCGGATCCCAAACGCCCGCCGGGCCGCGGCCAGCCGCAGCGGCGCGGGTGCGGGCGAGGCCTCCGCGCCCCTCCCGCTCCCCGCTCCCGTTTCCCCCGGCGGCGCCGCCGCTCACCTGCCAGCTCGTCGGGCTCCAGCCCGCTCTCCGCGTCGATACCGCACAGCACGAAGTAGTGGGCGAAGCGGCAGGGTGCCGCGCCGGGCCCGGGGGCGCCGCTCCCGCTCATCCCGCCGGCGGCGGCGGCGGCTCCCTGCGGCAGCGCGGCTCTGCGCGGCGGCGGCGGGGGCGCGCCCGCGGGCCGGTCACGGCGCGCCGCCCCCCATCCCCGGCGGGGGCGCGCAGGCCGCGGCGGGCGGGCACCGAACGGCGGCTCCGGCGGGCGCGGGCGGGCACCGAGCGGCGGCGGCCCCGCTGTCAGCTGAGCGGGGCGGGACGGGCGGCGGCGGCTCCGCCCCCGCGGGGCATTTAAACCCCGGGCGGCCGCGGCGGTGCCCCCCTCCCCCCCCCCCCCGCCCCGCTCCGGCGCCTTCCCGGGGTTTGGGGTGGGAGGGGTGCGGGACGGTGTATGTGTGTCGTCCCCCCCCCCCCCCCCGGGACTCCGCGTTGCCAGGTGCCCCCGTCGCGATAGGTGCCCCCGTCGCGATAGGTGCCCCCGTCGCGATAGGTGCGTCACGATAGGTGCCCAAAGCCCCCCCCGCGATCACCCCCGAGGCGTGATTAGGGCGGGGTGGCCGTTATTTCAATGGAAAAGGGGACCGGTGCCACCTCCTACCGGGGATGTGTCCGTTCCACAGCCGGGAGGGAAGCACCCGAAGGGCCCCCACCGGAACGGGCCGAGCACCGGGCGGCGCTGGGCGTTTTCTGCGGGAATCCTCCGGGGGTGTGGGGGGGGGGGGGGAAAGGGCTTTTTCGTTTCCCGACCCGAATAGCGAAACAACGTCCCCACAGCCACCCCGGGGAGGGCCTGACGGGTGGCTTTTGTGGGGTCTCCATCTCACTGGCACCACGTTGACTTCTAGGAGGGAGAACGATTCCTTTGCTACGTGCGCTCCGTTTCAAGGCAAACGTCTAAAACGCTGCTTCGTTCCCAGCCTACTTACGATTTACTAACCATTCTGCCGCGTCCAGGAAGAAGTCAGCACTATTTAGTCCCCGTTGCTAAAAACCCTCCCATTATTATTACCCGATGCCAAAGTACTGGCAGATCCGCTCGGGAGCGGCACCTACTTTTAAAGGGGCAAAGGTGAGTCTTCTGAAGTTCTGAGATTTTCTTCTCCAAACTGATGAGATCCCTGCTTACGTCAGATAATTCTGCCGCCTGTATATTTTAAGGAGGTTGCCTGCAGAATTCAATCTGCACTTTTATCCTTTCGTGTTTATCTGTATACTAGTCTTGGTCCATGCAGTCTGTGATAATTAGTCTCATCCTTTGCTTTCTGTGGAGTCTTAGGACCTCTTTCACTTACCTCTCTGCAGCATGAGCCACGGTTTTTTTCTTTCTGTGATTTACATTTGTTCTTCTTCAACAGGCACCTTTGGTAAGGAAATGCCTGCAAGGAACCTGATATTTCATCCAGCACGGGTCATTTTATGGAGGTATGTGGAACAACTATGCCTTCCTACCTGGAGGCAACCTAGCTCAGCATCTCTCTCTCTTCTTCCCTTTGAATTAATAAGTTTTATGCCCTTTTACTTCTCAGCTTCCTGTAGTGCTCTGCTGAAAGCAGACAAGAGCTAAACCAATTTCCTCACTTCCCAATATCCAAGAAAGAAGCAGCTGAGTCCTCTATCACAATCACCGATTCTGGTGGTTGCAGCACTCGCTGTAACAAAGTGAACCTTGGTTGATCCACGTAGGAATTTGCCAGGACATCAGTTGTTTTCTCGACTTTGCACTGAGAGCTAGGTTATTTTATTTAGTTTGGTTTGGTTTGTTTATTAACTTGTATGTATTTGCTTATTCAGCTCTAGGTCAGATGATAAGAGTTAAGTCAGCCTCTGACTCTCGTTCAAACCTAATAGCTCTTACTGTGGAGAAGTACCATCTTATTCTCGTATTGTAGGCTTCTCTTTTGGAGGCCCGATGGTATGGGTGGCTCCAGGCAGTCCAAGATAGAGGCTTCACCAGCCTCTCTAAAGGATGTACAAGGTAGGACTGCTTCTAAGATTCACTCCAAAAGTAGCACAACAGTCCTGACCTTTTTTCCCCTCGGGCAGCAGGGGATTGTTTTGGTTTAGCTCTCCTCTGTACAGGATAGCATTTTTTGCTTGAATAAAGTTTAGCGCACAGATACTTCAATCTCAATAAAATCAGTAATACATATAGCGTTAAACAAGGGGATAAAGCACAACACATGAGATTGCAGGTATAAAATCTAGTAAACTCACTCCTCTTCCTGGAACAGCTGTGAGGTTGAGCTCCCACTCCTGTACATACAGCTCCCACAGACACTTGTTGGAGTTTCATGGGGGCAGTGATTTCTTCTTCTAAGACAACTGATCTTCTGGGGCACTAATGTCATCCCAATGAGGCCACTCAGCTCCTTCGCAGTGCCAGCAGACCTGGCTGTGCCAAGCGTGTCTGGGCTCTGATGAGTCATGTTATGTCCCTGGGCCTGGATTTTTCTCATCTAAACCTCTCCATCTAAGTTGTTCCAGTCTTTCCCTCCAAGCTGGTCTGGCTTTAGACACTGCATGGTGCCTTTGGGTAGCTCTTCTTCGCTCATGTTTTCTTCCTCCATCCTGGCTTTTATCCCAAGGAATCAGTAACTTTTAGGAGATTTTAACCGTGCAAGTGGGCTTGAAAGTTAGCTCACTGGACAACAACATCAATTATAATAAATATTTCAGAGCCCGACTGCGGGATTTTAGTTACATCAAGACCCTCTACTTCCTGCCTAGTGGCAATACTTTCCTCTGCTCGTGGAGGTAGACTGGATACCCATTTACAGCTAGTTTTTCACTTGCCTTCTTTCACTCTCACAGGAACACAACCAAGTCCGGTGTAAGCCGCTTCCTTCTTCTATCCAGGTATAAACAACTGCTCCCAGGAAAAGGCGGCAGAGGCCTTTGCCTTTGGCTGGAGCAAGCCTACACAGCAGAGCAGAGTCGGCCGAGTCGCGCTGGCTTGCAGCACGCAGGAGCACTTTGTGCCCAGCCCATGCTCTGTTGTGCCATGAAGTCTTCCCATATCAGGTGTGCGAGTAAAGTGCAACGGCACCTCTCTCTATCACAGGCTGTTGCCTGATGCACGCTATCTTATGATGTACAGCACAGGAAAGCATCAAGGTGTTCCCTCAGTGCGCATAATTGCCTTTTCTCCATACTGAGATTTTCTGAACTACTTTTTTCCAGAATCTAGGCATTTTGGTTGTCTTTTCACCATCCAAACCCACCCTGCGCTGGTCACCAGTGCCTCTCTAGAGGGGCTGCCCTGCTTTAGAGACAGGCCGGACGCTTCTGCTCCACTTGCAACAGCGATTGCTTAAATTTCACAGTGGTCACAGGCAGGTCCACAAAGGGGCTGTGGAGCTTCTTGCAAGAGTGAGAGGATAAAGAATATGAGACCCCCAAAGCATCATGAGTTGCTGCACGTACTCACTAATCGGCCAAATGGCACGGAAAAGCATTTGTACAGCCTAGGAAGAGGCGGTGACTGATAGGATTGTGCCGTGAGGCACATCTCAGATGATTGGAGGTAACTGGGTGGCATTACAAGTATTTTTTTCCTTTCACCAGCAAAGGCATGTTAAAGCTCCACAACGGGCATGGATGGGCTGGATGTCCCCTATTCAAAGCATATTAACGATAATCCCGGGGAGATAAGTCTTGTCCCTGGCACAGCAGAGCACAAAGCAGCATCAGAGCACTAGGAGCTTCTTACATGTTCCTCCAAGGAACAGGGATAAGGTAGGTTTCGGAGCGGGATGAGCACAGAAAAACTTACTGGCATAGACCAGATCTGCCTGGGACCTTTTGCTTTGATCTGCTCTCCTGTGACAACAGCTTTGTCCCATCACCAGCTGGATTGCCAGTGGTGCAACACAGCAAGGGAAGGTTTTTGGCTTGGTGGATTTGTTCTTCTTCTTCAGGTACTTGTGCCTTCAGTTGCAGTGAATATTTCTATCAATATCAAGTTGGTTCAGCTTTCCCTCTCCTTAACCTCTCAGCAAGCCTTTGTTCCGCAGAACCTGTTAGTTTAAACTGGGTCAAATGCTAACAAGCGTGTCAGCCCCCCCCGCCCTTAGGATCTGCCATAAAAGATCAGACTTACAGGCCCGTCAAGCAATTTGTCCTACTTCTGCAAGGAGCCAATGCCCTATGCTTCAGAGAGGTGGAAAAAGCCTGCTAGTTAAAGGTTAGATCCCTTCTCCTTGCTGTGACGCTCTTGCTTCACTTTTTATTTTCTTCAGCGTTCTTCAATGAATTGGAAATCATGCTGCTGGTGATGGATTGCTCAACTCCTTCACACAGCCCTACAGTTCCCTGTAGAAGATCTTTCACCAGCTGCCAAGCCACATTGATTTTCCATTGAAAGCCTCTCCTGTTTTGCTCCAATATCTATGGGGTCATGAGATCCTGTAGGGTGGAGGAGAGGGAAACCCACTAAGATGCAATACAAATGTCTGTAACACTCAGAAGAAGTTTTCTACTTCTGGCTGACTTTCAGTCAAGCAGTTCACAGTGCTGCTTCAGAAGAAGCTAAGTGTGAATAGTCAGCTGAAAAAAATGGGATAAGGATGGGAAAAGGATGGACTGCAAGACTGAAATTGAAGTCATTCTGGCATAAAGCAGAGAAGAGGATATAGCGGAAGCAGGAAGAAAAACAACAACAGCAGAAGATTTTATAGCAAGGTTCATAAAGAAAGCAATTCTTATTCTCTGCAAGAAGACTACTTAAACCATTGGAAAGGTATTGGCTGCCTTAGGGTTTAAAACAAAATAAACCAGATCACTAGCCATAAGGCATAAAGCAAAGAACATTTCCTCCAGCGCAATTCATTGTTGCTTAGAAAGCAGATACTGCAGGCACATATTATAATATTAAATCAAATTATAATACCATTAAAGCAAGTAGCTCGTCTTCTATACTGGCCTCATATCTATAAAGATTAAGCTTGAATAAAAGCACACAGCTTTTCTCTGTCACATTGTGTAATTATTATTCATACAGCAGAATTATAGATAACAAAGTAAAAGATGACTACTTTTCCTGCATCTCTGCCATAGGATCTCTGAAGCTTCGGTGATTTAAAATTTAAAGGTTTAAATCTCTAATTCCCTGTTGTAGCTCATTGCATTTTATTCATTTTACGTACATCCATGATACCCTCGCCCTTGCATTGCAAACACATACAGATGCATTCTGCTCTTATCCGCTTTCAGAGAGGATCCTTGAGGGGGAGGTTTCACAAGGCAACTGAAATGATTTAATAGCTAATTGCACCTTCTTCCCCCCTCCCTGTGTTCCTGCTGCTTACTTCACAAAAAATCCGTAGCCCTGTCTGCCTCCTTGGTGAGTGCCTCCAGTTCACCATCAGAAAACAGATCCTAAAAACACAGGCAAAGATGGAACTACGTTGCCTTTCATCATTCGCGTGGTCCTTGTGCCGCAAGCCAGGCTTCACAGCACGCAGCTCAACGCTCTGCTGGGGAGGTACCTCCTCTTCAGGGCTGGCCTCCTCTCCTGTGTTTCAAACCTCCCCCCAGCCCGAATCAGCCTTCTCAGGGGTTCAGATCCGGGGGGTGAAGTGGCAATGACACCCCGGGCAGATAGGGCACACGGACTTTGAGCACCGCCTCAGAAACAACTCCAAGGCAAACCCTGCAGTTGCCATGCCCGGTTTCTGGAGGTTCATGTCCTTTGCCACCCTGCCCTTTCCGCACCGCGTGTTCAGTGGCACAGAACGGCAAAAATCTGTGGTGCCTCCTGCCATTTCGCTCCACTTCTGCCTGTGATTTTATACCGAGGTGCTTGTGAGGCGCCCCTCTTCCTGCCAAACAACCGATTAGGTGGGCTTTCCTCCCCCCCGCTCCCATGAAGTCGGGAGAAGGAGCATACGCAACCACTACCTTTTGTATGATTCAGTGCCAAGGCCCTGAGGTCAAAGACCATATTTTGCTCCGTGAGGTACGCCTTCTGCTCTTTGGATGTAGGAGACACACAGACTGTTCCAGCCGCTACAGAGATAAAACCTAATCAGCAAAGTACGCTGCTTGGATAAATCACTAGCATGTCACACACTAATGGAGGTGGTGTGCTGGGACCATCAAGCTAAAGCACCCACACAGAGATTTCCATCCATCTCTGACAGCATCACTCACTCGCTGCATGACCTTGGCCAAATCGCTTGTAGCCTGACTTGCAGAAGCATCAGCCTCTTGGAAATCAGGTCAGTGCACTCCCTGTGCTTCAACTGCCCCCAGGAAAAGAAAGCAAATACTGCTTCTCCTCTGCCCGAACATCTGCCAGGCACAAAGCTCTATTGTTCCGAAAACTGGCCCCGATGGCATCGCACCGGGAGGCAGATGGACCTCTACGCAGGCAGCGCCCCGATGCCGAGTCCTTCCAGACCACGCGTCCCAACGACATCATCTGCTGACAGATGCCTTTTTCACACCAGGCCTGAGATGAGGCAGGTATTCGGTGCGGACAGCAAACCTCTGTTCTTCATTTTGAAATTATTTTTGCTCTCTGCTGAGGGTGTTTGTTTCCCTGCCTCTAAACTCCAATTCCTCTGTTTTCAGTGCTCCAGGATCCTGGCACCTTACAATCTGTCTGCTCAGGAAAAACCCAAGGAGGTAAAAGAGTCTTGCAACATAATATACCAGCCCACATAAAGCATAAGGAAAGGGCTGTGGCCTTGCTTTTAAAAACACTAGAGCTTCATAGGTACATACTGTGGCAAGGAGAAAGGCAAGAGGAGATCCTGGCGAGCTGCTTGGACCACATGCCCACAGCAATATTGTCTGCGGTGGCAGGGGTTCGGGCACAGCTGTGCCAGTGCTGTGTGCTCCCAGTTAGCTGATCTCTGGTGCTGGGAAAGCTTCCAGAGAAGATGCGCTCGCGCTGTCACATCTACCTGAGTAATGGCATTGTGTTCAAAGCCTAGTCACAAATATTGTTTTCCTTTACCTCGGTTTCCAAAAAATCAGGCAGTCCCATATCTGCAGATGCCAGTGGGAGCGTGAACCAACCCTACGTTTTCATGTGCTCTGGACAAAATCTGTCCATGAACAGCAGGTAAGCTCTTTGTCAAAATGCCTTTGGCCTCTGTACAAGTGTAATTAGAGTCTGATTTCAACTTCCCTGATTTCAATTTCCCAACTTCCCTTTGAAGCCTCATTCAGTAAGAAGTGCCAGACACTCTGCATCTACATTACAATGCATCCTAGCACACTTGAAAGCCCAAGGGCATGCTAAGGAAATCCAAATCCACCAAATCCATAGCCAATATACAACACGAGATCAAGGACAGACGAAAAGTGTTTCCTGCAATGAATATGCATCGTGAATTGTTTTGTCATTTAGCAAGGACTGCTGCTTTGCTGCACACTCCGTTATAATATGTGTTCACATCATTGCAGCAACATTACTTTATGAATCTAAAAGCAGTTCTTGCTAATAGAAGCACTAAAGGGTCTGTTTCAATTTCCTTACTAGCATTTTTAGCAGAATTCTAAACATTTATGTCCATAGGTTCAGCCATATCTCTCTGCCACTTATTCTTCATGCCTGATGACAGCACGTTGCCTTGAAGTACTTGCTGCTTAGGAGACTTACTACTGACAACAGCTAGATTGTAGCTTTTCTGCATTAGCTTACTGCGCTCTCACTTTACTGGAAATCGGCTCTGAGCTCACTTTGAACAGAAGGAGAGAGATCAAAGCAGTTAACTTCTCCTTGAGGATCGTGTTTCTTAGCGACTTCCTTGCAAACCAATAGCCACAACTTATTTAAGCCTGGATCCATGCTGAGCAGTTCCAGCAGTTCCCACCAAGCACATCCTTTGGGGGTGGGAGCATTTGACACTGTCTGATGTGGCGATGGGCTAGCTCAGCACCTCCCTCCAGGCTGAAATACAACTATTACTGGGAGATCCCAGTAAAAAGTATTTCCCAGGCTAAATCAAAGCCATCAGCTTCCTGGTGCTCAGCACTACCAGGCAGGGGTGAAGGCAAGAGAGCAGCAGTGGTCTTTGGTGCCTGGCACTGTCAGCGTGTCCGGCTGCTCCGACTCTGATGCCAGCCCATGGGAGGTGGCCAGGATCAGGCCCAGTGAGGGGGACCTGGCTGAGAACACAGCTCTGGGATGGCTGTGGGGAGGGGGATGGCTTAGTGGGGCCCATGGACGGGCAGGGCTGTGGGGAGCTGGAGACCAGCCCTGCTGTGACATTGCTGGGGCAGAGACCGACAGCCCCAGGGGTGCTGAAATAGGGTCCTGGGCTGTGGGCGGGGGGGGGGGGGGGGGGGGGGAGCCCCAGGCAGTGGGCAGGGCCAGTGAGACCCATTAGTGCCCTCAAGGCCCTGACACCCAGCACATACAGCCGAGATGTGCCAATTTCAGTTGTAGAAGTGCTTACTTTCTGGTTTGGAAGATGACAGAGCCTGTCTGCTCTGTTATCCTTGGGCCATTTATTCAGACTGAGGATTAGCCTGCCTGCAGATGCTCCTGCCCTGGTTCCCCCAGCACCAGTTCACGGTGCAGCAGCCAAAGAGCTGTGCTGCAGGGTCACAGCAACACTGCTGCTTCCACTCGAGCTGGATGCAGCTGCTTGCATGAAGCTTGACAACCTCAGCTGATAAAACCCAAGATGCAAGATTACACAGCATGATATTGGGGGTTTCTTGGGCTGCCTTCCCTATTAGGAGCCCTGGGGCTGCGACAAGGAAGCATCCAAGCAGCTCCAAGTGCAACCTGCCCAGCCCTGTGCGTAACAGGTCCAGCTAGAAGCGAGTCTGCTTCCAACGAGCCATTCGAGTGTTGCTGCGCCGTGTCCTCTGCTGCGGTGAAGGAAATTGCAGCGCATTGCCGACACGCCAAGCCTGGAGAAGCTTCAAATGCACAAAGACATTATATATGGGCTAACGTCAGTTTAAGTTGTTCTGTAAACAAACCCTATAGAATCATTTAGGCTGGAGAAGACCTTTAAGATCATCAAGTCCAACCATGGATCTGGTCAGGTCTGTATCTGAAACCTGTTGATACAAAAGTGACAGAGTTGCATGTATCCTAAAGAAGAGGCGTGCCAAATGCCCCTTTTGGAGCATATCCTGCATAAGTATGGATGGGAAAGCCAGTGGAACTAACACTTTGTAGGATACCACTGAAAATTGATAAGAGGTCCAAAGACTGAGGCCTTTTCCAGCCCCTTGTGACTTTCCCATGCCTCCATGTGTATAAACAGTAACTATTCTGTCCTCAGTCCCATTGAATTTAAGCTTCAGCCTGTTCATCATGTGAGGGACCAGGCTGGTGTTGGAGGAGACCTGCGTTTCCATCCCTCTGAGCATCCTTGCAGTGGTATCACTTGTTTTCCACGTCCTCTGGATACTAGTGCAAAATAGTGAAGAGCAGAGGTCCTGACATAGCATAATCCTGACTCACAACTAAGTTGCTTGAGGACCCTGAAACCCTCCCAAGATGCAAGTATCAGCCGAAAGAAGAGGTGTATTGTATCAGGTCCTTGGAAAACAGCTTCCTCTAGGAGCTCTAGAGAGTAAGCACCACCTGTCTGTCTTGTCTGTCTCAGATCTCCATCGTTTCCTCTGTCCCCAGTTCCCTGGAAGAGTCCAAATATTTGGCAGACTACCATGTGGAAGGCAAAAGGAAAAGTTCAGCTAGTGCCAGGCTCTGAGAACCAGCGGGAAACTAAGAAATTTGAATTACAAAATCAACCAGCTGCTCTTAACTGATGCAGCTCTTTGAAAACTTGATTTGCTTACCTTATCCCTGGCACCAATGGCTGTTAGCATGATCCTTGACATCAGATGACCATAGGTACTACAGCTTCAGGCACTGTTTCTGGAGCAAGCTAGAGCAATTACTCTGCCTGAAGAGAAGGAATTAGTCATAGGTTTAAACACAGTAGTGACTCCAGCCTACCAGGCAACAAAGAGAGCTAAGCTTGGGAAGCATCACTTGCATTAGGGCCCTAACCTGTGGTCATGGTCTCATGCTCCAGTCTAAATGTTGGCTTAGCACTGTTGTTTGACATTGTTTCTGCCTGTCTGGGAAAAGCTAAGGTCTAATAAATACACTGAATTCATGAGACTTGTGTATCGCCCTTGGTACATCACATGTGGAGGGGATGTGGGACAAAGCCACGTGGGGAAGGCAGACAGGATGAATTTTCCTGTCATAGGAGGTCAGTAGGGATGAGGGCATGGAGGATGTCTTTGTTTCATTCAGGAAAACATAGGCAGCTACGGGCTTTCCAGAGACAGGACTGGAGAGGCTTCATAGTGCCTAAGCAGACCCTTTCCCTGGCTGCCCTTTTCACTCAGCTTCCACCATCTTTCTCTCTCAAGGCTTTGCAGGAAAACACAGAAAAAACCCCAAACAACAACAACAAAAACCCATATAAATGCTGTAACGCCAGGCACAGCCATTGCTTGGCTCTATTCCCAGTGCTTCCTTCTTCCCCGTGCGCCTGTGTCCCACCTTGGGCTGGCTCCAGAGCCGGCCCAGACCTTGGGGATATCCAAAAGCTTCCTGCAGACCTCTGGCCACCCAAGACGGGACACTGGCATCCAGAAAGCTATTACAGATGACCACAGTAGCATCCCCAACAGTACAAAGAGTATGACAGGGATAGTTCAGTTTGCAGAAGACCGAAGGAAGCTACGAAAAAAACCCACTGCAAACTGCCCACCACCACTACCTCCTTCAGTGTGCTCATACAGGTAGTTGTATCACCAGAAGCGGCTATACCAGCGTGGTGGCTGCTTCCTCTTTGCTGCTGCCTGTGCTGCAGTCTTCTTGCCATGCAACTAAAACCACCAGAGCACCTGTTTTTATAGGACACGTCTCTGGACGTGTTCATTAGCTACAAATATGTTAATCGGGCTGGACTGCTTTCTGTCTCATTTTCCTCCACAGTGAGGTTTCACTCATGCTAGCTGATTAGCACAAAATAGTGACGGACCTGAAACTTAGGAGCCCAAGCGTCATTACTCTAAGGGATACATGGGAGTCAAAGGCCCACTAGTTCAAGGAGACTTCACCTATTCAAAAACAGGGCTTGAAAATATGTACCCTTTAGTTTTAACATCAAAACAAGTATCCAAACAACACACCAGAGAGAAGCACAAACATTTGACACTGTACGTCTTTCCAGTCTTCATCTATGCTACAAAAATGCTCCCACGTCTGACTGTGCATGAAAACAACCAGCCAGCTAAAGCCAAGCATGCTTTAATCGCTCACACGGACAAAAGACAAAATCAAGCATGAGCTCAGAGATGATAGTTTTCAACTTCTTGGTCTTACCATCAAGGCTCTTACAGAGACTCCTCATATCAGTAATACTAACTCTGCAGTAGCACAAGGGTCAGATTAATACAGCTTCCGTTCATTTCATCACCCCACCTCCACCCCCCAAAAAAGCCACACATTGCAGATTCTCCTTCTTGCATTCACTGCCAAAAGGTACTTGATGACTTTATCTCTGCTAGCTGCTGCTCTTTCCTGCTCCTAACCTAATGCAGCTGGCAAGGCAGCGAGGAAAAGTAATCCTATGAAAAACACATCTAATGCTTTTGGGACATATTACAGGTAATGTGTGATTTTTATTATGTTAGGATATCTGTTCTTCAGCTGCAAAAGATGTACCGTGATTCTGAAATGAGTAGGTGTGGATTGTAGCTGAAGGCACAACAGAATAATTGAATTGCCTCTCCCTTACCTAGCCAAAGCTCTCATCTTCAATTTTACCTTACCTACTAGCTAATGCGTCAGCTACATTTTGATAATGACTTGCTCTCACAGCCTCTGGGTAACATAAATTGATCCTGATGTGCAAAAACCCTGACTGTGATATTGAGTTGTTGGGATGCTTTTTACAAATCAACAGTGCTCTGAATCCATCCATCTTCCCTTCTGTGAAATTGCACTGAGACCCTATTGCTGCAGCAAACTGTGGCAGCTGGCCTTGCAAAAAAGAGGTCTGGAAACTGGGGCTGTAATAGCTGGAAAAGAAGGAATGAACTGGTGTGATCACCTGGCTGCCAAACCACAGGCCTGCCTTCCTTTGAGTTAAACCTTTGTATCGATCTGTGAAAATTCATGAATCGTGGGCCGGTTAATGTGAAGGTCCTCACTGCCTTTCCCTTCTCTCTGTCCTTGTACAGTTCCATTTCTTTGTTGTTAATTGGCTCAACCAAGATTTCCCCAGAGACTTGGGCAGTTGTATCATCAGCCAGTAATCTGCCAATTCCCTTGGACATGCAGAAGTCCCTCATGCGCTACTCTACAACTGCATTTTGCAAGTGTTGCACTCCTCCATGATGCGCCAAATCGATGTTATGTTGTGATCAAAGATGTCCTTGTCCTCAGAGCAAATTCCAGCACAGTTATGGTAGTTGGCTGCACAGTATACCATACATTTGAGTAGCAAAAACTCTCAAGATGTCACCATCTAAGGCAAAAAGCCTTTGGAAATGAAACATTTTTTTCTCACAGGGGACAGGCTTTGATACTTTGCTGAAGTAATCAGCACAAGGCATGTCCTGAAAGTCTAAGTGGTTCCCCTAGACCTCACAAGAGGGATGGCAGCTATCATTGGTATCAGAGCTTTCTTATGCCATGCTAGGAGTCTATACAATAATAACTAAATATTTGTAGTTAAATAAGAAAGAGTGGATTTCTGTTTTTGACATCCCAGCCAATGTTACTGGGAAGCAAGGACTTCACCCCTCCTTTTTCACCTAAGCAACCCCTGAGCTGGGAGCAGCCAGGGGACATTTTTTTTACCTGCCTCAGCATGATGTTGGTCTGTATTAGACAGCAGTGGCTTCACTGAGGGTCACATAGCTACTGAGTATCTATCTAGCTATATCACATAGCTATCAGGAGTTCAGAAAAACTAGACCTGAGAAGTTGTTTGTTAAAATACCTAATCAAAGGGGCTGAAGATCCAAGTGAAAAACTTTTCCTGTCAGATTTCTCTGAGAAACTTCTCAAGCATAAACCAAAATGTGCAAAGTAGAGGTGTATCGTCACCTGTCAGTATGCTTAAAGCTGTTACCATGTCTTACATGGCATCCTGAGCTGATGTTGATAATGATTTTCCTGTTACATTAGGGAATTGTTTATTCCTAGCATGGTGGTGAGTATCTAGAGGGGACAAAGACCTGTGTCCTGAATTGCACATTTTATGCACAGGTTTGGTTGTTATGAGTGTTTTCAATGTCTCCCTCCTTGCAGAGGCCCAGCAAGATCTGCCAAAGGACTCAAGACCTTTGAAACTTTGTGGTTCCCCTAAGGGCTCCAAGAAATCGTGTCCTTCCTGAGCCTAAACCACAAAAGCCCACACCTTTATATAAATTGGGGGGGCGATAATTTCTAAAAAGACTGAGCATGAGCCCTGCTTTACAAGAGTAAAAAGCATGCGAGTATCCCTATAGCTTAATGTGTCCGTGGACTTCAGGTTCCTTCATGTGGTAGAAGGACACCAGCTTCTGTCTGGGTCCTGGCCATGCCCAGTGCATCGCCTCCACCCCGGCCTCTCTGCAGCCCAGCATGAGGCAAGGGAGATTTAGGTTAGATATTAGGAAAAATTTTTTTACTGAGAGGGTTGTCAAACATTGGAATGGGCTGCCCAGGGAAGTGGTTGAGTCACCATCCCTGGAGATACTCAAAAAGCAAATGGACAGGGTACTTCAGGACATGGTTTAGTGGGCATGGTTGATGGTTGGACTCGACGATCTTGAAGGTGTTTTCCAACCTAAATGATTCTATGATTCTATGGAGGGGCCACCTTCTCTGGGGACACCGGGGATCACCCACGTTTAAAGGTCCTGCCGTACAAGCACCTTTTGCACCCTGGAGAGCACGTTTTAATTGTGCTAAGCCGGCAGATCACTAGATGGCCTCATAACCTCAGAGATGGGGTCAGACGCAGGTTTAGGCTACGCAATCGCCAGGTTGATTTTTAAAAACCTGGCACCCTAAGTGCTGCAGGACTTGGGATCATCACCTCAGGCAGCGCACAAAACGCAGCGTGAGGAATTTGGGACACCCTGTCCCGCAGGGAAGCTAGAGAAAACCACGTTTGTCCCTCTCGTTGCCAGAAGATTCTTGTGTTCCCTAAATCCCAGAGGGTGGGACCGGAGACCTGGGGGGGCCGTCAGAGAGTGGCCGGCATCTCCCTCCCCAGCCTCCCTCGGCTGGAGCCGGCTCAGCCTGCAGCCAACGCAGCCCCTGTGGGCAGGGTGGCCATGGGATAGTGGCGGCGGGACAGCCACCGGCCAACCAACCTACCGGCCAACCAACCCGGCCACCGGCCAACCCGGCCACCAGCCAACCAACCCACCGGCCAACCAACCCGGCCACCGGCCAACCCGGCCACCAGCCAACCAACCCACCGGCCAACCAACCCGGCCACCGGCCAACCCGGCCACCAGCCAACCAACCCACCGGCCAACCAACCCGGCCACCGGCCAACCCGGTCACCAGCCAACCAACCCACCAGCCAACCAACCCAGCCACTGGCCAACCTGGCCACCCCGGCCACCGGCCAACCCGGCCACCGGCTAACCAACCTGGCCACCGGCCAACCCGGCCACCCCGGCCACTGGCCAACCCAGCCACTGGCCAACCCAGCCACCGGCCACCCCGGCCACCGCCTCCGGGCCCGGCCTGGCCTGGCTGCACCCATGGGGGGACCGGCCCCGGATCCCCAGGGGGTCCCTGCGGGGAGGACGGTGGCCGGGGAAGGGGGACACCCAGGAGGGTTCAGTTCCTCGTCCAGCCGCCGGCGAGTCGCTGCCCGGTGCAAAGGGAGTTTGGTGCCTCGGGGGAAACGCCGCTTGTTTGTGGGTTTGTCCGGAGCGGAGCTGTGTCCTCCTGAGCAACAACGACAAGAGCAACGACGCGGCGCTTTGCGGGAAGGCCTCTCCCTCCTGCCCAGCCGGAGAGGGTCTGGGGAGGGGAGAAGCGAGGGGGTCTTTAGAGCAGTGGAAATAGTAACGGGATGGCCGGAGCGCGGGGCAGAGAAACACGCAGAGGGGAAGGCAGGTTCAGCTTGCCCGAGGAACAGACCCGGCACTGGAGCGCTGGCTGGGGGGGGCTTTTGGTGGCCGGCACCTGTTTGCAATGGCTGTTGCTTTTTCAAAGAGGTTGGGACACCTTGGTTAGGCCATGCCAGATTTGGCAGTGGCCTTGATCTGATGTGCAAAATAAGAAAGAAAAAAACACCCACAACCAAAAAACCCCTCATTTTCACTGCTGTCAAATTCGGGCATGTGTTGTTACTCCTTTTCCCATGTGGATTTTTATTAACATTCTAAAACACAGAGCTAGTTTACACCGACGCAGGTCTTATAAAAGCGCCAGAAGCAGGAGCAGAGCCAGCACACGGCACTGATCAGCGTTCCAGATTTAGAGAGGGGCAGGCCTAGGCCGCTGCCCCGAAGCGCCGCGGTACGGAAAACAACGACCCCGAGCACCAGCGAAGGCTCCCCGGGGCCGGAGCTGCCGGGACCGGGACGGGGACCGGAGCCGGGGCCGCGGCGCTGCCGCTTTAAGGGCGGGCGGAGAGCGCGGCCCTCCTGGGCCCGGCCCGGCCTCCGCGCAGCGGGGCGGAGCGGCGGCGGCGGCCGGGAGCAGGTAGGTGGTGCTGGGCCGGGGGCTCCCCGGCCGCGGTCCTGCCCCGGCCGGGGGCGGCGTGGCCGCGGCCGGGCCCTGCGGAGCGGCGCAGGCCGGGCCTGCGCGGGGTGGGACGGCCCGGGCGGCGGCCTTGCCCCCGCCGGAGGGGTGCCCGGCCCGGGAGGGGGAGAAGCCGGGGGGGGGGGTCTGGGTGGAAGCGGCGGCAGCGCTGGGGCCGCAGGGGGTGGGAGGCGGCTGCCGTTCGGCCGGGCGGCTGCCGAGGGGCCGGTGTGGTGATGCTGTGAAAGGCACCTGCTGCTTGCGAAAGAAAGAGCTTAAATCGCCCGAGAATCGATTTTGGTTTTTTTGGGTTGGGGTTTGGGGATTTTTTTGGTTGTTCTTTTAGGTTTGGGGGGGGGGGTTGGTGGGTTTTGCTTGGGTTTGTCCCTTTTTCCAAGTTCTAGTCGCCCACTGGTTTTATTCCCTGCGTAAGGTGGGAAGGCTGGGAGTGTCAAACGCGAGGATATCTGTCCTGATGCCTTCCAGCGCTGAATGCTTAAGCTCAGTTTGACATTTTGAACACAGAGCTCTTGGCAGATATTTCTCTACCGACCATTAATTTAAAAAGAGTAACTGTCATGACAGGCGATGCAAAATGTATGCTACCGAATCTCAGTCCTGCCAATTTGCAGCAATTCATGGGGAAAAACCAGCATATGGCATTAGCTGACAAGATTTATATTTCTGATTGATTTCCGTTAGCTTCATGCTTCCCTTAGGCGGATGAGGATTATATAGCTCTGCCTTCAAGAAGGAAGGCATTCATTAATTACACAGACACTGCTGAATGGCATTCTCAAATGTGGAGAAATGCAAAACGTTCAGTCACATGTATTTATTTGTAATAAAAATACAAAGCCTTTAGCCAATGATGTAAACAAAAGACTTAACTGGACTATCAGCCTAAATAGCCAAGTGTAACAGGAGGGAAGTTCACAGCTTAACATTTTAGTAAGCCATCAACTTAAACCCAGTACCTGAAGCAGAGGCCAGCACACAACAAAAATACCACGAAACACATACAAACTTCTACTAAAGATACAGACAAATAAAGAAAAACTGAAGTAATGAAATTTTATATAAAGTGTTAAGACTTCATTTTATTAGCATATTTTTCCTGTTGTCCCTTTGTCTCATTTTTTTTAAGGACAACCTGCACAGCTGTCGATGGCAAAGCTGGCCACAATTCTTCTGTTGTGACAAATTGGCAGGGGTGGGCTGAAGCTGATTTTCTTCACGCATCATTCTGCTTTTTCATGAAAACCACTGCAGAAGGGAGGAAACAATCACAAAATAGAGAGTGCGGTTTCTCTTGTATTTGTTCGTACTTGCGGTCTTGCTGTTGTGGAAGCACAGGCCTTAAATGCTGCTCTGGTCATCAGTTTAGGGGGATGTTCAAAAGCTGTGCCCTGAACAAGTCAGTCTGAGTTACTGGAAAGAAATTAGGGAGCAAGATGAGGAAGGAAAAAAGATACGGAAATATTAAAGGATGGATGAAGGAGGAGGTTTGAGCAGGAAGGCAGGAAAACAGTTGCTCTCTCTTCAGGCCACTGCTTGGCAAGTATACTCGCAGGATCAGCGTAAGAAAGACCCAGGGTCAGCAAGAGGTGGTGGGTGAGGAGAGTGTGGTGACGAAGCGCTGAGAGGCTCTTCGTTCGCCTGTCAGCTGAGTGCTGTGGCCTTCCACTCGCCATTCTCCTGATTCTTTAATGAGTCTAAACTCTGACTCATTAGAATATTCCATTCTCCTTTTACTGCTCCTGACCTGAAAACTGGCCTTGAGTGGTGTCAGAAGGCCTCTGAGTGTGAGCTCATCCAGTCTGAATGTCTCACCTTTTAAAAACGTAATTTCTTTTAAAGGTGTTAGATTCAGTTTCTCTCTCTTTAGACAGCTTGGAGCATGTTTATATAGTTCCCTCACAGGGAGTGGGCTAGTGATGGAGGTCTACTTTCTTCTACAGCCAAGAGCATCCACATGAGACTATTGCACCTTAACTGATCCTAACTGATCCTTTAAAATACAGACTGAAATGCAACAAATTGGGAGTATTCTGATTAAGATCAGTTCTTGGGGACTTTTTTACAAATTTTTTTTTTTATTTTTTTATTTTTTTTTTTCATTTTGGAGCTGGCAGCCTCACAAATCTGAGGGAGAAAGAGGAGAGTCTTTTGAGGAAATCCTTTAATTGTTTGCCTTTAAAAAGACTCTTTCATATAAAAGACTCATCACCATTATAAAACTTATAATTAATGGCATCTCTGAAACAACCTACTGGTAACCTTTGCTTTGCCCTGCAATGCGAGAACCCTACTACAACATGTTAAGATTCAATGGAAGAACCTTAAATGGGAGTAGATTGCTGTGTGTTTATCTTCAAGGCAGAGGGAAGGAGATGTTAAAAGGCTGCACATTTAACTTTTAGCTCTATCAGCTGTCCAGCTAACTGGTTGTTTCTCACTGGATATGTTTATAGCACTCTCCTGAATGGGTCTCTTGATAGCTTCTTTCTTAAATACCTCTTCTTTTGGACTTCAGGGACTCTTTGGGTAGGGGCAAGGCACAAATTCATGGTCACACAACAGCATGTTGACCTCTTCTTTCTAAAGCCCTGGTGGTGTATAGCCTTGAAGTTACTGAAGAAACATCACTTACGTAGCATTGTTCTCCTTTCAGGAGTTGTCATCCATCACTATGAAAAACAACATCCCGTGAGTTTGTTTCAAGCTTTCTGCCTCATCACCCGCTTCAGATAAGCCTTGCTCCGAGCTCTCCTGGGGTTTGTCCTTGGGGAGACATGGCCTTCCACAGCTGGAAGTGGCTTCTCCTCTTGGGCAGGCAGAACACCTTTGCCAAGGCTTGGAGGAGCAGGAGAGGAGGCCCCTCTTTGCGCTGGAAGCGCTGCTGCCATTGGAGCGCCAGCAAGTCTCTGGACCCTGAGGTGAGAGCGTTTTTGGAGGAGAACACGGAGGTCACCAGCAGCGGGCACCTCACACCAGAGATACGACTGCGCCTCCTCACCCCTCGCTGCAGGTTCTGGAGGGAAAAACCTGACCTGTGGCCTTACGGGGACCCGTTCTGGGCAATTTACTGGCCAGGAGGCCAAGCCCTCTCCAGGTACGCAGCGTGCATCGCCAGAGTTGATAAATCCAGCCTGCTGTGGGCCAGAATGTCAGACCCGGCTCTGTTTGTAGTGATTCCTAATGATGTGTATTTGCCTTGTATGAGAGTGCATATCCATGCTCCTCTCTGCCTATACAGGAAGAGACAAAATCTCTGCTGGTTGGCAGTGAAGTTTCAGCATCTGCTGTATACAGAATAACTTACGGCTCTTAAGTTGAAATCTGTTGTCTTCAGTGGCGATGCATGTGTTGACAACGGGGCTGAATTTGGATCTGTGTAGTTGCCATCAAAACCTAGTGAGGTGTTTATCACTCACTGTTGCTCCAAACAGGAGGATTCCTGTTTTGTCATAACCCATGGGGGTTTTTTTGTAGGAGACAGACAGGAGTGTGGATGTGTGTCTGGTCTTTTGAGAATAGTAGGATTATGCTGATGCACTTGGAGTGCTGGTTAGCCTGAATCACTCTCCTCATTTAGGATTTCAGCAGCCTTATTGTCAAGCTTTATTGTGGCTCTCTCTTAGTCACATCAGAAGCCACATTTTTATTTTGGCCACTTACTGTCAAAATGTCTTGAATGTTCCTGATTCCCAGGAATTAGTTGGAGTTCTTTTATTCTGTAAAATCAAATCTCTCACTTTTAACAGCAGAAAAAGTTCATAATTGTTACAACAAAGAACAAGCTGTCAGAACATTCCCTACACAGATGAAAGGGAAGGATCTGAACTGGGGCTTTGCTGTTTTTCTGCAAGAAAGCATAAATAGGAAGGCTTTTTTGACCAGGAAAAAGATGAGACTTAACAGTTAAATTGCAAGTTGATTAGCGTGCCATGTAGATGAACTAGAGTGCTCCTAAACATTGCATAATTAAATTAGGCAAGGTAATCTCTACATTTTGTTACTGTATGATTCATATGCCCAGATATTTGGGTAGCAATAATAATTATCTGTCATTTCACCACTTTATTGGCTTATTGTTTATGCATTTGTTTTGATGTATTGGGAATGTCAGAAATTAGCTGCATAACCTGGAAAAGTAAAAAGAAAAAGGGGGCATGAAAACATGCTGTTCCTGTAACTGTGTTCATTTCACAGTTGGCATTTCCACAAGATCAGGAGTCTCCTATTTCAAGCTATTCCTCTCAGTGTAACCAAAGATACCTCATTAACCCAGCACGGCAGACAGCAGTCTCCAACAGCAGCCCTGTGTGTGTGCCAGGGGATACAGTCGGTTCCAGCTGTCCTAAGTCACCCCAGTCATTAGCGGTAACTGGAGAACCACTCAGCTGGAAACAAGGCACTTGCAGCATTAGGCTGGATCATGCTCTACACAAGAAGTTACTGCTGGAAAGTCGTTGCAAATCCAAGCATAGCCCCTAGAAAGGGGAAACGGAGCACTTTCTGTGGAGGTCCCACCCCTGTCCTCTGCCCTGTTGGTAAACTAGGGGCTGTCCTCAGAGGGGTGACAGCCTCGGGGGGACTGCTGCCAAACAGCAGAGCTGCTGAGCCTCTGTACAAATGTCCTGCCTGGGTGCTCTCAGAAAAGACAGCATCTGTAGATCTTTAAAGTAGCAAATAATGCTGCAACATTAGGGTAATGGTGCCAGACCTCATAGGAGAAGGTGATTTTCATTAAAACTGAGCTAGTTGCACTGACCAGATTCATAACCACATACTGAAAAGCACCAAGCTGCGCATGCCTGTGCTGTCTGGTGGGATTCCTTGTGATGACATGTAGGACAAGAGGCATGGGATGTCAGGTCCTCCTCATGTCTCCTGGGTTTGTGATCTGGGTATTTTGCATCTTCAGTCCTGGTCTCGACCTTCCTGCTATCGTCTTGTAATGGCTCGAACTGTTTAATTTGAGGGTAGGTTGTCTTTTGTACTCCCAGTCTAGGCTCCTGGGAATCTGTATACAGATGTGCTGGGATCTAGGTGCCATCAACACTTGACACTCTTATTAGGCCTCCTTCTGCCATTCCTGCTGGTGCTTCTAGGCCCAGGCATTCCCATCCATCCATTGGCCATTTGCACCAATCTTAACATTTCCATTACAGTTCCCTGCACTGGGATCCACCTGCAAAAGCTGCGCTTACCAGTAGTCCTGCGTGAAGAGTCAGCCATCACCCTCCATGCCAGAAGACAACACAAATGTAGAATCCTTTCCTGTTCCTACTTTAACAGATAGTTAGTAGTAAATGGTAGTAAATTTATGGCAATTTGCAGTAATTTATGTCACCTAGGGCTCTTCCCCCTGTCACTTAGGGCCTTCCCCTTTGCAGAAGATTGAATTTCAAGGCAATTGTTGAAGTTCTGAACCCTCAGTAGCAGCTGTATGATTTGTAGTGTTTAACAATAACTGCTGGTTGCTTTCTGTCAGTTCTTCTTCCTTTCCAGCCTAGAGGTTTTTGCTTGCTGATTCCTCTTGGCAGGTGTCAGCAACTAGATGAAGATACTCTTTCTGCTCACCACTGCTCTATTCTCATTTTCCTGTTGCTACTCAGGAACAACATTAAGCAGACTAGCAGTATTTGCATCTGTGTCTGTATGGCTCAGGAAAAGAAAGAGGAGAAATTCCTCTTCTTCCAAGCAGTTGCATAAGCAGTATTTTAGGGCAATGGGTAGGCTTTGTCTTTTGAGGGGCACAATATTCACTGCAAATGCATTTTCATATTTCTTCAGTCAGATTGCTTTTAATTTCTACAAATCCTTACCAACAGTTTACTTTCCTGTTTCTGATGCCAAGCATTTTAGTCACCTTGCAGTTTGTATCCAGTTATTAGATAAGCTCACCTGTCAGAGAAGGAGCTGATTGAAATAAAGTGTTGCTTACTTGGCTGGATTTCTTTCCATTTGCAGGGTGGAGGGAGGAGTAAGGGAGAAAGATGGTGGTTCTTGATTTTTAGATCAGCAGAGACAAATAAGGAGCTATGTACCAGCTGCACATGTGTTTTTAAGATACCATGCTTCGTTACATGTATGACAAGAACTCTTACGTAGTGTAATGCAAAACTGACAAATCTGCATAATCATCTTGTTCATTGCTTTAACAGTTTTTCTTTTCAGGTATATTTTAGATAATCCACGGGTTGTTAAAGGACGATCGGTTTTGGATCTTGGAAGTGGATGCGGAGCAACAGCAATAGCTGCTGTGATGAGTGGTGCATCACAAGTCCTTGCTAATGACATTGACCCTAGTAAGGCCTTTTTTCTTCATCTCTGTGTAAAGATATTTATTATTTTTTTAAAGCACATTTAACATTGACTTTTCTTTGCTCCATTTGGGTGCAATTCAGGTTCCTAACATAGTTCTAAGAATGCTAAAAAGATGAATGCATTTTGCCAGTATTAGAAGCTGGGTTGTACCAGCCTTTCCTGCACTGAGTGTATCTCCATAGCTCCTTGGAATGAACAAACAGCAAAGTTTCTATCAAGTGTTGCCTATACACCACCATGGCTGGTTTGGAAGAGAACTCCAAGCATAGGCAGCAAGTTGGCTTCTCTGTAGGACCATAGCATTTTCCTGCACTTTCAGATGTGAGGGCCTAGATTTTGCCTTTTTCCCCCCAGACTTTGTTTTCCCGTAATTGGCTTATGTATTCAGCTTATTCATAATTTAATTACTCATTGGTTAGGGAGGAAGTATATCCATAGATTAAGGCAGTTGGATATTCTGGTTTGATTCTGTGATTGGTTTCCATTGGTATCTATTCCAGGAATAGTTCTCTCCTGTGTCATGGTGCAATGAGGATAAAATTCCATCACTTTATGCCAGATTTTGACCCATAACAAAAACTGGAAGTCCCTAGAAAGGATAAACAAAAATATTTCAGAGATTAAACTGAAAGATATGTCAAGGAAACATATCTGAATGGCAGAATCCTAAAATGTAACTTTTGTTTGGCTTTTCAGTTGCAGGAATGGCAATGATCTTGAACTGTGAACTGAACCACCTGAACCCCTTCCCCATCACCATTAAGAACATCATTAATTCAGAGGCTGGCAACTGGGACCTGATTGTTCTAGGAGATATGTTTTATGATGAACAACTTGCTGATGGTCTGCATCGCTGGCTGAGGAAATGCATCAGGATACAGCAAACTGAAGTGCTGATTGGCGACCCTGGCAGGCATCAGTTTTTAAGCCACAGCATTCACAGTCAATTGCACAAAGTTATAGAATATTCACTTCCCGAGTATACTAGACAAGAAAACAATGGATTAACATCGAGTATCGTCTGGAGTTACCAGCCCTCAAATAGTTTAGAAAACTGTTGAAGCTGGTTTTGTAATGAATTTTGTCTCACTTGGTTGGCTTTTTTGTAAGTATGTAAAATGAAAGTGGGAATTAAACATGGAACGTATCTGTTGATGCAAAGTAGATTACCTTCACTGTACTGATTTCAGACCTACTCAGAGGCTTTTGCTCCATTTGAGGTAAAAACTAAGTGCAAACTGTATTCAAGGGGCCCTGTGCTGAAGTGCAAATCCAAAGACAAGTTACATTCAAGAGTTTGCATGCTTGATGTTTTTCGTGTGTATTCATGTCTTGCTCTCTAACACTATTGTGAAATGTTTTGGACATCAAGCATACTGCTGTGGGGAGAAGGTGATGGCTGAAAGATTACTGCACTGCTTTCGCAGACTTTTGCAGCTTATTTACAGAGAAAACTACTGCTGTCCTTCATAAAACTCTCCACTAGATTATTAGCTCATACTATGCTCAACTTAAAGTGCCTTGCTCTTTTTCTGGATATCTCTTCTGAACATCAAAGTAACTAAATCGAATCTTCCCCCTTCCTCTCTATAATAAAAATTTATTCTTCCTTGAAGCTGCCAGCATGATTATTTAGGAGTTGCACACAAATCTAAAATACGCTTCTTGAACTCTAGCCAAAGTTTCTACTAAGTGGAAAGTGACTAAATAGTAATAGCTATAGGCTAACTTTATCCCCTAGAGAATAGGGTCAAATGATTGACATTCTCTAGCTTTGCAGGGTAAAAAAGGCAATCTATTGCTACAGGAAGCTGGTGAGGGATTAAGAAATCCTTCCATGATGGTTCTGAACAGAAGGTAACTGAATAAAAACGGAATAAAAGTTGGACAACAACCTCCAGAATCACTCAGCTACATCTGCCAAGGAAGAAACCTCTGCAAGGGGGAGGACTTGATCCACAGTTAAGAGGCTGTAAATGCAGCGATTTGAAGAAAAACCAGTGTTTTCAGAGCAGTCTTGCAGGAGCTATCACCTTTAGCAGTTAGCTTTTGAACAGTGATGGGGAACTAATTGCAGAATGGAACACAATGCACCTACAACTATCCAAATACCAGCTGATGTGGTGGAAGCTTATAAACTTGAAAAAGTATGGGGTACTCACTCAGAAAACCATGTTTATGAAAAAGGAGGTTTAGGAGCACATTCAGATGTACACAGTTGTAAAATACAATTTAACAAGTTTTCAGAACTATCTAAACAGAAGATTTACAAACTTAAATCTTCAGAACAACGTGTGAATGTTCTGCAGTGCTCACCCAAAAATTTATGACAGTAACAATATCCAAACGATACAGAATGTGAAGTGGTAACTGCACACATTACATTCTTCTCCCACTTCACCCAGTACTTGTAAACATTTGTTGAAAATGAGGTCACAACTGGGGCTGGGCAGACCAGGGAGGGGTCATGGTGAGTTTGGAATTCCCTCAGGCTAAATTAAGGTGAAGCAACACCAAACGATCAGTTAAACATTTTATTTATGGCAGAAGGAGCCTGAACTTAGAAGGTGTAATAGCAGGTGACATGTTTTCTCAGAACAGGAATTGGCATGAAACTACATCAGTGAACTGTGTAACCCGTGGTAACCATATACATACCAATTCAGGGAAGAAGGCAATGCCACCTGTTGAGTCATGAGGTTCAGAGCAGAGCCCCTTGCTTTCTAGACTCCTTCTCAAGAGAGGAGCCCAGGGGCAGCTGGATCCACTCCTAGTCCCAGACTGGGTCAATGGTCTTATCTCTCAAGGGATGAGGTGCAGGGATTGTGAAAAAAGGAGAAAGAGAGAAAAGAGGAAAAGAAGATAAAGATGTCACCAGTCCTGTGTCCAGCATTGGTCCAGCCAGTCTAGAGGTTCAGTTCCGGAGGGTGTGCACATAGTCTTCTTGCCCCTCCTTCGGGCAGGCACTTGAACTCATTAGCCTAATTAGATGCCATGCACGGTTTGTACCTTCAGAACCTTCAAGAAATGGGTCGGTGGGCTTGGGGTTGTTTGGGGAGTAACTTCTCCATCCCTGCAGGCATAAGCCTTCTTTGACCTTTGGCCATATCTGGTGAGCTGCCCCGCTCAGCATATCAGAGCAGGGAACTGTGTACCCTCCAGCACACCCTCCATCAGCTTCTCACCTGCGGTTCATGCAGGGTTCATTGTTAGCCAGAGTTCGTTGTTAGGCAGAACTTGCCCCACCACAGTGTTTGAGACGTTAACTTGTTCAGTCTCTCACAAATGACTGATTTAACCTGAATCAAAAAATACTCCGGTAGAGTTATGCTAGTAATAAACACATAAGAGAGCAGACTCAAGATAGTGAAGGATTTAACATGACTTAGATGAAACTTTCAAACCTAAAAATACAGCATTAATTCACTGCAGATTTTTAAGCACAAGGTGAGAATATACCACAAAGTTACACGTTTAGAAGAGGCTATGGGAAAAGATGGTACATCTACATGCACATTTAAGAACATGATATAAGCTGCATTTGCCTTCAACGTGACAAATCCAAGGTTACATCAGGAAGGAGAAAAAGGACAACTTCGCCAGTGAGGTTAGCAGTAGCACAGTCCCACAGAGGGAATTTTTTTTAAGTATCTTGCTGTTACAGATGTTGGTGGTCTTCCACCTTTAGCTGCTTTATATTATCTTCATTTACAATCTTCTTTCTGGATGTAGCACTTGAGATGAGAGTCTAGTGACCATCACCGTGCTATGTTACAGTTACATATCTTACAGTAACAGACTGAAGGAACTGGGCTTGTTCAGCTTGGAAAAGAGAAGGCTTCAAAGGACCTATGAGCAGCCTGCCCACACCTATGAGGAGGTTGTTGGGCTGACAACCAGGCTCTTCCAGCAAGAAAGGGTGTAAGCTGCAACAAAGTAAGGTCAAACAGGATAAAAGGAAAAAAATTTCCACCATTAATACTGTCAAGCAGTGGAACAAGTTGCCTCAAAAGGTTGTAAAGGCTCTGTCATCTTCAGTTTTTCAAGACTTGGCTGGATAAAGCCCTGACTAAGCTGGTCTGTGCTCGGAGCTGGCCTTACTTTGGGCAGGAAGTTAGACTAGAAACCTCCTGAGGCACCCTCCCACTTGAGTTAGCTTACAATTCTACTTACTCTTTTTGTGGCACCCTTCCTGAAACCAGGGCTGGCAGCCTGATCCTTATGCTTTACTTACCTGACACGATTACTGAGCATGTCATTGCTGCTGCCTAATCAGCTAGATGGATCAATATGAAAAACAGTGCAAAAAAAATTTATTGCCAACTCATGTCCAGTGTTCAAAGGAACGATGGGTCTGATTGATACCAGGGATTCCATAGGGTGAAAAAATAAACTACTCTTTAGCCAAAAAAGGGAATAAACCATGGTAGATTAGGTTCTTAGGCCTCTATCTGGTCCATGTATTTGCTGCAATTACAGCCTTCAGATGCTAGTTGCTAACGTAGCAAAACCAACTTCTCCTGTTTGCAGGAATAGTTTGTGCTGATGCATCTATACCTATAGATGTCACAGGAACACATTCATCACTGGGCTGAGCCATGGTACTGCACGCAACAAGAGTTAGGGATTTAGGCACTGGAGTTTGAAAATTATGCCTTCAGTTACACTTGAGCAAGTTTTATAAACGGACTTGCTCTTCCATAAACCATATAATCAACAGAAGAACAGAGATTATTGTCAGACATCATAATATCCTTTAATATTACTGGATGCAACATATATATATTATTATCTTCCATGCAATTTGACCTGAACTTTAAATAGATTAGAAGACTGGTTTGTTTCTGCAACACTTAAAATGAGTGTGGCTATGACAAGTGTTAAATTATAAAGTAAACATTCCTTATGGTTGCCTAAGCTCATCGGATTCTAAGTGTCATCAGATCCACATAAGACCACCCTAGCTAAACCCTGCTACTTCCAGATGCAGGCTATCAACATAGTGTGCTACCTGCCCTGTATAATGTTAAAATTGCTAGTGTTTTTTAAAGTTTAATGTAGAAAACGTAGCAGTCTTACTAGAGGTTATGCTGTTTCAAGAAAACCAATGAACATTACTTATAATTGTGATGAGACCACTGCTCCATCATGTAATAAACTCATTCTACACTTCTAATTTTTTTTTCTTTTCCACATGCAGCAGAACACATACTCTGCTGAACTCTACCACCCTGAGATTCACGTACTCAGACACTAAATTTGGTCCTGTTTGACTCACAGCTATGCTTATGAGGACCAATGTTTTGTTCCCTAAAAGGATTTTCATGCAGGAAATGGCATGAAAAATTGGCAAAAGCCAAAGCAAGTAAGTATTTGCCAGTATTAAGTTAAGTTACAACAATTTCAAAGCAATTTTATGTTTACATGTTCACAGACGTGAACAGATGTGTAAAAATCCAGGAAGTACTTGATGGTAAATAAAAACAGAAACGTGCAGCATCAGTAACATCAAAAGAAAGGTATCCGTGGTTTTTCTTCCAGACCTAGCAAAAGTACATGGTGAAAGGAGATTGCTTGTTACTACTTAAAATACATTTGCATTGCTGTTAATGTCACCTCCATTCACCAGTTCTGTCTGTTGACTTTTGTCAGATTAAAGTCCCAAATTTTCAGACACTTCTGCGTAAGCGTTAATACTATGTTTGGGCTTGGTACTTTTAGTTGCAACTACCCCCTCAGACTACAAACTCATAATACAGACTTACTTACTTTGGGTTTGTATAGGTAGCTAAGATGCTAAAAGATGCTAAGTAGTAACCAAATCTGATATTTCAAGGAGGCTGAGCAATGACAGTTTAATTATAGTTTAACTTTCCTCTTAATGAGGTATGATCAGCAATGCAAAGACAGGCAGGGCTCTAAGTAGAGACAATAGGGAAGCCCAGACTCACAGGCAAGGACTGGAATGACAATGGAGACCTGTGGTGGGAACAAGTAGGGAAGCAATCTGGTGGTACAAGTCACCAGCTATTTCTCCAAGGTGCTTGTTTTCTGAAAGAGGTCTTCCATCTGTAAACTTTACACTCATATGTACACAATAGATAATCAGTAAACAGTCCATGTTACTTGCTTGATTTTGTTCGATATGACTAGCTGCTCTAAAACATCTCGGGAACGATCTGCAAAAGAACCAAGGAATTTCTTGTTATTAATTCAGAATATTTATAGGTGGTGTTTAGAAATTAGGCAAAAATGAAAATAGTTCAATTATGTATCTGCATTTATGTTTATCTTGCTATTACAATATCACACTTCAGATATACCTGTAGTAATTTAAACCCACTTGGTCCTTTTCCAATCACATAACTGTAAAGCATCGCCAACCAACCAACTGAACTTAAAAAACCAAGATAGATCTTACTCTCTTAAGTTTGTTTTTTTTTTTCAGGCTGACCAGTCCTACTCCATTCCACTGTTTCTTGAATGGACGCTGCTCTGTACTTTTGGAAAAGAGTAGGGGTTTAAGATGCCAACGTATTTTTCTCAAGTCTTATCATCAACTCTGGGGCTTCATCAGCATGTTGAGGGGAGGAAAATGGGAAAGACAAAAAAAATCCATCTCTGAAGGTTGCCATGTTTCAAAGCAAAACTCTCGCCTTGCTTTGAAAATCTCAGTGTCTGATTATTGTTTGTTTTATCTAGTAAGTTACTATATGTTTGGGATTATTTACAAAGTATAGTGTGCTTTTCCAGAGAGCAAGACGATACTGTAAGGAAGTAATTACTCTTACTCCCTGCATGATTTGACCTACCTGTTACCAATGGGCATCCATGGAACAGAAAAATGTGTATCTTTGGACAACAAGTAAGGACTGCTTCCACAGCAACATCAGTCAGATTCACACAGCGTTCCATGTGGATCTCCTGTTATGAAAATAGTAGTAACAAAAGCCTGTCAGAGCACCCATAGTTTTGGAAAGCTTTCCTTTGCCCAACCATTTTCAGAGATCCCCACCCAGAAGAAATTATGACCTACTACTCCTCTATTCATTGACCCCATATGTGGTCCTGTACAGACCATGAAAATATCCTCAGGAAAAATAAGACAGCTTTTCTATGAAAAGTTGAAACTAAACATAAATCCAAGTTTTCCCAAAACACATATATCACTCAAGACAACTGAGAAAACTTTTCAGGGAGATTCTACAGTGTTTGAATCCCATCAGTTTTCCTATGACACACATTCTCCTAGTAATTTGTTGTCCAGGATAAAAGAACCCAAACTGAATTCTGCAGTTTCCCAAAACAGGCAGGATTCAAGAGTCTCTGCTGTATTTCCTAATATCTATCTATATGTCTACATAGTTCCTAAAAGAAGTCTAAGAACTTCTTCCAAGATTAGACTAAAACCTGCTCTCTCCTTCATTTCTGTGCAGTTGTAAAACTGGTACCTGTTGTATGTATGTAAAGGGAACTAGGCCTTAAGCGTCACTGTTTCTAAGACTATTCATAATAGACCTATAACTAATGATTAGAGATTGCTTTAGATGTGATTAATAGAATGCAGGTGCTTATAAAGCAATATGCATAAACTGCTTATTTGTCCTATGTGTAGCCCCCACCATGGCTGGCTTAAAACCCAGTCAAGCTGAATCAACAGAAGAAGGATCACAGTCTTAGACCTAAGACATGGGAGTAAGTGATTAACCTTGGAGCAAGATAAATTAATAGAATAGCCTGAGTGATTTTCAGAAATTCAAAGGTGATCTTTGATGTGTAAGAAGATAAGTGACTGTGGTGACCGAAGACCTTCTGCCTACAACCTCTAACTTCAGAGAGGAACCGGGACACAAGAATTGATGAGATAAGATGATGAATGATAATGACATGGGAACTGAGATCGTCTGGAAAATTACAAAGACTTTGGACTGGAATAACGCATGGTAAAAAGGTATATGAGACTGAGAAATTTTTGGAAGCTTGCCATTCACTGCGGTGGTGGCCCAACTCTTGAGTTGTTAATAAAGCAAACCTAGAGAAACCCACGTTTGAAAATCCTCTGAGAGAAGGGGAGTTAAGGGAATCTTAGTAGATAGAGTAGATATGGATGTAGATTGGAACTGTTTAATAATTATCTAGCTTGCAATGAAGTTAAAGGAATTTCAATAGAAGTAGACATAGCCCACGGGGATGAGAAATGATGTTTAACATTTACATTGTTGAAACTAACTGAAGCAAGAGATAGTTCCTGATAAGAAGCAGAAGCCAACCCCAAGAACTAGCCAAGACTGGCCTTGTGATTTAGATAAATGCCAAGAAGCGACTGAATCTGTGCAGGGACAGAAGGTTAGGAGTTCACTGTGAGGAAGACATACAGCTTTCATCTTCACAACCGCCAACGACCACCACAAGGAGGCACTGTGCAGGTGCAGTTGGGAGAAACTTAGGGAAATGACATCTTAGAACTAATTTTAATATGAAGCGGGGATAGGTCATGCATATGTACAGGCATATTGGGAAATCTTATGTATATGCAACACTTGCCTGTTTAAATTTGAAGTGAGTTGCCATGTCAGGCGCGCACGACTTTGGCAGGATTGAGCTGCAGTCCCTGTGCTGCCCAGCACTAGATAAACATACCTACTTTAAAATCTCAGTGATTGTGGAGTCTGTTTCTGCATGTCATAACAATGTGCTAGAGAAAGAATAAATGCAGAATATTTTTTTTTCCTCTGAACTGCCTTACATATTAATAAATATAACATACAAGAAGAAATGCAGAAAAGAGACTATAAAATCTAATGAAAATAGGATTTGGGAAAATATACTTCAGGGATCTTGGGATAAAAATAAAAAAAACTCCTATTGTTTTATTGTGAAAGAGTGTCCTTCCAAATGATAAAATCCAAGGATCTTGAAAGAGCACAGAAATGAAAGGGACCTTTTGTAATAAATCCAACTTTGTACAGAATGATGACACAGAAAACAACTGTATTCACAGAAGCAAGATATACAAAAGCTGATATATTGATAGTTTTTAGTTCATTTTACTAAGTGAAATGTGGAATCTGAATGCCTCTAAATGAAGTAAAAAGATTTATAAATCTGCCTGCTAATTACAGTTTGAGAATTTTAAAGACCCTACTGTTTTCACCGTGTACCTGACATTAGATCACTGTCTATAAACTTGCATTTTGATGACACGAAACAGAGGTATGAGGATTCTGAGACAGACAAGGAAGTTACACTGAAGAAGAGATTGTAGCAAATAATTCCATATTCTCTATTAAATTTCTTTTCCTTACTGCTTGTAAACTAAAAGACTTAACCCATTCTAGCTGTTTATAGTCACAGAACACAACTTTTGTTTTTAAAATTGTCATTCCACAGAAAAACATTAAATTTTGCCTTACTAAAACTGCACAGACCACGCCCACCCCTCCCACCCACCCCAAAAAACCCACCTCAAAAAACAAATGCAAAAGCACGTACATACATGGCTTTTAAGAAAGTGGAAACAAGTACTGAGCATAGGAAAATAAACAAGCAAAATCCATAGTACTATTCAGTCTGGCATGACTGAAATTTCTCACTAGTTCTTCTGAAATCAAAACCCACCACCTCAACATTACTTTCTTGAAGACTTACAGATGAAACAAGTCTTACGTAAGCTACCTAACTTGTTCTACCTGACCCGGTACAGCTTCCACAGGCATCCATGCGCAGCACACACAAAAGAAAACCTGTGCACTTTCAAAGAAATAGTAACCACAGCAATGTGATCAGGAAACACCAAAGGCCACATTTTGTAGCTGGAAATTTTTATTAAAAATAAATGGCACTGCATTTACATGGCTTGAAGAAAAAGGGCTTACGCACAAGAATATAAATCTCTACAAACTGTGAACAGTAATAATACAGAAGAGGGAAGATAATACTGACAGAATAATTATAGCAATATTGCTGGAAAATAGTTCAAATCCCACCAGGAAACCTCTAGAAACTTTACAGAACCCTGCTCTACTCAATAGCAAACCCAAAACTTATTACAATAAACCTATGAAAAAACTTTTTATAATATTTGTGTTTTAAGACATGTACTGAAGACTTTTTGAGAGTGACCTAGTCCGAATGACCGAATCCAAATCACAGTGATACATGTCGATTTACATTTGTAGGCTGGGTATGAGAGGTGTCTTTTGAAGACTATCTGCATAGTCTCGGGGTTGTTTAGAAAATCTGGAATCAATGTTCTGCTACAGCTATAGGTGTAACCAGCTAAAAGACAAAGACATTTTCAAGTCAATGCCAGTATATATAAAAAAAATATCTCATTGCTATGGTCTGAAAAATAATAATTTCACCTTGTACTGCAAGACTTAACAAGACTAAAAAGATTGTCCAAAATAGACACGATCAGTTGGAAAAAACCAAAACCAAATCTAACTGTTCGCCCTCCAAATAAAACAATAACAGTTCTATTTTTTGTAGGTTATTAATATGTGAGAGACTGAAAGAGTTAATGTCTCAAACATTGTGGTGGGGCAAGTTCTGCTTAAAGACCAACTCTGCATAACAAGGAACCCAAGGAACTGTGCACACCAAGGAACCACAGGTGAAAAGCAGCCGCTGAGCACCCATCAGCACAGACATAAGAGGAGGGTGCCCTGCAGGGTGGGCAGCAACCTGTTCTGATAAACTGTTCTCATACAAAGATCAAACAATGGTCATGGCTGCAGGGAAGGGGAATTTACTCCCCAAAGGACCCCCAAGCTCACCCACCCATTTCCCGGAAGGTTACACCTAATTAGCCCAATGAGTTTGAGTGCCTGTCCAAAGGAGGGGCAAGGACATGATAAGAGGAGAAGCCCCATGCACCTGTGCCCACCTGAATGGGACCCCTCAGCTGACTGGACCAACGCTGGACCCAGGACCGGTGACATCTTTCTCTCTTCCTTTTTCTCTCCCTGTCTTCTTCTCTGTTTCTTTTTCCACAATCCCTACACCTCATCCCTTTAGACATAAACCACTGACCAACTCTGGCACTAGGAGTGGATCCAGCCGCCCCTGAGCTCCTCTCTGAGGAGTCCAGAAAGCAAGGGGCTCCGCTCTGAACCTCCTGACCCAACGGGAGGGATCCCCGTCTTCCCTGGATTGATGTACACGGTTACCGCGGCTTACGCGGTTTACAGAGGTAGTTCCATGCCAATTCCTGTTGTGAGAAACCATGGCACCTACTGTTATGCCTCCCAAGTTCAGTTTGCTTCTGCCATGAATAAAACGTTTAACTGATCATTTGGTGTCATTTTGCCTTAATTTAGCCTGAGGGAATTCCGAACTCAACATGACTCCCTGGTCTGTCCACCCTGTGTTGTGACATAATACTGTCAGCTGACCCAGATTTGGTATTTTGTTTAGGGTTGGTTTTTTAATTAAAAACTAAATTTGTTTCCCATCTTAGTTTCCAGATGAATAGCTTGGATTCAGAACCAGCCTTTACAAAAGCAAAAAACCCCACACAGATAAGAAATGTAATATATAGAAAAGTAGATAATTTATAGTAAGAGGTATGGGGTGCCTCTTCTCCATCTTTTTATCACTGTCTAAGTGCCCAGAGAATCTTTATGCAAAGACAACTTCATTTTCACAGTTGCTTTCATGAGTTAGAGATTTACCTATGCAGAGGTGCTAACTGATTTCTTAAATCCATGAAATTATCCACAATACAAATTCTGCCTCAGTGTTCAAACAGAATCAATAACTCCAAAGAAATCAAGGGAAAAAGTTAAGCATTCATTTGCATTTATTATACAGCTCTGTAAAACAACATGAGTTAAAATTATCATACTGTTACTGATTTGTTATTGATTTGTTATTAGTTAAAATTGAATATGATTAATTCTAATAGGAATGTAGAATTGTAAGAAATATTTTAGCAAACACTATACACATTTAAGCAACAGTTGGATTAAGAAGTAGAAAATTGTGAAGCATAGGTATGGGAGTGTTAAGTTTGAAATATAGTCATAGGAACTTAGGAACTTTAGAAAATGTACTATGTGTAACCATAAGAATTCAAGTATTGTCTAAAATCATTTAACCACAGAAACTTTGACAAAGATTTGTTGATTTGTAGTGTTTTGTTTTAAGAAACTAAGAAAACCGTTATGGACACCGGTTTGCTGCTTGGAAACCCCTTACCCTTCCCACCTCTATCTAATTATCAAGGATTCCAATCAGTAGAGTTAAGTGAGATTAACCAATGATTGTTTTAACATAAAAATATTAATAAGATGGTGTGATTGAAGGACCACTTATTAGGTTGTATTTAAGAACAGACATAGTATTCATTTTTATGTAAACTAATATAGATGATGGTGAGAATCGTACTGCGCAGAATCACCTGAGAGGTCAAGAAGCAGACAAGTGAGGAAGACTATGAAAGACCACCAGAGGACTCTAGAAGACCACCAGAGACCTTCAATGCGCCTGCGTAAAGGACATTTGTATATGCTAATAACTTCCCAGAAATCTAATTAATATCCATAACCTTTCTTGGAAATCTAATGAATATGAATGAATAAGTTCAATATAAGGTGTATGATTTTGGTGTTCAGGGGTGTGTGGTTCGTGAGAGGACTCACCCGCGCACCCGGCCGTCAATAAAGAAGTGTCTGCTTATCTACACTAAATTGGTATTGATAAGTTTTTATTCCAAGTTTTTCGGCAACAATACTACATTCAACAGAAGAAAACACATTTTGAAAAGACTGAGAGTCTCAAAAAGCTGGTCTGGGGCACTGCTGCAGAGAGACAGAAAATATTCAATTCACAATCAAAATCTGGGCAAGTGTGTATACAAACAAAGGCCAAAGTCAGTCAATAAAAACCATCCCTCATAAGTAATACTGATAATAATAAAAAAATGCAGGTATTTGCTTTTGTTCATTTCTTTGTTATTAGGTTAAGTAAGTTACCTTTAAATTCTTTGAACATGTTCCACTCACTAGTGCTACAACGCCATCATCTGTTACCTAGAGAAAAAACACACGTTGTTACTAACAATGGATTAAAGTGCAACACAGCTATTGGGGGGGGGGGGGGGGGGGCGGGATTACATTAATTTAGTCACTCCCTGCAGTCACTGAATACACTTAACATTACGGTACTTTCTTCCCAACTAAGCTTGGAGAGAAAATTATCCAAGTATGGTTTTTTCAGTCTATTAAACACTGCTGCATTTTACTGCCATGTGATGCAGCCTGGCTTTCTACCCGGATGTTTCCAACTGTGTAACTGCTATTTCTGCAGCTTCCTTGTCTCACTTAACAGTGGGTACACTACTACAGTCAGAACATGGCACTTTTAATTTATTAGGTTTAAAGCATTTCTGCTCTACCTAGACCAATTTTTCTTCTGTTTTCAGGATTGCTGGAGATGTTCCTGAAGTTTCTTGGGTTGGGAAAAAAAAAAAGTAATCATAGCCATCTTTTATCTGCTGTCTTACTTTTACTTATCCTGAAGCAAACCAGTTACATAAGACAAAAATCCCTCAAACAAGCAGTCTTACAGCAGTCATACACTCACACTAAAAGGTTTCTCAAAGTGATTGGCTACAGCCAGCCACAAAGCAATGATTACCTGCAAGAGAGAGGAAAGAGACAAAAGACATTTCTTTCCTTAGAAAGGCAAGAAAGGCCAATTTATTCATTTGCTTCCAGGAAGAAAATTGATTAAACTTCCTCCCCACTTCAAAAGCTGGATTGGTTATCAGATCCGTCACACAGGTTTTTTTCATAGAATTTATATTAGATGGCAGGAATAGTAGTCATCACATATACACAGTAAGGCTCAGCCAAATTTGACAGCTAGAATCCAGAGGGCACAAGCTTCATTTCTGTTAAAAGATTTGATTATTCCCATTGCACATATTGTCTTACTGCCTTCTGGCCTTCTATTGCAAGTCTACCGTACTGAGCTGTAATAGAAAGGGTCAGATCAGCGCAAACAGAGAACAGACAGGAACGTCCCAGCATGGATGCACATAAAGACCTGTAAGAATAGCAGGTATTGTCAGTACCTAGCTTAGCAGGTCATCAAGACAACAGCACATTTAGCTCCTCAAGACATCCAGACCAGGAGACAAAGGGCAGTAAATGAATAAATTCTAGTAACTCCCATAGGTGGGACAGAATGGAGAGAGTAATCACTGTCAGTTCCTAAAGGGTATAAACCAGCACATTCAAAACCAGTGCATGGTCACCAACCTAAGACCAACCCGAGTAAAGTGATGAAGATTTGATAACCTGTGTCCCTTATCCTCCATCTCATCAAAACAAACCTGGATCAGACTGCCTGGTTGGTGCATGAACACTGGGAGAGACCATCTGAAAGCTACTGTCTTGATGCTTGTGAGCATATCGTTATGACAGTGTGAGAGCTTGAAACCAGTTTTCTATCAAAACAAAGTCCCCTGATTTCCCTGTATGAGCTCACAGCAACCACTGTTACACTATTACTAGTGTTGCAGTGTTACTGATTTATTATTGATTTGTTATTAGTTAGAATTAATCATATTTAATTTTAATAGGAATATAGAATTATATGTCTCTATGGCATTTTATACATTTAACCAACAACCAACAGCTACTGTGAAATCCTCTATATAACCCTGTACCAAGGCCGGAGGAATTGGCCAAAATCATCTAGTAGGAACATTTAGAACTTAGATAACAAGCTTGAGATTTAAGATGATCTGGATATAGTGTTTATTAGTAGGAGTATATAATAACCTAGAAGAATGTAGAAGATGTCAGAATGTCAAATTAATGGAAACTGATAAGTTCTTTATGAAGCAACTCGTAATTATCTGCCAAGAAATAGTTAGTTACCTGCCAAGGGCCAAACTGCGCAGAATCACCTAAAGGAGGTCAAAAAGCGGACAAGTGAGGAAGACTATGAAAGACCACCAGAGGACTCTAGAAGACCACCAGAGACCTTCAATGCGCATGCGTAAAGGACATTAACATATGCTAATAACTTCCCAGAAATCTAATGAATATGTATAACATTTCTTGGAAATCTAATGAATATGAATGAATAAGTTTAATATAAGGTGTATGATTTTGGTGTTCGGGGTGCGTGGTTCGTGAGAGGACTCACCCGCGCACCCGGCCGTCAATAAAGAAGTGTCTGCTTATCTACACTAAATTGGTGTTGATAAGTTCTTTATTCCGAGATTTTTCGGTAACAGCAGTATTGTCTCCTACTCTGTTGCTTATCTACGTGCACTGTCCGTAATGCCACATCTGCCCATCCTCATCAAGGGATACACTCATATTGGGGATAAACCACCTGCAGTTAGTACCAAGTCACAAATACATCAGCTTCTTGGTACAGACCAGTTGTTAACTGAACTCTGTATGCATCTCTAGCAAAGGCTTACATAGCCCAGTACCACCAGTTACGTACATTAGCAACCCAGCTCCGTTCTACACGAGAAGCGTCTGCACAGATAAAACTGCTAACCTGCAAAACTCCTGCTTTTGCCAAAACATTTTGCAGAGAACTAAATTGTCCCACACCCTACACAGAAAACTGCTGGAGTCTGCACAGCCTTTTCAGGCAAGGTTCTTCCCACAATTATTTGCCATAACACCAAGTCAATGAACATTAAAGAGGAAATGTACTGTTTAATTAGTGCAAGGATTTGGATTCTTGAGACTGTGTTTCAACCTGTTAATACTGCGGGATTTAGAGCCCACTAGAAGGAGAGTATAAGTACGGGTTTATGTATAAAACCTGCCTCCTCAGAATGGTACTATAGGCGTAGTGATAAGTAAACATATATTTCTTATGGGGTCTTCGGCCACTGTAGCAGAGTTCTTCAGGCCAAGCTTCCACTCACTCTCTGTGTGCGTACAGGAGAGACAGAGCTACAGCTTCTTCTTAGTTCAGTCCTTCCCTTGCCTCACCTACCCCATTTCTTGTTATTTAGTACCATTTCTATACCTTCTACTTATTGTATCTCATCTCTGCAGTCACCAGATGAGCCTATTTTTAAAATGGCTATATCACTTTGAGGCATTTGGCCCCTTTGTAGTCTAGCTCACATCTGCTTCCTTGTTCCTGCAAGTGAACTGTGCCCTTCTTTGCCTGTTCATTTATGCCCAATGTTCTCACTGTTTTACTCTTTCATACAGCTTTGCCAGTTCCACTTGATATTTTTACTATGCATTCTGGCACTCAAACACAGTATGGTTAGGCCTCGCAATCTCTACAGGCATGAGCCATCCATAGTTTCTCTGCTTCATCCTAAACTTATTTCATTTATACCTAGTATATGTTTCCATGTATTTTTAGTCAAGTGAAATTCAGAATTCTAGTCTATTGCCACCATATGATTATCAGAAAGGAAAAAAAAAATGTGGAAATGTTTAGTTACTCAAGAAGCTTTAATCTCATTTAAAACATATACAGGGAAACTTAGCTATTTCCTATAAAAGAAGAGAGATGCAAAGGAATAAAAAAAGTAATGAAGTAAGTTTGAAGAAATAGAGTTAAATGAAAATTACAAAAAAAAAAAATTAAAATACCTTCGATGCCCTACTTCTGGAAAAACTGAAAGAAGAATACAATCTAAAATAAGAACCTGCTACGTGTTTTCCAGATCTGGCACTTCATTACGAATGCTCTGTGCTTGACTCACATTCAACATAATCACTCACCATCACAGATAACTGAACACTACACTTACTGCAAAAAATCCTTTCCCTCACTTCATTATCTTACTGTAATTATGAAGTATGTTACAGTATTGCTGTTGCAGCTGCCTTCCCCCTTCTCATGCTAAATACTAACTGTTGTTAAATCCTCTTACCTGGCCTTCCTGACATTGTAAATGTCATTCTTTCTGCGTTGACTGCATAACATAACTCTGACAAGCCATTCAGAAGGCACAATCACTCTTGAACTAGAACTAATTATGAAGTGTTCACTTCTACTAGGGACTTACATTGTTTGACATCCTATATTATTATTACTCAAGTCAGTTTGTCCTAACTGAAAGCAGACAATAATCTGTCCAAGATTCTACTTTTTTTAAATGAAATATTTTGGACTACTTTACAACTTGAAGATAATTATTGCACTAAATAAAGATACTGAAAAAAAATCTCCAATATTAGGTATATTCTAATAAAAGTTTATCTTTGGTCCACAATACATGCTGTAATAACCAAAATATTTATTTTTCTCATTACCAAGATGCAAAATGTATCTCTCCTTTTCCTTGAGAGGAGGAAACTGGAAGTGAACTGTGGTCCTAAATCTTGTAAAGAGTAGAGCTAAAAAGATCCCCTTTCAATTTTATCATGACAATCTTAAAAAATAAACAAACAAAAGTCAATCAGCCAATTGCCACCATAGTTACCCGAGTAGATGAAAAGTCCACACTGTGAAGAAATTTGCAGTTTTCTCCTAGTGCCTGCAGAGATGCATCCATGATGCCTGAACAGCTGCCCAAGTTCACTATTTGTAGGAACTGGCAGTTGAGTGCAAGAGCAAGAACTCCACTGTCAGTTATATCGCAGCACCTTTTAAAAGACGCTTCACACAAGTAAGGACAGGACAAGGCCAGTGCTATGACACCTGTCAAAGAAACAGAGCAATTTAAAGAATTATTCATTTTTTAACATAACCACCATGCTGAATCCAATTTGCTGTCCCCTGGTCATTGACTGTTCCAACTTTCATCTCGTGCATGGCAGCAGGACTGTACAAGGAAATAATTTTGTGGTTGGTTTCTTTTAATTCAAGGATGAGAAAAAGAAAATGACAATGAACAATGCTAGAATTTATGAAAATTTCTAAATGCTGAATTCCCTTCTGTACTGCAGAGGGATACCAGAGGGATATTACATACATGAGGTATCACCTGAGTGAGTGCATGAAAAAAAGCCAATGGCTTGAAAGCAGACTGATGATAATGCCAGTTCCCACTGATGGTGCAGTGAGTATCAGGCAAAAAGCAAGGTAAAAGGTCATGTCTGAGGTCAATTCAAGAAATCAAAACAGTAGTTCAGAAGCAGGACAGGAACAAGATACACCTATGACAAAGCTCAGGCTGGGACTGAAGGTCCATGGTGTAGGTGGGCATGGCAGGTGAGACCAGTCATAGGCATTAGGGTCTGTTGGTGCCCTCAAAGCCCTGACAGTCAGTAATAACCGAAATATTTGCACAGAAGTGTCAGGAGGTAGACAATAAAAGTACATGAACTACAGATGCAATTTGTGAAAGGAATTTATTTCAAGGATGATGGAAACATTATGATTACAGCGGTACAGAAAATTACATCACTTACAGATAGATAGAAATAAAAAGTTGAATGTCATTAAGATATGTTACTATATAAGAACTTCAAAGAAACATGGATAGTACTTGCTTGGGTCAGAATCACTTTGCAAAGAATGATAGAAGAGACAGTAGGGGTAGTTGAATTTGACAGAGAAGTACTACTGGATATTGTATTGAAGGACACTATATGTTCCACATACAAACTACAGAGCAAATGTTTCCTAGTAATGACAGGGCTCAGGTATTTCTTGATGTGGTAGCCAGTAGGTTTCTTAAAAAAAAAAAAACAAAAACCAAACAAAAACCAAACCAACAAACCCACACAAACGCCCCCCCAAACAAACTAATCAAGCCCCCCCCACCTGTTACTGAATTAGTAAAAGGTAACACTGCTTTAAAATGAGGTGGTTTGGGGTCCTTTGTTCTGTATGTAATTGAGATGAGTGATAAAGAACTGTTTCAGCTTAAACTAATGGCTTCATAACTGAGTTTCAGTTTAAAAAGGGCTCAGTTTATAAGTAGTAAAGTTGGATGGACTAGGAGCTTGCCAATAAAGAACTAGACTTCCCAGTTTAATTGCAAAGTAATCTGGGATCTCTATCCAAAGAGATGAAAAGTATACCTAAAGAGCTCTAGGCTTAGCCAGTACTTTAAGAACTGTATTAGAAATCAGTGGACAGATGAAGACATGGTGGGAAGACTACTACAAACTGTATCTTAGGGGTCAAAAAGTTTAACAATGAGGTGACACTGAAAATAAATAAAATGAATTTTTAAAAGTTTAACCAATTACTTAAGTATAAAGGTAAGTGTTATCATTATGCAGTGGTAAGAAAATACAAACCAAGACTTATCTAAAGTACAGTATACATTAGCTCAATACTAAATTAATATTTTGCCTCAATTTTCAGTAAGGATGAGTTAATCATGGAGCAAAGGAGTAAGTATAATTAAAAGACAAAACAAAGCTTGTGGGAAATAAAACTCAGCAAGCTTAATTCTTTTAAGCTAATAGGTTCTGATACAACTTGAAATTGGAGGTTACAAGTAACACCTGAAATCTTAAAGTCCTAAAGCAAGTCAAGTCTTTTAAGTCAGAGAAGATGCTATAAGCTTACTTGATAACAAATACATTTAATTAAAAAAGGGAAAAAAGTAATTTAGGAACTCACAAGCCTGAAACTTCAGCCCCAGTGGTACTGGTAAGGCTCTAGAACAAGTTTTGAGGAAGGAATAATTAAGGTGAAGTGGAAAATACAGTCAAATGTAGCATAGTTTTACCAGAAACCTAGCAAGAGAGTAACCTGATAGCTCCTTTCATAAGATAATCAGTGCTCTTGGCCTATAATTTACACCACTGAAGTGACTTTTAATTAGTATTGGTGTGGCATTGGGGATTTTTTTAAGCAATATTTACCCTATATATTTTTTGCAATTTACTCTAATCTAACGAGAAAAATAAACCAGAAATAAGATCCCAGTTATCTGTGCACAGATAACATACCTTCTGAAGTGATTCCCAATCTGTTTTCTTTGCAAGAATTTAAGTTGATTTTTTTCAGTTGCTTGCAGTTATAAAGCTGCAATAATGCATTATCTGAAATATCACAGTCTCGAAGGTCTAGAGACTCTACACCAGGGTGCAATACCTGTAATGAAAACCTACCATTTCAGTCAAACTCTGCTATGTCATAGAACATGCATATTTTTATCTAAAATACTTGTAATGTTAGACATCACATAGAACTTCTAAAAATATTCACTAGAGGATGGGGTTACCAGTCCTAGGAACTAAAAACTCTAAAGAAAATATGGTGTATTTGCCACAACAGTTCATCTCCTACAGCATGAATGTTCAGTTTCTGTGATCACATCTAGAGTAGGAGCACATCAACAATACCATTTAAACAGTGAAAGTACTATTTTGATGGTACAGTTGCTAGCACTAGCGCTTCTGCCAGCAGATATGTTTACCAAGGATAATACCCTCAAACTAGCACAACTTTGATGGCAGAAATCCAACGTGTAAAAAAAATACTGTGATCAAAACTTAAATCCACTCAACAGGTAAGGGTAATATTTGAAAGATGTTTTGCCCCAGAGTATTCTTCTCACCTACACACACTCTTTTTCACATAAACAAGCAATCTCATTATCATACCACGAGTTAACAAATCCTCATTAAATAGGGTCTTTCATTCCCACAAGACATAGGTTACAGTTTTTGTGAAATCTTCCCAAGAGAACATTTATGAAATTTAGACCCAAAGCAATGGAAGGCCTCAGATTTTAATAACAATAACCATATATCTTACCTTTAATTCAATTTTCAAGGATTCTCACTACTTTTTAATAACTACTGTTTATAGTCCCCTCTTGTGCAAACAATCTAAACCTTTGCTGAGCTGTCCTTCAGACCAATAGGCAAACATTAGATCAGGTTTTCACATTACCTTATGTTACTTCCTCCAGCTTGTCATTCCCTTTGTTAACTCACAAAGATAAAAGCATATGGTAAATCTCCATACACAAGCAAAGATGACAGCATAGCTGACAGGCTTGTTAAAGGCCTACTGCTTTCTCACATTCACCATTCTAACAGGTACAATAAAGATATTACCAGGAATACTGTTTTTCTGGTTTGTAAATATATAAAATGCTAAAATCTTTACTGAGAAAGTCAAATAAGCCTTTTGAAAAAAAGTAAAAACTTCTAGTAGATTGTAACCGCAACCCTTCCGCAAAATGAATGGCAGACCTCAGACAACTTTGACAGCTTTTTCTCCCCAAATGTTAAAATCCTCAAATATGTCTCTTTATGCCACAAAACCACCAACATATCCCACAATACACTTGTGAGTAGTTTTCACAAGATAACATTCAGCTCTTATTTCACTCATGTTTCTGAATTCCTAGCTAAGGAAGTAAACCAGCCAAACCCAGAGATGACATGCTTAAAGCCACAGTCACCATCAACATTTTTTCAGGATGCTTTCCTTGACTGTTGGCTTTCTTTCACAATTACAAATTGCCTAGGACACAACAAAAGTGAGCAAACTGCTGGTTTTGAAGCCACATGGGAAATCTTATGAGAAAAAGAACCATTAGATGCAAGGAAGTCTAAATGAGAAGCAACAATACTATCAGAATACCGCCTATATAAAGTACCTGGACTATTAAGCTTCTCTAGCTCATGATTCTTCACACACTCAGGTATTACTTAGAGGTTTGCTTTCTACTGTTATTCACAGATTCATAGTCACTGAATGCATATACTAAAATCTAATCTGTCTCAAAGAAGATGGAATTTTAGATAAAGATTGTTTAGATGCAGAGTACAGGACATTAAAGTATAGACTTATATCCTGTGGACACATGCTGATTGGTTTTATAGATCTTTATGGTAAAAGTGAATTGGAATAAGGAGCTTAGAGTGTGTGTCATGGAAGGCTGCTCCAAGAAAAAAGCAGAGTAAGGGAAAAAAAACCCCAAACATGGTAACACAAATCTGGGTAAGAACAGGGAGGTAAGAGATGAAATAGAAGTTTATGTATAAGTGCAGGTTAACAGAATTTCAACTGGAAGAAATTTAACTTTAAGCAAAATGCTTAAACACCACCAAAGAAAGGACAGGCACAAAAGCAAATGAGATAGCGTAGCCTGGAAAATTCCAGGAGAATAGGTCTAGCCTATAGTGTCAGCAGTACAGCAATACTGTGGAGACTATGAAAGAAAAAGGCAGGACAGAAGCAATGGCAAAGAAAAAACATTCCTTATCCATATGGAAGACTAAGTGAGACATTGCAAATGTGTCACATGTAGAATACTTTGGTTATACATGATGTGAGCAAGGAATAGGAAGAAGAGCTAAACAACATATGCCATTTTTACTATGCTGAGCAACAAGAATATCTGCAAGATGAAAGAACAGGAAAACTGAGGAGCAAAATGGTATGGAGAAACAGTATGAATTCAGAATCCAAGACATGGCTAGCATTTTTTTCAAAATGCAAGTGAGATAGACCTGGAAACTGTTAGCAAAGAAAGCTAAGGTATAACATGCCCAAGAAAAGCAATGACAGCTCAGGATAGAATTGCAGGAAAATGCAGGAAAAGGAAAGGAAAAACACATTAGAAAAGAACCAGAACAGAATATCACAGTGTCAGATGGAAAACAGGCTCCAAGAGAAGGCACTGATCAACTGCTGAAGGAAGACAAAGACAGATGAGATTTTACAAAGAGACAGAAGAAAAGATTGGAACTTATACCATCTAGTTTGTTTCCAGACTAAAGATATCCTAATAGGCTTTGTGCATTTGTACACACACAGTCATATGGTTTTAATTACATACTTCTCTTAGGATGCTTAGAAAGGATTACTTACTGAAAAGATAGCCTAAACCAAATTTTGTCAACTCAAATTTTCCAAAATAAGATAAATTAATAAGACTCTGAATTTTACTCAAAGACTTATTTTGTACAATCAAAAAGTAGTGCATACTAAAGATAATTTTTTTTGTTTATAAGTTTTCCACAGTACTTCTGATTCTGCCTCTAGTCGTGGCTTCACTATTCTGACTCTGAGAAACTGATACCATTTGCCTCTTCCAAGTTGCACATCAAAGCAGGAATGAACAGGGAGTCATTGATTTTCTGTTTCACCAAGGCCAACCTTTAGCTTTCCTCAATTCTCATGCGTCCCTTTGAGGCTAAACAAGGTAACAGTAGATGGATACCAAAATAGATGTGCCCCTGAATTTAGAGCTGAATAAAAGTCATTAACTAGTTTCATTTTGAAACACTGACACACATCAGTGAGCAAAAGGCATGAGAGAATTTCACCTATCAATATCTAGCCCTAGCATCATCGTATTTCAAAGAATCAAGATTTAAATAAATTATATGGAGATCATGTGCATAATATTAATAGATGATAACAGAAATCTAACAAGTTTCTGAAATCTTTTCATTACTAAATTATGCACTAGCTTCTTGAAACCATACTACATTCAGGAACAGAGGCTGGTTTGCAATAGAGTCTAGTTTCCTGTACTGAAAGGGATAATATATGTCAGCTGATTACACAGAAGTCAATTATCACTGAAGAGAGAACATTTTTAATTTACTTGTCACTACAAACATAATCTTATTGCTACTAACACAGGACTACTGACATTATGACATTTAAGAAAAAAACTGTAAAGACACGGACAGAGTAAGCAGGCCTGAATTTATCTGTTGTCCCACGTAAACAGTTTTAGTTTAGTTCATCCTTGTGTATTAAGTATCACAGAAAGAATAGTTTTGAACGGGTTCTTACCTCACTGATATTTGAATCAGTTATTTGCCCTTGCCTACTCATTAACGTAATCAGTTTATCCTTTATGTTGGGCGGCAATGACTTAATATCCGCAGCATATCTGGAAAGGTTCTTTGTCAAACACTGAAGGCATCTGAAATAAAGGAAAGTTACAGTACAGTCAAAAATAGGTGTTGTGGTTTAACCCCAGCCAGCAACTAAGCACCACGCAGCCGCTCACTCACTCCCCCCCCCTCCAGTGGGATGGGGAAGAAAATCAGGAAAAGAAGCAAAACCCGTGGGTTGAGATAAGAATGGTTTAATAGAACAGAAAAGAAGAAACTAATAATGATAATGATAACACTAATAAAATGACAACAGTAGTAATAAAAGGATTGGAATGTACAAATGATGCGCAGGGCAATTGCTCACCACCCACCGACTGACACCCAGCCAGTCCCCGAGCGGTGATTCCCCACCCCCACTTCCCAGTTCCTATACTAGATGGGACGTCCCATGGTATGGAATACACCGTTGGCCAGTTGGGGACAGCTGCCCTGTCTGTGTCCTGTGCCAACTTCTTGTGCCCCTCCAGCTTTCTCGCTGGCTGGGCATGAGAAGCTGAAAAATCCTTGACATTAGTCTAAACACTACTTAGCAACAACTGAAAACATGAGTGTTATCGACACTGAACTCAAAACATAGCACTGTACCAGCTGCTAGGAAGACAGTTAACTCTATCCCAGCTGAAATTAGGACAACAGGCATTACATTATTAGTACTAGAACAATCAAACCATAAGATGTCATTTTCTGCAGGCAGCTATGCTGCCTGCAAGCCTTATCATTTCCAGCTGTTCCATGCTACCACCAATTCAGTCGTTACCCTTTGGTCAAGAAATTAAGCTGCCCTCTGATGAGAATGAAGGTTCTCACACAGGTGGTTGAAATCCTATCACAATCAGAAACATTTGATTGGTTTGACTCAGTATAGACATTCCTTTTTTAATAGCAGTATTTTAGGCCTCCTTCCCCCTGCATGTTTATTCATAAGAACGACTTATCAGCCTGAAGGAAACAGCCTGATTATCATACACACCGGGCTAGAGATTTTGAACTAACAATAATGACAACATATACTGCATTGTCTATACACCATAAACACCCTGCTCTCCGGGCACCTTTTGTATTATAGTGAAAATTGTTTCCCCATTCTAAGCAATCCATTCCCTTGGCCACAGACTGAAACTTGACTTACACAAAGTTTCTATCACGAGATACTGCTGAATGAAAAATTGCAAACAAAACTCAAAGACACACAGGGCTTAAGTATTCATCCAAACAGGAAGGACTATGCAGAAATAAATATGAATAGGCCTACTAGAATCACAGAATACTGGGTGATGCTTTAAGACAGGATTTGAAATCCTAGGATTTTTATTGTGTGAATGCAAGAAAAAGGGATCATTTCAGTCAGAATATGTTAAGAGACTCCAGATGGAACAGAGCTTTTGGGGAGAAAACATTAAGAACTTCACTTAAGGAAAATAAAACAGAGATCAATATTATCCAGATATATGTGGAATAGTACCCAGGTGGAACACTTGAAATAATGTTTTTCAAGATCAAATATACAGAAGAGTGTTCACCTATGCAATATTGAGTACTATAGAGGGACACTAATTATGCAATCCTATTTTTTTGAAGATTCCTAAGGCACTTTAATATCTCATAGGATACATAAAATGTTGATGTTCCAACCTCTGCAACTTTAAATTACAATCACAGGCTTACTGAAACACCAGAGGCAACTTCGGGAAGAGTTTATGAATAGCTTCTAAGCATCCTGAGCATAGTGACCTTCAGAGCAATCACCAATTGTTAATATGGTAAAAGACAACTGCTGGTCCTTAAGGAAGAAATTGCAACTCTCTGAAGGGAGATTTTATTATCAAAAACCCAAGTCCCTAGGTAAACGAGGAACATAAACTAGAATGAAGCTAACCAACATCCAGAGATAACTGAAAAGGTAACACACTGTCATCTAGGAAATGCCAAGACTTTAAAAAGGATTACACTACAGCAAAACTAAAATGGAGAGAACTGAAATGGGGGACTAAGGGTAACTCCTCACTGTCCCCCTCTTGCTTAGGAACCTAACAGGAGTCCATATAAGTGATGGAGTTCTTTGAATTGGAGGTTCTGTTATCTGTTGATCCTGGCTACCTGAATTAGATGCCTTAGGCCAACTTTTCTTTTTAAATCCTATTCAAAATTTTGAAAAAAAATATTACTGGCCTACAAAACATTTTGCTTTTGTAGAATCAACATTTTTCCATTAACTCACCCTACTAGTAAACTCAGAGCAGCTACTGTAATTGCACAGTAATTCTCTACTGTAGTTGGCCTCTATACTTTTATGTGATCTGGATACACACAGCAATAACCAAGACTGGTAAGTAAAGAGTATAATGCATTCACCTGGCAGACAGATTCTGTCCCAGCCTAATTTACTGAAAGAAACCACGAATCCTGTTTTTCATGGACAGGGAAAACTGAGTAGTGCTTTACTCCTGTAATGACCTGATAAAAGACCATTCCTTCTTCCAAACCCCTCAACTGCTTTTTCCCTGCTCCACATTATCAAACTTGTTACACCAGCTGTTTGTAGTTCAGAGCTGTCTACAAAGTGTCAAATGGCATACTCCATGTTCCAAATGTGTCAGGAAGTGCCGAACAGAAAAGGCCTATATGATCTTTAACCTTAAGCTTTATGACAGGGTTAAGGCCTTGTAAGAGGACAAATGTATATACTTCTAATACATAAACCAGAAATTAGATCTTTATGACTAATTAATCTACAAATAGTCTAAGTTACATCAAGGTGTAGCTTATACTAAGTTATGTCACATGAAATATAATAGCAGAACAGATGTTAGAAGCAGGACACATCAGAAGAAGAAAGGAACCAGAAGAACAGATAGTACAATTGGTTTAATGGCAAACAACAAAACAGATACATCTTCCTGCATTCTTTAGGGATGGATAATTCATATTCATAGTAAGACCACAAAAGGAAGCTCTGTTTTGAAATTTCTGCTCTACTTCTGTCCTCAGTTTTTTTTCATGCAGATGTACCCATCTGCAAATGTTATGATGCCTTTGTTAAGACACTGACAAGTTAGGTAATGCATTAGTCTGCAATAGGCTGGCCCCCTGTTAATATCTGTTACACAGAAGCTATCTATCAATGACGCATGGAATAATCAAACCTATGCAATACCTAACTACATACTCTTGTAACGACTTACATGTGCAGCACACTTCTTTATCATGTAGTGACAATCTTAATTAAAACACATTTAAATCTGATGTTTTATTTGTGTTGTTTCAAGAGTCTCATGTTTGATGGTAGAAACACTCTTGGTTCTGAGCTCATGTCTGGGCATGAACAAGTCAGCTTAAAATACCTGCCAGGGCTCTGAGAGATTTTTAACAGCAGCCTCCTAAAAGTGTGACAGCTAAAGCTGTTATCTGCCCCAGTTGCCTTCTTCACCTCTCCAGCAAGCATTTTTGCTGCCAGGCATCCACTCTATTCGGCAGGCCCTGCAACTCCTACAGTCAGTTTTCAACGAAGCATAATTATGTAAACCAACTACAAATTTGGCATACCTCAGTATGCTGGCCTTAAAAACTGCATCAGCTAGGAGTGCAAGTGCAAGTTGGTCATTTCTCATCTTGGGAACAGTAACTTCAGGAAACAGAAGCTAATATAAGACATAACTTGAGCAAAAAAAAAAAAAAAAAAAAAAGAAAAAAGAACGTTTCTAAATATTTCCAATATGATGCTCTTGTGCATGTGACCTCTGGAGTACTAATTTCTCTTTGGGGGCAGGGGGCAAAGGCCAACAAGCAGCAGACAAGCAGCAGATAACATCAAGCAGCCGAAACACCTTAATAAATGCACTTTCTGTTAGGTCTGGAGATCTTCAAAATAATTTCCTTATCAAAAGGACTAGTCCACACACTAACAGATTTGTTTCAGGTTTTAGTTTCTGCTGCAAGATCTACCAGTTAAACAATAAGCCTAAGGGTTAGCATAGGTAAGAAGCTTAAAGTACAGTCTGGCATAAATAGATGGCCACCACCTGACTGGCATGAGACAAGAAACAATACACTAAAATTACACACATTTGTTTAAAAGTTGTATAATTATTAGTTTCAAGTATTAGTCATACTGGTATAATTATATTGTTATATTATCTAGAAAATCATTGCACCAGTACTAATTAAGCAGTGTAAAAAGATTAATAACCAATCAAAAGTAGAAATTGTTTATGGTATCAAGTGCTACAGTACATGTAAAGAGAAATTACTAGGTCTAAGATCTAAGGTTAATCACGAGAACATAAGCAGGCAGTGTAATATGCGTCTTAATTATCATTTTAACAGGTTAATCATGCACAACAAAAAAAGTATGGGTACTGCAAAATGAGAAAAGTTATTAGCAGGACAGAACCCTTGTAACTAATTTCTATTAGCAGTTTAGCTGTCATTACACACCACTCTAACCAAATGTAAAGTCCAAACAGAGGTTGAAAAGGCTAGTTCCATGCCCCCCCTTATCTCCGCAACCACTTTTTACTCTACCTTCGTCATGCAGGTTCTGAAATTCACAGCTGCAGCATGGCATCTGATCTGAATGAAAATTCCCTTGACTAAACTGTGAGGTCACAGAAATAATACTGCCAAAACAAGTAGTTGAGGGCAGGGGGCGGCAGCAGCCTACAGTTAAGCCAAATTAGCTTTAGTGTAAAGCCACAACTTTGGAGTCTCTGCAGACAACCTTTTTGCAACAGAACCTTGTCTGGCACCAGAATGCCACCAAATCACAGCAAATTGAACTCATACGAATTAAAAACTCTAGGGAGGTCAAAATATTAAGGCTCTATAATCTGAAGCATAGCACAGATTTAAGCAAGGAAAGAAGGAAGATTTCCAGTGTGGAAGCACATCAAAAAAACAACACTAAAGCTAGCACAGTGTAATAAGAGCACCTGTAGCAGGTCACTGCAGAAGACACTGCAATGAGTAGACAGCAATTTAAAGCAGAATCTGGGCAGAGTTTAACCACAGGCCTTGCTTGCAGAGACCTGTATGTCAGCATGAGTGACCATTACATAACCTGAGCACACACCAGGATTGCCTTTAACTTGTTCCCCTAGAGATGTGTAGGAATGCAGGGTTTTCACTGTACCTCAATGACTGCTGGATGAACTTGGCTGACTGACTGTAACCAAGAAGCCCGTACATGGATCCGACTCAGTATACATAAAAGTAGATTACACCACCCACATTCTTTGTCTTGTCTTGAGATTAAACAGCATATCTACATGTAACTTTCCTTTACTTGACTGCAGAAATGAAGAATAGTTGTTTACTTCTAAAAAAAAAAATCTTGTCAAAGCTGTAAAGACCATGAGTGTGAACTTCACCACAGATGGGATCTGTGCAGCATGCTGACCAATGTGAAGGGGCTTGTCTCATGATGCTATTGCCAGGGTCCTCAGTATCAGAAGAGACTTAAGATTGCTATCACATTTTCCACTACTACTATTCTTTATGCAATAAACCAGTTAACTAGCCTTGAGAGCCCACGCCTCTCCTACTGAGATCCCAAATGAACCAGAACCTCCTGGGTGCAAAATAGCACCCTACCTTTGGCTAGGGTGAGTCAAACAGACTTTCTGAGCCTTTGGGGGGCCCGTGTCCCCCTACCACGAGACTGTTCCTGCTTCTATGATGGATGTCTATTGAATCATGTGAATGGGCAAGCAGTCCTTTGTCATACTAGGGCACACACTTCAGTTACATGCTAAATAGATATTTATCATATGACACCTACATTTTGGCCACTGGGTAGATGAACTTTTCTGGCTATTCATCCTGAAGGAGGCAGATTGTCACTGTATACCGTAGTACTTAAAATCAGTTGTATCTAAAAAATTAATATGAACTTAAGAATATTTTTTTTCTCTTGAAGACATTCAGTGGCTAATGCAGCCATGCTTGAATAGGGACCTGCAAATCTAGACCGATTACTTAGCTAAAATTTGCAGAAAATATTCCAAAACCAATGCAGATACATGGAAATCAACGTGAGCTATGCCAAATCTTCTAGTTACATTTAACTGTCTCTTGCCACAGAATTTTAAATTTAGTTTGAGAGAAGAGCTTATTAAGATTAATTGCTTTCTTTTCAAAAAGCTGGTTGATATTCTCAGACTATATTACTGATCTGCAGTTTAAACGATCATTTAAATGTTTTCACTGTTATTGGACTTTACAGGAAACACTAAAGCTTATTGGCTACACCATGGCAACTATAATCTTATCTTCAGTGCTTTAAAAGAAGAATAAAAGTCTAAGACTAACTGTATTGTTTGCTAGCTATTTTCATCTGTCCAATCAAATATTTTATCCCTATGCTGTCTCTAACTCCCTCCTAAGAACAGAGGAATGTGATATAATGAAAAACTCAAGGCAAAAAACCATTCAGTGGATTCACTGGGGCCAGGGATCATCAACCATCCCTCCACGTCCAGACCTGTCAGCGATCATCCTGTTATCTACCTGCCAAACCCCATCAGCTCCCCAAGCCCTGCCACCTTGTCCTGTAACTCCTCCCAAACCGTCACCTCTGCCAAACCCTGTCACCTACCCTGCCACCACTACCAAACGCTGTCACCCACTCTACCACCCCCACCAAAGCCCTGCCAAACCCTGTCCCCTGCCCTGTCCCCCTGGCCAAACCCTTCCTCCGGGGTCCCCCATAGGAAGGTCCCGAGGGTTGCCTCGCTGGCGCTGCGTTTACTCGAGGCCGCGGCCCCGCTGTAAGGCCAGCTGTCTGACCCGCCCGGCCGCCCCTGAACCCACCGGACTTCCCAGAGGGAAAGGGGGCCGCCGGGCACAGGGGGAGGGTGACGGGGCGGCACTCACAGGTCCAGGAGCAGCTGGACTTCCTCGCCGGCACGGTCCCAACCGCCGCTCAGGCGGCTCATGGCGGCGGCGGGGAGGGCGGAACGCGGCGCCGCCCCGACCCAACGGCTCCGGAGTACGGTGCCAAAATGGCGACGGCCCCCTCCGGCAGCCGGGCATGACGGGAGATGTAGTCCTGCTCCCGGCCCGCCCGGGGATCGCCTCAGGGGTTGTGGCGGGAAACGGCAGGAGTGCCTCATGAAGCGGCCTGGAATATTGTGAAACTCCCCAAATCTCGCACAAAGGGGTTGTCTCTCCCCACTTCCAGCGCTTAATGTCTAGGACAGATGTAATCGACAGGGAACCAATTGTTCCCTGACATTGTGTAATTCGTGTTGAAGTAAAAGAAGACAATAAGGCTTACATACCAACCGGGAAGGGGAAAGGGACATATTGTGATTGAACAAATGCTTTATGTAAATAGCAAGGCTTGCTTAAATGTTGCATAAGGTCACGGGAAAAGGGCAACGGCTATAATTTACCAGATAAGGGGGTTAACTCTGCCACGACTGCACTTTTCTACATCACAAGATACTCCCCCTTAAGAAGATCGACCGAATCTGCCCAGTAACAAACCTGCACGAGTGAAGAAAGAGGAAGCGGGACAAGGCAGACACTTACAAAAAAAGGGGTACATGAACTGTATAAAAGGAATGTAACTATAACAAAAAGTCGTGAGCCGTACGTAGGTGGAGCGCAGACTCCCCAGCCGCCCAGCGCTGCTTGCTTGCTATTCTCAATAAATATATGAATTCTATATTGAATTGGCTCTGTCGATTAATAACATAAGGAAACCTCCGTTCTCACAAAATTAACTGAAGGATCCACATCCAAGAGAAACGGGGGTTGCTGCTGATGCCTGATAACTTTGCTGAAGTCAACGACTGAAACATCTGGATTAACAGCTAAACCACAAGGATGCTGATGGGTGACGATGTTGCAAGACATACAAAATATACTTTTTTATGATTGGATAATTAGAAATATGCATTAGTAGGTAATTGGATGATACATATCATACCCTTATAGTGTAAGCTATGATATGAAAGAAAAACCGCTTGGATGTGCCCAGTTTGGCTGGGAAACATCCTGCACATTTACCTTTGTAATACTATTCAGTCAGCATGGGCCAGCTGTGAATTTTGTAGCAAAAGCAGGAAGCACACAAAGACAACAGAGTGAGCTTTGTTTTAGCTTTCTCCTCGACAGCCCAAGCGAGGCGTCCCTGAGGATCCTGAGCACCAGGGAGGCTACAGGAGCAGGCTGCTCTCAGCTGCCATGGAGGGGTATTTGTCCCTAAGGAAATGCAGGAGAGATGAGTTTTCCTGAGTGGCTGGTGGGTTGGAGTGCTAGTTCCCTGGAAGGACATGGCATGGCCGTGAACAAGAGGAAATGTGATGCTTGTGAAGAGGGTGACAGGGAGAAGTTTCACAGAGAATGTGTGCAGACTGTGCCTTTTTACTCTATTACATCAAAATCATTCATGAGATCCTTGACAGTTTAGGAAAACATTTTTCCAACAAAACACATTTTCAAATAAACACACTAAAAATATTTCTTCTAGCATTGGGAAGGCAGAAACCCACATGCTGGTGGGAGGCACTGGGTTGAGCAGGGAGTACTAGCAGGCCTCCCTGGAGATCCCTTTCCTGGGGTCAGGAGATATGATAAAGCTGCAGCAAACTGTGTGGTACGGGCAAATTCTGTGTGCCTGCATGATGAACCTAACCAGCAGATGCCCCTGGCTGACAAGCAACCAAATCTCTTGCTATTTTTCACAAGATTCACTTTACCATATTTGCTTCTCCCACCAGCTCGTCGCGCAGTGGGTAAAGCCTAGTGGGTAGCAATGAGGCTAGGGTTGTGCTGAGGGTAGGTTTACTATTCCTCAGCTTGTAAGCTGGAAGTAATTACTAGCCCAGTGAGAGCCTTTAACTGTTTAACCTCAAGATTTGCTTCTGAAACAGCTCATGAACTGCCAAACTTGAAACACTCGTGCTGTATCTCAAACTGAAACCAGCACCAGGCTGTCTCAGGGAGCAGGTACATGCTGCTCGTACACCGATTTGACTGCAGGCAGCTGCAGAAAGGAGTTCAGTCACATCAGCCTAAACATGGTGAGAAACTGTACTGATAAAAAAACAGGCTGTAACTGGTGATTCACAAAGTGCTTGAACATAGACTCTCTGCAAAGCTGCTTTTAGTAAGTGAGGCCTCAGCTTGTACTGGTACATGGGGTTATTCCTCCCCAGGTGGAGGACAGCTCTTCCCTTTGCTGAACTTCATGAGGTCATGAGGTTCCTCTCGGCCCATTTCTCCAACCTGTCAGTTGTCTCTGTTCAGAGGGACACCATCAAGTACATCAATCGCTGTTCCCACTTTTGGGTCATCTGCAAACTTGTGAGCATGCACTTTGCCCCATTGTCAAGGTCATTAATGAAGATATTAAGTGGTATGACCCTAATATTGACCACAAGGGACTGGTCTCCAGCTTGTCTTTGTGCTGCTGATCCTTTGAACCCAGAAGTTCAGGCTGTTTCCAGTCTACCTCACTATCCAATTATGCAGCCCATACTGGGCTGGATAGCAACGTGATCTAGTTGAAGATGTCCCTGCTCATTGCAGGGGGGTTGGACTAGATGACCTTTAAAGGTCCCTTCCAACCCAAACTATTCTATGATTTTATGAAGACTAAGGCAAAGAAGGCACTGAGGACCTCAACCCTTTCCAGTCTGCTTTCCAGTGTGAGATTCCAGTTCTGGATCTCAAGAAAAAGGCACAAGATGCTTAAGAGAAAAAGATGTTTTTAAAAGTTACAGTGAGAAGTCTTACATGTCTCTTCAAATGCTGGAAAACATGTAATGATACAGCACTGGACAGTCCTCTCTGGCAGATAACACTGCTGTGCAGAATTCTTCTGTGGTGAGGTTCAATGGCCTCATTGTTCATCACATCTGTATGGTATTCTTCCAAGTAAAACAAAGACATCAATCTCTTACTTGTACAATACTGAATGTTCTAGAGGGTACACTGAGGTTTGCTGAAAGCATTATGCTTTTACACATTCCCATGGAAACAAGCTCTTACAAAGAATACATACAGTATGTATCATTAACAGCAGTACATACTACTGTCATGTGACATGATCAGGTTTAGCAGTCACTCATGCTAACATACACATCTCTACAATCAAAATCTACTGTTAAACTCAGCCTAAGTTCTGCTTGAAATCACTGTCTCTTCTTTATAATGCTTTCTGTGGTGGCCCACTACAGTATTCTTTCTCACCAGGTCCCAGCCCCATTCAGGAGTGGACCCACATTTTCTCTTGTAGAAGCACTTCTTGTTGCTCTTCGCATCCCTCACCAGATTCAACTCCAGATGGATTTGGTTCTCCTAACCCACATCCTTGCACACTTGGACAGTGGCTCTATTCCTTCTGGGTCACCTGTCCTGGCTTCCACCTCTTGTATGCTTACTTTTCATAGAATCATAGAATATCTTGAGGGACCCATAAGGATCATCGAGTCCAACTCCCTGCTTCTTGCAGGACTACCTAAAACTAAACCATACAACTAAGAGCATTGTCCAGATGTATCTTGAGCTCTGACAGGTGCCATGCCCACTTCTTTGGGGACCCTGTTCCAGTGACCGACCACCCTCTCAGTGAAGAACCTTTTCTTAATGTCCAGTCTAAACTTCCCCTGACACAACTTTATTCCATTTCCTCATGTCCTATCACTGGTCACCAGAGAGAGGAGGTAGAATAGAATAGAATAATTAAGTTTGGAAAAGACCTCTAAGACCATGCTTGAGTTCCATCAGGATCTCCTTGTTCATCTATGCAGGCCCTTCTGCCACCTTTGCAGGTTTTTCTGCACACCAGAATGGACCATTCTTGAGCTTGTAAGGAAGTGATTCTTGTGGGGGGGAAGCAAACCCAACAACCACCAGCTCTCCTGCACCTCTCTTCTCTTCAGGTCCTGTCACGACCCACTCAGAAGAGGGGCTTGAGTGACTCAGATTCACAAATCCCCAGCAGCATGAACTAAGGTGAGACAACTCTCAAGGTCCGTATACAAACATTTATTAAATTCCTACAGTGATTAATATACATCTTAAACTAGATTTTCCAATAATTGGTTAGGTATATAACAAATTATGGCAAGTGGTAAGGTACACCTTGCGTTACTTAACAACTGTAAGACAAAAGAGAAACAACAGGGGAGAGAGAGAAAAAAATCACTGGTCCTGGTTCCAGCATTGGTCCAGCCAGCGGGGGGGTTTCTGGTTCATAATAGTGCTCTTCTGCCGATTCCCCACTTTTTCAGTGGCACCTATCTTCCGCTTTTATGTTCGCCGTACCAGTACGACCTGCCCTCCTGCTACGGTGGCAGGTTCATTTCAGGTTCTCCCCCCCTACCAGGTGATGTGTAGCATGATTTGGCTTGAGAGACAAGTGCTGTAGTCACATATGTTTAGCATGATCTCCCTAATTTTCACTAGCATATGCAGAGCTGTCAACTTTAATATGCATTTCATGGGTAATGTGGCAAAGGTCATTCATCGGACACGATGGCCCCAAAAACAGAGAGTTAACAAGCTTCACAGGTTGCACCAGAGCAGAACCATTCTGTTTTCACATGGCTTCCTCCTTCAGCTGCATCCTTTGCTATTCCTCCCACATGGGTCAAATGTCAGCCTTATCAGTTCATTGAACACCAGGCCTACATTATCCAGACTCCACATTATCCACCCCATTATTATAGTTTTGTTTTAGGGTACTTTGTGAGTGTTTGAGACATTCCTCAGAAAGACTCAGAGGGCCTCCACCCCCGCCCTCCCTTATTTTACCAAGTTTTATCTTTTCCCATTGTTCCCTCAGCCTGCTTCTCTCAATCTTTGTTTCGGGGAGTTACAAGTTGTTTCCTACAGGATCATACCAACTGAATTAATCGAAATACATTGAACAGGCTAAAGTCCAGCCTCTTGAAGACCAGGACCATGATCCTACTTTTTGCCTTCTTCCCTCCTTTCATGATCCTGAACTCCATTTCAAGGCTGCCCCAACCTTCACATTCCTGACTGTGACTCCCGCCTGCTTGTCAGGATCACTGCCAGGAAAGCATCTCCCCTCATCAGCTCCTCAATCTCCTGTGTTAAGAAATTGTCAAAGCACTGTGGGATACTAACAGAAGATTGGCAAGAAGGGTTATAAACACGCTCAAGTGACCTGCAGCTGGGGTGTAGAAAAATACATATGTCATACTAATTGTTGTTTTTCCTTGTGTGCTTGACAAGTAGAATGTTTGTGTTTAGATAACATAGACCCATGATAGACTTAAAGGCACCCTATCAGACATGCTTGAAATTCCTGCCCTGCTACAAAGAAGATCAAAGCACAGGGGTAAACTACGCCTGCGCGAATCCTTGATAAAACAGATGAAAACAGCAGGGTCTGCAATCCTCCAGCATGGACCGAACTCAGCTTGCGTACCTCTGCCCAGGTGCTGCTTTGGGGATCCCCCAGTTGGTGAGGTAACAAAAATAAATTTACTCTTTGCATTTCATCTGTGGTTTTGTGGTTGTTCCTGTGTCCTGCCTGTGCTGACTGACACATTTGGTGTGTGCTAGTTGGCAGGATTCGGGAACAGCCATGCCACAGCCAGCAAAAAGTCAGTGACTCCCCCTATTCCAGGATGGCCCAGTACTGAGCACTGGACCCCCGTGGCCTGTTTCCTGGCTACATTGGCTCTGCCAGAAGCATAGCCTGAAACAGATGACGGGATGGTGGTTACCGCCAGACAATTGAAATAGCTACGTGTGGATTGCCATGGAAAGTGGCATTGGAGCCTTCTCGCAAGTTAGCAGGGAGATTGGGATGATTATTGCTTGCCTTAGGGCTCGACCATGAAGTTGTAGCATTATGGAGTAAAATGCGAGAATTGGAAAGGGAAGTTGGGACTTCACAAGATGCAAAGGTGATTGTGCAAAAAGTAACTACTACTCAAGAAAAGCAGTGCCATGGGCTGCAAGGTACTCTAGAGCAGTTGGTAGCATATATTGCTAATAAACAAAGGGACAGATATGGAAAAAATAAGGTTTCAATTTCGCAAGTTTGTGCTCTCACCACAAAACCTTCATGGAGTCCCAAGGAACAGGATAAAAATATTTAGAGTCCTTGGACTCCAAGGTTGAGTCTGAGTCAGATTTAGAAGGCAAGGAGGTGGTAGAAGCATGACCTCATACAAATGAGGGGGCAGCAGGAACAAGAGGATGGGGGAGAGCAGCTCACATGTACTTACACCCTGAAAGAGTTAAGAGAAATTTTAGAGATCTATCAGAAAAGAGTGGGGAAGGCATACTGGCACAGGTTTTGCGAGCTTGGGATAGTGGAGCTGCATCTCTCTGTTTACTAATGGGTGAAAAAGGTTTATTAAGCCCTATAGCCAGTGATGACCAGATACAATGAGGATACGCTCAGTTGCAAAATATTAGAGATCTTGATGGGCAAGATATTATTGCACCTATGCTATATCAATGGTTGCGTGCAGCAGTTTTAACTGCATATGCTGAACCTGCCAAATTAGTGTTGACCCTCAGAAATTGGCATACAATGGAATAAGGTATTAGTTTGGTGTGGCACATGGGGATGGCTCATGCATTGATTACAGGATCCAATCCTGACAGGGTAGCAGTAACAAGAATTATCAAAGTACAGCTTTTGAGAGGAGCACCTGCCTCACAAAACTCCTTGATTTACCAGCAGCCACAAATGCTAATGGCAATGTAGGCACCCTAGCAAACATCTTGAGGACATTTGGGCTGTAACTTCAGGACCATCTGTGCAGGTGGCAGATAAAGGAAAGCTGGCAAAACCAAAAGGAGTTCTATCATGGGTGACAAGGAAACAAATGTGGAATGATCCTGTACAAACCAGTGTCCCATTATCACAAATAAATGGGATCACAACGTCAGAAATGTTTTGTCGATAGCAAAAGTTAGTGTCTATGCAAAACAACTACCAAATACCCTCAGGCCTGCCTGCCACCTCAAGGCAAGACACTACCTGGCAAATGTCAAGACAGCAGAAATGAAGGTTTGGTGAGTGCCCCAAAATTGCCACCACTGTAGCCAATTACCATGAGGGGGACTGACGACCCTGTGTTCCTTTAACTATAAAGTGGGGGATTTTACATGTGTTAGATCTGGTGGACACTGGAGCTGAAGTTACTGTATTACACAGTAATATTAATAATAAAGAAGCCATATCACAGATCTGTGGATTAGTGGGAAATCCAACCTCTGCCGTCTGAGCTAAGATTACCTTAATAGGAAATGCCACTCCATTTACCACAACAGTGTTAACTGCCCCATTTAAAGAATATATTTTGGCTATTGATATGTTGGCAGGGCAAATAGTTGAAAATTTAGAGTCGCTTCAGCTTCAGGACTTTGCAAGTGGGATTTGCTATTCGATCTATAACTGTCTTGTGTGGATTCTTGAAGTGGGATCTTTTTGTGCTGCCCATGCCTGCCAAGGTGGAAACTGTAAACCAACATTGTATTCAGGGGGGAGGAGGAGGAAATTACTCAAACCATTCAGGCACTTCAACAAGTGGGAGTTGTTAAGGAAACCATGACTGCTTTTAATAGTCTTATTTGGCCTGCTAAAAAAACAGACCGCACTGGGAGAATAACTGTAGATTATAGAGAATTAAATGAAGTAACCTCCCCACTTGCAGTTACAGTACCAGACATGGTTACTCATATAGAAATTATTAGCAAAAATTTACAGCCCTGGAAGGTGGTGATAGATCTTGCTAATGCTTACTTTTCAATAGCCATTGCTTCAAAAAGCCAAGACCAGTTTGCCTTTACCTGGCAACAAAAGCAATATACTTTCCAAGTATTGCCTCAGAGATACAAACACAGTCCCTCCATTTGCCACCAAATGATAGCAGCTGATATAGCATTACGGTCAGGTACCATTACTGTTTACCATTATATTGATGATCTATTGATTATGGCAGAGTCACAACAAGAAATTGAAGTAGCTGCCGAATCGCAGAAAATGCATTTACAGAACTGAGGCTGGGCAATTAATCCAAAGAAAATACAGGGCCCTAGTACTACTGTACAATTTTGGGGAACAGTTTGGCATGGACAGATTAAAGAAATACCAAATAAGGTACTCCAACAATTTCCTGTACCAACCACTGTAAAACAGCTGCAGGCCTTCATGGGACTTTTAGCATATTGGAGAACTTGTATCCCACATCTGGCAGTATTAATGTGCCCTCTGCAGAAATTAACTAGGAAGAAGGTTGTTTGGCAGTGGACCAAGCAACAACAAGAAGCCTTTGATGCCTGCAAAAATGATTTGAGCATGTGCCATGATACACTTCTAGGCAAGGATATCCTTTTAAATCAGAAGTAACAATTCTAGATTATATAGTCTCATGGGGATTGTGGCAGATGACTGGGCTGAAAAATTGGAAACAACCTGTAGGATTTTGGTCCAAGGCATTACAAGGTTCTGCTATATATTATACCCCAATGAAAAAAAAATTAGCTGTAGGTTGGGCACTACAAGAAACTGAAAGAATCACAGGCCAAGATAGCATGACTGTACACACACCCTTACCTATTCACACATGGATTACTGATGATTCTGTTAAGGCTTATGCAGGGGCAGCTCAGGCAGCCATGCATTGGAAATGGAAACATTATTTACAGCAGCAATTTCTACCAGGATGACTACATGTAACCACTCCACATGCTGCTGTTCTAGGAATTGTATCATTTAACCATATGCCCCCACTAGAGGAAACCCTTGCCCTTGGAGATATCCCTGTATCTCTTGTGGAGGAAGCTCCCCCTTATGACAAGTTAACAGAAGAGCACAAAAAAGATGCCTGGTTGACCTATGGAAGTGCAAACATACATGGCAACTGGACAAAGACAATGGAGAACAGTTGCATATGCTCTGGTTCCAGGAATTATACTATGGCAAACAGGTGTACAGGCATCTAGTCAGTGGGCTGAATTGATCACAGCATCTCCTGCCATCCTAGAAGGCAAGGTACATTACTTATGTACTGACAGTTGGGTTGTATACAAAAGCCTCACAATGTGGTTGCCCCGCTGGGCCCAAGAGGATTGGCGTGTACCCTATATGGGGAGCAGATATACAGCAACAAATTTGGCCACATGTACAAAGGTATCCTTTAAAAGTAAGGCATGTCCCAGTTCATAAAAAAGATGATTTGCTTGAGTCACAAAATAATAGGGAACTAGATAATGCAACCTCCACCAAAGTACATGCTCAAGGTATAAATGCACATATAGCTTGTGGACATCGGTCAGCAAATACTGCACATGCATGGGACATTGCTCATAAACAAACCCCTCTGCCATTACATATTTATAAAGCATACTATTTGTACACAGCTAAATTTAAGGGCATTATATAGACCATGGGAAAAGATAAAATGGGGTCAGTGGGCCTTGAATACCTGGCAGGTCAATTCCATGGGCCCCCTGCCCCTGTCAAGGAGGTGGCAATATGTATTCACTGCTTTGGATACAGTGTCAGAACTGCTCTTTGCTAAACCCACCAAATATGCTAATCAATGTTGCACAATTGAAGCGTTAAAACAATTCATTCATCAATACGGACCTCCTCACCAAATACAAAGTGACTGTATTGGGTTTCTGTGGCGAGGTTTTGCAGGTAGGCAGGGGGGGTTCCAGGTGTGGCTTCTGTGAGAAGTTGCTACAAGCTTCCCCTATGTCCAACAGAGACAGTGCCAGCCAGCTCCAAGTCAGACCTGCCACTGGCCAAGGCCAAGCCCATCACCAACAGTGGTAGTGCCTCTAGGATAATATATTTAAGAATGGGGGGGGGGGGGGGAAATCTGTGCAACTCAAGCAGCAAGTCAGGAGAGAGAGGAGTGACAATATGTGAGAGGAACAGCCCTGCAGACCCCCAGGTCAGTGAAGAAGGAGGGGGAGGAGGCGTTCCAGGCACCGGAGCAGAGATTCCCCTTGCAGCATGGGGAAGACCATGGTGAGGCGGGCTGTCTCCCTGCAGCCCAGGGAGGTCCACGGGGGAGCAGATAGACACCTGCAGCCCGGGGAGGACCCCACACCGGAGCAGGTGGATGACCAAAGGAGGCTGTGACCCCATGGGAAGCCTGTGCTGGAGCAGGGTCCTGGCAGGACCTGTGGTCCCGTGGAGAGAGGAGCCCACGCTGGAGCAGGTTTTCTGACAGGACTTCTGACCCTGCAGGGGAACCCCACTGGAGCAGTGTGCTCCTGAAGGACTGCACCCTGTGGAAGGGACCCACGCTGGAGAAGTTAATGAAGAACTGTAGCCTGTAGGAAGGACTCACATTGGAGAAGTTCATGGACAACTGTCTCTCTTGGGAAGGACACCATGCTGGAGCAGGGTAAGACTGTGAGGAGTAAGGAACAGCAGAAACATGCGATAAACTGAACACAACCCCCATTGCCCGGCACCCTGTGCCACTGCAGGGGGAAGAGGTAGAGAATTTGGGAGTAAAGATGAGCCCAGGAAGAAGGGAGGGGTGGGAGGAAAGGTATTTTAAGATTTTGTTTTTATTTTCTCATTTACCTACTCTGATATCATTGGGAATAAATTAAATTACTTTTCACCCAAGTCAAGTCTGTTTTGCCTGTGACAGTAATTGGCAAGTGACCTCTCCCTGTCCTTATCTTGACTCACAAGCCTTCCATTATATTTCCTCTCCCCTGTTCAGGTGAGGGGAGTGACAGAGCAGCTTTGGTGGGCACTTGATATGCAGCCAGGATCAACCCACCACAGTGATCAAGGAACACACTTTGGTGGACATAATCTCCAAGACTGAGCTCAAGGGCTAGGGATAGATGAGATAGTCCCCATTGCCTACCATCCTCAAGCTAATGGCTTGATTGAAAGCACAAGTAGGATGTTGAAAGAACAATTCAAAAAGCTAACCAGTACTAAAGCTTTACAACATTGGAGTTCACATCTTATTAAAGCAGGTTTTTTTGTTAAACAGCCAGAATATTCATAATCAAACACCCTGTGATCATATTACAACACCTCCAGTACAAAACATGTTAAGAATTGAAATTCTTCCAGATGGCGTCTCTCCCAAAATATTAGCTACAGGGGAAATGGAATTGTTTACACTGATGGATTGCATGGTAGAACCATGACCTATTAGTCTAGACATGAATATTCATATAATAGCCTGCAAGAATGCCATATGGTTCCATACCTCAACTTCTCTTATTTTACATCCTCTGTTGATATCAGATTCTCAAGTTCTTGTATTTCAGTTATCTTTGACAAATACCTGTGCCTTATCTAGAGGAGATAGCATTGAAATGATGTTATTGGTGTCGCAAACACAACATCAAAATGAAATTCAATCTGAAAAAGCACGAGCCATAGGTCTTCTATCTGTGTGGGCAATTACCCCCCATTTTGTTATCAAATCTGGAGTAATATTAACTAAAGGAGCTGGAGCAATTACATATGTATTACTAGAAGGAGATGAAATTCCTGTTTTCCTCCCTCTACTCAGAGATTTGTGTCTAGCTTTTGTAAGACCAACTTTATTTGATTAAAACCTGCTTTCCAAAATAATTTCATATTTTAAGACAGAGGTCATGATTCTGGAAGACTTTCTTAGGTAAAACTGAAGAGATCAGAACTTCAGCTGTAAGAGAACATTTTCATCCACTGTGAAGCTATACCATAGTCCCAACATATCTGTTAAGAAACACTAGTCTTTTAGCTTAAGTACTAGTCATTTAGCTTAAATAAGTAAGCTTTAAATAGACTCTCAGAGTCAATCATTTAGCATTAGGATGCAGGGGTTACAGCATAATGTTGTGTGATTTGGTATACTGTTTGTTTAGCATTACTTACTTAGCACGAGTAGCTAGATTTGCTGAAGCCTTAGGCCGTAAGCTGTGAACTTTCACCTAGATATGATGAACTTTTACCTAGTTAAGCAAAAGAGGGCCTCCAGAGCCAGCGCAAACCGGAAGATAAGGATGCTACAACTGTCAGCAGAAGCTGCAACTTGACAAGATAAGAACAGTTATCGGCCTGCCTGGAGACAGAGAAGGAATCCAATAAAATGTTAGAAGATCCCAGACCAGAAATCACCATTGGACCAAAAGGTGTGTAAAGGCGCATGAAGAGTGTGTGAGGGGCAGGTGCATGGATCGTAAGGGTATAATTGCCCAGGGATTTCTTTCTCCAGGGTCCCTCTTTGGAAGCACACAGCTCGAGCTGCTCCTACTGCTGTACCACTCGATTAAATTACTTTTTTTATGGAATGTGGTGCCTGAGACTCTGCTGCAGGAAACCTAGGGTCCAAACTGCAGGGAACTGGATGCCTGGAAGGTGTGAATTACCTTAACAGTATCGCAATCCAGTGTTGCACCCACATTACAACAAGGCCTTAAGAGCTGGATACTAGATCCTACACAAGCGTTTGTGGTTTGGTTTCTTTAATGCTAGCAAGATAATACTTGCAAACAAAGCATTAAACAATGCCAGAATGATTGATTCTGCATACCTTGTTGTGAAACAATGTTACCCACATAACTAGTTCATTTTGTTGCAGCCTTGTACACAATCCAAAGATCATGCTGTTTCCATCAGTTACACAATTATTCTTGTTCAAAAGTTACATGACTCTTGTACAGAGGTTGGCTGATTTTCCAACAGTTCCCTTTTTTCTTAGACGTCCTTCAGGATATGCTTTTCTGATAACAAATACAATGTTTTCCAGATGTGGCATCTTGACAACCTTTGCACATGCTACTTATAGAGAACATACATTCTTGTTCTAGGGTCAGTGAATAGGTTGTGCACACATTCTTGTCCAAGAGTCATTAATTTTTTTTTCTACAAAACAATGGTTCATTAAGATAATATATACATATATACAATGCTTTTGCATTATACTCGTTATTACTGTTTGAGTGTTACTGTCACATCGCTCTATCAGTTTTACTTAAATGTATTCGATTCCCTTCAGGTTATGACACCAGATGGACCTATGTTGAAAGGAGTAATCATAAATCTTACTTCACTTGCACTTCAGAGCTCTGTTTAGTACTTAAGGAGTCAGGACCTCACTGAACCAAAAAAAAAGGATGTTGACAGATTAGTTTAAATATCAGTAAAACAGTATTGTAACTTCTACTGTGTCTCGTTTGACAGCAATTTTTTTTTTCCCACTTAGTGACACAGCATTATGGCTTGGTTCTCCAGGCACAAGAGATGATGGGATTCTCTCAGTGAGGACTTTATTTTAAATGATTTTGAATGTATGTGATGTGTTGAAGAAGATACCAGAGTATGTTTCCAAAAATACGTCCTCTACATGAACAACTCTAGCAGAGTCATGTGTACCTTAGCAAACAATTGAAATTCCCTTTGTTTTTCCTTTCTCAAAACAAATGGTGCTGTGTACAAAACTACTACTTCATCTCTCTTGTCTAAGGCCTAAGAGGAAGCAGAAAAGGAAGGGAGACTGCCTTAATCATAAAAAATGCCTGCTTGAGTTTAGAAAAGTTTAGGGGTGATGATAGATAAGTGGCATCTTTCAGAGTTGCAATTTTAACTTGATAAAATTTTGACAGCCTCCTACAACTGACCATATCTATCCTCACCCACAATTCATTGTTTCATATGAGGAAAGGATTTACCACAGTGCTTATGGTGTTGTGCATGTATCCATGAACACTTGTGCTGCCGTTCGTTAGGCGCTGAGAAGTGCTTATTGTAGCAAGAACCAAACGTGCCATCTGCAAGTTGCCTGGGAGCCTTCCCATTCTATATGCTGGAGTCCCTTACTAAATATCCCATGACTCCTTTCTCCCTGTCTTATGACCATCTTTTTAAGAGATGACACCGCTTTAACACTATGGATGTACCAGGTCTCTGTTTCCCAGTAATGAGCAATAACACACAACATTTCCCTTAGTATTCTCACGTCACCTTCAAGCGCCTGCTCCCAGTAATGAGCAATAACACACAACATTTCCCTTAGTTTTCTCACGTCACCTTCTGTCGGGGAATGTAACGAATCTACGGAGTTCCTGACAGTTCGAGAACAGCGCGACCTCGAGCAGCTTGTAGTATATCCTTGAAGAGTCTGGAAAGATCCGAGAAGACCGGTACAAAAACAAGATAGTGATAAGAAGAACCGTCCTAACGAACTCACCAGTCATGAACTGTTAGTTACTAACCAAACCAATCATATACTAACACATACTCTAAAGAAGGGTATAAAAAGGTGTGTTAGAACAATAAAGTAGCCATTTTGCGTGATCTATTACTTGTCGTGTCCGTCTCTACCGCGACAACCTTCAAGTGCCTGCTTTCTGTCAATCCTTCCATGGAGAGGAGGAGCAGGAAGGAAACAGCTATGGCTTCTAGTGCAGATATTCTATGTTACGCTGCAGATATTTAGCCAGGGGTTCCAACTAGTAGAGTAGGACTGTGAAGGTGAGAAAGATAGCAAGATTGCAGTGATGCCTCGGATTCTTAAAAACAGCTACAGTCTTAGTTCTCTCTTCTGAGTCTGACAAGCAAGTGAGGGGGCTTGAGAGGTAAGCCGTAGCCACCCCAGGGCAGCTGCAGAGCTTCAGCATGAGAGACGTAATGAGGGATGCATACAGACATCTCTGTGTGGGAGACTGCAGTTTTCAGACATAGTTAATGCATCACGTATACAGGGTGCCTTGAATACTTCGTTGTAAAGGATGAAATCTTTTCCTGCCTTGGAATAAGATACACAGATAAGCACATCTGGCTAAATAGCCTTGCTACCAAAAAAGATGTACTTGGATATCCCAACGTAATTTTCAATTGATTATTTATTTACAACTGGCAGACTTTTATTACCCTGCAGATTACATCTTATTCATCTATGACACTCAGCTTGAAACCTTCAGAATGGTTTCCATTTTTTTTATACTACAGATCTTGTGACTGTTCATGATCTACATATTACAATATTTTTCTTACATAGTGCCTTTTAGCCCATAGCATGTATTAAGGAATTTTTAATTTCCCATGGAAGTTCAGATTTTTTTTAGACTATCTTGTATAAAACCACCCTGAGTCTTTTAGAGAGATGCAGCCAGTTTAACGTGTTCAATTATGTGCTTTGAGGTCGAGCAGAGTTGTTATATTTGAATTGAGACAAATTGAGTTCAAATTGTATTCACTAGATATTTATTAAGGTAGGAAAACAAAGCAGCGCGCTGGGCGGCCGGGGAGTAGCAGCTCCACCAAGGCTCCTGAAATTTTATCAAGGTTTAATCAGCAAATCACTGGTAAATAAAAGAAGGGGGGGACTGTAATAAGTAACTGTAGGTAATTTGCTGATCAAACAAGTTAAGCAAGGGAAACGAACTTGTTACACCAGATGTGGGAACATCCTGTTTTGACAAGAAAAACTTAACTAGTTATTTACTGCCATGAGAACGGAACCTTACAGTTTAGCAGTTATTTAAAAGAATGCTGATGTCGGGCTGCAGTATTGTGTTATCATGACAACCTATATCCTTGTTTAAATTTACGTAAACTATGTAAGCTTTCGACCTACCTTGTGAATTTACCAAAAGCGAGCATAAATCCTGAGGAAGTCACGATTACGGAAGAAGGCAAGGGGCGTACCGAAGACGGAAACCGACCTCTGTGAAAATAAAAGGGACTGCTCGGCTTGCCTAATTTCGCGAGCCTTGGTGGAGCTGCTACTCCCCGGCCGCCCAGCGCGCTGCTTTGTTTTCCTACCTTAATAAATATTTAGTGAATACAATTTGAACTCGATTTGTCTCAATTCAAATATAACAGAGTGATCTCACTGCATAATTTAATTTTGAAAATAACATTTATGATGCTTCCATGGATAGTTCATCACAGTTCTTGTTAATGCAAATCACATGGCGGCAGCTGTGTTAGCAGTCTTCACCACATCATTGTAAGACAGTGCTTGAAGAACTACTTGGAGTAGGAAGTTTAGTTTTATTTTTGTAATATAAAATACAAGCAGGTCACCCTATGCCTAATTACTTCCTATGAGCCTACAATTGCTCTCTCAGTATCAGTGTTCTAATTTGATCTTTTATCACTTCTACTATCTTCTTAGCTCCATATTCTCTGGTCCAGGCGAAACTACAGTGGTCCTGATTACACTACATCCACTGCATCCACAGTAATGACTAAGGCTTTGAGAAAGGTGTCACTCAGCTAGGAAGTGATTTCAAAAAGCAAGAACTATAATAAGGCCTTTTCCCTTTAGAGAAAGAAAAATGTTGATTACAGTTCCCTGTAATCTCCAGGAAAGGTCATGTGATATGAAGAGTGAAAGAAGGCAATCTAAAAATGTTAAAATCCTTTCTAAGTACCTGCTTCTTTACTATTGCAATATACGATGATACAGACATAGCATTAGTCCTCTAGTAGAGTAATAGATATTTACCATAGAGACAATGACAGTTTATAGGGACTTTGGAAGAGAGTTCATTTTACATTTACTTAGAGAAGCTAAACACACGTACAGGTTTATTGCTTTGACTTCCTGACGTGAGATTTATAGTAAAAGTATTAAGATTACTGTGAATAGATTATGAATGGAAACATTTGCTTGTGAAAGCAGTGGGAAAAACAATAGAGGAAGGGTTAAAAGAATGCCCTGTGTTGGTCCCTAACTAGGGAGAGGGCTAACAGCAATAAAACTGGTAAGCACTGAGGAGCATGCTGTTTGTATCACACCTGAAGACCTGCACTCTAACATGGCTATGACGCATATGACTTATCAGCAGAAGACCTACAGTGTCAAGGCCCCTCGGATGCTAATAAGCCTTGATAGACCTGACCAACCTCACCTGAGACCTCCTCCCCACAGCATGGGCTCAAGAGCTCTATTTAAGCTGGGCCTTTACTCCTTGCCTGAGCTGTGGTGGAGGAGTGCTGTCTTCAGCTCAGCTATGGCTGTGCTTGGCTGTAGAGCCCCTTGACCTGGTCTTCAACCTATGGACTGAACCTGTATCGTTACCATGATGTTGGCTCAAGTTCTGGACTCTCGGCTGATGTCTCCAGGTGTGACCTGCTTCCCTTGCCCAGGCACTGTGGTCTGGAGCCCTGGCTGGTGAGGGCGATGGCTGTAGGATCCCCCTCGGCTCCTGGTGCTTAGGGAGCAGCCTTGCTCTTCTTGCTTCCTGATGTGCAGTCTGGCACCAGGAGGGTAGCAACAAATTTACAGCGTGCTGTGTTGTGGTCTTTCTTTTCCTTTTAGATCAACACAAAGACAAACTGCAGCCCTGATGATATTCCTATTTTTTGTCAGGATAGGCCTGACAAAATAGGAAAAAGATGGTAGGCAGCAACTTTACTGAAGGCCTAAGGATCCAAGGCAATTAATTGCTCTTGATAGAATTACTGGTGACTCCTACGTGATCTGTCCAAAAAGCAACAAAAACTCCTGTCATAGTCAATCAAGAGGAGCCTAAGAGATGCAGAGAAGACTCAATAGCTGGTTTGTGTCCTGCAGGTGATCCTGGTGAGTTCACTCTGATACATATATCTTTGATGCTTGAAGTATGAGAGAATGAGTAGAAGTGAAATAACTTTTAAAGTGGAAGTACCTTCTCTTTCCATAATGATTCACAGTGAGTTTAGTTATACTTATTTCCTGTATTAATAGCTTACAACAGTTAGATAATGCATTTGATAAGTCATCTCAGTTCCTGGACACTTCCATAAGTTAAGAATATGGCAGCAATGTGTACCATAATTAATTCTTGAACATCTACTGCTGGGTGAGCTCTGTTAGACTGGCTTGCACTGACTCCCAATTACTGATAGCTAAAGGGTATGGCATGAGCCTTATCTCCAAAGCCAGAAGGTTTCTTTGCCCAACAGTCACTAGCTGTTCCTGCTTTCTGGTTCATTAACCTGTATGAATTACAAGATCCTCTTTCCATGGTAACAAGTGTACTATTTCTCTTAGGACACAGTATCTCATGTTTTGCCAGTGTAGCTTGTGTGTGATCAGTAGACTCTGTTGTCACTTGAAACTGGACTTGATGCATGTCAGTAGGAAAGCAGACCTTGTGTCCTGCTATTGTCCCTTCAAGGGATGAATGTAAGGTATTAATACGCTAATCTCCTGATTTGAGTGATGGTGGGCCCAAATCACAGATGATGGGCAGGTAAGGGGAAGATAGTTTGTATAGCCCCCTTTTCAGCTATACAAACAGCTGGAGCTGAGGTGGTATTTGTGTAGGAGACCACAAGCAATGCTGGGGTACAGTGAGTTCTGTAGTGGGTGAAATAAAAACAATGTTTCCTGTTCTTTGTCTCCAGCAATTTCAGAAATGGTCTTACATAGGCAGAACTATGTCAGTGAGCATATGAGAACCTCATTAGTTCATACTAGGAGGAAATGTGGAGAAGGAAAATGTGATGATATGGAATTTGAGGTGGAAGACAAGTGTTGAAGGCAGGCTGTGTTGTATTTCTCTTTGATTAGTGTGGAAGTTGGCCTGAGTGACTAGTTACTGTGTGTTACTGAGGAGTCTGTCTACTCTTTAGCAGCACAGTTATTGGCTATCTGCATCACAAAAAATGCTAGCTGCAAATTATAAATGTATTAAGCCTTTAAGAGATTGATAGGTGTTGATAAATGGCAGGAGGCTCCTGAAAGACAGTGAAGCAAGATGTGTGAGCAAAAATGGTTCTGCTCAAGACTGGCAAGATCTAGGTTGGAGGCAGCTTTGGATATCTGGAAGCAGAAGCTCGGAATTGGGAAGGATGAGTATCAGCGGTTTGCTAACTAGCAAGTATCTGAGATACTTTACCAGAGGCCTAAGGCTTTAAGGGAAGGCCTTGCAATTTTATAAGCTGTTTCATAGGGCTGGCTAGAAGATTTCATTTAAGAGAGTCACTCAATATGCTGGCAAGAATTTACAATCAGATTGAGTAAATAACACTTGGTTTGCAATCCTAGTATAAAGCTACTGGGACTCAAGCTTCTGCAGGCTTTTAAACCTTGTGTAGAAGCCTGCAGTTTGAAAGTGTGGAATAATTACTAGAGGTGACTTAGAAATCAAGCCTATATTAAAGGTATGGCATTGTTCACATGTTAAGGAAAGGTATAACATCGAAGAAGCTTTCAGGGTGGAATGCAACTGGTATGCAAGGAATCCATTCCACAGTGGTTCCCTAGACAACATTGCCTGCAAAATGGCATGGAGGGTGGTGCAGAGTGAAGACTTTGTGGGCAGGCTCTGTGAATCACTGCAGAGATGGGAACTTCATGGTACTATGGTACTGATAAGCTGCATATTTGTCACCCTGGGCCAATAGTCTGTCATATTTTGACAAAATGCTGTCCTTTGTGTGAACTTTGCTCATTATAATGTCATTATAATACCAAAACACACCTCCATCCCAAAGACTACCCGCCTCTAAAGTGCGACCACCCCTCACTGAGCCTGCACTCTGAATTTTTGTTTATCTATACCTTAAAAGCTCTTTGAGAGAATTTTATACCAATCATAATAAAGGTATGTGTGTCTAGAGTCACTAAAGCTCCACCCTGAAGGTAAAGAATTGTATAAAAATGGCCTAAGAAAGGGGGGATGTTAGGGAAGGCATCATTGAAAACAAATCAGGGAAGATACCATCCCAGACTACCTCTGACTCCTGGGATCAGTTGATGGGCCAAGTCACTCTTCCCCCCCTATAGGGACACCTTTGGGTAAGATCTAGACTATACTGAGTGCTTACTTGGAAAACTTATAAAACTCAATATAGTTGCTTTTCTGATTTCACGCACTGTATTATTCATAATCTCAATGTTTGCACTTGCTTTTGCCGACAGTGTATTTATCACTGGCAATCCATAAGAACCTGTATTTCTGTTGCTTCAATAAACTTTACTATTCATTAAACTGGCCGTAAAAGGTTCTGATTGGGTGCCGCAAAACTCTAAGGCTGGCTGTGTGAGTCGATGGAGCGTGACTAAGCTGAAAGTGCATCTGTAATTGTGAGAATTCAATAAGTTGAACGTGACTGGACTAATAGTGCCAAACTGGACATCACTCAGAATCTAAACCTAGCTGCCTCCAGCCCCTCTGATATCTGAGGATAAGCTGGAACTCAAGGGGTTTATTTTCTGCCAAATTACCCTTTTGCACAACAAAGTTCTGGTGGTTTAGTATTGTGAATTTTAAGCAATATGTGCCTGTAAACTTCCCGTAGACTAAGGGTACAGTGCATGCTTGCTTTGCAAGTTTACTTAATTAAAGCAGCTTTATGTAGGATTTATGCCACCATCATTGACTAGTACATAGCAGACGATAAGAAACCGAGCACTAATGAGTTGCTTAACCCTAGATTGCTTACAGTGTTAAGAGTTCAGGTACGTAGTCAGGGCAAGAATAGTTCAGGGAGCCGAAGTGCTGAGGCTGGCCTGGAGAAGGTGCTGGGATGAGACCAGCAGCACGGTAGAGAAGTGTGGCACTGGGATGGATCTTGAGCAGGGCTGAAGCAGAGTGAGTGAAGGCTTTGCTGGGGCAGAAGCTGATCTGCCGTCCTGAGGCAGTGAGTGGTATCACTGTGACAAAATGTTTCAGAGGAGGTGGAGCTGAGGCTCCTGGACCAGCTTTTCTCTCCTTTCCTTTTCACTCATTTTCCCAGTGCTGCCTGGGACATGTGCTGCACTTGGACTCCTTTCTGCAGTTTTGTGTTCGCTCCACTGGTCCTGCACACATGCTGTATTTTGCGTAATTTCCTTGCAATGGTCTAAGCAACATTTATCACCCTTGTGCATCTTCTTTAACAGACATTTTCCAGGTATTCTTGTTTCCTGTTATTTTACATGTGTTTGACCCCTTCTGCTGTAGCCCTCACTTAAAATGCTCTGCCTCCCTTGAACACCCACGTTAGGTTCATTCACAAATAAAAGCTGGAAGTGCTTAATTGCTTTGTCTAGGCAGGAATAAGTGATTACCTTAATTTCCATGACCACCCACTAATGCAGAAGCCAACTGATTGTTTTGTGTCTAGTAACGGACAGTATGTCTGACACGATGGCAAGACAACTGTCTCGGGGGTGGATTGCATTGGAGATGTTTAGATTTTACTTGAATCTGTCTGTTGGCAGCTGATCTGTACAGTCACTCATAAATCTTGCAATTATAACAAGGGGTTAGGAAATAAGGCTTTATTGCTGACAATAATAATGTAATTGCCTATAATGTAAAAGGAGAACAAATTTGAGACAAAATGGTGTAAATGGAACAGAGGTGAGAAGGGGTGACATAGAAAGATGAATACCTATAAACATTAGAAGATTTGTGGTGTCCAGTGAGGGCTTGGAGCTGGTTGACATGTATCTCCTTTGCTCTGTGTGGTGATGGAAATGCTGGGGCTGCAGTGCCTGTCACCAGGAGTGCCCAAGAGGGGCAGCTCCACAAGACACTCTTCTCCCTGGCTGCAGGAATTGGCTTGGGTCATGGGCACAGCTGGTGGACATAAGCTACAAGTGCTGAGCAATAAACAGTTTTGTGTGCTAAAATGGTCTAAATGTGCCTGGGTGCTTCCTAATTTTTCCAGTGGAGTTACAATATGTAAGTGCTTTTGGTTGTTTTATGAGGCAGGTTAACTTAAGCTGAACAAGATGCTCCTGCTGCTCAGGTCTTTGTGAATGACAGAAAGTAGCAGTTAAACTATTTGTGAGGCAAATGTGGGTCTTCTGGTTGTTTTGCAAGTCTCAAACACAAGCAGGCGAATGCTGCTCGTGCTGGATGCAAAATAAACATCTGGGAAAGGACATTGGCTATTGCTAGGAGCTATGCAAGCAAAAGATGATTGAATAGTTTGCACACTACAAAGGCTCTCAAATGAATTAAAACTTGAAGGGCATACCATGTAAATATATGAAGGAAGTGGAGACTAATTGGAGCAATGCAGGTCTCTTGAGATGTAATTGTAGAGCAACATAGAAAAGCATGTCTAAGAACAATTTGAGGACCTGATACTGATCAAAATAACTTAAAGCAACCTGCAACCAAAGTCTTTGTAACAAATTATTTCTTCATTCTGCTCTTTGTGCTTGATTTGGAAACTGTCAAAGGTGACAAAGCTTGAAAATTCCTGCAAATGGAATTCTGTTCTTAAACTTAAAATCAACATAAACCAAACTCCCTGGAGTTGACAAGTGATTGCAGGGTAATTTGGCTGACCAAGCCAGGGATACTGGATGTGCATGTGAAGGAGAGAAATAAGCTCTCAACTTCACTGCTTCTCTGAGGATGGCATCCATCAGGAGCTGCTGCACTTGTCTCCACTCCCCTGTTCTCTGCCACAAGAGCATTTCTTTAGCTTAAGCTTAACTCGTTGAGACTGCCAGCCTGGCTATCATGCTCTTGTCTTCCCCTTCAAAATCTGATTAGAATGCGTGTGTTACGTAATTGAGAGAAATTGCATAAATATCAATCATACTTCCAGATCTATTTCTTTCTATTAAGCTGGCACCAAACTTGTAACGCTTGCTGCTGAGGAAATAACATACTACCAAGACACAAAGGGATGGATGATCCTGTATGTATTCTGTGCCAGATGTTATTACAAACATTTTAAAACATTGATTAGTTTCTGGGATATTCTGTTTAAAGCAAAAGAAAAGCTGGCAGAAACAACTTCCATGGGATGTTTCATTAATGGTTGCTGTAGGAAAAGCAGTTGGGACATGCTTGTCAATAATCATGTATGTCCTATACCAGGTTGACGTGTGGAAAACAGACTCCACAGTTAGTAAGATTGTAAAGTAGGTATGTTCATTCAGCGCTGGGCAGCACGGGGGTAGTCCCACCAAAGTCGTGCGTGCCTGATTTGGCAGTTCACTTTAAATTTATACAGTCAAGCGTTACATATACATAGAGTTTCGCAATATGCTTATACGTAGGCATTACCTATCCCTGCTTCATATTAAAATTAGCTCTAGGAAGTAATTTCCATAGTCTCCTCTCAACTGCGCTTGCGCAGTGCCTCCTTATGGTGGTCGTCTGGTGGTCGTGAAGATGAAGGCTGTATGTCTTCTTCACGGTGAACTCTTAACCTTCTGTCCCTGCGCAGACTCAGTTGTTCCTTGGCATTTGTCCAAATCCCAAGGCTGGTCTTGGCTGGTTCTTGGTGTGGACTGCTGCTTCTTATCAAGGACTATCTCCTGTCCCAGTCAGCCTCAACAATGCAAACGTTAAACATCACTTCTCACCCCCTTGGGCCATGTCTACCTCTATTGAAACTTCTTTAACTTCATTATAAGCTAGATAATTATTAAACAATTCCTATCTACATTCATAAATCTACTATATCTACTAAGGTTCCTTTGGTTCTCCATCTCAAGGTGGGAGACAACAGTAAAGTGTGTCATGGGAAGAAATCACAGATGCTGGAGATTTGAGGATGAAGCTCAGACAAGATATGCTTTTGTCTGCTTGGGTATCTGAGATTTGTAATAACTAGTCTAATCTATTTTACCTTAAATCAGGAGAAACTTCATTAACTATGTAGTTGTACAATAGTGAAACTGTTGAGAAGAATTTGTTTCAAGTGTATTCCTCTTTGGTGTGGGGATGAAAACACCCAAATGAAAAATTGAAGAATTAAATGTAGCTTGCCAAAGACTAACAACAAAAAACAGAATGGAAAAAGGCTACTTCTACTTCCCAATAAATTCAGCCAACCTCATTTTAGAAAAGTCTAGTCTTATTGTTAGCAATGGGAAGAAAAACTCACCTATACAAAGTAGATAAGCAGGCACTTTACTGCAGCGCTGGGGGCATGGGAGATAGCTCTGCCCAATGTATCCATTTTGAAATCCATTAGTTTTTATATACTTTTTCTGTCAAGTCATGGTTACGTAATTTCTTTTACATAAAAATGCATAATATGGTTTGCTATTAAATTTAACCTTTATAATGATTGGTTTCATTAGTTATATAAACTTATCAATACTCTTACCCCAAAACAATCATTGGTCAGTTCTACCCCAACTCTGTTGATTGGAATTCTTCCTATTCAAATCAAGATGGGAAGGGTAAGGGGACTTTTCAAGCAGCATAACTGGTGTCCATGATAATCTCCTTAGTTTCTTGAAGCAAAACATAGAAAAACCCAGTAACTTCCCAGTGAGCTTTCTATGGTTAGCTATTTTTAAACTTAATCTTATACATTGTTTCACAATTTTCTACTTCTTAATCAAACCTAATTTTTCCATGACATCAAATTTTGATTACTTTATCAGAGTATTTACAACATCATGACTCAGAACCATCCAGACTTCCCCACACTTTGCTTTATCTGCTGCCTAGTTTTGTCTTGTGACAATGCTTTCTGTCTAAAAATTAGCAGAAACATTGATTGTACTTGTATTAAGTTACAAGAGTATAAATATAGTATACTCAGATATTCTCAGGTTTACCCTGCAGCAATGGGATAATGTGACAGATACACTTGATTCCTAGCCATACTTTGGTTCAGGCTGACCAAGAAGCAACAGACCTCATATCCTTGGGGTGTGCTTGTGAGTTGGAAAGCCCCTGGCTCATGTACAAGGGAATGAAGGTGTTTTGAAAAATATTTTGAAAGGTTGTTTCAAAACCCAAGGGTACAAGATAGCCAAAAGTATAGAACAAAATACCAGAGCTAAAACAAGACACCTGTCTTGTCTATACTGTTGACTAGCTGCCAGCTATTTCACTGGACAGCCTGTGGAAAGCTTTGAGCTCCCCTTGCTGAAGCAGCAGGCTGCACGGCAGTGATCTCCCCTGGAGCAGTGACACCTCTCAAGGTGACTCCTTGAGGTTGAGAAATCCCTCACCCGTGACAGACCCTTGTAAAGTGATAGATAGCGTGCTGAATTAATACTATGAAGCATTACTAATCTATGCAGCTACTCAGGTCCTATAAACACTGTATGAATAATTCCATTAGACATGAACCAGTGACCAAGTGTCAGACTAAGATTGGATCCAGCTGCACCTAGGCTTGAAAAAGGAGTTTAGAAAACAAGGGAGTCCGCTCTGAACCTTGTGACTCAATGGTAGGGTCCTCTTTACTCTTTATGCCTCTGACCCCTGTATGAGCCATTCTAACTCAATTTTTCTGTGTATGTTTCTTCTATGCAGTAATTAATGAGGTGAACTTTGTTGAATTCGAACAAACTTTGTCAAATCACTGTTTTACCTAAATAAAACATTACTGCTTCTCTCTTTTGAGCGAGGTGCGTCCCTCTTCCACAACAGAATCTTTAAGTGTTTAACTTTATCTTGGAAGGTGGACCTGGTTTTCTAGCCAGTCTGTTTCTAAATGGGTGCACATGACACCTATTGTAAGCACAATAAAAGTAGTAGGTGAAGTTAGACATTTTATTCACCCATTAAAATGAAATTATTCTCCTTCGTTGAAAAAGGGTTTCCAAGATTAATCAATAGAACTGTAATCACTGAGTTGCAGAGCAGAGTTTATTGGGTGTTTTAATTAGTCCTTTTCTTCTAAGTATCTTAATTGCTTTTTAACAGTTATTGCATATAGTAACAGTGGCTAAAGATGGGGAGTAACTTTTCAGTCATGTTCTGTAGGGCCTGGGTCACCTTGAATCAGACAACTGACTCCTGGTAATGTGGGGCAGAACTATCGGTTTTATTGATCGTGTCTGAACTTTATCGTATGAGCACACTGAAGTAATTTAGTGGTAAGAATCATTCTCCTGATAGATTGAGTTCACTGTAAGATCAGGGATGGATTCTTCTGGGCTCAGCCTCTTTCTCTGGCTGAGAAGAACTTTATCTGATCACGCTGTTATGTGCTAGAAAGAAAGGTTGTACAATGAGCATCCCTATTGTTTTTCACTGTAGCTTGAAGCAGGTATTAATAAAACTACACAGCTAGCTTAAAAATGACCTTCCCTCACTGACCTACCCCCCATTTCTAGATGCAGCACCCAGAAATGTCTGCTTCTTTTGGTTTCTCATTCAGTGTTGCTGGCCAGCATCACGTGTGGCCCAAGAACTTTGTATTTTTACTTGACCATAGAAACATTGCAGAATACACAGATAGGCAAGGTCTATATACTTCTCAGTGTCTGTTCTCCCTCTCTTGCTGCTCGTTTGCTAACATCTAAAATTAGGTTTTAGGAAGGGAGCTATAGTGTACAGCAGTGCACTGGAATCTGCAGTTTTCCATTTGATGTGAACATGGGGTAAATATATGTATGAGCAGAATGGAGATCACCGTTTGGAACAGAATAAAAATGTAACTTGTGCGAAACCATTTGCTAGCTGTGTAATGGATAAGTCTTTATGCTGAATATCAACTGAAGTAGTCAGCTCTGGGTTTCTGGTGCCTTCTCCTAATACAGATTAAACTGTTTTAACCGACAAGTCATAGCACCAGGAGTCATCGCTACTAACAGATGGTACCTGCTATACAAAAACAGAAGTAAAGGGTAAATGAAAATATTGCCTTTTTCATATCAGTAGAGCTGTCTGAATATAGATGGCTGTGATGTACAGGCTGATTGTCCTTCTAGCATTTAAAAGCAAGAACTCACACAGACTGAGTATAAACTTGCAGAATACCTTTTATTTACCCTGTTTCCTTCTGGCCTTGGCTTGTGGATGTGTTGTTATATGTTCATAAGACAGAAATACTGATTGAACTTCAGCATGGGGATACTGAGGACTCCCCCAAAACCTGGTCCATTCAGGTGTCTTCCATACTCAGAGCCCTGGTGATATCGTGGCAGATGCTGCTGCCACAGAGCAACCAGGTTTCCTGTCCCCCACGGAAAAGCCCCCAGATGCAAAGGTGATGACCTGGTGGGTAGAGGCCTTGCTGATCGGGGACAACATATTAAACCTCTGCTTTTAAAAAAATTAAGGAAAGGGCTAGGACAACCTTCTTTTACATTGCGATTGCTGTTGATTAATATGTATAATACGATTGAAATAACCAGGGAGCTGCTAAAGTCCTGTGTACAGCCCCCATCAGTTAATTTAAAATAGGGAAGCAGTAACTAGACATGATTTAGGGTTTAGGAACTAACTGTTAGACAACGGGGCTTTGTAAATAAGTAGGATGTTTATGTCAGGAAAAGGTAATGGGTTGTGGTCTGGTCAATAAACCTTGAAGAGCCACTTGGAACTGCCAAGATTAACAAAGTAGGCAAAAGGTAATTCCTACAGGGGGAGATCACAACCACCTACTCAAATGATACCACCTACTCAAAAGAAGACAATGAAGGAAGAAGACAGAGTCTGGGCACTAATTTACATGAGGGGTGATGTAAAGGGAACTAGGCCTTAAGCATCATTGTTTCTAAGACTATTCATAATAGACCTATAACTAATGATTAGAGATTGCTTTAGATGTGATTAATAGAATGCAGGTGCTTATAAAGCAATATGCATAAACTGCTTATTTGTCCTATGTGTAGCCCCCACCATGGCCAGCTTAAAACCCAGTCAAGCTGAATCAACAGAAGAAGGATCACAGTCTTAGACCTAAGACGTGGGAGTAAGTGATTAACCTTAGAGCAAGATAAATTAATAGAATAGCCTGAGTGATTTTCAGAAATTCAAAGGTGATCTTTGATGTGTAAGAAGGTAAGTGACTGTGGTGACCGAAGACCTTCTGCCTATGATCACTAACTTCAGAGGAACTGGGACACAAGAATTTATGAGATAACTTGATGAATGATAACGACATGGGAACTGAGATCAACTAGAAAATTACAAAGACTTTGAACTGGGATAATGGGTGGTAGAAAAGTATATAAGACTGAGAAATTTTTGGAAGCTTGCCATTCACTGTGGTGGTGGCCCAACTCTGAGTTGTTAATAAAGCAAAACTAGAGAAACCCATGACTGAAAAATCTTTTAACAGGTGAAGAAGAAAGAACCAATCATTAAGGAAAATAAAATGAGTATGTGTTAGTTAAGTGTATAATTATGAGGATTTTTGAGATAAGGGTGTGCTTGTCCTAAAATTCATGCATGTCCATGAAACAAGTTTGAAAATACCTTGATTCTGTGTGTTATTGGCTTGCACACTGGGTAAATGAAACCCATTTGTGGGACAACACTATGTTTGGCTGTTTTCCTTGCAGTATTTGTTAATTGGTGTTGCCAGCTGGGTATCAGACTTCCACAGTGGTGGTAGTAAGACTACTGATTTATCCTTACAGTGATTATTTCTGCATTTATAAATGAAAAAGGAGGGAAGTGGCTTATACTTCTAATCTAAATGCCACTAAAATCTCGCTTAACCTTACAGAAGGTTAGGTTGGCACATAGACTTACCGCTTACACTTATATACGGTGAACTTCTAAACTTTTGCTTTGCTGATGTTAAGCCTTGACTTCTTGGTGGGTCTGGAGCTCTTGGTATAGAATGCAAAACTTTACTTACGAGCAATTTTCCTACTATGATCTCATTGTGGGCCTACATACAGAAACTTAGCACTGATCATGTAATAATTGTGTATTTCAATACAGAAGTTAGCATGTAGGTAGCAGGATGCTAAAAATTACAAGAGAAGGTGATCTCTCTAACAGACAGTGACAGAAGTGTCCATCAGAATGCTTCCTCTCCCACTGAATAAAGGAGCATTTGGCCAATGTCTTGTTCAATTTGGGGGAATCAGTAAATCAGTGTATTAAGCACCAATGTAATGCACCAATTACAGCTGTTGTAATTTGAGGCCCCTACCAGTCACACCACCTTTATCTTCCAACTTCAGGATGTCTTCTGTCAGAAAGCAGGTCTTTGGGTACATAAACTGGTAGGTCAATAAATTCATTACCTAAATGGAGGCATTATTCTTTGAGAATGTCTATCTTACAAATAAAAAAAATGTGGGCTGTCTTCTAGGGTGTTTTTTTAAAGATTAAGCAAGAAAACAAAAAAAAAGATAATAATGTCCTTTGTGTATTTATTCAAAGTATTCAATAAGTATTATCAAGTATTTAGGTGTGGAATTTTCGTGGTTTAACCCCAGCCAGCAACTAAGTACCACACAGCTGCTCAGTCACTTCCCCCTCACCCAGTGGGATGGGGGAGAAAATCGGGAAAAAGAAGTAAAACTCGTGGGTTGAGATAAGGAACAGAAAAGAAGAAACTAATAATGATATAATAAAATGACAGCAGTAGTAATAAAAGGATTGGAATGTACAAATGATGCGTAGAGCAATTGCTCACCACCCACCGACTGACACCCAGCCAGTCCCCGAGCGGCGATTCCCCACCCCCACTTCCCAGTTCCTATACTAGATGGGACATCCCATGGTATGGAATACACCGTTGGCCAGTTTGGGTCAGGTGCCCTGGTTGTGTCCTGTGCCAGCTTCTTGTGCCCCTCCAGCTTTCTCGCTGGCTGAGCATGAGAAGCTGAAAAATCCTTGACTATAGTCTAAACACTACTGAGATATGCATGGGCAAGGTGTGATGCCCCTTATCTCCCAAAAGGAGAGATAAGAAATGCTGCACTGTAACAGTTTTTGTGAGAAGGATGTCAGCAGTTGTTCCCTCCAACAGTAATAGGACAACACTTATGTATGTAGCAATACTGATCAGGATCCAGAGTTCTGCACACCCAGTTCTGAAGAGGATAGGAATCCCAGTGATGTTTCTTGTAGTCTCACACCCACAGTGTAGAGGCCTTTCTGCCTCTGCTATGAGAATGATTGGTTGAATTTTCACTAGGAGGTTGGCCTTTTCTTTAACTTGCTATCCTGTTTATCAGTAGACCACCCATCAAGGTAGCTAACAGTCTTCACATATGCTTGCTAATCAAGATAAGTTTGTTTACTTCAGATGCAGACTGAGTCTTTCAGATGTTGCATCTGTGTGATGGTTCCAGATAGCCCTATTACATCCTTTGTCTTGTATGCATTTGTAGCTTAGTTCCCAGATTTCTCAGGGTTCCTGAATGTTCCTAGTACACAACAATGCAAAACCCCTCTCTACATATGCATATCTAAATGGGTGTATGTGTTTAAAATGCATTTAAAACTATTTATTATTGACATCTATTTGCAGCAATGTAATTGGTATGTGTTTATGAGTCTTTTGGGGTTTTCTTTTCAAAAGTTTTGAACCTTATCTGAGGAGGATGTTCAATACCATGGCAAATTAGATCCAACTTGACGTAAACCTCATGAACTGGAAGGAATGAGGGGGTGAAGAGCCTCAAGACCACCATATTTTACTGTTCCTGTTGCACGGACGTCCTTGCTAATGTAGACAAACCCCAAATCAACACCACTGAATCTCTTTTAGGTCCTTCAGCCTGTTTTTAAAGCTTTCCAGAAGAAAACAAGCATATTTTGATCCTATTTGAAAAGAGCTATTAGAGATCTATTAATAGAAGTCTGTTGCTTTAAGTGCAGAGATTTTACTGTCAACTCACATTATTTTCATAGCTGTTCTCATTCAAAAATGTAAAATAAAAAATTTTTATCAGTCTCAGTAGAGCATCACTCAGCATCGCGTCTACTGTGCTGCGCAGAAAAGCACTGCCAGGGAACAGGCCTTGCAGGAGCTGTGTGGGTATGTTTATACAGTACATGGTCCTCACATCAAGTAACAATGGAGACGGTTGTACTAGAGGGATCACTCTGCCTGCATGATAAAGGTGTGTTGTTTATACACAGATCAGTATGTATTTCTGGTGCGAGGTGCCAGACTCTTTGAAATGCAAGGGAATAAAATACACAACACCTTTCATCAATGTATAAAGGAAGAGCAAACAAAGCTCATAGTTTGTGTTGCTCTTGCTAGTGGCACACAGGTGTTGATACCTTCTTGAGACAAATGTGTTGGTGCCTTAAAGCTGGCCAAGTGTTTGCCAGCAGAAAAAGCCTCTAGTTGTCCCTTCTGAAGACCGGCTTTGGAGTTTCCTGGCAGTGATCCAATGGTGCTGAGATCCCCGAGAGGAGTGTTACTCCTTGAATTCTAGTGCAGGGCACCCGCCATTGTTAAAGAGAAGCAAAAAAGAATGACTGTTGATTTTTCTTATGCTTGCTTTTATTTTTAGTATTTGAGAGTCCTTTGCAATGTACTTCATTCAATGCAGCTACAAGCTTCCAGTTTCTCCATTTGTTTCTGTAGGGATTTCTCAGAAGTGTGTGTGGTAAACTAAATTTTGGAACTAAGGTGGCTTTCTTTAGCTACAGTACTTTTAATGCTCCAGATTGTTTAGGACACAGAGATCAAAAAGAGCCTTTAGAGGTAGCAACACTGGTCACTGGAATAGGATGAAGACTAGGTGCCAACGGAAGTGGTGCTTAGTGTAGCTTTTAATTAAATATTCCTTCATTAAGTTAACTTGACCAGTTTCTGTTGCTGTCATTCTGATTCTGTATCAGCAGAAGTTACTGTAGCTTATTTGATTCATAAATCGATATCCTTGTAGCCCAGTAAATATGATGATTCCTTCACAAGTTACAGGTGACAGGGTTTGTATTAAGGTAACATTGCAGGTCTCGGGACTTGTCAAGCTTTGCCTGGATGGTTTAGCTTGGCCAGAGCTTTCTGTTAGTTTTTTTCTAATATGTAACAGCATTTTTCTAATGACCAGTTGGCTATTGCCCAATTTATTTTATTTTTTACTTAGTTTTGTATAATTGTGCAGTATAACCATAGTTTTTAAACAGACGGTAGTAACAAGTATTTATTCTGAGTGGAATGAACTATCTATGACTCTAGCCCAGAGATGTAGTGTGTAGAGGAGTATGTGCATGGGATGACAGAGGCCTTGTATGTGTGCACAGGACGGTGCTAAAACTACTCACCAGTGGCCAGTTACTGATAGTTAAAGGGATGAAAACTTAGGAGGTGGAAGAAGAGCAAGTTGCATGTTAGAAAACGTATAAAATAGTGCCAAGCAGACTGTAGGATCAGGAGGAAGAAACTGTCAACCTATTCACCGTCAGACCTCTTGTCCACCATTAACATCATATCCTTCCAATGAAAGGAGGGCCTAGAAGGCTGACAATTTGCCATAACCTCTTTTCAGGATGAAGCCAGCAACCTTAGGAGCCAGATGGGCAGTGAAGGGAGAGCATAACACCAAAGAAAAGGGCTAAATGCTAGGAAGTTTTTGTGTAATGGTTTTAATTTTAGTGACAATTTTAATGATATTCTTAGTGAGACTTCTTCCATATGAAATAGAAAATTTGTACTATGCATATGAATAGAATTGCAATTTTTCCACACTAACAATAAACATTTGTTGCATTTTGATTAGATTAAGGGTTAATCATACTAACAATAAATTCTTGACTTTGCATTCAAGATACATTTTCTTTTGCCTATTCTAGCTTATCCGACCTGCAGTGGTTCTAGTCAGAAGAACTAAACGCCTGATTGAGGTAAAATGGGAGTAAGATAGAGATTTTGACTTTGCTATGACTGTTAGGCACCTGAGAAATTTCTGAATGATGGTGAATTTTCCAATAATGCTTCACTTTGAAATGCAATCTGTCATTCAAACAAAAAAGACCTGGAGTTGATTGCTTTCAATCTGACCTATTTTCTGAGGGAGTTTCTATTCTTTCAGGTGCGCTCCTTGTAATCATCTTTCTATAACAAGGTTAGCACAGAATAGGCAGTTATTTTTCTCAAATAGCCACATCTAATAACTTTATTCAGCATGCCACCACAGACAAACTGAATATTTTTGCTCCTGTTCAAAAGCGTTTACCATTCTAGTCCTTTGTGCTAAGCCTCACATTCTAGGATAATCTAGTTGTTTTATAATCACTTTGTAAATCAGAATAGTAAAGGAAATATTGTTACCCATCTACTTGAACAGAATGAAGTCTTCATATTCCTTTTTTTCTTAATCTGAAAGAGTCTAAGACTGTATTTCCCAAGCTTACACCACCAGCTCAGGAAAATGGAGAACCTATGTAGTCTCTCCATACGCTGTTTCAATCCAAGAAACTGGTTGTTTTCTCAGTCTCTGCACACTTGGGAGGGTTTGGGGCATATCTGTGTGGGCAGATATGTAGTTCACTGCAGTGCTGTCTCCAGCACTTTTTAAGTGAGGGGATCCCAGCAGCAAATATTGTAGTAAACTTGCATGTGTGTACATGCATAACGCAATGGAGTTCTAAGGGAGCAATATTTAATGAAGGAAGGACAATGTAGCTTATTCACTACCAAGCTAATACTAATGAGATTAGAATATTCATTACATTGGAAAATAGAAAAAAAAAAAGCCATTACCCATCACATGACCTTGCAACTTCCTCCCATGAACCACTATTCACACTCGGTCAGTGCTGTTACTTGTTAAACACTGTACAAGTTTCCATAGATATTTTTCATGAATGCTGTTACAGAGTGAGAAGGCAAGCTTAGCACCTAAAGGAACTCCTAGCAGAAGTTACAAGGTCCTCAGTATGGCAATAGCCTTTTTATCTGTTTTCCAATGTACTGAGGCAGAACTACAGAGGAAAAATTTTAATGAGATTTCTAAAATTTAGGCAGGGTTGGACCCCCCTATCCTCAAGGAAGGAAATTCCCCTTTCCTGTACATGTGTGGGCTTCATTCTCTGCTTATGTCTCATCCTGGCAAGCTCCTTGCAGCTGTCCTCCAATGCCGCAGTAGTCTCCCCTGGTGTCAAAGGGCTACGAACAACAAGGACTCTCCAATGTTTTGGTCACTTGCATGCACAGATGACTCAGCTGATACTTCTGCAAGCTCACATGGAGCATCTTGAGTCCCACCTCTTCACTTCTGTCAGCACATGTTTCCCAGCAGGTAGCCTCTGAATTAGACTTGCAGAGCATTTGGCACTTCTAGCTGGCCTAGCACAGAGCAGGAGGCTGTGCTTCCACTCCTGCCTTGCTATTGATGCGTTTCTGTGTGTCCCTCCCTTCTGGGCTTCCCGGCCCTGATGCAGCACGGAGCTTTAGCCACCACCAGAAGCACTCTGGCCAACTGAAAGTGAGGTGGAGGGGTACCTTGAGATGCTTCTCAAGTGTGCTGCTTGTCTGTGAGGCTCTCATGCTACAGCTGTATCTGGAGCAGCCTCACTTCTCAGGATAGGATCATGTCTCCCATTTGGCCTCAAAACAGTTGCCAATGTCTTTTGTCTTCTTGTACGCATAGGTTGAAGTATTTGCTGTAGACTGCGCTAATGCAGCTCTCAGTATAACTGTTTATGTATTCCCACTGTAAGATGCAATAAGAAGCTGCACTTTTAGGGAATTTCCAGTGACCCCTTTCTGAACTGAGTCTTCTTACCAGAGATGAGAGAGAATGAATATCTCCGCTCGGGACCACCTGGTCGCCGTGGATAATAGGCTGGATGAGCCCAGCACGTGCCTTCCTGGAGATTATCACCTCTTTCAGAAAATGCTTAAAGCGTATGGGGGATGGAGGTACTCAAGCCGTCACTTGCGTAATCCAAGTAGAAGGGAAGATTTTGGCAATGATCAAAAAGTTGTTGAGGACTGATGTCCACAGCTGTTTATGGTGACAGCAGGAAAATACACTACTACTACCTCCTTTCTCTAGAAAAAGAAACTGTTTTACTGGCTCACAGTGAAGGCTTCCTTTGATTTCCCATGGAGTGTAGCAAGCAGGGCCTGAACATGTTTCTCTGCAGAAGAGGAGACATCAGTATATATTCACTCCAGAGTGTTCAAGACAAGGCAAAGGCATGATCTACTTGAAAGAGGTAACAGGCCAGTGTAACTCTGGCAAACCAACTAGGCAACACAGCAGAGTTGAAAAGGCAGATGGTCAAACATCCAACAGAAATTGATGGTGCTGTCTTTTTTTTAATCAAAATTAGATATAAATTGCTGAACTTGCTGTTATTGCTTATCTAAAGGCATGAACCGTATAAATCCATAGATTTTACTCTTGAAACATATCACAGCTTTTACATGCTTTGAAAGTTCAGCATTGAGAAAGGTCTATTCATCTGCCTTTTATTCAGTGCTTATAAGAACGTGTAATGCATCTTGGGGATAGATTCTTCATTCGGTGTAGAAAACATGACTGTACACCTGTCAGAAATTTTGCTTATTAATTGAGATAGTAAAGGACTGTGAGAATACTGTGTGTATATACATTTTAGCATATGTCCCAAGCATTCTAGCAATGTATGACATTGGTTAACGGTGCAAACGCTTTGGATGGATAGATGGGTAAACACAGTTTAGCATGGAATAATTGCGTAGTTAATCTATGTTTAAATTGTTGGGCTGCTTCTCCTTCCCACATGATCTGACTAAATGCTCTTTGCATGAGAAAAATGTCCTGCTACTGATTTGTCCTATTTTGATGGCAGTGCCTCCCTAATTATCTTCAATGATAATATGTATCCAGGAAAACACTGGGATTTTATTAGTTTGTTCCCAGGAGATAAAAGTAAATTGTGGCTTTGCTGTGTGACCTTGCCTCCCCACCTTGTTTTTCTTCTATCAAGGCAGGATGGTTTACACTGTGCTTTGGGATAACTCTTTCAAGGATGGATTGTGTTAGTTGGCCTTTAATGAGATGCTTATATTCTGGCAAAAGAGAAGCTATTCACTCATTAGAAATCACAGCCAAGACCATGGCTATCGCTAGCATTACAGGAGTCATGAGCTCAATAAAAAAGGCCACCTCTGACAGAGTGGTCCCACCAAATACTTGAAGCCCTGTCTTTCCCAGCGGATCATCAACTGTTACATATAGGGCTCTTGTATGTGACTAAAAGCCACACATACACTCAGAGAGTGCAAAAATGAAACTGGTTTGGGGAAATCAGTTCAAATGGTGCCTATATGTATGGGATCTCCAAGGTCCTGGGTAGAAAGCACACAGGCTTAAGGTTCAAATTCCCAGTGAGAGACACAAATCATGATAGTCAAATTCAGAGTCTTATTTGACAGAAGATAAAATGTGGGAACATGAATGTACAAGCATACACAGTTTGCCACAGGGCTCCTTAAAAATCATCGCTGGTATATCAGGAATTATACTACAAAGCAGCATATCTTTAGTCCTTTCTTTGACAATTTAGGAACTCTCAATTCCATCAAATAGGGGCTACATCCTGAGGAATTCCTGGCAAAGCAGTCCCCCAGAACCTGGGAGGTTATCCAATTCCAATGTAAAGAAACTACAGCAAAGGACAAGTGACTAAAGACTCAAGTTTCTCAATGTTAGGAAGAGAGAAAGTGAGAGAGAATCAGTGTGAGCCAGCTTCACTTTCTCATATGAGTAAAGTGAGGAGAATTCATACCTGTCCTTAAGTTTGTGGTGAGTGGATTCAAGGTCCCTGGTGTACGATTCAGATCTGCCTGCTCTCCTTCCTTCCTTCTGCTGTTTACATTGATTCTTATAAAGCCTTTTCAGGTTTACATGTGTTAGCAGAAAGGGGCTCTTCACTTGGAAGCGGTGTTTGGGGCAGCACCAGCAGAGAATCAGGTTGCTGTGAGTCCCGGACTGAAGCAGGGACTGGTAGACGGCTGCTTCTCCTGGGAACAGAAGGGACCTAGCAGAGAGCCATCACCCTGGAAAGGCCACCCAGGGCAGGGCATCAGCAGCTAACAGCTTTCCCTAGCTCACTCCAGGCACCTGTCCCCAAAGGAGACTGTGGTACCGTGCCTGGAAGGGGAATCGCACCATGATGCATCCCCAGCCCACGTCCATCACCGCTGCTGGGATCCCTGAGCTGCCACAGCAGAGGGTCCAGTTGATTCAGAAGCACTTGAGCCTGACTGCCCATCCAGCCCATCTACTCTTCTTTATTGCCAAAGACTCCTGCCCACACACCCTCAGGGTGCAGCTGGGCAACCCTTCCCGTCTCACCCTTGCTGCTTTGGATCTGACCTTCTGCGAGTCAGTGGACTGCCCAGGAGCAAGCTGGAGCTCTGCATTACACAGCAATTGTTTTCATCTAGGGGTTTTGTGGGAGTGTTCATTTCTCCTCCAATAAGGTGCATCTCCAGAATAGTGTTGTCAGGATTTTAATAACTTCTCAGTTCTTTATTTATTGATAAACATTTATCATCTGCTGTGCATATCCCAAGTTTAGTATTAACCTGGTGTATTTAGATTCACTTAGTTTTTATTCTGCATTACCTGACTTGGCCCTAGTGAGATGCCTGTACTACAGTGAAGGGGCAGAAGGACTCACACAGCCAGTAAGATCTACAGAAATATATACCTAGGAAAGGTATTCTCACAGTTTTTCATTCATGTAATTAATAAGCAAAACTACTGGCAGTTGTGAAGTCATTTTCCCTACAGCACCAAATGAGGAACCTAGCCCAAAGATTAAAAGACTGTGGTCTGGCCAAGATTACTTCCATATGACAAGGATGACGTGGTCATCATATCTCTTGAGTTGCTCTTGACTGGGGAAAATGAACTGGGTTTTTGTCGTGGTTTAACCCCAGTCAGCAACTGAGCACCACACAGCAACTCACTCACTTCTCCCCCACCCAGTGGGATGGGGGAGAGAATAGGGAAAAGAAGTAAAGCTCGTGGGTTGAGATAAGAACAGTTTAATAGAACAGAAAAGAAGAAACTAATAATGATAATGATTACGCTAATAAAATGACAACAGTAGTAATAAAAGGATTGGAATATACAAATGATGCGCAGGGCAATTGCTCACCACTTGCCCATCGACACCCAGCTAGTCCCCGAGCGGCGATTCCCCCGACCCCACTCCCCCCAGTTTATAATAATAATAGACGTGATGTCACCTGGTATGGAATACTCCAATGGCCAGTTTGGGTCAGGTGTCTTGGCTGTGTCCCCTCCCAACTTCTTGTGCCCCACCAGCCTTCTTGCTGGCTGGGCATGAGAAGCTGAAAAATCCTTGACTTTAGACTAAACACTACTGAGCAACAGCTGAAAACACCAGTGTGTTATCAACATTCTTCTCATACCAAAATCATAAACATAACACTGTACTAGCTACTAGGAAGACAATTAACTCTACCCCAGCTGAAACCAGGACAGTTTTGAATGTGTCTTTCACTCTTCTGAAGTACTTCTGCAGTTGACAGCGATTGTAATCTTTTGTCTTTTCATCCTGTTCAACCTTCCTGAACTAACTTTGCTGATTTACTCCTCTTTGTGTCTCCCTCTCTGGGTATTTTATGGATCAAATCCTGTTCTTTTATCTTCCTGCCATTCTTTCTTCACATCTTCAGTTCTGTGATGCATTTTCCCACTATGATCACTGATGCGCAGGGATCTTGATCTCTATGCCACCAACAATCACCAATTTTTTTAACCCTTCTGTTACTGTTTCTGCTGGTGCTTTCAGACACATAGGTATATTTACCAACCTTAATGCTTCTATTACAAATCTCTGCATCAATAGATCCAACCACTAGATATAAATTGGCTTTTTTTCTATAGCTAATTTAGCAGCTGGTGTGTGGTTCCTACCTTTTTTTGTATTCCAGAGAATGGATCCAACCACTTCCTTTTACAACAAAGAGGCAGTGGTGGAAGTGTAAGGGACAAGCCGCTGCCCGAGCAGTCACACACCATTCAAGGAGCCGCACATATATCACCCAAGATTTTAACTGCTAGGACCAGAGTCCCTTCGCAGCAGGCAGCTCCAGTGAACTGATGGGTGCCCCTTCTGACTCCTCATACACACACATTCACCCTCAGGCGCTTCTTCTTCCCTCAGGCTTGACCAGAGTTTTCCCAAAGCAGAGTCTCTGACACATGTACATCAGATGAATTCATTGAGTCGTAGAGCGGTATAGAACAGCTCGAGCTGAGTGCCTCTGGAGAGGGACCCCAAATAAAGAAATTTGTGGCCAATTATACCCTCACAATTTAAGTTCCCTTCCCGTCACGCAACGGTTTGGTCTCATAGTAATATTTGGGTCTGGGGTCTTCTTGTTCCTCACCGGATCCTTTTTCTGTTTCCAGGCGGGCTGTTCCTTTTCTTATCTCAAGGATGCAGCTTCTGCTGACAGATATGGCTGCCTTATTTTTCACAGGATGCAGCTTTTGCTGACAGATGTGGTTACCCCCTTTTTTTTTTTTTTTTACAGGATGCACCTTCTTGGGGCCTCCCTTCATGTAACTATAAGTTCAGCATAAGTTCACCACTTGTGGCCTAAGGCTTTAGTAAGTCTTTCTATTAATGCTATACAATGGATTTCGTTTGAGCTAGGAAGTGACTATACAATGGATTCCATTTAAGCTACTGTAACAGAAAGATTTCCTCTTACTTTCCCACCTTTGATTCTTTGCCAACTGATGTGGCAATTAATGAAACAAAACTCAATACAAGACCATACAGATAGGGAAAGTAATTTTTATTAAACTTTGTAAATCAGCTGACTCTGTTTACTCACATTTTCACCAACAGAAGTATCAGGATGTGTGCATCCAAGTAATCTGTCCAGGACAACTTGTACATGACACGTAGGACAAGACATGCCAGTACTGAATCCTCTCTACATGTCCTAAGATCCTCTTCATTGCTGAGAACAAACTGGTTTTGGATCGGGCCTTATATAGCCTTTAGGAGTCAACAGTTATTGTGATCTTTTGCCTCAGTATCTAGTTTCACTCCATGTGAGTCTTAGGCAGCACTCCTGAGTCAATGCTCTGCTTTTGTTCTCCGTATCTAGTTATCTTCTGGCTCCAGGCCAGTTCTTTTCATCTTATCTTATGGTTTCATTTTCTTGTTATTGAATGAAACCATGCGTAGGTGGCACTGTGATCCAGGTGAACTGCCAACCTTAGGTAACAATATATGCCATTATTTTAGTCCTTATTCTACTCTGTCTTCTCATGTTTCCATTTGCCCAAGCACATTTCCACTCTCACTTCGTTCAGAACAACCTGAGTATTTATGGCGCAAATGTCTGCATAAGTTCCAAATACAAGTTTGGAGTTCATTTGCAGATTAGGATTTCATGTTACTTTCTTTTTGTATGTTATCCATCACTAACATAATGTATGTAAGTTAAATTGCTAGTTTTATTTGTCTACTCTGTTGTCAAACAAATTTTAGCTGGACTTACTGTAGGAAAGCTCAAACAAGTTTTAGCTGGACTTACTGTAGGAAAGCTCTTTGCTTCTGACTTTTTTTGTCTGTTATGCTTTCCAGTTCTGCTCTATCTTTTTAGTAAGAATGCTTTCAGTATAGGCTAATATACTGTTATAAAGCTTGCTAAGGCATATTCAGTATTTGTGGACCTATCAGCCTAGGATCATGTAGTGTCTTAAGAGCTGAAGCTTATCAAATGCCCTAAAAGTAGGCCTATGGTTTTCTTGCCTTGCCCCTCTGAAGAACAACCATGTGTGTCATGCACAATATTGCAGAGAACTTAAAAGCTTACAGAAAGTTTTGTGACAAAACAAGAGCAAAACCAAGCCAGTGACTGTCAGCTACAATAGTCCCACCCACCATTTGTTCAGCTCCTCTCTTGGGTTTCCATAATTTTCGCATGGAAGAGTCCCACTCACAATATAGTCTGATGGAAATACTTAATCTCAAAACTAGGCTGGTAATGCCTTGCCTGTGCAGGGCTTGGTTCAGAGGTAACTTATAGATCTACCCCTTTCCTGTGTACAAACCCTCTTTAACATACTTGATTTTTACCAAAATGCTAAACAGCGTGCTCTCTTACACCTGTCAGCTTGCAGCCTAGTTTATTTGCAAATTGGTCTCAGAGAAGAGTCTGAGGCTCTCTGGAGTACCCCAGTTCTGAAGGGTGCCATTGCCACTTATTGTTTCAAACAGGCTAAGCTTGTCTGAAGCATTTGCAGAGCCTCAGGCTTTGGGATCTGTGGTGATTTAAATGTTGCGGTTACCATTTTCCTTCAGGTTTTTGTAATGGTTTGATATGATTTCTCTGCGTTCCCATCAACTTGGGGATTATCTAGTACCATGTGTGGTGGTGCATTTCTGCCCCCTTTCTGGGCTGATCTACAAACTCGGGAAGTCTCGCTAGGCCTTAGTATGAGTGTAATGAGTTGGGCAGTTAAGCATCCCTTGACCGTACCGGGAACTCTTACACGGCTAAGACAGGGGGTCATGCTGACCACCTCAAGGACTCCAGCTACCCGGCAGAGGCAGGAGACGGGAGTAGAGGTAACTAGTTCTTTCCTAACAACCTTAAGAGATATTCCAGCCCTCTCCTGACAACCTTGGAGCATGCCGTATCTGAATCTTAACTCATTCTCTGACAGCCTTAGAGCCTTCCTTATCTGAATCGTAACTCATGTGAAACGGTACCAGCACAGCTGGCATCCCAGTAATTTGCTGATGACTAAAGCCAATCATCGCACAAGCCTATAAACAGTGGTACTAAGTGAGACCCTTTGAGCAATCCTGGACCGCAGTGGGCTGCGACCAGCATCTCCCTCTGAGCAGGACACCTCTCAGAGCTCGCAAAATCTTCAGTTTGCGAAGATCGGAGGTCCATCGCCGAAAGCTGACAAGACTTAGGCTGATAATCTTTGTTCCTTGAGGCTCAACCCTTCGCCTGTTCAGAAAGATGCTGAAGTATTCAACATGAATATTTTCGCTGAACTCGAGGGGAATTTTTAACAGGTATACCTCTTTTACTCACTTATGTATATTTCTTAGTGTCTTTATGCATGTGTGCATACTAACCTGAATATTCTGTAGCAAGTATATTACAAGTTATTGCTTTTCAAATCTGTACTTAAATTACTGTCATGAACTTTATTCAACTGTGAATGAATTTTAGGCTGTTATTATACCCATAATCCCTTTAGATATAAACCGCTCCATTTCTTGACACCATGAAAGTGTGTTTTATAACCTGTTATTTACAAATCAGTTGAACTAATCCTTCTGTGAAGTAGGATTGGGTTTTATGACACTGGAAGTGCCTTCTCTGGAAATCATGTATTCTGTCAGATATGAAAGTGCACAAACCTCTATGCTATCCTTTTCTATGAGAGAGTTTCAATCAAGTTGGTTAATGATATCAACAGAGAGAAGTAAATAGTCATTTCCACTTGCTGCAGTTTGCAGGAATGCTGCATAAGTGATACAAATGTTATGGTGATGACCATGGTTGTGGCGGTACTGAGGATGAATCTTTATTCTCCTTTGGCTCATTAAGGCTGTGGTTCATCTAATTAATTAAGCCTTGGGGCATTGGAGTATTTTGGGTTTTTTTCTGACCATAGGTATTTAGCACTTGTTTGGAGGATTTTCAGGATTATTGGATTAAAGCCTGCCTGCAATACAGAACACTTCATGGCCAGTACGACTAGCTTCCTGCTTTTGTATAGGGAGTACTGTTGCTTCTGCAAATTTCCTGCACTTCTGTGGGATTTTAAAACGATCTCTTATGTGCACATATGTTATGTCATATAGCGCATATATGATGAGTTCTTTTATATCATTTGACTAATCTTATGGTGTTTGTCACAGGCAAGCTTAACCACAAAGCACCTACTTTAACCACAGAACTTGAACAAATTACAGCTGTTATAAATGATTTAGGCACAAAGTTCTGAGTAGATGAGCAAGTGGAGTTGTGTGTGGAGGATATGGCAGGGTGTTTTATGTCTCTTGCTGTGCAAGAAGTTTGCATGAGAGATGCCTTCCTCTGGAGTCACATCAGGGACTCTTTGTGAGTTTGATGGTATAAAAGCATGAATATGAATGAAAACAGTATTGTTTAAAACAAAAAGCACCTTCCCTTTCTCATTTTGCTATATTAGCAGCAACGTTATCTGAAGGGTGGCTTACTGGATAAGGAAAATGATAGCTCTGGGCAGACCACCTGTAGGTATTGGCTGGTAATAAATAGGTTTAGAAGTAAAGAAAAGAAAATAGAAATTATGTGATGGTGCAACTATCCATTCTCCTGAAGATAATTCAAGAGCAGGGGCCTAGTCATTGGACTGATAAAATGAGACTAGGCAGTGCAGCCCTACCTGACACTGAGAAAAGTTTTGATAGATACCATACTTTATACAAAATACGTGAAAAGAAGCAAATAGCATCTGCTTTATGCCATCCAAAAGGGTATCCCCTCAGAGGACAAGAGTATGTACTTACTCTCAGAGATGGAATAGTCAAATAGCAAATACAATAATGTAATAATGACACTCTGCAGGTACCAAACCAGGGAGTACAAGATGAAGTTATCAACCTGCAGGTACATTTAACTGCTATTGCACAGAAGATAACTGAGTTGCAAGAATATCGGAAGCAGGTGGCAAGTCTGCAAGTTTTGATTTAAAAAGCTGACCATAGAAACCCAAGATGATGGTACTACAACAGATAAAGCAAAATGAATTTTTGCTAAATTAATTACCTTATTGTGTCTGAGTAAAGCAAAATATAAGCTATAAGGAGGCTGATATTTTACACCAGTCTCACCCAAACCAAATGAATTGTTAGGCACTGGTCTTTCTGTAGGGAAGGGCGGTTTCATGATAAATGGTTCTTCCTTCTTTTCTCTCTTCAGGGATTACCTTCTTTTATGTTAGTGTGTTACCATGTATGCATTAACTCCTTTTTGCTACCTCACTGCATGAACAGTCTTCTCTGTCAAGACAGTGCCATCCTACTTTCATGCTAGTTTCCTATCAAAGTTTTCACATTAATAGTTTCTTTTAAAAAGCTAATGACTGTTTTGTATCAGGAGGTGTCAGTTCCTTTTGGTTCCCGACAAGAAAGGCACAAACATGCTCAAGAAAAATAGTTATTTTATTAATATCCCAGAAAAGGTGACAGCAAGTTAAAAAATCTTACATCCCTTCTGATATGGGGAATCCTGAGATGATACAGCATGAGACAGATCTCTGGTGATGCCATAGCATGCTGCACAGATCCTATCCGTGGTGAGGTTCACCAGCTCTGTGCTGCTGGGAACCCTGAGATGGCACAGCATCAGGTGGTGATAGCATGGCACGCTGTGCAGATCCCGTCCACGGTGAGGCTGGCCGGCTCTGTGCTCGCCTGCACTCTTCCAGAGCTTTGCTCACAATACAGATTCATGAGCCCCAATAGCAATCAGATCTGGGATGTGGACTTAGCTTTGAGAAGTCCCTTGGCAATATACCCTAATATCCTTATCGCATTATCACATTAATAAACCTACAGTTCCTACAGGATTAATATATGCAATCGGTGGTCAAATATTGTCCCACAAATGGTGTTCGTTTACTTGGTGTGCAAGGCAATAACACACAGAGTCGAGGTATTTTCAAAATAATTTCATGGATGTGCATGAATGGGTGCCTGTTTCAAGGCAGCACACCCTTGTCTCAAAAATTCTCATAATTATACACTTAACTAATACATATTCATTGTTATTTTCCTTAATGATTCGTTCTTTCTTCTTTGCCCCTCATGTAAATTAGTGCCCAGACTCCGTCTTCTTCCTTCACTGTCTTCTTTTGAGTAGGTGGTATCATTTGAGTAGGTGGTCGATGAGTCGGTGGTCACAATCTCCCCCTGTAGGAATTACCTTTTGCCTAGTTCTTCATTAATCTTGGAAGTTCCAAGCGGCTCTTCAAGGTTTATTGACCAGACTACAATCCATAAGCTTTTCTGACATAAACATAAAGCCCCATGGTCTAATAGTTAGTTCCTAAACCCTAAATCATGTCTAGTTATTGTTTCCCTATTTTAAATATTAACTGATAGGGGCTGTACACAGGACTTTAGCAGCTCCCTGGTTATTTCAATCATACTATACATATTAATCAATAACACAAAGACACAATATTTCAAGTGGACAGAACAATATACTATACATGTGCTTGTGATTAAACACATTGATTAATTACACAATGATTAAATACACATCTGCTAGGGTTCAGCAATGGTCACATGGTATTCATGATACAGGGGCAAACACCTGGATTTGATGTTATGTGGATCACTAACTCCTCTCACTATAGTCTTACGGGCTGCCCGCTACAAGTGACATACATAGAAATCCTATACATCAGCAAAAGCTTCTCTACAACTGTAACTGTAAGCTTAAAAAGCTTATGGGGCATATGGGAGACTGGAGAGGGCATCTATCAGAAGCCTATGCTAAGGCATAGGCCTGTGCAGGCAAAGGTAAGGCTTTAGCAGAGTTAGAGCTACGGGAGATATAAAGCAGGAAATGTGAACAAGAACTAGCAGGGTGTTAGAACTGATCAAACAGAGCAAATTTAAAATCAAATGAAGTAAAGCCCAGTTAGTGCAGATGGACATCAGATGACTGGAAATAACAACTGTTATTTCAGGAATGTCAAACAGTAAAAACAAAGCAAAACCAAAACTAAAAATGCCAGTCCCTGTAGGGGATTGCTAGGAATGGTGTTGGGAAAACTGCACCACCAATTTGCACCTGCATACTTCTAAATATGCAGAAATAGCCCAACTGCTAACACAGTTTTAGAGAAGGAAACTGAGTGGGAATGGGGTCCGAGGCAGGAAGAGGCCATAAGACAATTAACATTGGCAACTTTTCAAGTTGCAAGGCTAAAAATGCCAGATTCAACACATCCCTCTTAGCTACCATGCCAACAGCATAGGTTATAGTCTTGCCATGAAAAACATCAGAAAGGCAATCTGGTCCCAGCTACAAATCCAAAGAAACAATCAGTACTGAATCAGATGATACAGTCCATGTTTGGAAATGTTTGGACAAAACAAATATTCCAGGTATATATGGTCAGAGATCCTAAACCCCCCTTAAAGGTATAGCTTATCAGGATCATTGGCAGGAAATAAGAGTTTCTTAGACTTGTATTGCCTGAACCAGCAAATACTCGTGAAACCTTAATAAGATGACATAGAAATACATAGCACTGTAGAATGGCAGGGATTGATTCTGTACACCTGATTCTGAGGCAGTAGTGCCCTTACCATATATAGTTATTATTATATTGGAATTATAACTATTAGCCTGCTGATTGGTATAAGTTACGACGAAAAATGGTACGCCAGCCCGTGGATAATCCAATCAAGGTTTATTGAAGCAAGCAACAAGTAGGCAAAACAGCGCTGGGCGGCCGGGGAGTCTCCGCTCCACCAGCAGCGCGCACCTGACACAGGAACGTGTTTCACAGTTAAAACAGTTAAGTGTTACATATGTATGAGATTTCCCGGTACGCCTATACATATTCATGACCTATTCCCGCTTCATATTACAATTAGTTCCAAGAGGTATTACAATTAGTTCCAAGAGGTCACTCCCTCAAGTTTATCTGTCCAAGCCACGGAATCGTCCTTGGCTGGTTTCTGGGACCAGTTCCTTATTTTCGCAGAAAACCGCTCTTGAGGAGTTATATGGTAAGGCAGTCAAGACTGGTACAAAATCTTAGTGGCACAAGACTTAGCTCAAAATCTAGTTTCTGCAATTGTTACTGTGGTTATTGCCTAACAAGTTATTGTGGTTAAAAGCAGCTTAGTTACTAAGTTGTAGAGATCAATATATTTTAACAACCAACAGGCTTGATTAACAAATTGGTTATGCAAAGTTTATTACAATTCCCCCTTTTTGTTTTTATTATTTTGTTCATCAAACTGGGCAAGAGTTTCTCGAGCTAGGGAGAGAAGGGGAGTTTCTTTAACAATCTCGTCTTCTTCTAGGTGCTTATAGTGTCTTCTTATCAACATTAGGTGTACAGCTTCTAATTGATTTTTTACCAATCCAATAATTCTATTTAATATACAAGGTCCAAAAGTTAAAATCAACATTAATACAGCTATTGGTCCTATTATGGTTGACAGCAAAGTAGTTAACCAAGGGGATTTAGTAATCCAGGACTCATACCAGTTCTGTTGGGCTTCTCTTTCTCTTTTCCGGTTTTCTAATCCCTCTCGTAATTTTGTCATGGTATCTCTAACTACTCCTGTGTGATCAGCATAAAAGCAACATTCCTCTCCTAGGGCTGCACAGAGCCCTCCTTGCTGTAGGAATAGGAGATCCATTCCTCTCCGGTTTTGTAGCACTGCTTCTGATAGTGAGGTTAAAGATTTTTCTAATGCTGTTATTGATTTTTCTATTCTTTCTAAATCTTCATCTACAGCAGCCCTTAAAGAACTAAATCCTTGTTTCTGTTGGATGAGTGAGGCAATTCCCGTCCCTGCTCCTGTTGTCCCAATCCCTAGCAGTGTGGCTATTGTAATTGCAGTTATGGGTTCTCTCTTTACTCTTTTTTGTGTTTCAATATCCCAATAATCATAAATTACACTTTCTTGGTGATATAATATTCTCGGGATAATAGTGACTTGTATACAATATTCTTGAGAGGCATCAAACACACTTAGAGATACACATGGAGTAAGTCCCGTTTTTGAACATATCCATCGAGCTCCTTTCTGGGGAATAATCCACTTCTGACAGTTTTTTTGATGTTGGTATTAATGGAACCACACAGTGTTTGTTTTGCCTTAGGTACTGTACCTATACAAGACCCTATTCCAGGGTTATTCCCTTCCTTCTATCTCTCCAAGAGCATTGGGAGGGGACAGTCTCTGTACTTAAATTATATGTGTCGTTGACCCCAATTGCCTCATAAAAAGGTGGATTTACATCATAACAAAGCCAACAACTCCCTGTTAAGTTTGGTTTGGTATCATTTAAAGTTCGATAAGTCGCTAACAGTACCTCCCACAGAGAGTTTGACTGGCTCTTCTCCTTTTTAATCTTTTTAGTAGAATTATCTACTTCCATACCTGCGTTATTAATTGGAGTCGAAGTTTCAGGTCTTTTAATTGGAGGTAAAGTTTTAGGTCTTTTAATTACTGAATTGGGGCCCACAGCTTGTGTCTGTCCTATTTCTTCCTTCTTAATAAAGATAAGACCTCCCCTATCAATACCAGGTTCCCAGTATCTTAGTCCCCAGGTTTTTCCTGTTAACCAAGCAGGATCCATTGGGTTGGTTACATTAATATATATATATATATGGGCAATTTCCACTCCATGGTCCTGTTTGGCTTCCATCCCAACCATGTGAAGCAGGTGTACATCCATGAGGTCCCCATCCTATGGATAGGAATTTATCTGGACGTCCCCCAGGAGTCCAATCAGAAGCTATAGCTTTGCAACCCCAATAAGAACAATAGTAAGAGTTAGGATGGTTGCAATACCCCTTTCCAGGATTAGAACTAGGACAAAAATAAAAGCCTAAGTTATGTAGACATGGGTCTCTGGGTACGAGTTGACATAAAGATCAATTAAAACTTGGGGCCCCGGTAGCAATTACTTGCTGTAATATCATTTGATCCTCCCACCTATAGAGCGTCCATTTATAAGGTTGGTGGGGGTTCCTTTTACCTTGGGTTATCCCTATTAGCATTAGCAACAGTCTTATCATCCAAGTGCTTAATCCTGAGTTCGAGAAAAGTGGTGTGCCCTTACCCTTGCGACAGGTATTCTGAGGGTGTTGATAATAACTTTGGTTTTTGTCTTTATCCCTGGTGAGAGATGGGAGACTTCAGGGAAGCTCTGAGGACGTTTTGTTTGGGAGTGATAAGTCAAGAGGCTCCGTGAGCCTTCTCTGGAGGTGATTCATCAACCTTAATCCCCACAGCAGTACGTCTCTGCCTTCTTCTCTGCCTACTCTGTTGCTTAGAGCAGCGAGGTGTACCATCTTCTCGGCAGCAGTCGTATTCTTCAGGGGAACCTCCTTTATATTTGATTTGCTTTGACTTATATGCGTCCCAGTTTTTATTCTTCACTTTTCAAGCTCCCCAGCCCAGTTCGTCTGCAAGATATTTGCACTATTTCAGCCTTTGTTGGACACGGCTCGTTTATGTAAAGACAACACCTCTCAGGGTTTATGCCTCTAGAAAAATATCCCACCACTCTTTGGAGTCCTTTATAATTTTCCCGGTTGATACTCTCACACGTAATGCTTGCTCAGTTAATTCCCGTTCGTAATTATAACATTCGTGGCAAATACCGCTAGGGGAATACCCATAGGAGCAATGTGTCCACCACTTTTCTCTACAGAGTTTACACCTGTAACATACAAAGGGATAACGTATACAGTGAGGATCTTTACAAAAGATAGTCTCACTCATCCACTTTTCTTCGGAACCTAATTTTCAAGCTGTCAGGGTCTCTGGTCGCCTCCCAGTGAGAACTCTGAATTGGTCCTTTGATTCTGCTTCCATGAGTCCATCCTCTTTCGGCAGTCCGGACTGCAGTATCTGTAGTAAGCAAAACAAGAAACGGACCCTCCCAACAGGGAGTTAGAGATGATTCTTTCCAGGTTTTGATCAATACCTTATCTCCAGGCGTAATTTTGTGTATTGCAATATCTAAGGGTGGCCTCTGCACTATCAGTCCCTTCTTTATTAGTTCTTGCCGTCTCTTCATGAGTTCAATGATATATTCCTGTAAGAATTTTTCTTCTATCTTTGGGTGTTCAATTGGCATTTCTAGGTCATAGGGCATCCCATATAACTTTTCAGAAGGAGAGATCCCAATGTCTGCTCTGGGTTGTCCCCTTACATTTAATAGTGCTAATGGTAAGCATTTTATCCAGTTCATTTTCATTTCAATGATTAGTTTAGTCAAATGTTTCTTAATTTTGCCATTCATTCTTTCTACTTTTCCTGAACTCTGTGGATGCCATGGGGTATGATATTCCCATTTAGTCCCTAAGGGTTCCAAGGCTTCCTTGATAACCTTGGAGGTAAAATGGGGTCCCTGATTGGAATCAATTACTGCTATGTTTCCATATTGTGGTACGATGTTTTCCAGCAGTACCTTGACTACAGTTTTTGCAGTGGCTCGGGCTACCGGAAAGGCTTCCACAAAGTGGGTCAAATGGTCCACCAGTACTAGGAGATATTTGTATCTGCCCACTTTGGGAAGTTCGGTGAAATTGATTTGTATTCTTTCAAATGGTCTTTTAGCCAGTTCACGCCCTCCTAGTACTCTTTCCCTGTGTTGGTGCTTATTTATCTTTTGGCACGTTAGGCATTCCCCAACGATTTTTTTTGGCTATATTGTATATTCCTATACACATATATTTAGTTCCGAATTGGTCTACTAATGCCTGTATTCCCCAATGAGTTTGCCTGTGAAACTCTCTCATTATTCTCCATGCCGCCCCCTTTGGAATTACCTCTCTTCCATTAGGGAGAAACCATTTCCCTTCTTTTTCAATAACTCTTGCTTGTTTAAGTTTCTCCTTTTCTTGAGTGGTAAAACTCAGGATACTATTGGTTTTTATTTGAGCCTGTGTTGGTTCTCCTTCCCTTATGACTAGTAAGGCGGCTTTCTTTGCTTCTTCATCAGTCAAATTATTTCCCCTTATTTGTTTATTGATACCCCTCTGATGGCCTTTTACATGTACTACTGCAATTTGTTTAGGTCCTCTTATAGCTTTTAGAGTTTGTTTTATCAAGGCCTCATGTACTAGGCCTTTTCCTTGAGAGTTCACTAACCCTCGTTCTTCCCAAATTTTGCCAAATGTATGAACTACCCCGAATGCATATTTGGAATCTGTAAATACTGTCCCTTGTTCATTTTTCAATAATTGTAAAGCTCTTAGTACTGCATATAATTCACAAGCTTGGGCTGACCACGTCGCATCGAAGGGGCCGGATTCTTTTACCTTTAGGGTAGTCCCATCTATTATCACATACCATGACCTTCGCTTCCCGTTTACCATTCGTGATGACCCGTCTACAAATAATTTTAACCCATTCGGTAGTTCCTCTTCTTCTAAATCTTCTCTAATTTTGGTTTGATGTTCTGTTAATTGTCTGCAATCATGAATTAAGTTTTCGCTCGGTTCCCCATATAAAAACTGAGCTGGGTTTTGCAAGCTAGTTGTTTCAAGCTCCAACTTAGGGGAATGTATTAGGATACCCTCGTATTTCAACAGCCTGGCATCAGTGATCCATTTGTCTGCCTTCTGCTGTAATACACCCCGTATGTTATGAGGCGTATACACTTTCAATTCTCCTCCTAGAGTTACTTTTCCAGCTTCCTCAACTAAAAGGGCCGTGGCTACTATAGCTTGTAGGCAAGTAGGCCATCCCCTACTAACTGGATCTAATAATTTGGAAAAATAGCCTACGGGTTTCTTTCTTCCAGCCCATTCTTGGGTTAATACCCCAAAGGCTGTTCCTCCTTTTGAATTCACAAACAAATAGAACGGTCATCTAATATCGGGTAAACTCAACACCGGAGCATTTACAAGGTCAGCTTTGAGGCTTTCTAGACTCTGTTCGCCCTCCTGAGTCCATTTTATTAATCCTACTCCTACTAATTTCTGATACAAAAACTTCACTTTGTTGCTATAATTTTCAATCCATTGTCTACAGTACCCTAAAAGTCCTAACAACTGCCTTATCTGTCTCTTGCTTGTTGGTGCCTGGAGGGATAAAATACCATTCACTCATTCAGGATCTAATTTCTTAGTTCCCTTACTCAGCCAGTGTCCTAAGTATTTTACTTCCTCTTCAGTAAACTGTAATTTAGACTTTGAAACCTTTAATCCCTTTAGGCTTAAAAAGTTCAATAATCTTAATACTCTCATTTCTAACAGTCTCTTGATCTTCCCCAGCTAACAACAGATCATCTACATACTGCACTAAAGTCACCTCTGGGGTTGATTCAAAAGTTTCTAATACTTGCTCTAGAGCTTGCCCAAACAAATTTGGTGATTCTGTAAATCCTTGTGGAAGTACAGTCCACCTTAATTGCTGTTTCCGGTGGGTTTCTGGATCTTCCCATTCAAAGGCAAAATAATTCCTACATTCTTTCTTCAAGGGGCAAGCCCAGAAGGCATCCTTCAAGTCTATAACGTTGTACCACTTCAATTCCGGGGAAAGTTGGCTCAACAATGTATATGGATTGGCTACTACTGGAAACCTGGTAACAGTTCTTTTGTTTACTTCCCTTAAATCTTGAACTAAGCGATAGGAGCCATCTGACTTCTTTATGGGCAGAATGGGGGTATTGTGTGGTGACATGCAAGGTTCTAATAATCCCTGCTGTAACAACCTTTCGATCACTGGCTGTAATCCATGTCCACCTTCCTGTGACATGGGATATTGTTTGACCCTAGTTGGAATTTCTGGGTTCTTAATAGTAACTTCAAATGGAGCAATATCTAATCGTCCTACTGACTCTGGAGTGTACCACACTTTGGAGTTAATTTTAGCTTCATCCTCCGTTGTCAAAACACACAATTTTACCACTATTTCTTTGGTTTTTATTTCTAAATTAATTTCCAATTCAATCATTAAATCTCTTCCTAGTAAATTATATTCTGCTTCGGGTACCAATAAAAAGGATCCTATTCCAATTCGAGATGGAGCTTCTGTTTTCACTCCCTTTATTATTGGTACCTGAAACGGTTCCCCCTTTGCTCCTATTACTTGTAATTTCTTTGAGAATAGTGTGCATCCTCGGGGCACTAACTGGAGAGTAGATCTCTCTTCCCCAGAGTCCACAAGGAACTCTACTTCTTGATGCTGGGGGCCTAATTTTAATTTTATCAAGGGCTCTGTTTTCCTAGAGGTCCCCAGCAAATAAAGCCCCTGACCCCCCTAATCTTCTTTAAACATGTGTTCATCCTGTATACGCTTTCTGCAATTCCTCCTTATGTGTCCTTTCTTTTGACAGTAGAAACACTCAACCTGTCTCAAATCCTTTATGTCACCTTTGTTTCCCTGAGGTCTTTCTTTTGGCCCTTGGGCTATTCCTCTCTGTCCTTCTCGGACAGCTGCCACCAAAATCCTTGCCTGCTTTTTCTGAGTCTCCTCCTCCCTTCTCACATACACTTTCTAAGCTTCTCTCAACAGCTCATCTAATCCTCGCTCCTGCCAATCTTCCAATTTTTCCAGTTTCTTTCTAATGTCTACCCATGATTTCGCCACAAACTGAGTTTTTAACAGGGCTTGCCCCACTGGAGTGGCAGGATCCAGTCCGGAATAGAGCTGCAAATTCTTTCTCAATCTCTCTAACCATTCAGTGGGGGTCTCATCTTTCTTCTGGTGTTCACTAAATGCTTTGTTAATATTCTGTCCTCGGGGAATAGATTCCTTAATTCCTTGAACAATTATAGTATGCAGATCTGCCATATGAGTTCTATGTTCTGCATTCTGGTTATCCCAGTTTGGCCGCTGTAGTGGCCATTTAATATCTGCGCCTGGACCGTGTTGGTGCTGCTGATCCCAAACTCTCATTCCTGCTCTTCGAATCATTTCCCTTTCTTCTATTGTGAATAGTATACCTAAAATTGCCTGCAACTCTTCCCAGGTATATATATTACGACCCCAAAACTGGTCCAACCTCTCGGATACTCCCAAGGGGTCTTCTAAAAGGTTCCCCATCTCCTTCTTGAATTCCCTTACATCTCCGGAATTCAAGGGTACTGACACAAATCCCATGCCAGGCTGTGGACTCCCTATAACTATTTCTCTCAAGGGGTATAATTTTTCTCTGACTGCTTTTTCCTTCTGGTCTGACTCCTCCTTATTCTCTTGCTCTCTTCAGGGGAACTCAGAGGGTCTGAGTCTGGGTCTGGGGCTGTCGGGGAAGAGGAGGAAGGCGGGGTAGGGGCAGGTGCGAGTGTAGGGGGAACATAAGGGGGAGGAGGTGTGGGAAGTTCTTCGGGGCTTTTAGGTTTTTTCCTATGGTTCTTTTCACTTAGAGCAAATACATGGATTCGGGTATCTAATCTTATCCATAAATTAGCATACTCACTCTCTTCTAAACTAAAGGGTTCCTTAGAATTTACATATATGTTTAGGGCTTGACATATCCAATCCTCAAACGTCCCCAAAACAGGCCAAAATACCTGATCTCTTCTAATTTGTTTACCACCCCACACCTGTATGCAATAATATATCATTTTTTCTCTGCTTTTGCCCTGTCTGGGCAGCCAGTCATCCCAATGGGCAATCATTACCCCTAAAGGACTATCTGGCGGTATCATAGGGAGACTGTCCTTAGGATTCCCTATGGAGTCACCCCTCTTCCCAGGCGAACTACACCCCGGGGAACCCACCATGGAGTCAGAAGGCTTGCTTTTCTTCTGCCCCATCTTCCGAAGTGCCTCTCTCTCACACACACACTCGCGCCCCTCGTTCGTGGCTCACACCCTCGCGGGCAATGAGAACCACACTACAAGAGGGTCCGCACTCACTTCGCTCCTCTCGGGAGCGTCTCGTTCATGCGCACTTCGGGAAACCCACCCCGACCGAACGGGAATGCTTTCAATACTCACTTAACCTGGAGTCTTCATCCGGATCTTCGTGCACGAAAATTACGGGGTACTGCAGTGTTCTTTTGCCTGTTTGCCAAATGTAGGGTTCGGAGGTAAGGGTCTTAGAAAGGGTATCGTCCACTCCAGGGCCATCCAAGGATGGGGCGCCTCCCCAGAGTTTAGATTCCAAACCAAGTTAACCTTATCCAAGTCACGGCACCAAATTGTTATAAGTTACGACGAAAAATGGTACGCCAGCCCGTGGATAATCCAATCAAGGTTTATTGAAGCAAGCAACAAGTAGGCAAAACAGCGCTGGGCGGCCGGGGAGTCTCCGCTCCACCAGCAGCGCGCACCTGACACAGGAACGTGTTTCACAGTTAAACAGTTAAGTGTTACATATGTATGAGATTTCCCGGTACGCCTATACATATTCATGACCTATTCCCGCTTCATATTAAAATTAGTTCCAAGAGGTATTACAATTAGTTCCAAGAGGTCACTCCCTCAAGTTTATCTGTCCAAGCCACGGAATCGTCCTTGGCTGGTTTCTGGGACCAGTTCCTTATTTTCGCAGAAAACTGCTCTTGAGGAGTTATATGGTAAGGCAATCAAGACTGGTACAAAATCTTAGTGGCACAAGACTTAGCTCAAAATCTAGTTTCTGCAATTGTTACTGTGGTTATTGCCTAACAAGTTATTGTGGTTAAAAGCAGCTTAGTTACTAAGTTGTAGAGATCAATATATTTTAACAACCAACAGGTTTGATTAACAAATTGGTTATGCAAAGTTTATTACACTGATGGTGTATGGAGTTTGTTGTTGTTGCTGCTGTCTCAGGTGCACATCTAAAGATGGTTCCAGTTCTGATATCAGTTACACCCATCCTCAACAAATTCTGCACATGGTCAAAATACATGTCCCTTATGCAATGTTTGAATCACAAGTTTTTGGTTTTCTTCAATATCAGGCTGCAACATGTACCATTTGTGTGGACTAAAGAAATACACTTTACTAGCACAAACGTTTTATTGTTTGCATAACTAAAGTCTCAACAGCAAAGCATTGTTATCAGTCTGGTGACAATGCTACCAATATTAATAGTCCAATTCATATAATTATTACAGAAAAAGCCACATTAATTAGCAGTTAACAGTTGTACAGAAACTTCCTAATACTTACCCCTGTTCTCTGGTGTAACACTTGCCCTTCCACTTCCCTTCTGGCCCCAAAGGTTGACAGTTACAACTCTTACTTGAAAAGGAGAGTTATGGTGATTTGTTGGTGTCCCTTGTTCTTCACTGGAAAGAATCTGATGTTGACGGTCGGAACTTCTTCCTCACTCTAGGGTCTGTGCTTGGATTTATTTTTATATATTTTGTAACATGTACCACATCTTCCTCTTTCTTTATTGCTTCACAGTTCCTTATTATAAAAAAATTCACTGTCCCTGATTTAGTTTATATTTTGTTGAATACTTGCTCTTTGTTATACTTAATTCCGGTTTTATCCAGTTCCCAAGGCTGCATTCCTTTAGTGATCAGTAATTGACCACCCGCTGATTTGTTTATAACCCTGGGGCATCTGGTATCATCTGGTGCCTGTGCTTTCAAGGCGTCTGCTATCATCCTGCACTTGTACTCCTCTACACTTCTAGGACACAGACAGTTCCCTCTACACAGACAAATGACCTATTTTCACTAACTGTAGTTACAGAAATACATAAAAAATACTATAACAGTATAGCACACAATTGCACAAAGCTAACTAAAGTTAAAACAAGTTAGGTAATATCATAGGCAATCTGATTGTAAGGCAACTGCTGGTACAGCTAAACAAGGTAAGGCAAAGACCCAGGCAGGCCAAGACAAGCCCAGACAAAGCAACTGTTGACAAATCCCAGCCTTGAAAGCAGTACAAAACTAAATCACAGCCTCTGGTCTCTGTACCAGCAATGGCAACACCACTTTACCTGGGCCACAAGGCTATACCGTCAAGATAAAGTTTTCTGACAGCATTTCCATTTATGACTCCATGAGTTTGACATCTATCAAGATATAATTCCTTGGTAGCATCGCTCATGTTTTCTCTGATGTAGCTTACCATACTTTAACATAGAGTATCTTGATAGTGTTATCTGGATGTGGAGTCTGGATGTGTGTCTCAGCTCATTCCAATATGGTCCTCTTCTAGGGTTAATGACTAGATACTTTCCTGTTCTAGCAACCTTCAAAATTCACTTTATACATTAATGGTAAAATAATACATGCATACAACACCTTCTTCAACTGCTTGTCCTTAATATCTATCTAATTGTGGCATATTACTGGTATGAGTTTAAATCTGATTCTCTTCAGGTTATGATACCATGCCCTTAGTAATGAAGGACCAAACCATGAATGCCCAACCACTGTAAAAGAATAACCTATGGGTAGAAGGCTTTGAAGCATGAAGGCATGATTTCAGCACAAGCAAAATTTGGTTCACTGTTGGAAGCTCAATGTTAAGTGGAAGATGGCACATTGGATGTGCAGCCCTGAACATTCATTGGGACAAACTTCTGGGCAGGTAATCCCAGCATGCAGGCCTGCAAGTGATTTTAGAGATCGTGAGGTGATAAAAAGATGAGTGGTTTGAGATTCTGATTATTGTGTGCAGGGAATACAATTCTGGATATTTGTTTGAGCCAAAAGGTGGTGGAAGTCAGGAGATGGGAAAATTATTTCAAATAAGGATCCATGTAAGGAGACTGATAAATGGATAAGTCAGTCTGGGAACCATTTGTGGATCAGACGTGAAAGCTCATCAGAGGAATAGGATTAGCAAACTGAATGAAAGAATGGTGGATATGCCTGTTGGAGAAATTGCCAGCCTGAGGCATGCGGTACAATCAGTAACAGCAAACATCAGTGCCCAAACTTGAAACTTGAAAATCAAGAAAACATGAAAGGGAAAAGAATACAGAGGAATAAATAAACATATAATGTATTACATGATAACTGGAAACATACCCCACGTGTGCGACTCCACAAGTCACTGACTTAGCTGGAGGCCTTTCCTGCAAGGCTTTAGTGACCATGACTAGTCTCCAAGGTCTGAGGATGAAGCAAAGGTTGCAAGTGCTGAATGACCTTCAGTCATCCTGACTGCACAAGTGGTACATGAAAACCAAACCATTCCAGAGGCACTACAATAGATAGTGAATAAGAGCGGGAGGGACTGAAATTACCAGTTATCCCTGATCATGGTGGGTTTAAGATGCTCCCATTCATTGCCCTCTGGGATTTAGTTCTTCCAAACTGTTTTTTGGAATGAAGATGCTGTTCATTATGCCCTTAACTTCACTGGAAACTCCTTCAGAGGGAGATATTTTAACCTGGATAACTGAGATGCATCAGGAATGGTCAGAGATACAAGAGAAAATAAAGTAGAAGATTGAAAGAGTAGGAGTGATAGAAGTGAAGGTGCCCCTTTGAATATGTATATATGCAGAGGTTGGGGACAGTTTTGTATTTTTGTATTTGTGTATGAAGTTGTTGACAGAACACAAATTGCAGGATAAAGGTGAAGGTCCATCTGTAACTATAAATAGGATGGGTCCTCTGTCTTACCAAATCAATGAAATGCCGTAATGAAAAATGAGCACGTGCATCACAGTTCAAGTGTATGGACTCCTAAGAATATTCTGCTCTTTTATATCCCTTAGACAGCAATGTGATTCGTTGTGAGATGAGGTCTCGGAAGACTGGCGAGGAGTCAAGGACATGGCTTGGTATGCATGATCTAGTCTCAGTTCACAAAGCCAACATCCTGCCCTTGCTGATAATCATCAGTTCACAGCGACCCCAGCTTCTAATTACTGCAACGTTGAATTGTTTGGTGTGTCAACCACGTGAGTGTGATAATACATAATCTGCTGTCAAAAGGAAAAGAGTATATAAGCAGAGGCAGGGACATCCCTGAGCTGAGCCTCAACTGGACGCCTGCTCCGACTGCTTTTCCCATGGGCAGCAGGGCAAGGCTGGCAACTGGGGCCATCCCACCGCCCCAGCTGGGGAGCAGGGCAGCCAGGGGCAGCCCCAGCCCCTGGCATCGGGCACTGCTGGGACATCAGCCCACGGATGGGCGTCAGGGTCAGGCCCAGGGAGGGGAACCAGGGTCAGACACAGCCCCAGGATGGCCGGGCAGGGCCCTGGGGATGGGTCAAGGCTGGGCCAGGACATCAACCTGTGGCTTGGTGCAGCTCAGTGGGGCCCATGGCTGGGCAGGGCAGGGCTGGGCTGTGGGGGGCTGGAGACCGGCCCTGCTGCGGTGTCGCTGGGACGGGGACCGACAGCCCTGGAGGGCTCTGAAATGGGGTCCTGGGCCATGGGCAGGGTAGGGGGATCCCCTGGGGAGCTGGGCAAGGACACTCAGGGCTGCTGGTGCCCTCAGGTCCATGACATGGATCTAGGTAGTACAAAAAAATGGATCCAGTTTGACGGCATCTCCATCACAAGCGAAACACTGTTTCTTTCAGTGAAAATAGATTTTCCACCTATTACTGGTGATGATCATGGAAATAACAAGTGTGTCTGCCTTCACTACTCTGAGAATTATGGAAAGTCAGTGCAATGGGTCAGTAACATTGTGTGTATTTCAAGATGCTGGGAACAACACTGTTATTAATGGAGGTTTTTGATGGGAAGAAAATGAACTCTGGACTAAAAATGATAGTAACCTGACTTGGAGAGTTTATTCAGACTCAATCTTGTTAAAAATCAACATAACATAAAGCAATTATAACGGAATCTGGACATCTAGATGAGCTGAAACACATGAACAAAACATGCCATGAACTGAGATTAAAATGAGTGTGAGACCCCAAGACAGAGTGGAAATTGAAACCAGGATGTGTTTAGTCCATGGTACCTCCATTTTTGAATACCACCATTGAGAAGTGCTCGCAGTTCTAGTGCCAAAAGATCCCACCCTTCTTTGTTCTTTACCTCATATTATACCTAACTACCCATTTTCTCTTTCCTTGAGCTCACCTTTTCACTGACCCTACACTTATCTGCTTGTCTCTGCCGAGATTCCTCCCAAAATAAACACCACTTCCCATATTACTTCTTCCTCATTGGCTTTAATTTTGCTACTCTTGCTTCTCAACCTGGTGTTTCCAACACTGTTGCCTAGACAATTTTGGCCCAAGGCAGGGTAACTGATAAAATTGCTGGATTGTATCAGCCTTCAAGTTGAGCAGGCTTGCATCCTGACACTACCTTCCAATACTTAATTCATGGTGGTTATGTTTCGTTTATGTTATATGCTTTCTAAACAGAATTATATCACTTTATCCTTCACTCCCTTACTTTTTCAGAATGCTCTCCTGTCCATAGTTCAGCCATGGCACACACCAAGGCTCATTACACACAGTTCCTATTTGCATCATCCTGCTGGTCACACCTCATTATAGGTAGCTCCTGTTTGCATAGTGTACTCAGCTCTTGACCAAGGAGAGGCCATGCCTGACAAGTGGAGGAAGCGGGCAAGGATGCCACACAAACAGCATTAGGTTGGGAGGCATGCTTTGGTAGCTTGGAATCTGGAGAAGGCAAAGGTCAAGGATCCTCAAAAGATTAAATACTGAGCGACGAAAGAAACCATAAAGCCTTGGGCAACAAGAAAACCAATACGCGATAAGCACCCCAAGCCCATCTGCTGCACCAGACTCCTGATCTCTTTGCTGTAATGGGAAGTTGTGAAGTACATGTGAGTGTGTGTGTATGTATGCTAGAGTAATTAGAAACATAGCATGATATTGAGCTTGTCTTAATAAACAAGTTTGAATTCCTCATTTGCATTACATCTGTTGGACTCATGAAACCTGCCTGGCATGTTGAGGTGGCCTGGAGAAGGATATTCACCTCTGTAGCAATTGATTTTCAGATGCCGAAAAACTCGGAATAAAGAACTTATCAACGCCAATTTAGTGTAGATAAGCAGACACTTCTTTATTGACGGCCGGGTGCACAGGTGAGTCCTCTCACCAACCACGCACACCTGAACACCAAAATCATACACCTTATATTGAACGTCTTCATTCATATTCATTAGATTTCTGAGAAATGTTATGCATATTTATTAGATTTCTGGGAAGTTATTAGCATATGTTAATGTCCTTTACGCAAGCGCATTGAAGGTCTCTGGTGGTCTTCTAGAGTCCTCTGGTGGTCTTTCATAGTCTTCCTCACTTGTCCGCTTCTTGACCTTCTTTAGGTGATTCTGCGCAGTTTGGCCCTTGGCAGGTAACTAACTGTTTCTTGGCAGGTAACTACAAGTTGCTTCATAAAGAACTTATCAGTTCCCATTAATTTGCAATTCTGACATCTTATACATTCTTCTAGGTTATAATATACTCGTACAAATAAACACTATATCCAAATTATCTTAAATCTTAAGCTTGTTATCTAAGTTCTAAATGTTCCTACTAGATGATTTTGACCAATTCCTCCGGCCTTGGTACAGGGTTATATAGAGGATTTCACAGCAGCTGCTGGTTGTTGGTTAAATGTGTAAAATGCAATAGAGATATATATACTTTTGCTAAAATATTTCTTATAATTCTATATTCCTATTAAAATTGAATATGATTAATTCTAACTAATAACAAATCTATATCAAATCAGTAACAATCACAGAATCATAGAATATCTCAAGTTGGAAGGGACCCATAAGGATCATTGTGTCTAACTCCCTGCTCCTTGCAATTGTAAAATTAAACAATATGACTAAGAGCATTGTCCAGATGCTCCTTGAACTCTGACAGGCTTGGTGCTGTGACCAACTTCCCTAGAGAGCCTGTTCCAGAGACCAATGAGCCTCTCAGTGAAGAGCCTTTTCCTAATGTCCAACCTGCACTTCCCCTGATGCAGCTTCATTCCATTTCCTCGTGTCCTGCCGCTGGTGACCAGAGAGAGGAGATCAGCACCTCCTCCTCTGCTGCCCCCCTTGAGGCAGTTGTAGGCTGCGATGAGGTCACCCCTCAGCCTTCTCTTCTCCAAGCTGAAAAAACCAAGTGACCTCAGCCACTCCTTGTGAGTCTTGCCCTCGAGACCTTTCACCATCTTGGTCACCCTCCTCTGGACACACACTAACAGTCTGATGTCCTTCTTATACTGAGGTGCCCAAAACTGTGCACAGTACTCGAGGTGGGGCTGCACCAGTGCAGTGTAGAGTGGGACTATGCTGTGCTGGATGCACCCCAAGACATGGTTGGCCCTTTTGGCTGCCAGGGCACACCTTTGAGTCATTTTCAACTTGCCATCAAACCAAATCCCCAGATCTCTTTCCACGGGGATGCTCTCCAGCCTCTCATCCCCCGGTTTGTACATATCACCCCATCCCAGGTGGAGAATCTGGCACTTGCTCTTGTTAAATTTCATAGAGTTGGTGATTGCCCAGACTCTCCGGTCTACCCAGATCTCTCTGTAAGGCCTCTCTACTCTTGAGGGAGTCCACAGCTCCTCCTAATTTAGTATCAGCAGCAAACTTACTTACTATACATTCAACTCCTGTGTCCAGATCATTTATAAAAACACTGAAGAGCACTGGCCCTAAAATTGAGCCCTGGGGGACCCCACTTGCAACTGGCCACCAGCCTGATGTAACAGCATTTACTGTAACTGTTTGAGCCTGACCTGCCAGCCAATTGCTCACCGAACGTGTTATGGACTTGTCTAGCTGTGTGGTGGACATTTTGTCCAGAAGGACACTATGAGATGGTGGGGCCTTCAATGCTGATTCTCTGTTGCTGGTACCACCTCAGTCTCTGAGTAGCCCTTTAATGCTCTTTTTTTTTTTTTTAGTTTCTGTGATCTGTGCCCCTTGTACTTCCTTATATCCTTTAGATTAACTGCTAATTGTCCCTGGCAAATCACAATTTGCATAACCAGCCCAGAGATAATCAGAGATAATTGGTCACTGAGCCCTTATCCTGCAGCTTTCTTAACATGCCTTTCAGATGTTAAATAAGCAATCTTTTAAATGTGCTAAACCAGGATGCTGGTCTTGGTCTCACCACAAGAAATGCTAAATGCGTTTGTGTTGTGCTGGGAGTTTGGTTACTGTCCTGTGGTGGCACATGGTCTCATTTCCCCTTCTGTGGGTCTGTTGCCTCTGGCAGTTCTTAGATTTCCTCTTACAAGTGGGACCAGAGAGATTTTGAGGTTGTTTTGAATAAAATGGGGATGACGCATTGTTACCTAAGGCCAGTGGTTCACCTGGATCATAGCACAAGCCACGCATGGTTTCCTTCAATGACCAGACAGCAAGAAAATGAAGCCATGTGACTGGTATCCGCTGCTCCTGACACCTGGTACAGGATTGTGCCAGGACACGGTGACACCCATTATGGAACAGCGAAGCATAACAGTACGTGAGATACTCTGGATTGCAAAACCTGTGACACCCTGGTAGCCAGGGATGCCTCCTGTGATTGCTCACTCAACTCTTGCTCAGGTTTTCTTTAACACACAGCTCATGCTTAAGGCCTGATGTGTGCTAGGAGCAGCACCATTAGGTCAAAGCCGGAGCAACACCAGGTAGGCAGGATGCACCGGACAGGAAGAGATAAAGATCATTATGTAGCCATTACCACCCACAGCTTGCTGTCTCCAGCAGCCAAAATTCTTGCATATTGATTTTCCGGCAGCCTCTTCAGAATCTACTACTTTATGGAAGTGGTAAAGACCACACTCCCAAATCGAGAGGTATAAATAGATCAGCTTATCCGAGAGGTTTTTGAAGCAGATTTAACAGCAGCTGGACTGCTGAGGCCTTCATGTTTCCCAGGGTGATACAGGCACAGGGAACACCGGCACTCTCACTGTCGCTGTCCTGGTTTAACCGGGCAGGCAGCTAAACAACACACAGCCCTCCGCTTGCTCCCGCCCCCGACCTCCACGGGGTGTGGGAGAGAATCAGAAAAAAAGTTAAATTCCTGGGTTGAGATAAAGACAGTTTAATAGGACAGAAAAGGAAGGGAAAATAATAATAATGATGATGATGATGATAAAAGAATTAGAATATACAAAACAAGTGATGCACAATGCAGTTGCTCACCGCCTGCCAGCTGCTGGCCAGCCAGTTCCCAAGCAGCAGTCCCCGACCAGCTTTCCCTCCAGCTTTATATACTGGGCATGACATCACCTGGTCTGGAATACCCCTTTGGCCAGCTGGGGTCAGCTGTCCTGGCCGTGTCTCCTCCCAACTTCTTGTGCCCCCCCAGCCTATTCACTAGCAGGGCAGTATGAGCAGCTGAAGAGTCTTTGACCACTGCTTAGCAACAACTAAAACATCAGTGTGTAATCAACATTATTCTCATGCTAAATCCAAACCACAGCACTATACCAGCTACTGGGAAGAAAATTAACTCTATCCCAGCCAAAAGCAGGACAGTCGGCTAGAGTATCGCTTTCCATTGTTCTTCCTCTGCGGGTTGAGTGGGTGACTCATGTACTTTTAAAAGTCAGAGTCTAGATTATGATTACAGTATTGTTATAGATTGAGATCACAATGGATCATAATCCAATTAAAATTTTATTAATTATAGCAAGTAGAATATGAGCAAATACAGCGCTGGACGGCAGGGGAATCTGCGTTCCGCCAACTGCCGTACTGAGCAGTTCAAACAGTCCCTTTTTATACATCTTTGCTTCCGTGTTCATGAAGTAGTGGAGATACTCTGCGCATGCTTCAGTTGTTGTTAGGGGGTCGTTTTCTGCCTTTTGGTGGTCGTTGAGGCCGAAGTAGGAAGTCTTCCTCCTTTGTCCCATAGTTGACCCCTTACTCATATGTCCTTATATGGGGTTGTCTGTCCTGTTTCTGTCGGTTCCTGGACATCTGGCGGTTATCTTGCACAAGCGGTTTTTAGTCTGTGTAAGCGATTGCTGGTATCTTATCTTACACAAGCGGTGTCTGGTAGCTGCTTGCATAAGCGATTTCATATCTTTTGTTGTCTGATCTTTACATTGAGCTTAACATAAATCTTAATAAACAATACCCTAGTCCATAATTTCTCACAGTATCATGCACTGATTATTAGGAATTTGACCTGATCTGCACAGGAGGTCCAGGTGACTAAAAAGTCTAGTTAACTGATAATAGGAAAGCTATGCCAGTTGCTAGAAATTCTGTGTAAGAATAAGCTACGCTGATTGCTGAAATCTTTATATAATAAATGAACTACGAAGTTGCAGCCAGTCCTCACTCTACCAAGGATCCTTAAAAGAACCTGCCTGTCACCACAGGGTAGGGTGACAACCGGTCTTGTTACTGATTCGTAATTGATTTGTTATTAGTTAGAATTAATCATATTCAATCTTAATAGGAATATAGAATTATAAGAAATATTTTAGCAAAAACTATATATATATCTATTGCATGTAACCAACAACCAACAGCTGCTGTGAAATCCTCTATATAACCCTGTACCAAGGCCGGAGGAATTGGTCAAAATCATCTAGTAGGAACATTTAGAACTTAGATAACAAGCTTAAGATTTAAGATAATTTGGATATAGTGTTTATTTGTACGAGTATATTATAACCTAGAAGAATGTATAAGATGTCAGAATTGCAAATTAATGGGAACTGATAAGTTCTTTATGAAGCAACTTGTAGTTACCTGCCAAGAAACAGTTAGTTACCTGCCAAGGGCCAAACTGCGCAGAATCACCTAAAGAAGGTCAAGAAGCGGACAAGTGAGGAAGACTATGAAAGACCACCAGAGGACTCTAGAAGACCACCAGAGACCTTCAATGCGCTTGCGTAAAGGACATTAACATATGCTAATAACTTCCCAGAAATCTAATAAATATGTATAACCTTTCTCGGAAATCTATTGAATATGAATGAATAAGTTCAATATAAGGTGTATGATTTTGGTGTTCAGGTGTGCGTGGTTGGTGAGAGGACTCACCCGCGCACCCGGCCGTCAATAAAGAAGTGTCTGCTTATCTACACTAAATTGGCGTTGATAAGTTCTTTATTCCGAGTTTTTCCGGCAACAGTCTGGAGCCAGAGGGTAACTAGAAAGGGAAACCAAAAGCACAGCATTGACTCAGCAACGTTTTCTCATGCGGAGGCAAAAGATCATGGTAACTGTTGACTCCAAAAGCTTATATATATAAGGCCTGTTGAAAAGCAGTTTGTTCTCAGCAAGGAAGAGGAACTTGGGACATACAGAGAGGATTCAGCAGCTGCCATGTCCTCCGTCACATGCCAGTCTCTTACCCTACATGTCACACCAGCCCGCTTGGAGACACGCACCGCCTTACTTGTGTGAGTGAGTAAACTGAGCTCATTTATAAAGCTTAATAAAAATTAATTTCCCTGACAATACAGTCATATAATCAGCTTTGTTGCCCTAACTGCTACTCAGGATACGTAACTTAGGTAAGATCTATTCAGTGTAGGCTTGTCACCTGTTTAAAGCTTAAACTTAGACCTTTTAAGCAGATCATAGCTTTCTGGTAATCTTGTGATGTGAAATTTAAGTACTGTACTGCTAACATGTATTTTCTTTGCACATTAAATACCTACCTCCCCCCCCTCCCCAGTTTTTACTACAGAGCCCTTGCGCTTATCAGTCCCCAGCTCCTCTCTCCAGTTGCAGGCTCCCCTTGAAGTCTCGGCTGGTCCTCAACTCATCGTGTGGGAGGGAAGAACCACTGTATCTTTCCCAAGAATCGCGATGTGCCTGAAGCAGGCAGCTGCGGGAGTTCTCTGGGGCCCTGAGAAGGCAAGGGAGGCCAGGCGGGGGGGGGGCAGGCGGGGGGCCCAGGCAGGGGCTCGGCCTGGAGGGCTCTGAGAAGCCGCCAGCCCGATCCGATGGCGCTGCGCAGCTCCCCGTCAGCGGCCCGCTGAAACCGCGGCAAACTGCTGCTCCCGCCCGCCGAGCTCGTCCTCCCGGGCGGCACCCGCCAGCCGCAGCGCCCCAACCGCCCACCGCTGCCCGGCCGGCTCAGAGGGCCTCCCCCCCCCCGCCCCCGGCCCGGCCGCGGCTGGGCAGAGCGGCGGGGATCGGCGGGGATCGGCCCGGCCCGGCCCGGCCCGGCCCGGCCCCGCCTCCCCTGCCCTGCCCGCCCCGGGGTGGGCCTTGCCGCGGGCCCCGGAGCCCCTGCCCGCCGGCGGTGGCGGCGGCGCTGGCGGTCGCGCTCTCCTTCCGCCTCTGACCGGCGCCGACGGGCCGCTGGCTCCGCCTTTGCGCGCGCGGACCGACTGGCCGGCCGGTCGCGCCGAGCTCGGTGAGGACGGACGGACGGATGGACGGACGGGTGGACGGACGGACGGACGGGTGGGTGGCGGGGCGGGGGGTCCCCCCGCGGCGCGGCAGGGGCCGTGCCGCCTTCCGCCCGCGGGGCCGGGGACCCGGCGGCTGCGGAGAGCCGCTCGCCGGGCGGGCGGGGAGGGAGGGAGAGAGCCGCCGGCTCGCCGGTAAGGGGCCGGGGGCGGGTGGGGGAGCCGCCGTCTCCTCGGGCCGGGCCGGTGAGCCCGTTCCCGCCTGCTCGCCTCCCGGGGCGGCGGGGGAGGCCGGGGCGGGCTTGCCGGGGCGGCTGCGGGTCTCTTCTGTGGCGCGGCCGGCGGCTCCGTCCTGCGGGGCGGAGGCGGGGGTTACCTGGCGTGGAGCGGGTCCGGCAGCGGAGCCGGTGGGCATCCGTGAACCAAGCGTCGTGCGAGTGGCGGGGCGAAGGCGTGAGGTCCGCGGGCGCGCCGTTTGGCCGAGCTGTTTGCCTCCAGAAACATCCCCCGCCCCGGTCACCTTAGGCAGCGGTTTATTTACTGTCTTTCTCCACGGGGTATGGCAGTGCGGGGAGATAGGACTGAAAAATGATATTAAAAAAAAAAAAAAAAAGGCAATAGCTTTCAGGGTTGTGGGCTCGCAGTGTGGGGAAGATCAGGTGTTTCGAGCGCCCCGCGTTTAAGCTCTGCGATGGAAGTCCGGTGTTCGCTGGTGATTTTTTTTTTTTTTTTTGCTTCAGCCTTTCAGGTAGGCATCACAAGGTACGCGGTAAGGAGCTGGTGCTCGGCCTTGTGTAAGAGGGACACCTGCAGTCGGGTATTGTGGTTGAACTGAGAAACCTGTTCGTATAACTAAAGAAAAAAAATGGTTTTAAAGAGATGTAGGTTGCTATTTCTGCTTTGGGTTGTCCGAGTAGTGTAGTTGACAGAATTACTTGGCTTACTCCATCTGCAAAGGCAGATAGAAATATGAGAAAAAAGACAAGTACCCCATCAACACTTCTTTATCAACTTTTCTTTATACGCCCTGGGAAGTACGCTTCGGATGCTCTTGGTATCAGTGAAGACTAGAGGTGTCAGGTAGAACGTGAGTAGGTTTTCCCCTGAAGCACTGGGTATGCTTCAGAAGCCCATAGGAATGCTGGAGGTTGTTTTCCTAGAAGTTGTTATGAGGTTGACTCAACTCTTTCTAGGAGCTCTGTGGTAATGTTGGGCTTTTCCCTGCTCTTAACTAGCCTCCTGGGATGACTTAAAAATAGAACAAAACAAATGCAGCTCATTGTGACTCCCGGTAAATATTTTCTAGCTCTTGCATCTGAGAATGATGGGAGTAAAACTTGTTACTAACATCTAAAGTTCCTAACTGGGCTCTTATCACCAGAGTTTCTTGAATTAACCAGCCAGTGTCCCAAAACAGCTTTCTGGCAGAGAAAGCAGACTTGTGTTAATGATCACTTTTATATTCCTGTCTACAAAATTAAATCCTTTACTCTCGATAGCTGTGCCAGTATAAAAGTTCCCCTGAGTCTCAAGGCAAAGCCTTAACCGATGTGCTGAGGTAGTTCTGAAGGTGTTTATCAGGAACCATTAGTTCACTGTCTTCCTGTAGCTCGCTGCAGTGAGTTGGGTGCAGCTTCAAAGTTAAAGGATGAAGTGCTCTTTGTAGTTCAAGCTAAAACAGTATTTTTTTTTTTTCCAGGAAATAGTATATTGTCTGATGTTTTGGCAGAAAAAAAACATTACAGCATGCTTCTTATCAAGTCTGTTATGGGGTGTTTTGGTTTCCTGCTTAATAGTAGCTAAAACTGATTCTTCCAGTTCATTGGTTTGGCAGGTTTGTAGAGCAACTTTAATTTTGTCATTTCGGTTCTGTTTTCTGCTTTTTTTGATCTACAGAAGGCTGTCCTTCAAACACTGGCATTTTAAAAGCCAGCAAGTTATTGACTTACATGTTTTCTGCGGGTAGTAGAATATTTTTGTATCTTTCTAAAAATTACACAAAACAATGTTTCCGAGCTCTTTTGTTTGCCTTTTTTGGTGAGGAGAAATGATCAAAAGGGACCCCATTGTGTTTGCTTAGTCACCTCTGATGGAGTAGAAGTGTGATGGACGGTGCACCTGGCCAGATGAGGGTGTGTGCCTCTCGGGCAGTCTTTCTTGCCAGGCCTTTTGCACATAGCAGACCAGGACCAGCTGAGCTGCTTATGACGACCTTCTGAGCCACCACCTGGGTCTATTGACTTTCGGCTGTGGATTGCAAAAAAGGGAAGTGGTTTCTTAAATCATGTATCTGCTGAGCTTGCTCAGTTTCATTTGCTGTAACCGTGAGCAACATATCGGTGGGTTGGAGATGTGTGACTTTGTCACAGTGTTTGTGGTCTCTCCTGGTCCTAATCAACTCAATAATTAACCTGTTAGTTTGATGTTGAGCCTTTCTTCTCTTTGTTGATGACTAAGAATCAACACGTGGGCACAGGAGGGTGATCAATACTCCTCACCCCCTAATTTAAAAGGGGTCAGGAGGGAACGCTGAAGACAGCAAAGAAAGTGTGAAGGGAGCAGAAGGCTGAGAAGGTGCCATTAGCTGTTTTAATTCCTAGGGCAGCTCATGGTTTGCTAAGCCTGACTATGAGAGCTTGTGAGAAACCATAGAGCCTGCTGGTGACTCTTAAGAGGAAAGAAAAAAAAAAAAAGACAAGGAAAAAATGGTGAAAACGCATTATGGTTGTTAGCATTAGATCATTGCTGCTGTTTGCATTCATGAACTGGATTTCAAAACCTGCCAGGAGATCTGATGTATTATTACTAATAATCAGGGACATAGGAGACTGTCCATTGATATTGTTGGTACAGGTCATTGCTACTTTGGCAAAAGTAGTACTTGCAGCTTAATGACTCGCAGCTTAATGACTATTGTCCCTTCTAGGACCAAAGTGCAGTAAGGAGCTCCTGTTCTTCCAGTGGGTGCTGCACATCTGTCTGAAGGGACACACTAGCAAGATTGCTGAAGTAAGTGATCTTACCTATTATCTATAGTCTGGTTCATCCTGAAGCATCACAAGTAGCAGCATCAGTGCAACTGAAGATGTAGAAGAGGGGAAGAAAATGGGGTTGGAGAAAACATAAACCTCTCAACCTGTCTTTGCCACTAAAAATATTTCTAAGCAATGCTTGATACTGTTACAACCACAGTTTTTCAAAGGACTTTAGTACTTTCCCATTGCTGACAGGGAGTGGATTTTTGCTTTTTCACACATTTTATTGCTAGACACTACTAGGATCTTTCTGACTGTTATTTGTGTTCCTGATAAACGTGAGAGTTGTAAGTTCTCAACAGTTTCAAAACTGCAAAGAGCAGTGAAAATGTAAACCAAAAAAGCTGTAGGATTTTATACTTGGAGGAATTGCAAGGAAGATCATTTAATGAGTGGAAGCGTTGATAATGTAACTTACAGTGTACAGGAAACTTCACACATCGGCAGAGGAGAAAGGCATTATCACAGCTATAAATTTTTTTTTAGAAGCACTCCTGTGATCTTAAAGCTAGTAATATGCCTTATTGCTGGTATAAATGGTCTCCATAAAATGCAAATAAGCCAAAGAGCTCTTCTAATACGTATTTGTGAAAGATTACTATTATTCTGCATGACCGAAATTCAATTAACTTCTTAATTTGCACTTCGGTCAGTATTCTGTACATAGATTGCAAACTTTTCTCCAATTAGTAGTCATTAGGTGTTGAATGATTAGATAGCAATACTTCTAAAAGGAGATATTTACAACTACTGGAGATGTAAGATAGTTCTTTGAATGTGCCTTAAAACTTGGAGGGAACTTGGAAAGTCTTCAGAGATTGAAGAGCATTTAATGGTTTCTGTGCATTTCACTGATGTTTCCATGAAGTGTGATAAGTAGAAATCTGCAGCTGTAGCATAGGGGCGTAGGTATTTTCTAAAAAATGTCATTCCATCCAAGAACAAATAACTTTGGACTTTATCGTTAGCTGACCTTTTCCATCACAGTAATGGTCACAGCTAGAAAAGCATGAGCTATAGATGTATATTTATGGGTATATATTTCAATTATATACATGAACTATGCTAGAGGCGAGGACGTTGCTATATAAAGGAGTCTGATGCTAGTATTAGAAAAGCTTTCATCTATAGGTTTCTGAATAGAATATTAGGAGATGTTAATTCGTGTGGTGAATCCAATCCTTGTTACTAATACCTTTTCCCTGGAAATCTTCTGATTTTGTGTTAAAAATTGCTTTCTCATGCTTATGGCTCTTAGTCAGAAGTGATCATAATTTTTGCTGTGAGGACCATAAGCAATAAATGCTTGGTTGATACCATCAAGCAATCAAATAAAATGAAATTATCAAAATTTGTGTTCTGAATGGTGATGTCTCTCTTGCTCATGTTGGTATGTGGCTTGGTATCGTGGAGAACTAGAATTTTAAAACTTCTTGTGAAGCATGGCTCTTCCAAATGCCCAGAGTCCGTGGTGCTTGCAGAAAATTCACTTTGATCTTTCAGAATAATCTCTTTGAGCTTGGTTTAGGTGCTGCTTATGTCAAATTTGGATTTTTCTGTATCTAGCGCTTCTGATTGTTGATAGGTAGCATGGTGTTTATCTGTATTATCTCATTCCTGGTGAGAAGAATGGCCTCTTTCCTGCTGCCCTTCTGGCTGTGACTGCAACTCCTATGACTCTTGTGGCAGTGTTGTTGGGTACGATCCTATAGCTGTAGGACTGTGGATCAGGTCCATTGCCAAGTGCCATGTAGTGCTTTTTCCTTGTTTTTTGATTTTTGTACTTATCTCTGAATAAGTTTTAAAATTGAATTATATAATTGTAATTTCTCAATTGCAGCATTTCCAATTTCCCTCCATGTTTTAAGGCACATTCAGAGATTGAAGTGCGCTTCATTGTTTCTCTGAATTTCACTCTTGTTTCAGTGAAGTGTGATAAGTAGAAATCTGCAGCTGTAGCCCTGCTTCAAATATCCCTATTGAAACATAATTTCAGTTTTGTAACATAAATATTAAAATTGCCATGACTGATATATCAATGGAAATGTGTGAGAAGGCAGCAGAAGAAATAGCAGACGAAGGGTTAAAAGAATGACCTGCATTGGCAGTGAAGGAACACCATTTCCAGGACACTGTTTCCAGCAGTAAAACTGGGGAATGTATTGAGTGTTTAGGGTACGTGGAAAGTGAGAGCATCTGCTTTGTTAAGGTTATCTGCTTGTGGAATAATTGCTGGATGTGACTTATTGATATGCCCACCTCTTAAGAGAAGGTAAACCTCCAGAGTGGAATGCGGTGGATGTGCAAGGAATCTGTTCCGTAATAATTCCCTAAGCAGCATAACCTGCAACCTTGGATGTTGGCAACACCAGGGGAGCTCGGTATGCTGACTCCCAAGTGAAACAGCACGGAAGGTGCAGCCGAGTGGACACGCCGCCGTCAGGCTCTGTGATGTCGCTGCAGGGATGGGAACTGGATGGTACTAGGGAACTGATAAACCGCAGAGTTGTTAGCCTGAGCCAGCTCTGAACCAGCCTATCCATTTTCTGTCAAAATCATGTCCCCTCAGTGAACTTTGCTCATTATAATCTCATTATAATACCAAAACATGCCTCCATCCTAAAGGCTGCCAGCCTTCAAGGGGCAACCACCACCCCTCACTGAGCATGAGCTCTGAGTTTCTCTAGCTTATAGCTTTACCTTTAAAGTGAGGAAACTTTATACCAATCATAATAAAGGTATGTATGACTAGAGTCACTCAAGCTCCACCTAAGAATAAGAAAATAATGTAAAATGGCTTAAGCGAGGAGGAATGTTAGGGAAGATACCATCATAGACAAGTCAGGAGGACACGGCTGACTTCTGGGATCAGTTGATGGGCTGAAACCTGCCCCCCCCCCAGGGATGCCTATTGGGTGTGATTCAGACACTTGGTTATACTGAGTGCTTCCCCGGGAAACTTAGAAATCTCTATAGCGTTATTCCATAATTTAATGCATTTGTAGTCAGCTGTATTATACATATTCTTGGTACTTGCACGTGCTTTGCAGACAATGTATTTATCACCGGCAGTCCAAAAGAATCTGCACTTCCATTGCTTTAGTAAACTGTACTATTTATTAATCTAGCCAGGAGAGTTCTCACTGAACACGACCAAACTTCTTAAGTCTGGCCATGCAAGTTCATTGAACGTGACTAGACTGAAAGTACTTTGTGCTATTTGTGCATCCATAATCGAGGTAGTTCAATATATTGAACGTGACTGGACTTACAGCGTTGAACTGGGTGTCACTTGGAATCTAAGCCTAGCCTCCCCCAGCCCCTCTTGATATCTGAGGACAAGCTGGAGCACAAGGGGGTTTATTTTTTGCTAGACTTCTTTACTCTTTAACGCAACACTGCTCAAGGACATTTTCAGTGCAAAAGAAGACCGTAAGGGGGAAGGAATAAACCAGATGTTCAGAGACACAAACCTGATGGGCAAACAAAACTGAGGATAGTAACAAGAAGCAAACCTCCTCAGCTACGCTAATTGATAAGGGTGTGTGGCATGTGAGAATGTTTACTTCAGCAAGGTTATCTGATCATGGACCTTGTCAAATGGGATTATAGAGAAAGGGGGGAAGCAATAAAGAAGAAAACTTCGAGAGACAAACCTGACAGGCAAATGTGAAGGAAACAGAAGAAACAAACCTCATCAGTCTCGCTAATTGATAGTCCATTGAGAAACTGTAGGCAAACCTAGGCTTTTAAACTGGTGAGAGTGCCAACATGGGAGCCCCATGTGTGGGTGGGAGGAAGAGGATGGCTGAGGGGGAACAGATGGAAGAGGCTCTTTCTGACTGAGCCCTATGCCTGATCCCTGTGGCCAGTCCTGCCTTACGCCCTTTCTTAACTATTTCTCTGCATAGTCTCATTCTCTACCCCTTGTGTGTGAGTGCTGCAAGGACTAGATTGCTGGCCACTGAGGAGACCAGTGTGAGTTGATAACTGGGCCAGCAAATGGAGTTAGACTGGAGGTGTAGGCACCCCTGGGCCATGATGCCCTCAACTGGAGCGAGAGGGTGCCTGTCAGTAGCTGGAAGTACCATAGCTCTAGGGAGTGTCTCCACAGGTCCCACAGACTTTCTGTCTGGAGTGCCAGCTACTCGGGGGGCAGATGTGGGGTCAGACTGGGGGGTGTGGGCACATCTGGGCTGCAGTGGCCTCACCAGGGTGAGTGGAGCGAGGGGCTCAGTGCTGGCGGCTGGAGCGGGACTGCGAGTCACTACCTGTGTGCCTGATGCTGGCTAGTGGTGAGGGTGCGTGGGGCATATCTTCCCCAAACTGGATGTGTGGGGTTTGCTTGTATAATTTGCTAGCAGACTTCAAGGTGGACTAGCTGGTGGGCAAGGAGGCCCTTGGTCCAGGCAGGGCTATCGGATAGGCAGAGGGTCCGTGCTGGTATTTCAGGGGGATCTGTAGCGCGGAGTGCTTATGAAACAAGTGAGCGAGTGCGTGCATCTGTTTGCTAGTGAGCATCAGGCTGGACCAGCTGGCAAGTAGGATCCTTCGAAGTGGGTAAGAGGGCCTGGTATCCATGCAGGAGTTTTGGAAGGGCGGAGGGGCTGTACCGGTACTTGAGGGATCTGTGAATGTGTGTGTGCTTGTGACTGTAGAGAGCGTGGGTTTTAGAGAGAGACATTCAATCTTGACTAGCCTGTCACAACGCAGGCTGGACAGACCAGGGAGCAGGCTGGACAGACCAGGGAGTCGTGTGGAGTTCGGAATTCCCTCAGGCTAAATTAAGGCAAAATGACACCAAATGATCAGTTAAACGTTTTATTCATGGCAGAAGCAAACTGAACTTGGGAGGCATAACAGTAGGTGTCATGGTTTCTCACAACAGGAATTGGCATGGAACTACCTCTGTAAACCGCGTAAGCCGCGGTAACCGTGTACATCAATCCAGGGAAGACGGGGATCCCTCCCGTTGGGTCAGGAGGTTCAGAGCGGAGCCCCTTGCTTTCTGGACTCCTCAGAGAGGAGCCCAGGGGCGGCTGGATCCACTCCTAGTGCCAGAGTTGGTCAGTGGTTTATGTCTAAAGGGATGAGGTGTAGGGATTGTGGAAAAAGAAACAGAGAAGAAGACAGGGAGAGAAAAAGGAAGAGAGAAAGATGTCACCGGTCCTGGGTCCAGCGTTGGTCCAGTCAGCTGAGGGGTCCCATTCAGGTGGGCACAGGTGCATGGGGCTTCTCCTCTTATCATCTCCTTGCCCCTCCTTTGGACAGGCACTCAAACTCATTGGGCTAATTAGGTGTAACCTTCTGGGAAATGGGTGGGTGAGCTTGGGGGTCCTTTGGGGAGTAAATTCCCCTTCCCTGCAGCCATGACCATTGTTTGATCTTTGTATGAGAACAGTTTATCAGAACAGGTTGCTGCCCACCCTGCAGGGCACCCTCCTCTTATGTCTGTGCTGATGGGTGCTCAGCGGCTGCTTTTCACCTGTGGTTCCTTGGTGTGCACAGTTCCTTGGGTTCCTTGTTATGCAGAGTTGGTCTTTAAGCAGAACTTGCCCCACCACAATGTTTGAGACATTAACTCATTCAGTCTCTCACAGCCAACGAGGAGGAAAGGGACTTGTCTGTCTATACTTGTGTTTTAGGTCAGTCAGATGTGTAGGTGCTGTTGAAGGCAGCACCTTGTCTGTGGCTGGCTGTGTCAGTGTCCTATGTGTGTCTCTGGGATGGCTGTGTCAATGTCCTATGTGTGTCTCTGGGATGCATGCTCAGCCTTGCTGCTGGTTGAACCTGCAAATAGGAAAGCAGCAGCAGCTGTGTGCATGGGTCTGCAATGGAGCTGCCTGGGTCTCCAGGCTGGGCACTGGCCTCAGGGCGGGAGGAATCACTAAGCCACAGAGCTGCTGGAGGTGGTCACTTAGGGCATCCCTTAACAAGCACCAGGGCTATGCTAATGAGATAATTTGAAGAGGATGATTTTGATGGGTTTTGTTTTAATGGCTGTTGCTTGGACTGAAAAAATCTGTCCTGTTTCTTCATCTGTTCTGAAAAGGTCCTGTTTGTTCCAAGTGCTCTTCCTTCTGTGCTGATGACTTTGAGAATGAAGAGTGTTCCATTAAAAAAAATAATGCCCAAACAAACAAAAAAAACCTGCTAACAAATTGACTCAGAAATACTGTTGGATAATACTGAATAACGTCGCATTAAAAGTCCTGGTGGTTGGAGGAGACAATGCTAAAAACATGAAGGCTGGAAGGAAGAGCCTGATTCAACGTGAAGTTCGTGGGCATAAAACTAAAGCAGGCCCATCCAGTAACCATTTTTGTAACACTCATCTGTAGTAGCATTAGAACAGCAAAGCCAATAGGTGAAAGTGGGAAATGCACTGTTGGAAATGGTGGAGTGGGAATCTACAAAGAGAAGTGACTAGTCTACCCTGTGATTGACTGTCAGTCTGAGATGGAGATAATTTGTTAGAAATTAACTCTTAAGTAACTGCTAAGAATCTGTGTACCAAGAAACCCCCCTGTGCGCTGGTGCTGCTGTGACATCTAAAATACAGTTACAAACTGAGGAAAACGAGAATTCTTGGTGTATATGTACTGTGTATGTGCTCTTTCCTTTGGGCCCATGTGTGGTTGATTCAGGCCATCTTGTACCACAGGTGCAGGTCTTGCCAAGCTGCTTTAATCTTTCTGTGATACCATATGTCAAACATTGAATTCACTTTAAATGCTTTTGGTTAATGGAGATGGGCTGCTAGAAGTCTGGAAGCAGGAATGGGGGAGCAAAATTGTACTGGCCTGCAGCTGAAGTTTTGTCCTTTCAATTCTTGGAAGCTTGTGTTTGCTGAGCTCCATGTCCTGGAGAGGTGGGAAACAACCGAGATCAGAGTGGCTGGCGTTGAAATACGTATGTTTGGTGTTTAGAGTTTTGGTCCAATTAAAGGAAGCTTTTAATAATACGAATATTTTATAACTGTTGTGAGTGCCTCAGTTACACTTGGTGCAGGGCAGATTTATATGGCTTAAACAACTGCCGCCAAAGCAGCAGAGGTGGCTTTACTGAAGTAAGATATTGTAAAAGTGAGGCTTAAGAAAGTCTGATGGCAAGGTTCAGTCTACTATTTCCTGTACAGAGGATATAATAATAATTCAAAAATACCTATACAAGGTCTTAATGCCCTGTGATACAAGGTTATGTGCTGTATCAGTCACCAAAGATCTGCAGTTGGTAAGGCATCTCTCAACCTCGAGGAGTAACCTTGTGTGACAATTAACTCTATCCCATCTGACACAAGGACACCTTGAGAGGTGTCCCAACTCAAGGGGAGATCACCACTGTGCAGTCAGCTGCTTAGCAGGGAGAGCTCAAAAAAGGCTCGCTCAGGCTGTCACATTTATGGAATAAAGTGGTTGGCTCGTAGTCAAATTACATGCGATGGAGAAGGTAAGCATGAGACTCCTTGTACCCACAACTTCATTTGTTCCTTGACAAATTAGTCTTGGAAGAACCACCTGCTATTCATGTGTTAATCGCATGATTGGTGTTCCGGTTTCCCAGTGCATATGCATCAAAGCGTACCATGTCACCCTGTTCTCTGTGGGTTTTCAAAGAACAGGTTGGAACTAGAGGAGTTCTTGACCCGGTCAATAGCCTAGGCCTTTGCTTCCCTGGGAGCCTGAACCAAACTATCACTAGTTTGGTCACGGAGGCGAGTGCATCCATCACACTCCACCATGTGACTACAGTCAGTCCACTTTATTGACTCAAAGTGGTAGTACAGTTACCTCTTGCCTCTGTGTTATAAATATGTGCCATATTGCAGATCAATGGTAAGGAAACAGTTATTTGATAAGTCGCTTAGCTTAAGTGTTACAATTAATGCTAATTATATACCATTGCACATACAGAATCAGTTGATTGCATGTATTTTGCATGTTGGATTAACATAATTTGTTTCATTATTTGCCCAATTTTGATACACAGAATGATTATAACCAATAAACACAATAAAATCAAAACTAACAAAACTGCGACTGGATATAACATCAAATTCAAAGCTCCAGTTGCTGTTGATGACCATTCAGGATCATAGACATACACAGCCGTTGCTGATATATAGGAGTACTGTCTCAGTTTGTTCGTCAGAGTGTACTGAGAAATGTCAGACTCCCCCAGGGGAAATACCTTCACGTGAGCCCCATCCTAGATCAGGGGTGCAAGCTTCAATGTCTGCCTATTGTTGTCCTTTATTGCTCTGCCAGGCCTGTTGTCAATCCATGGCATGATGGATCACAGATCTGTCTCGGTATAAAGCCAGATATGACAGGCTAGATTCATTCAGTAGTAGCATCTCCTATAGTCAGTACATAGGCAACAGCTAAGTCAGCATTTGCATTATTTGTAAAGTTTACCAAGAGTTGCCAGGCTTGCAGGTGTTACTTGTTATCAGTGGCATTATCCCGGACAACTTCTATGAGTTTTAGCAGGTGAGATTCTGCTGTCACTTTCTCTTAAGATTCCAGCAACTGCAGCTTGCACCCTTGGTTGGGTTTGAAGGCAGCTCAGAGCTGAGGAAATGTTTGCTTGGGTTACCCCAAAAGGTTTAGTAATAACGTGCAATCACGGTGTTTTGGACGTTCCCATAAAGGTAAAGTGTTTTGGTCAACCACTGTCTGAGTCCCAACTTAAGTAAAGATAACTGTAAGGGAGAGTGAAGATTTTGCGGTGAGGTAGTGATTGTGTCTAGCTTATCGGTTGGGGCTTCTGCATCCGTACTGTTGAGCACTCCAGAGCTGTCATTGCTTTTGGGAATGGTACAAAGCAGGTGAAACACCCAGGTAAAAGACCTGGTCTTTATGTGTGTCTATGTTCTACTGAGGTAGGGTACAGCTGTGGAGCCAGGCTAGTATCCTTCATAAGTGGTAGACAAGAAGGGGGGGCATGTGGAGTTCAGTCTAGATACATTGGTTAGCAATGTTAACTAGTATGCAACAAGTGTAACTGAGGCACTCGCAACAGTGATAAAATATTATTATTAAAAGCTTTCTTTAATTGGACCAAAACTCTATACACCAAATGTACTAGTGTTAACTAGATGGGGGAAGGCCCTGAAACAGTCAGTTCAGACGCCTGCTGCAAGGCTGGGGCCAGTCACCGCGCTGTGTACTGCATCCCTCTGTTGACACTGGAGTGGAAGGGCTTGAGGCAGCCTGGTTGAGTTAGATTCAGGGTATGGTAACAGACACCACACCAGCAGCTTTAGGGTTAAACAGTTTTTCTCAAAATAGCAGCACAATAACATGTATCAATCAGTAGTATACTTATCTGGGTCAAAATGACAGTAAATCCAGTAATTCACTAATACTGGGCTAAACTTAATTCAGTAAATCCAGCTTACTCCAAAACTTAATATTGGTGTCTGCAAAGACTTGCATGAGCATGGTTATCAGGCAGGCCAGCAGGAAGCAGGGCAGGGCTGCTTCACATGAGCAACTCGACCAGCCAATGGATCTGAGGAATTAAAATTTTTCTGGTTGGACTGTCCTGCTTTTGTTGTTGAGTCATGGAAGTGCTATCTGGACTTGCTGACCAGGCATCTCATCCCACCTCTACTCTCTTCTGTGCTGCTTCTTTCCTTTGTGTCCTCGGAAATACTGTATAATACAATGCTAACCCCACATTTCCACCCCTTCCTTACATGACTCGGTGGGGGAAAGCGTGGTCATCGTGTCCTGGCTGTGCAATGCCAGGACTGATGTCTACTCCACACATGCCTCTAAGGGGGTGTCAGGTGCAGAAAAGTTGGTCATGGAGTCTCTTTGTCTATAGTTTCTCTTTGAAATGGAAGTACTGTGTTTTTTTCACAAATTGTGACATCTCAAATGACTGAAACGGCAAGAGTCGTGGAAGGAGTTTGTAGGGCTAAAACTGGATGTTGCCCAAGAGAGTTGATTTCTCTCCTGGTTGTGCTACAGAGTTCTGGTGGGAAGATAGGAAAGTGACGCAAGTAAGCGCGTTACGGATGTTGTTAGTCTTGTATATTTTGTGAGGCTTTGTTCAGAGCTCCAGCTTGCTCCTGGGCAGTCCACTGACTCGCAGAAGGTCAGATCCAAAGCAGCAAGGGTGAGACGGGAAGGGTTGCCCAGCTGCACCCTGAGGGTGTGTGGGCAGGAGTCTTTGGCAATAAAGAAGAGTAGATGGGCTGGATGGGCAGTCAGGCTCAAGTGCTTCTGAATCAACTGGACCCTCTGCTGTGGCAGCTCAGGGATCCCAGCAGCGGTGATGGACGTGGGCTGGGGGTGCTTCATGGTGCGGTTCCCCTTCCAGGCACGGTACCACAGTCTCCTTTGGGGACAGGTGCCTGGAGTGAGCTAGGGAAAGCTGTTAGCTGCTGATGCCCTGCCCTGGGTGGCCTTTCCAGGGTGATGGCTCTCTGCTAGGTCCCTTCTGTTCCCAGGAGAAGCAGCCGTCTACCAGTCCCTGCTTCAGTCCGGGACTCACAGCAACCTGATTCTCTGCTGGTGCTGCCCCAAACACCGCTTCCAAGTGAAGAGCCCCTTTCTGCTAACACATGTAAACCTGAAAAGGCTTTATAAGAATCAATGTAAACAGCAGAAGGAAGGAAGGAGAGCAGGCAGATCTGAATCGTACACCAGGGACCTTGAATCCACTCACCACAAACTTAAGGACAGGTATGAATTCTCCTCACTTCGCTCATATGAGGAAGTGAAGCTGGCTCACTCTTGCTCTATCACACTATCTCTTTGGTGAATGCTCACACACTTGAGTCTTCAGTCACTTGTCCTTTGCTGTAGTTTCTTTACATTGGAATTGGATAACCTCCCAGGTTCTGGCAGACTGCTTTGTCAGAGGAATTCCTGGGGATATAGCCCCTATTTGATGTTAAGTTAGTGACTCTCAAATTCAGAGGGCTGACTAAAGATATGATTCTTCAATAGTATAGTTCCTGATATACCAGCGATGATTTTTAAGGAGCCCTGCAGTAAACTTCGTATGCTCGTACATTCATGTTCCTGTATTTTATTTGCTGTCAAGTAAGACTCTGAATTTGACTATCTTGATTTGTGTCTCACTGGGAATTTGAACCTTAAGCCTGTGTGCTTTCTAGTCAGGACCTTGGAGATCCCATACATATAGGGACCTGTGAGGAGATGATCCAGATCAACTTGGGCCCTGGGCTTGCCCAGCAACAGAGATGACACTGCTAGGTGGTGACCGCAGAAAGCATCGAGGAGAGTGATGTATAAATTGCTCCATGGGAGCCCCTTTTGGAGTGCTCCTGAGGAATGGCTGGCCTCTCCCTTGGTGATCCCCCCCTTACTTAGGATGCCAGATGAGGATACTTTCCTGGGAACTGAGTGTAATACCTATTAGGTAGATTATAAGGGATTTGGAATAGAAGCAGGATAGTCCTCACTTGCAGGGTGGTGTAATTGTTACCTACTTAATGAGTGCCTTATCCCAAAAAACCTCACTTTCTGCCTCAGAACCTTATTTCTTCAGGGGTAGATAGTGGCAGAGGGTCTGACCACGACAGAAATTTGAACTAATTTCCTTACACCAGTTTCATTTTTGTACTCTGAGTGTACATGTGGCTCTTATTCCTACGCATAGGGCTTGTGCATGTGACTGGTGCCTAGAGAGAGACTACTTTTTGATGCTGTTGTACTGGGTGTTCAGGTTAACAGTTTACATAAGTAAACTCAGAAAGTTAAGTTGAAGACACTCTCAGTTAAGTTGAAGATGCTTATTCTTAGTTTATATTCCTAGTTTTTTATATGTGTATATATACATAAACTTTTATGTCCAGTTTGACTAAAAAAAAAAAAAAGTGGGAGCTCAAAACACAATTTTAACTTCAATTCCCACATGTAAGTGAAATGCGTAGCACCATTAGCAGCAGAGCATATTGGCTTGACTGTGATGCCATGTGCAGTTACCTCCAGGCTCAAGCCAGATTTTATTTGGCCAGCTGAAAACAGAGCAAGCTTAGGTTAGTCTGTACTTAGCCAGACAGACAAGGCTCAATACTTAAATGGAAATAAGTAGTATGTTTATTAGTTAACGATTACATTTAAATTATCATTTTGCAAACTTGAGGCAGATGAACTACTTTTATTCATGTTGCTTTCTATGCCATGCACTACTTCCTGACTATTTATGTTCCTGATTAATTTATTTATACTGGTGTGGCATGGGGAGATTGTTGTAGGACAGCCTCAGTGCTGTCTGCGTTCTCCACTCTCCCACCAGCTTGTCCCAGGGCAGTCATAGTGCTGGAGCACAAGGATCAGTTTGTAGCAGTTGATTGATGCCTTTAATGCCTCCAGCGTGCTGAATTTCATCATGATGTTCTGGGACAGTTGATTGATTAGCAGAGAAGTGGTCATGCCAGGGAAAAAGATGAGCCCTTAATTCAAGTATCTGTTATCTAAAACTAATAAAACAGTGGTTCTAAATAAAGCATATCAGACGTGTGTGGCAGAAAAAGACTTAACTGCAAGGTTCAAGCAAATGATTTATTTGAACTTCACTTACAGACTTAACATGCCACTATTGCAGGTTTTACAGATACAGTGGAGGAATGCACTATTGCAATTTTTAAAGCAAGAGTAGTACACTATTACAACCATAAGCGATTCACGGGCAACCACAAGCACACACGTGTTTACAAACTTAAAGCATAAACAATATTCACTTACCCCTCCAGGTAAGGGCTCTCAATCCCAGGGAAGGAAGCTACCTTGGCTGGTGTCCCAATCAAGGAGGGGAAGAGTCTCCTTCACAAGCCAACTGTATAGTTGGAGAAGTGACTCCCCAATTTCTTAGATTTTTTTTCTTCCCATTCATCACTAACTTGTGAATGGTGTGTATGACTATGTCTGAGTGGATTATGATATATGCCTAAGTGGATTATGTATATCTGATTGGTGTTTCCCCTTATCTTTCCTTTGTTGGTCTGTGATTGTTTGAATACACAAGGTTGTCATTTGAAACTGAAGCTGAAACCTTCTAGGGTTTTTTTTTTTTTGCTTTGCTTCCTCAGGCAACTGAATAGTGTTTGGATTGAGACTCGGGGCATACTATTTGTTAAGGGATTTCAAGGCTCAGTTCAGGTTTTGGTTCTTTGAATGGTGCAGCCACCGCCCTGTGTAGTTTAGGGCTTATCAGACAACCCAGGGCTAAGCTGTCTCTGCAGAGAGGCAGGGCCTCAAGGCAGCCCAAGGCTGGGTCGCTTTTGTAACCCTCCCCCTCCCTTGAGTCACCTGTGTGCACTAGACACGGTGAAACTCGTTTGTGAACTACGAGATGAACAATCCATGCACCACGAGCTTTACAGTTCAGTGCCCTTTGCAGCCCTGTACTGGGTGTGGCTGGGATGCAGTTAATTTTCTTCGCAGCAGCTGTATGGTGCTGGGTTTTGGATCTGTGGCTAAAGCAGTGTTGGTAACTCCCCAGCGTTTCGGCGATTGCTGAGCAGTTGCTTGCGCAGCATCGGGGCCTCCCCTGTTTGCCACTCTGCCCCCCCAGCGAGTGGGGTGAGAGTAGGCGAGAGGCTGGGAGGAGACCAGCCAGGAGAGGTGACCCAGGTTGGCAGAAGGGGATATTCTGTACGGTGTAACCTCATGTCACCGATAAAAACAGATGGAGGAAGAAGGGGGGGTTGGCTTCCAAGGTGGCTGTTGCTCAGAGACTGGTCTGCTTGTGGGAGGTGGTGAGCGAGTTCCTTTGTGTTGCTCGTCTCCCCGCCCCCCCTTTCCTTTACCTGTTAAACTCTCTTTATCTCGACCCTTGAGATTTCTCCATTTTTGTTCTTCCAGTTTTATCCTCTGTCCTGCTTGGGGGTGAGCGAGTGGCTGCATGGGTGCTTGGCTGCTGGCTGAGGTCAACCTATCCACAAGCCCTGCTACAGTTACACCAGAGGAGCTGGGCTCCCATGGACCTATCCTGATAGGTAACCTGGGGGGAGGCCAGCCCTGTGCTGGCTGTCACACTGGTAATTATGAGGTTTTGCTAACCACAGTTCAAATCAGAGTACAATGCTAGCTTCCTCCTTATCAGTGGAGCTGGATGAAGTAAACTTCAATGCTTTTGAAAAGCAGTGAAGTCTACTGGTCACTGTTTCTCCAGAGTGATCAAAGGATCTTCCACAGAGCCGGCTTTATGCTGAATTTATATCACTAGTCTCCTGGTCCCAGTGTTACATGGGTCACCTGATCAAATAGTCCCTATTTGTCATCATTCCTTTCATCTTCTGTTGCTGGTTACTTCCTCATGGTACTTTTGGGTTACTGATACTGCTAATCTCCAGGTGGATATTGTTTATTTCCTTCTACTAATCATGCTTAAGGTCAGTCTGTTAGCAGGAGCAAATGTCTAGCAGTGTTACCTAGTGGAGGATCGAGACCATGACTATACAAACATTACAGTGATTTTTTTTTTTAATAGTCCAAGCACTACAGTGTACAATTGCAATTAAAAAAATTGCACAAATACAGTAAAGTTACGGTAAACTGTAGTAGAGAACCATTCTGTTCATGTAGTTTATTCAGGATTGAAGCAGTTGATGAAGAACATGTAATTAACTGGCACTCACTCAACTATATCTTCAGAAGGAAAATTGGTAATAAATAAACTAGAAAATGTGACACTTCAAAAATGCTAGGCACCTACAGTTTCTGGAAGCACCCGCTGTTTCTAAACACCCTTCTTTTATCTCGGTAAGTTCTAATCTCTCTTTGTGACATGCATTGCTCGCTCTCCACATTGTAACTCCAATGTATGTGTTACAAGCACAAGCCCTCTTCTCGCACACACCTGTGGGAGATGGGGTTGCTCCAGCTTTATGTGAGCATTTACTGTTCCCTATAACCTGCTGATCCCCATGCTGGTGAGGAAACATCCCAAAAGTTTGCATGCACACAGCTGAGGTGTGGGTCCCTACTTGTTGTACCCTGCACTGTCAGTCCTTTAGCAGGATACAGTCCACAAGATCCTTGTAGGCCCTTAAGAGACCATGCTTATGGTGTGGGGGCTACAGGAGCACCTGTCCTTGTGTGTTGACATAGCCTGGAGAAGGGCGTTTGCCTTCATAACTGTTGATTTTCGAAGTGGTGGGGATCTTCAATGTTATGATCCTCTGCTGCTGGTCTTAGCCCACAGTCGGTGAGCTATCTTTTTATACCCTTTAATTGTGGCAACCTGTTGCCTTCTGCATTTGCTCACTCCATTTGAACTGGTTGTCTGTGTTCCCTGGTGAGCAACAGAATAGAAACCGATTGACAGGTGAGTAGTTTACCTGATGAACATCATGGAGGTGTCTTAGCTGCTGTCTTTTTGCATTTACCATTTAACCAAAATGCTAAATACATTAATGCTAAGTTAGCAATTTGGTTACTGCCATGCTGCTCTCTGCAGAAATGGTAAATGGTTGCTCAGGGTTGACCATTCAGTTACTGTCCACAGTAGTTCCCACACCATGGTTCTGCAGCTTCCTGCTGCATTTGTTAACTTTCTCTTCCAGCAATGTGTAGGATAAGGGATGTAACCTCATGAGTCTTTACTCCATGTCGTACTATCCTCTTGACTGGTGACAGTGAACTGGTTTTGGGTGTGCTTTCTATACCCTTTAGGAGTCAACTGTTACTGTGATCTTGGTTTGCCTCTCACAAGTCTCACACAACATTGCTGAGTCCCATACTCTCCGTATGTTTTCCCTGTTTAGGTGTTTTCTGGCTCCATTATGCAGGTGTACAGACTTTAATGTTAAGTTACAGTGTTCTGTGAATGAAGTATTAAATCTTTGCTGGAATGTCTTACCCAGTCCAATAGATCAAAAGCCTGTAACAATTTATTCTGTTTTAGGCTTCATTTACTTTCCTCTGTGTGTGTTTTCCTAGAGGAAGGCCTCTCAGAAATAGTAATCAATAACAAACATTGCCAATAAAAAACTGAGGTCTTTCGTATCAGAAATGAATTTAGATGTTGTGTGTAGATTAAGGCTATTAGAAAACTGAAGGAAACATAGCCTTCCACTGTTTGGATGTATTGTTCCTTTTACCCTAGAACAGAAACCCATAATCAATGAACTTGCAGGTCTTTTATACAGATGGCCCAACTACCCCTCACATCTGTGAGATGTCTCCACAGAGTGATTCAGGGACATCACACCAGCAGAGGCCAGAGACATGCCAAAACTATCTGATAGAGAAGTCTAGGTGGAGGCATTTTAGTTGTGATAGATTTGTTGAAGAGCTGTGCTGTTACTCTTGTGTTCAATGGGGGTGTCTCTCCATTCCCTTTCTATGCACTGTCAATGAAAAATTGGCAGTTGCCTGTGTAGTAGTTGCTGATGATTTCTGAGGCTTGTGGTCAAGGTGAGAAAGTAGTAGATGGAGTGAAGCGGGCATGTGTGACAAATAGTCTTCTCTTTGTCTTTCAGAGTCTTGTACTGTTACTGAACTTGTTAAATGTTCTTCCAAAGACAAGCGCTTTCTGCCAAATACCACTTTTTAAAGTAGCATGTTTTGTTGCATTAAAGTTATAAAAAAATTTTAAGGTTGTGATCACAGTTGCAAACTTAGTTTTCTTAATCCAGCTAATAATGATGGTGAACTAAGGCTGTACTCATTTTTATGGTCTTGACAGTGACAAGAATTGAGTTTTACTTTTGGCTAAGTTTTGTGTTGCATGTAATCAAAGCTTCTCCTCTAGCAAAGATTTTACAATTACTGCTAGTTGACATCTTAGTCTTGTTTATATATCTCAGTCATGTTTCTGGAATGTATAAATGTCTTAAATTTCATCAGCAGTTATCTAATTCAAAGAGATGATTGTTTTATCCCCTGATTATTTTTCAGGAAATACCCAGTGTAACATTAGCAGTCTGAAATCTTTAGCTTGGATGCAAAACCCTGTTTTCTCATCTAAGATTTCTGCATCACTGTAAGTACTGTTTTAATACTGTTGTTGATGTTTTTTATGAATTTCATATGTGACTTTGTTTTCCTGTTTTCTTTTGTTATTGGTGTCCTTTGAGAGAAAGTAAGAGAGTGAGGAAGATAGAGCTCTTTGCATTTTAATAATTACACCTGGAAAATTGTAATTTTGTGACTCTTACAAGCTAGGTCTGAGTGATGCTTCTAATTCCTAAGTTTGAAATCAGGAGAGTCTTAAAATCTAAAAGAGTCCATGAAAGAAAGTTAGGAACCCTTGGTGATCTGAGAGAAATGACCTGAAACATTTTGTTGAGAAGTTGTCTAATACCCTGCACAAAGCGAGCTGTTTGTTCTGCCCTAGGTGGGTTTGACCACACTGAGAGGAACTTACCGAGATGCAAACAGCATTCATGCTTGTAGGTTGTCATGGTTTTTTTGTGCTTTTCAATTTTTGAAGACTGAAATAGTGTTTGACTTTGAAGACGTTGTCTCTAACAACGTTCCAGAGGTCATTCAGAAGTAACATGCTCACACAGTTGGGCTTGTTGGTAGTCAGTGTAAATTCTGGAATATAACACACAAAGAGTTAGAGATTTGTGACACTGTTACCTCCTGGAGGTGTACTTAATGAAATAGCAGAGGTGATGATGTCATCTCCATGCTTCATGCCTTCTGCTGACTAAGTTAACACTACCAAACTGAATTAGGGGTGGTTTGCTTGTAGCTACATGTGCTGTTAACTACAGTCACAGACTCGTGTTTCTCAAAAATTAGTAACTGCCCACAGTGTCAGGGAAGAGCAAATGACATGTAGAATAAAAACAAGTGGGCCATGTTATTATGAGAGATCTTTACTGAACCCAAATTAATTTTCTCCTTTTTTTTCATTGTATTTGAAGGTGTAATTGAAGTCAAGTCTTCTTGTCTGGAAACTCTGACCTGTATTATATTGTGTAGGTGCTTCTTATGCTCAGCTCTTAAGCATTGCTCATTGTATCATGTTATACAAATACTTTGGGCTTTTTCCATCATTTTTGGATGAGAAGGTAAATATAGCCATCTTGTTAAATTAAAAAGTTGAATGATAGAATTAGGAGAGTAATGTGAGGATTTTGTTACTCATTAGACAGTCAATAGAATTGTTAGTTGCTGCTCTGTCGTCTTGTACCTTAACTGTGTTCTGGGAAATAATTTATGCAGCTTGACATTGACATCGATGTCCATAGGATGTGCCAGTGGAGTTGCTCTTCTGCCTAGCAATTTAAGTTCAATGGTTCTGTTCATAATGCATTCTAAGTAATTTCTTGCTAAGTGAAATAGGTTCTGATCAAAAGATTAAGGTTTGTTTTTTTTGTTGTTGTATTTTTTTTGTTTGGTTGTTTTTTTGTTTGTTTGTTGGGTTTTTTTTTTTTTTTTAGAATTTTGGCTTTTGGCTGAAGAAAAAGAAATAAAAAAAAGATGGACTGGAATGTAAGACCATTCCAGAATGCTGATGTAAAGAACCTGCAAAGTAAAGAAGCATGTTACAGTCAGTCGCTTTCTAATGCACATGCTTTTCCTCTGACAAATGCCAATTCCTCAGTATGCACTGATGCTGGAAATACACCATTTGGTTATCTGCAAACTAGCAATGCTGCCTTCCCTCTTGTTGATGCTGAAAGATTCAGAACTTCATATCAGGGTTTACCAGGAGCATCTGTAGCTCGTAACGATTTTTTCATCTCAAAATACTCACTTGTTCGACATCCGCTGTCCTGTGTACCAGCCACTCCAAAACCTCCCAATCAGACATCGCTTTTGCAGGCAGAGATGACTCAGACTTCTTGGCCAAACTCCCATGGCTACATTTATTCCCGTAGAAAGTTACCTCACCCATCTCAAATGAATGCTAGAAATAACATGAGGAATGTACTTCGGGAACCTCAGTACGTCCCCAGAAACGGTTACGCTGTGCGGTCACAAATACAGCAGCATAATGATGTGAGAACTACAATGTTATATCGAAGTAACATTCCTTCCCAGGATAGTTCTGTGTCTCTTGGTACATCTGGGCAACGTGTCCAAAACCAAATATATCATTCCAACAATCAGTTTAAAGTTTTATACTCACTGCAAAATACTGAAGCGCAGCTGCTACAGTATCGACGAAGTCAGACGGGATCAGAAGCTCCTAGCGGATGTTCTGCACCATCTTTGTTGCCTGCCAACTGTGATTCAAGAGCTGCAGCACAGGCTTTAATAGGTGTACCACAAGCAGTTCAAAATGTGCCTAATGGATACACCCTTAGCCAACAGAGGCACCCATCAGATCCAGAAAATGCTTCTGATTTTAACAGTGTTCAGCAACACTGTCAGAACCAGCAATCTGGAGAAGTCAGTCAATCAGTTAGGAATGTCAGTAATTCAAGTGGAAATGTGACAGCAAATCAGCCTTTTAATGAAAAGTCTGTGCCATGCCCTGGCATTTCCAAAGAACTGTATGATATTGTGAGAGAACTGGAAACTCTTTCTTCAGTGGCTGCTTCAAAGCCACAGAGCGATAGTGCTTCAGTTCAGGAAAGCCAGACTAGTAGTGTAATGAATGGGCCTGTTAATTCTCAAACTTGTTCAGTAGCAGTAGATGGAAGACAAATTACAAAGGAGAGACTAGCTTGGGAAGCTGAAAAGTTGCTCACTATTAAAAAAAAATGTATCCTGCTTGAAAGGATGCATCGTTGTAAAAGAAAACTCTTTGAGGCTTCAAAACGTGGCAGAAGTATTCCCCCACTTCCTCCACGTTGCCAAGCTGCTCTTGCTAATTGTCTTTCACAGGTGCCCAAACAAAATGTACCACCTTCCCCATCAGAAACAGTGATGACAGAGAGTCCAATACTTAACTCTTCACCTGAAGAAAGAAATGACAAAAATGTAGCCAATGCTGATAACAGAGGATTAGAGGTGACTCCAAGTAACCCTCAGGTGGAGCAGGGAAGCCTTTCATCAAGCTCTGCTCCTATTCCATCTCAAAGCAAACTCCCAGCTCAATTAAATAATCCCGAGAGTACTCCCATCTTGGAACGAAGGGATGCATGTGCCTTGAACTCTTCTCAAAAAACTGTGACATCCTTGAATAACGCTTCATGTTTTAGTCAAGTGGATAGCTCTATCAAAACTGCATCAAAGAATGTGCCAGCTAACCCCAAGAATTCATCATTTCTTCAGTTTGTATTGAGCAGCACAAATATATTGAAAGAGAAGACAGCTGGTGCTATTGCTGATAAAATACTGACTAGTCTCCTGTGTAGCGATAAACCACTGGTAGATAGATCTGCCTCAGATGGAAGCTTACTAAAAGACGCTAGTGAGAAGAACATAGAAAGTTTGAAAAGTGAGCAGGCGCTTACAGTTCACACAAACTCTCCTGCTGAATCTGGTGAAGCTAAATTCCAGAGTGATGTAGCTGAGAAGAAAATGCCATTTACTGAAAAGACATCTGTTACTCAGAGCAATTGTAGTTACTCTGTGGAAGAGCTAACTGCATGTCTGGGCTTGTGGAGAAAGCATCCGTCAGAATCTGTAACTGTGCAAAATAGCCAGTCAAAGGAAAGCCCCACAGCAAATCAGATTTCACCTTGCAGCCAAAACACAAAAAATAGAGAACAAAATAATGTTCTGGTTAGTACAGATGAAGCAATTTTGCCTGTAACAACTGCTTCTGTAGCACAAAAACTTGATACATTGAGTTGCAATTTGATAAAAAGTTTTGAACTCCAAGTTGCAGTTGTCTCTCCTTTAGTACTTTCTGAACAGAGAACACAGAGTGAGCAGGCAGACAAATGTCCAACATCTGCAGGTAAAACCTATCCAGTGATTGACTCAGGAAGCATATGTAGCTTGCAAGAACAGGGGAAAAATGTTTTAAGTGTGGTAAATACTGATAAAGAAACAATAGAAACTGTTTGGTCATCACCCAGTAATTGTGTTCTGGTACAGAAAATGGACTCACATTTGCAACAGACCGAATTAGCTAATGGAAGCAGAAGAGTAAAAAGCAGTGTGAGTGTAAATAATTCATACGATGAAAACCAAAGGAAAGTTGGTCAATGGGCACAAGACGCCAGAGAAAATCTGCAGCTTGGGTTACAAAACAAGGCTTCTCTTCCTGAATTGGTCATGAATTTTTCTAGTAAAATCTTTCAAGAAAGTGTAAGAGACCGTGAAGACAAGCAAGCTGTGTTAGAGACAGGAGATACGTCCACAGCTGTGATAGAAGAACAGATGTTTTGTATTTCTAGTGTATGTTCTCTTGTTGAAGGTCATACGTTTTATAATCCACAAATAGCAAGTATCTTCAGGTCAGTCCCTGAGACATGTGCATTAAGTGATACCTCGTCAGAAGGAAATGCATCTGACCCAAGGCAAAAGGAACAACAGCTGGACTTGTCTAAAAATGAGCTGAGCCATAACACTCCCCAAAAAGAGAGCTTCCTGCAAAATGTGTTGGAAGAATCATCAAGCTGCATGAATAAAGCAGGTAAGATTTTGGATGGTATCACAGCTAGTCATTTGGAGAAAGAAAGCAGTGGCGATCCTCTTAAAACAATTTCTACCTCAGAACAAAAAATGTCACTCAATGCATCTTTGAAGCATCCTGAAAATGATTTGGAAATTCTTGCTAGGTTAAACCAGCAGTTAGCTCAAAATTCACTAGATGTCTCAATCAGCATAACTACTGAAACAAATGCATTCACTGTTCCAAGAGACAACAGTAAACAAAATTACATGTCCAGTAAAAATAGCACAGAAAGAGAGAAGAACATTTTTGGAACAGTACCTATTAAATATCTAAACAATCAGCTGTCTGAACTAGTGGAAGAGTTTCCATATGGCATTGAAGGTGCTGATATGCTAACAAAAGAACCCGTACAAAATGATTCTGTGGCTGAGTGGATGGAGAACAGACCTCAAGAAGAGACTCAAATTTGTGACAAGGATTTTCATTTGAAGGACCCAGTAGATCAGATAAAAATTGAAGTGGTAAACTTTGATCAGATACAAGAACTGTTTCCTGAACACAACTGGTGTTCCTCTAGTGACAGCGAGAGAGTAGCGAGTCAACTATCAGGAGAGGCTTCAGCTGAGAAGGAGAACGTTGAAGGCAGTATTCAGCCTCATCAGAGTCTATGTCAGAAGAAAAAAATAAAACAAAAACCATCCAACTGCAGGGCCGAGGGGGGGAAAGATTGTTCTTTAATGGGTTGCCTATCTTCAGGTTGTAAAATGCCACAGTATACCTGTATATTTGGAACATCTGGTGCAGAGAAAAATGATGGTCAGCTTTCAAAAGCTGAAAATACTAGCTCTGCAGAGAGGCAAGAAAAGAACGGTAAATCTGATGCCGTAATGAAGAAAAACTGTGCAGTGGGAAACCTGCCAATTTCTGAAAAAATCCCGAACAACGCTAGCAAAAATAAAAAAGATACTTGCAAATACACCTCTGCAGTGAACAAAAAAGCTAGGCTAAAGGCAACTAATGAATACAAACCACTTACAACACAACAGGAAATAATTGGACCAGATAATTCCTCTGAAAACCAGGATGCTGATAAATCTAAAAGGAGCAGCTTGAAGAAAGAGCTGCAAATCGACAGAGAAATCCCATTGTTAGGCAAAGAATTTCATTCTGACAAAAAAGAATATCAGACAGCTGGTCATACAGATGCAGACAGCATGACAAAGTCATCCAAAAGGCAAGAGAGAGTTTTCAAAATGGAGTCCCTTTCAAAAGATAAAACCAAAAGATATTTGGCCATGAAATGCAAAACAGACATTCACAAATTTACAGAGTCAGAAACTGTTGAAATTAAGCATGCTGAAGTCAATGAAGGACAAAAAATTAAAACCTGTGAAGAGAATTCAGCTGAAGAACAGAATGGTAGGAGACAAAAGGACATACTTGGGCAAGATGTAGGAATTAACATCAAAGAGAAAGCCAAATTATCAGCAGAAATAAAACATAAAAAGCTGAATAGTTACCGTGCTGATGCTATAAAGTTCCCAAATTTTGGCCCTGTAGACTTAAAGTCAAGAAACCCCAAATATTCTCAGCCTAAATCTATTAAAGTTCATCCTTCACAGGAGCAGTCATACAAACGGAAGAGGCAGGAAAATAAGGTTGGGAAGAGAGACCCTAAGAAAACAAAAGTGGAAGAGGAAAGACTGAAACAATCTGAAGCAAAGAAATCCAAGCAGCTTTCACATAATTTCTTGATAAACACTGACAAAGCTAAAAAGTTGAATGGAGAAAATGGCTGGAAATCAAAGAGTTCATTAGCAGATCGCTCTGTGCTTAAACTACAGAGAAAAAGGGCTCGATCTTCTACCATCTCGAACTACTTTTCTAACAAAGAGAGGAACTACTTTTCTAACAAAGAGAGGCGTCTCGATGCTCAAAACAAAGACAAGTGCTCTGAGAAAATGTTTCCTGATAAGAATCTGCTGTATTTAAATAGAAGAAATAACAGATTAAAATTGCATCTTCAAAAGGAACCAAAAAAACACTACCTGAACAGAGTTGCATTTAAACGTACAGCACAGGAACGCATATATCTGACAAAATTAGAGACATCACCTGTCAGACCCATCTGGCCTATAAAGCCCAAAGTGTCACAAAACAGCGCAGATGTGAAAAGAGGTGCTTCTGTATCAGAAGTTGAGAAATCATGCAAACTGGAAGTACTTGAATTTAAGCTGTGTCCAGAGATACTGTTCAGAAATCCAACCACTGATGAAGAGAGCTTAGCTGCAAAGAATTCCCTGGAAAGAGAGAAAGCTGTTGTGGCAGGTATGATACTATCTTGATTATTAATTTGTAAGTAAGTTAATTTGCAAGTAAAAAGCGTGCACTTCTCCTTGAATTCATGTTACACAAAACTACAGACAGTGAAAATGTGGGACTCTAGAAGCTGAAGGTTGAAATAGCTTAGCTAGCTTTCTGACAGACTGTAGGTGTGTGTTAAGCTGAAAAAGAACATGAGACTTCCTTCAATTTTACATTTTATTCTTTTTTCCTTAAGTTTTACAGAATAAAAGTGGAGTAGTTCAGAGCATGGCAGTTTGAAGTCACTTTGCGGGAAGACTTTCTAACCTATTTGTAGAAGATAGCTTGGCTTGTTCATAGAAAGCAGATTCCCTTGGCATAGTTACCAAAGGTGATCTAATTTGTATTCAGTGTTCACCTGGTTGTGTGTACATCTGGCTGGGTAGACAGTGGAGGGAGAGATCTTTTGTGGCATTGAGGAAGAGAGAGGGCTTCGGCCAGACATACCCTGTACACAGTCTCTGTAACCTTTGCCATCTTTGCTTTAAGCTGCCTTTTTTACCTTCTCTTCTTCCCTATCCCCAATCTTTTGACATTTTACATGGTGCATTGTGAAGCATATTTGTGTCAAATGCTATATTTGATTTTAAATAAAACCAAATCTTAAGTTATACATACCAGCCCTTGCAGTCATTTTCACACCAAAAGGAAATTCCCTTTTGCATGTGCTAGTATATGTGTTAAAACTTGATGCTGAATAGAGACCAAAACTTGTGATTTAGGATCCTCAAAAACATTTCTGAAATTTTCTCTTTAGGTGTCAAGAGTAAAAAAGAAGATTGGTTAAAATGTGATCCAGTGAAGCAAAAAAAGCTGGAAGAGATCTCTACAGGTGAAATGACTTCTGATTATCTGTTTTGAAATACATGTTAAATACTCATTGCTTGGTTTTAAGTGTTCCTTTATAATAGCAAATCTTAATAAAGTATTTTAACTTATTCTTTACTTGCTCTGCTGCTGAAATGGATACTGTAGAGTAGACATGAGTTTGAAAGATTTGTGGAGATTTTTATTGCCATAAGAATATGTTGTTGGAGATAGTTGGAATTTTCCTGCATATGTGTGTGCAGTTGAATCAGAGGTAGCACTGGTGACAAGATTCAAGTACAGTTTTAAACTGTAGGTGAAGACTAAGGTACCTCTTTCCCACTTCAAAATGTAGGAAGTGATGTAACAAAATCTAGTGTGAGACTATAAAAACAGAAAATGATTTTTTTTTAATTTTATTTGGCCTTCACAGTTACGTTGATGCTGTCCGCACATACGTGCATTCTCACAAGTACCAGGACCTGTGTGTCCTAATAGTCTGGACAGGATTACATGTATGACACACAGAGGAAAAGTGGTGCCACTACTACATCTTCCTTGATCTCTTGATTGGCAAATTACTTTTTGGATGGTCTTTTGTAACCTTTAGGAGTCAATGGTTAAAACAGTGTCATCTTTCATCTCGGGATCTTGGTTGTTCTGTCCTTTGTAAATCTTGGGCGAGGTTACTCCCTGCTGTCTTTCTTTCTTTGCTTTGGGTATCTTTCTAGCTATAGTCTTGTTTTCTTACTGGTCTAATAGAAAGCAAAATGGTACATTCAGCATGCTGTAACCTTGTTGCCATCCTGTTCTTATCAGAGTGCAAGTCCTCTGCTGACAAGTTACCTCTGTTGTAGTCTTGATGAAAGCAACATATTTGGCAGTGTTTGCATCTTCTACTGCTGTTGAATGTGTCCTAGGCTATTGGTGTCTGCTATTATTTTAGCCTTTCCTCTTGTTTTTTCTCTTACTTTCACGAACACGTGTTTTCATTCACACCTTTCTTAATATTCTTTAGAGATCTTAGGAAGACACGCAAATGACCATTTGGTGCTTGAAGATGCATTGGAGATTAAGTCTGAGGTGCTTGATGCTTTAGGAAGGAAATTTGTGGCATCCTTCTTGACAGTGGGTGGCCAGAAGTGCCACATGCATAAGGAGTAGCATCATTTGAGACTCTTAGACTTTTGCTTTAACCTGCTTCTCTGTCTGTCTTTCAGCTGAGGACAGTATTCCACTTGATACAGCTATACAGATCCTGGATGGAGATGTCAAGGCTCTTCACATTCCAATCAAAGACTCTAAAGAGGTGTTTCAGACCTACAGGAAAATGTATCTGGAAAAAAAGTCGCAAAAGCCTTGGTAGCACTCCTGTATCATAGGTCTTTTTCAGTATCACTAGAAAAAAAAATGCCAACACTAAAATGCTTTTTCCTGTTTACTTCATATTTCTGACTAACTGTAAAAAAAATATTTTTTTTTTTTTTGGTGTTGGCAATTTTCCCCTCTATTTGCCTTGTATTTGTGAATGATTGAGATCTTAGTCTGTATTTATTGCACAAATACGCTTTGGTGCTGAAAATGCCATTGTCAAATGTACTGTTTTCTTTTTGGGATATTTGAGTTTTTTGGGTTTTGTTTTTTTTTTTTAATTAAAGATACAGGAGTTAGTTGAATCTTGACCAAAAAAACTCAAACTTATTTAAATTGTCATAGCCTGTTTTGTTTTCTGATTCTGGAGAACTTGTACTTGTGGTACTTTCCATTGCTGGCAGTGGAAGAATACTCCAACTGGAAAGGGATTGCAGTGGATTCCCAAGCATTATACCTTTATTTTCTACTTACGCTAGTCTGATTGTTGTGCTTCTAACAAGATTTTCTATTTTTGTAGATTTTTTTTTTTTTTAACTGGGAATACAAACACAAAACCCTCAAATTAAACATACAGATCGGGGATACCATGAAGTATTTATGCTGCTACCCAGTTTTCTTCCATTTCATTTTGTGGAACTTGTACAAATTGAACTCTTGAGTTCTTCATCTGAACACAGTGCTGTAAACTGATAGTTGACTGAAGACTTCTCTTGGTTTTTTCCTCCCTCTCTCTGCTTTCTTTACACTTGAAAAAAAAGTGTGATTGTTAAAGTGCAGGGAGTTTGAATTCACTCTATCTGGACTATGTTGCTCACTTTAACCAGACTGTAATTAATTTTTTGTTTATAAAGTTAGATAATGTTTGGCTACATGTTCACTGTGACATAAAGGTTATATTTGTTGTTGGATATCTTATGTTTAAGTGCCTTTTCATTTTTTCAGAATTTTGAATTGAATCATATTTTTTCAGAAATTTGGTACTTGATTCTTTCTATCTGTTTAAACCTTTATACTGAAAGTAAAAACTGTAGATATTTCACTGAACGGTTTTTATACTTGAAATAAACTTTTGAAGGCTATGCCTTGTCTTTTTTTTAGTTTAAAAGTATAAAGTTGTGTTTATTGCAGTTAGTTAAATAGGCATTGAAGATATTCCTGTAGATGAAAAGCAGCTATAAAATAAGTGCCAGATCTTCTTTTTCTTAAAAGGTTTGCAAGCGAGAACTGGACTTGAGTCCAAGCTTTTTCTAATGAACTTCTAACAGCATGTACTTATACTTCAGAAAACACATCAGGAATGTATTTCTCTTCAGCATTTTTTTTTTCCTCCTGCTCTGACTTGGGAATTGATTGGCATGAGTACTTAAATAGCCTTCAGTACTACGCCATTGCTGAAGATGTGTGCTTGTAGGCATCTTGGATATAATTACCCAGTGGAGCATACCATTAAAATTTCCTAGCTTTATCTGTATGCTGAATTAAAAAATGGCTTTTTTGGGGAGAAAAGTCCTCTCCTTCCATCATGTGTACATTTCTTCTCTCAAACTAGGGAACTATTTGGGAGGTTTTTAACTCCCTTCCTGTCTGGCACAGCTGTCCTAATAACTTAGTTGGGTTTTTTTGTTGTTTGTTGTTTTTTTTCCCTGGCTGGATGCCCAACTATTAGTCTGTGGGGAATGTTCCACCAGAGCATTTTGTAATAATATTGGCAACTCTGAGAAGGTTTTATTTTGCATTTTCTTGGGAGTTCAGCACCTGTATTATACTGCCTGCATTAGGGAAGATTCATTGTAGCTTTTAAGTGTACCCAGTACAAACAACACATAGCCCCTGTCAAGAATTTATTTTGGGTTTTGTTCTGCATAGTGATACATGAAGCTGACTTAAATGCTTGAATGAATTCTTTTCAATAGGAAATTATTCAATCCATTGACCCATGATGATTATATTCTAAATATTTGGAGAAGTTTGCTCACTGACCCTGTGCACCTGCTAAGTGAGAACGCCAGTTTTGAGTCCTAGTAGATACAGCTACGTCTTCTTCATCTCTTATATCAAAGAGTGAATCTTGGCTCTGTGACTGTGTTTACACAGTGACTTGTGCCTACGCTGCTTTGTTATGGCTAGGATCTTTGGGATAGACTGGCCACATCCTTTCTGCTCGGTTCGTGTGTTGGCTCAATAGGTATCTTGTAAGCCTTAGCACTTAAAGTGCTTTGCGCTTACAAATGGCTTCTAGCTTATGCTATGATTATTGCGTAATTGTTGTATGCACCTGCATACTAAGGGGGCTGTGTCAGATGCTCTTACTCAGTTGCCATTTCTCCTGCTCCCTATGGTGCTGGCTGAAGCCACAATACTACAGCAAGCCCTTGGCCTTGGAGAGGCAAGATGCTGGCATCCACCTCGATATGGCTACTGTGAGAAAATGAGTGTTATGTTGCTTGAAGCGAGCTGATAAATGTGAGCATGAGGGCATTCACTAGCATTTAAGATACCTATCAGGGATGTGATGTGTGCCCATTGTCTTGTGTATTGCCTGTACTTGAAAGGACTTGTAACATGAATGTCACCAGTGGGGTTACTTTGTAAAAACCATGGATCCTGTCATGGCTCTGAGAGCACTAATAGGTCTTAATGGTCCTGATCATTCATATGTGGGACCTCCACTCACACCCCCTGCTCAGGGGCCCAGGAACTCCATTTAAGATAAGCCAGGGCTTCAGTCCCTGCCTGAGCAATGTTCAAGGTCTACCTGTTTCTAGCTCCATTACAGTCATGCCTGTGTGTGGGCATGGAAGTTGCCCGTTGATCCGGACCCTGACCCGTGGATGGTCTTCCTGCCTGGACTCAGATGTATGTTACTGTGAAGCTACCTGTCAATTGTGACTGTGTCTGACCCTGGTTGCCATTACTGGATCTGATCCTGGCCTGTGATTGACTTCCCAGCTTCATATTGGCCCTGCTTCATCGCTACAAGCTTGTCTGATGATCTGGACTCTGGCTTGACCCTGGTTACCATCCCTGTCCTGCTTAGGTGCTGTGGCGATGGGGCCTTGGCTGGTGAGGCCCCTGCCTTGCCAGCTGTGGTATCTCCCTTGGTTTCTGGCCCCTGGCCCTTAGGGAGCTGCTGGTCCTTGCTGAGCCCTGACAGGTACAGAGCTGTGGGTTGTGGGCATGCAACATCCTGTCCTGTTGGTGTCTGTCTTTTCTGTCCTTCCCCTTCCCTTCTCAGAAACTTTCTGTGTCAGTAGGAGGAGCTACCACTTCTATCATTCTTGCCTTTGTGCCCCAAGAGAGTCATGGATGAGGTTCCTGATAAGTGTAAAAATGTAAATGTCATTTGCCACCCATTTTCAAAGGCAAGAAGATGACCCACAGAACTACAGGAGACTGATCAGCCAGCCTGATCCCTTTCTTTGGAACGATTATAGAACAATCCTCCCTGAAGCCATGACTACCCAAGTACAGTAAAGATAAGGTGATTTGGAATATTTGGCATGGATTTACAAAGGGTAAATCACACCTGACCAACCTGATGGTCTTTTATGATGAGGTGACAGATTCTGTGGACAAGGGGACTGTAGAAAATGTTGTTTACCTTTAACAAGGTTCTTGATGTAGTATTCTTGTAGCCAAATTGGAGAGAGATGGTTTGGATAAGTGACTTGCATGGTGGGTGGAAAATAAGCTGACCAGCTGGGCTTCGACGATGCTGTCTGTGATCAGGGGTACAAGGTCCAGCTGGCATCTGATTACTACTGCGTTCTTCAGCAGTTGGTACTGGGGCTGTCATTGTTCACCATCTTCGTTAATGAATTGGGAGAATGGGATGTAATGAACCTTTGCAGGTTTGCAGGAAACTCAAGCGTAACTGTCGTGGTTTAAGCCCAGCTGGCAACAAAGCACCACAAACCTGCTTGCTCACTCCTCCCCTGCACCTGGCCCAGGTGGGATGAGGAGGAGAAAATGTAAAGAAATGCTCCTGGGTCAAGACAAGGACAGGGAGGGATCACTCACCACTTACGGTCTCGGGCAAAAGACAGACTCAACTTGGGGAAAAAAGAAAATCAGTTGAATTTACTACAAATCAAAACAAGGATAATGAGAAGTAAACCCAAATCTTAGAACATCTTCCCCCCACCCCTCCTTCCTTCCCAGCTCAATTCCTCTCCCAGTTTTCTCTCCCTCCCCCGGCATGGGAATGGGGGTTGTGGTCAGTTCCTCACACGTTGTCTCTGCCGCTCCTTCCTCCTCAGGGGGAGGACTCCTCACTCTTCCCCTGGTCCAGCGTGGGGTCCCTCCCACGGGAGACAGTCCTTCACGAACTTCTCCGGCATGGGGCCTTTCCGCGGGCCGATCTTCAGTCACAGACTGCTCCAGCGCGGGCTTTCCCATGGAGTCACGGCCAACTTCAAGGGCATCCACCTGCTCCACTGTGGGCTCCTCTCTCCCCGGGCTGCAGACGGGCATCTGCTGCCCCGCTCCCCTCCGTGGGCTGGGGGACACAGCCTGCCGCCTCACCACGGGCTGCGGGGGCATCAAAACCTCCTCCGGCACCCCTCCTCCCCTCCTTCCTCACTGACCTGGTGTCTGCAGAGGGGTTCCTCTCACACCCCACTCCCCGCTCCGCTGCAGGTTCCCCCTCTGAACTCCGCTCTCCCAGAGGCGCGACCGCCATCGCGGACGGGCTCGGCCTGGGCCAGCGGCGGGTCTGGCTCGGAGCCGGGGAAGCTTCCGGACGGGCTCGGCCTGGGCCAGCGGCGGGTCCGGCTCGGAGCCGGGGAAGCTTCCAGCGGCTTCTCACAGGAGACACCCCTGCGGCCCCTACCCTCCTAACAAAACACCGCTACACAAACCCAAACCAGTAACTTTCTGTGGAAATTCAGGAAAGGCACACAGGGTGTCTCCCACAACACTTGCTTCCTCTCACGTCCAACAGGTGGAACTAGAAATACTTCCGAGAGCTGGTTTCTAATGGCGTGACGAGGCCATGGCCCCAGAAGATGGCCTGTCCAGCAGGTGCCTGTCTTTGGCTTCAGGCAGCAATGCTTGTGTGGAAACTGGGCTCGCATCTGCTCCAGGACCTGATAAGGAGCCCCTGCCCTAACCATCCAGCGAAGTGATGTTCAAGAAGATCAATAGGATGGAAGTCTGTAACAGCAAGATAACAAATTTGACATGTTTAACTGCAACACGGTTATTTCCTTTGACCAGATATGAACACAGATGCCATAAATTCAGTGGCCATTTACTTCATGTAATTGTCATGACATGTTGTAAATCACACCCATTGTCTTGCCATGTGTCCGGTCGTGCGGTGACCTGGCCCCTGTAAACTGAGAATAGAGCCAGTCATCGAGAAAAAAAAACACACGCAAAGTGCTGGGCTTGGGAACTTGGAAAAATGTTACCACCTGTCGTGGAGTGATGCACTTCACTCGTAGGAGAGAAGGAGCAATAGGTTTATTGATATAAAACAGTGATTTAACCAAGTTTGATAGTAAATGAACAGTGGTTTAACAAGATCTGATGGCAATATATCAGAGAAGAGCCATTGGTTAGTTTGCAATGCTAATAGAGAAGACTGCAATGTATGTTCTCATTTGTTTAAATCACTTGTGTTTGTGTTCCGTTTACAGTAACATGAACACAGCATTTCTGTTTGCCATCCTGCAGGGTGCTGTAAGAGAAAATAAAGACTTGTTTCAGCAGGGAGAGTCTGAACAGGTTACCCCATTAAAAAGAAGGAAAAATCCATAATGCACTAATTCTATGTTTTGCACCACTGCTATCAGTAGCTTCCCGGGCAAGTGGGCCATAAGGTTTAGTTGAGGTCAATTCCTGTTAGATAGGTATATCATTTTCTGATAGTGGGGTTTTGTGCAACTCCTTCTGGGAGAGCAGTCACCTTTAGGATTGCTTCTAGTAAATTAAATGGTCCGCTGGTTTGCACAGGTTGTCCCTGATGTATTTTCTCCACTTGTTTAACTGCTCAGACTAAACGTAAAAGTCCCTTTTCCCATTCAGAGTATAGTTGTTCTGTTTTTTTAAGTGTGGTTGAGCTAAACAATAAAGGTGTTTTTGGCCCACGGGGACCAGTTAGGAACAGGTTACAGTAAGTAGTGTGTTTGGCGAAACCTCGTTCGGCTATAATAGGGTCACCAGGCTGTACTGGTCCTAGTGACTGATATGTTTTTAATTTTTCAGGTAGAGTTTCGACCACTCCCAGGGTCAAATTTCCATTCCCAGGGTTTGCTTTTCCATAAAAGTGAGTATAATGGATGGGAAATGATAGAAAACCTTAAGTATATGCTTCCTCTAATATCCTAAAGTTCCCATTAATTGTTGTAACTCCTTTCTTGATTGGGGAATTTGCAGCTCTTTGATTTTTCCTAAGGTATCTGGAGGAATCACTGCACTGCCTGCTATCCACCAAGTACCTACAAATTTTACTTCTTTACTCAGTCCCTGACATTTTCCAGGTGGAATCTCAATTTCTACTTTATTTAGTGCTTGCCATGCTGCTGCTGCAGCTTCCCCCACCTTCTCAGGGGAAGTTCCTCCAATCAGAATATCATCTATATATTGGTACAGTTTTATATCTTGGGGGAGTGAGACTGTCTGTAAAAGTTCAGCAAGTGCGGCATGAGCAATTGTGGGTGAATATTTATACCCCTGTGGGAATCTGTTAAAGGTATTGTTGTATTCCCTCCCAAATGAAAGCAAACTTCTCTTTGTCCTCCTCCTTCAAGGGAACCATAAAGATCATACCTTTTACATCTAGCGCCGCTATCCATGGATGTGCACCTGCTTCCAAAGTAGCTGTTAGGTTTGCAATGTTTGGTACAGCAGCTGTTCACAGTACTGTATTGGCATTCAGGTGCCGATAATCAATTGTTAAATGCCACCTCCTGTCTGGTTTCTTAACTGGTCAGGCAGATGCATTATATGGGGACTGGGTTCTGGAAATCATTTGTCATTTCTCCAAATCAGCTAGGACTTCAGGAATTCCATTTCATGCCACAACAGAAATCGGATATTGCAGTACATTAGTAATTTTGAATCAGGGAGTGCAGGGGCTGCATGAAGTACATGCACTGTGGCCTCCCTATTTCTGCCAGGATTGGGATCGATTTTTGAGCTGAAAGACCACACACTGCCATTCGGCAGGCACCAGGTTCATCCATTTAAAACATCGAAACCTAAAATATTTTCAGGATGATCTTTAATTGCAAAGCAAGTAGTTGACACGCTTCTCACCCAGGAGCCATAAATTGACATTGGCAATTTGACATACAGCACTTGCTCTGTTCACACCAGTAATCTTAACTCTTTGCCGTCCAGATCACACGCCCAGCTTCTCGGCATCTTGTTGCATTAGTACTGAAATTTGTGCTCCTGTATCTGTTAAAAACTTCACCAACTGTCCCTGAGGACCAACTGAAATTAAAATGTATGGGCCATCATCACGTATCCACTGATAAGCCTCTGCTTTCCGAGCAGGCAGACCCAATTAACCTCTGGGCATTGCTCATATTTTGACTTCATGTCCTGCAGTTCCTCCCTAAGGGGGAGGCAGGGGTTGTCTCCCTTTCTAGGAACTGGTGCTGGAGGAGTTGAAATACACTCCTTCCTTTCACTGTTATCTCATTTCTGGAATGCTTCAATTGGACTCAAGATAAGACCAGTAGGCTGACCTTGAATCTTGGTTCTGGGAATGCGTAGGGCAAGGGCTTCCCAATTACACCAGTCGTCACAGGCCCAGTCTTCTGAGAAGTTGGGACTCGGATTCACTCCATGCCTCCCTAAACAATCAGTGATACTACTTGCCATTGTGCCAACTATGACAATTTGTCGTGGATCGAGTGATGCACTTCACTTGAAAGAGAGAAGGAGCAATACCTTTTTTTATATAAACCAGCAATTTAACAAAGTTTAATAATAAGTACAACAGTGGTTTAACAAGATTTGATGGCAAGGTACACTTGAGTATTTACTGCATAGAGGACAGGGTCAGACAAAACTGTCAGGGAGACCCTCCCGTTGAGTCATGAGGTTCAGAAAGGACCCCCTTGCGTTCTAAACTCCTCCTCAGAGTGGAGTTTAGGTGTGGATGGATCCAGACTTAGTCCCAGACCTGGCCAATGTCTAAAGGATTATATATGCGCAATCGATCCTTTATATCACTTAGCTAAGACTTCAAAGTTTCAGTGTGCTTATTCCCAATTCACTTACTGTTTGGCACGATAAGCATTCTCTCAACCTCGAGGAGTAACCTTGGAAGGTCTCTCTAGTCAAGGGGAGATCCTGGTGTGCAGCCCACTGCCATGCAGGAGAGCTCAACGGGCCCTGGGCTGTCTACTATTTATGAAGTAAGATGATGGACTCATATTTGCGTACCAACTAGAGACATTAGTTTCTTCCAAACTTGCTTGAGTCAGACATTGACCGTGTCCTGGTTTCAGCTGGGATAGAGTTAATTGTCTTCCGAGTAGCTGGTATAGTGCTGTGTTTTCAAGTTAGGTATGAGAAGAATGTTGATAACACACTGAAGTTTTGTTGTTGCTAATTAATATTTAGTCTAAAGGACTTTTCAGCTTCTCATGCCCAGCCAGCAAGAAGGCTGGAGGGGCACAAGAAGTTGGGAGGGGACACAGCCGGGGCACCTGACCCAAACTGGCCATTGGAGTATTCCATACCATGTGATGTCATGCCCAGTATATAAACTGGGGGGGAGTGGGGCTGGGGGGAATCGCCAGTCAGGAGCTAACTGGGCATTGGTCAGCAGGTGAGCAATTGCACTGTGCATCACTTGTATATTCCAATCCTTTTATTATTACTGTTGTCATTTTATTAGTGTTATCATTATTAGTTTCTTCTTTTCTGTTCTATTAAACTGTTCTTATCTCAACCCACGAGCTTTACTTCTTTTCCCTATTCTCTCCCCCATCCCACTGGGTGGGGGGGAAGTGAGTGAGTGGCTGTGTGGTGCTCAGTTGCTGACTGAGGTTAAACCACGACAGACCAGCACTGTAGTTAGGTGGGTGCATTAATCAAATTAGCCCTTGGCTATTGTGTTGTTCTCTGCCTCCCAGATGCAGTCATCACAACCAGACCCATTCATTACAACTGCCGCTGGTAGTTATCACTTGAGCAGGGTTATGGGAAATACAGGGCAGGTTGCGGGCAGGAGGAGCATGCTGTCACATCACCACATTTGGTGTTGACAGTACTTTCCTTCCCAGGTGTTGTAAGTAATCTTTTTTCCTACTGGTGCCTCATTAGCTGAGTGCTAGACAGGTGAGTCTTCTGCTTTCCAATCCAGAGTGATCTTCATGGTGGCAGACAGGTGGGTTGTAATTTAGAATAAAGCCTTTATTCTAGAAACCTGGTCCTTTAAACAAAGTCTTCCTTTAAACTTGGCTGTAGTGGCTACACTTGCCACATCCCTGTCTCACTATTTGTCTCTGTGCCTTCCTAGACTTAAATATTTTGCCCTTCATTTTGGAAACCTTGCCTTCATCATCACCTTTTTTTCCCTCCTGGGATTTCTTGTCAAATTTGCAAGGTTGCTACTGCAAGCCTATTTTTGAAAATCTTTTTCTCTTCTCATCTTCCTGGGCTCCAACTTGGCTTCCTCTGCCTGCAGGCCCCCAGCCTGTTTTCATCCCAGCAAAGCTTACAGTCTCGAAACTTTTCCTGGGCTCTAGCTCCAGTGCTACCAGCTCAACCATGCAAAACCTATCTCATTTTTACACTTCTGCATTTAAGCCAGGGGTTGTTTTATTTTTACTTTGTTTGCTGTCTGTTCATCAGCATTAAGACTACAAGGGGAAAATGGTTCCCTGCTTTCAGCTCTTATGCTCATTGCTCTTAACATCTTCTAGCTGACAAGAAAAGCAACTGAGAATATTTGCATCCTCCCTCTAGGCTTGGGCTGGAGCATGCCCATGGCAGTGGGAGCTTTGGAGCACTTAGCTGTGAGTCTCAGCAAGTCCCCTTGGGCACATGCAAACAGATTATACAGGCTAGGGTGCTCTGATTTTGTTTGCTTGCCCTTTTTTTTCAGATGGGGTAGTGGTTTTGGGGAAGATCAAAATGCATACAGCCACACCAGGAACCCATGGTCCAGGTTTCCAGCCCTTCATCGTCAATCAATAGAAAGATGCTGAAATTTCCCAGTGAATGCAGCACAATATTTCTAGATTTTTTTTTTAAATGGCTGAGCTATTTCTGAAGAAACTTTAAAAATAACCTGAAGCTAAGTTCCATTCATATGGCATTTCAGATAAGGCAGTTAAAGTTTGGTAATCTGTGGTGGGTTGACCGCAGCCAGCAACTAAGTACCCACCAGCCACTTATTTGCTCCCCACCTCACCCCCAGTGCGATGGAAGAGAGACTGGGAGGAACAAAAGCAAGAAAACTCACGGATTGAGATAAAGACAGTTTAATAAGTGAAGAAGAGGAAAAAGAAACCCACAAGTGATGCAAAGACAATCACTCACCACCTCCCGCCAGCAGACCAATGACCAGCCAGTCTCCAAGCAACAGCTACAGAAAGACTATCCTCTAGTTTTATTGCTGAGCATGACATCACATGATGTGGAATATCTCTTTGGTCAGTTTGGGTCACCTGTGGTGGCTGTGTTCCCTCCCAGCCTCTTGCCCACCCCAGCCCACTCGCTGTGGGGGCAGAGTGGGAAACAGGGAAAGCCTTGAGGCTGTGCAAGCACTGCGCAGCTGTGGCCAAAACGCTGGTGTGTTAGCAACGCTGGTTTAGTCACGAATCTAAAACCTGGCACCACATGAAGAAAATTAACTCCATCCCAACTAGGCACAGTATGTAGTCAAAGATTGACTGAAGTTTTCAGTCCAAAGCTATGACACTAGGAAAATGAAGATCCACATGGTTCTCTGCAAGCACCTCAGTCCAAGTGCTGAGACTTTGTGAGCAGAACACCTTCTCATCATTAAGGCCGTGATGGTGGCAACTGGTGTCTCTTGAAATTCAAATGAATGTGGGCCTTGCTGTCTTCAATGTTAAAGGAAAAATTCACCTCAGTGTTTTCATTCAGTGAACAGTAGGAAGAGAAAAATTTCTACCTTTATGGTTATATCATGGCATAAAGTGAAAGACACCCATACAGTGTAATGGTGGACTTTGCCAAGGTATCTGTTTTCTGTAGTGTTGCTTTCTATGGCTACATACATAAGCATTTTGCAGTACTGATTAGTTCATATCATTCCTTGCGTTTCTCCATGCAGTGCTAACTGATGAGCATTGCTTGTTTGATCTTGTAAATCTGGCTTAGATGATTCATAAAATGATTTCAGTCTTAAAATGTAAAATTTTACACCTCAGTGTAAAATGGCAGGTTTGCTGCTTCTGTTTCAGTTTTATGCTGCTATGGCACTAATAATTCTAGTGCATGGGAAACAAGCCCATGTCTGAAAGGGCATTAGGACTATAAAGCAGAGCCTGCACCATTGTGCATGTCAAGCCCTCCTATGTTCCCCGGGGGACTATCCTCTTTCCTCCAATCATCAGTGCTATTAAAAAAATCATAAATAACATTCTCCTTAAAAATAAAATTGAAAAATAAAGTCCCTCTGCCGTAGCAGCACTTGTTCAATAGACTACAAGCTGAAAGCCAGAAACTATAATCTTTGCAACAAAATAATCCCACAGAAGATGGTCTTCAGATCACAACGGGGAGATACAACTAATAAGAAGTAAAAAAATATACTCTGTATGTTAATTGGCTCATAGTGCCTTTCCCTTACATCCCATTAGAAATTTTTCAGAAAGAAATTAGCCTGCCACTGTGCTCTCACCCAGTAACTTTGGACTCTGTTGACCAATATCAAGTAAAAACCATTTACAAAACCCAGTAACATTGATGGCTGGTTTGAGATGAGAAAAATGATGAGTCCTTCCTGCCTTCCTTCCTGCCTTCCTTCCTGCCTTCCTGCCTGCCTGCCTTCCTGCCTGCCTTCCTCCAACGCTGCAGTAAAGGCAAGGAGAACTCAGCCCTCAGGTTAGCCCACAAATTAGCATACGTGTGGCTCCCAGCTAGCCACAAGAGATGCTGACTTGTACCCTACGAGTGGGATGAAGTTGGGGTGCTGTGTTTGGGCCCGGGAAAATACGGGTCTGAACAGGGGATACTGTAGAGAGGTTGCTGATGACAGCGGTGGGGGAGCATCTCTTTGGAGATCCTGGATGCATTTTGTTTATCTCACTACTTACAGGACTTCTCTGCCTCTCTGCTTCTTTAATGATTTAACTCCATGGATCAAAAAATTATATGTCCCTTGCACTTTGGAAGTACAGAGACTGTTCTGAATCTCAGGCACTGCAGAAACAAGATGCAGTGTTGCCAGAAGCAGTAGAAGAAGGAGGAGGCAAGGAGAATTTATTGCAGGATTCACCTTTAAACTGAACCAAAATTAAGTTTGGCATAGAGAGGTGCTTGTTTGTGCTTGAAGACATAAGGAACTAGGAAGAGCAGTACCAATACAAACATGAAAAATGTTTAGTCCATAGTGTTCTATCAGGAGGACTTCAAGGAACAAACAAAACAATATAGATTGGAAATAATAGGCTATAAATACTATGGATATGAATGAAGACTAAGTTAAATACTCTACCTGTGCATGCAATCATTTTGCAAGTAACAAGGAAAAAGAATGCTCTTTTTAGACCTCAGCAGGAGGCAGATTGTGGCCCACCATGCAAATTCATCTTCTAGGACATTTAATTAGAACAAAAAAAAGTAAAAAATATTTGATAGGCATAGCAGACATATTCTGTAGGTGGATGGAAGTTTTCCTAATACAAACCAGCAGGACCATGACAACAGCTTGTCAGCTGGTAGAACAGGCGTTTTCCTTTAAAAAGTTATCTGCAGAATCCTAACTGGATCTGGCAGTATGCTTTACAGGAAACTTCTGCAAAACTGTCCATAAATATAATGTGTAAGAGATTCATGTTCCTTGCTGTATCCAGTTCTTAGTGCAGGAGGAAAAGACAATTGGAATAATCATACCAATATTAAGAATCCCTGTGTCAGTAAACCAGCAAAGATCATCTAATTCCAAATACGAGCAAATATCAACATGCTAAGAAAAAGATGACAGCAAGACAGCAAAAATCATATAGGCAGAAAAAAAAGCAGTTTTTTTCTGTTCATTATCACAACTGGCTTGCCGAGGCACATTGACAAAGGGAAAATTGTCTGATCTTATCAACATGGAATAATTAGTTCAGTAGCAGTTATCCTCGAGATAAGTCAGGAGTTGTTATACATTTGTAATTTGTCAAGCTCCATAAGCAAATGTCCTTTAATGTAATTTGCAGTTTGGGTTCAATGATGCCATATTCAGCAGGTTGCTGTTATTTTAATCCGCTCTATGTAGTTCCAGTCTCCAGAGTATTAACTTCATAGCGATTTTGCCAATATTTGAATCTCTTTGATAAATTGCTGTGACTGATAAATTGGCCACTGTCCATTCAGACAGCTGCTCAGAGGAAAATAGCTGCAAGGAGCAGCATTATGGCTACAAGGAGTACCTACAGGGAGCAGCATAAAAAGTCTGAAGATCATCTGCTCCATAGAATAAGCAGTCTGGATACGTGCACAAATGTCGCATGTTAACATCAAACCTCTTATTGTGGTCATGCTGGCTTAGCACAGACCTGCATAGCAAAGGACCAAACGCGCCTGTCTCTAGTACTGTCTGCTTCACCTGTGGGCATCTCCAGCAACTCCAATATAAATGGGCAGCTCGGCAGAAGAACCAACACAAAAAGCTTTCTGTAGGGAAACCTGATGTTGCTCCTCAGCATTTCTGCTCTGCGTCTCACGTAGCCAACTGTGGTTGAACCTGTTTTGATGTACAAGTACATCCAAAGCAAATTCCTTCTCTGATAAGACCACAAACAGCTACAGACAAGACTTAAACATGCACAAGTCCCTAAACTTCAAATTTGAAAATGTTGTTATGACAAAAAGATACTCTTTATAGAAAGAGTATGGGAAAGAGAGCTTGAATAAAGCACGAAATTATGACATGCTTTAATATTTAGATGCAACTATATATAGAAATAAGGTTAGTTCTAAGGGTTTAATGGCTCTGTAAACTTTGCTGGTTTTTTGGTATTAATGTTGAAAGACATCTTTATACTCTGCTATAACAATATATATTCTGGGTAAGTCACTGCTGTCTTTCACAGACATATTTTGAAAAAGCTTCACCATGATATAATGGGCAATATGAAAGAGATGTTTAGTAATGACTGTATCCTGAGAATACTTGTACTAGATTTATTTGTGAAGACTAGTCCCAGAATGCTTTTGACTTGTATTAATTTGGCACTGAGATGATAGGTTTCCATACATAGTGTAAAGAAGGACTCTCGGGGAAAAAAACCAGAGTAAGATGAGAAGTCCCGCTGCTGTCTGGTAGGGACGCACTCTGTGCTGGGTTAGTGCAAGTGGCTTTCAGCTTTTCTGTACTCCTGGGATGTTTTGTTGGAAGTGAGATAAGAAACTGCTACACCTGTGAAACGTAATGCTTTACAGTAGAGTGAACTGGACACTTGGAACTCTACAATTATGATTTTTACTAATGATAATTTATAGAGGCAACACTTATACTAAATTAGACCAAATCATACCAGTTGGAAATAGTGCAGTGGAACAGAGCTCAGAAATGAGACAGACACATCAGAATTGAGAAATGGGCCAAGACTTCCCCCCCAAAAATGAGCTTAACCATAAGTAAGTATATCCACTTGCTTTACTTGGGAGACTTCGTCTATGTATTCATGTTAAGATTATAGAAAGAGAATTCTGCTCTGAAATAATTTTTCTCTTGTCCTGAATTCTGTTACTCCAGTGGTCCTTTCAACAGGGACAGGTTTCTACTAAGAGCTCGGTGGCGGGGCAGGTTAGCCATCATCTCCAGGAGAGCAGCCACCTGCTAGCAAGGTCTAATACAGAATTAAGTCATATCTAGTACATACACCAATTTCTGAATTCCTCATGTCCTTTGTGCATCATATCCTGCTTAATTTACTTGTTATCATTAAAGTCCCTCTCAATTCTTGGAAATTAATTGCTGAGAAAGTCAGGTTTCTCTAGAGCAGGTTGCCTGAACTCTGCACTTTTCTCTACACAGCTTTTGTCTAGGAGTCAACCATGAATGTGGCAATGGGTCTCTTTCCCAGCTAGATCAATACCCTAGCCTCTGGAACAGACTTTTTCTCAGAGTTTTTGGCAGAGGGTCATTAAAATTGTTAGTAAACTGGAGATTTCTATTAAAAAAACCCTCAGAATGCACTCATGCAAAAAGTTTTTGATAGAGCCTCTGATGTGAATGCAGAAGCACAGTTTTAGAGAAGAAAAGCTTTTCCGGACTATTAGCTGGTGGTTTGTAAACTGTTAGGCTAAACAATGTTTAAAGTCTCTCTCCCCTTTCTGTTGCATGCCAATGGCCTCATATTCCTCCTTTGCAACCTCTGACGAGTCATTTCCCATTCTCTCAGTTTTTGTAAGAGAAAAGCTGGAGGCAGTGGGAGCGTCGCAGAGCCTTGCTGCAGAAAGGGGATCATTGAGCCGAGATGGGCCAGTGGCAAAATTGCCAAACCAGCACAAACTTATTTTCTTCTGATGGGACAGCAACTGGCCAAATCACTGACTTAGTATAACTGTAAAGCAGTAGTGGAATTGCTGATCGGGCATTGATATATTTAGCTAATTGCTGATTTAACATCTGGTAGACCGTAGGGTTGATGTTGTAAAATCACTGCGACTAAAAAAACTGCAGAGTGGGGGTGAAGTGGTTGATTGTCTCTGGGTGAGCCTGGGGAGCTGAATCCTCAGGAAGGCAGCTGCGGGATGCAGATGGAGTGACGGGTTGCCTTTGGGACAGATTCAGAGCCGAGTCCCCAGGGATGATGAGCAATCTGGCTGCATAAATGAGGAAGTACAGAAGGTCACAGGTCACTGAAACTGAGACGATAAAAGGGAAAATCAAAGACCAAGAGGTAGGCTCAGCAGAATAGGATCAGCATTGAAGATCCCACTGTCTGGGAATCCACAGCTATGAAGGCTAACATCTTTTCCAGGCCACCTTGACACATGAGGTGAGACACCCCTCATGACTGTGGATCCTAAGGGCTAACAGCTGCATCTTGCAGACCTTCTTGAGCTGGGAGAACTCAGGATTTTCGGAGTGCTTGTCATGCTAATAACATCACTTGGCTAATATTTATCATATCTGCATACTGCTAAGTTTATCGTAGTTACATACTTGTTAGGTTTAGGCAAGCATAGCTGGCATAATTGTGTGTCATAATTTCCTTACCCCTGTAGTACTTGAGTTTGTTGAGCAATTTCTCAGAGCAGGAGACTGCAAGCAGTGTGGGGCTGGAGACTGAAAAGGCAGGGATGCCGTGTGAAAAGACAGACAGGCACCCAGTGTGTTCAGCCTGTAGAGCTGTCTTTGAAGACTAGAGGGGGTATCAAAGGGCACCTACGCCACTTACAGTAAATCTATAAAGGGTTTTACTCTGTCTTTCACAGACAAGAAACTTATTTCTACCTTACTGTAAGGAAAAGAGTTATTTTCCTAAATGAAAGGAAAGAAGATATTGTGCAGTCACTGGCTGGCAGCGGGGAACTAGCCTGCCTGGGAATTACAGTAGCCCAAAGAAAAAGGGTTTATTGTACAAAGGGATTAAAATGGAGAGAATGAAATTATTGTAAGAAGGGGATTCAGAAAGGAGCAATCCCAAGTGAACTGGGTGAGAAAAGGCAGAAACTGCACAGAAAAAAAAAGTTTTTCAGCTGCAGCGTGTCCAGTGAAATTACAAAATAGTACTAAACTGAGCTCTAGATATCACTGCTAAATCCACTAGATGACAGTGTGGAGACTGCATTCAGCCCCACAGCAACATCTGTCCTTTACAGGCCTGTTGGCATTGTCTCACTGCTTTGCTAGAAAATCAGTTTGCAGTGTGTTTCTGCTCATACCCAGGGTCTTTGTGAGTGTCCATGGAGAGAAGGTGGTCTCAGTCGATATTAACAATAAAAGTAACACTGGCATGAGAATTGACTGTCATTTTTCCAGCACTGGCTTTTTTTTTCCTAAGCCTAGAGGTCTGGGGGCTTGGATTAAGTTGGGGAGTGATGACAGAAAGTGAGCTAAAGGATGAAGGGACAGCCACCATCTCTCTGCTGTGCCTTGCAGCCTTGCAGACAATCATGCAGGGGGCAGACTTTTTAGTAGTGCCTATTGCGATAGGACAAGGGGTAACGGTTTTAAACTAAAAGAGGGTAGATTTAGAGAAGATGAAAGGAAGAAATTTTTTATGATGAGGGTGGTGAAACACTGGAACAGGTTGCCCCGAGAGGTGGTAGATGTCCCATCCCTGAAAGCATTCAAGGCCAGTTTGGATGGGGGTCTGAGCAACCTGATCTAGTTGAAGATGTCCCTGCTCATTGTGGGGGGTTTGGACTAGATGACCTTTAAGGGTCCCTTCCAACCCAAACCATTCTATAATTGTACGATTCTATGCTTCTCTTTGCACACCATGAGCTCTCCCCGTTGCTGCCTCAGTGCACTCCCACAGCGTGTGGTGTCTGGCTCAGCCATCCCCCAGGAACTGCCGACTGATACAGCAAAGAAAAAGCTGAGGGTAAAGGAAGAGACTAGAAGACAGCAAGTTGGCAAGGATTAGATGCACAATACAGTTTTGGCTTCTCCAGTTTTGTACAAGGTAATCGGCAAAGCAGGGTAAGAACACCTGGGGAACACAGCAAGTTTCCTTTCATAGTACTAGGTTTCTCCACACAGCCTCTTTCCAGCTAGGATGTGGTGTGACCCAGTGTACAGATATTAGCACTGTAGCTACAGTGTGAAGGACCACTAAAAGTTATGACTGAATATTTAATACTCAACTGGGATTTACACTACAAGAAAAAGAAGATTGAAGCAAAGACTGTATATGAATCAAAATCAGTGCAAACTAGTTTAATGTAAATAAATCTCTCTATATATGTATTGTAATTTCTATGACAACACTGCCTGTTTTGAAAATGTGCTGTCAGTATACAGGCAAGATTAAGTTAATGAGCCTGCAAACCTTGGTTGCTGTGATTAGCCTTGCTTTAAGGTGATCTGTATTGCTTAGTCCTCTCCAATATCCTTCATTTTGTAGGACACCACACATTTTCACCCCAATATTGTCTATGTTTCACACCAGTTCCACGGGTTGATCTCCATCCCTTTCTTGCAACGTTAATGGTTTTTAGTTGCGCTCCTGCAGTCCAGCCCACAGAGGTTACAGTGGTGACTTCTCGTGGTGGCCTCCCTGGGGCAGGAGCGCTGGGGGGGGCTACAAACCGTCCGGTCAGAGGGCACAAACCATCCGACTGCTGGTTATGGGGCTAGGGTGGTCACCCCCTTCCCTTCTGCTCTGTCTCTCCCCTATTAAACAATGCCTTAGTTTGAGAGATATAAAATATTCATCTGTTGTGCCATTTATTCTAGCGCAGTTTACCAGGCACTGGAATCCCAAAGCACCCTCAATTTTGTCAGCCTGATACAGATGCCTTGAAGCTGGCACTTAGCAGTTGTCCTGGTGATTTTATAACACCCAAGGTTTTAGGATTTTTGATTCATGTGCTGCAGAAACTTGTCCTTATAAGGGATAACATGAAATTCCACGAGTGAAAATGGGTGGATTTTCTTTTGTTCTGCTTTTTCTTTCCATCTAGGGGAAGATTTGTCAGTCTAACTTTCCTTACCTCCCTTTCTGTAACTAGAAAGAGAAAAATAAATACTGTGAGTGATCTCACTTAATAACTGCCGATCCATGAGTCTTTCATGGCCTTTGGATCAGATGGCTGTGCAGAGAAGGATTTAAAATCAGGATGTCTGTGAATCTTCCTTTTCTTCTAAATTAACCCTATATTGCAATTTCATAAACAATTATTTCGGTATCTTTACTTCTTAAACACAGTATTACTTATCATTAAAGGCCGCTTTGAACATAAAACTATTAGGATGCCCTTTATTAGAGTGGCTTACTGCAGCTCTCTTTCTAATGAATTTTTTGCTTTATGACTTCCTGGCTGAGCTTGGGCTCTTACTTTAAATCACACAATTGATTCAGTGTTCAAAGTCAGTTTATCAGACCGTGTCTTCACGAAATTGCCTGCCAGCAGAGCAGCCTAGGCAATGAAAAATTAGGATGGAAAACAAAGTAACCCTGTCATTTTTTTAAATTGTCAAACACTTGGGGTCTGCTTCTGCAACCCTTAAACTGTGGAAGGAAGGGGAGCTTCTGATGCTGCCCAACCAAGCCAAAAGCAAGCAGTCCTCTGGGGTGACACCGCTTCCCTCTGGAAGGGGCAATGAACAGCCCGGGACTGGGGCAGCTTTCCTGACGGGTTCGTCACATGGCAGGCTCCCTCCTCCTATTTTTCCAGTGAGATGTCTGCAGACGCCTACACTGTAAATTCATTTTGTCAGCGGAACGTGGTGGGCCCCAGGGAAGCCATCGCCTGTGCTATGAACGATGCGCCGTGAGTTGCCATGCCTGTCTTATAAAACTATCTAGCAGTAAAAGACATTTTACAAGATATTGTAGTTGAAATGATGATGAGAGATATCATCTGAGAGGATGAGGTTGTGGCAGACACTTAAGGAAAAACATCTGTCTTCCATTAGCTAGCCCGGTCTTACCAGTGGTGCAGCAGCCATCAAGCGATGCTGGGAAGGGGGCATGTAAAACTGGGCTGGACACAGAGCTGGGGGGGGTATGGGATACCTGCAGTCCTGACGTCAAGGGTAAAAGCTCACCTGCCTCTGGATTAGGCAATCCTGGGTCTCATCACCTGGATAATCAAGTTGCTTTTATTTTTCAGTGCATCAGTCACAGCAGCTTGGCTGGACCGAGGCCTGGTTTCACGCACACCTCAGTGGTTCGTAGGCAGGAATAGAATTTGACCCTTTAACAAAATGAAATGCCACATTGTAAAAACTGGTTAAGAATTATCATGTACTTCCTGAATGTGCACATGCTTAATTTTGCGTACTTGGACATCGCAAGGAAAGCCTTAATGTAATGCAGTGAAGTATAAACTTACAAATACTAGACTGCACAACGCTGCCAAAATCATTTTTAATCTGCCAGCAGAACAAAGAGTTAAATAAGTATCCAGAAAATCCTGTTTTTTGAAGAAATATCTCATTTTTTGTCATCTTCTCAGAGAAAAATTATTCATGTTAAATAGGCATCAGATCTTTATACAATTTTTAGTCACTTTTAATTGATTTTCTTTTCGTTCTTTTAGAAATATATTGAGGTTTGTTTAATAAAACTGTGTGTACTTCAGTCCCTTGATGCTGAAATAAAAACCACTGGACTGCTATTTATGAAAATAACTTTATTTGTAAGCCACAGTGGAGAGAATAATGACGCAAACTGTGGTAAGGAAAGCAGCACTGCAACGCACAGGAGGAGTCCCATGAAAATAAGTTGCTCTAATGAAGAGGAGACTGATAGCTACCTAGGATCTCAGGAAAAGTATTTTACTCATCAGTGGAAGCTTCAAGGCAAGTGTGCAGGTGGAAATGTTGACAGTCCCCTAGTTCAACTCACATGGCAGGTTTCAAGACTGTAAGAGGTAATTTCTAGAGCTGGGTGAAAAAGAGATCAAGAAAACCTGATAACACAGCATTAGTTTTGACCTAAATTAGAATGCAAATACGTTTTCCCCTCAAGATTTTGTTCTAGAAATGCTAAAAGTTTGCATCAAAACAAAGCAGCCAGACGTTCCTGAAAGGGAAACACATTTTGCTGTAACTTCTTATGAAACTACATTAACACAGACCAAATTCTGGTTTTAGATAACCTAGTGCGACCCCACTTAAAGTCAATTTATTGTGACTGATAACAGAACTTGGCTCTACAACAAATGAACATTGCTGCACTGTATAATAACCATGTGAATAACTTCAGGACCAAGTCATATTATATGAAAAATAGCTCTTGATTTTAAAAATGCTTTGCTTAGAGCAATTTGTCACATACAGCTTTCCCAATATTGTGCACTGCATCTTGGATGTTGCTTTTGAGCAACCTGATGCTCACTGTAATGCAGAATTTCCTGGTCAGACACATTTTCCATAGCACTATGAGAGTCCCGTGGCTCCCACAATGCACCATCCATGTTGTTTAAATAAAGAACACATTGAATTATGTCAGGGAAACCAGGACATTAAGGAAGAATGTAGATTGGCACTCTAATTTGTATCATAAAATGCACTGCAAGCAACAATTGCAGTTTATCGTAGAAGTGCTTCAGAATGAAACATTTTGGGTCACTTGGAAGAATACTGAACTTTACTTCAACTTAAGTACATTCCTCATGTTGTTCAATGAAGATAATATTTAATTTAAATTATTCTAATTGTAAACTGAAATTTTTCCTAGTGGAAAATTTTAATTCTGCAAAAGTTACTTTTATATCAGGAAATGAGCTAACTGTTCAATGCCCAAAAGACTTTGCAACTGACTGTTTTGTTAGCAGTATACGGCCCATGCTGCAGAAAATATGACCTGTTGTCATTGATCTTATTTGGGTTTCATCAGAAAGAAGGAAACACACAATCAAGACTACTCTGAATTGTAATTAAACTTTGTCCTCCTGTTGACCCAGTTATCAAAAGCTACTTCCCCATGTGAACTGGGAAAATCAAAGTAAGGTTAATATGACACAAGTGATGCAGCTGGGTTCAGTAACTACCATGTAATAACCATGCCATTCTAATGGGCCAAAAAAAAAATAATAATCAGAAATATGTGAATTGCCAGTTTGATGGTAATCGATGAAAAATGTATACCAGCAAAACGAGAAATAGTCGTAATGAATTATTTTTAACTAGAACCTTAAATCTTTGGTGTTTCTTTAATATTTTCTGAAGAGTAAATAAACAAAGAGCTAATTAAAGTAATCAGGATAATTGTGGCTCCTATCTGAGGAACCTATCCAATTATCTAAGCTTGTAACAAGCCTTGCATTACCTGGCAAGGCATGGACGTCCTTGAGGAAAGCCATCTGGTAGCAGAAGACATGGAATTTTTAAAAAGGAGTTCTTCAATCATCCATTTCAGGAGAGAGTAAGAAGGCAGAGATCTGGCCAGGAATCAGGTAGAGCAAAGCAGAAGGTGGCTGCCTGGAAGGGTGAGTACTGGAGGGGTGGAATGTTGAAAAAAAGTAGAGGAAAGGAATTGCATGCTGTTCTTGCTGGTTTTCCTTAGCGTTGTATAATTTCTTGATCAGTCTTTAGAGTAAAGCTTGTGTTTAGATATTCCTCTGAGGGCTCTGTGAGTGACTTGCTCCATCATCACGTCGCCCATGAACAGGGAAACCAGACACAGCCTGTGTTCACAGCCTGGGGTACTCTTGGGCTGTGCAGAAGCTGCAGGTAAGATACGAATGAGCCGGTACTTGTTTTCCGGGTTAGGTAGCTGAACTACATCAAGTTGTTGGCTACAGAGCATTTATTGGACATAAGAACTACGAGCCCTGCATGTGAAGGACACAGTGCTGAGGAACAGCCAGCCCTATTTGCACAAGATACAGAAAAATCAAAGTTTGGGGTCAGCATTGTAGCTTCTGCAGATGAAGCTTACCCAGGGCTTTACTAGTTGTATTAAAACTTGTTAATTCTGGTAAAAAACTGGGAGAGTAGATGATAAATGGAAGAAGAGACAGGAGATGGCAAAAAAAATATTAAAATCTGCAAATCATTATATGGGTGCCTGTTCTGGATTTAAATGTGTTAATATAAATTAATTATGAACCTGCAATCAAAGTGAAAAGTTGGAGTATTTATGGAAGGAGTACAAAGTGGTATAATCTAAAAATAAAATAGTTTGGGCTGAATAAGAGGAAAAATGGGGCCAAAAACTTCCAGTGATCTATCTCCAGCTTCCATGTTTTGATGATCATTTGACTGAGTTTGTTCTCCAGTGTTGCAGAATATTATGAGATCAAAAAGGCTGACCCATATGGAAATTTCTGTTGGAAAATAAAACCTGATCCTGCTGCTTTTCTGACACCAGTGAGGTTTGATAGCAATGCAAATCATGGAAGCACAGAAAAATGCAGCTCAAGAAAACTATTTGAGAAGAACTTCTTCCTTTTCCAACATAACTTTCAAATATATGTACACCCCTTCTGTCTGGGTACGGACAGCAAAGATACAGGTCTGTGGGGGTGGGAAAATCCCATTAAAAGAGGCAAATGGAATCTATTAGGATTCCCTCTAAAAATGTATAAATTGCCCCCCTCCCAAGCAAATATGCTGAAGCCTTTCAGTTGAAATATGCTGAAAGAAACCCAAATAAAATATCTACCACCTACTCCTAAGTTTTAGACTATGAAAGGATTTAAAGAAATACAGACATTAAATAGAAGCAAAACTTTCCTTTGTATCTAGCCCAAGTAAGTGGACATTGTATTGTATCAAGATACTACTTAGATCTTCATACATGGTAATGTGATTTAAGCTTCAGTAATATGAATAATAACAAAAATGATAAATAATCAGCCTCTTTAAAGAACAACTTTCTAAAATTGCAAGGCTCAGTGGGGGTACCAAGAATCTCTAGTATGTACCTGAATAATCTGAAATCATTTTTAGATTGAAATAATTAATCCTAGGTGTCCTGTGAATGGAGATGAATATTAAAATCTGTCCTAGGCATGTATTATTTGAAGAATATTTTCTCTAAATCTGTTACGGAGACACTGAGGTAAAACGGTTTATTATTTTAGCTGAGAAAATAGATTTCTCTTCTAGTACGACTAATTTCTTACATTACCTATCTGTCAGGATGGTCCTCGTAATTATCATTCCTTATCATAATGGAAATCAGATCTCTCATTGATCGACTTCCTAATACATTTTTTGCATTGGCTGAGATGTGAGCTGGAAGGTAAGTTAAATACTGATGCATAAGGTAGTACTTTGGTTAAAGTTGTCTTAAATTCCTTAGCATCACCTTTACAAACAATGTGAAGAAAATGACTGGGTGTACATGGGAGCTCCAGTCTTTAATTCACCTTGTCATTTCTGTGCATTTGCTTGGTTCATATGATTTATCTATCAAATTCTGAGTTCAGTCAGTTTGGCGGGGAAAAAAAAAAAAATAAAAAAATCTAATTTTTCCTCCTATCCCTGGTTAGGGAGAGAAATGCCAGACCTGATATTGTCATTATTTTGCCATATTGACTCCTCACAAAATGTAATCCTCCACATGAAATCCTAGTCTTGCTGCAAACAATGGAGAAACTTATAATTTCATTGGAGTACTGATTTCAACCTCACAGGGGAGATCTACTTCCTTGTGTTTTCTTCTTTTCTCTCATTTGTACAGATTTCTTTGTTCTCATGCTTCCACTGCTCCAACTTTAAGATTTTGAACTTTTTTATTATTCAAGATATGTAGATTAACTTCAAGGGAAAAGTTCTGCATGTTTGGTTGTCTCATTGAAACAACATAAATTATTCTAATGACTTCCTATTTCTGACTATATAGTGTTTGTAAATAGTCATTCTGACCAAATAGCAGACGAACAGCTGTAGTATATCAGAACAAAGGTCCATATACCCTGTCTGATATATTATACCTCTACTATAGCCAGTGGTAGACAGTGAAGAAAAAAAAGCCATAAAAGCAGGGCAATCTTGGATTAATATTTTTTCCAAGATACTCCTCCAGTTTCCAGCAATTTCTGATTTAGAGACTTCCTGATCTACAGATTGTATCTACATCATCTTGTCCAGCTGCCCTTGACAGAACTTTCTTTTATGAATCCATCTAGTAGCTTTTGGAATTTATTTCTACTTGGGCATCCAAACAAAACAGGATGTTGTGCCCTGCAATGCAATTAGGCACTGCATGTGAAAGTGCTTTGTTTCATTTGTCTTTGACCTGCTGCCTGATGATTTCATTTAGTGCCCCATAGTTCTTGTCTCATGAAAAATAATGACTAATCATTCCCTCGCCACCTGCTCCACGTGATTTATTTTTTTCTAGACCTCTATCATGTCCTCAGTAATCGCTTTTCCAAGCTGAGGAAACCAAATCTCTTCACTTTCTCCTACAGTGGAAATCATTTCCTATTTCTGACCAATCTGACCCTCCTTATCTGTATACTTTCTAGTTGTAAAATCTCATTTTTGAAGTGACCAGAGCTTCACACAAGATTGGGTACACCGTGGCTTTATGGAGTACTAAATGATAGTTTCTATTCCCTTGCTGGTCTTTTTGATGGTCAGGGAGTAGGAAGCTTCATCTTCTAAAGAGGTATCTGTAATGACATAGAATACTTGGTGATAAAAGCTGACATGAGAACTCGCTATGGGGAACGTAGAATTAGGGTCACTCTTCAGCATGTGCACTGCTTTGCACTGATCAGTGCTGCATTTCTTCTACCACTTCGTTAGCCAGGCAGTACTGGGAGATCTTTCTGTAACTCCTGGCTAGCAAGCTCAATTCTGTCACTCCGAAGCACTAGCCCTTCTGGGAAAAATAACCCCAAACCCCAAAATGATAGAGATTTTTATGTGGCATCTCACAGAAGAAAGTTTTTGTTCTTGTGTTTGCTTCCAGTTCTTAAGCAGCCTAGAGTAAAAGAAACAAAAACAAATAGAGGAATTCTTTTTTCTTAACTTACTTTGCCTCTCAAATTGTCATGGCATTGAAATGGCAAACCATTTCCTTCAGTTATAAACCAAAGGCAGAGGCTACAGATAGGTTCCCTGACTGTAGAGTCTCCATGAGTAAAATTTTCAAGAACTGGCTAGACAGACAGCTGTAAGGAATGGCAGAACAACTGCTGTCACGGGGGGAGATGTATGAGAGGTCTGTCTGGGATGTCCTCCGATGCTGCGACTAAAATAGCCTTAAACATGGGATCGATACATTCACAATGAGTCCTTGCTGGCTTTGGCACATTTCATTATACTGAGTGAAAAGTAATTGGTCTCATTGGTATATACTTCTTTTATATGTGTTTTTAAGGATGGGGATACATCACATGTATGTTTTTTTTAATCAGTGTCCTGTCAGTACATAGCAGCTGAACCCAGCAGTGATGACAGTATCATTTAGATTAGAATTTATAAATGGAAATGCTGTGAATTTTCACTTTATTAGCAGCTTTGCAAGAGACAGGCTTCTTGTCTTTTATTTTATGCCGTATAAATATGAAACTAAATTACCTGAAGAAGTGTAGCTTTTGTAGGGCACCTTAGTATTGTCAATGGCACTGGTGGCAGGAGAAGCCTGAGGAAAGCAGGGAGGATGAAGGGGAACAAAGAGAGGACAAAAAGAAGAGCAATATGCAGAACAGAGTGCGACGTAGTGTCAAAAGGGATTTAAGAAAAACAAAGCTACTCAAAGACCAAACAAGCAATTTTTTTGTCTCCCAGGGAACTAAATGAAGTTGCTTGGGAACTATTGACATACAAACCCACGAGGAAAAACAGAGAGCAGAAATTTAAAGCATTGATGCCTATGGCAAATAATTCTTGCAGTAGGCATGAGCGGTCCCTATCTGCTGCTACCTGTTCAGAAATGTCTGCAAATGATGCAGTGGGAAATGCAGAAACACATCTGGGATTTACTACAGAAACCTACCTTCATCATTTGAAAGACCAAACACTCGCCCTGGGCGTTGTACAGTTCTGCTGTCCCTGTGGGTCAGCACGGAGCTGCTTTAGTGGTTAAGAAGACGAGATGTCCTGTGGTCTGTGGAACGCGTAAATGTGATCTTTCACGTGTATCAGCAAGTCTGCAACATTCAGCATGAAGCATTGTTTAGAGGAGGACTGATTTATTTCAGACATCATTCCTAACTCGAGGAATAGACAACATTAATACAGAGCCATCTGTGTAAACATCAGATCTGTGTGATGTGGAGTAAAATGAAAAAAAAGGCAGTACAGGCCTTTATCTTTAAAGGCTTTTTAAAAATTCACACTGCCAGTCAGTACGTCACGCTCCAAAGATTTAAATATTGAGTTGTGTAGAGGTTTAACTGCAGTCAGAGGATGCAGTTTAGCCATGCTAAACTAACCCTCAATTGGGACAGCCTGTCAGGTTTAGGTGGGAGGTGTTTGTGCCTCAAGCAGTGCCTGCTCCCAAAGTCCCAGCATCCCGATCCTCCCAGCTCCCTGAGCCAGCCTGGCTGCTTGTGATGCTGTGCACTGAACGGGGTCAGGGAAGTGATCTGCAGGGAAATTTTGGTCACCTGTAATATTTTTTCTTTTCTCTTTAAGCAGATGACTCGTTAAAAAGAAAATTGGGAATCTCAGAGCAGCTAATGTAACTTCTACCTATATTTAGTGCATCCAATCATTACACCCACAGCTGATTAATAGCAATAGTTTAAAAGAAATTTTGCTTAATAGTGACGTTTCTTTTCCCCTTAGGCTGCCAACAGCTTTCCCGTATATAATCTCATTTTTCAACAAGTTTCAGCTACCAGGCTGGCTACAATAGGGCTTTCACTACATTTTTTTTAGTGCTTAGTCACCTAAGTAAGTTTTCTCTTGATATTTTTATTCAAGCGTCTCTATTGAGACAGTAGAATCTGGAGCACATGAAGCCCCAGACTGGAGAGTGCCGTGCACCGGGGCAGGTGGCTGGCTTGTCATCTCAAGCAGCTCCTTTCCTGACATCTATTTCCCGTGAGCATGGGAGCAGCAATGTACCTGTACCTGAAAATGAGTTGTTTGGGCCACTTAAAGAATCACTGTCAAGGGTATTAGCAAAAACGATTTAACAGGAATTTATAAAAGCATGACTTTGCAAAGTTCGATGGCAAGGTTCACTCTATTACTTAATACATGGATAAAATGTACACAGGAAAATCAAGTTAGAATGAAACTAGAATTATTTATACAGAGACCAAAGACAGAAAAGTGTAAGAGAGAAACATACAAAGGAAAATCAAGTTAGAATTGATTTTTCATCATTTGCACAGAGATTGGGGATGTAAAAAGGTAGGGGAGACCCTCCCATTGAGTTATGAGGTTCAGAGAAGACCCTCTTGCTTTCTAAAGTCCTGTTAGAGCTTAGGTGCAGCTGGATCCACTCCTAGTCCCAGACTTCGACAACAGGTTATGTCTAAAGTAATTATGTGTGTTAGAGAGTCTGAGGTTCATTCACAGTGTGGGGTGAATTGTAGGAAAAAGCAATATTTATACTATACTTGCTATAGGATATCTAGGTTAATTCACACATGCATGCACACAATATATATATATAAAAATAAAGCAAAGGTATATCTGTTAAAATTTCCCCTTGAGTTCAGTGAAAATATTAATGTCAAATGTCTCAACATTTTTCTCAACAGGCAAAGGGTTGAGCCTTAAGGAGCAAAGGGTATCAGCCCAGTTCCCATCGTCAGCTTTCGGCAATAGTCCTCCAATTTTCACAAGCCGGAGAGTTTATGAGCTCTGAGAGGTGTCCCCCTCAGAGGGAGATGCTGGTCGCAGCCCACTGCGGTCCAGGAGGGCTCAAAGGGTCTCACTTAGTACCACTGTTTATAGGTTTGTGAGATGATTGGCTTTAGTCATCAGCAAATTACTGGAATTCCAGTAGCACCGGTGCCATTTTCACATGAGCTACAATTCAGATAAGGAAAGTTCCAAGGCTGTCGGGAATGACTAATATCCCTGCTCCCATTCCCCGCCTCCGCCAGGCAACAGGAGTCCTTGGTACGGTCAGTGCTGCTGCCCATCTTAGCCATGCAAGAATTCCTGGTACGGTCAAGGGACACTTAACCACCCAACTCATTACACAAATGCTAAGGCCTAACGGGAATTCCTGAGATCATGGAGTGGCCCAGGAGCAGGGTGGAAATGCACCACCGCAGTAGTTGGCCGTGTTTCCTGAAGGGCCAGGAAGGGAGGACCCATTTCACTCTCCTGTCATATGCCCAGGCGCTGCTGACAAGGATCAGATGGCAGGTTGCCATTCCTGAAGGTTGTGGTGGGTGGACGAATCCCTGCCACCCTCGGTTCTGTCTCTGCTCCGCTGACAATTTCCCTCTCAGCCAGTCACTGAAGTCTCACACAGTTCCCATACGTTTTCTCATTTTCTTTTTATTTTCTTCTTATTGTCCTATTGCTAAGGTCATCCTTCCACCCCTCTTTCTCTTTTTCTCTATTTTTCTAGTTCCCATCTGTCATAGGTGGAAAAGAAACACCAGACAATGCAATATTGCCAAGCTCAACTTGGTTCACCAAGCGAAGGGACGGGCTGCATCAGGAAAAGCTACGCACACGGGCGCGTACACACACAGAATTAACTGAGGCCTTCACCGTGCACACTGAGTTGGCACAGTCAAGCCCAGGGGAACGTGATGCTCGCTCTGCCCAACCTGTCTCTGTGTTGGTCTCTGGGCAGCAGCTCAGCACCACGTGTGATGGTTCCATCTTGAGCAATCTGCTTCCATGAAGTGTTGGACATCTTCAGAGCAATGCCTCCGCCTAGTCTCTATTACTCTCTAGTGCTGGGGACTTATAGCCAGATGTCAACACAGGCTACCAGCCAAATCCATCCACAACAATACCACTTTCCCAGCAGTTTCAGATGTTCTCTAGTTCCTTGCTGGTCCATGGCCTGTCCCAAGGCTCATCATACTCAGTCATTTGCATTATCCCATCAACCATAGCTCATTATGCTCAGTAACCCAACCCTTGATCAAGGCATAGTCATGATGCTCCTGTAATAGCATTATTTATAAACAAGTATATAAATAAACATGTGCCTGGCGGTGTTTAAGTCTTGTTTTGTATTTACTTAACACCAAATCTCAACTGCTTGTTGTAAAAGACAATGAAAAAAATCATTCTGCTTGCCCTTTTCTTTGGATAACCTTGAAGCGTAGGTGTGAGTGTGTGTCTGTTCCAGCTTTCCATGGATTGCAGTCAAAGGATGCCAGCTAACGGCCACAGAGGTCAGCCAAGAGACCTGTCTCCCCTGACCATTCCTATGAGGAATTCCTTGTTCAAAACAAGTCCCTCATCCTGCTAATTCATTTTCAAAACATGTTTCTACTCTGACAGATCCCTTGCAGAGAGAATCTGTGACAAGTTTGTAAATCAAACTTCCTTTCTGCATCTAACATCAGTACGTTGCCAAATCTCTTAAAATGCAGCAGCTGCCATTTTCTCACAGGATTAAGGAGAGGGAGTACTCTTGAAGTAGGGAGGAGGGGAGGGTTGGTATTTGGTGTTCTCCTTTTAGCTGAGCACTTGTGTTGTCTTCTCCATGCTGGTGAATTTTCTTATTGAAGGATGCTTCATATTTATTCAGTTGCCTGTCAGCAACAGCTTTGAGTGATCGGCAGCAGACATCAGAGCAGCAGGAAATCAGGCAGAAGCAGAACAATCAGGTGCCCACATTTATTTTCCCCCAGTTGTACTGAATGGTCCAAAGTACCATCTTTCTTTCAGATAAGTTTATGTCTCTATCTGTGTTTGCAGATCTTGTTCTATTCATATCATATAGATAAATGTGACGATAATAGCTGCCTGAGTTTTCAGACAGCCTGAAAATCGGAAAGATTCATGAACTTATTAATCTTAGAAGGAATAATAAATGGTAATCATCAGGCATCAATGTTAAATAACATCAAGACATATTACCTCTTTGCTCATCAAAGCAGGCACAAACAAGAGGTGTGATCAGAGATGATGTCAATAGCAGAACTGAGATGTTCTGCAGGACTGTACAGTCTGGTATCACAGCTATAGCATGATCTTTGTGTGGACTTTGCTTGTAACTAGGTTTTCAGAAGATATTATCACTCGTGTATTCAATGTGGCACATCAGGGAGCAGTTCCTTTGCGTATTGTCCTATATAGCTCACTTGTTTCGGCTTTTCACAAGCCTATTTTGGGACTTAGCAAGAGCTGAGCAGAAGTACAGCTCCCCTTCTTGTCATGTCCCCTTCCACAAGCAGAATTACTCTCTCTTCCATCTTCGCCCATACAACCCACATTCACATTCGCCATTCACAGGCTGTCTCTGAGCTTTTCCACATAGTATCTCCAGGAGCTCGTGGGGAAGCAGTAGCAGATGGATTCCTTGCATCAAAGGAATTGCCATCTGTTATTTCTCTTCCCAATTTTGTGCAAAGCTGGCAAGAATGTGATTGTTTCTCCTATTCTCCCTTGATCCTTTGCTGCCCAGTTGGGCAAACAAAGGTAGGCAAATAGCAGCATCCCTCTTGCCTTTTCCCCCGGTTATACTAGGATCTCCTGTAAGCGATGGTAACATTCAGCACCCAAAGGTGGTTATACCCCCACTTCACAGACCCCCCCATGCCAAGCTCCACCTGCTGTGCTTTCAGAAACTCCTAATCATCCAACAAGAAATAAAAAAACCTTGGGAGACAACCTCACAGAAACTCCCAATTAACTTTATCCCCCTCCCAAATGGTAGTACATATCAGGAAAGGCTCTGGCACTGTGGGATTGGTTTACTCTACTCTTACACCGTATTACTGTTTCCCAGGTAGAGACATTTGGATAGCTATTGTTAAAATACACCACCATACCTATCTACATATCCTCATTGACAAGACTTTCTTCTGAGAGAAAAATGCCTCACCCAAAAATCTTACCATGTTTCCCACCAAGGGAACTCTAGCAGTCGTATTTTCTGGTCTGTAAGGTCAGGATTGGCAACTGCTGCGTTCTCATCGTGTCTTGCTAATTTGCAGGTTTAGTTACAGTCCATCTCTCCTGGACCTCAAAAGTTCATTCAGTAATCTGCTGGGGTTTTGGGTTCTTTTTTTCAAACAAAGCTCTTGGTTGTAAGGAGAAGCTAGAACCAAATACCAGCCAGTTTTGACCTGGCTCAGAAAGCATAATACAAATGAAAATAGCCCAAACTATTGTGGCAAAACAAACCACAAAGAAAATACCCTTAGGACTTTTTTACGGGTTTCAATTTTTTTTTTTAACAGTCAGATTTGACAATACAGAATTAACATGAAATATTTCTATGCAGTACTTGTTTCAGCTATTCCAGTCCTTGTGTGTGTGCTGAATAATGTGATTATTGTAAGAAGAAGCATTTCTACTATAAATGCAATTATTGGAAAAAAGTTCTAGAGAGGTTTTTACGTAATTAAGCTTTTGATACCATGCCTTACGATAGACCAATCATTTAATCCAAGATGTAAAAAGCATGAGTGGGAAAATTCACACCAAAGTCAATCTCCAGTTCAAGATCTTAATCTCTTAATTGTGCTTTGACTCCTCTCTTGACTGTGGAAAATAATTGTAGGTTTGATCCAGATGCCTTCTTTGTAAGCCTTTATTTAGCATTTTGAATACACTCCACCTATTCTGTATTAGGTATTGTGACAAAAAGCTAATAAACCCTAATTTTATAGGATAGCATCATAGATCTGGCACCCTTCCCAAATGCCACACTCACTTAATAGAAATGTAATGTAATTTCTTTGTGTGGTGTGTTCTGCGTTCATTGTAATGTGTGTTTAGCAGCTGCATTGGAGAGAGGGCCACAACCAACCTATTCCTGAGTGCTGAAGTATTAGCTTATAGCTCTTTAAAAAAAAAGCTAAATCATATGCCTTTTTTAGTATCTGAAGAAATTTTCCTAATATTATCAACACAGCATTATAATTAGATTCCATACAAAAATTTCAGTTTCTTTTTCAGCCATCATTGTCTGTAAATATTTTTAGTCATTGATGCATGGTAAGGAATGTAAGGCAAATGCTAACTTTAGCAGAAATAAGTGCTTTTTAAAGCTATATTTAATAGGTGCACTGCATATCCTTGCTTTCAATTTCAGGACAAGGTACATTGTTAAATACAAACTTGTCTCTCTCTGTGCTGGTTTTGGCTGGGATAGAGTTAATTTTCTTCACAGTAGCGAGTATGGGGCTAGGTTTGGGATTTGTGCTGAAAACAGCGTTGGTCATTCAGGGATGTTTTCGTTGCTGCTGAGCAGTGCTCACCCAGAGCCAAGGGCTTTTCTGCTCCTCACCCCACCCCACCAGCGAGGAGCCTGGGGGGGCACAAGGGGTTGGGAGGGGACACAGCCGGGACAGCTGACCCCGACTGACCCAAGGGATATCCCAGACCGCAGGACGTCATGCTCAGCATATAAACCTGGGGAAGAAGAAGGAAGGGGGGGACGTTCGGAGCGATGGTGTTTGTCTTCCCAAGTCCCCGTTAGGCGTGCTGGAGCCCTGCTGTCCTGGAGATGGTTGAACACCTGCCTGCCCGTGGGAAGTGGGGAATGGATTCCTTGGTTTGCTTTGCTTGTGTGCGCGGCTTTTGCTTTACTTATTAAACTGTCTTGATCTCAGCCCATGAGTCTTCTCACTTTTACCCTAACGATTCTCTCCCCCATCCCACCGGGGAGGTGTGAGCAAGCGGCTGTGTGGGGCTTAGTTGCTGGCTGGGGTTAAACCAGGACACTCTCCCACACCAATCACTTCTGAGGAGAAAAATCAGTTAAAATGGGACCATAAGCTGCAGTTTGGTTATTATTTCACAGTCAGCTCTCATTTCAAACAGGGGATCTCCCTATTAATCTGATTTTGCCAGCTGCTTTTGCCCATGCTGCGGTGGTAGGAGGAAGCCCAGGAACTGGGCAGCTCAGCACATCCCCTCGCTCCACAGATGTTGGCAGAGACTTGACATAATAGAAGGAAGAATGAGACCAGAGGAATAATGTACAGCCTCATTTCACTTCCCAGAAAAACACTAAAAATGATTGAACAATTGATTTGCGAGCATCTGGAAAAAAAAAAAATAATCAAGTTTAAAAAGTGCCAGGGTAGACTTGCCAAGAAAAGAGGGCATCGGACCCATCCCATTCTGCTTTAAGGAGAGCTGCCTGGGCAGGTAAGTGGCAGTGGGAGGCTTGGGTCACCGCTGCCGGAGCAAAAAGATGCTGTTGTGTGGAGGGACCGGGTGCTCCGGGTGGCAAAGCCCCTCGCTAACCTCCACAGGTACCTACCTGTCTTGGGGAGTCGTTACTGACGGCTTGATGGCAGTGTGACGCCTTAACCCAGGGGTGGTGGGGAGCAGCGGGTGGGCCGCCTGGCAGCCCTGGGGAGGACTCCCGTGCACCCAGGGCACCGGTCTGGAGGGTGCCAGTGGGGCAAAGCCCCCAGCCTGGTGCTGGGCTGGTGGGGACTGGGGGCAGCGGCGGCAGGAGGGAGGTGGCCATTACCAAGCAGGGAGACCTAGGGGCTGTGGCCGGTGGGCAGGCCCTGAGGAGTTTGAATGACATGCAGATTTTGGAGTATTTCTGCTTAAAAACCTCTCAGCTGTCATGATGGCAAAAACTTAACATGCTGTTATCATGCTGGATTTGAGCTAAATGCGGCAAACTCAACTGGGTGTAGTGAAGAAACTCCCTGATCTGATCCTGCTCTCTGGGAATGAAAAGTTTTTAGACAAAGAGCAGTTGATCACACATTTGTATGACTTTGTTGATGCCTCTGTACAAGAAACAATCATTGCAGGCCTTTTGGAGGAGGATATTAAAAAGGATCTTGACATACTGAATAAGTGATCCAAAATCAACAAGATGAACCTCAGCAGACATAAATGCAAAGATGTAAGTGGCTGGAAAAGCAGCAGGGCAAAAAAAGATCCTGAAGCTACGGTAGACTGCAAAATACTTACTAGTTAACAATGTGTTGTGGTTCCTTAAAACATAGGATGGAGTCCTAGAAGTGGTACACTGGCAATGTGGGAGATAATTGACCCATGTTATTCAGTAGCGGGGAAGACTTCACCTGGAGGGACTGTGGTCAGCCTAGAAGAGCAAGAAATAAACCAGTTCATAAAAGGCCATCCAGGACTCTGGATGGGATTAGAAGGGATGATTTACAAGGACAAACTGAGGGGTCTGAGGAAAAGATGGAAATTTGCTTAATGAAGAAAAGAGAAACGTGACCAGCCTAAAAACGTTGAAGAAACTGATGAAAAGGGCATGGTGCCTACTGAAGGATAGGAACAGATCATCTTGATACAGGGTGAAAAAAGTTTAAACTCTACATTAGAAAAATTTCCATTTGTGATGGTGATGAAATATTGGAAAAGGCTTTGTAGGCAGGAAAAGGCTTTGTAGGCATATTGTTGTATATCTGTCACCGGGGGTTTTAAGAACATATTAGATAACTCTAACCATGAATGGTCTAGATGCAGCTGATCTGACCTACATGTGGGATTGGACTCAACGACCCTCTAAGACATCTTCTAGCCCTCTGATGCAGAGACAGACAGGCTCGGGACTTCTCAGGAGCGAGCGGCAGGTGAAGATGCCGGGGGGGACCATACGAGGGAGGGGGAAGGTGCGAAGTGCAGATGCTGTCCCGTGCTCTGGTGAAGCTCAGAGGGAGGGAGTGGAGCTGACCTTGTCACTGCTGGAAGGATCCAGTCTCCCAAACACAAGCTGCCTTGCCTCTCCACGTCACCCGTCTCTCAGTGGGCGCAGCAGTGGGTGCCTGGCTTTCCAAGGCTGTGACAAAAGTAAAAAGGTGTTTCAGGATATAGTTATTTTGCCGTCATCTCTCACAACAATCTGCTGCCCTAGACGGCCAGCTACTTTGCGGTTTGCCTGAGCCCCGATTCTAGTGGTTCTCTGGGCAATGGATGCTTCTGCTGTTCGTCTGAGACAAACTGTGTTCTCCCTTCTCCTCCCAGTCTTAAATCTGTCTGGTAAGGAACTGTTTGCACTGTGATGCTGATTTATCTAGGCTAAATTGCTGAGAAGCTGTTTGGACAAAGTATTCTAAGTGGACATGTCTTCCTTGTGTCACAGGAAAGTGCCTAGCAGTTTAAATAGGCATACTAATCCTTTCTGTGCTTCTTTCAACCTTTTTTTACTGGTACTGTGAGTCTCTGCATAGAGTGGAAGAGCTGTGTCCTGGGTCTTGAGCCCAGAGGCAATGCTGTCAATTGAAAGACTCGGCTGATGTCTGTGGAGCTGAATCAAGACCCACGTGCAACACTCGCTGAAAGCAACACCCTTGCAGGCTGAGGTGGTATTACTCAGTTTAACGGAATAATAATTCACTTTCTTTGCTATAGTCTGTAGTTTTTCTATACTGCAGGTATCGGTTTGCCGCTTAGTTCTTGCTGACTGTTTTCTAAATGTCCTTACACTTTATTTTATATTAGTTTTCTTGTAAAATCATTTTTGGTTCTCCAACCCCTGCTCATTACACACAAAACATCCTGCCAACCATTTTTGTACAGTCCTTTTTTGTGATTTCCTTGTTAAAGTGTTCTGGTTTATCCTGTTCTTCCTTTTGGATTCTGTATGTTCTACAGTAGTGGTTTTCAACCTTTTCAGCTTTTTGGGGCCCAGAATTATTCTGGTGGGGATGCAGGTTCCTGTATACCAAATTTAAGTCTACCTGATAATAGGCTTTAAAAAAAAAAAAAAAAATTATTTACCTTTGCAGATCCTCTGAAGGTACTTCACAGAGGACTCACATAAGGACACTACTGTTCGAAAGCCTTTCTTCTGAATACTGACACTCATGTTAATCAGCATAACATCATTACTTTTCATTATATGCATTATTGTTTATTAGCTCCTGTGTTTAGTTTCTCTTGGCATTCTCTATAAACTAATTTTCTTAAAACCTATTACCATTTCTATTGCACTAGGATCTTGAAATATCTTTTTAAATGTCATTTTCTTCTCAGTGCCTCCCTTTTATCTCTAGGATGGTCATTCATTACGAATGTGGTGCTTATATTCAGCACTCCAGAAAGATGAAGCTTTGGCAGTACAACAGCCACTTGTTTATTTCCAAACCAGACCCAGCACAGTTACCGAACTGCCTTCCCTCAGCGCTTTCCCCCTCTTTTCACTTTCAGGAAATCAGTCCTATTCTACTAACAGCTACAGATTTGTCCTCATACCTTTTTTTTTTTTTTTTTTTTCCCCTTTGGTCACTCTGGTGAGCCTGACAAACACTACTAATTAGCAGTTGTTAGATTTGGGCTCTGGTCCTCTGAGATGGTCCATACAAATGGACTGAAAGTGATTTCTGTGTATGCTGTAGGTGCAGGGATTCAGCCATCTGCAATATATACTACAGGGTGGCTTTTATAGCTGCACTTCCACAAAGATGTAGAACCAGTAGTTCATTTCATATAGGTCATTAAATGCTTCTTAAATGGTTTGAAATTTGGATAATATTCTCCGGAGCAAGATTTGAACTGTATCATTTTGCCTGTCCTTGAATATCTGATTGTCTCCAAAAATGTGTAATCAGAACAGCATTTTTGGTACTGGAACATACTACCCTTGGTTTATGAGTCCACTAGTATCACATGCCAGGAATTCAAAGGGCAATTTCTGCCCATGAAATGGATGCAGTCGGAAGGAGGCTCATTTTAGGAGGGTATGTTGAATGTCACTAAATGACTATAGATTGGTTTGAAATATTCATGTGAAAGGGGTGCCGCAGGGCAAAATGAAGGAGAAATAACAATGCAGGGTGCTATGCTAACCTTTAGTAAGATCGGGGCATGTTTTTTGAGCTGGGGGAGGCAGAAAAAGTAAGACCATTGTAGCAGGACTTAAACCAATGTGAGATCATGCATACGCGGGCAGTGAAATTATCTAAAATGCCCATATCGTTGTTTAGGGCTATCTGCACTGAGAAGTAGGCTCCTAAAGGTACCAGATCTGTGACTGAGATCAGCTCTTTGCTGGCACCACCGTGCAGTCACTTGAATCCATGCATTGTTATAGGCACTCCAGAGAGCAAGAGATATCCATTGAAGGGCGTCCCGTTGCTTCAGTTATTAAGTCTTCACTAGGGAATGACCAGCTTTGAGTCATGCTGCAACACCTCCTTCTTTAATGATGTCTTTTCCTATAACTGTGATACTTTTTATAGGACTATCTTTTCACATCTCCACGGAGTCAGGAATGAGGAAAACCAGAGCTCCTTATATCAGGGAAAGGAGGTTGAATATTCCTCAGATCCATCAGCATAGATGGAGGAGTTTTGACAGTTGAACGGAGATGCTAGTTTTTAAGCGCTAAGAAAAGATACAGATGCAAAAGACAGGATTCATATAATTAAATGTATATGTCTGAATGTATACCTCTGTGCCTGTGCTGGCCACCCCAGGTCCTCTGTAGTCAGTGGAGGGAAACCGACAACTCTGGGGACTTTTAAAAGAAGACTTTCAAAGAAGTAGACTTCTAAAACAAAGACAAATATCACCAAAGGAGCCAGATCTGATATTGTGTATGTTTAGGAGGCAAGATGCAGAATAAAGGGGTACTACCAACAGCAAATCATAGGCACGCTGGGTGTTTTCAATTTAGAGTTAGCTACAGGACCTCCAGTTTACGGCAAGTCTCCCACAGTCACTGTGAACTTCTGCACAGTTCACAATAGCGGGACTTCCCTCCCCACTTTCTTGTGAGGTATTGCAGAAATATTGACACATTTTAACACGCCAGATTTTCCCTCTGGGGTACAGATGTTCAGACATGCGGTGAGGCTGCCCTTGGGCTGTGAGTGAGATTGTCAACTAAGTGACATTAAGTGGAGTTACACCAAGGCTAGGTTAGCTGTAGGCATCTGGTTGCTTCAGCCAGTTTCCACACTGTGCTTGACCCAACCGCTCATTTTCAGCACTGGTCTTAAGCTCTTTGTTTTCCGATCCACTCCTGAATGAGTGTTCACGAAAGGCTTGCTTGCACAGTGGCCTAGGTTGAAAGCTGAGGAACACAGCTAGACTAGAACTTGTAAAAGCTCTTGAGACAACATTTCGCTCACGCTTTGGGTTTTTTTTGTTGGTTTGGTTTTTTTTTTCCTTTTGATTTGTGGAATCTTTCATCCTCTTTTAACAAAAGGATGTTGAGATTAGGTGTACAGTTGGAATTACAGTTGGAATTACAGTTGGAGTACTGGTGTTTTCCTCTCTGTTTTGACAGTCATCGATGACAGCCACTCAGTCTCCTTCCCTATTAATATTCACACTTGTTTATTTGCTATTAATATTCATGCTTGGTTCTACACTGGAATTTATTAAAAATGTGCATTTTTGGAAGCTGCTTTCAGCTGCAAAATTGACAGAACATCTATTACTTTGCTTCTTCCATTTATGTTCTCTAGGCAATGAGAAGCGTTTAGGCCAGCTAGATTACAATGTGTTAGCCACTTATGCAGGCACGTATATTTGTAAAATAGATATCTGTTGTATACTGTATCCATACATTGTATAACTAGTGTTAGCACTTCCATTTGCAGATCTCAAAGCACTTTGCTGTGGAGTCTAAACATTTTTACCGCTTTCTTAGACGTGGGGAAGCTGAGGTAGAAAGGGCACGTGGCTTGTTTAAAACCGCATTAATAGGTCAGCAAGAAAGGGAATCTCTGTCTTTGATTTCCAATACAGCGCTGCATTGGTGGGCAGCGATATCCACCTTCTGCACATAACTTCTTTTTTTTTAAAAACTACCTTCCTTTTCCTGGAAATTCTTACTCAATTGCTAAAGACATAATTCTGCTAGTATTTTAGAAAGAAAACCAAAGATCTTTGTAAAGCGTGAGAAGCTGATCCCGCTAGCACTCAGAGCAAAACTTGGTCGCTATCAGTAGGATCAGGTCTCTGTTCGCAGGCCCTAGTTTGAAGAAACAGTAAATTTGGGTTTAATACTCCTAGTACCGCACAAAAAAGGCTGCGCCATGGGACTTCACGACGACGGTGATCCAGGATGAACTCACTTTTCCAGTTCAAATATGTAAACCGCCCCTAATCCGGTGTGTTAACTTTCTACTGGCAGGCTTTGTACGAGATCAGTTACTGTCTGTCTGCAGCACTCCAATTTTACGCTGGACGAGTAGCATCTGTCTTTCCGCAGCCAGCATAAAGCCAGCGTAAACCTGACATAATCTACGCCTCAGGTCCTCGGGTCGGTTTGACAGAGGAACAATGGTGTGACCGCATCTGATGCGAGTCAGTTTTGCCCTGCTGGCTGACCGGTAGCGCGGCGATGCTGCGCTAACTGACGGTCATGGAAGCGTGGCCGCAGCTCGACGCCCCCGATGCCGCCGCCGTTCCCTTGCCCGTTCGTTCCCCCGCGCATTCCCGGCGGACAGGGAAGGCAGCGGGGCAGCTCTTCCATCCCAGTAGCCCGAAACGGCAGGGGATGATTACCTGAGGCTGTCCTCCTGCTCCCGCAGCTTACCGGGCCGCGCCTCCCTTTCTATTTATCCCAGCCTCGCCGCAACACGCCGAGAAAACCCGAGAGGCGCTAAAATTGCACCACGGCTGCCGGGGGCGGGGGCGGGGGGACGTTCAGAAGCGGCCCCGCGGCGGCGATGGCAGAAGATGCCACCCCGGGGTGAGGGGCTCCGGCTGCGTCGGCCGCTCCGGGCGCCTCCGCCTGCGCCGCCGCGCTTTAAGGCCGGTTTCCCTCCTCCCTCCCCGGCGGGGAACGGCGAACCGAGGACGCCGTCGTCTTAAAGAGCGCAGGGGAGGGACCGCGTGGAAGGGAGGCGGAGGTGCCGGCGGCTCCCCGGGAAGAGGCGGGCGCCAGCAGCAGCAGCACCACCAGCAGCAGCAGCAGCAGCAGCATCTCCCCGGCGGCAGCCGCCGCCGCCGCCGCACCGAGGCGCGCTCCCGGCCGCCCCGCTCGCCTCCCCGGCCTCCGGCGCGGCCTCGCCGCCTCCGCGGGCAGCCGGGCGGCCCGGCAGCCGGCGCCGCCGCAGGGCCGGGGGAGGCGAGCGCGGCCTCGCCGCCTCCCGGGCGGCCGGGGGCGGAGAGGAGAGGAGAGGAGAGGAGAGGAGGGGGCGGCCCGCCCCCGCGTTCGGCGGCGGCTGCCGCAGGCGGCCCCGGCCCCCGTCTCCATCCCCGGCCCCGGGCCGGCGGCGGGGCCGGAGCCGGAGCCGGAGCCGGAGCCGGTGCCGCCCCTCGGCCGCGCCCGCCCCCTGGCTGCCTCGGCGGCGGCGGCGGCGGCGCGGCAGTGCCGGCGGGGGCTATGGCTGCGGAGGAGGTGCTGCAGGGCGCGGACCATTACAAGAGCGAGATCGAGCGGCTGACCCGGGAGCTCTCCGAGACGACCCACGAGAAGATCCAGGCGGCGGAGTATGGGCTGGTGGTGCTGGAGGAGAAGCTCACCCTCAAGCAGCAGTACGACGAGCTGGAGGCGGAGTATGACGGCCTCAAGCAGGAGCTGGAGCAGCTGAAGGAGGTGAGCGAGCCCGGGCTTTTGTCTCGCCCCGCTGCCCCGCAGGGGCGCGCAGCCCCCGCCGGCGGCGGGGAGGTGCGGGGGCGCCCCACGCGTGTCCCTCCCCGGAGCCCCGGGCCGAGCCCCCCCTGCAGGTGGGCGAGCCAAGATGTCCGGGCCCCGGGGCGGCTGCGGGGATTCGTGCCGTGGGGAGGAGGGGTTTCCCGGCGCCGGAGGATCGGCCGGCACCGCGGGAGCTTAAGGACGGATTACAGAAGGCTGCAACCCCCCCCCCCCCCCCCCCCAGCCAGCACCACCACCGCCCGGGGCAGTTTTCCCGGGAGCCGGGGCCGCGCTCCAGCCCCTGCCGCCGGGAGCCCCAACTTCGGGGAACGGGGCGTTCGCAGCGCCGGGGGGGGGGCCGCCGGGCGTTACCTGCATCGGCCGGGGCCGGCTGGGGCGGGGGGAATGAGAGAGCCCGTGGGGCGAGCGCCGGGCGAGCCGGGGAGGGAAGGGCTGGGGATCCGTGTAAACAGTCGTCTGCAGTGCGTGGGGGGGGGGGGGGGGAGACGGTTCCTTCCGAAGTTATTTATAGACCTGCTGGGCTCTGCCAGGGAGGGGGGGGTCGCTGCCGTTAAGGGGGGGGCGAAGTAGCCGTGCGATAGCCTCGAGGTCACCCCCCCACCAGTGGAAATTAAACTTCTGCGTCATGCTGGAAGGATAAGAGATTTGAGCGGAGCCGTGGGTTTGGCTTGTCTTGCAAAGGCGTTTTGGTAACAGCCGAAGTGTAAGGTGGGCGAGTGCTACACCTTACCTCTCAGCTTTGCTAAACATGACTCTGAAAAATCATCGCTCTTCCTCTGTTCGTCGTTAAGTGACTTGGGATTCATACAGGGCACGTACACGGGAGCCACAGAAGGGCTGCGTGTCCACACATATGCACCACTCGTAGCTCTACATTTTAGGGGTTTTTTAATACCGTCTTAGAATGTAAGTAATTACATATTTTATAAAGAGAAGACGAGTGTCAAACAGATATTCTCCCAAATGTAGAAGGTATCTTTTCGTTCCAGAAAAATATATTGCTGTAAATAATGTGCAGAAATTCTGTTCGGTTAGAAATTGTGAATGTATTCCATATTGAAGGAAGCCACTTAATAAACTTAGTATTTTAAAGAATAGATTCATATATAACCTAACTGATGCACTTTTAGAAGTATTCTTAATAAAATAAAGGTTTCATTTTACTTGCAGGTAAATGAGTTATGCTACAGACTTGGTTCAGTGTCCAGAAGAGTTGAAAAAATTATATTTTCAATAAGAAGAATAAAGCTGTTTTTCAGAAAAACCACTGATCTCCTTAAACTTGATCTCTGCCTTCCGGCCCTCCCCTCCTCCCCCCCCCCCCCCCCCCCCCCCCCCTTGAGCCTATGCAGCAGGCTCAGGACTTTGAAAACAGTAATCACAGGTTGAGAGAGAGAGATACATAACTTGCACTGGCATGAAGGCAGTGCTGTTTGAAATGACCTGGCAGTAATAGAGGAACAGAGTTAAGGGGGAAAAGTGCAATGCAATTTCTCGGAGGGGGGGTGGTGGTGGGGTGGTAAAAAAAAAAAGATAAGCGGAGCTGCAGCTAGCTGTTATCCCATCATAATAAGGTACAAAAGAAGACTGATCAGAAACCAGGCGGCACATGGGTGCGCATGGTCACAGATAGAAGGGATAGTGCAAGGAATTGAGTTGAAATTATTAAACTAGAGGGGTTGGTCAACAGAATTAACTGAAAACAAAGATGGGCACAAGTTCTCTTCCTGGTTACCTCCCCTCCAAGTAAATGGGATTGCATGCTCTGCGGCCCAGAATGTCTCCCGTGGGGCCGTGCCTTCATGCTGTGCCAACCACAGCATGGACACCGAGGATATCCACGGAGAGAGGAAGAAGTGAAATCCTGTAGCTCGCCTGATGCCAAGCAAGAGTGGAGCCTCTCAAGTTTCCAGTCCAGGCCTGGGACTCAATTCCAGAGCTCTCCTTAGCTTGCAGGTAGGGCATTGCCATCCCCCACCTAGACTGCAAGAGATTTTTTTTCTTGCTTCTAACCTTCATAGGAGAAACCACACTGATTCTTGCTGCACATGCAGCCCTGCAAAGGAGAATTTACTCGTATCCCTTCCTGTTGCTGTAATCTGTTCTCTAGCTTCTCTGTTACCGCCTCCATTATGACTGTTCTCTGAGCGCAGATCAGACTCGTAACTGTGAGACATAAGCGAATGGTGCCTCTGATGACGCTAGCGAGGCAGAATTCAGGTGGTTTGGGCAAACTGTCTTGTGGAGACTTGGGGGTGTAGATTTTGGGGCTGTAGGGTTCTGTCGGGAAGCTCTCAAAGTGGCAGAAGAAGTCCGAAGACAACTTTTCAATTAAGGCTCCATCCCAAATGTGTGGAGGAGGGTCTTTGTGTAACTTCTCCAGCAGGCCCTGCAGAGGATGTGCTGGACAACGGCCTGGGTGGACATCGAAGTGCCATGACTGACTAACGGGAGCCAAGACGACTCCCGGTATGTCAGGGGAGATCTGTGCTTCTGCTCTTCCCTCAATACACCTCCAGCCTCTCTGAAGTCGTATTAGGGTACAGAAATCAGGCCTCAGGTTTGCACTGAAGCAAACAGTTTATCTATTCACGAGGAACAGTAGGCGCAAGAGCGTGGGCAGGATTATGCTTAGGACTATTACCTCTCCTTCTGTGCACCTTCTCTGACCAAATTCAGTTACTGGGGTTGAATTTTATTGAGGCAGTTCTTCATTTTTTAACTGTTTCATTATTAAATTCTTGTGTTCTCTTGTTAGGAGCTCCTTGTATTTATTGCTCAGCAAACAGAGCTGCCCATCTTTAACTACTCAGTCATGGCTTAGCAGTCTAAGATCTAAAGTCTTCTTCCATTCTCCTTGGCAATTCAAAACTCCAGTGAACTTCAGCGGGGCCTTTTCCGTATAGATTGTAATACGGGGCCTCAGCTATACAATAATTTCCATTGTTGGAGGGTGAGATGGGAAAGTAAGGCCATTATAGGATGTTGAAATAAAAGCAAATTGCAATACATTACATTAAATATTAATACTTCTATACAGGATATATGCTATCCACCATGCAATATGAATTGTTTTAGTAACCTCTGATGTTTCTTGTGCTGTATTCAGAGGTCTCTCCTTTAGCCTAAGACTTTGATGTTTTGGGCCATGAGACTGATTTACGTTACAAAAACTTTGAAGTTTTAATCAGTGACTTAATAAGGACTTCTTCCAACTTAGAGCAGTTATTAACACATGTAAGCTGTCCAGGAAAGAGTCGAGACACCTATCAGCTACCAACCTTATGTTTTCAAAAATGAGCTGAATGGTAGGAATGTGAAAAAGTATACTCCGTTGTGTTGACTTTAACAGCTTTCATCATTAGGAGAGGGAGTACTTGTGGTCCTCATGCTAGGCAAGATTGTAGTGTTAAACAAAGCATTATTATTTTTAAAGCTTTATTAATTTTCATAGGGTGTGGGGTTTTTTTCAGTCTCTAAATGACGTTTCTGTGCCTCACTCAATTACATCTCAAACTAGTGGAATTTCGGGCCTTTGGTAAAAACACTACAGCTTTAGGGCCCCTGTTCAGAAAGTTACTTTAGCAGATGTGCCTTTTAATCTGCAGTCCATAAGAATGCAGAGAATAAGACTCGTTGCTATTAGTCACGGGATTGAAGGTAGCCTGTTTTCACTGTCTTGCTGAATTGGGAGTTTAATTACCAGCATATTTTATGGAAAACATTTTCCAGTGTTTTTAGTATCTGTGAGTCTTACATGTTCTGTAAGGATAATCGTTGTTAGTTTTCATTCTTCTAATGAAGTGTAAAATGGCTTCATACTGATCTTCTTGCCTAGGCTATCAGCTGTAGCTGACCCTGCTTGAGCAGGGCGGATGGCTGAGATGATCTCAGCAGGTCCCTTCCAACCTCAACCATTCTGTGACTCAGTGATTAGTTACTGTGCACTGGGGGCCTGCAGTGTTTTTAAAGGGGAGAAATACCACTCACATCCCGTCATGATAGAATGGGGATGGAAGGCAGCTTTGGTGTCCAACTCTGCAAGACATTTAGGCATGGGAAATCCTAAGCAGAGATTTCTCTTTGGGAATCAAATAATGAACATAGCAGCTGAGTAGATCCTCAAGTCCCTCTCCTTGACTCGCTCTCTGACTGACTGATTTAGGCAATATCTCACTTGGCTTCTTGGCTTTTATGTATTTCATTCTATGGAGACAAACTCTCCTGCTGAATTATGCATAGCGCTGACTATCTGATTTCCAGGTTGAAGATGCAGTTTGGTATTTGCTTTACTTTAAACCCAGTTATCCTTGGTAAATTATTGGAAACCAGGCTATTGGTGAGCAGCCCTATCTTTGGCAGGTCAAAAATTCTTGTTTTCTTTATGTCACAGAGATGTTGTATCAATTATTACGAAATGCTTAGTTTACTAGCAGGACTTCTACAAACAATTCTTGGTCTGTGACTGAGAAGGGGTTTTGAGGAATAGAGCTGAAGGTCTGTCTGGCAGCTTCTTTTCTGTTCTGCTCTTCCCTGTACTACTTTAATGCAGGTGACCCAAGCTCCATCTCCCCTCTCTTCTGACACAGCGCTGCCCGTCCAGCTCCCCCACTGTTCACCGAAGCCTCTTGCGTGCCTGCTGCCGGAGTCACCTCTGCTTCTTCCATCTTTGAAGTGTGCAGTTGGTGGGACTTCTCTGGATCCAAAAAGGGCAGAAGAGGGGGAGACTCCTTAACCCAAATACAGCCCTATTAACCGGGGATTGCTTTACACACCTGTCTGCATCACAGGACGCTTAGAAAAGTGTGAAGCGGCTCAAATCCCAGTAAGATGTTCTGAATTCTCCCCAAATATGAATGTATCCCAAATATATAACCTGGGAGCGTGAACTGTTGCCATGTCAGTACATCTTACAGTGACAGCATCTGTGGGCTGGGGCCGGATGAGGCTGAACATTTCCAGCATCTCATCCTGATCTCGACGCTCTGTCCTTGGTGTCTATTCACGTCATGTCACTCCGAAAGGCTGTGCTGCCTCGCACCCAGCTCAAAGATGAGGAAGGGCAAGGGTGAGTGAGCTGCAGACCTGGAGGGACAGTACTCGGATGCTCTCTGCAGTGTTGGCTCCTCCAGAGCCCACCTCCGTCTGTCTCTAAGGCATACACTGCTAATGGAAGAGCAGTTCCTTCGGGGAGGTATGCTTAGAAGGAACGCCTGAGCAAAATCAAGCAGCAGCTTGCAAAGCTTTCATTCAGTTATTACAGGCTGGGGGCTGACTGGCTGGGGATCAGGTCTGTGGCAAAGGCTTTGGGGATCCTGGAGGACAGCAAGCTGAACACGGGCCAGCAGTGTGCCCTGACGTTGAAGATGCTAACAGCATCCCGGACTGTTATTAGCAGAAACGTAGCCGGTAGGTCAAGAGAAGTGATTATCACTTTCAAATTGGCACTTATTAGACCCCATCTGGAAAACAGCATCCAGTTTTGGGCTCCCCTAATACGAGACAGACATGGATAAACGGGGCTGAGTTCAGCAGAGGACCACCAGGATGGTCAAGAGCTGAAGCACTTGCCCTGTGAGGAGAGGCTGAGGCAGTGAGCTTGTTCAGCCTGGGAAAGAGAAGGCTGTGGGGGACCCAGCAGCAGCTTGCCCATACCTACCAGGAGGTTACGGAGAAGGCAGGGCGAGGCTTTTCACAACGGTGAATGGTGGGACAACAAGAGACAACTGACATAAATAGAAACTAGAGAGGTTCAGACTGGATTTAAGATAGAACGGTTACCCTGTGAGGACAAGCAGTGCCACGGGTTGCCCAGAGAGGTTGTGCGGTCTCCTTCCATGGGGGTTTTCAAGCCCCAACTGGATACAGCCCTAAGGCACCCGGTCCGAGTTCAGAGCTGACCCTGCTGTGAGCAGGAGGTTGGACTAGAGAAGAAAGGAGGTAGACGGCAAGGGACCTCGACCAACGCCAGGTCTCTGAGGGTGCCCGCTGTGCCTAGTTAAATTCCAGTAGCAGCTTGCTGTGAGTTACCCAACACATAACAGCGTGCTGCCTGGAAGCAGTGACCATTAGCAGAGCTAGAGCCTCACTTCACGCTTGAATTTCATTTTCTCTTGCTTGTCATTAAGCCTGCATTGACCTGAGGTTACTAAGGGTGTAGTTTGATGTGCTCATCTCTAGCAAGACAACCCTGCATCTCCCTTTGTCATTCCTGCCCCTGTTCTGGCTCTCGGTTGTGCGACTGTTTATACTGTCACACCAGGGTAGAAAACTGACCTCAGTTAAAAATAACCGAGGAGGGGGTGTATGCTGTCTGTGACCCAGATTGGTTACCTGAGCTGGTTCACAGTACGTTCCCGTAAACTGTTTTAGCCCTGTATTGCCAAAAAGTGAGCGTGAGGCTGGGAATCTGTGCTGAGGAAAGAGGGGGATGGGATGAACTGCTTAAACAGGTACTGATGTTAAAAGAGATGCTCATCAAATTATGGCAGGATTGCTTCCTCTAAGAGGAAATTAATCCGTGCATTAGCCTACAGAAAACATAAACAGGTGAAATAATCTTAGGGGAAATTAGGGCTATTGTTGGAGCTTTGGCAGCATGCAAAGAAAAATGTAGATGAACCTTTTTTTCCTTTTTTTTTTTTTTTTGTTCCCAGGGACCTGTATTGCCGGTTGCTCTCAGTAATTGTGTTATATCCTTATGAGCCAGTACAGATAAACATGTGATTTTAGTCTTAATAGCCATCCCTTAAACAATGATAGTCAGCTTTAAACTCTGGGGGCTCACATACTCCCAAAATAATCTAAATAGAGTTCAATTTCTTTTCTCCCAATACTTAAATTTACTTTCACTCTTTCATCCAAGAAATCTAAGCAATCCCTCTCTAATCTGAGGGATTCTCGTTGAATCAATCGTCTGGGTTGAATTCCTCAGAGGTAACTGGAAGTTGCAACTGGATTTTATGTCATGGAACAGTTAATTTTTTGTAGATTTTCTAGAAAATATTGGATTAGTACCAAATCTGAAATGACTGAGGTGTTAGTGGGTGAGCCAGGCGTTATTATTGTGAAGTACTTCCTGCCTAAGGCTCGAGAATGCAAAATTAGGGCTCACTGAAGAGATTTTAATCTAAAGGGCCACATCTGGTTGGAATTAGGCCTTTTGTAATGGATTAAACAAACTAATTTGCTACCATCTTTTCACCTTCCTTTAGGTGAAACATTTTTGCTTCCCTTAGGTATTGCATTGTGGATTTTCTTTCTAAGGGATGTGCCTACAGTGTGTGTGCACAACAGCAGTCAGATCCAACACCTGGCTTTGTTGAAAGTGCAACTAGGGGCAAAACAATGGCAGAGAAAGTCAGATTTGGCATAAAACAGTAATTCGTGAACATTCAGCATGGTAAAAGGAGGAGCATTCTCAAAGTCAGATGGATAGAGTAAATCTGCACCTGGGCAACTTTTATGTACCTTATGCAGTTGGCAGTTGGAGGAAAATACATGCAAGACCATACATTTTTCTGGCTGTATTGAGGGCTTCTAGAAAAAGAGCTTTCTTCCTGAACAACCTCTCAGTTTTTCACATGAGCTCAAATATGTTCGTTCTTCAGCACCTCATTTTCTCTCATGTTTTCGCATTGGTGTTTTGTTCAGCGTATGGAAAATGAGAATAAAATTTGATTCACTGCTTGTTCCTGCATCCCTCATGGCTTTGCTACGTTGTAGGGCTTTGCTGCACAGTTGCCTTTGCTATGGATTTCCCTTCCATATTTGTCTGATACCTGAGGGGGTAATGTTTAATTCAATACAATTCTGTACCGTACATTTTTTCTTTGGGATGATTTTAATTTCGAATGGCAGAGACTGAAAAGCATGCATTCGTTTCTGCTGAATGTGGCGTGACTTTCATAGCCTTGTGAACTCAACACCACCCTATTTTATGGAGGAGGAGAGAGGGTATTTTCCTAATTTAGAGGAATTGATATGTCATGTAGAAGCATGAATGTGCCCTTTGTCCCTTTACCCACTTGCATCACTAGCAGCAGATGATTATGAGGAGAAACCAGCAATTTTTCATACTGTACTCTGAAAGCAGACCAGCTACAGATGGAAGTCGTTAGGACTAGTCAGAGGGTGAAAAATGTATCTCAGCAAGGGCAGGTGCCTAAAGCTGAAGTAAGCAGGTAGAAATAAAGCTAGATTGCAGATTAGTGTTTTAATGGGGACTTTACTTCTCTGTGGAAAGTAGCATTAAAAATAATTTCAGGATTATAATATTTGTGTTTCCGAATTTCTCACTACCAAAGTTTAATTAACTTAATAGTTACAAGAAAAAGAAGGCCACTGTCCTAAATCTGTGGTTTTGAGACAGGCCTATGAAAACTATTAACACCAAAAGACTTTCACTAAGACTGAAATTGGTCCACTCCTGTTTTCTCCAACTCTCTTGTGGTTCCTCCCTCTCTGCAGCCCATCATTCTCTGCCTCTTATTCTTGTATAGCATTTGTCTCCTGTCCATGATGGTTTATGTACTTTTTAAAATCTTTTTTTTCAGTCCTTGCCCTACATCTTAATTAGTGTTGATGTGCTGCTCTGTAAGACATGGAGCTGATTTTTTATATATTAAAGACCCTTTTTGTCATTGTGTGAATGTAAGAAATATGGCCATTTGTGGCAGACGAGACCTTCCATACTATGCTCAGATATTGCAATCACATGAGGAATCCTAGAGATACCTAGAAACGTTGTTTTAACATGGGCTGAAAATGAAGCAGCAGAGGATTTGTCAGCTCTGCTTTGTAGCAGCCTCACCATTAAAATCATCCTTGGAAAGATCACTTTTAACATAGCTTTAAAATTGGGTTGGCTGCATGTGTGCACATAGAGAAGATACCTTTTCACAAGGTTTTGCAAAAATAAATACTTTTTTAAAAAATTATTGTATAGTTTCTGAGGTTGTTTATTTATTGAACCCCAGACGGGAAATTGATGCCCGGTGAGGTTAGATAATGCACTCGGTCCTTGTGATCAGCGCTGGGAGTGGGACCCATTACCCACACGGTCGTGCCATACCTTTTCCATCGCTCTCGCTCCCCCGCATCACACCTAATTTGCCTCTGTGCTGTACAGCTGTGTTAAATCCATCTACACAGCAAGTAGTTTTCCAGTGCTAGCAGTAATATGCTTAACCAAGAAGCATAAAAGATGTCCTCGATGATCAGAGGTAGTCATCTTTCAGTTCAGTCAGTCACTTCTGGGGACATTTCAACTAAATTATACAAACTTCATCTTTCCTTCCTGTTCTTTTTTGTCTGTGTTTGTTTATTTTTAATTTTGTGATCTCTCAGAGTTCACAGGTGACACGGGGTTAGCAGGGGCAATGCCATGCCTTCAGTATGCACTCTGGGAAGTTTATCTGCACCAAACAGCCTTTCCTTGGTTCCCGTAGTCACTCTGGGTGGATTTAAATGTTTGGGTACTGAGAATGAACTGTGAAGTGCTGTTTGTCATCACTGACTAATGGCTACATCCACTGAGGGAAGCTGGGAGTTGTTAACAGTTGCGGTTTTAACTCCTGTTTTGGATACTTAGAGGAGAACCAGCTCCTAGTAGTTGTAAAGCTCAGATAGGAAGACGGAAAAGGATTAGCAAGTATAAAGACAGGAATTTGGGTCAGGCAAAAGGAACAGGTGGCTTGGTGAAATAATTCATTTATAAAAGCTTGGCTGTTGGCCAAACATGAACACAGCATGATTTGGATTTAGTCTTGCTCAGGACTGGAGTCTTGTCTACTCACATCCACAAGGATGCCAAACTGCACTGAATCCTGGCCCCGTACTTCCAGCAAGACAGAGCTCTCGACCTTTTTGGTATTTGAGTTTTAAGAGAGCTAGAGCATTTGGTATGGGGGTACATGGAGAGTTCACAATTGGGTTAAACTGTCTGTGTAGACATAGCCTCTGGTTCTCAATTTGATCGCTAATCCAGGATACTTAACAACTATTGTCCAACTTGAGTCTCTGATTCCTCTTATTAAAAATGTGCTCGCAATAGCTTGTAGTTCGTGTAATTTGTGGTATTAATAAAGACAAGTTGGGTTTTTTTTAAGTGGGTGGGAAAAGTTTTTCTCATACCCTGAATACCTCATGGAGTTTTTACGAGGCGTTAAAAGGTTGCACTGTTCTGGATAATTCCAGGTGTCTGCACAGCAGTGGCAAACATGGGGAGCTTGTCCGAGTTTAGTTGAGGGGAACATTTTCATTCAGTCCTTTCTTTCTTTGATAACTGCGTGTGATTCCCACCTACAAAGAAGAAAGGTTTTATTTAAGCATCAAGTGAAAAGTGCTGTCTCTAACAATAGACCCTATATTCAGGATTGCGCCTCAGGGTCATTTATAGCAGGTATGACTTGAAGACTGACGCTGAAGTCCTGGCTACATGGGTAAGTCAAAGACAAAACGGGGCCATAACTTAACTTTTAAGTCTGTGCCCACCACCTGCTGGCAAACAGCGCTGTCATCAAGATGTAAGTGATAAAATGTGTTATAAACTGAGAATTCAGATTTCTTCCCACCAAAGAAGGGAGAACTGGTGTTAACTATCATTACTGTGTCTCAAACATGTGATCTTATTCTTGCAGTTTAATGAATTGTCATAACTCTGCTGAGCTTCAGCAACTGATTGTGTGTGTGCAGTTGGCTAGCCCCAAATGTGTAAGGGCAAGGTAAAAAAAAAAAAGCAACCCGCAAAAGCCAGCAGAAACCTGAAGGAAAGAGTTTTCAGCCGATGTGTCGTCAATCCACAGTAAGCTAAAAACATGCACTAGATCAGTTACTAATCCATAAAATCTCAGTCATAAATCTGGGTTCTTGGTGACAAATTTTTAAGTAAAAGGTAAGGATATGGTAACAAGGACTCCTCTGTGAAATAAAGTGTATGATATATAACTATATATAAGAGAAACAGTGGTTAGATGGAATATAATTGTCTCTGTATACCAGTATGGGAGATGGAGGCACGTGATGTCTGTTAGGAGTGCATTACTTTGGGCATTAGGTAATTTCATTTCTTGGGCATTAGGTAAGTTTTTATTTTTTCTGCCAGTTAAGGGCTGATGGTTGCCATCTGACAATAAAATTTTGACTTAAGATGCTGTAAGCTCAGCTGTGTAAAAATAGCAAGTCTGGAACAACACAGTTGAGCGATAACATTTTTTTCCAAATGTGCTGAATTTGAAGTTACAATGATGCTATATATTCTTAGATGCTTACTATTCCTGAAAGAAAATCCATATTAAAGTGATAGAACTGAATTATCAAATTTAGATAACTGGAAATTTGGATCCTAAATGCTGTATTTTAGTTATCATGGAAAACATTGGGTTTGCTTTATTAAGCAGGCTTAGCAACCTCGTATTGAAACCTGTATGACTTTCTTTTTGCCCACATACTTTGAAATTACAGATCACACTTCGGATACACATTTACACTCCTGGCTTTAAACATTTTTTGCTGTAATCTATTTAACTGCTTCATGATTTGTGGTTTCATGTATTTTCTGTTGTCTTGCTTGTGGAGAGAAATTTATTAAAGAACAGAAAATGCAGTAATGCTTTGAGTATAGCTTTAGCACTTGGTGTTTGAAAAGTACTGTACTCACTATTCCTCAGGCTGACATTAGAGACATTCAGAGTCATGCCTGTGTTTAAGGTTGTTGAATTTTCTTTTGTAGCAGATTAGACTGATGAGAAGACACTTCAATCTACAATGAGCATATAAGCCTTATTTGGGTATAAATAACCCTTTCCCTGGGTATAACAGGAAGAGTTGCAGTCAAAGACCATGCCCTGTACACTTCTTATTCTGTGAAGACCTCTTACTCGCAAGATTCTTCTTCAAATGTGGCCCCTGGTTTCTTTACTGGTGAGAACTAGAGTTAGGCACCTGCAGCTGAAGCTGAGCTGGGTACTGACAGTTGCTGCTTTCTTGCTGTTACCCAAGGATCTGCTTGTTAATTATTCCACTCTGAAGAACTGGGTTTGGAAATGGAGGTCCTGAATTCTGCCCCAAAACCCTGTGGCAGAGACTATCCTCCTGCCAGGTTCCTCAACTCAGCTGTTCCCTTAGGAAAGAAAGCAATCTGGTTAAAAGCGAGAGGCCTCTATTTCAGTCTTTTATCACTTATTTTTTTTAGCAGAAAGCAATCTACCACTTGAAAAGGAGTCCAAAATCTGATAAGAGACATTTTTAGGAGCTTGCAGTCCAATGCTTTGTGCCGTCTGTGGAGAAAGGAATTGCAGCTTCGCAAAAGTGACAGCGTTATGAATAGTCAAGCACTTACCAGAGCCCTGGCACTGGACGGATGCAGGGGAAAAGCCAGAGGGAGTGAGTCAGCATGACCTTGGCTGCTGCCAGAGGGATGGGTACCGCATCCAGCCTCCGTGGTCATTGACATTGGTTGGGGTCTTTAGCGGGAAGAGCCTGCGGTGAAATAGAATTCACTAGAGTAACCAACGCGGGTATGTTTCTGACAGGTGTCACGTATATAGTAGTTATGGAAGCATCAGCATAAAACAGTTTATAGTTATTAAAAAGTAATTTTGTCAGTAAACAGGTCTAGTTCTTTGTTACCCTGTGAAAGAACGGACCCCGCTCTGTTAAAGCAGAAACATTCTGAAAAATCAAAACACTGCTTATTTCATGAGCTGCTGTTTTGCCTACTAGGTTTGAGCAAGGTGGGATAAATTGTTATTTATTGCATGACAGTAGTACCTGGGGATTCTGTGATGCCTGGCACAATGAGTTTCAGGCATCAAATAAAAGGTTAGAGATTTTACAGTGGAAATAGACAACCTTGTCAGGGATTTGCTATTAAGCAATAGTAAGGGGAATTTACAGATGAGTAGTGGAGGCCGAGAAGCTGTGGATGGGTAGGTTGTTCAGCTACGGTTTCATAGGAAATCTGTGGCTAAATCACAAAGAAAACAGGTTTTTCTCAGATCTAGTGCAATCATTTATCTTCCAAAGATCCTTCCATTTTAAAAAGCTGGTCAACCAGAAAGCCAAAGCAATCAAGTGCCCTATGCTCACTGACCAGTGTGTGCACTGGCAGTACCTCCCACTGGTGCCAGTGTGACCAGTAAGGCCATTTAGGAATGGTGTTGCTGGTAGTTTTGCTACTGTAACACAATCAAAACTTAAGGAAAAATGAGGATGACAAACTTACGGACAAACCTCTTTGGTTTCTTACTTCATTATTTGGCAGCGTTTCAGTGGCGAAGCCCTTGTCATTAGAGACCATCGGTAGCTCTTCGCCTGCATCCTTCCCCTGTGGAACTGCCCCTTTGCCTTACCATCCTTCTGTGGTCCCTCGCCCACGTACTCTGGTGATCCCAGGGCACATGGAAAAGCACCTGGAATCCCAGAGCACATCACCATTCCTCACCCCCAGCTGCCCCTTCTGCTCTGTCGTCTCCCCCCTGGAAGCTGACTGCTCCTGGCTGCCGTCCCACTATTTCTAACAGTCTTCCTACTCCTTCCCACTTATCCCTTTCTGAACCATGACTCTTCTCTGCTGTGACTGAGATTTTCACATCAGCATTTACTAATCCCTACAGCTGTTGAAACGCTTCATTTTTCTTTGCTCTTTCCCCACATCGAGTTGTTCTTTGCAGGGGAGACCAAATTCCAGCCGCCTCTCCCTGTGAAGAATGCATCTCGCCTCTCCTCGCCCACTGCCTCCGGGTAGCCTCACCCCACAAAGTACCCCTTGTTCCTATTGCTGCATGGGGAAAAGTTAAATGACATACTTTACTGTATTGAGCGCTGGCATGTGGGATGCCCTTTATCATGAGAATATGTGGGAAATCTTCATTTAAATCTGTGAGGAGTGACTTTTGCAGTTCTTCGGGAGCTCGAGCTGGCTAAAATTTCACAGAGCGTGTTGAGCGCTAAATCGGGCTTCTTGCAGAGCTGGCAATGGTTAATGTGGAGCTTGGACTGGGAGTTTGTAGAGGGCGAGCTCTGTGGGGCAAGGCCTGCGCTTGCCCTCCTGTTTGTATTGAATGTAACACAGTGAACCTCTATTCTTGTCTGGGACAATTAGGTTCTATGGCAATATGAGTAATTAATAATAATAATGGGGCCTCTTCTGTGGATGGGCTGTTAGAAATAATTTCCTTCTGCCGGTTGCTTCTCTAGAATGTGGTTTTGAACTTTGAGATCCTGAAAGAGATAATCGAAACACAAGCAGCTGTCACAAACCTTTAGCTTTGTTTGTGTAGGCAGTGGTGAAAATTGCCGAAACTAAATGGTCAGATGGCTCACTGGTTTGTACATCTTTTGTTGCAGCATCGAGCTCTTATGCAATGGACCCTTGTTTGATTAAAGACCCTTCTCACCAAGAGGGGGTTTCAACTGTCGCTATTTTTAATAAAGGGAAAAGAAGCAAAGCCATGCAAAGCAAGCCATTGATCCCCCGTTGCTCTGCACCCATTTCACTTACGGAGCACTCAGAATTAGCTGTGCCGTGCACTGCCAATGCCCTGCCATCGGGGTGATCCAGCTGCTGCAGCTGCAAGAGGTAGGCTCTTGTTTCCAGGTGTGGTTTATGAGATGGTGGTGACTCTGAATCCTGCCTTCACCCATGCGGCAGCTAAAGGCAGGATGAAGCATTTGGTTGCTTTGGTGTGTCACGGTCCTTCAGCAGCCGTTCTGCATCCCCTCTGCAGGAGGCGCGGCGTCTGGCCCACAGGTTGCCATTTGGCTGAGCCTAGTGAGTGGTGGTAGTACGACGTAAGGAGCGGCGTAACATGGGTCCTCCTGTCCACACGGTTCATCGAGGTCTGAAGGCTCCTTCTGTCCATCTTCTTCCCCATACGTAAGGGAAGCTGAACTGTAGAGGCCTTCAGAGACCTCTTCCACAACCGTCTTTGCAGCCTTTGTCGGAACTCTGCCAAAAAAGGCGTTAATGACTCGGAAATTCAAAGTTAGGCGTCCAAAAGATAATTTATTCCTCCAAATATTTTACTACTAATAAAAAACGTATTCCTTCAATGAACGCAAACCTGACTTTTTCAGGAAGCTGACAGCTGGTGACATGATGGCGAAGATGAGTATGACTGAGAATGTCACATCGTAATTCAGGGTTTTAGAGTACTGTGTTCCCAGTAAGCAATGTAAGAATGCAAGTGTCCTCAGTAGATTGTTGCTAATGAGCAGGATAGTAATTTCTGAATTTTTTTTTTTTTTTCAATCCCTGTTCTATTTCTGCTCTGGTAACCATAGTAATTACACTACGGTTTTGTGGTTTTAATCTATCCATGACCAAAACCTCCTCTGGTGACCAGTTTGTTATTATAAAGATCATGTTGTGGCCTGCAGCCAAAGGCACCGGTACTAATACAGAATGTGATTTTTATCTGTTCTTATGAGGTATGCAAAGCCAGGTACAGCAAGTATTTTTTCAAATTTTTTTAAATAAAAATATTGGGCTCCATCACAACGCTGTGAATTATGATCTGAATTCTCTGCTACCGCACCTCTCCTGAAATCAACAGAATTATGCTACCAAAGAATTTGGTCCTTCGTAGTGTTAAGTCACACAATTCTAATAGTGACTGTCATGATGACGTTCCCAGAACTATAAGGTATTTTGATGGGACGACTTGACAGCATACTGGAAGCACTGGTGACTCAGTGTCAGTGCTCTGCCTTCTGAGTCAGAAATGAGCTGGTGCCCCAGCAGTGCAGTTTGTTTTTTGTGTTGTTCTTATGAGATGTAAACCCATCTGTTTTCACAGAATTATTACATATGACATTTTCTGAAGGAAAATTAGTATTCTTGCTACTTTTTTGTAAATTTAATGTCAAGATAGCTTACCCTTGGCTGTCTGTCTTTACTGAGCTGGTAGGAGACATTAATCACCTTTGCAATCTTTACCCTTCAGTCAAATTTGGTCATAATTAGCCAACAGATTCCAAGTTTTTAGAGGAGGTGAGACTGTAAGAGCCCATAGGAAACAGTCTAGGACTTGCTGTTTCTGGTTTGCCCTGGATAGTTAGGTGTAAATTTGTGTTACTGAACTTGAGTCACCTTCCATGCTGCAATGCACCCTAGTGAGGTTTAAAGGCAAATGTCTTTCTCATTTTCAGGTTTGGGATCCATTTGCAGAAAGGAGATTTTCTTCTATGATAGTCGTGAGAAGGCTTTTTCCTCAGTGCCGTGTGGCATGAAAAGGGCAGCGGTACAAGTGTCAGCTTTGACAAACCAGGCAGCTTCTTACACTGGAACAGATAAGAGCAGAATCTGGTCCTCATGGCTAATCGAGAAGTTGTGCCTTTTTGCAAATGTTAGCTGAAACATTTAGCTAACATATTTTAAAACTACCTCCGAGTGGACAAATGGTCTGCCAGCTAAATTCCTAACTCTGACATAAGAAGGAAACGTAGGCACATCAGTCAGTCCCCAAGTTAATCTCTCATTAGTATGTCACAGTACATCTTTCAGAATCTGTTCAACATAACTTGAACTAAGGGACCACCAGAAACATTGTATAGCTAGTCTTTTTCTCGAATACCTATACCGAAAGTTATTATGAAAATACTAAAGAAGTCTAATTTTAAATTGTGCGAGCTGGGGGCGGGGAGCGGAGGAACATCTATGTTATGGAGTTCGTGAAAGATTATTGTACAAGGTATGTCTGAAACCCACTGACTGTAGAAGCAAACAGGGATAAAATGTGCACTTCAGAGATCCACTTTACCTCAAAAAGTCTCAAATAGGTAAGGTTGCTTTAAGAGTCTTATAGACGCAAGGCCTTTTAAAGCAACGTTAAGTTAGCGAAGAAGTGTATGGTCTTGAGCAAAGAGCTCCGGGTGGCCCTCCTTGAGCAGGGGCTTGGACCAGATGACCTCCAGAGCTGCCTTCCCCCTCAGCCACGCTGCGAGTCTGCGTAAAGGAGTTCTTAAAGCTGGCTTCAGAACTCCAGGTGTACGTGTGAAATCCATGGAGGATCTTTGCTTCTCCATTTGAATTCCCTCATCACTTTCATAAAGATGAAATAAAGGAAAGTAAAGCAAGAGATCAGATTTATAAAAGGAGCGTCTCACCACAGAAGGCTGCACAGTGGATTGTCCCCAGCAGAATTAGCTTTAAAAACTTGTGGAAGACCTCCTGAACTAGCTGCAGCTGGGATATAGGTGTTACATAAGCACAATACATTCCTTTGGTTTTGTTTGTATGATCTCATTGCTAAAGATTTGTTTAACCGTTTCTTTGATGAAGTGTGCTGGGCTTGTTATTTTTCCTCTTTATCCAGTTATAAGTGTAATCTAAACATGAAACTTCTACAAATGCAGGCCTCTGATCCCACAGGAACAGACAATATTAAGAGGGTAGATAGATACTCATGGAACAGCAGGACCCCTAAAATGTACATCCTCTCCACCGAGCTGCGCAGGGTTGTATCTGCCATGTCCATAAACTGAGATCTTCTGCGGGGTCTGTGAACCACGACTGCCAGGAGCAAAGGGAGAAAAAATGCAGAATGTTGGTTCTTTTTCCCTTAAAAGCAAACAACAACAAATAAACAGCAACTCCCCTGTGCTGTCTGTATGTACAGTGATTTATAAAAGTATATAAACATCATCAAGACCTGGAATGAGGTGGCATCTTAAATGAATGTAAAAATCATACTGTTTGCAGCAATGACGGCTGTATTTGTGATCACAAAAATTTTGGCTGTAATGTAGAAGTTAAACTTGCATCTGTAACTGGCTGAAATGAAACAGTTTCTAAATTAAGTTTAACAAAAATGGCAGTATTTCCTTTCAGTTCCAATGGAAACCTTTTTTATTTCCCAGGCTGTCTCAATTTTGTCTACTTATCTATGTCATTCAGAGTAGGCAGGTTTTTACCTTCTTTGTAACAGAGGTGGAAAGTAGTTTGAAAAAACATGGGGGGGGGGCAAAGTTTGCAATAATTGTTCATCTAAATCTAAAATATGATTTGTATGTTCTGCAACAGATTTTTTTTTTTTTTTTTTTTTTTTTTTTTTTTTGCTTTGGCCATAATTTCCTGATTTTGGCCATAATCCCATAAAGTATTTCTAAAATATTTCTCCTGTCTGAAAATATTTTTATTGACTTGGAATGAAAGTGAACTGCATTACAAGATTTTATTTTTTATGATAGACTTCATAAGATGTGCAGGTAAATGTGCTCTGTAATCTATGCAACAGAGGAGAAGAAAGCAGCAGAAAAATAGTTGTAATTTACAGTTGGTAAATTGGACTGCCTCTGTTAGCATCAATAAACGCTGTGTTGTTTCATATCTGCTGAAGATCTCATCCAAAATAAACTAATCAGTTATTGTAGGCTTTATAATATTGACATTTTAGTAAGGCATTTCTAAGTAAATATTACATTTCTGCATAGTGTTGTATACCTGTGGTAATTACCCTGGATTGAAGAAGTCTTCTTCATAATTTATGAATGACACAGACATTCCCACAAGTTCTGAATGTTGAAGTCTTTTATTACAGGTATACGCAGACAGTCATGAAAAAGCTCATTTTAAATTCATATGGATTCAGTATTGCATAAAGTGACAGTTTTTAGTGCCAAACACGCAATGAGATGATCAGGGGAATATGCCTACATGTGTATGTGAAATCTGGTGGTGGCTACTGCTGCATCGCTGAACGCCTTACCGGAGGTGAAGTCCTTTGTGTGCTGCTACGGCCGGGTCCCCCATTTTCTGGATGAAGCAATATCTAAAGAGCCGTTGAATTTTGATAGCATTTTTTCTAGAGAGAGCACCTCAGGTTAAGAGGCTGGTTCGATGCATTTGAAGAAAACCAGGCTGACCCAGTTTTTCTGCATGATTGGGGTTTACAGGAATGAATTTACGGCAGTCTAAAGAGACCAGGTATTCTCACTCTCCTTGAAATCCCACCAAGAGAGCACAGGGATAATTAAGGCTGCAGTCATACACGTTACTCCTGCCGTCGTTTTACCAGAAGAAGGGATTACTGCCTTTACCTATTGATCTTCCCTTCCTCATTCCTCACTGTCCGCTACCAATTGCATGATTGCTTCTTAATGCAGTTCTGGAAAAAGAATGTGAAAAGTCAAGTCTACAGCTCTTAATCACAGCGTTTTAGTAATATTGTGTGGAAAAACGTAGGGGATTCCTTTCTTTATGGGCTTGGCATAGCAACAGGATCAGGCGAGGTCTAAAATGGGCTGTAAATAAGGGAGAGGAGGTAGGTCTCGAGGGGTGGTTACGACAGAGAAGCCGTGTGGACCCTGATTAAAAAAAGCTATAGATTGATCCTAAGCAACATTCAAGGAGCTATTTCCCTGGCTCAGTTTTCCCACCAGAGCTGGTTAACTGCTGCTTTGATGGGTATGTTTCCAGTGCTCTGCGAAGTCAAGGGCAGCTGGTGTTGAAAGCTGGAGGCAGTCTGTCTGGTTCGGCTGTGTGTCCCTGAAGGCTGGGCCAGCCCCACGTAGGGCCAGCTGACAGCACGGGAGCTCTGATTAAGGCTGTGCTTTGGCTCGGGGTCTGTTTTGTTTATTCTGGAGGTTTTTGCTGCTCCAGGGAGGCTAAAACAAATACATAAACAATTCTGCACTTTTGCAGTAAAGAAATGAGGCAAAGAACTCCCAGCCGCCTGCTCTGCTCCACTTCACCCTGCCCGTGCTGAAGGGATGCTGCAACGGCCGGCACCCGCGCTCGGAGCGTTGGCTCCTATCGCAGGTGAAAATGGGTTTACACTAATGCAGTGGGTTGTAAATTTTGCTCTCTCTTGCAGGGAAGGTTGTTGGGGTTGCCTGCTTTTTAGTGCTGGAGTCCTGGGGCTTTTAAGAAGGTTGTGCTGCTTTATTAGTACTGGAACCATAAAGACCCATCTCCCTGTAAGAAAAGAAGTAGGGGTACCCAAGGATTGTGGTGGAGCACGGATGTTGTTTCCAGCTGGGTAAGTGCCAGAGCAGTAGGGGTTAACTGGGTGGGATGCCTGTGGAGCAGCCTGGGGAGTCTTTTTAGGGCTGTGGCTTGTGCTTACCTTGGGAGAAAATTTTTCATTTTTATTGGTATGTTTTTATTTGGCTTTGTATTGTTTGCCATGTGGCCACAAATACTCCATGTGCAGGCTGCAGGACTGTGGGAACTGTCTAGTCCTCTGGTTTTTGGGTTTGGTGTTTTTTGGGTTTTTTTTTGTTGTTGTTGGGGGTTGGTTTTTTTTGGTTGTATAAAATGTGCTGCTTCTGCTGCTACATCCTGGAAGACATCAGAATCTTCTCAGCCATGTTTGGGTAAATAAGGTCCTGAATAATGCTCGTTCTTCAGTTCTACAACTGAGTAGTTCAGCTGTGGAAATGTAACAGAGGTGGTAACTGAGCTGCTTGAATCCTTTTTTCGGAGAGTGTTTGGGAAGTGGTGAACTCAGTGCGACTTTCACACCTATTGGCAAGGAGTTGGGAGTGACATTTGGAAATGTCTTGGTTTTTCTGCTATACTGGTAGCTCTACCATACAATTCTAAGAACAGAATCCTCAGATGTCACTTTTTTCTATCCTCTTTTCTGAGGGGAAGAGAGGTGGTAGTGGAAGAGAAAAAGACTTGGTAATTCAGCACAAAAGTGTGCCTTTATTTTGGCTGCAGCCTTGGTTGATCCCACAGGCTAACCAAGTGTCAGACACATGGTAGAGCTGAGAGAGAGACCAACTTCTGTGCTTGTTACCTGAGAATTTAGTGATGTTTCGGTGTCAGGCAGTGCATTATTTGAACATTCATAGCCTATTCCACAGGAATGAATGTATGAAACTTAAGTATTTTGATGGATCAGTGTTTCCTTTTCACTTTCCTTTCTGTGTTTTCCTGCCTTAATCCGAGACGTGAGGCTTCTGTATTCCATCGGGTGCTGGATGAGTTGGTCAAAGGGACTTGAGTTTAATGTTTAGTGTTATGGGTTTAGTGTTATGTATCTCTGCTTGGCTGACCGAGGAGCTGGACACAGCTGTCATTTCATCATTGTTGGTCTTCAAAGAGATTTCAACTGATACTTGAGGATGAAAAGTCTGTTACAGTCACCAAGTAGTCTTGCTTCTTCAACTTTTTGTATTATGTGTGGCATGATTACATTTTTTTCTGCCTACCTGTATATATTAAATATGTAAGGCTTGCCTTAAGGGCAGCATATGCTGCTAGGTTTGTGATGGTTTCTGCAAAAGAAAACAGGAGTGAATGCTTACAAATATTTAGAATTATTGCTTAGCTGCAAATCTCTGTACTGGTGGCTCTGATTAAATGGAAAATATGCTGAAAAACTGTTTTCTGGAGTCATACAAACACCTAATTTTCATTAAAAAATTAATTGTTCATAAGACAGTATTCATAGAATGATATTACCAGGTTATGGCTCTGTCTCATTTTCCATTTAATTAAGCCTGTGTTTTAGACTAGTCTATAGCAAAGCTCTTAACTTTAGTCCTGTCCTTACTATTTGACTGCATGTATCAAACTGCTAATAGAAACCTAAAATGCAATTGTTCTTTCAAATTATTGTTTAGATTAAAATGTCAGTGGGCACTATGAAGACCTCTGACACTGGAGGTATGAATTAAATGCAAATTCATCTTGTTCTCATTTCTATTATAGCAGGTTTTGCTAAACACCAGTTAGAAGGTAATTTTTCTAATCTCAGTTGTTAGTATTTCAGCATTGTTTACTGTATCGTCTGACTTTTTTGTTTTAGTTTTTTTTCTGCCTCAAAAGCTGAGAGGAGATATCGCCTGCTCGATGTCAACTGATCATTCTTTGAAAATACAAAACACATTTGTAGCTTGAAAGAACTTAAAGAAGAGAATGTAGATTTTTGTGTATGTTGCTGTGATTTTTTTGTTTGGTTTTGCTTTTCTTTTATTCAGTTGCAGCTGTATCCCAAAGCTCAGGGGCTAGAATTAAAAGAGCCCTCCCTGCACGAGTGCAGAAATGTGCCCTCAAAACCAGATGGGCTGTGACTGTTAACAGAACTGGACTTAAGAGAAAACAACAATTTTCAGGTTTCAGACCTTGCTTCACTTGTCTTCCTTAGGTCTGTGGAAGTTATCTACTATGTCCTTTTTCAAACTTGTAATGACCTGTTTCTGTCCTTTAAAATTATCTCTAATGATCACATAAGATACACTTCTTATTTAGTTTCAAATCACAGATAATTCCTGATGCATACAGTATCTATCCATTTTTCCTGCTGTGTTACTTAAGTCTCTTAATTTCTTGTTCTTCAGTGGCTCTGTCCTCTTTTTCCAAATACTAGGCTCTTCTCTCTCAAGCGTTTGGAGTAAATTTCTGGAAAACTGCATCATGCACATCTCTCTAAACTTTCCAAAATACTTCTTTGGCTTGTATTCAGAGACTACTTTAGTGGCAAATAAATTTATGGGATTATTTTAGAAGAGAAAACACTTATTCAGTAGCTATTTTTACATATGTAAAGGCATATTTAAAATTTTGCATTTAGCTTCATGAGTTGTTATAGAAATGAGTTCTGTAAGGCAAGAAACAGCAAGGAGGGGGGAAAAATCACAAGGCTGTTGGATTTGGGGGGGGGTAGGGAGGGAGGCTTAAAAAAAATAAATTTATCTAGCAGTTGGGCTGGAAGTCTGGGCTCTGGTGATAGTGCATCAGAAAATGTGCTGTCATCTTGCAACATTACTATAGGTTACTGCTGTGAATTTTCTTCGTAAGGAAGCACTTCAGTTCAACTGCACTCCGCTACACGTTAAATATTTAAATGTGTCATTGAAAAAGAAATTCAAATTGCATGATGTTGAAGCGTTATTTTTGCTTTAACGGCTAATGCCTTGTAAGATGAATTCACCACGCACATTTGGGAGAGATGCTCTGTACACCTCTGAGGAATCTCATTGTCTTCCCTTCGGTTCTTTTCACGGAGTTTTTCTTTGGAGTAACGCTGGTGCTGTTTGAACGCTGTGTGACGCATCAGCAATCGGTTCTGACAGGTCCTCTCTGGTCGCTTCCCTTTGCTCCCCAATGCCCCCACGTATCTCTCTGCTGGCTCTCGTTTTGGACTCTGAACCCCCTGGAGGAGGGTTCTGCCTTTCCACTCTGAGGAGCACCCTGCCCTGTTGGAGCCCAGGCATTGAGTAAAAGACTAGTAGGTGCGACTGCCATACAAGTAATTCATAATAGGCACAAAAGTCCTGGAGTCGCTGAAGTCAAAGGTGAACCTCCCCTTGACTTAAACCAGGAGGTTTCATTCCCAGCATCTGAGAAACCAATTCGTGCTTTTGTCTTTGGTAGCGTTACATACTGTCATGAAAGTTTGGATTCATCTTGCTGACCTTCTGCCACCCAAACGTTAAGCGCGTAGCCCTTGGGGCTCCCTTCTTACCTAATGGAGGGAGAGGCATGGACAGACAGACGGTCAGACTGCAAGAGGTCACTGCTGGAAGTGCCTCTGCTGTGAGGAGCTAGTGGCTTTTTTAGGGTGGGCAACGAAACTTTTAGATGACTTGATGTTGGGGAAGATAAATCCCATCCAAAGTGCTTACAGCTACGCCATTCAGATTTACTTTTGGCTGGATGAACAGATTCAGAGAGTTTAAGGGTAAAAAAAGTGCTTCTGGTTTGCATAGTCTGATTTTGGGATTAAGAGGTGGAATATAACTCTCCTGTTAGCTCTGTGCTGAACCCTATGGTTTGCGTTTGTTTTGTGGGCATCTTCTGAAAAGGCATCCAGTCTGGATGTGAAGACATTGAAAGGCAGACTCTACCATTTCCTTGACAATTAATTTTAGTAGTTAACTCCATCTGTGATTAAAAAAAATCTGTACCTAATCTCAGATTTCAATGTGTTTGGTTTACAGTTCCAGCTGGAAGTTCCTTTTTATGCTTTTCTCTACTTGAATAAAAAGCCCCAAGGACATTGCAATTTCTGCCTGAGGTGATTTTTTTTTAAATTTTTTTTTTTTTAGATGTCATAGTGAAGTCACCCGGCCATTGCTTTGCAAACAGAGCAAGCTCCTTACCCTCAATGCTGAGTTTTCATATAACCTTGAGACAGTATTGTAATAATTCTCAGCATCATCTCTAAATTTTCAGTGTCCTTTAAAAGAAACGAGTTATTGGAACTCTCAGTTAATCCTGCATCGTGCAGCTAATAACTTATGTGGGGAGAAAAATTGTATTCTTGCTTCCTAATTCCTTTCTATACATCTGAGGATTGTGTTTGCTCTTCTCTGACATAGAATCATGTTGAGGTTTGTGCTGAATTGCTCATCCTCTACTATGTCTCATTTCTCTTTAGAGCTTTTGTAGCTGCCAACATTATTCATAAAAATACTGAATAGTGCCAGACCTGGACTTTGTTAATTAGAAACAGCCTCTGCAGTCTCTACTCTTCAATAGAAAATGGTGGCGGAAGTTTAATGAAAAAGCGTATTTGACCTTGTGTTTTATCTCTTGTATATCATATCATCTGCCTGCAGTTACGCAATTTTATCTGGAAAATACTGTAAAATTAAGGGAATATGAAGATTTTGACAGCTAATTTCTAGATTTTTAAATTGCTCTTCAAAAGAATGAATTATGAAAAAATTAACTGCTTCATATCTGACATATAATGGGATGAGTCTGGTAGTAAAACCTTTCAAACAGCAGCATGAAAAATACTGATTCATATCTCCATTCTTCCTTATTGCATAGCTGCAGATAGTGATTTTTTTTTTTTTTTTTTTTTTAGAGCTTTGCAAAAATGCTGTATGTTGTAGAGAATTCCAAGGTTGCAGAGTTTCTTTTATAAAGGTACACAATGAATTAAAAAAATACAAAGAAACAAATAAAAAACCCCAAACCCCCCAAACAGCAGTATTCACAATCATAGTGCTGAAAGTACAGTACTCTATGATGCTTAACTACCCTAAGAGGGAAACAGCTTTTTGGGTACTAATGTACTTAAGCAAATCTGCTTTACGGTGGGGGTGGTGGTGCGTGTCTGAGTCTGCATTCATGTAAGGTATTTGGATGTCAATGTAAAACACTGAGCAGGATTTAACTAGGGCCGTTTGGAAAGAAGAATTTAACTTTGTGAATGTTGTAGCTTGAATCAGAACAAAGCTGAGCTTTCTGTGCAATTAAGTTTAGGGGAGAGAAAAAAAGAGAGAAGAGGTGTCAAACAAGCTAATACCGTAATGGTTACGTCACTGCCAGGTGATCTGAAAGGTCTAGAGTCAAGTACTTCAAAATTAAGCAAAGTGCCAGCCTGAACAAGGGTCTCCACGTGCTATGGCAGTGGTTTGGCTGAGTAACTACTTCAGGGTGGGCCCTCTGCTATCCTCTTTTTTTGGGTGGGAATCACTGTTTTCTGAGGAGGAAAGGAGATGGGGTGAAGGTTGAAAACAGTTTGTCAGCTCTTTAATGAGCATGTTTGTTCACAGCAGAAGACCATTAGTGCTCATAAGATGCAAAATATTTTTTTTATTGGAACCGTATCTGTTTCAAATCAAGTCTACCAAAGTTGAAAATCGTGGTAATTGAATGTGCAATTTCTTAAGCAGCCATCTTCTGTTGTTCTGAGAAGAAACTAATAAGGAGCAAGACTTGCACTGTGTTTGCAGTGAACTCCTTCAGCGTGAAGCCTCAGCATGTGGCTGGTAGTATCTTAGGGAGGGGGAGTGCAGCCTCTGCTCGCTCTTAAAGACCTCAATCTAACTAACCTGGCCTACTTCAAATTGACAGTTAAGGTAACTAAGGTGATTAACAGGATACGACCAGATTCTGAGTGGAGGGCACTTGTGAACGTTACGGCTAGGTAATAACCTGGCATTACACCTTTACCGGGTCTGTCCTGGAGTAAAACCTCAGGACCTTTTCTACAGTTAGGTATCCCTTGGTGAAACCAAAAAATGTGGTAGTGAACAGGTGGTGGAAATACGCCCTTTTGCTAGTGAGGGCGATGGCCTGGGAGTGGGACCTCGGGTGGCAGCAGATGCTTCTGAAGGTCCTGCTGCCGGCTGATGGGGGTCCAACGCGGCATTGGCTCCCAGCGGCGGAATGTCGTCTGAGCGGTACGAGTTGGCTGCCGAGTGATGTGGGGAACCACAGCTAACGTGTTTGACAGACCACTGTGGAGAGGGTGACGTACCTGCTCAGCCCACTGCGCCAGCTGAGTGCTTGTGAGCTCAGTACGGCCCGTTACAGCCCTTCTCCGAGGCTGGACACGTTACTGCTCTAGCGTTGGGTCATCGCCTCGTGAAGGAGGTGCCGTTGCTGTTCTGCAGTTTGCCTGAGGTGTACGAGCGGGATGTCAGCACCGTGATGGGGCTGTATCGCTGCTGCCTCTGTAGCGACTATTTAAGGGAGTGATGGGCTCCGTGAATAGGAGGTCACCAGCCTCTGCTGTAGGTTAGCGCATCTCCTTGTTTCACACCTACCTTTTTCTGCTTGGGAAGGTATATGGTATCGTTGCTGTTTATTATTTGTCTTACTATGGCTCAGGTGATTCTTGGCACTGGAGCAGCACCTCACTGATCTGAACACTGTGCAGGCACAGAACCAGGAGATGACTTCTGTCCCTGAAATCTTGCAGCTCTTCAGGGTGTCAGCTAATGGTGAAAACTGATGTAACTAGACTCAGGGGTTTTTGTATGGAAACATTTAAACTTTGTTGAAATACTTTTTGCAATATCAAAGAATCTGCAAGCTGAGAAAAATCCCATTTAAAAGATAAAAATGCCTTTTATCTGGAAACATTCAAATATGCATTTGGTTTTAACAGAGTAAATATATTTGTATAGGCAAGCACGCGGATGTTAGGTTTGGGATTTTGTTGGAAAAGCTTTCTTGTTTATTCAAACTGATATTTTAGTTAAAATGTTACTAGTTACCCCTTACCACCATCATTTAGTTCTAGTTATACCATTTGCTCCCAGGAAGTGAACATAGGGCTGTAGGAGAATCACGTTTCCTTACAAGTCGCTAGAAAGAAGTTGTTTGTTTTTTTCCTCGTTATCACAGGAAATTCATCAAAGCGTTGATCCTATTTGAAGAAAGTTTGTATGGAGAGGGGTGTGGTGAACTTGTGGTATCTTCTCTTCCTCTCTCTCTATATCAAAGTAAACTTTTTAAAATAAAAAGTGCTGTGCAATCTGATGCGGGAGGAAGAAAGATGGGGAAAATCTGTAAGTTTAGAAGCCAGTTGTACTAGGGTAAAAGGCCTGTGGCCATCACTAACCAAGGTGTAAGTGTACTTAAGCAAGTGGACAACAAACTTGCTCAGGCTTTAGAATATTCCCTTTCGGATATACTGACGGCATAACAACTCCATTGTGCTTTCTGACAAGAGGCTGCATGGGAGGAAGGAAACAATAGTGCAGCCGAGGTCCGCCGTTTGGCTCAGGGGAAATTTGCCTGTAAGGGGCTTGGGACGGAACAATTAATTGGAAAGTGCTAAGAGTCCTTTGGGAAGACCTCTTCTAAGTGACTATTTGCACAGGAGCAATTGCTTCCCTGCCTGAGTTGCAGAACAGGGTGGAAGCAGAAATAAATCTGTACAGTTTATGAACCTATGATTGTTATTTATCCCTTTGAATACTAGTAGTTGTATACTGGGAAAGTTCGGGGTAGGACTCTGCCTGGCAGCTGGCTAAGTGTAGCCACATTGAATCTTTCATTTGGAAGGGAATGTGCTAGGTGTAATGGACTGTGATGTCCTACCAATCCAATGGGAATTATAATCCACTAAATGCAAGTGCTGTTAGTGTGTCTGGGTATCGCTGCCCCTGTGCATCACTCAGTGAATGGCAAGATGCACATTCTCCCTGAAACTCATCCTGCCTTTACTGAGCATGTTTGACTAGGCTCTGGAGTTGCTAACCCTGCTGTTAGAACAGTGTATTTAACTCAAGTATCAACTTTTTTGATGTTTTGTTTTTTTGACTGGAACTCATTGCAGGTGATGTTACCCACTGGATTTATATGCAGGTGCAGTTTAGCCTGTGAGTGTAAAGATAACTGCCTGATGTGTTCAGTGTGGAAACCCTGGTATGTTTCGACCTCTCTATAGCTAATGAACTTTGCAATCCGACCATAGTTTAAATTGCATAAATATGATGCCTTGTGGATGAATGTTTTGTTTGGTGGTTGGTTTGTTTGTTTTTTTTTAAATCTAGCATTCAAATTTGTCACTGAATTAAACATGGAACATTAACTACAATGCCTCTTCCTATAGCCTGTTAATGGTTATTTCTGCTAAAACAAGGTAAAATATTGCAATTGTTTTGCTTCAGAAAGGACATAAACAGTTTAATTGGAAACTAATTACTTATTAGATTTCTAACTGATCAACAGCGTGTGATGCCAGAAACTAAGTGCTGCTCTTTCTCTGCATGTCGGTCCCTTAGTGAAGTCCTGGAGGTTAAGGGTAGGTAAGCCAGGGTACACCTTTTCACACCAGTAATTCTGTGTGTCTCCACTGTTTTCAAAATATCTTTTACAGGTGACAGCTGCATGCACTGAACTATATTTTAAAAAATGTTGATGTTGAATGGGAAAAATACTCTTTTCCTGTGTGTGCATTTTTGTGAAGCAGTTTGATGTATAACAATGCTTCAAAGGGTTTCACTGGCAACACGAAGAGGAGACATTGATATGTATGTAACTCTTTTGTGACAAACAGGAGGTGCATTAACTTCGTAAATTGAGATCATCTCGAGTGGAAGTAGCACGTTTCCTCTTCTAGTTTGGTTCAGCTGCAGCAAAAGGGGTTTTTACCTTGGCTGGTTCAAACTTCAGAATATTCTGATTTGGTTTTGATTTTGGGAGATGTAATAGATCGCCAATACTAACAAAAAGCTTTCTGTAGTGCTCTTAAAATAACATTGCTATTTCAATGATTAATACCATTGCACAGTACATTGGAGTAATAACATTAGACAGTGTGATTATTTTTTTTCCCCTCTGCAGTTTCAATGTTTTTTGTTTGGAATTCCTTTTTTTATTCAAGTGATACTCTTGTTGCTAGCAATTCAATTATGTTGAGTATAGATTTTTATTTTCTTACAAAAATGTTTCATAAAAATTACTGAGTGTAAATGCAGGAGTAATCTGGGTCTGACCTGCATAAATGCTCACTGTTTCACCTACATCATGAAGTGATTGACTGCACAGGTAAGATGCACATCATCTCAGACTCCTGCAGAACTGATTTATTTTTTTTTTTTTTTTTAAGCAAAACCCAAAGCAACTGTTCTCAGCAGTTGAGTAACTTAAGACATCCAGTATCCGTGGTCCAGAAGAGCAGCAGAGAACAGGGAACAAAGGCTGCCCAGAAAAAAATGAACTCAGAAGACCTGTTTAGAGGTGCTGAGGTGGAGGGAGTATGTATGAGCTTTTTGTGAAGGTTTTCCTCTCTTGGGCACAAACCGTTTCTTCTGTGACCAGGCAGGAGCAAATCACAGATTGGTACCTTAAAGATATAATGCTGCTCAATGCCATGGCTGCTACTGAAAGACCCAGCTGTGCAAGTGCAGTGCCCCTTCTGAATTGGGCTTGTTTTAACTACAGTGTGGTGTGGTTGCTGTGATGCTCCTGGAAAGTGTCATTATCAATTGGGTGGCCTGCATTTTTACTTCTTAGAAGTGTTATCTGTAAAGGCATCTTCCTGTTTTCAATGGTATTGGCAGCCTCCCCTTCGGTGCAACTTAAGCTCCCTACTCAGGAGAACAAAAACCGGCAGAAAACTTGCATTCTGACCAGCCGGGAGACTTGGTGGGTAAGATCACGGCTGCCGGTCCGTCCCCTCTACCTTGCTCTGATGGCCAGCTCTCTGGGTTACCTCTCATAGGCTGCACCGAGTATGTTAAGGTCTGACTTGATCGGAGGAAAAAGAAGCCAAAAAAGTTGGCTTTAATGTGCCTTCTCTCTAGGGTCCTGTTCCCGATAATGATTAGCAGGTGGAGCAGTCGGGGCCCAGCAGGACTTGAGGAGCGCGAATCAAACGGCGCAGGCTGTGCTGAGGTGTTTGCCTGACCAAGACCAAAGGGGAAGCAGGCACCTGAAGTTACTGCTGCCGACGCTCTTGTGATGTTCTTCTCCAGGTCTTACTTTTTAAGTAAAAGATGTGCTTGCTTATGTCTTGCAAGCATAGTTAGTGTTAATATTGCCATTAATATTGTAGTTATTACCTCAGATATGTCAGTCCTGCAGCCAGGATTGCAATAGATTGTTTATGATTTGGGAAGAGCGGTTGACTGAATCTTTATACCTGAATGTCTAGATAATTAGTGTAGCTCAAGGCAAAGGATATCTAAAGTATACCGCTTCTACAAGCAGTAATTAATTCATTTCCAGCAGTTCTTGGATATTTATTTATTCCATACGGTGTGCAGTCATTGATTTTTTTGCATTTACTGTCTCATCAGTTTAAAGATGGAAGTTGGGGAGAGACATGCGACAAAGAAAAATATTTTATTATTACTTCATAAAGCAAGTCTAATTATTTTTTCTTTGTGTGGAAATGTATTTTGCTGATTGAATGATCCAGTATGCTATTAAGTACAGAACTTGATTATTTGCCAGGTTTTCATCATCATGGCTGATGTTACTAATACTTGTTAAGCAAAACTACTGTGAGCTTATTCTTGCTACCCTGCTGTGACAAAATACCTTCAGTAGCATTGCCAAAATGTCCACGTAGAACTGCAAGCTGTTGTGTTAAGTTCTGTTGGGACTATTTATCTGCTTAAAGGTAGGCTTTTATTTAAATCAGCGATGAATATACTTGAGGCAGAATATAAACAGTGATGGAAATAAAGTATTAGAGCAACTGCATGCAAAAGTGTATACTATAAATTATTAAAAAGAGACTGCAGGGTGAATGGAAACTTTCCTAGTGTGCAATGATGAATTGCAAAAGGGATCATGCATAGCTAGGTGTGGTGGTGGTGGCAGGATCTGTATTAAGTGGTTTGTGTATAGCTCCAGGCCTGCCTTATTTAGGCTTTGGTCAAAACCAACCTTTTTAGCCCATGAGGACTGTGTGCTGTTGTCATCATCGCTTGGGTGGGAGTCCTTGTCGGTGTTAGAAAACACTCCGCTCTGTGAGGCTGGGCAGTGACTCCATTTTGAATGGTGGTGGGAATCAAGTCAGGTGGAAGATAACAGGACTGAATGATGAAAGCTTTAACTAGTTTGTAGCTTTTTTTTTTTTCTTTAGTCAGGGTAGATCATAAAGATGGCAACTTTCTTTTTGGTGATGCTGTATCGTTCCTGTGCTGCAAGTCCTCATGCATCTGTGCAGAGGAAATGGCTTATAACGTGTACATCTCCAGTCAGACATGAGCTTAATGGGACATAACGGGAGTCTGAGTGCTTCAGATTTGTTGTGGAGAAGGCAGAATCTGTAACAGCTGTTCTTTGAAATACAACTTCTCCTTCCGCCAAGATATGAAAGAGATGAGGAAAACGGTATGTGGAACTGCAACCCCTGCCAGTTAAATCCCATCTCTTCCCGTAGTTTATTCTATGTTGAGCACCTTTGAAAGTGTGGATGCTTTATTTCTCCAGCTGAGGTGAACAGGATAATTTCTCTTGGATCAGACTGTGCAGTTTTAATTAACCAATGAGGTGATAATTGCTCAGCCTGCGGAAATCCCCCTTTCCTGAGGGGTGGAACACGATAGCCTCAGTGGTCCTGGTCCTCCTGGTCCTGGCTGAGGGCAGAGGGATTTGATCTCCTTTTCAGATGAAAGGGTTGCTGCGCTGCTAACGCAGAAGCTGGGTAAACTGGTTCTGCCCAGCTTTGTGTTTGCCTGGGGAGACCCCGATAGCTGTGTTGGTTCTGCTTATGTGTTGGGGAGGGGCTGTTCCTCTCCCTGGCAGCGGTGTTGCACACCTCACGGTGCTTGCCCCAAATCCACTCCTAGGTATGGTGCGATATCCACCAGACTCTGAGGTTCTGCGTTGCTCTTCTGCTGGTGACACCTCTCAGTTCAGAGGTCCTGCTTCCCCTGTGCTCCTCTGAAAGGTTGCTGCTTCCACCAGCACGTCAGTTCAGCTGCTTTCAGGGAGGGTCTGCACAAAGATCTGTTTTCACAGATGCTTCTCGGGAAGGTATTTTCTCGGAGTTGGGTTAAGACACGGCTCTCTGAAGAGCCAAAGCAATGCTGGTAGTGGGCAAGAGAGGGGCACAGCTGCAGGCTCCTCTCCGCTCATCCTTTTGCTCTCCGAGGCTGTTGCTTACTCCCACTTCAGCAGGAGGAACCTTGCCTGCCTGGGTGAATTCCGTGCTTGCTCTGTCTCCTCTGTGGAGGCGTACCCGTTTCTACCTGTGGCTGTGCAAATGATACTGGAGGCATAAATCAGAAGGAAATCCTGAATTCAGAGATGGGAACAAATCTGCTTACAGCTCTCTTAATGAAGCTGCAGACCGTTGTGCCGATGCCTGAGCTAGTGGTTTTGTGTATCTGCATGGGGCTACAGAAATGGGGGAAGGCAAAGCAGTCGTGGCAGCCTAACCCGTCTGTAGGTTTTCTATTTCTGTATTTCCTGGATCATTACCTACCCCTGCCTGGATCTCTTTGCTCATCATCCAAACAGCTGATTTCCTGAAAACGGTTCCTGTCTGGTTCCAGCCACCTCCAGCTCTCTTGGACGTTTCTGGAGAGGAGCCCTACTCTCAGCAAGCACTTAAGGATTAACCACAGCGGTGGTGGCTTCTTGCCGGCGCTGGAGCCCCGAGTGGCGACTCCTCGTTTCCCACACCTTCAGCAAGTTTTTGCTTATTTCTGCCAGACGAAGGGATGGCTCTGTAATGGCGCAAACCAGATCCAAGTCTTCAGTCTGGGATAGCGCGGCCGCTCTCATCCTGTTATGCTGGCTGAGAGCGGTCGCAGGATTACGTGCAGAAATAAGGCAGCTTCTGTTTCATAGCAACAGCTTGTTCTGTGAAGTGTGTGCCTCCCATTTCTGTTATAGACTGGCTTTATGGAAAGGAGAATTCAGCGATAACCTCCTTGTTTCTGGTGTTAACAAAAAGTATTCATGTATCTAGTTATTTAAGCTATTTAGGAACAATCTGGTGAGTGAACTGTTTAAAGGAGGATGATTAATGTATGCTAACCACATTCTCCAGCTGAAATTTGTTTACCACACTAAAATGTCAATATTATTATCCACTATTATCTTGAAGTGGTAGTATTTCCATCTTCAGACAATGCAGCATTTCTAGAATACCAAAGAGGCAGATGCAGTGAGGAGGCAGAGGACTTCTGAAGCTCATAACTCCATAAGTAAATCTTTACTTCATACCTGTTACTTTGGGAAATAACAAATGAGGTTTTGGTGCGTATTTCTTACAGTACAGGCATTTTCTCTTCACTATTTCAGGTGTCTTTATTTACATAAGCAGGAATAAAAAACCCTATGGAACTTCAAAATAGTTCTTATATAGTAGATATGAGGATGTGATTCATAATCTCTAGGTGGGAAAACGATCTGTTTAAAACTATGGATAGTATTTGAAGTATTCAGGGTCTAAAGTGGTATGTGTGGGGGGTTTATTTATTACTTTTAAATTTGGGCCTTACCCTGGTTTTCGCGACAAAATGCTGCTCTGCTTCTTAAGCCTAAACCGTGAAGATACAGTCAGGAAACCAGTTGCCCGAATACTTGTTTGTAACAACAGGGTGGCTACTTGCAGATATTTTAAGGGCTCCGTTATTTAAAGGCCAGCCCCTGTTTGACTTGTCAACGCTTTAAAAACTCTGGCCAGAAATAGTTAAACTAGTGAATGTTTGGTCGCAAAGGATGAAAGTAAAATCCCAGTATGCATCAAAGCAGTTGCTGCGGTTGTGACAAACCTGTCTGTCTTTGCGGAGGCAGAGGAGGCTCCGTTGGGATTGTCCGACTGCCACGTCCCAGGAGGAGAGGGGAGGGCTGGGACAGAGGAGGATGGCTGTGAGGAAAGGCCGCGTGCTGCTTCGTAGCCTGGGTCTCTGCGCTAATATGTTTAGCAAGAAATTAATCTGAAAAGGCAGACGTTTTTTGCTTGTCGGTTTTTACCTTGGCAAAAAACCCTTAAAGGTGTATTTGTGCAGGATGGGTGCTTGCTGACTGAGCACTGCTCGTGTTACAAATGAGAGGCCAAGAGGGAAATATGCAAAGTCTTTACTGGACTGATTCTTTGTCTCCTCGTGTGTCTGTGAGCATCCCAAACTGATTTGAAATGGTATGTCTGGAAATCAGTGGGTTTTGGGGGGATTGTGTGGGAAGGGGAGGGTAGAGAGGAAGCATCTGAATTAGTTGTTTGTTTTGTTTTTTTTTTTTTTTTCTTTCTGTTCAGTAGCTTTTGCTGTTCCACAGTGCTGGATAATTTTCCAAGACCATTCCTTACCACTCTTTACAGTGTGGTATTTTAGGAGACTTTTAAACAATACTGGAAATTAATGGGAGATATTAATGGCTCATCACTATTGTTAATTTATATTCGCTACAAAAGCCTCTCGTACTAGATATCTGGAATCCTAGTCACCCTCTAACGTGTTTTATTGCATATCTGATCTGAAGGATAGATACTGGTTATTTGTGCCCACAGTTGTTATTACATACATATCTCCCAGCCTGATCTGGAGGTGAGAATCCAAGTTGTTCGGATGTAACACCCGGTTGCTGCAGGAACTTTGTGGCAACAAATTTTGCAAAAGAAAATGAAATCTTAGTATCTGAAGGCTGAGCTGAAAATTGAGCCTAGTCTTATCTACCAGTGTAATTTTAAATCTTCTCAGGCTTGTTTACCAGAACTGCTAGCTCTGGTGCAAAAGGCTGTGCAAGGCCCTTAAGTGCTTGGTCCTCTGCCTCCAAATCCTGTACGCGGGCTGCAGTGAGAACCCTCTGCCAGCTGGTAATAGCAAACACCTGTAAAGGAAGAGAATGTTAGAGAAAACACCAACCCTCTCAACACTGCAGACGTCAGGGCTTCTGAATGGTATGGAAGCTTCCAGATATTTCTATTGCATGATCTCATCCTGAACTGGGTTTTTTCTGTGCATGGTGCATGAGATGAGACTAGTGCTGGGGAGGAGATGCTGGAGTGCTGACTGAGATGCTGAAGTGTGGTTTTAATGGCATAGATGCTCCCGCAGCCCTCTTCAGTTCAGTCTGCTCCTTAGCAATTGCTCCGAGGTGCCGAAATACGTTCTGCAGCCACTGCTGAACCACCTCCAGCCAAACTCAGCAGTTTTGAAGCCTCCAAGGGTCTCTTGTAATGCTTGCTAGCTGTAGAGGGTTTTTTTTTTTTTTTGATTGATTCCTGCTTTAGTGCCTTTGTGTTCTTAGCCCACAAACCTCACTGAAAGGACAAAGAGAAGGGATGATATAGCTCAGTCAATGAATTAATTTTAGAAAACACATCTTTCAGAATGCTAGCTGTCAGCGAAACCTTTGCCTTTTGGAAATATCTCTTAGCCATCTCCCTGAATTGCTGCTTCAAAGTATTTCCAAGGTTTCCACTCTAATTTTTTTACCCATAATTTAACATCAGCAGTTTGCTCTTAAGTGCTTCCATGGTTGCTTTAGACAAGAATCGGTGTGTTTTGAAATCAGGTGTTGCTATATGCAGTAAGGAGAATTGTGGGCATAAGTGGTCAGAAAACAACATCTTTGGTCTGAATATGAAGATTTAAAGATCCTTCTTGATGATCCTTCTTGGATGAAGTACTGTTGTTGCTTTATTCTACCTGTCTGCCTATATCTATCTTTTGATAACTTATAGTGAAACATGGGACACTGTAGTTTTGTGTTTCTAAATAGCATCCTGCACAAAGTGAGAGCTTCTTTGTGTTCTAGTGGTCCAACTAGCAGCAATTAATAAAACTTCCTGAGCTTTCCCCCTGATTCTGCCTCCAAATGCCCTGAGACACTGAACCTGTTAAAAACTAGCATTTCTGTCTCCTTCCATTTTTCATATAATATGCCTTTGCAACTAGTGATTTTTGTTGTTGTTGTTACTGGGATATAAAACAAACTGTTGAAATGTTTTTTTGCATAGGCTTTTCTGTATGATCTGCACTTGGCTCTCCTTGGGTAAGAGATTGCTTTGCTGAGCTGAAATATGCAATACCTATCAGAGGGGCAGAAGCCTTAGGGATGGTGCTGTCTAAATCTGAATATTGCAATGTCTGGGAGTTTGGATTTTAAGGTTTGATACACACTGATATTTTAAACTAAAATACAGAAAACATTATAGGGAACTAAGAGTGGAGAATTTAATTATATGTTATATCTGAAGCATACTGGTGTGACTAATCCATCTAAGATGTGCATGTTTGGATTATTGCAGAGTGACCTTAGGGCATTATAAGGGCAATAAAAATTTGAAAACAATAAATTATATTGTAATTTGGCACACCTAATATACTTTAGCTGTGCATTGACTATTCCAAATGAGCTACCTTCTGTGTTTATAAGCCAAACAAACCCTTCAATTGTAAATTTTTCTCTACTTCATCTTCCCTGTTGTCTTGCAGATGTCTTTTTGAACTAGACTAGTATTGGGTAATTCTGTGTCGGTGATGAAGGGCTTGGTCCAAATTACTTAAGGTCTGATGGTTTTCATTCAATGCAACTGTATGCGGTAAACCCAAATGCATGTTTGGTGGATGTATGTCGGTTTGCAGCAGGTGATGCGGTCTATTTGTGCATACATTCAGTTATTTAAGAATTTTGTAATAAGCTGAATGGAACTTTGTAAAATCCCTCTAATTTTCAGGAAGTGTTGCAAAGAAATTGCCAGTGTGAAACTAAAATTCATAAGTAGTCTTTAAAAAAAAAATCCGACAAAAAGTAATGCTTATTCTTCTGGGATTAGGCAGGTATGCACTCTATATCCTAACCACAGCATTATTACTGGATTTAGAAGTTGCAGAAATCAGCTTATAACTTTCAGTAGGCTTTCAAAGAAGGCTATCGTAGTTACAGTAATAGTAGTAAGGCTGTAATAAGTGAGGCTAGGAAGGAAATGTGACAGCTCCTGTTAGAACAAATGAAAAAGTGATGAAAAGCAAACAAACTTTTCAAGATCGAAGCCTTTACTCAAGTCTGAAACCAAAATATTAACTTCAAGCAAGCTACTGACGGAACAGTTGTCTTGAGTTTAATTTAACTATCACCTCGTAGCATCCAGTCATGCTGCAGTAGGAGTACTGGGAGATGTGCTACCTGCAAACAAGGAAGATATTTGTAGCATCTGGCAATATTTCTTACTGGGCTGACAAAACAAGGAGCCATGCTGTACTCTATTGTAGAGTGCCTTCATCTGGGATTGAATTTGTTGACAACGTTGGCTGAACACCCACATAATATTTTTTTTTTAAAGAATATGTAAATTTATTAAAGGGCATTCATTTCCTAAGAAAACTGTGACAATATATCTAGGAAGTTTTCAGTAGTTTATTTTGACTTCTGTTATACTTTTTATGATGTCTGTCAATGAAGTGGATAATCTACATTATGCTTAGACATGTAGTTAAGTGGGGAACCCCAGGATTGGCCTGAATAGGGACTTTTAAAATGAAATTTTAGGGTTCAGCAGAAAACATTCTTGCTTACAAGTATGTGATAAATCACAGGCAGAGAACAAGTTGTAGTCTATTTTCTGTTTTCTGTAGAGATGAGATAAGAAGAGATATCTTTAAATTCTGGTGGTCTACATCTCTGCCACAAATAAATGTAACTTATGAAATTGAAAATTTGCCAGTAAGACCATTCCTAGGCTTTCTGAGCTGTATCGCAGCAATCTGCAAAAAAATAGACTTCAGAAGAAATGGTTTTAGGTCAACATTGGAAGCACTTTACCAAGACACTTTGATCCATTTGATTTAAAAGAAAAAAAAATTGTAAACAAATTAAAAAATTTCTAGTACTGTGCCTGCAACTTCATGTGTGGAAAGGCCTAGGTGCAACTGTATTATGGTTGTTTCACAAGTGCAGACCATGCTCTCATGTTTTAGTAGGTTGAGCAGAAGCCCCTTGGAAAATGTGGTTCAATCCTTTTACAGCCTTTGTGTTTAGCACATCATGTTAAATGTATTTGTGACCATCCGTATGGCAGTGATAAATGGCTTACTGGATCAGAGGTCTGCGATAAATTGATAAGGAAACTTCTCCTTCAGTATACATGTATCTGCTGATACCTGGAAGGATGTTATTGAATATTAGAGATGAAGGAAAGAACTCTCTAACAACTGGCAAACTGCTGCTTTTATCAGATAGGTAGACAAGAGTCTTGGAGGCATTAAAAAAAATTTAATTCTAAGCAATTGAGTAGTAAAGTAGATCAGTAATCACTTCGTTTAACATCTGTCAAAGAGTAAGACCTCTTGCCTATTTCTAAAAGCAAAAGTTCAGTGTAGCTAGTGGAGACTGGAAAGCTGTTCATCATCCAAGCAATCACCTGTGTCAGCACCTTTTTCTGCAGTCAGTAATATGAATAATTTAGTTTTTTGCTAATGGCAATAAGAACTGTTCTCAAAGCTTCCTTTACATTACTTTCTAGTTGTTATATACAGGCTTCCCCCCTGCACCCCAAAATTACATATATAGAGATGAAATCCTTCCTTAATGACAGCACCGTTGGAGTGCAGGAGTTGCGGAGAAAGAAGTGCAGTGGTGGTGAAATGAAGTCCAGCTCCCATGCTTATTCCCTGAAGCACTGATGCTGTGGCTTCTCTCATAGCAGCTTGGCTTTTTCTCTACGTTGCTAATCTGAATTGCTTGTGGAAGATGTGTTGCTGTATATTTTTAGGGTGCTTTTATGTTGCTCGTGGTGATGGAATGCCACTATAATTTTTGTGAAAGATTCAGCATAGGCTGTCATTGGGGATTTAGGAGTATCAGCTGCCAGGCAAAAGTAGGGATATTTAATCTCTTTCATGTTTGTGCTTTCTAGCTTCACTGAAACTGTGAGAAATCTTCCCTGAGCATACTCATCTGTGTAAAACACTGTCACTGGAGTTGCGTTTCTCGGTGCAGGAAAATGAGAGGAGGAGGGGGGTTGGAAAAAAGGAGCTTTGTATTAAGGGATGAGAATCTTGTTCAAATTTGAGTCAGTGAATGTTGCTCAAGAGAACAAACATGGTGGCAATGAATCTTTCCATGGTCCCAAGCCAGATGAACTCTGTATCTGCATTGTCGTCTTCTAGCTGCAGGTAACGTGATGCCTGCCTCTAGCAGGCTTGTTTTATTCAGCAAACGTAGGTAACCTGTGGAGGTGATGTCAGTTCAGCTGTCTCCGGTATTCTCCTTCTCAGTGTATGAGATTCAGGTAATTCTGCATCTCGGAGCCATAACCCCAACTAGAAAGCTAGTTGAATCCAAATATGTTGCATGGTCAGAGGCTAGTAAGTTCTCACTCCCCGGTGTTGTCAATGAAACATGAAAAATGTCGTTAAAAGGATCGTGCAGATGCAGACTAAACTAGCAATGGTCTCCTCTAAATAAAATGCAGGCAGAAGGCCACCAAGGGAGAAATAGGTTCTGAATGTCCCGCTCTGAGCTTCCGAGGCATGGTTTATCTTTGTTTCTGAGAATGGCTCAGGGCTCTCGGAACCAAAGCTCTTCCGAGTTGAGGGTGACTGAACTAAAGGGAAGCAGGGGAACAGGGGGCTCACCGACACCGCTGTTACAGGGCAGGGTCGCTTTTAGCTAAGCCATGCTGATGTTGCTGAGGGAGGGGGAAATGAGACGGAGAAGCTCAGTGAGGAGCGTGTCGGGGCCTAAGGATGGCAGTCCCACCTCTAAAGGAGCAGCCCCAGTCTAACAGCAGGAGGGCAGTGAGGTGGTGGTGAGGACACCGAGTGGAGTAACGAGTCTTTCTCCTTGTAACATGTCCCATTGCACAGAAAATATCTTCCCAGACCTTTTGAAATAGGAGGAAATACTAAATGATGAGGACTACATTAAAAACGGGTTCTGTTATTCAAGGAAGGGCTACCTGGTGACTTGCTTGCTGGGTGTCGGGGTGGTGGTGGGCATTACAAGGTGTTTGGACAGGCTGCTAGGAAGGGAAGGAGAGGACCCAGTGGTCAAGGTCTCTTGCCTGTATCCTTGTCACAGTGAATTCAGAGGTTCTGGAAACAAAACTGCGATGCTCTCTAAGTCCTCTTTTGTCCCTTAGCAGTAATTAGGTAGGAAATAGAAGGGACGAGTGGAACCAAATGGAATGCTGCTTAAACATGCACAGAGGAAAATAAAACCAAAACATGGTATACTTTTTTCTGCACTAATACCAGAAACCTAAGTAGTAAAATGTGGAATTAAACGCTTGTCTTTAAAAGAGGATATCGACATAATATGCATCTTAAACATGGTAGGAGGATGACAAATGCTGGGATAACGTAGTATCAAAGTACAGAGAAAGACAGAGGAGTCTGAGCCGACAGAGAAACTGTGCTGTATGTTAAAGCTTAAAGTCAAGTCGGATCAGCAGCCTGCCACAAGTAACTAAAAATCCCAGTGAGTTTAAGCACAAAAAAGAAAAATATGGCAGTAGGACTGTATTATTGGCATCAGTGTGGTTATAGCAACAGTGCTATGGAGGAAGATGGGAGAGGCTGTATAGAGACAAGGAACGACGGCTGTGTTGTACCTCGTCCCATGTACCTTTTAATGTCTGTCTGGATTGGGTACCTGTCAGATTGGGATGGGATACTGAAACTAAGCTTTAGACACTGTCAGTGGCACGGGCCAGCTAGTGAGGGGATTCACGAGGGGACAGGCAGCATCTGTTTCCTGAGCATTCCGAGCAATTCCAAAATGTCACAGTAGAAAAGCTGCCCTCCTGTGATAGTAACGGCAGCATGCGTAAATTCAGCGTCTCTGCAGAGAGCTAGCAGCGTAACTGGTAGGCTACAGGTTCAAAGCACATGGTTTAAATCCTTTTCTGCACAGTGTGTTTAGGCTGTGGAGCTTGTCATGTGGCACTCTGCATTGTTTCACAAAATGATGGAACAGGTTTCAGAAGTATCTGTTGAAGGCTGATAAATAGGAAGACGGTATTTCTGGCTCAGGAGGTCCCAGATGCGCAAGCTAGCGTGTATTCTGAGGACGTCTTGGTGCGTGCTTTGCTTCCTTATGAGCAGCTTCCCCAGGGCTCTGCTGTTGCTGGCTGTTGGAGAGCATAGGTGGGCTTCTGCTTGGCTTGTACGGCTTTTCATACCTCACTGAAAATAGGAAACAAGTGTATGTACAGACAAATATCTGTAAAGTACACTAATGTTCTGTAGATTTTGGTTTTTTAATAGCCCTTATGAATAAATCGTCTCTTCATCCCTTATATTTCTAGGGCTGCTTTTAGAGCTGCTGTCTTGAAAGAAGCAGGCAAGAGCTCTGCTCCGCTGTAGGTAAAGCAGGTTGGACTCTAGGTCGTGCCCGTTGACCTAGAGCAAGCTCACCAAAGAGTAGACAGGATCATTGGTGAATGAAAAGTGAATTAAATGCTGTTTTGTTTGGGGTTGGTTTGGAGTCGTGCAACGGCTTGGCTTTTTTGGATCCCTGATCTGGCAGTCGGCGCAGTTGAGTGCATCCTGGTGCTGGTGGGAGGGAGTGTGAAAGTGGGAATGGGTGGTCAGGAGGAGGAGGAGGAGGACCAGGGAAGGCTGTCCATGGAAGCAGACTGTGCCAGGCTTAGACTGTCAAGCTGTGCACCTTGGCCTGCTAAGGGAAGGCATGCGCACCTAATCTTTGCGGAAAAGTTGTATTTATTCCATCAAAATTGTTTTGCTTTTTGGAAACCGGTGTAAAATCACAGGTAGAGTTTCAGAAACCTGTGTGATCCTGTTAGCTAATAGATTAGCCTGCAATAGCAAGTAATATCTTTAAGTTAAAATGTTGATAACAGTAACCAAATTATAATTAATGACAAGAGGTTTGCAGCAGTTTTACAGTAGGAATTTTTAAAAAAGTAATTTTTAGGTTAGGCTGCAGATACATTGTGTCTGTATTGCCACATGGCTCAGAAGCCTCAGGAAGACTTCTCTAGAAATCTCTCATGTTCTTTCATTGAGACTGTGACCCAGCAACTGTTTAAAGAGCTGGACTCTTTAAATTATTTCTATTTTGGGTGTTTTCAGGGCAGAGGAGAAGAATAAGGTTAGCACCAGGAAATATAGGAAGAGACAGGCCATTTACTTCATACAAAATAGGTCAATATTCCCCACCGCCCGGGGTAAGCTCTCTGCTCCCCAGCATTCGTATCCGCTGCAGATGGGATGGGGAGTGTACACTGTGCGTCGCCTTCTGGGGCAAAGGACTGAAGTGACAGAAATGGAGAGGCTCCTCTGAGGATGAGTAGCAGATGATGGAAGTTCACTGGTTAGCTTAAAGAAAATTTGCATGATTTGCTGAACATTATAGTGATTAAAGAAAGTCTATGCTGAGTTAACACACACTTAGCAGTGTGAGAAGCAGCTTTAAATAATGCAAATATTGCCAGCAGCTAATTAGGAAGGGTGATCTATGAAGTCGTGTGTGTTGGCTTTTTTTGTTTTGGTTTGGTTTTTTTGTTTTGTTTTGTTTGTTTTGTTTTTTTTTTTTAAATAGCAAAGTGGTTTCCAGTACAGCCTTGAAAAGCATGTTGTCTTCCCTCAAACATGTGATAAAAGTCTGTTCCTGCTGGTGGATCTTCCTCTTTCTTTTCTGACCTGTATCAATGCCTTTGATCTCTCCTGCTCTCTTCATACAGCACATGGGAGTTGGTGTTTGTGTCCTTAATGATTTAGGGTACTGGAAACTGACCTGTACAGGGTATGTATGTGCAAAATGGATAACTTAAAATCCTATTTTTGAGCATACCTAATCACCATAATATCTTTTTTAAAGGAAAAGAATTAAAAATAATATGTATTTCTTCAAAAAGCAAAATTTTTTATTTTAAAGTATTGCAAACAGTGCTGACAATTTTTACTTAAAGCTGGTATCTAATAATGAAGACCTACAGAACAAAATATTAATTGTCCAGGTCTAAAACAATCATTATAGAAATTCATACCATTAATATCCTTAGCAGCTAACGCTTAACATATAATCAGCTTTGTAGTGGTTTTTCACTAATTCTCCTAGTCTAATTTTGTGTATGTTTAATTGAGCTAGCATGGCTAATTCAATTTCTTTTATCAACTCTACCCATGGCAAAGGTCTGAGAAGCTATTTACATTGTTGAGCTGGAATGTGAGGGAGACTCTTCCCTCTCCATAAACTGATCAGTTCTTTTAATGCTGCAAGGTGCCCTGAAACCCAGTACTTGTGTTGCAAAGTACATCTTGATTGAATTACGCTACTTACATTTCTGCCTATGCAAGCTCTTTCGTTGCTTTTCAGTTGTCCTACAAAACTACTAGAAATGTTTTTGGGTTTTGCTTTTTGTTTCCCCTTAGGTTTGTGATTTTTTTTTTTAATTATTTTTTTTATTAGTAGTATTTTTTTAACCTTGTGGTTGCACGTAAAAGGGAAAAAATATCTAAGGACTGTGTGGCAGGAGCTACGCAATTCCTGCTAAGCTCCTTCACATGCTGGATGGGAATCTCCTTCCTCAGTACTGTGCGTGACCACAGTTTGGTGAAGCTCATAGCTTAAACTATTACCATGATGCAGTAATCTGGGGGGATACTGCTGTCAGGAGCAGGACCCTGCGTGCCTGTTGGGAGCCAAAGCAGCTAGAGAAACTGTCCACATAGCACCTGGGTGTTAGCACTGAAATCCTTGCCCCGGGACTGTATTCTCTGGGCTTTGGAGAATAAGTTCCCTGCCTGCTTGCTTGGCTTCTGTAGCATCGTTACTGTGCATGGAGAGGATGGGAGGGACTTGTTTATTTTTCTATGTAATGTAAGCTTGAAAGGTGCCAGGAAGGTTGGAAATGATGAAAGCTCTGAGGAATTAAAGAGCAAGAGTGAAGACTGATACTGCACTAGATGGATTTTTTTTTTTTTTTTAAATTACATTTAAACTTCCTTTACCATAGAAGCACTGTGACTCAGCTCATAAATCGTGAAGGATAGAAACTGTTTAGAGAATCTTCCTGAATACAGGTTCTTGTTTTATGATGAGTAGATTCATTTCCCTGTAGATGTTCTGGCTCTGTGATGACCCAGACAAACTTTTGTACAAAATATTTCAATTATTCTTTTCCTGTGCTCACTTCAGTGAAAATGGAATGGACTCTCTGAAACACTCGAGTTGTGATACTAAACAGGAATAAATCTGTCTGATCTAACTAAAATGAAGAGGTAGAGTGCATTTGAGGATTCCCTGGTAGTATCTCCTACACAGACATGATAAAACCCAATCCAAACCAAAGCTCTAAACCATTTTAAGATCACCTCAGATTTTAAGTGCTTGGAAGCAGATGATGGTACTCTGCAAATTTTTGTGTGTGCTTTAGATGTGGTTTTTTTCCTGAGAAAAATAATTGCACATAAAGTAATGAGTAAAATGGTTCAATAAAGTAAGGTTTTTTCTAAACATCAGAAAAGATCTGTGGCTGTCATACATAGGATTGCAGGTCTTATGCTTGGCGTGTAAACTTTTTTATATTAATCTTCCTATAGAATCTTCAGTTAAGTGATAATGTAGCTATTCAGATAGTGCTTAAACAGCAAAGTAGATATTGTTTTATCTGTTTTCTAAAGTGGAGAGTATCAATACTATTACTTTTACAGCGGAAATTCCTGGGATCAATGAAGTCCATAATGCTTTCTTTGCTTGAGAGTATTTGCCATCTTAAAAAATAAAATAAACTAAAAAATCCAACAAACAAAATCCGCCCCCCCCCCCGACTTCCCTGCGATAACACAAAATCCATGTCCTATATGTGAATATATGTTAAAGCTTCACTGCACTTGACTATTAATCTTAAATTATATCTCTGCATGAATATTTCCGAAGAAAATAGGACAGCTTATTAGTGGCATAGTTTTTTTATGTATGTGTAATTTCTAGCAGAACTAAATTTGCACAACTAACTACCCTCAGAGGTGAAGTGTATACAACCCACTGCATCCTTCATTTTGGCCACCTGGCAGAGGTCCCTTTACTGCCAAATGATGATTACTTCCACCCTCCTGGCTTTTACCTGTTTGCAGCTGGATAAAGTGCAAACAAAACAAAGCAATCCTTGTTTGTAGTGGGGATCATCCAAAAATAGAGTGTTCTAAGCCAGAGAAGGTGGCAGGTTACTATTTTAGAAAAGATACAGATTTGGCAGGAGGGTTTTATCTGAAGGAAAGTTGTATGATTTCTATATAAAGTTCCCAGCTTTGTGGATCTGACAGATGGGGGTGTCATTTTTCAGGATTATGACTCATCTCATATATTCTAACTATAGTTATAACGCTTCTTGAGAGGCATTTCATAATTTGTTCACTGACAGGAGGTTTTGCAGTTGTCTGCAGAATGAAGATTTTTCTCAGCAATTCAGAAGTGGGGCAACCACTTCTTTAAGTGGGATCCTGCTCGGGGCCCAGCTCTGGATTTTGGAAAAAAGGGATAAATGGACCAAAGGTGCATTGTTATAGCTTTTCTCATTATGTTAGCTTTCCAAACCTGCCAAGGTCACTGCTGTTTGCAGAGGAAGTCAATGAGAGGGGTAGTATGTATCAGCCATGGGGGAGGAAGAGGGGAATAACCTCAAATACAGCATACTGAGGTGTATGAGATTATCCACTATTTTTTGCTTAATGAGCTCATCTGCCTGCAGTTACGGTATGAAAGGCAAAGATGATGAATAACCACAAATGTTGCAGTTTTCAAAACCTGGACAAAAAAAGGAAGTTCTTTAGACGCCTGGTAGGGTTGCACCCCCAAAAAATGAAGTTGTTTGTCACTTCTCTTCTCCTTTTTGGAAGCATGATTCTATTAATCGTGATGATACAAGAAGGTGGGAGGTGACAGATGAGAGTGGACTGTGATCCGAGGGAGGGAAAGGAATGGGACCAGAGTTTGTCCCTGTCCTACGGGTTATGGGGGAGAAGAAAAGAGCAAGAAACCTTTTGGCACCAGAATTTCTGTGATCATCCCAATCAGTTCTGAGTTTCCTGTGTTTGCAGCTTGGTAACAGAAATAATACAGCTCTCCTGAAATCAGTGGGAACTGGTGAATGTTCAGCATATGATTTAAAGCGGGCAATCTTGATGCTTAAATACAGTGCTTAAATACTGTTAGCCATTTGGTGGGACAGGGGTGGGAATTCTATTTGACTCGCATGGTGAGAAGAGATGGAAAAAAGAACGAGACCTCTGACCGCATGAGCACTGAGGACCGAAATGTTGATTTAGTGCTGCAGCACCTTGTTCTGTAACTCCCGCAGCTCTGCCAGTCTTGCCTGCTTGTTCAGCACATGGCAGCTACATCGAGGTGTCTTCTCCTTAGATGAGGTAAGGCGCAGTGACTGGAATTAGGCATGACCCGTTTTCCTCTTGGTGCTGATCATGTTAGTGACTGCCTTTGCAGGATTTTAAACACCTTTTGTTGCTTGAAAAACCCCCAAAGCAAAACCCCCTTCATAATGATATTGGCTGTTGTACTGCATGACCCTGAGCGTAGCTTACTGTGTAACAAAGAAGTATTTTGCTTCCAGATGACAGCATGGAGGAACATTAGCGGAATCAATATCGCATTAAAGATTCAGGCTCCATTAGGTTGATATGACAGATTATTTTCTCGGAGCGCTGACATCATGCTTGGTTACGTTCATTCCTGGATTTTCACGAGGTAGCGATAGCGCTGACTCAGCCCTACTGAGAACTTCAGTCTCTCAGGAGATCCTCCCTTGTGCCTCCTCCCGCGGCACGGTCGCCCAGTTATCTTCAGGGAGGCTGCAGCCGTCGGGATGCCCTAGCACCGCGGTCGGTCCTGGGCTTGGTGCTGGCTGGGATGCTGGAGGCAGTCCTTGCAGGCCTTGCCAGGTGGCAGAGTTGTCCAAAAGTGGAAGGTAGGTTGGAAGTGGTCTGTAGAAAGCCACCAAAGGAAAGGGTGATGTCGGGGAGGTCAACAGGAGAGTGGATTTCTTCATTGTCGTTGCTGTAATGATTTGCGTGATGAGGTGTGGTGCGATAGCAGGGTACTGGAGTGGGACTGAAGAGCCTCAGCTTTGCTCCTTAGTTGTGTCTGTGGCCTTGAGAAATTTGCTCTCAAATTTCCCCATAGGTAAATCAGAGAAATAATGCTTATCCTTCTCTAGAACTTTGAGATGCCCAATGGAAAGGTGGTGAGTATTATTAGTCAGACTTGGTTCTTCTTCCCGTTTCTCTTATTAATTTTTGTACATTAAAATTGTAAATATTTACATCTCTTACTCTGGGAAGATTAATTTCTCCCTTAAAGATGACGTTGCTTTATGCTTGCCAAATTATTTCTTTAATGACGATTACGCCAGTGTGCTGTAGGAGAGGCTACATCAAAGGAAAATGACAAAATGGTTTGAATTTCAAAGGCACGATGTTTACCGCATTGTTTGCGGTGGCTGGTAGGAAGGGACTTCCCTGATTGAGTATTCAGCTGTGTTTCCAGGAAACTGTTGGTCTCCATTAACACAGTTCCTTCAAAGCCCAGAAGTAAAAATTCACGGTGTCATTTATGCAATTAAAGAGCTTTCATAGTTATGTTAGCGGGTCTTGTAAAGCTTTATCAAGTCGGGAGGTAAGGCAACAGTTTGTAAAAGCAGCTGCGTAAATTGTTCACCTACAAATACGGTCAGTAATTTAAGTTTCTAAGTATGGATTTAAATTGTCTAACACTATGCTCTTGGTATTTAATTTTGGGTACGTCATTGGAAAACTTTAAAACGTGATTTTTAAAACGTCTTATCAGCTATTCCTTCTTCAATTCAATTCTCCATCAATGCAGAATTTCATCTTCCCCTCACTAATGAAGTAAATAAATCGATACAAATGGCTTGCATCCATAAAGTCTACCGAGTTCTAAGCTTATGCAACACCATGAAGTCCACAAACGCATCATTTTAGTGCCTCGGCTCTGGTTTATGAAGCAGCAAATTGGTAAGGGAGGTAAGAAGGCTGGCAGGAAAGTTAACAAGGCAAAATTTCCCTTCTGGAGTGGTCCATTTTGGACTCTTTCCTGCTGTTCTATTTGGAACACGCTCTATGGGCTTCCCAGCCGTTCCCTCCCCCTCTGTCGGGAAGCGCGTGAGCTGAGGGTGCCGGTGCCGGTGCCGGTGCGGACACCCCAGCGCTGTGTGTGTGCTTCAGGCCTCTGCTCCCGCTGCCCCCGTCCTGAGGCGCTGGTGCTGCTGGGCAGTGCGGTCAGTGGTGGTGGTACTCTCCTCTCCTTTGGGACTTTCATCGCTTTCCACTTCTGGGACGCTCAGAGGTTTTTTCCCTTTGGAAAAAGGATCGCTTTTTTACAGAGAAATGGATTTAACAGTTGGGAGGAAGCAGGTGACCAGTCACTGTTACATACTATAAAATATGTGTGAAGTATATGTATATATGTAAATTTTACAATACACAATATTTATAAAATTATTATAGATTATATATGTGTAAAACATGAGTATGGGATGTGTATATATACACACATGTATATGTGTATGTGTATACAGCCATACATACATGCACCATATATAGGTATATAAATAAATAAAAGGTTTAAATCCCGTACATAAACATTTAAAAGCTGCTCAGATGAAGACACGCTTTGAATCTGATATAACTTCTCATTTTATTATTACCGATGTGTTTATTTTTCGTTGGAGCCTGGAGGCTGTATGCAAGACTATGGCACTATGTAAAATACATAGTAATTTCTCCAAGACAGGAACTGAATAAACAAGGTGAACTGAAGGTAGAAGACAGGCACGGAAGAGACACCTGGACGCTGCTGCTCTTTGCTTTTGCTAACATTTGGTGATCTTTAGTTGACTGATTGTTTTGTTTGTTTGTTTAGGTTTATTCAAATTATTTACTAAAATTTTTCAGTTGTAGTGAAACCAATTTTTTTTTAATTAAAATTTTCTGTCAGTAAAGGAAAAACTAATGTAGTTTTGGAGAGCAGTATGTTACTTTATTGATACTTCTGGCTTCAGAGATTAAATCAATGGGAATTACACAGTGCTCTGGGGAATTTATAGCTAGCAGTAACCAAGCAGAGACTTAAAACCTCCCCAGGCAGTTGCACATCTGCATAAGGAGGTGGTGCAGTGCTGGAGGTGGAGCCCAGCAGCGTGGCTGTGGCAGTGCACACTTGGTCTGCTAATTGGTCATGGTCTGATGGATTTCAATTTGTGTCTAGATTGGATCAGCGGAAGAGCTGGGAAGGGAACAGAATTTTCAGTCTCATTCACTTAGGAAGCTTCAGCTTGATGAATACTAGAAATAGTTGGGAGCTCACTTTGTCTCGGGGTGTTGTGATTCGAAAAATTATTTGATAGACTTGTCTGAAGGCAGTTTCTCATTGCATTTAGTGTGATGTGTGCCTAGCAGAGCTTGTGCTGTGACTGCTGAACTGCAGCAGCCCTACTCAGTCTGTCTGCCGATGAGCTGTTGCCTCCTCTAATTTAAATTTCGGATTTTGTTTCCTAAAATGGATGTTCCCTGACTTCCTAGGGCATGGCTCTATTTTTGAAGGAGTTGGTAAGAGACACTGGTGTTTGATTGCCTTTTGAGTTTCTTCCGCAGTGCAAGCCAGTTCGCAACATAGACAGTTGTTCCCATGGCCTTTTGTGCCCCCTCCCAGCCTCTTGCCCCCCCAGTCGCTGCGGAGGGGCAGAGTGGGAAACGGAGGAGGCCTTGGCACTGTGCAAGTACTGCTCACCAGTCGCCAAAACTGGTGGGTTATCACCGAAGATCCAAAACCCAGCACCATGGGGGCTGCTGTGAAGGAAGTTAACTCCATCCCAGCTGTACCCAGTGTACAATGATATGATTAATTTGAAGATACAAATGACATCAGTGTCTGTAAGCTAGTATTTACTTGAGGGCAATTTTTAACGTTATCTACTTTCATTTAGCTTATCGTAACTGTGGGTAGTGGGTAGAAGATAAATACTTGGTTTCTTTTCTGTTGCTCTCAGAAATAGAGAATTGTGGCAGATGAAAACTAAGGAATAGAAAGAAGAAATGGTTCCTTTTAGTAAAAGCAAGCTTTATGCTTTTCTCTTGCCAAGCATGCAACTTTCATAGCTGGAATGTTTTCCCATTCATGCTATCTTGGGTACAGACAAACTGTTCATTGCCACAACTGAAATGTCCATATACAGCATATCTAACGGACAAATTTGGTTCAGAGGGCTTTGTAAATGAATATTACATGGAAAAGTTCGGATGAAAGAGCCCTGAAACACTGTCTTCAACATCATATTAATTCACCAGGACGTGAGTTTGCCACACGTACGCACATGTAAAATGAAACTCTTTCTTGAGGTATGCTGCAATGATGATAACGCCTAATATATTGTGTTTCAGTGGGACTCTGTTTCCACTCTTCAGTTCTCTGATGACTGTGGATATTACAGCGCTCTGCATGCCTTAACCAAGAAGTTACACTGCTGCAGTCTTGGTCTGCTTCATTGGTTAGACATTGAATAGGATTAAATTGGAGTTTATTGATGCTGAGGGTATAGTGCTGTGTTCAGCAGCTGGATAAACATCTATTTGGAGAATTGAATATAATGTTTTCTGCAAGATGCCAGTATCTTTTTCTCTCTTTTGTTGTCCTTGCTTCTATTGCAATAAAAAAAGGAATTTGCATAAGGTTTAAAAAGCCATAACATTAGTTCAGAATTCATAAGGTGAGAGAGTAAAGTTACTGGCTTTTGCAGATTTAAGACCATCTATAGAAGGACAGATAGGAAGCAAGGTTAAGTGCACCATGTCAAAGGAAACATACCACATTATCTGCTCCTTCTGTTATTTATGCACTCTCTTGTTTCTGTTTAGCCATATCCTTTTAGGCTGCACTAAGGTGAATGGATAACTTTGAGGGGAAGGAAAAAAATTGTTTGTATTTTATTTAAGCTCTTCCAGAGAAGGCTCTTACCTGGGGAAGCAAGAGGAGGTAGCTGAAAGGGAGGAGGTGTATTTAACCCCCCTCCCAGGGATTCACAGCCTTGGCTGATCAGCGGGCAGATGGTCTGTGGATGTGAGAACCTGTTCTCTACATCTGTTCCTGCCTCATCCTTCCCTGTGGTATTCCTGATTCATGGATTCCTCTACAGGCAGTGAGGAGGGCTTCATAGGGCTTGGTCTCTTCTTGGGAAGATCAGTGGAGGATATAATGTCTATGATGGGCACTGCAGAGTCCTCAAGAACAGTTCTGTGGGGGGTTCTTCAATGTAAATTTGGGGAAATTGTACCTTAGTGGCTGGCCCTACAGGTTGACTGAGGCAGAGAATCTATAGTTGAGTAGTCTACCATTTAGCAGACTTTCTACCACTTCCCCTGTTGAAATAGTACATAATAGAAATTACATAGGAAATACAACATTGATCTAATTTTCATCGGCAAAAGAAGTAACGTGCTGCCAGATAAGGAGAAACAGATGCAGGGCTTCTGGAGATCTGGGCATACCGTTCTAATGTGTCTTGAGAACATGCGCTATGAATGCTTGCATTCTTCTAGATGGTGCTGCAAAACATTTAAGAGAAATGGGTCAGTGGTTTTTTTTACTACTATGTCTGTAACTTGTTTAATATAATGATGCAAGCTTTTCCTTGAAATAGGGGCTGATCCTGCATCTATTAAAGCAAATGGAGAATGAATCTCATAAGTAAAATCTTCCAGTATTTGCATCTTCTTGACTTTTATTGGTAATTAATTTTTATAAGCGTATGCGAGAAGCAAGTAATGATGAAATCAATGCCTTGACATATTGTCAGAAACTGTTTATGATGCATCCATGTTTCTTAAACTAGTATTTGAGTCCTGTGGAAAGATGGGAAGCTATACTCGCCCAATTCATGGGTGAGGTAGAATGAGAAATTTAACCTGTTTAAGTATGTGTGTAAGTCTCACCGGTGAGATGCAACTTCTTGTTTCTCTGCCATCTATGTTGTAATTAGTGCACTTCACCATGTGGTTGGAGGAGGTCTGTTTTTATTTCAATTTCATGAAGCAGTTCCATTGCTGATTCAGATCTGGTATCCTCAGTAAAACATGAGGAGCTGTTCTTCCTGCAATTACAAGCTTTTAAAATGTTAATCTTTCATGTTTTCCTCTTCTTTCCTCTGCAGTTAAGTTGTTGCCATCATTCTTGGCAATTAACTGTTTTATTAGGAAGCTCAGTGTATGCCCTTAATTCCCTCTAAGCAGAAACAGTCCTTGATTTAAAGCTGTGATGGCAAATAATAAATGGGAAGTCATTTCTTCTAAATGATGATGTATGGTAGCCTTGCTTGGATTTATATCAAGTGTGGAATGACTTATCTTTTGGGACAGCCAATAACAATGTTATCCTATGCCTTCAAGTAAGTTTGAGATGGTCAAGTAAGGAAACTTAAAAAAAAATAATTAATAATAAAAAATTCCTTCCTGCTGCCTCCTCTCCCCTTGAAAGCTATGGGAATACTAGGCTGGACTTTAGTAACCCACCATCCTCCCACCCCCTCATTGGCTGTACCTCTGAGGACAGCTTCAGATGACATGAATGAGGTAAAGCCTGCCTTTCTGTCTTTAGTGGTTTGGCAGTTATTTTAGGCTTCAAATGCAAACTTGATTTCTGCCTTTTTCTTTTCTTTTCTTATGTATTTGACAATGTTCTCATACTGAAAAGATGTACTCAAGCTAGTCTTTGATCTCAGACATTGTTAAAACAAATGGAAATTATTCTTTCAGGGGAAGCTGGAAATTACAGGAGACTAACTGTAGGTGAATATATATTTTGCAGGTGATTATTCTTTAAACATAATAAATTCCACTAGAGAATTTTTCAATGTATTCTGAATAGATTTATTTATTTTGATTTTTTTTAAAAATCTGTCATCTGGTATCTGGAACTCTCCATTTCATGCTCACCTGCTGGCTGGGGCCAGCAAGTGAGGATCTTTGCAGGTGAGGACCACACTGAGGCCCGAGTCAAGATCCTCTGAAGTCAGTCAAGTGGCTCCTGCTGGCATCCACAATCTCCCGATCAGGGTGTATGCAAGTGGTGGTGTGATATATGATGTGCTCCGGATTTAGGTGAAATCAGTGTTTTCAGTGACTTTGGTGGCATTTTGAACTATACCTTACCCTGTATGGCTGAAGCTTGTTTTTCCGTGTATATGTGTGTACGTGTACACAGATATTGTTGCGTGCCTCAATGCCATCTAAACTGAACAATCTGTGACTGGTTAAAAATGTTAAGTTGAACAGCTGTTGTGGTTTAACCCCAGCCAGCAACTAAGCACCATGCAGCCACTCACTCCCCAACATCCAGTGGGATGGGGGAGAGAATCAGGGTGGGGTGGGGGGGAGGAAAGGTAAAACTCCTGGGTTGAGATACAGGTTTAATAGAATGGAAAGGAAGAAACTACTACTACTACTACAACAATAATAAAATGACAGTAATGATAATCAAAGAATTGGATTATACAAAACAAGTGATGCACAATGCAATTGCTCACCGCTTGCCAACTGATGCCCAGTTAGCTCCCAACCAGCAATCCCCTCTGGGCCAAGTCCTCCCAGTTTATATACTGGGTATGACATCACATGGTGTGGAATATCCCTTTGGCCAGTTTGGGTCAGCTGTCCTGGCTGTGTCCCCTCCAGCCTTCTCGCTGGCTGGGCATGAGAAACTGAAAAATCCTTGACTTGGTCTAAACACTACTTAGCAACAACTGAAAACGTCAGTGTGTTATCAACATTCTTCTCATACTGAACCTAAAACATAGCCCTATACCAGCTACTGGAAAGAAAATTAACTCTATCCCAGCCAAAACCAGGACAATGGGCAAGTTCCATAGCTCAGCCTCCATTTCAAATTTAGTAGTGTTCTCCGAATGGTTAAAAGAAAGAGGAAACATTTTCATTACCATGGCCTCAAAGGGGGAAAAGTGGATCTCTTAGTCAAGAGAGAAGCAAACAGATTATCATCAAAATCCCAGTATTGGGCTGAAGCAGACTTGAGTGAGTACAAAGAGCTGATTTTCATCTCTCCTGCCTTTTTTAATCAAAATTATTTTTGCCTGAGTTGTCACAGACACTTCTACAAAGGGAAGGACAAAGTGTCAGGGCTGAGACTACTGTGGGGAGCAATAGCTGAAACAGCAGAAGCACTTGAGGTGTCCTTGTGACGAGAGGAGTCCTGAGGACTGGTAAGCTTGCAGGGCAGGGTTCAAACCCAGGCAGAAGCTAAATGCAGATTTGCAAACAAGAACTATTGGCAGCTCCGGGAAGGGTAAAGGGGAGGAAAGCCGAGTAGCGTAGGACTAGAAGGACCCAAGGGATGCTTGTGTCCTTCTATCCAGGGATGCCTGGAGCAGCAGAGCTAACGTTACTGAGGGCTGCCAGCTCAGATCTAATGTCTTGAAAACATACCATGCCTGGATTACCTTGTCAGAAGCCATCACTGCAGAGCCTCAGGAACTAAAATTGGATTGGCATTTTGTCTTTAGTGATATTGCAGGGTTGCATTTGTTATGGATGTGAGGATATCTGGTATTTTAGGTATAGAGAATGGTGCAGAGGACCGTTGCTCAAGAAATAAAAATAAGACACTCCCTAAATAATGAAATGGCTGAATTTTAGGCTGGGCTTCAAGATGGCTTTCCATGATAGTGTTAGTAACTAATTAACCTTGTTAGCTGAGGGATCAGTGAAGAGCCAGGTGGAAGCCTTCCCATGTCATTGAACAGTCCTTGGCAAGGCATTTTGACTTTTAGTCTGATTTTTATATGCTGTTGAGGGAAGGATTGCCAGTACAGTAAGAATTTGGGAGAAGGAAGAAGTGACTTAAAAAAAAAAAAAAAAAAAAAGCCTTCCAAGTGCCAAGTCTATCATCTGCTTTATTAGTATGTCATTTGCTGTGTTTACTGAAAACTCCAGTCATGCTGGGAGTTATCCATCTGATATGATGCATGTGCTATGACTGTTTCTCCTAATAAATCTGATTTTTATCAGCTCTGTTTACAATATGGAAAATCGTGCAGCTTATGCTAAAGCCTAAACTTAGAAAGAATGTCACAGTTAAGGTGTACACTGGAAATACCAGTTCTGAGAAGGTCTTAAGGATGAAAAGGAAATATAAATTTCATCCTCTCAGTGAGAGGAAAACCAAGTCATTGAGCTGTAGCTAATGTAAGTTCATGCATTTCTGTTGGATAAAATAACTGAGAGATAAAACATGAGGACAACAGTAAGAGAAAGGGCTCCCTGTTCAACAAACAGACTGGAAACACATTAATACTGTGCTGGAAAGGACAAGTTTAAGAAAACAACAGGCTAGGAGTAACTTCAGGTACACTCCATTGCCATGAGGCCCTGAAGTGTATAGCAGAAGAGGGGAGAAAGAAATACCCAGCTCCTCATCCATAAACTGAAATAAAAGAACAACTCAGAATTATTTTTGTGTAAGAAAGTCTTAGCATTATATTTTATTTTTTCATCTATGTTACTCTCAGCTTGAAGTATTCAAGTACAGTCTTTTAACTTAGAGACAGATTTGGCTGCAACCTACTTAAGGCAGAAGTTTATTCAAGACAATATATGTGAGATTAGCCTGTCAGTGCTATAATTACAGAAGTGAATCCCGTATTGATCGGTTGTTCCACCAGCTGCTGCAGATCTGTCCCCTGGACAGAGACTGCAGGGCTTCTTACTTGCTTGCTCAGTTTTGTGCTAGTTCAGGCTAACCTTAACTCTTACTGCACTGCTTCCCTCTTGTTCAATATCTGCGGGTTTGTTGGATGTGTTTAAATTTGTTAAATATGTGACTGGGCAATAACTGTAGCACTCTAACCATCAAAACCTAGGTAACAGAAAAGCTGTTCTTACCTCTTCTTCTTCCAGACAGAAGAACTGCCTGCGAGTTCCTCATTTCATGTCTTTGTACTTTTCCTGATGACTTCTTAAATCTTCAACTTATACAAACTAAACCAAGGTTTATGCCTATGTCTGGTAACAGGGCTTTGGAGTTTGTAATCAAAACCTTCTTGCTTGTGAGAATGAATTGTGTTTTCATCCTTATTTTTGTCTAGGGCTCAGACTCATCACAGAAAAAAATGTGACAGGTAGAGGGCATTTATTTTTTTTTTTTCCAGGGGAGCACCACGGTTGACTACAAAAGGATGCTGCTAACCTCTGTGTATGCACTCTCCGGCACAGGTTTTGTCGCTTATAGGATTTACGGCATGTTTCCCTGCCATGGTTGTTTCTACAGGCTTCAAGGACCAGTTTAGATATTAGTACTGTGTCAGCAGCAAGAAATTTCCCTTGAGAGCTGTAAATAAGAGTCTCTGATTAGTGTCTGGTAGCGGAGACATTTATTCCCATGGATGCACCCATGAGCTCTGTAACAAAGCTAGTGCTGTGGGCTGTGTCAGAGATGCAGTTGTTTTAGCCACTGATTTCTCTCAATATTTTTACCTCTTCACATCCCTTTATTTTGTTTTGAGTTTCTTTAGTTGTCCTGGATCATCAATGTGATTGCCAGGCAAAGCAGTCTTTGAGATGTGTTCAGTCAGGTCAGGTTAGCTGCATCTTCCCACACCTGAAGAAACTCTCAGGTGATGACAGCCACTGTTCTTGGCTTTGCCAGCTGAAATGCCTTGTGCAAAGGACTGTTGCCTGGACAGTACTGCACCTGGACAGCCTTGCAGGGCATGACTTCAACCAGATGCAGGTTATGAAGCCACTTGCATCACACTGAGCATTTAAACGGTCTTTGCCAGTTCTTGGAATTAGGTCAGTAAAACATATCTTCTGACTGGCTTTTCTCAATTTTGGCAAGCTGAACGATAGCGCAAGCTGAAGGTCTGGTATTTGCGCAGCTAGCACGTGGGTTGGGACCAAAGTAGCCTCAGAGTATCCTGAGAGCGTTCCTGTTTCTTTGTGAGGCGAGAAGCCTTCGTGGCTTCAGACAGCCACAAAATACCTGATGGTTCAGGAGCCACAGCAGGTCTGTTGAGTGCACCCTGTCAGGAATTTGTGCCTCTTCAAAGTGGCTTAATGTTAACTTCATCATGTCTCTCAACCCAAAGACAGTGACACTTAAGTATGGTATGAATACTTAGGCAATGTTAGAAATACCTTTTCAGGCTTTAAAGTTAGCAGGATGCTTATATGCTCAGCTGAATGATGCAGAAATTCCATAATCTCAGTTCAGCTGGATGGATGTCCTGCTCTGGGCAGGACTCTGAAGATTTTCTTATTTTTTTTTTCACACCACACTCCCCCCCCCTTTGGGGTTATTTTATTGCATTATAACTGTGGGGAAAAAAAACATTCTGTCAGAGAACATGTAAGTGATGAGCATGCATGTTGCTTGCTTAATGTTCTTGGTAGTTTGTTCTGTTTTTTGCAATTATAGGATCCAATAGTTTAGAAGTTGTTCTAAAAGCTTTTGGTTAGGGAAACTGATGAAATGCAGTAGAAGTTTGTGCTCACATATGGATCCTATGTTTCTGATAAGCGTTTTTGTTGTGGTTTAACCCCAGCCAGCAACTAAGCACCACACAGCTGCTTGCTTACTCCACCCCCCTGCAGCAGGATGAGGGAGAGAATCAGGAAAAAAAGTGAAACTCATGGGTTGAATTAAACACAGTTTAATAGGACAGAAAGGAAGAAAATAATAACTGTAATAATAATAATAGAATATACAAAACAAGTGATGCACAATGCAATTGGTCACCACTTGCTGACTGATGCCCAGCCAGTTCCTGAGCAGTGGCACCCAGCCAGCTTTCCCCCCAGTTTATATACTGGGCATGACATCCCATGGTCTGGAATACCCCTTTGGCCAGTTTGGGTCAGCTGCCCTGGCTGTGTCCCCTCCCAACTTCTTGTGCCCCTCCAGCCTTCTCGCTGGCTGGGCATGAGGAGCTGAAAAATCCTTGACTTTAGACTAAACATTACTTGGCAACAACTGAAAATGTCAGCATGTTATCATCATTCTTCTCATACTGAATCCAAAACACAGCACTATACCAGCTACTGGAAAGAAAATTAACTCTATCCCAGCTGAAACCAGGAGAGTTTTTTATATTCTTTATCCTACTCCAGTAAATGCCAGTTGCCTCTTCCAAAGCGTTTGCTGCTGTTGTTGACGGCTGGAATTGAATCCTGTCATTCTGAAGTAACTGTGATGGAGAGGAATTTATGTCCCTTGTGATCAACAGTGGCCATACTGAGTATATCTCATGCATGGTATTTCCACAAACAGAATGTAGCCACTGTTTTGGTTTTTATACTTTCATGTTACTAGCATCTTGAAAGATTAACTTTGTATGAAGTTACTTTTACTTAAACTCTGTTAATACAGACCTGGATCACTTGAAGCACAGAAGATTTTAGTTCCATAAAAATGCATAATACATTTGAGCTAATAAAAAATTAGCCTTCTTCACTTTGAAGTTAATATCCGCCCCCCCCCCCCCAAAAAAAAAAAAAACCCAACAAAACCCAAACAACAAACCCCCACACCCCACCTTCAATTCTGTTTACTAGCCGTAGGTAAGATCTCACTTGCTCATGTGTTATCTCAATAATATCCCCCTACAGTTTTCTTGGGGGCCAACCCAATGCCTTTGCTGGAGCTGACTGACTCTAATCTTAGGTCAGAATTCAAAAAACAGGCTAAAAATAATCTTAGTGTAGATTTTTATTCCCTTCCACAAGCCATAGCAGCAATACTACATGAATATTAGTTATGTTAATAATAACTGAATAAAACATTTGAATCAGAGATTCATCTGATTTCTGTGAATTGGAATGGTGAAGCATACAAGAATATTTGAAATATAATAGGATGCTCTTGGAGAGCAAGTTACTTTTAAATGGGTGGAACACATGCATAGGCAGCAACTGCAACTATTCTGTTAATTGTTCTAGACTCCTGAATTAAAGATGCAAAGTAATCTGCATGTGCCTCCTTGGAAATATTAAGGGACAATGATTCATTAAGTGGTTTCTGAAGAGAAAGCTTTTCAGACTGGGCCACTGTCAAACGCATCAATTCTCTCCTGAAGGAATTAGCAAGAATTTGCTTTTGCTCCTATATTTTGTTGCATTTTAAATAAAGGAGGGAGAAGAGGAAATGTAGACATGTGCCAAAAGTATGCAAGTTGAGTGAGACATCCTGCCAGCTGACCAAAGGCTTTCTCTGATCCTGCTGAATGTGTATTAGTAAAATGCAAATATTTCTCATGCAATTCTATCTCTTAGCCTCAAGTTCTGTATCTTAGCTGACTCTAACACCAGAGAAACTGCAGTGGAATAAATCAACTTGGAAAAAAGCTCTCATCACAGGTAGGTGTTAGATAACTGAGAGGTGCACTAGAAAGAATCCTTGGACTGTGGTCTCCAGGCAGTGGCTGTCCTTATAAAGGTTTAATACCTTTATTGATTCATAGGGCTATTACATTTTCCACATTGCTTACTTTGAATCTGCTGCAGATTGGTTTGTATGAGAGGTAAATGGATGATTGTACCAGAACGAGGAGCTTGATACTATCCTGTCTCTTATTACAGGAGAAGTGAAATTGTCATTTCAGGATATATACAGAAAACAGGAAGTTTCACTGAGATAAACAAGCTTGGATTACATTAGAAATATAAAATATTCATGAGCCATATTGATGCAGCTTTTATTCTAGGGATTTACTCTAGATCTGCTCAGTGAAGACATAATAGATGTATTAAGTGCTTTTCTTTTTAAAGATAATTTTTGGAATTGTCAAATACAGTGCTTCAAAATTCTTTTTTTTTGCTTTATTAATCTACCTTATGAAAATATTTTTATTTGGTTTGTTATCACTGGAAGAAGCCAAAGAGGAACTCTGAAGCTGTTCTCTCAACTTTTGAGAGCAAAATATAGAGGTTAAGTAAACCTTTGGTGTGTTTGAAGTGGCAAGTTGTTCTAGACTTTGGTTAAAAAACGACTCTCTTCAGGAAAAAAGATGCTCTATGAGTTTATTTTCCTGGATCAACAGTTAAAGATAGAATGATGATGGCAGCCTAGAGTCACGCATCTCGGACCCAAGCAACGCACAGTTGTGAGTTACACTGTAGAGAAAGGCGTGGGGACCTCCCACGTTCTGCAGCCCCAGTTCCTGATTTGGGGTGCTTTTGCTGGCAGGGCCGTAACCAGCCCTGAATGCAACATGCTGGATAAGAGGGATGCTCTGTTGTGGGTGTCAGACTGTTTCACTCTTATTTCCATCTTGCTTATCTACTCTTGGGTAGATTGTGGAAGAGGACTGCATAAGGGCAGCTATTCAGGACTGCTCAGAAGAGTGTGGACCCCCGAAAAGTACTTGGCTTTGGCTGTGTTGGCACAGCAGGATAGATTGAGTAGAAACTTGAGTATGTGTTTTACTCAGGATTGTTATGTTTCCTAAGTTTGTTGCGGAAGCAAAACAAGTTGATTTGTTTTGAATTTTTATGTTTACATGACTTCAGCTTTTTCTTTCGATTGATCTTGACTAAGTTATGCTTTGGATACTAGTGCAGATGGCAAATAAAACTCAATTAGCCAAAGAAGATACTGTAGTCTTATGAGATCATCTAGCATTTCAGTGATGTTATTAAGCTTGATTCTAACGAGCACTGCAGTAGCAGAACCACAAAAACCAGCTGAGGTTATCTGGCAGGTGTATGCTTCTGAATACGTTGCTGTGACACGCCACTGATTTGGCACGTCTTTAGAGAGGGGTGTGTTAGAGGAGTAGAAAAGTGGTGGAAAAGTGTGTGTGTGTGTGTGTGTTGGGGGGGGGGGGAATCAGCCTTGGCAATGGATATGTGGTTGACTGGGATAGATTCCAATGTTCATGAGAAATAAATCTGTGAAGCAGGAACCTGAATCATAACTCTATCCATCTCTATCTCAATGGGCAGGGCTGCCCATTCGGCAGGGCATTTACTTTCCCTGCTTTACTAATAGCATGGAGTTCTGTTAAAAAGCAGGTGTGCATTAATCTTTCTGTATTAAGCAGAAACCCAAGCCTCACTGGGGGAAACAGACCAAGAACTCATTTCTTCTGTGAAATATTCATTATCGTATATTACTGTTTCTATAGTTGGAAGATTGGCTGTTTTGAAAGAAGTTAAACAATTATCTGATCCTTCTAAAATACAATTGAGGGGAGACTGAAAGTACCCAGAATTCTGTTACACCACTTCTTATTTAATAACTTTAACAAAGGTCATTTATAGATGATACTGTATTGCTTATACTGCATATTTAGAGTTTATGAAAGTTTCCCTGAAAATTGAATAACTGAGAAATTTTCAGTTTTAGAATTGTGAAATACAGGATAACATTGGTTGGTATATCTGACTGGTCATTTTTTCAGGTAATAGTGAATCTGTCTGTGAATATCCTAGACCTTATTCAGCCTGAAATAATTACCTGAGTAGCTGCAAGGAGAAAATAAGGAGTTCTGTCCTAATCCAATGAAACATCTTCTTTGTTATTAGTGCCATGGAAACCTGCAGGCCTATTTACATGCTAAGGTTATCATGTGCTTAAGTGCTTTCGTGGATTGAGGCCTCTTTTGCATCTTTATTGAAAATCCACTTAAAAACCCAACTAGATCAATCTTGTGGCTGTTTTGACTCCTAAAACAGGGTTTGCAGTGCTGCTGGTTTTCCTCTAATAATGCTGAGTCTCTTTCGCACTGCTTTTATTCTTCATGACTTGAAGTGAACCCACTTCCTTTTTTCACCCCTGATGATTATATTGATGACAACATCAGTGCAGGGAGCCTGGTAAATGTTTTTTGGATGTTTACATTCATCTTGCATGCTGAATAAAGAGTGAATCTCCAGCACTTCATCTGACCATTAAGTTTGTATATTTAATAAGTTAAGAGAGCAAATCTGCATCTTAAAATATCTGCTGAGATGCCTCAAGCTTTCATTTGAGTTTCGTAGGGCTGAAACTTCTAAAATCTAGTTTAGTCCCGAGTATGAGATGCTCCAGTGTAGTTGACATTCTCCAGGTCTGGGTTAAGATAAAAACCATGTTTGACAGAAACATTAGCTATATTTGGGGGGGGGGTGGGCAGATGAAAAGGAAGAATGGTTGTTTTCTAACATGCAAAATAGTGTCCTGAAGAAGCAAGATTAATGTGTAGATTTTCTAACATGCAAAATAGTGTCCTGAAGAACCAAGATTAATGTGTAGATACTTATTCTTACATCTTGAGCCACTAGGGACTTGAACAGCTGTTTCACTATGCAAATACAAAGCATAAGTATGGTTACTAGTCAAGATTTCTGAAAGTGTATATGACCTTGCCTGTGATTTAATGTTAGGCCTAAGCCAGTGGGATGAATCCAGCTCCCCCTAAAGACTTTGATCAATGTGATTATTTGAGCATAGTAATTGCTACATCTGACTTGCTTTTGAAATGAGGTCTCTGTATCCATGAAAAACTTTATCTGCATCTCATGACTATATAGTGGAGGGGGACTAGCTGTTTCTGTAGTAGAGAAGGTTATCTGTTGGAAGAGTGTTTTTTGTTTGGGGTTGGGGTTTTGGGGGGGGGGGGGGGGGGGCTGTTCACCCAATAGGTAGACCATACCTCTGGGAAAGAATTAATCATACCTTAAATTGTGTCACCTGAACTTAGCAATTATTCATAATCAAACTTTATTTCATCACCTAAAGGAAAACATAGCAAGATAAAATCTGTGGAGCCCAGTAGCTTTTAACAATTTGCGTAATAATGTTTCACGTAATCCAGCCACCTAAATGAGGGCTTGTGAGTGGTTTTCAGTGCATGATCTCTAGCAGCTCTGAAATGACTTCTCAAGGGGTGAATGACTAACTAACCTAAATGTAGACTTAATGTCAGTAGACTTAAATTCACTTTACAGCAAAGTTCTTGTAGGGATCTGGAAGAAGAAGGCAGCAGGAAGTCACTTGCTTAGATTGATTCTCAGGAATCTCCAACCCCTGTGGATGAATCTCCTGTTCCAGGACAGCAATATATAGGGTATAGTAAAAATAGTTTTGAATAAGCAATGAAGATATCTAAACCATGAGCAGATGTTCTATTTTCTTGTGTTATATAAAGTTCATATGACTAGGAAATCCATTTTTTTGGCCGGGATATATTCTCATATAGGAACAACAATTGCCTGGCTTAATTCTCACCTTCTGTCTTGCCTTTCTGCAACTAGTTGGAAAAATTTGTTTGAAACACCGTTAGAAATTCTCTTTTCTTTCCTTGCCACTACATTCAGCTGCTCTGTTGCACCAATTATTTCAGATGGGCAGATGCATTTCCTTTTCTAAGGCTAGGCATCTCGCCGTCCATCCATCCCTTACCCTGAGCCCTGTAAGAATGTGGGCTGTAGGTAACAAACTGTACAATTTATAATTCACTTGAAAAATACTTTACACAAGAACCTGGAAACATCTGTGAGTATGAAGGGGAACAATATACCAAGCAAAGCTGAAAGTAGGTTATAACCCTATTTTCTTTAGCAGGATAAATGAAGAAGGCTTCAGGTGTACCCATCTTCAGTGAATGTTATACCTTGCCAAAACTGTTAGCTGACTTTTTCAGGGCAACCTGCTTTGCTTAATAAGGTCCAAATGACTGGAGCAAAAGATTTCCCGAGATCCCCAGAAACTGGACAAAGGTCTGGACTTTGTGCTTATTGATTTCCTTGAGGTTGTCCACTGGTAAAAACTGAATCATTTGTACATCAGCCTTTCTAAATCCACATCCGCTCTCTGGGAGACTCTTCTGTGATACATGCTCATGTAATGACTTAAGATAGCAACTCTGACAGTGTGGGGGGAAAAAGGCAGTCTTTATAAGCAGCCTTTCTTTGTGGCTTTTAAGTACATGGATGATGGACGTGCTTTTGAACATCCTTGGAGGTGGCTTCCCTTCCCACATCAGCTGGAAGAGGCTGTCCATGGGGAACTGTAGGTACATCTGCACGAAACAGTGGCACATGAAGATCCACATTGACTGAAAGGCTGTCACGGATCCTAGAAGCAGCACAGTACACCGATGTGGCATTCTACCAGGCAGCTAACTCATCGTGAGCTCTGAGTTGTGGCTGGCTCAAGCTGTGCACCATGCCAGCACAATCACACTCATTCTAGTGCCTGGGCTAGCTCGTTCATGGCTAACTGGGTGCGTTGATATGGCACCAGACAGTGGTTTAGTCCTCACTTTGTTGTGTGCTATCCGGCTAATGTTCCCATGGACCCCATCCTGCTGGTGGAGGCTGATACAAGTACATTCTGTCTTTTGGAGCTGTAAGAAAGGCTTTTGCGCAAGTCACTACGTACCTTCTGAGGATCTCTTTTATGTTTGGGATAATCTAAAAAATAAAAACCCAAATCCCCCAAACAAACAAAAAATCCAACCTGAGACAGAAAAAACAAGCCTTCTTTGCCCAGACTTCTTAGCAGGAGCTATACTTCGAGCATATTCATGTTGTGCCAGATTTTTGTCTGTGAGTGGCACTTCGTGCTCATCCTTTCCTTGGAGCCAGAAGGATGTTCTTAGTGGCTGTAGCTTTTCCCAATGCAATAGGTCAGTCAGTTCCTTGGACCATGGGTCTCCTGTACCCACCTAAGCAGGTACCTTACCATGCTGCTTTTGGTTCAGTGACTTGTTTTTCCTATAAAAACCTCTTTTCTTGCTTGAGACCTGGAACAGCTGAGCTAGTACCCTCTCATCTTTCTCTGTGCTCCTTAGTTGATCCGTGGTCAAAGCACTAGCTGGGGGCTGACAGGCAGCACAGGCTGGTCTTCCTGCCCCGGCCAAGGTAAGGCTGTGCCCGGTCTTCCTTTAGCAGGGCTGACTGCACAAAGACATGTAAAGTAGTTGCTTGTAGCCTGTTTGATTCAGGCTAATTGCTTTGACTTCTTAACTCATACAGAGCTCCTTTTTACTGAACTACCTAATTCACTGAAGTATCAGGTTGTCTTTGTCATCTTATTTCTATAGCATTTATCAGTACGTAAAATAACTTTCTTTCTGTCTTATCTTCTTTTCTGCGATTTAGCAGGAAGGGCATTCAGTCAGGTTTGGTGTTGATGGCAGCCACAATTCACAGCTTCATCTTTCTTTTCTTGTTTGCCTGGAGCTGCTCTGCCTTACTGAACAGAAGGCTGATAATTCCCTGCTGAATTTCCAGGACTGCTGAATGAATAAATTGTGTAGGGGAGTGAGTGGGAGGGGAAACACTTCTCTGTGGTTGCTTTCCCCCCCCCCCCCCTTTCTTTAAAGAAAAATGTATTCTCTAAAATAGTAAAGCAAATCATCTACAAAAGTGAGCAGCACAAACTATAAAATTAGCCTGAAACGTGCAGGGTGTAACTTCTGAGTATGGTGGTTCTGTAGATAAGCCATAGAATATTTTTTTTCAAAAGAAGTTAAAAGCAGTTCATCCTTAATGTATGCATGGAAAATAATCTTTAATATTTCGTTAGGCTCCTTCGTATCACAGGCTGTCAACTTGGACAAAATCCAAGCAGGGAAGGGAGTTCTTACAAGCAGTCCTTCTCCCATCTCCCTCCCCCAGCTAAATAGAGTACAAGATCTAACCACCTAAATGTGTTTGCATGCTCTCATTGCAGTAAATATCCCTGTTCTTTATAATTACTACATATACATACTCACACGTATTAGTATTTAGAAATATTGAAAAGTATTCCTTACCATTGTCATAAAGCAATTACTTATGCTGTTACAACTTGGTTTTCCTAGGATGATGCTGATGTATACGGGGGGGGGGAATAAATCCCCAAACTCTGCAGAATTTGATGCTGTCAATTTGATGCTATAAAAATACAAGCTGTGCAGGCATGAAACCTCCATGGAATAATAGGACAGTTCTTCTGAAGTGATACATAAAAAAGGATTGGTGATGGAAAACTGCTTGTTTAGTTGGGAAAGATGAATTCAATCCCAGACCTTTATGGAAGATATTGTGAATAAAACCAGAGGGTACCTGCAAAAGGAAAGGAGATGTTTTCTGGCTGATAGTGTAAGTGGATTAATTAGGTGTGAAAGTACACTTATTACAAAGCAGCTTGAAAATATAATTGATGGGTCTCTAATTGGCTCCTAGAAAGGAAAGAAGGGACAGTAAATGGAAAGCAAAATAACGGAAAGATTTTTTTGGCAGGGATTATTTTTTAGTGTTAAAAAGACAGACTGCAGTCTCACGTGCCCACCATGCCGACACTGTGGGCTTATGTTCTATGTGGAGATTTTTCAGCTGACCCATATATCAGATGAAGTTTTAATGTAGGGAAATGATCATCTTTGTAGGAGCTTTTCATTTTACATAGTGTGCTCTGAGATTCCAGACGTAGGTTTTAGCTACCTATAACGTCCATGACATGCAGGGAGTTGGTGTTTCATAACAAAAAGCAGAAAACTAGTCTGCAATTGTCAGAAATGCACTTAGAATTACTGAGTGATTTTCTGTTTTATTTTTCCTCTCATATGTTTTCAGAAATGTGGTTCTTCAGTTCCTTTCAATAGGCTAAAATGAAATTAAAAACCTAGCCAGCCTTGAAACTGAATTTCCTTTTAGCTCTCTGTGTCAGTATCTCAGGTGCTTATAAGAAGTTGTCTAGCGCTCTATTTTTCTGAAGAGGTGAAGATGCTTTTGTAGATGAAGAAATGTGACTTTTAAATGTTTGAGCTTCACTCCTTATTCCACTTCAAAAATGATGAGAAATCTATGCTAAAGAGGCTTCTGTCATACTCAGCATTGATTGAACTTACTTAAAAGAAGCAGTTCAGGATGTTTCTTACAGATACAGTTTCGGAATGGACAGCAGCTTTGTTCAATAAAATTGATCAAGGTGTTAAGATGCACAAATATGCAGCTGTCCCTGTCGTGTCAGTAGATGAATTGCTGTTGCAGCATAACAGTCTGTGGATTCTGGGTAAGCAGTTATCACAAAATGGATGTTAGATATGCTATTAGTGAGAAAATGGGGAATGCAAATATATGGCCTTTGTAAAGGTAAAAAGACTTTGACTGCAGAAGAAAGGGTATTTGGGGTTTTTATGGCACCATGTATCTTTTGTACTCCAAAATTAAGACTGTTCTTGCTCAGAGCAGCTGTCACAGCAGTGGGAAGGTTAAGAATCTGGTAGGATCTCTGTCTTACCATACATACTTAAACTGTATTTTAGGGAAACTGACTGTGTCTTCCTTATGTGATTTCTGCATTAGACCTATCCGTGAATAATAGTAGTGTAAAAGCAGCTGGGACCATACTGAAAAAGCAGAAATAGCATTTTTTTTCTGACCCATTCCAAGCTCGTGTTTGTTTTGGATTTCTATTTCTTGCACCAGTTACTGAATGTGCTTGAACATACTTTTATACAAGCTATGTAAGTGTTTTTGGGAAGCCTTGTAACTTCAAGACTGTCCTTCACAATAAACCCCAGCTTCAATGTCACCAGTGCTGGCTTTTAGTGCACCACCATCTGCTGATCTTTCAGTAGCCATTGTAAAGCACTTTCAGGGTGCACTAATGCGTGTTCCTTATTTCAGGTAGTGTCTTATCTTAAAACGCTTCTAGTAATGTACTGTTATTAACATAAGGGTTTCTTTCTGGTTCAGCAGAAATAATAGGGCAAGCAGCCAGGCCATCACTCACTGTCAGTGTTTTAACAGCTCAAAATCTAATTAGTTTATCTCAAAACTGCTCTCTATAATAGGGATTTGCCAATTTAAATTCTGTGTACAGAAATGCGCTAACTCTTATGGTTTGCGTAATAGTCACAGTTGACATCCATGGTACTTTGGGTGAAAAAACGTGGATGTTTTCTGCAAATCAGGAGGCTATTTCAGCAGCTTTAAAATGGGCTGTGTAATTTTACTGTTATGATTTTGCCTACTTGGACCACGATTGTTTCAATGGAGAATTGTGGTAGCATTTCTGTCCTTCCTGCTATGTGATTTACCTTCAAATATTTATGTGGATTTTCTGAAGCATTCTGACAAGTCAGTAAAAATACACAATTGCAGCATCAACTGGTGATTTGTACGCATGCAAACTACTTATGAAGTAAAAATTTGGAGAGACTGAGGGAATGTAAAGTTTCTGGCTTTTTTTTTTTTTTAAGCTAAATGTTTTCTATCTTCTCACTTATAAACAGCATATAACTGTTCTTCTAAAGTGTAAACATTTGTAATTTCCTGCCATTGCCACTAATAATGCTTATAGTGTCTGTCTATTTAAAAATGGAATAAAAACTTTTGCTTTGGGACTGCCCCTAACAAAAGTTCTGTAAAAAATTAAAGCAACCGTGTGGAAGACAGTAATACTGTCAAATCCAATTTGATAGTTTAAACAACAAAATCGAAGTATGATAAATAGTATCCCCTATTTTGAGAAATAAGAAGATGTTTACACAGCCCTGGATTGTTGAGGTGAGTATAGGGAAGGGATTTTGATTCTTTCCTTTATCAGACCCCAGCCTCCTTGCTCTTCAAACTGGAAGGTTAGTATGTGGTTTTGCATTTAAATATATGAATTGTCCTAGAGCTAGAGAAGGCTTTCTGCTCCATTTTTGAGGGAAATACTAACTAGAATTAATCTTTCCAGGAAGCTTCCAAAATAACAACAGTAATAAATTACTCATGAGTGCCCAGTTTGAAACTAGGTTACAAGGGACTTGATATTTAGAAAGCACTGACCTCCTACCTTTTACGATTTAAAGGCCTTTGAAGTATATAAATAAAGGTACTTGATACTCTTTGAAAAAATGTTGGCTAGTGTCTTCACTTCGGTATTGAAAAACATTATCAAAATGATATGGTGATGTTTAAAGCCATGATCGTTGTGGTATCTACTTAATGTATAAAATGAACATTGATCTATGTCCACCGTCTTCCTAACCAAATGAATACCATATTCCTGTCAGTATGCTATTATTTATTCATATTGAAGTGGTATCTATAAGTTCCAGCTATCTAGAAGGAAAAATAGTCTTTATTAGTTGATGAATAATTAACTTAGTCAAGTAGTGGAGAGGTGGACCAATCCACACAGAGAGGTAATGTGAAATGAGTGTGGTTACATGGGAAGTTTTCCGGAGTTTACAATATAGTTTCTTGGTTTCTTTTTTGTCCGACTTGTAATTCATGTCTAACTTTTAACTCTTTTCTGTGAAAACCCATTGATGAGATCCCATTTCTACTCAGGAAGTATTCTTTGCTTATGTTAGTATCTACGCTAAAAGATAGGCTTCTGAAGACAGTGACAGTGTCAGTATAATTACACTGCAGCACAAAACCACTGCTTTTGGTTAACTGGAGTCAACTCAGTAGTTGCCAGTGTAGGGTCTTCAGTGTTAACTTTATGAAAAGAGGAAAAGGATAATGCACTCCTTCCAGGTATGTTGTAAAAAGGCCAAGACTATTAAGAGAAGAATAAATCTGAAGGCCAGAAGAGACTGTTATATTAACTATCTTAATTTGCTATTAAATACACATGATAAAATTTCATAGTCGTTTTTTTGTTGAGCCCAAGAGCTTATGTTTGACTAATGCAGGTATTGCATCCAAACTTTACCACGTCTTCAAAGGCTGGGTGAAGAGACTGACCAGGCAAACATAGCCCCAATACTAGAAATATATATCCCTTTCAGTGGTAATAGGACAATACGTACATATACAGCAATGGAGACCAGGATATCAGAGTACTGAACACATATGCAGCTCTGAAAAAGAAAGACCAATTGGTGTTTTTTGCAGTCTCGTATGGACAGTCTAGAGGCAGCTCTGCTTCTGTCAAAGTAATCAAGATGTGATGTCTCATTTTCTTTTCTTTTTCTGGACTTTCAACCACCTCCAAATATTACTAATTGGGTGGGTATCACTTAGTTATCTGTGTGAGTATAATTGTAGTACGGTAGGTGGACAAGGAGCAGGTGTATTTAGGAAAGCCTGTGGCATGTTAATAAGACAGTACTGCTTCCCTTGGAACAATCAAAGCAAATTTATGGTGGCATTATTCTCCTAAACGTGCTAAACGTACTGCTGAATACCATTTTGCCCTTCCAACATTCATAGTGCTTTAGCTGCAGCTGGAGCTGTTTGTGGAGTTAAAACGTTTAGGGCTCGTTCTAGCGAGTTTGGGACTATTTTGCGTATTTAGGATTCAGTCTACCGCCTGCTGCAGCACGGGCCGGACTAGAGCTGTGTGTAGTACAGGGCTGCTTGCTGGTCTAAACTATCCCTAATAAACTGCAGCTTCTTCAGCTTCTGTTAGATATCTGTACTGGCACTGTGGGACTGGGACTGGACCAGTAATAAGTACTTCCACTTGGACATTCCCGTGTTTGTTCTTCTTTTGGGCTGGGTGCTGTTATTGCCCAATATGGGTGAACTCTAGAAATACAGTTCTCACTAACCTCATTCATAGACATCTGTTAGCTAAATCAGCACCAAATTATTGTCCCTTAAAAACAAGCTGCCTAGTATGGCTTGTTGTGCTCCTTTGGGCCTGTCTTCATTTGAACTACACAATGGTCCTTTCCCTTATTAATTATAATTTTTTTTATTTATTTTTTTTCCCCTTAGCAGCTATAATATCAAGCCCTTCACATGTGCTTCTGATCTGCTTGTGAACTACACCTTCTGTCTATGTAGTCCCTCTGATTCCCTTTGGTACTCAAGCCTGTTAAGTACTATTTACTCTGGCTCTGGAATCAGTTAACTTAAAGGGGTGGTTCTGGTTGGCATTTATTTATTGTTTCCCCAGCCCTCCCAAAATAACAATTAACTTCTATCCTAATCTGATCATAAAGGTTTTTTTTGCTGTATCTGTGGTCTTCAGTACTTCATGTCCCTCATAGTTTTCACTAAGCCTCTTTGCTAAAGCACTGGTTTCTTATTGCAGCTGTATCTTCTCCACATCTCTCTGCTCCCAGATGTTACTGAGTGTTTCTGTTTCTGGTATCCTTTAAGGACAGGGTCAGTCTTTTAATGCAGATTATAAGATATCTGCTTGGTTTCTTCTTCATCCATGAATTTCGCTTGACTCTTTAGGCCTTCATTGTAATAGATTATCACTTAAATAGGCTCTTCTTCATCCTTATTAAAAAAAGCATGCAAAAGTTCATTTCAAAGTCTTCCTATGCAATGTTTCAGTCTTTCAGAAATTATCTACAAGCTCACCCAAGCTAGCTACTGCTATCTGGTGGGGCAATAATCAGCTTTAAGGGGTGACTTCATTCTTCATATACTGTTGGTTTGAAGCTGTCTTCATTATAGTTACGTTCCCTCTTGTTCTTGAGCACAAATGCAGCTGCAGCTTCCAGTAGTCGCTTCCTTGCAAAGAGCAATAAGAAAATGGGAGATCTGAGGAATGTATAACGTTTAGGCAATCTTGATAATATAGCAAAGTCTTTAAAGCACTGCAAGACTCAAAGTCCATCTTATCAGTTCATGTTTAGTTATTGGATTAGCTTGCATTTCTGAAGTAAGCGCAACCCTGTCATCTGCTATTCTGGTTGCTTGAGCAATTTGATTTTGATCTATATTTTACTCTTCCATTGCAAATCACTCATGTCTCCCTGTTTAAAAGCCTAATATAATTTGGTATGGTTCTAACTTGACTGGCATCTAATTTGATTTCAGTAATAATATGCTCATTTCTGCTTTGCTCGTGATCCCTGCCGCTCTGTGTTTAATAATGTGCTCTGTCACAAAGTTTTTGCGTTTGGTTTATTTCTTTTCTAAAGGAGTGCAGGGGGAGCGTGTACTATAGTCTCTAGCACACTCAAAGTCCTGCAAAATGCGAGTCACACTAGATGTTTCTGTTCCAGTTGTTTGAATTGTCCCCAACTTTTGTGGCTGTTAGTGTCCTGGTTTTCCTTGCTAACTTTCTGAAGCTGGTATTTGCTCATTACCTGTTTTTGAGATGACAAGACAAAGGATGGAGATCCTTTCAATCCATCTTTCCTGGGTATTTCCTGAGTATTACTGGTCAGGTCACCACCCCTTGGGTAATTCCATAGCTCTCAATCATGTAGATTACTTGGACATTTGCTACCTTGCAGCGGAGCAGTGAAAGCAAACCAGCTTCCTTTCCATTAATCATTTACGCTGTAGACACTGCTGCAGACTGACAGTGAGATGGTGTTTTTGTTATCTGTGCAGACTTTCAGCAGTCCTTAATTGCTTAGGCTGTCAACATTCTCTATCAGTTATTTCATCCAAGCTTTACAACTAGTCTTCAGAAGTAGGTAACCAGACCGGTGAAGCATAAACAGCAAACTTAAGATCAAATAGTTGAAATGCATTTTCTTTTTAATGGTAATAGGACAATACTTCATAGAATCGTAGAATGCCAAGTTGGAAGGGACCTCAAGGATCATCTGCTCCAACCATTCTTGGCAGAAACATGGTCTAGACAAAATGGCCCAGCACTGTGCCCAGCCAAATCTTAAGTGTCCAATGGTGGGGAATCCACCACTTCCCTGGGGAGATGATTCCAATGGCTGATTGTTCTCATTATGAAAAATTTTCCCCTTGTGTCCAGTCAGAATCTCCCCAAGAGTAATTTGTATCCTTTTCCCCTCATCTTTTCCATGTGACTCCTTGTAAAAAGGGAGTCTCCATCTCCTTTGTAGCCACCCTTTAAATACTGGAATGTGGTGATAAGCCTTCTTTTCTCAAGGCTGAACAAACCCAGTTTGTATATTTCCATGTATACTGATACAGACCAGGAAACAATTCTGTGGACCCAGTTTTGAAGGAAAAAAAGCAATGAAATGGTGTTTCTTGAAGTGTCTTATGGGCAGTCTAAATGTGCCATCAGACTGGTTATTTTATTTTTTTCTTAGAGGTGCCTATTTTCATCAGCTTGTTTATCTGTAGACCACCCATCACAGTACAGGAACTTAAGAGTAGCAAGACTCAATGAGATACCTCATTGGAAGAGGAAGGTGATATTTATTTCACAAAATTAAGTTAATTGGTTGAATAATTAACTTAATTGGTTAAATAATTAATGCCCTTGCACTTGCTTTTTCATAATTATATCTCACTTATGCTCTCATACCTGTGTGGTGGGTACACCCAGATGTGTATGCTAAGTGGCCTGGCCAGGGCCGCTCGTGTGGAGCATTAGAAGACAAGGGACTCCAGCTGTTAGAACTGAGTCCTTGTCATGTCTGTTTGGTTCTTCATGATTTGTGTGGCAAACAGATTTTAGTCAGGTTGTTTGTTTATTTATGATGTGATGTTCCTTTGTTGTTTAGGGTTCTCAGATTTCTTAGGTTCCCTTCGAAATGCATGCTGCACAGCAATATTAAAAGAATATGGGTATATATGGATATATAGAGACAAATTCTTCCTAATAACTTCTTATTAACTTCTATCTAAATACTGCTATGGTGCTGGTATTTTTTTACTTTCAAGTTATAATACAGTGACTCTACAATTTGAATGTTGAAGCTGTAGTTCTTGCTAGTGATTTGCTCCATTGCTGTCACATTTTGAAGTATTTGTGCTACTTCTCATTTGGACTTGCCTAACTTTAACTTAATATCTTTCCCTTTTGATTGAATAGTTATTGTTTCATGGTATTTTCTATTCTTGAAATAGGTTCACTTCTTTAGGTAAATGGCATATATTTGATAGACAGAGTAGATGAGTCCCTTTGCAATTGAAATTAATTGGGAGTAGTTTATATATAGTCACTTCTATTGAAGCAGAAATGAAAGGGCAGAAATGTGTTCTCCTCTGTTTGGTTCTTTGTTTTTTTTCTTCCATCCCCGCTTTAACATAGTGGTAGTCACAATGCAGTCGAAAAGAGGGCACAGGAAGAAAGTCTGGGTTTCTTCCAGAGGTGCGATGGAGGAAGAAGGTGGCCAGTCCCAGGACTTGAGTGACCTCCTTGGTCCCCTGGAAGAGGCTTGGCCAGGTCCCTGCTGAAACAGGCTGGTAGCTCACGTGCAGTGCTGCTGCTGCTGCTGCTTAGAGATACCAAGCAGGTAACATGTTTCCAGGTACTTAAGTTACCATTTTCCACAGCAAGAGATGAGTGTTCCTAAAATCAGGATGTCTGTTGTAGGTGACCCTTCTACAAGGTAACTAATAAATGACTTCTTTGTGAGGAGTTTTTCATTAGAGATGCGCTTCTCCATGCCACCATTTAAACTCTTTTATGTAGGAAATGTTTCCAGCAGCACAAGTTACAAGTAAGAACCATTCAGTTTTGAATAATTGTTACAACAGTCTGGTCTAGTTGCCTGGATAGTGCAGGACATATAAAACTTCGCTCTATGTTGGGCACACAATCTCAGTCTGAATAGTAGCAAATTTTATGATGGTATCACAAGATGAAATCTGGCCACTTTTTCTACTTTTTCTGTATTTATTTTCAGTGCTCTTTTTTTTTCTTTTTTTTTTTTTTTTTTTCTGAGAAGTATAGCCCATCAGAGCTTTCAACAAATGGCATTATTCTTTTTCTACAGAAAATATGCTGTCTTCTTACTCTGACCTTGCCAAAATCTGACCTTCCTCTGTGATATTTCACTAAAGTTAAAAGCCAAAGTCCCTGCTTTTGTTTCCAAACATACCTGTTTGTCACCAAGGGTTGCTGTGTGCTGTCATTCTAATATTATTTGTATTCTGTGCTGTATTGCCAGGGTCAGCAATGAAACATGATTATCTTGGGATCTAATGAAATAGTTTCCTGCCTTCTGTAATTCTCGCAGTGGCTCAGACATTTAACCTTTTGACCCATTGGGACTAGTGGCCTAATAAATATACTGCTATGACAGCAGAGCTGTCTCAATTGTTTGCTGTATTTCCAAGAAGTCAAATATTTTAAACTTTTAAATGTTTTGCACTTCTTTTATTTCTCCCACATGATGGGGTTTTTTTCGAACACAGCTCAGTAAACCTAGGATGTGCTGAATTTGAGTCTTGCGTAGTATCTACGTGAATTTTATAGTAATAAATTACAGCATGCCAGGTAATATCTGGAAGAACTTTCAAAGGCAATAATTAAAATATTTTCTGTTATACTACATCATTATTTCTTGTTTACCATTTTTCTTTACCTTTATAATCTCTCTGTCTTTGGCATGTGTATTTAATCAGGACAGCATAAGTGATGGATTTTATCTTAGACATGGCTCTGATAAGGTTCCGGGTACTTGGTTCCTCTCACTTTTATTACCATTCCTCTGATCTCTCTGGGCACAGTTTCAGCATGTGCCTGTGTTTCTCAGCTGTGAGATGGGCTGCCACACGTGGCTGGCCCAGCTGAGCTACAATGCTGCTCCTGCTGAACAGACCTTCAAAAAATTGCTTGGAGCACATTAGCAAAAATGGATTGAGTAGGCCTAAAAAAAAATGAGTTGCTATTTTCAAAGCAGCCTAAGGGTTTTGGACGGTCTTTTAAATCACAAATCCATCTCCATTTCCTGGAGTGTTATGAAATCAGCAGCACTGGTGTGTGATTAGGTGTATGTGTATGTAAATACACAACACAGTGTCTCAGTGCTATTTGGGTAATAAACAGCAGAATCATGATGAGTTAAATTGATCTTTTTTTTTTTCTTCTTTGAACTCTGTCCTAATCAATTTCTTTTTGAGATACAGCATTATAAATCTCTGGGTTCTATATATTGCTAGCCTTTTCTAATTTGCATTGGGCCAGAGATATATGGTAGCATAATACTATAAATTTACTAAAAATATTTCATTCCCTTCTCCTTTCCCTGATTTTTCCTCCCAAGCTATGCTTTATGAAATCTTGTCACAGCTCCCAGTGATGTGTTAACAGTTTCTGGAGGTTGCAATTCATCCTGAAAAGGGAAACCAATGCTTGAGAAACTGTTAGAGGTAGCTTGGATTCACCGACTCAGACACTCTTTTGTGCAAAAGGGGCACCTCCTGCCATGCGGGGCTAGCTCAGAAACCGGTATTGTGGGGCAACGTGGTACGGAGATGGCTGATTAGCTTTCTGCAGAGGCAGCCTGGGTTGGCTTGGCCAGTGTTGAATTGAGTGAAGAAAATATTGCTGGTTCTTACCGAGCCTTTTGACTGTGCTCTGCCATTTGAGGGCATTCATCAGCTCAAGCGCAAGATCACGCTTCCTGGACCTTCTAAGCCCAGCCTTTCTGTTTCGCTAGCAAGCCCACGGAAAACCTGAAGTGCTGAGAAACGTGGTGCAGAACAGGCTGGCTGGAGCTGCAGGGATCAGGCCAGGTCTGGCAGGGCTCATTCATTCTGGTTCGCTGCTGCCCACATCCCGTCCCGCTGACGGTGCTGAGCCCTGTGAGAGTCTCTTCTCTGCCTTCCTAGGGATCCTGGTTAGCGGGGCGCTGCACAGCCGCATGGACTGTGTCAGTGTTGCTATACACACAACTGTACTCGCATGTAACTGTACTTACAGGGTTTTCAAAAGTGTGTTGAGAAGCACACATCCTTCCAGTTTCCTAGGGTCATTCAGGTGGGGTACCCTTTGGGTAGACAGAGACTTGAGAGTGGTGAAGTTTGACTTAAACATCATCTGCATAGATTTTTATATGCAGTCACCACTGTCTTTTAAAAGGCTGGCTTATAGGTTCCCAACAGTAAAGGTAGTTATAACTATATTTTGACACAAAGGAGTATCTATGAATCTGTTGCAAAAGAAATGAGTTATTTGATGACACAATGTCTTTTTCACTTGGTGTATCTTTCTATTGGTGTGTGTTTCCTACAAATGTACAAATTGTACTTGTACATGTGCTGCAGTTCAGGGCTTCAGGTTCAAGATGTTTTGTGGATATGCAAGCTTAAAAAAAAAAAAAAAAAAAAAAAAAGGAAAACCATCAACCCTCTCAGGAGTTGCCTCAAAGTGGGAGTCAATAGGGAGCTCTCTGTCCCCTTCTGATGTTAAAACATTTCAATTAACTAACAGATCTTCCCAATGTGGATTTGTCTGACATTCTCCAAAGGCTCTTTGTCTGTAAAGCAAGGAATGGAAAACAAGCATCCCTATAGACAGCTTCACCAGCTCTGTCAGGTGTCATGTTGTGATAGTATTTTTTCATCTAATGAATTGTCAAATATGATTCGGTGTAAATTGCAAATGTAGATTAGAAATGCTCTTCAAGTAATGGAAGTGTTTCATAACACAGAGTACGAGAGGCTAACAATAAAGGAAAACTGCTTATGATAACTTGTTTTGTGCTGAGGTGGTCCTGGTTCTTTTGGGATCTCGGTAAGAAAGGCACCCAATGCTTAAAGCTGGTTAACTAAGTTATTCAATAAAGGATAGAAATTATAGAGTGCTAGCAATCTTGCATCCCTCCTGATGCTGGGACCCTGCCTGCTGTGGCATTGGATGAGCCCTGGGTGGCTCATGGCACGCTGTGTCACTTCCATCCATGGTGAGTGTCACCAGCCTTTCTCTTCACTTGGAGCCCTTACAGGGTCTTGGTCACAATACATGTCCATCAATCACTGATAGGCAGTCAAGTTTGGAAGATGGATTTGGTTTTGAAAAGTCCCTTGGCTAATATGGTTCACTACCTTATATCTATAAAAATATAGTTCTTGTCCTTGAAATATGTGCATTTGTACGAGACAATGCTCTATACACATATAATTGAGTATGCATTGTATGTATACACCTTGACTATCTATGCATTGATTATGCGTACACAGATTAATCATACTATTGTGTAGAGCAGCCCCATGGTATCTGTGATACGGAGGCATACACTGGAGAAGTAGTCGTGGCTACTCTGCCATGGCTGGCTGGTATCACAGGCTTCCCAGAGCACACCTGCACGCGCGAGAAGGAGCCAAGGGTGCGGATCACTGACTCCTCGTCCCACAGCCTTCAGCTGCGCCACTGCAACACCGGGGGATGAATAGAAACTTGTGAATGGTGATGTATGCCTTTTGGTAAAATACCACTGTGTTAGACTCGTTTGCCCAGTGAAGCCAGTGTACCTCAGGTAATATGAAGAGGTCTTGTAATAAGTTGTTAATGTTGGAGGGGTATACTTTTTTTTTTTTTTTTTTTTTTTTAAAAAAAAAAGCCATCTCCGAAGTAAGGCAAATGCTGCTTCTGGAGATGTTATAGAGGGAGTAGGTGATGCTCATTTTACATAATCTCTAAGATGCCTGACTTCTACCTACCACACTCATTCTGTTACAGATTTGATTCACTCATGTTCTCATACACACATACTTTCAAGAACCAAGACATGTATGTGTGCACAAGTAGTCACATCGGGTTCATTTGTGTGACAGGGAATGTTGGGTACTAATCATGTGTTTTGAGTTCTTATCGACTGGAAATGACAAACTTTTTTGGACTGTACGAGTTAAGGAGTGGATGGTGGGTTTGATATTGTGCCTCATTTTGTTTCGTTCCTCCACAAAAATCCTGAATTTCAGTTTTCTTTTTCCTTATCTGGATGTCTTATGACTCCAGTCCTGTTCTTCATTATCTTGACACCTTATCTTCAGTTATCTTAAGGTCAGTTTGTTCTTCCTTTTACACAAAATCTTATATATGGCACTCAGTAGCAAATAACTACTAACTTTTCTTTTAACCCCTGTTCTGCTGTGTCTTATGGTGTGCACGCGAGCACACGTGCACACATACACAAATATTTCCTTTTGCACTTCATTTGTACCAGTCTTAATACTTTTGTTTTAAATCCCTTCAGAAAGGTAGGAAATCATTCACCTTGGTCATTTGTGGAAGGCACTGATATTTGCATTCTGATGTTGCAGCTGTGCAAATGGCCACCTGACTCATACTGGAATACATTCCTCTACAGTTTGCTAAGTATCAAGTTCAGAGATGTGTGAAAGCTTCCTTTCTGGAAAAGAAAAGGAAAGCTCCGGCATCCGGTGCCGCGACAAGATTAGCTTGCTAGCTAAGCATTCCCTCGCTGGCTGCTGACTGGTGTGTTCTCCTGTCTGTGTTGCTGATCCTCTGCTCTGTGGGAGCGTGGGCATCGCTCCTGTGGATGGGCATCAAGGGAGGAAAGATAACTTCATATTCCGTGGAAACTGCTGTTGAGAGAAGGAAGATTCTAAAGGGAAAATTCTGATGATGCTGGTGAAGTAGTTTAAAAGCTTCTGTGAAAATAGGTCTGCCTCTGAAAGAGCTGAGATTGATGGGTTTTGCTGATTTTCAAAAGTTAGTTGTTTAAACTGTTTGCAATTTGCTTGTGATTTCCACATGAAACAAATATAATGAATCAGGAGCCAGAATACTGTATATCATCTAGAAATAAATACCCAGGGGTAAAATCTGGGCTTCACTGAAGCCAATGAAAGCTCTTGTTACTTTCTCAGTAGAACTAGATAAGTCATGGATGCTTGATTTGCATATACTTATGCAATTATTTTACAGTTTGGAAGATGGGTCACCCTGAGACAAAGCTGCTGACAAAGCAAAAGCATATTATCCTCTTAAACTTGTTATCCTTTGCAAATTGCTTATTGGGAGACAACTTATTTCACAAATGGGAGTTTTCATCATCAGGCAGTATTACATATTTCACAATGTGTCAAAGAACAAGGCTGAGAACTACTTAAGATTTTGGCTGAGACAAGATGGCCCCATCCTATAAACGTGCCTGCAACTCTGGATGTTGCCTGCTGATTCCTGATCTCACTGTTTTGCATCTGGTTTTCAAATCCTGTCCTCACTGCAGCCACCCTCCTCTGTGTTCGTGCAGTGAAAGGAAAGTACTGCTAGGGACAGCCGAGTCCTTAGGCAAAAGCACTGGGAGAGCTATGCCTGGACAAATGGCTTAGATTGCAGGTTTCTTGCTTATAAAGCTAAATCTTGGTTGAACTATTGCCTTTTGCTTAGGTGGGGGTGACACATGGGAGCCTGATCAGTCTGGAGCCCTGCTGCACTAAGTAGGTATACAAATGCACAGCATGGGGCATGGTCTGCCGCCTTCAGTTTATCATCAGGTTGGCTTTGGACAGACATGTTTGGTGTGAATGCAGTAGTACTTGGAGGAGTGCCAGGCCATCTCCCTTCTCATGCAGCCTCGTACGTCAGACGAGTCCTTCTCCTCATTAGTAGATCTGCTGGTCAGCAGTGTACACCAAACTCCTTTCCTCGCTGTCTTTGCTTTGGTTGAATAAATGAGCAGGGATTTTTGTTGGTGTATTGGTTTTGTGTGGCAAGGTTTTGGTAGTGGGGAGGGGGTTACAGGGGTGGCTTCTGTAAGAAGCTGCTGGAAGCTTCCCCTGTGTTCGAGAGAGAGCGAGCCCATACCACCCGGCTCTGAGACGGACCCGCCGCTGGCCAAGGCCGAGCCAATCGGTGATAGTGGTAACGCCTCCGTGATAACATTTATAAGAAGGAAAAAACGTTGGGAGGGAGAGAAACAGCCGCCGGAGTGAGGAGTGAGAACATGTAAGAGAAACAAACCTGCGGACCCCCAGGTCAGTGCAGAAGGAGGGGAGGAGATGCTCCAGGCGCCGGAGCAGAGATTCCCCTGCAGCCCGTGGGGAAGACCGTGGTGAGGCAGGCTGTCCCCCTGCAGCCCAGGGAGGGCCACGGTGGAGCAGATCTCCACCTGCAGCCCATGGAGGACCCCACGCCGGAGCAGGTGGGTTCCCGAAGGAGGCTGTGATCCCGTGGGAACCCCGCGCTGGAGCAGGGTCCTGGCAGGACCTGCGGATCTGTGGAGAGAGGAGCCCACGGAGCAGGTTTTTCTGGCAGGACTTGTGACCCCGTGGGGGACCCGCGCTGGAGCAGTGTGCTCCTGAAGGACTGCACACCGTGGAATGGACCCATGCTGGAGCAGTTCGTGAAGAACTGCAGCCCGTGGGAATGGCCCACGTTGGAGGAGTTCGTGGAGGACTGTCTCCCGTGGGTGGGACCCCACGCTGGAGCAGGGGAAGAGTGTGATCAGCCCTCGTCCTGAGGAGGTGAAGCGGCAGAAAATAACGTGTGATGACCATAAACCCCATCCCTGTCCCCCTGTGCCGCTGGGGGGGCTTGGTGGTGAAATCGGGGAGTGAAGTTGTGCCCGGGAAGAAGGGAGGGGTGGTGGGAAGGTGTTCTGAGATTTCGTTTTATTTCTCATTACCTTGCTCTGGTCGATTTGTAATAAATTGAGTTAATTTTCCCAAATTGAGTCTGTTTTGCCTGTGACGATAATTAGTGAATGATCTCTCCTGTCCTTATCTCGACCCGCAAGCTTTTTGTTATATTTTTCTCTCCCCTGTCCAGCTGAGGATGGGGGAGTGATAGAACAGCTTTGGTGGGCACCTGGTGTTCAGCCAGGGTCAACCCATCTCAGTTGGGTATTTTGGGTTTGTTTGGATTTTTTTTTCTTACTCTATACAAAATGAATTAAAGCTCCCTAAGGATTACATTGGGGACCATTTATAGCAATCCCATTCTTTGAGTCTCTTTTTTTTTTATTAAGTAGGCAAGCTGTTGTTGCTGTAACATGATTATCAGTACCACCATATGCCTTAAAATCTCACTTGCTCTGGAGGCACGAGATTATCCAGCACTTGCAGTAAGCACCCAGCTGCAATAGCATTGTGTGGAACAGGTGTGTGCACTGCATTGATCAATGCTGATGGAAGCATAAAGTTCCCCATGGTAAATCTGTGGCTGGCAGCACTCTAATTAAACCTTCCTTTGAACATAAATGAGAGGTCTGTAATTTTGGCCTCTTGTTCTGAAGGTCACGCTTTTATTTGGAGATTTTTCCAACTTAAATTTTTAGGAGGTTTTATAAATGCATGAAGCAGCAGAAATCTCTGAATTGTCCATCTTTCTCCTTTTAAACCTTTGGTTTAGAAATTATTTTTCTAAAAGCTAATTTGTGCCCTCTCTGAAACTTAAATATTCCAGCCCTAGGAACTAGAACATAAAGCTCTCCCTTGCACTCCATTGCCCAAGCTACTTGTGCTAAAGTATTACAGAGTATTAGAGTTTTAGAAAGCACACATTCTTTATTGCAGCACTGAATGCAGGGAGATAATTCCACCTAGTGTGCATGCTACAGCTTCAGCACAAACAGATTATATGGAGTAACTAGTTACATATTAATCATAAAAATTATTGTAACTGATTATCATAGTACTGCCTACATCTGTCCATGCGCAATGAAGAATTCATTTGAGTCGAAGGGCTGCTTTTGTGACCACTGACCCATTTGAGATTGTTGGCTGTCCTTGAAGTCTTTGTTCTTGTCCTTGTTCTTTGATCTTGAAGCTTAACGCAGTTTCAATCACACGTGGTCAGTTTCAACATTGTTCTCATCTGGTGTACAGGAACATCCAGTCATAAGAGCAAAGAACTGCAAAACTTATGAGTAACTACCTCTACTAGTTAATTGCTTGGCTACACTTTTGTCTATTGTTTCAATCGTAACATTAGTATAAGATTTCTAATAATTATTTACCAAATCTCACTTTTACAGTCATCTAGCAGCAAACTAGTTTCCATGGCTGGTACAAAATATTAAAACCATTAAAAATATTTAGACTTGCCATACAGAATGTATGGACATATGCTATCACTTTGAAGATAAGATTGTACTTGTATTACTTATTTTCCTATTCAAGAAGAGAAGTTTTCTGTTCTTAGAGAAGAAAATCCTTAATTTTGCTGCTTGGCAAAAATACTATCGCTTACCATATACTCAGAACACATAGGTTTAGTTCTCTGCTTTTTTTTTTTAATTGAAAGAAAATAGTACAAAACATTAAGAGAAAAGGATCTAAATAAAATAGGTGTTCTATTGCTTCCAGGATATATGTAAATACAGCTAAGTGTTTTGCAGCAGCAGCATACCATTTCCTTCTAAATTTGAGACCAAACCTCAGAATCCCTCCTAAGGTGGAGACCAGCTAGATTAAAGCTTTCAGGTGACTCAGTAAACAGGTAATTTACATAGTTCTGTTTTTCAGGGATGGTGTGGGAAAATAACAATTAGTTGTTTTATAAAATTGCATGAATGTACTTGAAAGGTAGCACAAACCTAATATTATGACAATGAAATTACAGTTTTCCAGTCATCACTTTTTGTATCTGTGTTGAGGCATACTCCTTATATTTGCAGCAGACACTGATACTGGATTTCTCCTTTTTTTTTCTTTTTTCTCTAATGTGCAAAGAATGTTATTTTCTAAGCGGCAGCTTTCTCTTTCTTTGCTCCATCTGACTTCACTGGTTGGTGTGCATCTCTGTCTAGGATGTGGTTGTCCCCCTACTCCTTATTTCCTCCCTTCTTAGAAGAGGGATTCTAGGCATGCAGCCTCCGCTTCCTTATATGCTGCTCTGGGATAGTCCTAATTTGTTGGGATTAGAGTCCTTCCTCCCCCTTGTGCCTTTGCAGCTAGAAATAATCTTTCCTTATAGAATGCTATCATTGAAACTTTTCTCCAGCAGAAAACTACGGCAAAAGTAGTAGCAGCAATGTAGAATGCAGCTGGTATACTTCATGGGTTGTTTTTATTATTCACTAGCAACATGAGTTTTCTTAGACTACTCTTAAAATGCGCTGTAAAGGTGCTCTTACTATGGAATGTGAGTTTATATATGGGGAGCTAATGTGAAATAAAGAGTGTCTCAGCAGGCCGACAAGTCTTAAAGAATTGGATTTTGGCACGCATTCTTTGCAGCTTTATTCAAGCAAGCACAGGAGAAGGAATTACAATTATCTTGGCCATTTCATAGTTAGAAATGAAAGAAAAGCAGTCAGAAAAGAAAAAAAATAATCAAGTTTTAGTTAAACATGGGATTTTGCCATGTACTGCAGAAGTAATAGAGCTTCCATGGAAGGCATGTTCCATCTCAAACTTTAGACACATTTTGTTTAAAAAAACCCAAAACAAACAAACAAACAACCCCACCAACCAAAAACGTTTACAGTTTCTGTGTTTGTTCTGGTAATGCTTCTATTGGTTTTAATTGGAATTTTGTAATAGCTGGAGGTTGGCCTGATAATATTGCGAACTCGTATAAGCACCAATATAGACATTGGTGCAAGTTTTTAAGCCACTTTATCTTTCACTAATAATGTGTGAATTATTTTGTTTGTAGAAATAATTTAATTATTGGCCATATTCATTTTGAACAGAGCTGCTTTAAAATTACCAGCATGAACGTAATTAGTTGTGTTGTAGATAAGTGGTGCTCTTTGTTAGAAGCTTCCCTTTTCTTGTGTTTTCTGTGCCTGGAGGGAATGCTCCGGATGGGGAATTCAAATCCTCATCTAGAGTGCTGTTAAAGGCAATTAAATGGAAATTCTTACTCACTCCCCCTTTTACTGGATTGCTGATGAACAATGGAGGTTAGTATTGAATGTTCATTTTCAGGGTAGTGCTTTCTTCTTCTTGTCTATAAATATTTCCTAACCATCACATTTAGGAGTATTTTTGTTCCTTATTTATAAAAAAGCAGCATGGTTGCCTAAGGCCTCACACCCTGGCATATTGATTGAAATCAGCACAATATGTACTGAGACTGCAGAAGTGTGGCCGTGTCTGTAGCCGAGTTGAATGTAAATGCTCATTTCCCCCAGTATTTTCTGAAGGCTTTGTTGATTAGCATCTGATGTATGAGTTTCAACAGGCCCGTAGACACCGTAGGGATATACTGAGAACAAACAGAAGACGTCCACATTGTGCACGCTTTTATCCAACGCTTCCTTGAGGAAAAGACTATGAATAGTTGACATTTGTCCTACTGCTCTGCATCTGTAAACAGTCTCAGTATTACTTTTGTTTTCCATCTATCTGATCTTCTCAGTATTTCTGGCACAGATAAAACCTCCAGCACGTTAGTTTACCAGTCTTTTTTGCAAGTTAACTCTCTCATGCAGATATTAACTTACATGACTTTACCATTGCACCAGCATTTGCATTGTTATTGAATTGAGTTCATTAAGTAAGCTGGTATTTGGAAATGAAGTTAAATGCTTTTTGCCTTTAGGAGATAATAAAATATCTTCTTCAAGTAACATTTATGGATTTATCATAGTTGTGAGAACAGTATAGTTGACTATAGTATATCGTATCTCAGATTGTGAATGAGTGTATCATAACAGTCATTTTCACTGCGTAGCAGATACTGTCCTTTACATTTTTCAAGTGAGAAGTTGAGGAACAATTTCCTTAAGGTCATATCAAGTGTCTGAGGTAAAGCATGAATTGAAAAGTACTGTCCTTTAAAGTTTAACCTTCACCTTTTTCAGAAGGCAGACCAATCTCATCAGAAAAAATAAGGAAAACCCAGTTTGTCATCTTGCTTTAAACAGAGAATAAAACATTAAGCGTTTTTTCTCCAAGTTGTGGCATATGAAGTAGAAAATAAGTTGTTACATTTAAAAAAAACCAAACAACCCAAACCAAAAAACAACCACCCAAACAAACACACAAAAATCCTATTCATGTTGTGTGGCATAGAGCATAAAACTGATCATCTTGAGTCTGGAAATTATGAAATGACTAATTCTTAGATAGTTGCTTGGCTACAACTGAATTTTGATCAGTTATCTCATATTCCTTTTGACTGGGGGACTACTTAAGTCTAGGAACCGTGTTTGCCATTCTGAGCTGACGGAGGAATTAGTGATGGGATCGAGCGTCTCTATCTTCTACGTCTTTGTAGGAGAGTTCAGCATCCTGCTTGCTTGAACACAGGAGGAATCAGACAAATGGGACACTCCCGTAGCTGTAAAACAGCAAGCTGTTTTCAGCTAGAATGTCAACCCAAAAGTTCGTGGTCTGGTTTTCTTGCCTATATGCCCATGCTGATTCCGGCTGCGTTCTCAATCTAGTTTTGAGTTTCCAATCGGCTTCCCTGCATGGGCTGTCCATCTTGCATGCACTATCCACATACACCTATTAATTTTTTTCTTCTGTCATCATTAAGCATGCATCTGTCTATGTTTTGATTGCAACATGCCTATTATTTGCATTTGAAGACTTTAATGGCTTCAGAATTGGATTCCAAAAGGAAACCTATTGGCCTCTCTCAGCTGTCTTAAATTATCATCAGGAGGTCATGTCAACTACATAAAGATTTAGTCTAAATTATGAATAAATTTCAGAGGCATAAAACTTTACCACTTTTTAAGAAAACAGATATAACATGATTGGAGCCCTTCAGTAACTTCTGTAAGAGTGTTGTTGTTTGCTGTTGGCACGACAACGCTGCCAAAAAAACCAAGTTGGGTTTAGACTCCGCGCTACCTCCTGTGTTCATCAAGAATAAAACACAGTCCTTGTCCAGGCCCCTGGACAATCTGTGTACCCACAGTGTGAGGGAGCAGGGAATGACAAACAGCCAAGTGTGTCTGTATGGAGCAACATCACATCTTAAGGGGGACGCGGGGCAGTTTTGTACTGGCTGCTTTTGAGGGCAGGGCTAGAAGCCTGCTCACCCACTCGCTCCCCTGCTCAGCCTTGCCTAGAGGGGATTTCCTCCCAGACCTATGTCTGCTGCTGATTGCTTCTGAGCAGAAGAATGTCAGAGAACCATGAGCTTTGGATAATGAGTTGTGCAGAAAGGAAAAAAAATATATAGTAAGCTTAAAAAAACCCAACAAAACAAACAAAATCTGAGACACACGGAATTGCAAGTGACTAAAGGAATATTCAGTGATAAGTGGGCATTTAAGCTATGCCACAAAATAAGGCCTGTCCCTGACATTAATCCCAGTAAGGCATTTCTAGCAAAGGTTTCCATTTGTGGTGCCATATTGACGTTTGCCTAGGAAATACGCTACCTTCTTGGATAATCCCAAACTGATTTTTTTTCCCTGCTTTTGTGTTAGGAATGTGGAGGTAACTAATACATAATACATTCTGCTTTGCAGCAAGTTAGCAGCTGAAATAGGTAATTATTTGAACAAGTTCAATGCTGTTGCATTATGCATCAGAAAAACTACATTAAGTGTCAAAGCCATAAAGGTAGGCTGCCTGCTTGTCCTGATAGCAGTCAGGTCATGTTTTATCGCTTATTAGTCATCACAGACTAGAAGAGTGAATTTCTATGCAAACACTTCAGAATTCCTGCCCCAGGAGGTGGCTAGTAAAAATAAAACTGAAACTCAGAAATAGCATCCTTCATTACCTACTTATGTTTTTAGCTGATCTTTTGCATATATGCTGCTTTCTACACCTAAATTAGACATCTAGTTTCTCTTTTTCCCTTTTTTTTTCCAAGTGCTAAATATAATTTTCATTTTACAGACATCATTTCATGTCACTCACTGCTCATAAGCTTTCTATTGGTGTTTATATTTGTCATATAAATATTCTTACATATGTTGATTGGAACAGTCATGTTTTTCTATTGCTCTTTTACAAATCTGTGCCCATTTTATTCGCTGCTTTCTTTCTTTCATGCTAGTTTGCTTCTGACACTGTAATTTCTATTTGGGGTTATTTAGAGTTCAACGGCAAATGGGCTTTTCCTCAGAAGTTGCACCTTTCTCCGTGATCAGACTGACCTCTTGCCTGTGTGTGCCCACAGTTGCCATCCTTTATCACGCACTCAAATACTGATCATTATTTTATTGTTCTCAAAGTTCAAATTTTAAGAACCCCCCTAAAAGGTCATGATACTGTTATACAATTCTTAGGTCTCAGAATATATATACAATGTTTAATGAATTCTCAGGTCTCAGAATATACATACGAAGTTTAATGGCATCTTGTTACTCAGCTTTTATGACCAACTTACCAAAAAAGTATCTCTTAACTCAGTCAAGAGCATCCTTTCAAGCAATGTCTTGAGAGAAGTGCTGAGACTAGTGTAAGGTGAAATTCAGACTGGTTTCTGTTAGGACAGTCTTTGTCAAAACAGTAAATGTGCCTCAGTCTTTGTAGCTGACTTGTAAGCTATTGTGCCTATGCTGGGAGGAGGTTTCTCTGGGGGATAGAAGCCATAAAAGGCTGTACAGTCCTGTCTGAGTCCCGACTTAAGTTTGGGAGATGTGCTTTGTCAGAAAAGCTCTGCAATGTGATTGCTGAAACTAAGGGCCACCAAGGGACCAGTAGTGATTTCTAAGTGGTTTTAATGAGTAGTCATACCAAGCAAGGCAGCACCATACTGAAAAGAACTGTGGTAATTAACTAACATCTCTGCAAGATATCATACAGCACCCATCCAAATACTGTTGTAGAAACAGTGCAAGCGAGTTGGGCACCATTCCCGCAGTTACAACCGCAGTTCTTTGCTTCTGCAGTTACTTCTTTGTGGCTAGGTCAGAGAACTCCACAGCATATGTGGATGTACTTGTCCTAACCCATTTGAAAAGATGGAACAGAATGGAAGAACCACCTCTGTGGTCCCCTCCCCTGCTACCAAAAAGACTTGTGCCACACAAACCCTGGCATCACCTGAAATTTGGTTTAGGGAGAAGCTGGTGTGGTACTAATATAGGTGACAAAGTACTTTTAGGCAGGAACAGTATATCTCCAGGAGCCAAGCTATATACCTTTGCTATAAATACCTGCCTAAAATATCGATATCTTCATCAACGGTGAACACAGGGAACATCTGCTCTCCATTTGCATGGTACTTCTTCCTCTCCCTCGGTGTTGTGTGGTGTCAAAGGAAAACTATTTCCCCAGTCAGGCTTCCATAGCAGGCTGGTATTTTCCCGTATTCAATACCATGAGATATGTTCAGCAAACTAGTTTGGACCCAACACTTGACCCAAATGCAGGTGAACTTTCTTTAGCTTGCAGTCCAGGTAGCCACCTTGTCATGTTTTGAGCTTCACCTGCTGCTTCTTCCTTCCACACCTGATGCCAATACCAGTTGCATCCAGTTGTCACATATGAATGCCTCTGTGCCAAACGCTCCTCCGGTTCGTATCCATTACTGGCTTTCACTAATATGGATTTCCCAGCTCCTGGGGACCTTTTGGCTCTTTACTGTCCAACCTGCTCCGGAGGCAATTGTGAGGACTGAAGCGGGCTGTTCCAGCCCTCCCAGGCTGCAGCCCGCTCACGCTGTTGGCTGAGCGTGCAGTCCGTGCCAAGCGGTGGTGTGAGGTGTACTGCCCCGTCCAGACCGGGAAACCGGGAGTTGTTGGATGACAACAGTTGCGCTTGTCATAAAGTTAGTTGACCTGAAAAGTTTTTCAGGTGACTAACTTTTCCTACTGCAGGGATGGCTTCAGGGAAATAAGTGAGCACAGTTAATTGAAATATTGCTATCATAGCAAAGCTATAAGGTTTTATAAATAAGTAAACATAATAAGCAAATTATTAAAACATAAAACCAAAATAGAACGAATATCTGGCTACCAGCTGAAAAATACTGATGTACAGCTGAATTTAAAAGTGATCAATCTCATGGAAGGCCTTAAGTGGGTACGTCTGGAAGGTTTAAACTTTTTGGTGTTCTATACAGACCATGAAATACGGAAGCAGGACTTTTTGCTTGCTTTTTAATTAAAAGACATCTCGTGTTCCTCTCCTTGTTGTGTGGATCTGCAGAATTTCCATCGATATGGAAAGAGAACTATGCTTCCTTTCTTTCCTTCCCCTGATTTTTAATGTTTAAGAAAAAAATTGAATAGTATAATATATGGTAATGTTCAAATTTACTTACGTAGGAAAAAAAGTTTAAATTATTTTCTCTGTCATTTTCTGTAGTCATAGCTACAAGAAAATGTTAAGTACATGCTAATTTTCTGTTATGCTATGCACCCTCCCCAAAATGTGCATTCATGGCCATTCTCAAACATCACGTGCTAAAATGCACCTTCGAAGTACGCTTGAGGAAAATACAGTATGTACCTGGAAAGCCATCATCACTGTGTACTGGTATTTACTCAGAGTGCTTTTAATTGTAGTTCTCGAGTAGAGAGGGCTCCAGCTCCCATTTCTTCATGAGCTTCCCCAGCCCTGTCAGTCCTACCTGCTGTTCTGCTGAGTTTTGATTTTTTTCTTTTTTTTTTTTTTTTTTTTTCTCCCCGCCCCTGGATATGTGGTGTTTACATTTGTCTTGTAGGTATTAGACTGGTGCTTTTTGCTCAGTCTCAACTTAGGAACAATGAGCCATTGAATGTAAGTATGTAGAGTAAGAGATAATTTATCAGTAGTGTTCCTGAAACAGTCGTCTTAGTCACAGATACAGTTACTGAATCAGTGCTTAACAGTTTCATTAGACTGAATTTCTTGTTACTTGGAAAATCCTATTTGGCAAGTTGCTGATGCTTGCTATTTCAGTAACTTGCAGTCTTTTGAGAAGACAGCTGGGTTAATACATTATTGAATATTTTTAGAATCCTTTAATGCTGAGTTCACAGGATTCTCTAAGTGAATTAGACTTAAAAGCTAAAAAGTTTTTGAACAGGGTTTTGCTTTGAAGTTTCTAAGGGTGGCTTCAGTTCTAGTGCCAGTAAAACATAGAATGTGTTCTGAAAGGCTATAAATAGTGGCAGTAAAACAATGGATTTCATTTGGCAAGTAGTTCTTATTGATGGGAAGGCAAAGGAGGACACAGCTTACAGTGGGTACAAATGTATACTCTGCTTTGTGGTTTCATATAGCTGGGTAGAAATTGGGCTTTAGGGAAGAATTTCCCACCAAAAGAACATATATAACCATGACATATCTTTCCTATATTGGGGGAAAAAAAAAATTAAAATCATGGTCTTTCAAAAATACTCTCTCTGAATTGAGAGAGCTTTTGCCTATGTTAGGCTAAATATTCTTAACATTAGAGGCCTTCTTTTGGCTTTTTCCAGAATTAGGCCATGTCATTTTCAACCAAATATCTGTTTTTAAAGGCAATACAAACAAAACAGGCTGTGCTTTTATTTTACTTTATATATAATTTCATTAATATTTTATTTTTATTTATATATTATTTTGTGTTATTACATTTTTGTGTTTGTGTGTTGTTATATTACTGCAGGTTTTCCCCTCTGTCTTTCATAGCTGAGTTTCTCCATCACTTCTACTGTTGTGGCTTGTACTTTGCTTTCTTCTGGGTTGCTTCAGAGCTGTCCAAGATAACATCAGAAACTGTCACTGAGAAAATACTGCCTTATTAAACTGATCACTCTAAACCAGTAACAAAAGGAGGAAGAGAATTACTGAAAATTACCTATATATTTAGAAACTTCTCGAATACTTAAATATTTTTTCTTTTCAGTAGAAGCAGAAGACACTGTGTAGAAATGAAATGAAGGGGCTTTCAAACTCCATGTTTAGCTTACCAGCAGTATAAAAATGGCCACTGCTTGAAACAGCTCATTTATCTGTCTTTCAAGTTATGGGAAGCTTTTTTCCATACCATGAAGTCAGCTCCTATAATAAAAGAATGTTGAAAATGGAAAGCAATTTATAAAGATTTGTCAGCTATTTATGCTCTTTAAAAGAAAACAAATGCCACCTTTTGTTTTGCAGAACTAGAAAAGAAAGGAATTGAGAATTATCAGCTGCCCTCATGCAGGAGAGTTAAACACTGGCACTAATTAATGGCTAGTTAGCAGAGTGCCATCTTGATCTCAGTGGAGATCGCCTGGACAGGGGCCATAAATCCATACTGGAAATGAGAACAGCTTCAAGATGCTTCATTTCAGCTAAATGAGATGGTGGCCTTCAGCTGCTAGGAAGCTGCTAAGGCAGTATTTATTAGTCAGAGTTTGGGACTCACAGATCTATTTCATTCCTGCTGGCTATGCATCTGCTCGTTATTGTTGATAATTTTTCTAGGGCTTCAGTCGTTTTATACTGTGCACTGTTTTCCTCTTCCAGGCATTTGGACAGTCCTTCTCGATTCACCGCAAAGTGGCTGAAGATGGTGAAACACGTGAAGAAACTCTTCTCCAGGAGTCTGCATCAAAAGAAGCTTATTACCTCGGGAAGATTTTGGAGATGCAGAACGAGCTGAAGCAGAGCAGAGCGGTGGTCACCAACGTTCAGGCAGAGAATGAGAGACTCACTGCTATTGTCCAAGACTTGAAAGAGGTAAATGGGGGTGTGCAGGGAGCAAGGGGCTGAATTTTTTTTGAGTATCATGGGTGGCATGGCTCTGAGTCATAAAAATACTACAAGAAGTGAAAATGCTCACCTACCAGTCTGTGATCATCCCAGAAACTACTTGGCCTGAGAGGGTTAGAATTTAGAAAGGAAAACATGTAACTTTTAAATTAGTATATTTGTAGGGTTCTTTTGTTGTTCTTTAAAAATAAAACTCAGTTCAGGAAGCTATAATTTCCAAAGCACTCTTAGCATTTTGCATTTTATTTTATAGCACCTACATATAAGTTAATGTTACATAAACACCTTTTCTGCACACTTCTAATATTCATGGAACTCCTGTCTTTCCCAACACTCGCGTAATTTCTTAGGTATTCTGGGTTGGCTAGAATTAGATAAAGCTTTCACCCGTTTTTTCTACTGTAAAGCAAAATTAAAATGCATGCTCATGTTTAGAAAATGGGTAACAGTAAGGAAGCCAAATGTAGTTAGTGGCCATATGGGACACAGTGGTTATTGATTAATTTCAATGGAGAATTTAGTAGCATTTAGTAACTAGTCTTTTTTCGCTTGAAATTTGGAAGTTTAGATAGAAGTTTTTTTTAATTACTATTGTTCCTATATCCCAGTTAGTGGAGGACTGATATAATTTTACTAGTTTATTCTTTCCATATTGATGGTTTGTTTTCACAGTTCATGTAGCAAAGCTTAACACAAGACCGTACGTGAGAGGAAGGTGACTCTGTTTCCTTCAGCTTTGCTAGCAAATTGGCTCTTGCTCACTTTCTTAGACTCTTAGACACACACAACTTAGACTTACTAAGATGTGTGTGTCCCACCACTCTGGCCAGCATTAATTACCGTGAAATGTAGGATAAGGAATACTGGCTATCAAGTCCTCATCACCTGTCCTGGGCTCCTCATAGATTTGTGACCATGTGCTCATTTTGGATGTGCCTTTCTGCCCCTAAGGAGTAGACATTTATCAAACTTATCTCTTTGGCTTATGCCACTCCTGTGAGTCCCTGCTGACCTATTTGTTGCTCTCTAGTCTCCTTCCCTGGGTGTAGGCTGTTTTTGCAGTCTGGGTGTCTGAGAAATTGCACACGAGTCTGCTGTGATTTTGATGGCCTGTTCATCAAGGTGCCTTCAATGCACACTTTTCTTTTATCCTTCTGCTATTCCTTCTAGTGCTTTCACACACACATTTGTACCTCATTGATGCCAGTCGTACTGTTTCTCTTGCAAACCTCTACAGATTCAGTTTTTTAAGCAGAGCAACTACGTGCAGGGGAAGGCAGCACTTTGAAGTAACCCCACATCTTCCCTGCTTTCCCCAGGAATGCTTGGATGTAGGGGCGATCCCAACTGTCCAGCTGCTGGAAGAGATCTTTCCTAGGCGATTCTGGAAAGTGATTCTTTCATGTGAATTTAACAAAGATTATCATGGGGAAGTGGTGCAGTCACCATCCCTGGAGGTATTTAAAAGACATGTAGAGATGGCACTTGGGGACATGGTTTAATGTTACTTGGCAGTGTTAGGTTAACAGTTGGATTCGATGATCTTAAAGGTCTTCTCCAACCTAAATGATTCTGTGTTTTCTGTAGCTGAGTTGAATGGCATCCTTTTAACCTACAGCAACCCCTGGGACAGGGTCTCCTTGGGACTGGGTCCTTTAATCCCATTGAACATTCTTATTTAACGGTTGCACTGGACTTGCCTATAATACAAACCAGGTTTCAGTAAGAAGTAAATTTATGCTGTTTATTCACAAGTTCCAATTAACATATGTGATTGTAATTGCTGTTGCAGTGGTTAACAAAAAAAAATTAAAATCAAGTTCATATCTACTCATCCTAAAATCATATCCTAAAATCTTCTTGGTAATAGGCAACTAGCTGCTGACACACCCACCTAACCATTTGGTGAGAGAAAATACATGTTTGTCTTTGTAGTCAATTCCTTCCTTTGGGATCTCCTTGGGATTCCTTCAAATGCAAATCTCCTTCCATTTTCTATCATCATTATTGATCTGGAAGCTATTCAGGAGGCAGTTTCAGTACCTGTCCTCCCTAGAATATTGATTGTCCTCATTTCTTTGGAGATAATAGGAACCCGTAGTGTGAGACCAGCTGCAATTATTTCATGTTCCAATGCTAAATAGAAACAAGGCCTAGTAGTTAAAGTGCAAGAAAAGAATTTACTTGAATAAAAATAAGGCTGATAAACTGATTGTTATTATTAAGATGATGTTGGACCCTGCGTGTAAAGTCCTTGACTAGGTTGAACTTTTATTTTGTGGAACTACAATCAATGTATTTAAACATAAACGGGATTAGTGCAGATAGTTCATTCAAGCTTACACCACTTGTAAGCTTGTATTGTGATTAATTACTTGAACATAATAAGAGATAGCGGGTGGCTGACATCTGCCTCCAGGCTCTTGAGGATGTTGTCTCACTGAATTACACTGGTATCTCTCCTTGTGCTCAAAGGAGTCTCACCTTGTACCCAGCTCAGAACACCTTGGTCCAAACAAATAAATCCTAAGGCTCTGATGTCCAAGTGCCTGCAGAAATGCGATGCCCTTCTACTGTAAGTGTTTATGAACTTCGCTTGGTTCTGGGTACTGCTAATAGGAAAAGGCAGGCTTAGCCTACTCCAAATCTTAACAAGCACTAAGGTGAGAGAAAAAAAAAAAAAAAAGAAATGTCTGGTACATTTTGGGGTAAAGACAGTCATTAGAAGCTGCCACAGGTAGATTGCTACAGTGAGAAAGTAATTTGTCTCTTTAGTGAGAAAGTAATTTGTCTCTTTAACAAATATATTTTAAAATCTACTTAGAGGAAAAAGTGGAAGAAGAAAGGATGGTCCTTATGTGAGCAACTGTAGTGAGTGATGTAAAGATAGATTCTGGATGGAAGCTATCTGGCTGTATACTGTCTCTTCCCCTCCCTGCCCCTCTCCCCTGCCCAAGACAATATGCTTTATAGTTGTTTTTTAAAACTTACTAAGACATCTTATAAACTAAATCAAAAAATTATATTAAGTCTGAAGGTAAAAGGAGTGATTAAAAGTTTGAAAAACTGCTGTGTGGTTCTGGAAATAGCATTTTTGCGTAGATGACGGAAATTTATGGTACTTTATCCATGCATTCAGTCCCTTATGATACTGAAGACTGATAGCTAGGATTTCAAAAAGTGACCCCTGTTATTGGTACCACATCCCTAAATAACACAGTCAGTGCTTCTCCATTCTCTAGTCTGTCGTGGGAGTTCTCTTCTGAACACACTGCTTTCTCAATTTGCACAGAAATCCAACGTCATATGAAGGTGTACGAGCATTTTGTGAACCATCAGAATACACTCGCATGAATGCTGATGGCTTTTAGGAATCTTGGGAATTCCATAGCCCCAGAGTTTAAAAATTCATGCCTTTTTGCAAGTATCTGCCGTATAGTCACAGCTGATGTCTGCAGGGCAGCTTGACCTGGATCCCTCTTGCTATTGAAGGGAATGTATCAGGCTCAGGTCTCTCGAGACTATGCATCGCAGTCTGGGAAAGCAAACAAACTGATTTCAATGCTCATCACTAGGAAAAAGACATATATTTGAAGAACTTAAGCATTTTTTTCATCCTGACAGTAAAGGATGAACCAGGAATCTCTACAGAGATGGCTTTCTAGATTCATGTTAAAACGATCAAAAGAGTAAAACACTAGCAGCATTATTTTTGATGTAATAAAAATCCCTAGATTAAAAACACTGGGATGAAGTTGTGCAGCCCTGCTGCCCTTGAAATCAATAGTTAAACTCTTACTCATTTCAGCAGTACAAAGATCTTGTGGTTCAGGCTAATCGGGCAATGTATGGGTGTGATAGCCTGGACTTTTTTGGAGGGCAACCTATGTATGATGCAAAGCATGAGCACTTGTGCTGTGTGAATACTTATAAGAACATTTACTGCTAGCTATGGCCATTTCAGAAATGTAACCTCATGCTAAGTGGCCACATCTCTATTCTGAAAATACCTAGGAAGTGGAAAAAATTTACAGGCATTGTGTTCAAGCTGACTTTTAACTAGAAAGATAATATTAAGAACTGGTATTTCTATACCATATTATCTTCAAAAAGTTCCTAATTGGCTATTTGCCATTTAGAATTTATCATTTCTCAGTCTGAAGAGTTAGGGTGTTTCTCATTTTTGACAATTCAGGGTAAAGCCTAAAAACTAAATGTGAGCACATGTCTAGTTAATACCCACACCAATTTCAGGTTCTTGTTTTGTTGCTCTAGGGTTAGACCGTAACAGGATTTGGGTACATAGTGCTTCCTGTTTAACGTAGGATGTAGTTAGGTCCAAAACTGAGATCCTCAATACGCTCAATTGTCATCGACTCCTGGAGGCTCCTACAGTCCTTAGATGTCAGAGTTTCCTCATGTAAAATTTTCTGCCCGTGTAAAGGTCTGTTTCCAGATGCATTCAGGAAGACCTCTGGCTTGGACTGAGGTCTGTTACTACACTGTTGCTGGATATTGAACGCTGCTGTAGGTGCTACTGGGATCCTCCAAGAAGATATTTCCCTAGCTGACCTCATCACCTAGTGATGTCCTTCCACCCTCTGGTTCTGTGGTTGTGGCAAGGTTTGGGGCTCCAATTTCTCCTCTGTCTAAGGGATTATGAATCCACTTCTCCCTCTGAAGAAAGTGCCCTAGCAGTCAGTTGGCAGGCTCTTCATTCCTTCAGATGAAGGTGTTCCACTTTGTTGGGGGATAGTTAGTATTTTGTGGGTCAGGGAGAGCGAGAGTGATCAAACTCATAAGAATGACTGTAGCCTAAAGGCGAAGCCACTCAGCTGGGAATACGGAACTAGTTCTAGTCCCTATTTCAATTAATGTTTAATAAGTTGAGGCCTGATAGGGAGACGGCAGAAGTGTATCTCCTGTCAGGAGAGCTATCTCATCGCATTTTAGGGTAGTATTACCATGGTCAGTCCAATTAACTATATTTACATTCCTTTGTTTTGGAAGTTTCCTTCAGTTGGCTAGAACCGGCTCTAAATTAGGCTTAGAATATAAATTTGTTACTTTGCCCACAGGGAGGTGTCTTTCTTTTCTCTCTCCTGTTTTTAGAAAAGCCTGCTGAAGGGAGACTTTCCAGCTTGCTGGTGCCTAGCCACCCTCATAAATTTTTCTCCCTACTTTGCTGACAGTGCTAATGGGTGGGGTTTTTTTGTCCTGAGAGGCTTAAAAGTTTGCTAAAAATTTATTGTTTCCTTCTGCTTTCAGGAAAAGTTTTCAGATTGACCATAATCTTAACTATCATATAATAGCATAATGTTCTGTAACATGGGAAATTTTATTCGATGTTGCTGACCTGCTTCAAATCAAACTCCAGTATATTCTTGTGTCTTATCTGGACCTCTTTAAAAGCATGTTAACGCTTTTTCTGTAAGCAGTAAAGTGTTAATGCTTTTCCTGTGAAGGCACTTACTTGTCTATGTTCTATCTAACTGGAAAGAGCTGCAGGACCTCTGGGGGCTTTAGGCTGAAGAGGGTGGACCGTGACCCTGTCTTTGCTCCAAATTCCTGTCCTCTTGACACATTCTCTGTAAAATCAGCAGTGCGTGTTTGTAAGTGAAGGCCACTGGTGGGCCAGCATTGCATTGATGGCAAGTGGTGCCCTTCACTACCACCGCAGGCCGTTCCTTTAACCCTTGTTCTGTTTTTAATTTCTGACATTTACACGCACATTTCCATTCATACTGTGTTCATATCAGTCTCACTAGTTCTCATGCAAGCGCCTACACCTCCTCGCTTCGGAGTGATGTGGACCAAGGTGTAATCCCTGTTAAAGAGGTCTACGGCAGGTTTTCTCCTAACAGGCAATGAAGGCAGTGTGCAGATGGGTTTGGTGACTGTTGTCACCACTGGCTGTGATGGGAAAAGGTAGCAGCAGATCACCCTGAAGCGTAAAACCTGGCTTTGTGGCACGAGGCAGTCTGGAAGGTACAAAACTGTGGAGGTCATACTCAATCGTGTTTTCTGACAAAGATTTTTTTTTTTTTTTACTAATTTTCACATAGTTTGTACAGCAATTTTGTGAGGGTGTTATTTCACAGTGTTAGATACTGATGCTTGTTAAATGGTTTTCTCTGCCCTGTGCATTTATTTTCCTCGTTCACAGAATTTTACTTCTGAAAAGAAACAAAGTAGCTTTCTTTATGTCTTGGAGACAGAAAAATAAAGCGAGCTGTGACTTGTAATCCTACCAAATCTCTCCTTGTGCAGTGCAAGGGATAGATATACTAGTAGCTGATACTGTCTATCTATCAAAGAAAGAGCCTTGAGTATAGACAGCAAGACCTGTCCAGCATGGACTGCTTCCGAGTGCCCTTGTTGACAGATAAAGGTTTAATTATAAATCTGCCGTTCAACTTCATCTACTACTGGGTTACCGCCAAACACTTTCTTGTGGTTCTTTTTTCACGCATTGACCAACAAACCACTTGCTCCTGCAGGTGAAAGCAAAGGTGGCCATGTGAGACTCACCCATTTATTTCCTAAAATATGGTTTATAATCCTATAATTGCTCATAAAATGATAGTGTTTCTAAGCACACGCTCCTCATACGCACCAACTGTAACAGAATAGGGAGGTCAACAGTGCAGGATAAATACATTTTGTTGTGGCACTGTTTCCTCAGGGTAATCTTCAGCTCCTTGTTCTGGTGTTCTCACCCTCGAATATACCTGCAAGCTACCAAAAGCAGCTTTGGTTAGTTGTGTTTCCTGTTAATGAGCCTGGAACAATGACTTAGGATGTAAACTTGTGATCTGACACATGCATGACACTGTTTTCTTTGGCAAGGTTCAGGCATTTAGCTCTGCTGTGAATAACGGAGTCAAACAATGGACAGTAGGGAGGTCAAAAAAAGGCCAGGCAGGATAATGAAGCATAACCAAGGGACTGTTGCATAAATACATGTTGTGGTTTAATCCCAGCTGGCAACTGAGCCCAACACAGCCACTCGCTCACTCCACTCTGGTGGGATGGGGGAGAGAATTGGAAGAGTAAAAGTGAGAAAACTCGTGGGCCGAGATCAAGACAGTTTAACAGGTTAAGCAAAAGCTGCGCATTCAAGCAAAGCAAACCAAGGAATCCATTCCCCACTTCCCACGGGCAGGCAGGTGTTCAGCCATCTCCAGGACAGCAGGGCTCCAGCACGCCTAACGGGGACTTGGGAAGACAAAATGCCATCACTCCGAACGTCCCCCCCTTCCTCCTTCTTCCCCAGGTTTATATGCTGAGCATGATGTCCTGCAGTCTGGGGTATCCCTTGGGTCAGTCGGGGTCAGCTGTCCCGGCTGTGTCCCCTCCAACCCCTTGTGCCCCCCCAGGCTCCTCGCTGGTGGGGTGGGGTGAGGAGCAGAAAAGCCCTTGGCTCTGGGTGAGGACTGCTCAGCAGCAACGAAAACATCCCTGAATGACCAACACTGTTTCCAGCACAAATCCCAAATACAGTCCCATGCTAGCTACTGTGAAGAAAATTAACTCTATCCCCGCCCAAACCAGCACAACACAGAATGCCTTGTTATAAACATTCAAATTCCCAGCAGCTTTGAGAAAGGGTCCTTTGCAGGGCCTCAAATAGAAAATGAAAGAGGGTGTACTTTCAGCTGTGCTCCATAATCTCTAGGCGGTAATTAATCAAATCGGTATCTGGCAGTGCTTGTTCTTATATAAGATCTGTGAAATAATGACCCCTTATTTGTGCTGAGGTAATGTTTCAAAGCCCTTTATGTACACCCCTGTACAAGGTATTGCGTGGGAATGTGCTGAGAGCATAGCCGTGGAGACCAGAGGTATACCTTGGTTTAAAGAGGAGCGAGAGATTTCATGGAGGATGTGGCCATTAGTGCTGCTTATACCTGAGGACCCAGACCCAGTGCCCAGCTCAAAGTTCCTCAACCCCCTGATACAGGGGGCTGGGAGGGGATGCTGGGGGAAGCATCGTCATATAACGTCCCTGTTTCTCATGTGTTACCCACCTGTGAGTGGCTGCTGCCAGAGGCAGGGTATTGGACTAGCTAGCAGCTCTCTGAACTGAAAAAATATTAGTTTTGTGTTGCTTCAACTTTCTTAAAAATGCATAACTTTGCTAACTTGTTTTTGTTTCTAGATGAGGAAGCCCTCATAAGAACGGCTTGTGCTGACTTACTCTTTTCAGTACTAATTTGCTGGTTAAGAATAACTTGGGCTTTTGTCTGTTCAAGTGGTGCAGAGTAAGACGGTTTTTGGCAGTGCTGGGATTGGCTGCGCTGCCAATTTTTAAAGGATCCTTGCAATGTGATCTGGACTCTCAGGAGCAAGAGCCCAGGAGCTGTGTTGACTTGTACCTTGTGACTTCATTCATATGCCTGGGATTAAGCGGGAAAGGGAGAACACCCTGGGTATTTCTGAAGCTCAAGTCCAAAAGCTTAAGCACTTTTCCAGATAAAGGAAGGTCGTAACAAGAAGAAGGAGAAATTTTTACTGGAAATCTTCACTGCCTGAGTGCATAAGCAAATAGAGCGTAAGTTTCAGTGAGATGTGCCATGGATAAAGATTATTAAACAAAGAATGAAAGTAAGTTTGTTGTCCCTGTTCCAATTAATTCCCTTTTTTTTTTTTTTTTTTTTAAAATATCCTGAGTGGTTTCAGATTTAAAAAAGAAAAAGAGTTAAAGCTTCTCCAAGAGACTGATGCTGTTCTTCCTAGTCATTCAGTGTTAGAATGAACCTGGCAATTGTTGAATGTTTTATGCCTTCAGGACTCGTTGGGGTTACAGAACAGTATTCTTGATGTATTCCCAGTTGTCAGTACACAAGCAGTGCAGTCGTATTTCTCTTCTCCTGGGAGTCCCGGTGTGCATTGTAGCTCTGTGTGACTTTACCCTCTGTTGTTGACTTTCTCCTGTTCTCTGCATACGGATGCGTCACTGCTTGTTTTCCTAACCTGCTTCCTCCTAAACTTTTGACATTGCTCATAATTAAGCAGTGCAGAACTGATGGCACTGGAGATCACTGATTCAGAGATGAGATCCACCAAACAAAACTGAAAAACCTAACGATCTCGTCTGGTGCTGTGATTAGTACTTGGACCTTGAGAGAAACTCATGCATGCTAATCACACATGGACAATAATTACCAGCCAAGGTACTTGAGCTTCCACATTTGCTCTTATTTGTTCAAAACCCACATTTATATTCAGTGTATTTTTTCTTGTCCTTTAATCAATACCGATTTATTTGTTAGAGTTTCTCCCAGGTTCTTCTAGGTAATTTTGGGAAAGGGGGTTTACCTTTTTCTAGGGATGTGTCTTGGATACCAGGGCACAGGGCATTGCTGGTGCCCTGACCCCAGAAGTGGATGATTTCTGAGGTGCAATCAGAGCGAGACTGAGCATGACACATCTACTGCATGCCTTTGGATGGCTAATGACTACTAAAAACTTCCTTGGCAAAAAACCACCATACAAATAAGAAGAAAGAAACCACACAGAAGCAAAACCTATGAAACCCTGCAAAATATGAGAAAAGCAAGCATTTTGGGGGGGTTGTATTTTTGTGCTCTGTATGTTGGCATCCTCTCATTTAGATTAATTCAGCCCGCATCTTACAAAACCGAAGTCTGCACTGTGTGGCAATGTGATGCTATCCTTATGTATGGTCCTCTGTGGAGTATGTACTCCTGTTCAATTCCCTTTTCTGCCTCAAAACTCATTACCAGTTTGGCCCTGGTATGAAATCATTAATAAGTTCTTGGCTCCCATCATCTGTGCTAATTGTGGTTTCTGCAACAAACTCTGTTCCCAAGGGGAAAAATATAAGAGGAAGAGAACAGGAGGGTGAACAGCAAGAAGCTCAAATATACCACCTTTCTCCCTTTGCCCTTATTACCATATATGAGACAAGCTGGTTATTTTTAGTTATTCTCAACAGTCAGTGCCAGTCAGCATCCAAGAGGAGGGCAGCAAGTCAGGCAGAGGTCAGACAGTGTTATCACCCTTTCATTGTGATGGTCAAATCCACTTTTAAGCTTCAGGATTGAGAGAAATGCACTTTTGCTGGCAAACGTTTTAGATGTGTACGTGCAGATGCTCATACATAATCAGAGCTTGTCTGCTTCTGTGACATTATTGTTCCAAAAACCCCATCAAATAGGTAGGACTAGATATGAATGCAATTTTTGTCTTCACTGCTTATTCATTCTGCTTGCATAGCCTTTCCTCTCCTTCCGAAGCACAGTACGTTGGCTCTTTCAGCCAAATGTGCCTTGAAGGCATCATCATAGATACGTGATTTTCACTTCAGTGAAACGGTCAGGATGTCTGTTCTGATACTGGCCGTGAACTATATGTGAAGAATGGCTGTAGCATTACAGTGTCAGCTTCAGCGTGAGGTGGGTTAAAAATGGGCTATTTCCCATCAGTCCTGCATACCTAGTCATGAAAGGGGATGTAAAAGCGACTGTTAGCAAATACAATACTGTGAGTTTTGGTTAATGATACAGGGTAGTTTACATTTGTCGCTCATATTCCCACCCGTCTCATTTTCTCAAGGGAAGTGGCAACACAACAGCATTGAGAAGATAACAGCTTCTGGTTCTGTGCTTAGTAGCTGTACATGATTACAATGGCAAGGGCAAAATTCTGGTCAATGTGGAGAAAGGAAAGTGATTCTTTCCCAAATAGCTTCTCTCAAGTGTTTTTTCATGTGCAGTGACTATCTGTCCCTCTCAAATAAGGCATGCAGAGTGCTCAAGACAGATTAAGAAAAGCAGGAAAGAAAAAGTAAAAAACCTAAAGAATAGGCATAGACAGGGGTTGGTTGTCAAGTAGTGAGGAGTATGTTAAAGAGAGAAATTTAATATTTTGGCATACATCACGTCAGCAACAAGGTTTTATAAACTCACTCTGCCTTGGCTTGCTCCAAAAATCTGAGAGGAAAAGGATGGCCTTGGTTCGTTGTCCAAGTCTTCCAATGCAATGAGGAAGGGCTGAATCTGCAGACCCTTTTGCAAGATGTCAGAAAAGAAGTTCCAATCCACAAAGACATCTAAGCATGTTTTGAAGCAGAAGCATAAAGGGTATCCAAGAAAGCCTATGGATAGGAATTTCAGACACGTTCACAGACACTTTTTGGAACTGGTGCTCACCTTGTTTTGGCACCAATTCTCATAAGCATTTTACGGTGCAGTAAGTTGTTAAGCAGGTAGGAAATAGCTATAGATGTAGATTTATGTGATTAGTGTATTTTTTGACATTCATTTTATTGCAGATCTTTGAATCATCATCAGAATATTTTTGTTTTGGGAGCTGGGAGGTACAGCTGGTTTTTGTATAACTTGGTTTGCCCATACTCTATAATAATGTCAGTGGTGATTTGAAGTCAGTCCCTTGACAGCTTTCATGTATTAGATTTTTGCATTGTTTTTATTCCTTGCAAACCCTTTTAAAAAGCCCGTTACGAGTTTTCCATTACCACTTTTGCCCTCTAAAAGTTATGACTGACTCTTCCTCCTAACCTGACTACATAATTTCTTCTCACCAAATTTGTTATGAGATGGAGTTATACACCAGAGCCATAACTCTGTTTTAAAATAAATCACTTTATAGGCTATAAATGAAATTAAACCTTAAATTGCTAATAGAGTTTAGAAATACTACTGTATTGTTAATCCACTTGAAATTGTATTAATGTCTTCAAGGGAAGGAAATAATGACAGTGCATGTTCTGAAGTTGAAAAAGTGAAAAAGTTTTAGAGCGTTGGGAAAGAAAAAAACCCCTACGTGGGTCTGGAAACTTAAAATAAGAAACGTACAACCTTGCTAGGTTTCTGTTTAGGAAATCCTTCTCCTTTTAGCATGTTATCAGTAGTAATAAACTCTTCTTGTACAGTCAGCTCTAACACAGGACAGCTACACCACCTGTCTCCTGCTGAATTCAGGCTGTGAATTGCTTGGGTGCAGCTAAGGTCCAGATTGCAGGAATTTGATGAATACTATTACCTAGCTTCTCCCTGCAGCAATCAGAAAGGCAAGGCGAACCAACTACCAGCTCAGTGTCAGCAACATTTATGTAGATTAATCATTCTTTTATACCCATTTACTTTGGGCAACCATATTTCCTTTTCAGAGCCAATAAATGCATGTTACAAACTGAAACTCTGAAGTCCCCCTAACACAGTCTACATTTTTGTTCTTAGCTGAAGTCAGAAATATCAGAGATATTGATTCTTTGCATAGTCAGGATAACCCGTGCTACAGCCTCTGGAACTTTGTGCCTTGAGGCAAAAAGAGCCATAATCATCTATTTAAAGGCAGGATAGTTAGCAAAAACTTTGTTCTTTGACTAAACCTAGAAAGCTCCTTGCTTCCAAAGGTGGCAAACTCATTGGAGATTGTTTTGAACCCTGTTGTCATTTGATTAAAAATCATGGCAATAACTTAGAGTGAATTGGAGACTTAATCTTTCTTTCCATCAAGAACCAAATGCAAAGACTGGATTATCATTGTGGTTTTCATACTGTATTGCACTGACCTTTTCACTGGGGGTTTTAAGCAAGCCCAGAACATTAAAACCAAAATAGGCTCATGTCTTCTTTATTACATGCTGCTACTTAAGGAAATTTAGCCATGACTATTTCTTTCCTGTCTACCACTGCAGCAAAATTCTGGTGTGGGCTACACCATCTTGCAATGTTTGAAATATCAGAGCTTGTCTTGTTACTGAAACCTAAAATCACAGTCAGTTTTTGTTATGTGTATTTAAGCATTTTTGTTCAACAGGTTTTTTTATGCTGTGCTTCATAAGGACACTCCCTCTCATAGTTGTGCCTTGAAGTAGTGGAGGCAGCTCTAAGCATCATTGGTATCTGAGGTCTGGGAGGTCAAGTTATTTTTAAAGCTCATGTTGCAGCCGAAAAACAGTTCAGGCCCTATAATGGTGTCATTCAGTGGTGTGGTAAAATGGGTTGTGAAAACAACAGTAAAGTAAAATAAACACATGTCACTTCCTCCACTGAAGCACATAACTCAGGGGCTATTGGGGTGCAGAGCCATGTGCCTTCTCCTCTGGCTTTCTGCTTTCCATCTCCCATCTGTAATCCATTAGAAACTTTCATTATTTCAGCATGACTGGGGTTAACTTCCAAATGTGATTTATTGCTGCCTCTTCTCGTGAATACACAGACGGAACCTGTGTTTTCAGCTATGCTGTTCTCCAGTTAGATTCAGATTTCTTTTCTTGCTGTAATTTTCACTTTACAGTGTGGGGTTTTGTTGCACAGCCTTGATAGCCTATTATTGTTCGACCAAGGGTGGGGAAAAATGATTTGTTCTGAGAGAGATTGTATATGAAGTAAAAGACTTGCTTTCAGTTGTTTTGGGAACAACTTTCATGTTCTTCAGAAGATAGATTTTTATTATTATTATTAATTTAGTATTTTCCTAGAGTTTTTACTGCTTTTCTTTTAGAAAATAACAACCAGCACTGAAGCACTAACTGGGCCCTTCAGCAAAGTGCGCCTGTAATATGAAGGCTCTCTCTCTCCCACCTTTCCCTGTGTGCTGCAGCTTCTGCTGGCGCGTGTGGTGGTACCCTGTCCTTGCAGTTGGCCAGCTGAACAGCAAGTCCATGCAGTACTGGTACCTTGCATTTTCACACACCTCGGACTGAAAAGCTTCGCTGAAAAATAAAAATGTAATTTATTTAAAGAAATTCTGTTATGTTATGCAGAATAGATAAAGAACAGGCAAATTCTTTTAATAGCAGAAATAGTTTACCCAAGGTGCACATTTTTCTATGTTTATGTACTTCAATTTTTTTTGCAAAAGAGGCCTCAGACTTCCTTTAAAACAAATTGTTGTCACACAGTCCAAGCCACATCCTACCTCTTCTCTTAAATCCAGCCAGATTTAAGATGTAGCTGTACTGGGAGGTTTAAAAATGATGATGGAGATGTGTCTGGGTGCGTGCTGAGCTCCCTTGTGCGTGGCTGGGCTTTCAGAGGGCACCGACTGCAATCAGTGTGGTCCTAGTGGAGGTTTCCCGTGCTGCCGGGTACCTGGCTGGTAGCTAGCGATAGCACTCAGGGCTTACGCAAAGAGGATTTTTCTCCCCGAGGAGACGGATGGATTTCCTGTGGCTCCAGCATGGCTTTTCTGGGAGCAGATAAGGCGTCACTAATTAGATGACGAGGCATTTGGCTATTTAACAAACACATAAAAGTATATGTGTTTCTTTTCCGAGTTAAGTAAAGGTGGCCCGTCCACCTGTGTCCAGTCCAGTAAGAAGTCCAAATTGGTAAAATTTGTCAATTCCAATTCATATTTTGTCTTTAAAATTTGGCTTGATGTGACACGTCATGAATACGAGTTCCAGCTTACTCTCCCAACCTTTCCAGGGCCAGGGTAACAGAGCAGGAGTACCAGGGGTAGTTTTATTGAAGAATCAATAGTCAAACAGCAAGGCAACAAATGACAATAAAGCAAGAACAATAGGAGACAGAGCAATAGATACAATAAGAACAACCAACAGTAATACAGCAAAAAACAATACAACCAGAACAGTAACAATAATTACGTCCTTACAAGAGATCTCGAATGACTCACAAATATATGTACGATATCGACAGAAGTAAATAAAGCTTTCCTTGACATGGATATGAAAGAACAACCAAAGCACTAATAGAGCATCTTCCCTGATTAAGATAACGAACATTAAGGGGTCATATCTGGGCCTTGTACGAGCGTGCTTGTCTCTGGATTGATGGGTTGGTAGGCTTTTGTTTGTTTGCCGAGATCACTGCTGTATAAGGTGAGTAGGATTGGTGTTTTGTGTTTCAAGAAGAGCTAATAAGGCAACAAACGTTCAGAGCTGATACCACCAGCGGTTTTTTTCAGCCAGGAAATGGCTCTTGCAGATCTCACTCTTGTTTCTGAGTAAAGGGAGAACTGCAGATGTGTCTTCTCTTGTGTACTCAAACATCTTTTCTGTGCATCACCTCCCAGGAGGACTCTATTCCTTTCTCACCTGTGCATTATTGACTTTCAGTATATTTTGTAGCCTTATAATAATTTTGTGCCTTACTCAGGCCAGACACATGCATTTCAACTATCTTCAGTGTAAAAGTAGCCTGAAGGCAAACCCAGGCATGTATTGCATCTTCAACTAAGTTAAGAAATCCCTTACAAGATTCAGGGAATGCAGTGGCAATACCCTCCAGCACTATGCCATCATAGAAAAATCACCATCCCTCAGCTTTGTGCACTTGCCCTGATTCAAGGACATTCAATCTCATAGTTATTGTGAAAAAAACGAATGCAAGATTTGCATTGGAATAAAGTTCTGCAACACAGAGAACATTTCCAACCTTCTTACACTGCAAGAGTTACCCTGGGAGGCTTTTTTTCTGTAAGGTGCAGACAGCCGGCTACAGGAAGCATCTTACTTGGTGCCAGATCAGACTTCAGAAGCTCTGTTCCAGTCTGTGGCCTAATTTGACTTGCTCTTTTCAATTGCTTATGTGAGGGATAAGTTTCTGAGACCTTAAGTGCTGTGCTTTTTCTTTTTTTCTTGCCTTTTTTCTTTTTTTTTTTTTTTTCTTTTTTCTTTTTTTCCTAGAACTGGTCTCATCTAGATATCAAGAGGCATCAAAGACCTGTTTGTCTGTATAGTATGTTTACAGACCTTGGCCGAAGTTAATCCCTAATGCATTACTGTTGACCTCAGCTGAACTATATCTAGTATATATTTGCCTCATTGTTCACAAATTGCTACTAAAAATTGCTAAATTCTTCTTTTTAACCATTTGCATAGTGGCACACTAATTCAAAGGAAAAAAAAAAACCAACAACCCAGACAAACCCTAAACACAGACTCCGCACTGCTCTATTCCATTCAGTACTACTGAGCTAATTTTCTCAGCCTCAGTGTGCAATGCTGCACTTAAAAACTCATTTGTGAGCTCTAGCTGTTAATGAAAATAGTGATAAAACCAATTCTTTTTCTGAAAAGGCTCTGCTGTGCTTTGTAGGTAGGGAAGTACTCCAGTAACTCCTGTAATTACGACCTTTCTCCTTTGCTTTGGAACATATGGCAGGATGGGATAAATGAGCAGGAAGAAGGAAGCTTTGTTTCTCACTATGACCAAGGTATTTTTTTCTCTCCATATGTTTTGTACGGCTGTATAAATTCGAAAGTGCCCAAAACCAACCGTGGCTTGCCCTCTGCAGGTAAAAGATTGACTCCCTATAAATGCTGTCATGCATGTTTTGGCTGGGCACACTAATCATGCTCTAAACCAGTCTTCTTATGGGCAAGATAAAGGTGTATGTGTAGTTCAAGATGATCTTATATAAAAAAAAATAAAATAAATCTTGCCTACAAAGAAACAAAATAACCTGAAGCAGCTACCAGCAGACTGCATGTAGTTCACGTACATTCTGAATAAACATTCTCTATCAGGAAGTGGTCTTTAAAAAAGAAAGCCTACAAATTACCAGAAATAGGATATCTCTGTATGTGATTTTGTTTTAGAACTACTAACAGTATAATGCTGATGTCTAGACAGTCCATAATCTTCCATTCCAGGGGGAAAAAAAAGTAAATTTTCTGCCTCATCCTCAGAACATTATATTTCATAGGTGAGTCATTTTCTAATGTTATGGAAATGATAAAGATCATCTGGATAAGCGAGGACTAGTAATTCCTGTTGCTACCTCAGTGGTGCTGCCATCTGTTCAGCTCCCTGCGTACTTGGTGAGATAATTTAACCAGCCTGTTCCTATAGCACACATTAATCTTATTCATACAAAAGATAAAATACTATGAAAAAAAATTATGTTTGCAATAATTTTTTTTTTTTAAACCAAGACATGTTTTACAAATTTCCTACCTCTTTATATAAATGCATGTATTGTTTTACCTGGTAATCAATTTTTTGCACTGCGTTTTAACTGCTCTAAGTTCTTAAGGTCAATAATTTTTACAAATTTTTTATAAGTAGATGAGTTTTTTCCCCTAGTGGGGAAGTTGAAGCACAGAGGCTGAGATCCCAGTTTTTAATAACTGGCTGCCCTCTTGCATTGTTTTGTTCCTCTGACGCTTGGTGACCTATGCAAGATGATGGGGGAAGTTTGTGTTGCATCCTGAAGCTCAAATTCCTGGGATTTGAGTATCTGCAGCACTAACTGAAATGTAGTTTTCCTTACCCAAGGTTCAAATATTGTAATTTTTTCTACAGTGCTTCTGATATTCAAGAGCTTTTAACAATGCTAGTATGAATCTGTTGGGTTCTTCTTTATATCGTGCAAAAGAAGACCCAGACTCTGTCACATAGCAGCTGTCTTTCACATCTGTTTTGTGTGCTTAAGCATAGAAAATACTATCATTTTCCCTGATTGAGTATTTGAAGAACCTACCATCCTTTTTGGTTTGCTATTAAATTTAGGGTACTATAACTTGCTTTCTCTTCAAAGAAAGATTTTTTTCACTTTTAGAAATCCCTTCTTCTGCATCAACTCCGCATTTCTCAGTTGCTCTCAAAGCTGTGTACTGCTGCTAAATCCAAGTTTCTAATTGAGATTCTAAGCAGAAAAAATTGCATCATTGGCTTTTGTTCTGCCGTGAAAGCCCATATTAATGGAGACTGCCTTATATAAAGCAGTCCCCTTTCACCTTTGAAAACAAAGCAGAGTTCCTGTCTGAAGCAAGTACTGTGGCATTTCAGTGTTTTTAAAGAGCCGTACTGAGCTTTATCCAGAGCCTTGACTGTTCTCCTTATCAGTGCAATGCACCATCAGCACCGGTAACGGCGTGATGACACATAGGGTCCAGTCAGAAGGAGCTCCATCTCCGAGCTGGTCCCCTGGGCTGGGAGAGGGGCAGCCTTTGGTCTTGGCACAGAGCCTGGCGGAGAGATGGTGCTTCACCTCAAGGCCACTGCAAGAAAATAGCTGTGCCACAGGCTGGCATATGCTTTGCGGTCTGCTGCTGCCTTACCTACCCCTGCCCGTCCCACACTTGCCAGAAACGCGGGATCCTATTCAAAGCTCACCAAACCGAAGGTGTTTTAAAGTTTCCTATCCATATTCTTCCCCTGATTACCCTGGGTTTGGATCAGAGTCAGGATTTCTGTAGCAGAGAAAGGGGCTGATGCTAGAGCTCATTGCATAGGGAATCTCTTACTGCAGTCCATTACACCAAAGTAAAAAGTGTGAAGGTAATTGTGTGGTTGGAAAAAAATAAGATTCAGCTGTGATTAGTCAAGCTTTACTTACTACCCTTCATTTCAAGAAAACATTCAGGGCCTTGTTAAACATAGAAGAAAGAAAAGAAGTATTTTCTCAGGTGTTATCTGGTAAGTGTTAAAATCCTCGTGCTAGCAAGTTACATTGGTGACCCCTGATGAGGCCGAACTCAGCCACGCAACATGCAAGGATATTATGACTGACTTTCTCCATGGTATGCTTTTATTATGGGCTCATTAACATACAGTAGCTAATATATGTTAAAATATGCATTGTCACCTAGGGGGGTCTGCACTGTGGAGAGAAAAATTTGTGTCCACTGTGGTTCCCCAGCCTCTCCTTCTGCCAAGTGGAGAGCCAAGAATATCACAACTATTTTATTGACAGTTGGGTTTTCTTTTTCAAAATTATGATTTGGTTTGGTTTTGTTGGTTTGTTGGTTTTTTTTTTTTTCTTAATTAGGTTTTTCCCATCAATATGAGAATATGGTCTTAAAATGAAGGGGGAACTTGAGAGAAAATTTTGGTTAAAAAAAACAGAGGAAAAAAAAAAAAAAAAAAAAAGACTTTGATTGCCAGAAGTTATCCTAAGGTTCATAAAGCTTCAGCAGAAAATGGTATTATAAACCAGTCTGTCTGCCCAAAAGACAGATAGCACAGTGGCGTAGACTGCTGCTGTTGTTTTCTGTTTCTGATTTTTGTCATAGCGGTATGATACCATCTTCTTTTTTAGCTAATAAATAAACAGCTTAAAACATTTGTCATCCCTGAGGTACTAATGCACTTTGTTGATGAAGTTTGGCAAATGAGCAGCCTGCAAGATTAGCAATCTTTTTTATTTTCTTGCCATTTTGAGTTTAGCTATTATACATCACATTTATATGTCTTTCATTAACCCCTGTTTAACTGAAATGACAGGTATTTGAGAGAAATTAGTATTTGTTGCAATTCAGCACACTCATGCCTTTTGTTGAAGAAATGGGGAGTAAGAAGTAAGGATTGGAGGGGCAGAAGAAAGAAACATTTTGGCAGTCTTCAGTGGGGCAAAAAAGGACCACATATGGTAGAGGAGAGAAAAAATTGAATTGTTGCTGTTATTAGGTAGGGTGGGATGTTTTTATTGCTGGGTATAGAACAAGTCAGGGCAGGAGAAGCTTTCAGTACAGTGTTTACATTAGAGTAAAATGTTTTTAAAAGATTCACTGGGCTTTCTCTGGGTTACCCAAACACTTCTCCAAGGGAATGAGAAGAAAGAAAATGAAAGCCTGTTTGGAACAGGAATGTTTGGTTTTGTTTGAAATCTGTCTCCTCTGTCGGGAAACTATCATGCCCACTCCTAAGTAGGTAGTTTACTGAGAAAAGCAGTCCCTAAATAAAACACCAGCTTGGTCAGGGTCAAACATCAGTCTGTAAGAACAGTGCTACAGCGGCTCCAGTCCCTTAATGAGGCTGACTGAGGAAAATCTTTATGCTACATTTAATTCTAAGAGCAAGCAAAAAAAGGCCCTGTTAGAAGACGGAGTTGTGATACCATAGTGTGCTAGGCTAAAAACAGAGTACATCTGAGTTCTGTCTTGATGCTCCTGAAACTCAACTAGCATGATCTCTGAGGAGCCCAGGAGTGTGGGGAGAAAACATTTAAGATTCAGAGGCTGATGTCTTAGTCATCCTTTTATTGCTATGTGAGAGCTGTCTCCAAAAGCTTCCCATTTAGTGATGATAGCTGGTCAGGTCCACAGGGAAAGCGATGGTTCCTACTTTCTCAGGACCGAGGCCAGAAATAGATTTTTTTAACTTTAACTTGAGGCTTTGGATTGCACCTAGAAAGGAATCCATACTTTATGGAAACCCTGGGATTTTGACTTAGTACTTCCCACACCGTTAACATTGCTGATGCGTTGTGGGGAAGGTTTTTTTCCTAAAGTGGCTCAGCTCTCTTCCCTGTGCTTGCTGCAGCTACGCCATTCCTGCAGCAGATACCAAACTGCTGCAAAGTAATGCCTGCCATACTCTGGAACACCAAAATGGGTAGCACTTTTATGTCATATACTGGGATCATATAATGGGGCAGTTTGGCCCCTCGATCATAAGGAGCCTTCATCAGTGGATGCAGGATGAGAGCAAAGAACAGACAGATGTGGCTGCAGGGTTCGTTTTTCCTGCTTATGGCTCCAGTCTTTCACAAGAGGTACTTGTACTCTGTACAAGTTCAAGAAAAATTACCTGTGCCACAGAAACTTCCATGTGATCAGAGGTGAAAGGCAGAGACCACTAAACAAGTGTGCAGCCTCTGACAGGGGTGTGCATTGCCAAAAGTTGTGGTTACACCAGAAGTTTTGTTTGCCTTTTTTTTTTTTCCCCCTCCCCATTCCACCACTGTATTTGGCAACATCCTACGTTATACTGCACAAAGAGCATGGTGCAAGTATGTAGATGCGATGCATATCCCCTGTCCCATATATATATATTTGTATGTAGGCACACAAGATCAGGAAGATGCAAGGTTGATTCTCTGGTTGAGAAGCTGGGTGAACTAAGCCTCAGTATAATAAAGAGCCCAAGGAATTGTTAGCAGTCTGGATCATCTTCCCAACAGACACCGGTAGCAATGTTCCAAACATGAAAAACCTGTGAAAGGTCCACAACTGTGTGGGTATATGACATGGAATACATTGATCAATTAACGAAGGGAGTGCATAAATCTCATCTTATTCCCGTTGCTTGTCTGAATTCTGACCCAGTTCAAGTGTGATGGTTTTTTCCTCCCTGAGGACAGCTGTTGTTTTACTAGGTTGATTATTCTGCTGTACTTTTTTTTGCAGTGTATAACTGAATTCAGTTGTGCTCTATCGAGCCATTGGGCATAAAACAGAATAAGTGAAAAACTTGCATTTAGTTATTTGCTGAAACTGATATTGGATTACATTAGTAATGACGTTAAATCAAGGTCTTGGTTGAGTACTTAAAAAACTCAGAGGAAAGTTAAGAATACTGTAATGAGCTTGGAGCCATCCTCTAGTGTTTTCTTATATTTTATATCAAAAGTCAGTCAGAAAAAAGCAAAGAGAGGATGAGCTATCAATCAGCAGTGGCCTGCTGGGATGTTAGAAAGCAAAGGGAGCAACTAAGACTTTGGACTGCAATCCTTCACTGTCACCTAAGTTTCTTACCGGTGGCTGGAGGTTTACAGTCCAGCACTCCAACGTTATCCATGGGTGCGCTTGCACTCGGGGGGGTCGCTGCCGAGGGCTAGATGGGGAGGCTGTAACGCTGCCGGCATCTCCCCCCGGCAGCCAAACCTGCCAGGGCTGGCCAGGCTGGCAGGCTCGAGGGCTGGAGTGAAGGCTGGGTTCAGAATTTGGAAACACTGATATTGAGATAGGTAAGGCTTAGGCGAACATGTCTTTGAAAAAAATGTTTTCCACTCTACTTGTCACGTGGGCATGTTGTTCTGGATTTGCATAAATCTGGAAAAAGGGTAGTTCTTTGTTTATCAAAGTCTTTAAGCAGCACAACATCAGCAAGGACGAGGAAACTGCTTCCCTCTCTTGCTGAACCTGGGACTTTGCAGCCCAGCTCCAAGAGCTGCCGAGCCCCTTTGCTCATGGGCACTTTAACGATCACCGAAATCTCTTGGTACTTGCCACGAGATACTGTCCTCCTCGTGCCACAGGGTGTTTATAGAAAATTATCGGTGCTTTAGTGAATATTTTCTTTAGGTAAATAAAAGGCTGGTTTAAGTTTTTTGTGAGCGTTCCAAGTTCAGTTCTTTTAACTGTACCTTATTAATAATTCAATAATCCGTTTCAGCAGAAGGCTCCTGTTATCAGACCAACACCCATCATGAGCAGGATGGAAGTCCGGTGGAAACAAATGTTGAAAGGAAAACAGCAGTGTTTTTAAAGGGGAATACAAAAGAATAGAAAAAAATAGATTTAAGCATCATTTTAATATCCAAAGTCAAACAATCCCAGAACATGACTAATATTTTACTCCCTGAGTAAATATGGCATCTGATGGCATTTTTTTCCTGTTTTGTTGCATTGCAGGCAGTGAATAATATTCAGTGTTTATTCAATTTCCAAAAGAATAATTCAATTCTAAGGCTGTGCTGCCAGGAGCAACATGCTTGAATAATCTTTGTGAGAGTTACAGCATTGATAGTCAGCCCTTGCACTGTGTTCTTATGGCATGTATTACATTTGTATTTCTGACCCGCGTGCCAAGCAATGAGAAACTTGTTTCCTCAGCCTTTTAAGGACAAGGGAGAAAACTGTTAAAGTAAAAATTACTACTGTTGATGGTAATATATATATATATACACACACATATAAAGTAAATCTGTGAAATATGCAGTCTGTATTAAAATAAAGGAAAGGGCAGATTATAAAAGCCAAGATCAGGTTTCAAACCAATTTATATTGAACAGAGTACTACAATGTTAGAGACACTTTCTGAGGACAGATGTTTTCGCTGTCCATATCAATAAATTCAGGTAACCTTTAGTGCAGTTTATTTTCTCAAATCTTCTATGTAGGCATTCATATTCATGAATCACCACGTGTGCTGTAATGAATAAAAATTATGTGTAAAATTCAGTCCTAGGGGGTGTAGTTTTCAGACAGGTGATGTACTTATCTTTGGCTATATTTGCCACCTAAGTCAGTCAAATATATTACCTAAAATAAAAATGCTAAGTCTTTGAGGAAAAAAAGGCATTAGTCATCAAGCCATTTTCATCTTTTTAATATTAAACAATTCCTGTTTCTGAATTGATGTTTCTGCTCATGCCACAGAAGAATAAGCAGGGGTGGGTGGGTGTTCTGCACACAAGGTCAAATAAGCCGCAGAATGCCGTGCTGCTTTTTGCAGCAGATGGGTAATGTTACATGGATTTCAGTTATTGAAATTACTCCTGACTTTGAGGAAATACTCTCTCTTAATAATGACAGAATTGGCCACATGATAACATTTTGTGTTTGTGGCACAGATGCCATGCCTCTGTCCTTCTGGAGAAGAATTACTGATGTTTAACTTTCTTGTTGCTCCTCCTTTCTTAGCAACTTTTTTTACCACATTGATATTTTTCAAGTGGAACTTGAAATAGTCTGTTGTCATTGGGTGGGCGCAGATTCACAAAGAGCTTTTAAACACCTCTGCAGCTGGCAATCTGCAAGAATAATTTTGACAAGGGAAGCTCTGCTATGAGCATGGGCTTACAGAGCTGCTTTGATGCTGAGCTCTCACAGCTTCTCTGCAGCCGAGGAGGAGAATAGAGAATGTCCCAGCAGATGACTTCTTGAAATAGATTCGTACCTGTGAATGCTTTCCTTGTATCCTCTAGCTATTTATTCACGCTATTTTCTAAAAAATACTAATGGTTTCTTCTTTGTTTCTTTCAATATATTTCTTCTCTCAGTCCACTGTGAGGACCCAGGTGCTAGAGGGAACGCGGAGTGTTAACCGAGGTCTCCTTTTTCCCCTTTGCTCTGTGGCAGGAGCTACATGGGATTCTCACCTCTCAGGTGCTTTTCTGTTTGTAGAGGAGAGAGAGGTGGTTGAAGATGAGTAGGGTGGGTAAATGGAAGACTCCTGCAGAGAGAAATAGGTGTATTTGTTTTTCTGCCTTTTATGGCTAGAAGAAGTACTGTTTTCCAATTGCAGTGTGAAAGACTCGCGTTCAGATGAGACATTCAAAAGCAGTTTCTGACAAAGGCAAAAGTGAAGTCAGGAAACGGGTTTCTGGGAAAGGTGATGGGATCTGTCAGTGGAAGTGTTTAAGGAGAGATTAGGGAGGTTCCAGGATTGGCATAGGGGTAGTTACCTCTATCCTGGGAAAGACGAATGGACTAGCTGCTGCCACGGGGCCCCTTTGAGATCCATTTTTCTATTATTTTTATGATCTTTTATGAGCTGAGGACAGGGATTAATTGCACGTCTGATTAATTTGAACTCGGCCCCCTACTAATTTAGCTGCACTGTCCTGAGGACCAGATTTATGAGAGCTGCTGCCCAGCCCGGGGTCTGTGTGTCGACATGCTCTCAGTTCCCTCAGCTCTAACACGGCTCCGCAGCACAGTCCTCCCACAGCAGGAGAAGGCAGAGGCACTTGCTCACAGACATCGGCGTTGCAACTTCTAGCCTGTATTTACAGGACCGAAGATCGGTTCAGCGTGCAGATTGAAAAACCAGCGCTCGGGTAGTATTGTAATGCGGCGCCGGATGGTGAAGCTGAGCTGAGATCCCTGGCCTGGCACGTGCATCCCTCGACAGCGCGGCTTGATTACTGATAGAAGGAGTATAAGGAATGTAGGATTGAGCTAGCAGCGAGCTGTAATTAAAATAGCTCTGAGTCCTAAGGAGGGGAGGCAGTTGCCATGGGGAATGGAAAGCTTACAAGGAGCGTAGCTCCATGCCTGGAAGCGACACCAAAATTCATGGTCTGTAAAGGAATACTCTCTACGATTTGTTTTGGAGTTTTAGAGAGCGGGCATTTTTATTGCAGCGCTGGACGCACAGGGGATAATTCCACTTAGTGTGCATGCCACAGCCTCAGTGCAAACAGGTTCTATGGAATACCTAATTACATATTAATCAGATTAGTATACATATACATAAAAAATATTGTATCTGGTTATCATAGTGCTGCCTACATCTGTCCATGCGCAATGAAGATTTCATTTGAGTCGAAGGGCTGCTTTTGTGACCACTGACCCATTTGAAATTCTGTTTGCTGACCTTGAAGTCTTTATTCTTTGATCTTGGAGCTTAACATGGTTTCAGTCACATATGGTTGGTTTCAATATTGTTCTTATCTAATGTACAGGAACATCCAGTCATAAGAGCAAAGAACTGTAAAGCTTATGAGTAACTACCTTTGCTAGTTAATTGCTTGGCTACGCTTTTGTCTATTGTTTCAATCGTAGCCTTAGTATAAGATTTCTAATAATTATTTACCAAATCTCACTTTTACCGTCATCTAGCAGCAAACCAGTTTCCATGGCTTGTACAAAATATTAAAACTATAAAAATACTTAGACGTACCATACAGAACGTGTGGACATATGCTATCAGGAGAATGGAGTCACTGCCTGGCACGCTCAGAGACGAGTTACCACAGGGAGCTCTGAAATCATCCTGACATCAAAAGTTAGACAGCAGAAAGCAATGCAAAAGCAAGCAGTCGATAAACAGAGACATATTTTTCCATACCAACCAAACATAATGGGTCCTAAAATACTCACGCTCACCCCTCTTATTTAGGTGCTTTGGTGTCTTTTCTCTTTCTTCTTTTCTATTCTCAGAATTTCACTTTACTGCTCCCTGTTCCGCAGCATTTCAGTGCATATAGTGAAATCTTAGTCCTGCTGAAGGCTATATAAATTTTACAATTTACATCGATGGGGCTGGGTTTCCCCCTCTAGTACTTGGAGTAGATCATCTAGATGTTGCTGAGCAGCAAGCATCTCAAAAATAGAAATGGCACGTCTTGCTATTCCCTACCTCCTGCTAGCACCAGCGTGTCCACGCTGTCAGCGGTGTCAGGGAGTTTAAATACCATTAAAAGTAACTTTTTGTTTGTTTGTTTTCTGGGGTGGCTTGCTGCCCCTGATCTGGCTGGTGATGTGAAAGCTGGCGCTGGCCCAAGGGAGGGTCAGGACCTGGGAGCAGCAGCTGTGATGCTGCTGAGCTTAAACTGATCACAGACCCACACCCTGTGAGCACAACTTCTCTTTTGTTGGTTAGCGGGTGCCCCTTTGGGCCTAGAAGGAAATTTGGCACTTTGCACCTGACAGATGGCCTCTCAAAGAGATACGTATAACTGGCAGATGCCTCTCCCAAGCGATCAGTTAGGCTTTAAAACCAGCTCTTGGTTTCTTGATGAGCTTGAAAAGGCCTGTGTGGCTCCTCCATCAAAAAGCCTGCCTTGAGGCATTGTCATGTAGAATCACTGCTGTTGGCTTCTTCAGTTGTGGTTAGAAAGAGACAACCTTCATAGGAAAGGTTGTAATAAAAAAAAAAAAAAAATTACCACTCAGGCCAAAATGCCCCAGATCCCCCCTCCATTTTTTTTTTTTTTCTTCTTTTCTCTGAGCTAATCTGGCAAGAGCAATTTGGGTTTGGTATCTTTATAATAGTACCCAGTCAGCCGTGGGATAATCAGTGATGTAGAGTGGGCAACAGCCCTGCTTCAGAGAGTGCAGACTTGAGCGTTTGTTACTCAGGCACTGTTCAGTGCAGTGGGGATAATGAGGATGCGGCAAAATAATTCAGGTAAAGCGTGCTGTGAAGAGGTAGTGCCCTGTCCACACCTGGCTGCGCCCCTCTGCCCCGTGCTCTTCACCCTGACCAGAGCGCAGGGGTCCCGGGGGAGCCCGTCCTGCTCCCACAGCAAAGGGGCTGGGTGGACGGCAGCAGCAACGCGGCGTGGAGGAACCTGGTGGAGGGTCCAGAGCACAAGAATCCTGAGGAGCTGCTGAGGGAGCTGGGGCTGTTTAGCCTGGAGAAGAGGAGGCTGAGGGGAGACCTGATCGCTCTCTACAGCTGCCTGAAAGGAGGTTGGAGCGAGGTGGGTGCTGGTCTCTTCTGTCAGGTGGCTGGAGATAGGATGAGAGGAGATGGCCTCAAGCTGCGGCAGGGGAGGTTTAGATGGGACATTAGGAAAAAATTCTTCACCAAAAGGATTATCAAGCACTGGAACAGGCTGCCCAGGGAAGTGGTGGAGTGACCATCCCTGGAGGTATTTAAAAGCCACGTAGATGTGGTGCTTAGGGATATGGGTTAGTGGTGGACGTGGCAGCGTTAGGTTTATGGTTGGACTCGATGTTCTTAAGGGTCTTTTCCAACCTAAACGACTGTATGATTCTGTAAGCGGGAGTGGGAGTGGCCTTTAGGCGGCGGCTGGCCCCTGGGTGGACGTGGTTTTGTCCATCGGTACCTGGAGACATATAGGCCCGAATGGACTCAGGAAAGACTCTTTGTGGAGAGCGCTGCATTTCCGAGATGTTGTTATCTGCCTGCTCCAAGGCTCAGGTATGTCGTCATCTTTCTTTTACCCAGTCAGCGTGGTATTTAGAAATAAATCCTCCCTCTTCTCAGAAATGTTTAATGCTACTAGAGCTGCAGGAGACAGATGAGTAGCAGAGTTTTAAGTTTAAACAAAATGACCTCCACACTGTCTTTCTCACGGCAAAACTTTTTCCAGCCAATTGATATTTTGCTATTTGCAGTTATCGTATGTTAACGTATGATGTCATCCTGCAGATATGCAGAAGGATCATATTAACTGAACTAGGCTATAACCCTGGAGTCTGAATTTCCTCTCACACTGTTTTAATATAGTTTAGTTCAGTAAAGTTTCTTTGCCTTTGAAGGAATTAGGAATATTACAGCAGTGTTTGTTACAGGGTGCTAATGTTAATTAATTATAATTAATATATCATATATAATTGAATATAATTAATGCATTAATTGCTATAAATGCAGTCAAAACAAAACATTATTTTTCAGATAAATATGTATGATTAGAGATTTGTAGTTTATATCAGTTTATAAAGAAGCCATTGTAATATTATGTGACCATGATACTCAGTAGGAAAATTAAATACCTAAGCAACCAGAACATTCCTTAGTTCTATCTTTTTATATATACTTATATATAAAAGTCAATAAAACAGATATTTTGTAGGGATTTATATGTAGCAGGATTTACAACATTAAATATTATGGGTTTCAAACTGTGATAACTACATAAATGGGCCATTTAATTGCCCTTGATAGAAATTCACCTTACTACTTTAGATTTAGTGATTCCAATTAAATGCATTGAGCATTTCAGATAATGAAATTATTAGATGTATTGTAAATGCTTTATTTAAGAGCTGTTCCTGCTGAAGGAACTTGAAACGTACATTATCTTGATCTGGCTTCTATTCAATGTGCTGTAGCTAACAAATATATGGCTTTCTTCCTTGTCTTTGATAGTGCTGTCATTCTGTAAGTAAATCCATGGAAGAGAAAGATTATAGGTACTTATGTTATTCTACAGATGTATTTTCAAAAATATCTTGTGCGCAGTAGCATGTCTGCTTTTTTTCTTGTTTTGAGACAATGAATGATACATCAAAAGCTAAGGAATGTCAGAATTGTACATCGCTTCAAAAGTTAGTGGTTTCTGGTTTTGGACAATGGGAGCTGCATTTGTGCTCTTAAAGTGGTATGCCAATACAGCTGGCTAGATCGGATACGATATCATGAGCTCTAATAATAATGCTACCTGAATGAAACTTTTTGAAGGATAAGATCAGATAAATTCAAATTAAAAAGTAGGATGCAGACTTTTAACAAGGAGGAAAAACAATCATTGAAGTAATTTATTTTGGGATACAGAGATATTTGTGTATTGAAAGGGAAGCAAAGATGGTTCTGCAAGAGATATTCTGTCCCTGCTTAGCCAGATATCTACATCTATGAATCGGGAGGATTGGGCTGCAAATGCTGCAAAAGGGTCACACTAAATCATCCACAAAATCCCATTATGGTTTTTAATATGTCTGGAAACATGGAAAATTTCATTCTTTCAGTTCAAGGTGAGTATTCCTGTATATGAGAGAGGGAAAATTTAAGACTATTCTGGAGGATCTTCTCTGGGGACTTAAAATAGTTGATGGTAAATAAAATAAAGTGTTCCTTGCTCTTCTATTCCCCCTTTCGTTCTCTCTTCTCTCAACTTCCCTTATCTCTTCAGAATTAAAAATCAGGACCTGCTGGGGCAAGCTGGGTATTTCTGCAGTGCTCCCTGGCTGCCTCCTCTCTGGCATGGCAGGTCTCTTTTTGGCTCTTTACCTTGTACTATTTTTCTCTCTGGATTCTTCCATCAGTAGAAAGGAGGAGGGGTAGCTTTCCAGTGGTGTCCTGGTGTCCTGCTACATCGTGCTGGTGACAAGAATTCTCTTTGTATGATGCAGAATTAGATTTTTCCATTGTTTATGGAAACAAAAATGTACCAATAACTCACATTAGAGGCTTCTAAAGAGGATATATAATTGGGCTTTAAAGTTTCTAAGGGTATATCTGTGTATTCTAAAAGTAATGAATCAAAGATACTTTAGGGTTTGGTTATTTTTTCCTCATTCATTTCTCAGGAATTTACTTATACTTGCATGTTGCCAAGAAGATGCAAACAATATATTTAAAAATAAGCCAAAATTATTTATAAGTGGGGTTAATTTTGTGACGGAATGATCCTGAAGGAAGCCCCAAACCTGGTTTTGGCCAAAGCTGTGCTGGTGGTGCTTCCCCATGTGAAGTTAGTGTGTTTGTATTTAAATTTGAGCCCCAGTTAAACTGTATTTTCTGTGATGTGCCTATTATTTATCTTCATAAAAAATACACCTTTTATTTTCCTCTGCAGAGTAAAGTAAACATGACATACAAATTTACAGTAAGACTTGTCAACAGACACATGAGATCATGGATATTAGTCTGAGCATAAACTTTCTATTACATTCAATTTACTGCTAGTGCAATAAAACTGTCATCAGATCGAACGGGATTTTATACTGCATCAGCTATAATACAATGCCATTAAATTGGAGGTATATATATTTTCCATTGTTCTCTTATTCATGAATTATGAAAGTTAGAGAGTTATGCACAGCATCATGGTACAGCTTTCATATTCCAACAGATAAGTGGTGATTTAGTCAGGGTAGTTTGGGGCAGGTAATTAATTTCTGATTATAAGGCTGTTTTTCAGTGTGAAAAATAGTATCTTTTACTGCAGTAAGGACCTGAAATCTTTTAATGAAAATTTGTCTGAAAAAATGTAGGGAAAAAGCCCGAATACCATTTCCTCATTTTTGTTTGGGACAAAACCCAGTAGACAAAACCCAGAAATAATGTCCTTTATGTGCTTCAAGATAGGGGAGAACCAAAATAGTTAATGGAACTGCATTCACTTTAAGAAGAAAGCCTCAGAACACCACCAATTTCCAAGAAGGGTCCACAGTTCAGGAAATCAAGAGCCACTAGGGCTCACTTCTCCCCTCGGAGATGAGAATACCCAACTTCAGGTCATTGTCCCTTGCCCAGTTTGCTTACCTTAGGTACATTGATAGGACACAAGTGGCTTCCTTGGGCAACATTGGGGATTGACATAAAAATGACCCCGAGGGAATCATATATTTTTTCATAGTTCCTTCTCATCGTTTTCAACATCAGACATTTCCATTCTTTCATTTTAAAATAGTTTCTTACTTGCAATTATTTGATATTACACTGTGTATTACAATGTATCTACATACACAATTAATACAACATGGTCTGTAGGTAGCATATGGAATACAGCATTTTAAAAGTCTATACAGAATCAAAAATGAATAATATATTCATATATATTGCATTGAATTTTGGTAAGAAGTGCAGAAGTTTAGTATTTAGTATTTATAGTCCGCTGAGGCTCAGAGACCTATAAGAATTGAAGTGATGGTTGTACTATACAGGTACGGTCCTTGCCGCTGTAAAACCTAGAGTTGTCTTTCACTTTTCATATACGGCAAGTCTGAAAATATGTCTGAGTACTAGTGGATAGGTGACCTGAACAGACTTTATCTCAACTAAGCCTTCTGTTTTTCATTTCTCATCATCTGTTCCATTATGTGTAGGTTCATTAGACATGCTATGTGACTGACGTCTTCCACAATTAGTGCTCACATATAATTAGATGCAATGCTGACAAGGACTCTGTTGTTTTCTATAGTTTCACAGAAAGGCCTTTCCTTCTTCTTTGGCACCAATCCATTAAAACCGTTGCACCATATTCAGCTGGTGACTGGGACTGAAAATAATTTACAGCCTTTAAAACATTGGTTGTGTATCATTAGCTCCACCTCTTGGATTAATTTTGTTTTTACAGATCCAGTAGTTAGTCCATAGGGGAATCCTCTCCGGAAACTTATGAAGTCCTGAGGCAGTGCCCTAGTAAAAGCATCTGGCTTTATTGCTCTATCCTGCAAGTTGCATGTTCAGTGCTTGATTACCAGTAAATTTTAACTACAAATTATTTTACTAATAATTTGGGTTATGTTGTCCTCTAGTGGCTCATATAGATAACTGCCCTGCTGACAGACTCCTTTTGCCTTGTGTTTTAAATCCTCTCATACTGTTTTCATACAAGTCCAAGGCACCTCGGAAGAGGACTGATGCAACGGCCAAATAAAAAATTTGCTGCTTACTGCCACTGTACCTATACAGCAAGTTCTATCTTCTATAATTGTGTATTATCTGCTTAAGAAATAGGTATTTAAAATAGGTCAAAGAAACAATAGGGAGTTGTGAGAAGATACTGTATTTAATCAGAGCATTTGATGGAAACAAATATATCCTGCGTACTGACAGTAACAAAGAATAACCTCAGCATGATTTTTTTTAAATAGGTTGGAGATTAGTTCACTTCCACAGAAGACGTCAAGATCTCATATGAAGGAAAACAGAACAGCCCTCCAGCACGTCCTGTGGCTACTCACTCATAAACCTCAATTAACGCCAGGGTATTGCCTTGTAACGTGGCAGCATCCCCTTTTATAGGAAGCAGCGAAAGCACTAGAGTGCTTTGCAGCTGGACATTTGCCAGCATCATGCAGATGTTTGTAAATAAGAGTGAGGGATCTGGGAGCATGGAGAAAAATGCCAGGGTGCCTGCAGTGACAAAACGCACATATTGCGTCACTTTGAAAAGGTGATACCGTGTTGTCTAACGTGCTGAGTTTGTTTTGGCCCCGTGGCAGGGCAGTGGGGTTGCTTCCAGCGGAGGCCTGGGCCCTGGCCATGGGGAGCGCGGCGGGTGGGATGCTCCGACTGGCGAGTCTTCCCTTTCCATACTGCCGCTGCCGTGACCAAATGCCGTGAGTGATGAGGAGTAGAGGTTCCTCTGCAGAGGGAGTTTCTGGGTGTGTAAGAGGAGGAGGAGAAGTGCTATGAATGCTGCTGTTTATGCCTCTGAGATTACATGGGAGAAGGAGCAGTTACAAGTGGTGAAGAAATGTGGTTTCTGTCGTCTTAAAGAAATTCGTGGTGCACTCCAAGATGACAGCTCACGTTTTCTTTTGCTGTTAGCAGTAATAGGAAATAGAAAGGAGTACTCCGACCGTACAGAGTTAATGAGAGGCTTTTTCAAAGTAGTGTGCCTTGTACTCTCTCAGGGAAATAATATATCAGGATTCAGTAAAAATGATTTGCTCAGGTCCTGCATCTCTGGCCACCTTCTTTCTTCCTCCCTTTTTGGAGAGGCCTTCCTTTCAACCAGCAGTGTGACTGTGTGCCGGTTGCTATTCATTCCCTGGCCTCATCGTCCTCCAAACAGCGGGAGAGTTGCCGAGTAGCTTAATTATACTTGGCACAGCGGACTCGTGCGTTTGGTGTTGTCCACGTCCTGCCTCAGACTCGCACGTATACCCACACCTAGCAAGTGTCAATAACCGCCACAGCTGACAATGTCCTGACAGAAACAAAGTGTATAAAGGCAGCCCTGAGGTATAAAATGCCTTCACCTCCTGAAATCATCTGCTGTGCCATTCCTACAGTTCACTCAGAAGTTTATCAGGAAACGATCTCAGAAGTTTATTAGGCAACGATGGATGTAGGAATATTTGCAGAGTGTTACTTTTATCTAGTGCTCTGTGACTCTTCTGCCACTGGGGATCTTTTAAACCAAAGGCATGCCTTCAGTTAAAAAAAATCACGTAGGGTCTTTATTTCTTCATAATTAGCTGTCAGGAGGGGGAAGGTGATGGATTTTATTTTTCTTTCACAAAAAGCCTTCATTTTAAAAAGTGCTTCTGTAACTCTTACATCAACTTTTTTTTTTTTTCTTTCATGTTTTGCAATGTTATTTTTCAGGGGTTTATAACTGTTTATTTTGCCCTAGGTGCTAAGCAAAGTTCTGTTTACCCTCAATTCAGAATATGGGGGTTTGTCCCTTATGTACCAGAGGGTGAGTTGTAGAGATTGATCTATTTAAAGCTCCCCGACTACAATTCCTACTGTAATGTTTTCTTAAACATTTGACTATTTGCAGGTAGCTGTCAGTGGCTGCCCTCCCTCCACACTGGAATCTTTTACAGAAACCCATTACTGCTCCCCAGGTGTGCCCTTTCTGACACCCCAGCAGCGAGGGGGCTCTGCCCCATCATTAAAGTCGCAGTAGTGCTTCCCTCCACCAGCTGGTGCGGCAGTGCTCGGGTTCCTCCTGCACGCAAGGAGATGATGTGACTGATTATGCCTATTCCTATTAATCACGAAAACGTAGGCTTCTCTTCAAAGTAGAGGGGGAGGTTGCTCCTACCGACGGTGTCGGTCACTGTTCTCTTCCAGCTGTGTGTTAACTCCATCTTCCCGTAGTGCATTTTACATCGGGGTTATGTCAGCAGAGTCTTTCCAGACTAACCTGACCCTTGATGTCAAACTCAGTCAGAGCTGGAATCTGATGGAAGCAATTTTTCGTGAAACTGATCCCTCGTGACCTCTCTCGTAAGCTGTCTGGGAACCGTATATGCTAATGGGAAAATAAAAGTGGTGACCTCGTGTGTTCTCAGACTTGCAGGGTGTAATCCCGCTCAGCACAGCGCTGCATTTGTCAGGTTTTTGATGAGCACTTTACAGCCGCCTGCCCGGCGGGTCCCCCCTGCCTACCGTGTGCCTCTCTAATGCCTGCGGATACGAACATGGGAGTGCGCCTTGCTCGGTAGCAGATGTCTTTCCAGAACAGATGCCATTACTCATTGCTTGTCTGTATGGATGTAGAAAGCATCCTTCAGTGGAAAGCAGGTGATAATTTTATGTAAATCCAAGTGTTATCATAGGGCAATAAAACTAATGAGATGATAAAGCCTTGCCAGATTTTCTGCTTCAATAAGCACCTAATCTTGAAACTGTTTTAATCAAGCCTCCTTATCAGATGTTGTCATTTGTGCACTGCCAGCACACACCTGAAATTACAGCTTGGCATCAGATTAAAAGGTGATGCTGTTTTGATTTGCACTGTTAAATCATTTCTATTTGAGGATTAATTTTTTGTTCGACCTTTTCTAAAGGCAGTGTTCATCGTTATAGCGGCCATGTATGAATGGTAATGTACTTGCATTTTCTCTCATCAGAATAACGAAATGGTGGAACTACAGAGGATACGAATGAAAGACGAAATTCGAGAGTACAAGTTTCGAGAGGCGAGACTGCTACAGGACTACACCGAGCTTGAAGAAGAAAACATCACTTTACAGAAACTGGTGTCCACACTGAAACAGAATCAAGTAAGCATCTAAAGATTCAAGGCGCTATGCTGAAAAATGACACCATTTATCTCCAATTTCCATAATGTGATCCCGCAGACCACTTTGATAGGAGTTTCTTTGTATGTCTTTTTCAGTTGGGTTTTTGCTAAACGCTTATTCTGAAACAGTGTTATTGGCCATTTTTGATGCATGGGGAGGCCCTTACCTCAGTTTTAGGAAAATCCTGGTGGAGTATTTCGTTGCAGAACTTTGTAATAGCAGAGGAATTATGAAAATAGGTAGAACTGCATTTTTCGCTTCCTGCTTTTCCTCTCCTTCCTCCCTGCACATTGAACTAGACGCCCAGCAGCAGAGTTCAGCCCTCTGTTTCCTGCATGTCCTTTCCTCTTCTGACGTGGATAAAAGGGGAAATAATCTTCTCCGCATTCTCCTTTTTTTCCCTGCTCTGTGGGTTTTCCTGTACCAGTGTTGCTCTCTTCTCAGCCATGCTAACCCGCAAGTGTAGCAAGCTTCAAAAGTAGGTGAAGGGATGTCTTAAGTTCCTAGTTTGTCTGTTGTGTTCTCCCTGTTGCAGCAATTTGCAGCTGATGACAAACCAGCACACTGTAGTTGTCACTGCAGTGCTGAATGCACCCCGAGGAACCAGCATAAACAACAGCCTACTGCGTCCAGAGGCGAGCAGTCGTGGGGTCTGTTCACCCCCGCACAAAAGCACAGCTTCCTTTGCTGCTGGATGTACATACTGCTGAGGAAGCAGTCAAGAGCACGGTTGCCCTTTAAATTGAACAAGAGAGATTTGTTCGCATGTCAGAAGAGTTATCTTGCCGTGATCAATATTTAAGTATCCGGGTTGGGCGGTGTGACGCTTTCTGGCTTTTAGACACTGTCCAGACCAGCGTAAGGTTGCACTCCAGGACGCCGTTTCGGTAACTGCTAGCAGATGGTAACGGCGCTGTGTTGCAGCCCCTGGTTTACATCCCAACCTACTGCCTGCTTCAGCTGGGGCTTTTATCAAATGGCCAAGACTTGTCACAGTTTCTAATGGCAGCCTGGTGACAAAGCTGCCTTATTCCTGCAGGTGTATGCAGTACTATTTCAGCTATCTTTTACCGCTCTTTTACTGCTCTAGCACAAATGCAATTGAAACATTTAAAACAAAGGAGCTGTGCTGCAGGGAATATGCAGATAGTAGAAGTGAGTACATAGTTTCCTTATTTATGAAGATGCCTAGACTTTCACATTCCCGAAACTGAATTTATAGCAGATCATCCTTGTGTCAGAGTTATTTACCAAGGCAGCAAATTATCCCTTTGAGGCACAGATTTTTTTCCTCGCCAACCTCATAGGAGGCATTTTCACACTATCAGGAAATTACAGACCCCTTTATGGACTGTCCTAGTTTCCCCCAGAAGAAAATATGTTTGCAAGTGTTTATATTTGTCATAATATTTCATTCTTAATGAAACCAAATGCCAGCAGTCTGTGGAGAGAAAAAGCATTGCCACATTTTGAATGGCTTTAAAAATGAGACATTTTGCATCACATATCCATGCACTTGTGATTCCTACAATAACTTTGATCTACAAGGTAAAATTTCAAGAGCATTTTATACTTTAATTTACAAACCCATATGTTACAAGTCTTAGCGCTAAACTGTCATTATCTGGGTTGGGCTTTTTTTGTAGCTTTTGTAAGCAAGAATCTATGAGATGGTTACCATATAGATAATGTAGACCTTTGGTTTTCGTATGGATTTAAAATTGAAAAAGGGTTGGTTTTTTCTTTTCATGTCCTTAAGTTATAAACATAGCTACTTGATTGGATTTCATAATTTTTCAGATGGACCTGTCCCTCCAGCCAGAAAAGAGATCAAGTTCCTAAATGTAGATTTGAAAATATAACAGATTTTCCTTTTCTGTTTAAGAATCCCAGTATGACTTTGGAACTTTCATTGTTGTTTGATATGTTTCCATTTTCTGGGTTTGAAGATTAGTGCTTCAGTTTTTAAGTTTGCCTTTCCAAATGTTTATGAATACAAGACTTTTGACAGGTTGATAAATATTCTACTCCAGTAGGAATAGTGGATATTTCTGTTTTCACCAGAACCTTGTTACATTTTGTTTAAATGTCTATATATGTCAAATAAAAAAGTATTCTAGACAGTGCTTTAAAACTGCAGATAGTAATGTGTTTGAGTTATAAAAGCCTCAACTGCAAAAATTTTTTTTTTTTATGGAAGCATGAAAATTCAGTATTTCTTTTTCTCTTTCACCAAGCTATTAAATTATTTCACCTGATATGGGGGGTTTTTTTGCATTTAGAAATGAAAAGGTAGATGAGTAACATGATTAAGATTAAATTAAAAAATCAAAGCGTGACCGTTTTTAACAGGAGAGTTCATCAAGCATGGATATGGATCTTTACAAAGCTCTTCCTTTTCATTGCTGTGGGATTTTCCAACAGTGAAAAGGAAGATGAGGACGGCCAGCAAGGGAAGGCATTCTGCGGTGGAGATCTGCTGCACTGTCTAGATATTGCCGAGCAACTGGTTTTGAGCTAGACTGGGTTTTCCTAGGCTTTCCTTCTTGTTAGGGGCAATAGAGAGGACTGCATAAAGGCAGCGGGAGCTGCCTTTAGGGAAGAGAGAAGCAGCTGTTGTTTTCCTCAGCCCACAATGCCTATAAATACTTCGATAAAATACTGCACCTTGGTGTAGGGCAGGAAGCCTGCCCTCTGAGAAGGAGAAAGACCAGCAAGTCCCTCCAAGCCTGGCAAGGCTGCACTTAGGTCACTGGGACACACTTCAGAGAACGCTGTCGGAGCAACAGGTTGCCGAGTGCTCCGGAATGGCATCCCTACGTGCAGTTCTGGACCGCGTGGCTGAATGAGCTGGTTACTACGTTTTTCTGGTAGTTTAAAAATCTCGAACAATTTGGGGCATCTTAGAGTTTAAACTGATTGTATGAATAGTTTGCTGTTTGATTTTTAAAATTAAATGCTTCTTGAATAATGGAGAGTCTTGTTTGACACAGAGAAGAGAGTTGAGGCTCTTCTACCATCCATATTTTTGAAAACTACTAAGACACCAAGATACTTGAGAGTGTCTATGCCCGAGTGACTTTACATCTGGTAAGAATTTAGATAGGAAGTCATCTTCAGAACACTTGCAATTAATAAATCGGACTATATTCACCTGAGATCTATACATACCGTGATATACAAACATTGCTTATGGTAATTCATCACAAATCTAGGGTTACGAGGACATCTGCTACTAAACAGCCTTCTTTCCGTGAAATACGTTATTTGTCCTCATAAGCTACTCAGGAAAAGGTGTTACATTTCTTGATTCTCACATGCTGAACAAGTGAGCAGTGGAGTATTTAACAGAGCGAGCTCCACTTGCATTTTCTGCGCAGCCAGTTCTCTGCAGCCGCAGGCAATGTCTGGTATTTCAAACTATAGTTTCTGTAACACCTATTTCAATAGGGCTGATAAATGGCAGGTTTTCATGACTCAAGTTTTAGTATTATGAATGTTCTTTGTCTTGTCTAATTCAGGTTGAATATGAAGGCTTAAAGCATGAGATTAAACGATTTGAGGAGGAGACAGTGTTGCTTAATAGTCAGCTAGAAGATGCCATCCGGCTGAAGGAGATTGCTGAGCATCAGCTGGAGGAAGCCCTGGAAACTTTAAAAAATGAAAGGGAGCAAAAGAACAATCTGAGGAAGGAACTCTCCCAGTATATCAACCTCAATGACAGTATGTATAATAACCATATTAATATATCAGTAGATGGATTGAAGTTTGCAGAGGACGGGGGCGAGCCCAACAATGATGACAAAATGAATGGACATATCCACGGGCCTCTTGTGAAACTCAACGGTGACTACCGAACTCCCACGGGTAGGAAAGGAGAATCTCTGCACCCTGTCTCTGACCTCTTCAGTGAGCTCAACATATCGGAAATACAGAAGCTGAAGCAGCAACTCATGCAGGTAAGAGCTGAATTTAATGTTCTGAGGTGTTTAGACACACATCCTATGGACCCTAGTGCCAGCTTTTGCAATGATTTCCCCTAGTAAAATTCTTGACCACCTATGTTCTGTGCTCAGGCTTCTGCTTTGGCGTTTCTTCGTATCCAGGCTTTGCTAGAAATATCCCTAGCAAACAGAGTATCTGTCTGCAAAAAGTCAGTGTGATCTGAGCAGATGTTTAGTGCGGAGGAGAAAGGGACCTAGTTGCTGTGGTTGCAGATGGTTAGATTCTTTTTTCCTGCTTTGATAATGGGAAATGTCCCTGAAATTGCAAGTGGAATAAAGTACTCTTCAATATGACCAAGGCTATCTGCAAAAACCCCCGCTAAAATACAGACAGACTTGATGGTGCTCCCTTGCAAGTCAGAGGGAGGTTTTGCCATTAAATTCAGTTTGAACAAGATTTGGCATACCATCAAGAGAGAACAAAAGGAGAGGAGCGCTCCTCTTAGTAACTGTGCGCTCGAAGAGCATGTGGTGTGCGAGATGTCACAGAGTGCCCTTGTCCATGCTGGCAGTCCCGGCGGATGCGCAGGCTGCAGGGGGTGCCCTGGGGACCGTACAGCGAGCGCTTGTTCTCTAGTCGCCCAAGCCCAGCCCAGGCATAACCAGAATAGGAGCCTGGGATGCAAGCCAGGTAAAAACTCAAGCTGCCAGCCCCGATGCTGACATCATCTTAGAAGGGGTACAGTGCCACACAGAAGAAGGGTCCCACTGCCCAGGCTGTTGAGCATCTTCTCTGCCGCAAGAGCTTGAAAGGTTTTGGCACCGTCAAGGAAACATTCAGTGTTTTCTAGCTGCAGGCTTCCAGAAAGTGCCTCTTCCAAAGAGAGGAAATGTAAATCCTTTACTGCTTAAAATGTAAAAGGCGATATGGAAGTAAAGTAGAGCAAACCCAATTTTCAGTGCTTGCTAGAGAACAATAAATCCCTATGTGGTCTATCCTATATTTGTTGAAGACTTAATTGTTTTATTTACTTCATTGCCAAACTCACCGTGGGAAGTTTTGATCTGAGCTCTGATGTGGCAAACACTGATGACATGTAGTGCTTTACACAAATAACTTTGATGCAAGACATACATAATTTAAGTGAGAAAGCTAAAGTTCAGAATTTATTTATGTGAAAAATTCTGTCAAGCTTTTCCAGTATTAAAATGTAAACAGTGTGTGTATTTTGCGTGTATGTGCATATAGAAAAACACACATGTGTATGTATGTATACAATTGTGGATATAATATATGCACATATATATTATATGCAAATTTTGATTTCATTCAGAAATGCAATGGTAAAAATTAAAAAAACCCCAGGTTCAGAAGAAATGCTTTGAAATGTTCACATTTTAAAATACAGCGTAAGCATTTTCAACCATAATTTACAATGAAGTGTATGCGATATAAAATTGAGTGAAAGCTGCTTGGAAATGAAAAAAATAAGATTGTTTGGGGTATGCTTTGTCTTGATTTTATTAAATTAAATATTGACCTTAATGAATTGGCAAACTTCTACTTCAAAGATACTGCAACTGTATTTGTCACCTCTGACTTAAAAACTTATTTATTTTACAGCTCTTAAACAAAGAGGCAGCCTTCTGCCAGTCACTAGCTACAAACTTAGGACCCTAGAAAATAAACATAACCATTTTTTTGGTTACAACATTTTTCGATGCTGGGCCCCAGCACCCTCACGCCAGTACTCGCCACCATTGCTTGGCATTCTAATCCAGTTAAAAGGTTTGCAGTTTAAAAAGAAAGACTACACCTAGGTGGAAACCTGATTTCTTTAGATGCTGAAAAGGGTTACTGCAAAATGCTGATGTGTACTTTTTATAAAGTAATCATCTTCTCTGTTGAGTTGCATCAGGTCACCTTGGGTCACACAAATTAAATGTGAAAAATTCCTCCAAAAATTTTCCTCATAGTAGATGGGAGATTTAATCGGGTTCAAGCTGACAAAAGGTAATTCTTCAGCAAAATTGGATTTTTTCTTTTTCCTCTACAATGTCATTGCCACATGGTGTTCATTCAGCCATATCTCAATATTTGGTATGTGTTCCTCTTGTTTTCTCTGAAGAGGCTGTACTATGACAGAGTTGCTGAAGGAACTGACCCTCTCCTGGGAACTATTTTTATGTCTATAGGACAGCAGGCTCCTTTTCTGAGAGAAGCAAACTTCAGATTTGCCATTTTGTATGTTTGTGGCAAATTATTTCACTCCTCAGTCTCAAAAAGAAGCCTTCACTAAACAGTTAGTATGACACATATAATTCCTTCTGCAGCTTTAGAGTGCTGTTGCTCCACGATCTGTGCTGGTCCATAGGAGACATTTAATTGTAACTCTTCCCTTTCCATCTTTTCAATCCACTAGGTAAGAAATGTCTTGCTGAAAATTCTCATATTCCGAGATTTTCTTGGAAAAGCTCAAGGCTTTCTGCTCTTCCTTCATGTTTGTTTTCCAGTGGAAACAATTCTCTATCTCATCTTTAAAGCCTAGGACTCCTCTCTTCCTTCCATGGTGATGCTTTCCTTACTCCTGAGGCCAACATCATATTTGGAAAACTAAGATTAAGTTCTCTTAAAAAAAGAAGAAAAAAATAAATCATGCAGCCCAGTTTCTGACACTCTTCCCCAGCTGCCTGGTATTCTGACAAATATGATACAGTTGAGATTCAGGGTTCCTGAGCTGAATTTTCCTGTTAATTTGTTCCAGTCTCCACCAGGAACTGTTCACTGGCATTCTGATGTTAATTAAAAAAATAAAAGGGGGGGGAGGGATAAACAGTAGTGGTAAAATTGGTTTCCACAATTGCAAATATAGATCACATTGGGAAGGAAATCTCCTCAAACTGAAGTCTTTGAAGGGAAGGATGCACTGCAAATAGGTACAGCTACTTGTGAATCGCTTTTGTTTTAAGATGATAAAGATCCTTACTGCAGCTACTGATTTCAATGTCAAGTCCCGTCCCGTCCCCCCAACTGGACTGAAAAATAACTGCAATTCCCCAAAGCTTGCTGTGGGTGGAAATAAGAGTATAGTGTTGTCTAGAACAAGAAATATAATTATCATACTTGGAAACAGCAGAGTCATTAATATGCAGAAAGTGTGCTCAGGGCTGAGTTGGAGCTTTGGGGTTTTTTTCCATTGGAAGTAGGAGCATGTATTTATAACTTTAAACAGAAGCGGATTAGCTTAATCCATAATTACTGGACCAGAATAAGTAAAATTCAGTAGATCTACGTATTTAATTTTGCCTACTGTCCAAGTTGGTATATGGGTTTTAAAAGTTGCATATTTTCTCTGGAAAGAATCCTTTCTATTTGTAAGAAGTATTTGTTTCCAGAACCCATTTATGTTCAGCAGAGAAATGATCATAAAGATCCCCATTAACTCTGTTATAGTTTTCCTTCACGATAGAATATGATGGCTGAGATCAGTAATTTGGCAGGATCAATCCTGTCTGATTAACGTAAGCAGACACTGAAACACTGTGCTGCTTTAACACGGAGTTGTTTTCTCAAAGGAAAGGCTCTCTGGCTGGTAAGCCCTATATTTATTTTTACACTAGTGCAATCTACAGTTAATTGCCTACTTTGGTGTGAACATATCCACAGTGGAGCCATACACCTCAAAAAACCAACTGCCTTTGATGTGTAATGTATGGATCTTTATTATCCATATGACTTCTCACCATAAGGTGAGGTGATCCTTTAAGTTAACCAAAACTCAGATTTTTCATGCAAATGTGTAGCTTACCTTACCAGTCTGAAGGACCCTGATGAGGGTAATGTAATTAAGCCTGCTATACCAGGTGATAACAGCTAGAGTTCAGCTGAAAGTCTCTGGGGAAAGCAGACCTGGGGCACACTGCTTGATGGAAAAAAAAAAAACAGAAGAAATGAGTGAAGAGACTTCTGCTGGGTTGATCTTTGAGGCTCCCCAGGACAGGTCTGACCGAGAGGTGTGTGGAAAGCAGTCACCTTTTAAGAAAATGCCCTTGGCAAAGGAGAAGGTTGCCCTGTTTTGGATTTTTCTCACGAAGAGTGGTTTCTCAACTAGGGCACAGGGGATGAGCAGTAAGGGCGATGGCCAGCAGACTGAGGCAGCAGCAGGGGAACAATGTCAAATGGAGAAAGGTACCAATATACTCATGGTACTCGTCTGTCCTTTTCTGCCCAGACTACGTAGTGCCTAAAATGGAGCTATATGTAAGGAGACAGACTCTTCCTGGATCATAAAATAATGATGATGTTTGGCCCTGTTTTTTAATTCTTAAGCTGTTAGTCACCTGTACACAAGAAAAGTAGGCTGATTTTTTTTTTTTTTTTTAGATGTTTTTAACATGGCTTCTATTTTTACAGTTTTTGCCTGCAGTTGATTGCAGGTTCTAATAGAGGCCGTGTTTTGAGAGCCTGTCAGTAAAGCCAGGGGATTATCACATGCTTTAGTGCCTTACTACTTCTGAGCAGCAGCCACTGCTCAAAAGCCTTGTTATGAGAAAATAGGAGTCTGAAGCACTGCTTGGAACATTTTGTGAGATGGCATTAATACCCTCTAGGTCTCTAAAAGGCTTTTCTTTTCCTTCAGTAAGATTTGTGGTGGCTGATCTGACTCTCTTCCAAATACTACCTGGGGGAATACTGTTAGGGAAGGAAAGGTTTTTTAAAGGGTTTTTCACAACTGACAGCTTTGAATTCTCGAATTAGTAATTCAGCCACTCGTAAAGGGAACGTGGAGCATGCCATTTTCACTGCATGTGTAAACATGGGGCTGAGATACTGAAACCATGGGAGAGAAAGAGCAGTAAAGCTCAGGGTGCTATTGCAAAAGCCATGAAAGCAAGAAGGATCCCAACTCCCTGTGCCTTCCTCTGCTTCCCAATTGACAACTCAGAACAGGACAAAGGCACAGAAAAAAGTTGGAGCATTACACTTCAAACTTGAAATAGGAGTCTTTCAGAGGTGTTAGCATGAGTAGCAAATACCTGAGCACATCAAACTCTGTCTTGTTTACTTGCTTTAAGATGCTGTGCGTTAAAACTTCTGGTGGAGTCCTCCATGACATCTTCTGCTGCTCAACATCCACATATCTCTGGATATTAAGAAAGGAACTTACTAGGTCAGAACCAGTGGTTTGTTAGTTATACCACAAATTCTGTTTTTCCTGCCTTGTCCTTAAATGGATGGATTTTGCTTACAGTTAAGTGCAGACCTGGGAGTTGCATATGCTTAGTGTCCTGATCTGTATTACGTTCCCACACAGTGGGTTATTTAATCTAATCTGTGGAAATGTACACGGACATTTGTTTACTGTATTTGCATTCTGTAATCAAGCCTTAATGAAGTTTGCAACAGTCCAAAGATGTAAATAAATATTATGAAGGATTGGTAGAGCTATTCATGGGAAATGTAAATTCAAACTCCATTGAGAAATATATATGTACCAGTGGAATAGCTGATAGTTGACAGTGCTGCAGTTCGTATGTTCAGGGAATGTATGTTGTAATAAATCCCGTATCATCACTCTAGCTAACTAGGCACTTAGTGCTTGGGCACTAAGTAATTCTTCAGTGGGCAACATGTACAATCGTGACCTAGAGATGTTGCAAATTGGAACAGAGGCAGGGACTTCGTAACCCTCTGAGAGTTTGTTGTGGTGCAACAAAGCACCACATAGCCTCCTCTTCCCTGGTGGAATGGGGAGGAGAAAATATAAACACTTATGGGTCAAGACAAGGACGGGGAGGGATCACCCACCACTTATGGTCATGGGGGAAAACCAGACTCAACGGGGGAAAAACCAAAATTTAATTTGTTACCAATCAAATCAGAACAGGACAATGAGAAGTAAACCAAAATCTTAAGCACATGTTCCCCCCACCCCTCTACTCCAGATTTTCTCTACCTCCCCTCCCCCCCCCCCCAGTGGCGAAGGGGATGGGGAATGGTGGTTGGGGTCAGTTCGTCACACCTTGTCCCTGCTGCTCCTTCCTCTTCAGGGGGAGGAGGACTCCGCACTCGTCCCCTGCTGCAGACGGGCATCTGCTGCCCCGCTCCCCTCCGTGGGCTGGTGGGGACAGCCTGCCGCCTCACCACGGGCTGCGGGGGCATCAAAACCTCCTCCGGCACCCCTCCTCCCCTCCTTCCTCACTGACCTGGTGTCTGCAGAGGGGTTCCTCTCACACCCCACTCCCCGCTCCGCTGCAGGTTCCCCCTCTGAACTCCGCTCTCCCAGAGGCGTGACCGCCGTCGCGGACGGGCTCGGCCTGGGCCAGCGGCGGGTCCGGCTCGGAGCCGGGGAAGCTTCCGGACGGGCTCGGCCTGGGCCAGCGGCGGGTCCGGCTCGGAGCCGGGGAAGCTTCCAGCAGCTTCTCACAGGAGACACCCCTGCGGCCCCTACCCTCCTAACAAAACACCGCTACACAAACCCAATTCAGAGTTACACACATCCCTCCCTGACTTAGTTTTATGGTTTAGGTATATATGGCTAGAATCTATTGGAAGGCCTCGAGCTGTGTGCACAGAGTAAGGGAGTGGAAGAGATGAATGTGGTTGCAGAATTTTGTGTTCATCTCGGGTAGAACGAGATCCTGGGTTTCTTACTTCGGCTCTGTTGCAGGTGGAGAGAGAGAAGGCCATTCTCCTGGCCAACCTGCAGGAGTCCCAGACGCAGCTGGAGCACACCAAGGGAGCCCTGACCGAGCAACACGAGCGAGTCCACAGGCTCACCGAGCACGTCAACGCCATGAGGGGGCTGCAGAGCAACAAGGAGCTGAAAGCTGAGCTTGACTGTGAGAAGGGCCGAGAGCCCGGCGAGGAAGCACACGACTACGAAGTAGACATCAATGGCTTGGAGATCCTAGAATGTAAATACAAAGTAGCTGTTACCGAGGTGATAGACCTTAAAGCAGAAATCAAAGCCTTAAAGGAGAAATATAATAAGTATGTAGAAAACTACACTGAAGAGAAGGCCAAGTATGAGAGCAGAATCCAGACGTACGACGAGCAGGTGACGAGCCTCGAGAAGTCAACCAAGGAAAGCCAGGAAAAAATGGTCCACATGGAAAAGGAATTGCAAAGGATGACAAGCATAGCAAACGAAAACCATAATACCCTCAACACCGCCCAGGACGAGCTGGTGACGTTTAGTGAGGAGCTGGCTCAGCTCTACCATCACGTCTGCCTGTGCAACAACGAGACACCAAACAGGGTCATGTTGGACTATTACAGGCAAAGCAGAGTGACCCGCAGCGGGAGCCTGAAAGGACCGGACGACCCTCGAGGCCTCCTTTCCCCGCGGCTCGCCAGGAGGGGGGTGGCATCACCTGTAGAAGCCAGGACCCCGACCGAGCAGGTGACGAAAGAGGCCGCGGAGCCTGGCAAGGAACAGAGCCCGACGAAAACACCTACCATTTCTCCTGTCATCACAGCTCCTCCTTCCTCCCCTGTCTCCGATACCAGTGACATCCGCAAAGAGCCGATGAACATCTACAACCTCAATGCTATAATAAGGGACCAAATCAAGCACTTGCAGAAGGCTGTTGATCGGTCGCTGCAGCTGTCGCGCCAGCGCGCCGCAGCTCGGGAGCTAGCGCCCATGATCGATAAAGACAAGGAGGCCTTAATGGAAGAGATACTGAAACTGAAATCACTCCTGAGTACGAAGCGGGAGCAGATAGCAACCCTGAGAGCAGTGCTGAAAGCCAACAAGCAGGTAAGATGCTAATAAAGTAGTCAGTCGGGAAGGTCTGTTATTTATGCAGGTCACTTACAAGCTTTCCCAGGAGTATTTCGGGGGAGAGATTTTACTCACAGGTTATTTAGCCTCTCACTCAATCACGGTGAGGGCAGACCTTTCTTCCCTCCCTCCCCGCCTCCTCTTCAAGCTCTTCAGCTCTGCTTTTCTCAGCACCCACCGTTCACCGGGGGCACGGGCAGAAGAGCCTTTCCTGTGGAGCGAGAGGAAAGCAGAGGGGCAGGGTGGGAGCAGCTACTACCCGGCCTGACGCACGGGCACGTTGCTAGCGTTATCGCAAAATGGTAAGATTGCCGACGTCGGAAAACGAAACGGAGCGTGCGTCGAGAGGCTCTCGGGGATGTGCTGACCCCTCGCCAGGGCAGGTACTGCTGGAGCGGTGGGGAGGGCAAGTGTTGGTGGCCCGGCTGGTGGGATGTAGTGGAGCGCAAACAACCCATTGTGTTCTTCTTGGCTCTTGGTAATGCTCCCCGGGCTGCAAAACTTGAATGCCCCCCAGCAGATTGAAGGGGATTAAAAATAAATGCCACAAAAGCGAAAGCACGCCTCAGGCAGAGAAGGACGGGTGTAAGGGTGTGACCAGTGGCTTTGGACCATACAGAAGCTGGGCATTTCTTTGATAAGACAGCAGGTGAAACGCTGAGTTATTTTCATGGCAGGTGGTTGGAATTTTTTTAAATTATTTTTCTTTTTGGTCAGAAATAATTTCTTCTGCCGTTGTCACATTTTTTTTATCCTTTCAGAAATAAAATCAGGGTTTTCCTGTTTGGTTTTTTTTTTTTTTTTTTTTTTTTTTTTAAGGAAAAGGACAACATCACTACATGATAAAGCTGACTGAAACAGTAACTGCAATTTTTTCCTTTGAGAAGGATTCGTTATAAAGTTATATTTTAAGAGAATAAAAATTTTTAAATTATTATTTTGAAAATTTTCACTGCTTAAAAAAATCATCAAACCACTTTATTTTTGATGTTTCAGCAGTGTAAATAAGCTAAGAATTACTGCATTTTATATCAAATGCCCAAAGAGGACCACGTAATGGTCTGTTTTTCAAGAGTCCTGTCAATTTTTTTGCACAGTATATCCTCCCAAGCCCTTTGTATCCATTAGATTCCAGGTCTGCAAACATTTAAGAAAGTTAAGTTTAAGCATGCAAATAGTTTTGTTTACTTCGGTGCATGTCCTTATGCCCAGAATTAAATCGGAATGCAAGAGGCTGCATCGGCAGTCATCATTCCAGATTGCCCGGGACTTTTCTCATCTAAAACCAGTGCAGTGCTCACCACATGGGGGCACGAATCCTGGTTAACAGCTTGGGATTCTATTAACTGATGACAGTGATGGGATTTCAGTGTTAAAATTCCCAATTGTCAAGCAGTCTGAAGTTACAGTTTCAAGTTTAATTGATTGTTGGATCTGTAACTGCATGTCTAGAGGATTTCTAAATTGCAGCAATATTTCAATATACATTGAGTCTTTTATAGCATTTCCCCTCTCCAATACAGCACATGTTAAATATTAATTCAAGTAATTAAATACCATCTCTAGCTAAGCAATAATAGCTCTGAGCAATTATATGTGGATTTTCCATGTAATTAAAATGTAATTAAGATGTAATTGAGGTATATGGGTTTAGATTCCAAATTAAAGATTTTTTTCCGTTAGCATAGAGCTATCATTTATCTTTTGATACTACCAGAGGATCTACCTCCATCTTGCTCTTTTATTGCTGTCAGAAATAAAGCATCATCCTAAAGCAGGCTCACTGAAATGGGAAAGACAGATTGCTGAGTAAGGAGGTGCTATTAACTAAACTTTTATTTATCCGATAGCAGCATAGATATTGGTAACTGTACAACTGGGTATGGAATCTTGCAATACAGTTAATGCAAACCAAGTATCAACATCCTCAAATTTTCAAGTTAAAAGACATACTAATATAAAAGGGAAGGAGAAATTTAAAGTTACAGAAGGAGGGGGTGAGTTTTATTATGTGCTAGCAGTACTGTCAGCCTCAAGTGATGGGTGGATCCCAGGACCCAAAGCACATCTCATGTTCAAAAAACAGCCGTCAAGCTTCGTCCCCTTGAGTTCTTCCCCTCCCAAATAACAAGTTTTTCAGCAGCAATAAGCTGGGGATATTTTTCCCTTGTGGGTCTGAGCTTAGATGAGCCTACAGAGGACATCTGGTTCAGTTTTTCACTTTTGCTCCAGAACCAGAAGAGCTAGAACTTTGATTTCTTTAAAACCCTTCCTTGATCCCTAATGAAGCTGGCATTAATACGAAACTAGGTCTTTTTCCTGCAGCTGGATGCCCTGGCCTGTCCCCAGCCCCCAGAGGGGCCACCTCCCACCTCGCTGTGCTTTGTAGCAATACAATTACGACACACCTGTACTTGTCAGCGCTCCAGAGACACTTTAGGTGAAGCTCTGTTGGTTGGAGTAATGTGGGAGAGCAAGATGAGCGCAACAAGATGCACTGTAGAAAGGGCAAGACCTGCCCTTCCTCGGGCAGCTCGCCGTCCAGAGCCGGGGGGGGAAGAGCAGTAGCGGACCCCCGGGTCTGGATTTGGGGCTGTGTTTCGGTGGTGAAGTCACACCCTTAACCAGGGAAGCACGGCTGCTATCTAGTGAGCACCACGAGTATTGCAACATCAGGTTAAAACGAGAATTGTGCCGTTTTCCTGGCAATGCAACCGGATCGCTGTGCGCTGACATCCTCTGGTGTCCAGGTACCCGGGGGCAAATGGCTTATCGGAAGAGAAAAAGAGCAAATGGAGTTTCTGCTTCCAGACTTGAGTTGTGTTCGCTTTTCTTCACAGTGACTCACCCGACTGCAGGACAGCCCTGAAGGAATCTCTCTTTCTGCCTCCTTCTTTGCCGTGGGCCTGGCACTCCAGCAGTGCAGATGCACCTTTTAAATCTCTAACAGCATACAGTAAATTTCTGTTTGAACTGGACAAGCCGTTGCCTAGTTTAAAGCATTTGGCAATACAATGATATTTCTTTTTATTCTAGCTGTATTTTCTTTAGTAATATTTTCAAATAAGCATTTTGTCGTTAGGCTGAGCTGCAAGTAGACTACATAAAACTCTGTAACACAAAAAAGAGAGCAAGATTTGCTCTAAGAAACTGCAAACCTAAGCCTAGGAAAATGAATTATTAAATCAATTGCTCTAGATAACAAGGCATATACATCTTCCTAGCTTGCTTGCTTACCTTGCCTTGATTTACGTGTCCATTTGTTTGTAGCCGTAATTACTGGGTCAGCACCAGTTTTGTGGAGCAAACCCAAGTAACATTAGCATTAACAAGTAACATAAATTGTAAAGTAATATCAAATTAATGATACGATAACTTTTAGGACCAGTTCAATAATGGTTTGGTTTTTGATTTCTAATAACATTCAGAAAGCAAAGCTGCCTATGAGGGGAGTTTAATATCCTGAAGTTCTGACTGAAAAATGATCAGTTGTTCTCGTAGGTAAACAGTTCGATGGGAAGGAGTTGAGTCAGCAAGACCTTCCCATCTGTATTGGCAGTAACTATGGTGTCTCCAGCTCCCATAACTGAGATACCCATAAAAGTCTTTCACAAAAAATAACTTGATGATAACCTCAGACATACAGTACCTTATCTATAAACAGATGCCCTATATAGGCAGAATACAATAGAATTTCCGCTGGGGAAAGCGAGACTGCATGGAAAGATCCGGTACCACGTGTGATTTCTGCACTAAACTAACAGGCTACTGTTCTGCTTTCCTGTGTGAAAAAATAAAGTACTTACCACTGTAGGACTTAATATGCTTTCAGCAACATTTTTTTTACTTGGTTTGCTTCTCACACTGCTAATGTAAAGTAAATGGGATATGAAGTTGTCTTAGAATGTGAATATGTAGAGAAAATGATGTTTGTTCACAGATTTCAGGATTTAGGTGGCAACCTTTAGGCAGCTGGATTTGGGCAAACATCTCTTTGGTAAGGATAAGGAGGGGGATGAAAAGGATGTTAGTTCTGGCAGTGCCTGGGTCCTGGGATATGTGCCCACCTCAGCCTGTGTGGCTCCGTGGCTGGGCTTTGGGGACGAGGGAGCTGAGCTCTGCATGCCCCAGCTCTCTCTTCCCGGGTAGTGTTTCACACTCTGCAGAAGTCCAGGTGTTGGAGCTCTCTGCTCCCTCCCAGCCTTGCTGTCAGCTCCAGGTGATGTCCTCTGCACAGCAGATGCTAAGTGGTCTGTGAGTAATTAGTCCTGTGTCTCCAGGTGGCTCACTGAGGGGCTGGGTAGTGCGTTCACCCAGTTCCTCTGCATGACTCGTCCCATCAGGACTGTCATTAGCCCCTCTCCTGGCTTACTGCATTATTTACTTCTCTGAAGAGTACTCACGTGTTTTTCTGCATTCTCATCTTTTTCTTGTGCTCTCCATTTCCATGTGTGTTGCTCAGATGTTGCACTTTTATGTGGAGCGAAGGTTCTCTGATACATTTTTGTAGTTAAGTACAGCTTAAAACTAAATGTTTCAGAAAGAGCTGTTGAAAATCAAAGCCAGGTCCGGGGCATTTGCTTGCTTCTGGCACCCCCTACTTGGAGATGCAGACTTCAATTTGCCCCATCCTTCCCTTCAGAGCGCTCTCCGAATGCACGGTTTCCCCCAGGTCATTAAAATCTAGATTATCCTGCAGAACTGGTTTCAGGCACAACCACACATATAGGGCTCAATGGGTACAATTTTGGAGACTGGCTGAGAGGGGGAACAAACAGAAATAATTTAGACTAGAGCTGGTGCTGCAGGAAGAGTAACATGAAGCTATGGCTTCGGTTCATTTTGTGCCTGTTACTCTTGGCACGGTCTAGCGGTACAGCTGAGGTGACCAGACACAGAGGTACCTCTGAGAGACAAAGTCCAAGTTCCCCTTCTCCCCTCAGCCCCACTCCCCATCACACGCTCTGGCTTCAGGTGCTTCAGGCGAGTTTTCTGTCTCTTCAGGCTCCCCAAACTGGCTCACAGTAAGCACAGAAGAAAACCGTCAGGCGTGCAAAGGGTAGGGATGGGGAAAGGCTAAGTAATTATTCTTTTGGTGGCAGGTAGCCAATATAGATTGACTTAGCTGCCTTGTAAAATGGCAGCCTCTGAGCCGAGGAGTCTGACAGCAATCAGCTTCAGTCAGCATCCAGGTCCCAAACTGATGAGCTGTACGTAAACTGAGCATCTGCACCGCCTGGTGCCCCCTGACTTACAAGGACCTCCTGAGCGCGCTGTGCCTCCTGCTAAAGCGATACGCCGCTGCTCTGCTGGCCCTGCCTGCAGGTTTCCAGCAGAAGCTTCCCCAGCTTGCTTCCCCCTTCTTTCCCTTGCCTATTAAAACCACATTTTTGCTAGTCTTACTTGCTTCTCTAGTAGAGCACTTGTACCCATCCATCCTTCGCTTCGGAGAGTTTCAGAGGGGAGACCCTCGACAGCCTGCGGAGGGTGTGTTCAAAAGCTTGTCTGGTGCGTGGGGAGCCACCAGGCGCTTCCAATAGGTTTTGCAATTTATGCTTCATTTTCTGGATGTTGTTTTGTGGAAAACTCTAATGGGAAGAAAAAAAAGATTTGAAGATTTCACAGAGTCCTTCATCTGTTACCTTTATTCACCAAGTAAATTACATTTCTAAGTTATTTTTCATCCTGCAGTGTTACATGCCTATTTAATTTACTCTGACATCCAGACTAAACTGTAGGGATCACAATGATCTGTCTGATCATTGTGCACAGTTTCAGTGATGTGTGAATTATTGGGTTTACATGGAATATATAATCCCACTGCTGAAAAAATTTAACTTTTTTTTTTTTAAAGTCTAGCATTAGGTGGCACATATCTTTAACTCATTTTCATTCCTAAACAAAGGAAAATCTTTGCATGAATTCTGTGTTCAGAGATGAGGTATGATAGCTTAAGGAACGTGGGGCTGTATTTCTCTTACAAAGCAAAGACATCTAAATTCCTGCCTTGGAGGCAAAGCAGAACTCAATTTGAGCTATAGAGTCTACCTGTGCTCACATAAATCACTTCTGCCTCATTAGTGACCTGAAAATTCTTAAATAAATCTGATTTGATCATATCTGTTAAATAGGAATTCGTCCTCTGATGCACTATTTCCGAGATTTCCCTTCAAAAAAAGTACTTTCATTAAACATGGTTAATCCTTCCCCATGTACATTTTTGCTTATGGCTGAAAGCAGATAGAAAGCTGACAATTTCTGCTTTGCCCTGCGAAGGTGTAGGATGGTGTCTGCCATCCTATGTTGAGAAAAGCTGCATTCATTTGAATATACCCCTAAGTGATTGATTTTTTTAACATGTATTGCTGGTGATTTCAAATTTGGCATGGAAAACCCCATCTATTTAAAATGACAGGTAGTTACTAGTGATTTTTAAAAATCTCTTCTCTCAATGTAAATTAGCGTGAAAGTAGAGAAAACATTGGTGAGTGTACAATTTTTTAAAAAATTGAATTATTTCAACGCTGCCACTTCTAACTGTGCTATTTCCCTAGACACAAATGAATAAAGTTGTATTTTAGTAGGACATGCTAATATGTCCTTTTGTTATGAGACATTATTAGTGTGAAATGTATTGAGTTTCAGAAAACTGAGTTTAAAATAGGTTTCCAACTGTTTGGTTATTACTATCTTTTATCATGCCCCTTTGCCGGTTGCTTTAAACTAATGTTCTTCTACGCTTCTCTCCCCGGTGGTGGCTTGAGAACCCACAAGATCAACACGGGAAATTGATCACCTGTATGAAATACTGCAATTTATTATGCACTGAATGAAGTGAAAAAACAACCATAACTCCCTCTGAGTAAATATAAAAGGAAACATTTTTTCTTCATCTCATTCAATGGCAATAATTTTAAATGTCTTATAGCAGCAGTAGGTATAAAGCCTCTGCAAAACTATGTATTTTGAATAACTTCAAAATTATACTAAACATCATAGGTAAAGCAGAAGGTTCAACTCTTGCAAAAATAAGACAAATGTAACTATTAAAAGCAGTAGAGCAGTAAATTAAAGAGATTTAATGGATGAAATTGAAAAAAAGAAAGGAAGGAGCAGAAAAAATGAAGGGAATAGGATGACTACAAAGCCTTGCTTTCCTGTTAGGTCAAAATTGTACTTTACACTTTTTTTGTTCTTTTCTTGTAGTGGTTAAAACTGCCAAAATAATGCTGGTTTGCACAACAGTAGGCATGGCCGGCGTTCAGGTGTAAAAGCAAGCTGTCAGGTCCTGGCAGTCACCTTGCCCAAGGAAAGCCTCAGCTGGCAGGGAGCGTGAGGCAAAACACATTCGTTCACACCTTGGCTCCAGGGGCCGCGTCTCCCGTGCCATGGGTCCTGTTTGCAACACGGTGGTGGGATGCACCTGGGTGGTTACTGCGGCTCAAATGACATGGGAGCAGCTCCTTAAGCAGTAGTCACTTACTTGCCTGAGTCCTCAACGTGCAGCTGCAGAGTTTTGCAGAGCCATTGAAGGTGTCGAGTTGTTGCCAGTGCATTTAAATTGGCTTTGTCCTTCCAACTGCTTTCTCCTTTTCCTGGTTTCATGGAGTACAACTTAAAAGAAGACATTAAAGGGTGCAGTGCGATGAAGCTCAGGTCTAAGTTCTTTTACTGTGTGAATGAAGAAGGAAATCAAAAGTAAAATCAAACGTGGCATCTTAGCTGTTATCAGATATTCGTCTGGTAAGCATATATCCTTGTTTGTCTTTTTAGACAGCTGAAGTGGCACTAGCTAATTTGAAGAATAAATACGAAAATGAAAAAGCAATGGTGACTGAAACCATGACCAAACTACGGAATGAATTAAAGGCTTTGAAGGAAGATGCAGCAACCTTCTCATCCTTGAGAGCAATGTTTGCAACCAGGTAAGGGAAATGGTTTCACCATCTGGTTCAGCATTGTGAAAGTAAATACGTATGTGCTAAGTGAGAACGTACTTAGCTGTGTATGTTGGGTGCTTAGGAGGAGAGACAGAAATTATTTTCTGCAAGGTCAGAGGTTTGCTGGATGAAGGTGAGTGAGTCTTAGAGTGCACACTGTGCAAAACCCGCAAGCTTTCAAGTGCTGCTGAGATGCGTGTCTTGGAAAATAAAGCTGGAGAATAGCAATGTCAATACAACCTTGAGTAAAGTGTTATAAATGCCAATATATGCCTCTGGTATATTTGCATTTATAGGGCTTTTTGAAGTGGAAATCAAATAGTAGATTTATGTGGCTGAGTTTCACATTCAGAAGTACGCAGTGATTCTTTCATGTAAAGCTATCGATGTGAAGTTAATGATGATCTTTAGAAACCCATGTTTTCATTATCGTGAGATTTATTACTTACCCCTAGTAAAATCTATTTCATCAACCAGCCTGTGCTGTAATCCAGCACTAATAATTGTGAGGCCACTGCAATTTCCCACTCCAGCATGAATTCTTATTTTCTCACTCTGTGATATTCAATTTATTATCTTCTCCTTCACAGGATAAAAGTTTCACTTATTTTCTGTAACATAGTTACTCCTGGCAGGACAGTAATTAATCATCTCTCATCTTTCCTTCTCCCACACTTTCTTCAGAAGAGCTTTTGGTTTTAGCTGCTTTTTAAAAGTTTACCTAAAGATAATTTTTTTAAAAGATCCAACATTTTAATCAATGAACTCTTAATTCCCAAATATGAAAGGAAATTAGTATCCTTAGGAAATTATTCTGTTATATCAAGGCTTTTTTCCCCCCTTATGGTGAAAGACAATATAGGTTCGTTGCTTGTGCTTTAGTCCATAAGTGATAAGATGTCTTCATGCCTCATGCCAGCATCTCTCCAGTGTTCCCTGTGGTATATATAGGTGCCATCTCACCTCTTCCAGCCTTCTAAGGTCCTTGTTGCTTAGTGACAGTGGCAGCAGCAGCTGGGAGAGGTGGGAAGGAAGGAGAAGGGACATTGACATGCCATGACATTGGTGCTGTGTACAAATTCATCATAGGTCCATCGTCAGAAGAGTACGTGTAGTGCCATAATGGAAATGAAGAACCAACTCAGCAGGTGGTGTGAACCAAGGTAGCTCCATTGATTTCATTGGCATCTAAAGATTTTCTTCAAGAACGGGAAGTTGTGTGTGTGTATTAGAAACGTATGTGTCGATCTTTATTTGCAAGCTCATTACTCTAGGAGATACACGAATGTACTAACCCTATAGACTACTTGGAAGGCTACTAACTCCAGAGGAGAGGAGTGGCATCATGAGCGTAAAGCAAAAAAGGGTCTTGCATGGAGCATAAATCATCAACCTACAAGGTAAAAGAAGTTTGCAAAGATTTAGAAGTTGTTACTTAAAGGGAATGTTAGGTTGTTGGTGTGCTGAATGCTCTTTATCCTATTTATGCATCCTGAGTGCACACTTCTGTTGGGTTTAAGGCTTAAGGTTTAATATCTTCTGCGAGAATCAGGCTTAAATGATGCCATTCATCTAGGTGCCTTTTCTAGGTGTCTTGCGTGCAGGATGCAATGAAGCTTCTGTTTCTCTTCCGTGAACTATAAAGGGAATCTGGGTGACTTGCTGAGTTACAGATTTCCACTTTGTAAATGTCTAATATTGACAGAGATACCCCCACCCAAGCATCTACTGCTGTTGGTAAACTCCATGCAGTAGTGATTAAACACTCAGTGCATGGCCTATGGAATGTATCCCTGCCCTTGAGGTCGTAAGTTTTGCCCAGTATTTTCTGAGCACAGTTATAAAAAGTCATTCACTGCAAGGTCTTGTGCATCAGTGTGCTCCTATGGATTTTTCTGTTGTAAAATATTCCTTTTCCTTCCTTGCTGTGGAATATAATGGCCTTTATAATTAAATCAATCTTCCTAAATGTTCAAATCATTGACTCATTCTGAATAGTCCATTTGGAATAGCATTTGCTTAAATGACAGAAAGCTGATATACTCTAGATGTCTGTTGAAGAATAGAAACCTGTTTGAAAATACAAGACTCTAAGATTCTCCATGCAGTAACATTAGATGCAATAGCAACCTTCAGCATATAAAATCAATCGTTTAGTCTTCTGTTGAATGAAACAGTGGTTTCCATGGTTACCCTGCATCGCATGGTTCTTACTCCTGAATTTGTACTGTAGGGAGTACATCCCTCTGATAGTAGAGTTATACTATAGATCTGAAAATAATTTCATATACTGTTTGATAGAGCAATATCCTTTCTCTTTCATAAACCATCCTTTTCTGTTCATTTGGTGCCCAAATGGATGTTCATTCTGGTCGTGAACTTGTGTGGTTTCTTCCTCAACTGCACTGGATAAAGTCATATCACATTATAAGGAGAGCACAGCACATCTGTTTCCAGTCTGAACAGCGAAGATAACACTTTTCTCCAAAGCTCCTCTATGCAGAAAGCAGGAGCCATCCTTTTTCTGTGTTTTTCCTTGACACTTGTGCATCCTTCCATTCCTTAATTTCTTTCTTCAGTTCTTCTCTCCTCCCACTCAGGTCCTTCTGTCATGCTTGTACCTCTACTTTTGCTCTTTTTCCTTCAGGGACCGTTTTTTTCCCAAACCAAAAATCTCTGTGGTTCTGATCTCTACAGCTTCCTCCTTCCCTCTTCATTAGCCTTGTGATCCCTTTCTGAATTTATTTCAGACCTGTCAAGAATATGTCTTCAATACAGTTCAAACTCCCTTTTCCCCAAACACCTCTCTTAAAAAAAAAAAGAAAGCAACAGCATATAAAACCTTCTTTTCTGTGGGATGCATGGGGTTGGCAGAGCAGAATTGAAGTTCCTGTGCGATGCCAGGGCCATGTGCTGCCCATCAGATTTGCAGCTCCTGCCTTTAGCCTGCTTATTTTGTCCTGGGCTGCTTCTGGTGAGACCCTTTCCTGCCCCTCCTGTCATTTCCCTTCACTCCAACCCCGAGTCGCTGACCCAGGGTGAGAGATGTGGGAGTGGGAAGCAGCCAGCAATCATCCAGTGGGAAGATGAAAAATAAATTCTTTAAAACATTAGTTTTCCAGTCTAGAGTAGGGGTTGCCTTGGGAGAGAAAGGGAAGAGAACTCTCATGCTGAAGGAGAGAAGGAACTACTTTTAAGGCAGGATCCTAAAAGGATTCAGAAAGCTAATTTTACATATCCCTACACATGCTTGCTTTCCCAGCCTAAACAGAGATACTTAGAAGGAGAGAGCAAGAAATCTTATTCATTATATTGTCACAGTCCTGACACTGCATGCACTGATTTTATTCTCTATCCATCAAGATGTTTTCTTATGGTTAAGACTTTAAAAAAAAAGTGCGCTGAAGAGATGGACTAGGAAGTTTGGACAGGTCCTGGAGTTATCCTACATGAGAAAACATTTATGAGCAGAAGAGAATAATGCTTATATGGCTGGAGCAGGGACCTGTCATTGTCAGTGTCACTGGGTTTTAGCTCAAGCTCTGCTATGATTTATGTTATCTAAATTATGCATAAGCCTGACTCGGTATTTGGTTTGCATTCCTAGACGCAAGAGATAGATGGAACTAGAAATCCCTTAAACTCCTATATAAACTTCTTGGATCGGTTCATACAAAATAAGTGGGCTTATGTGTTTGTCTGCTTCCTTTCCGAGACAAGAGAAATGAGAAATAGGCAATAAGTAGACCAGCAGACAGCAAGATAACACTGATGTTTATTTAATAGTCACTTCTAGTTTACACCCATCCTGGAGCAAGGGGGAAACTGGGAAAGAGCTCTGACTCAGGAGGACATAGCCTAACTTTTGTTACTCACTACTATTTGAGTGCTTCTGAAAGGCCTGTTCAGAACCCTGGTGCATCCTGGAGACCTGCTTGGTCCGCAATGGTCTGTGCCATGCCAGAAGTCGTCTCTCCTAGGAGCTCTTAAGCTTTTTCTTCCTCGGTATGCTGTGAGCCTGGATGGATGTTTGCAAAATGTGTGGGTAAAAGGCAATATGGGTGCGTGTTATGGTTTTTTCTTCTTTAATTCTTCTCTTTTTATCCTACACTTGCATGTAGCAGGGAATATTTCAGTGAAGGGAAATGCCGTGGCTGCAGGCAGTAGCTACCTCCCACTACATGGAATAACTTTCACTGCTGCAGACTTCAAGGAGATCTGAGGCTGTTAATTCAGCAGTTTCTAAAGTTTAATTATGGTCTTTACTTGACTGATTTAGGTTTAACCTTTCTGAACACTGTTTCTCAAAAAAAGCCCCAATGTGCTTGAGCAACAAAACACGGAGACAATAGACCATGTGTTTGTGAAAAATAATAGGAAACTTGGAGTCATGGTGGAGGTCAGATGACTGGAACCACCCAAACACTGCAGTGAACTGCCAAAAATGCAGGGTTGCTGTTATGGGGAGACTTCTAGGAAGGGCATGTAATTAATCAGAACAGTTGGAAAATGCTGTATTAACGAGATTGGGTTTTGTCTTGAGTTTGAGGCCAGCTAACAGCATTTAGTATATCCAGATTTCTAGACCCAGCTTGTTATAGTTCATAGCAGATGACGAGAAGCAGGTTTGCCTAAATCTGCTTTAGTAATATCCATCTTCATGCAGCTTATGTTTCTTAACCACTCGTAGCTGCTTTTTACAAAGCAAATGTCTAGATACCAAGAACATGTCTTAAATCCTGAAGAAAACCAAACTTTTCCCAAAAAGAAAATTGGCTTATTGGTGTACTAAGGCAAGGCAGTTTGTTCCTCTAGCGGCACTGTGCAGCAGGTGTAGCTGCAGATGATACTCTTTTTAAATTTTCAAAAGAAAAAAAAAAAGGTGTCTTCTAGACAAAGAGGAAAGCAGGAGAGAAGGAGAGAGATGGATACAGGATCTATCTGCTTACAAAAATGAGTCTTAAAACTCTCATAACACAGATATTACAGTAACTCCTATTTCAGATGAATTTAATTTAATCTCCAGAATGCTGATTTCATTCTAATGTCTCTGTCAAAAACACTGCCTGAAGCATCAATAGACAGACATCTCATAGCTTGGAGCAGAAATAGGTGTGCAAGCTGGCTTTAAGCCAACCAACATTGCAGAAATATCTCTCTTCCTCAAGGCTTGAATAAAGACAGTCATGCTTATTAAGGTCCTGTAGAGGAAAGATAATACTGAAACTGTCACTGAAACTATGGCTGACTTAGTAATTTTGCCTCCAGTGCCTGAATTATTCAAAAGGAGAGAGCAATATATAAATACGTGTGTGTTTGTGTGTGAAGAATAACTATGAATTTTTGAGTATACTTCATTTCTGTTTCCCAAGGAGAAGATTAAAGTTTCAGGGAAATTAGTTTCATCCCTCAGTTTGCAATAATTCAAACGTTTATCGTGTCACACATTTTGAGGAGGAAAACTAAAATTATTTTCTGTGCTTGTTTCCTGTGAGTGATACTGATTAAGTTAAATCCTCATCCATTACACTATTGTAATTACACAGCAGAGCTATTTAGATTTATTCAGATCATGTGGGGAGGAGATTTGACAAAAGGTGCATCATTTAATGTGAAACATTCTTGGATGTTGCCACAAGTGTCCGATGGTCAGACAGTACTGCTACCTGTGAATCATTTCACTACTGGTATACATTTATCACTTTCGGTTCTTACTGATTAGATGGCCTATTTTTAACAAACTGAAGCTATTTTATTTCAAAAAGTGACTAAGACCATGCTGAAATGCCTTGCTCTTCCTGTTAACTTTAGGAATTGAATTCAGTCTTAAATGCTAACAAAATCACGAGAAAGGTGTTTTTGCTTCAAAATCTGTCTCAGAGTTCAAAAGAAAATGAAAAAGATACAGCTTTTCATGCAGATAAAAGAGGCTCAGGGTTAAAAAAGAGTAGGTGACCATAGCAGTGGATACCTGAGCACACCTCCAAGAGATTCAACAGTGAATGTGAAATAACTTCCAGGCATGGGTTTTCCTGAATAGTACCTCTTTAATCAGTTAACAATGGCAAACAACTGAGGGCTTCTCGCTTCACAAAATCTGAGATGTCAGGTGTTCAAAGTACTTGCAGTCATCATTTTTGGTAATGTTTTGCAGAAGCGGATATTACTGTCTATGGAAAATAGTATTATCTAATTAGTAGACATTCTTATCCATGGTGAGTTACTAGCAGAACCAGCACCCAAAATTGTTATTTGTGGTCTAACCTGGAGATAATCCCAAACTTCCCCTCTAATTGCTTGTTATCTGCATTAGGAACGTATTATATTGCCATAGACTACTCTGATATTATAGATACAGGTTCTCCTGCTGAATGGGAAGTGTTGTCATTCAAATCCAAGTCCAAATTTATTCAAAGTGGGAACAGAAGAATTCAGGCTGTCTGCTTCCAGGATCAGACTTGGCAAAAAGCTTGGATCTGAATCTACCCCTGTAACTGCAGCCCAGGAATATGATCACTGGTAGGGTTGGTTCTTGGACTGGTTCCCCAGATTTCTGCCTTGTTTGTTTTCCCAGGTGTGATGAGTACGTCACGCAGCTGGATGAGATGCAGAGGCAGCTAGCAGCTGCAGAGGATGAGAAGAAGACCCTAAACTCTCTGTTGCGCATGGCTATCCAGCAAAAACTTGCCCTTACCCAGCGGCTGGAGGATTTAGAGTTCGACCACGAGCAGTCCCGACGCAGCAAAGGCAAGCTTGGAAAGAGCAAGATCGGCAGCCCTAAAGTAAGTGAGGAGGCATCAGCCACCGTGCCAAGCATAGACACTTTCCTCCTGCATAGTCAGGGCCCACAGCAACCAAACTTACTGGTCAGCAGTGGCACTCAGAGGAAAAGGTATGCATGCAGTGATCTTTACAGTACAGTGCAGTGGCCAGACTTTCATTAAAGTCGTTCACTGAATTGTAAACGTTTTTGGTTTTTTTTGGTTTTGGTTTTTTCTTTTGTACTTTGACTGGGGAGAAGGAGGTGGGGAGGATATGAATATGAAATTCAAAGCCTGGCAACATGTGGTTCTGATCCACCTACTCACTATGTTATTTCCTCCTCCTTAATGCAGTGTTTTGAACTATATTCTGTCAGTGTCTCAGTGCATCTTGTATGTCTTTAATATTAGCGTGAATGTATTTTCTTTAACAAGTTTTCCTTAAGTTTTCCTTAAGGTTTTCCATAATGAGCATCTGAAATAAAAAAAAGGATTGTGGTCTATGAGCATTTCAGCGCTTAACACAAAAGAAACTGCATCTCTTTGTTAAGCTCTGGTGCTCACTTGTTCTTCATCAGTGCGAAAAGAATATGGATGCGTTCACTCAAATCAATTTTTCTACATGGGAGCAAGCAACCTTTTGAAGGGGGATGGCTGCCATTCATAACCTAATGCAAATATTTCGCTGTTCAAGCAGTGAGTTCTCATCTTGTCTTGTGACTGCCCTGCCAAAGCTCTATAGGTGTGGGGATCGCCACGGTTCTGAAGATGAAGAGGACTCTCTGTTAGAGAAGTCCTGGATAATCATTCCCTTTTCTTGTACACTCTAGTCACAATGCAAAACCAAGAGAGCATTCAGGGAGCCTTGTACATGTCGACTCCAGGATGCTGAGATATAACTCAACCTCATCTCCTCCTCCCCTGATATGACCCAGGATTTCCAATGCAGGCAAGGTGCCCTGCTGTGGAAATGACGTGGGGTGGCAACGCTAGTTGGTTTTTACCTGTTAAGCAAATTAACCTGATGTTGTCATTCATGAGGCTTTGAAAGGTAATTAAAGTAAAACTCTTTTGTTTCCATATGTATTTTTCTTGGATCTCCTGCAAGACTATTCTCACCTTCCCTTTGTGATCAGAGCCATCCCAGGACTTCAGGGACCTACCTCCAGAAATTATTAAGAGCCCCCCCTCATCCCGCCTCCACAGAATCATATCTTCTGAGGGGCCCCCCTTCCATGAGTGAATTCATCCATGGGCACCGTCTCAGCAAGGAAAAAAGGTTAACCGTGGCCACACCAGGTAAACATTTTTTCCTTGGGTGCATGTGGTGCTGAGTGGTTAGCAGAGCAGGGGACCCTCCCAGCACTGCAGATGCAATCTAATTTGGGCATTTTCTTGAGACCTGAAAAGCAAAATGTCTCCTCCTGTGTCACCTGTGGCAGGAGATGACATTCTGCCGGCAGTGGCCCAAACTGGTTCCAGATGCAGTGGGGAAGGTCCTGCTGTGGTATAGGTGGGTGCAGTCCTGCTGGGATCCACAGAGGCTGCACCCCTGTGCCTGGGTGCTGCTCAGTCTGGTGGTTGTGTTGGTAGTCCCCACGGAAGATGCAAACCCACCGGGACAGAGGAGTCAGACGTGTGAGGACCAGCAAGGCAGTGATTGGCAGCGTGCAGGAGCCTAGGCAGCATCCGTCTTCTGTTGGCCCTGGAGCGTTCAATCAGGTGTTTCTAAAGGGGAACGTTAAACTTGCAGAAGGTTTAGTTTATATAAATTGAGTCACGAAGTTTATCTTTGCAGGAAGCTTTTGCTCTTCATTTCCTGCCAAAACGTAGCATCTGCTTCGAACAAGGTGTAGAAAGGAAATGCAGACTGGAATGCCGTTTTAAAGGTTGTGACATCTTTCTGCTCCTGACAGACAAGCTAGTAATTACTTTTTTTCTGCATCTGAGCAGAACCTTTAGCCTTTAAATGTGCACACTCTTGTCTGGTGGTAATTTTTTTCATTCTTTGTTGTTCTGAAATTTGTTATACACACAAAGCATGAGTAGAAAATACAAAAGCTAAAACCCATGAAGTGGTTTCTGCTCAAGTAAATGTTCATTTTGGAGAGCTGAGCAATACCCTTTACTACATTCTATCTCTCACTCAGTGCCAGCAATATCACAGCTGCCTTTGAGTAGTGCCATGCAAGTAACACCCACTCAGAGGACAAGTATGAAACTGCAGAGAGTCTAAACAAGACATTTTCCTAAGGAGTGTTGCAATAAATAAATGAGCTGGCTCCTGGGGACAAAAAGGTGGGGAGGGTGAAAGACATGAAGACTTTAAAATATACAAAATAAATGGTACTGATCTTTCAGCAGTTCCTTTGTATTTTGTTGGCAATGGAAGACCACGTGCTTGATTTCTACCCCATAGACAGGATTCTATTTCCTAAACACTGGCAGTGTCTCTTGTATTCTTTCCTCTTCATTTTACAACAGAATAAGGATGATTTTCTTTCTGATGGACATCTCTTTAAGGAACTGGATTTTGCATTTTCTGTATAGCCGAAATCCGAGGATCTAGGGCCCAAAATGGCAACCTTCTAACATACAATTTACAAGAATCTTCTGATTGTGACTGTACTTCCCATATACAATTTACAATAGTGCCAGGCCGAGGAGAACCAGATTTTAATCCAAGGACTGCATGGTCTGTATGTGAAGAACTCTTGACTATATATTGTAACTGCAGTTTAGTGGAAGAAGTAATGATTTTAAAAAAAGAATTGTGCTCAACAGATAGGTAAACACAATTTACTGTATTGCAAAATTGTTAGTAAAATGGTAAAATATGAGGTCTTTGAATCTGGGACTCTGAATCCTGAATGTCTTTGTGCATTAAATTTTTTTTCACCATTTTCGTGGACCAGCATCTGATATCTCACAGAGTATCACAGATGCACAGACCACAGATTGAGAAACACTGACGCAGTCTCTGACTTTTTCCAGCAACAGAGGCCAAAGGATGAAGCAACCTGAAAAGTAGAATTGTCCAGAAAATAGAGTTTGCCTGGCATTTTAGGTACATCTCTACATATTCAGAGTATAAGGGTCTTGAGACAGCATTATTGTTTTATCTCACAATTGTCCCTATGAATCTACAACAGTCCCAGCTTTCTGAATGCATTTGTCAGAATTTTATGCCATCACATGGCCTTAGTCTCAGCCTGTGAGACTGAGAGGTTCAAACCAGAGATTCTTATAAGCACTCAGATTCCAGTATTAGCAGGGCCCATGTTAGAATCAGGTTGAGGATTAGGTAGGGAATTTTTCAGCATTGTTCTCGCCAATTTCTGGAAGATTTCTTACTGCTGTTAACAGATCAAAGGAACGATGCACAACGTGGGATTTTTCTTGCTATCTTTCTAATTATCCGTTTCCTGAGAGTAAGGAACAGTGAAGGATGTTATTGTGCTGCTTGTATAGGGAATGTTTAAAAGCCTCGTATCAGAAAGAGCTTCTTTTCCCAGATGATTTGTGCAGTCAAGCAAGCCAGCAAGAAACGTAGCAACCCACACCTGCTTCTTCATCAGAGAGGATGCAAAAGAACAGCATCCAAACTCGAACGCTATGGAGCAGAGTATGGCTTGGCTTGAGGCTGTGTCCTCAGAAGTGGAGGAGCAATGAAGCCTAAATTAAATGCAATGCGGTTTGGGTTTTTTTCTTTTAAATTTGTGAACTATTTCCTTTAGATGAACATTTCGCACACATGATGTGCAGGCTTCCCTATCCTTTCATTAGCTCCCAGTGTTGTGGGGACTGGGAGGCTGTAGCTGGGAATGCATTTGATGGAGAGGAAGAGCCAAAATAACTAAAGCTGGTAGAGGGAGAAACCCGGCAGGCTCCCCTGCCCCATGCTCCCCAGGCAGTAGGCAAGGTGTGCCTGTCTTTCTCTTCCACCTTCTTCTGGACTTGGTGCTTGAGAGAAAAGGCTACCTTCCCCATGCGCTGGCCCCAGCTTGACTGCTGCTGCCTACCTGGTAGAGGAAACCTGGGATTACTTTTCGCTGCCTTCATCAGAAGAAGACACTGGTATGAAGACTGACTAGTGAAGACCAGCTGAGCTAAAGACCTCTCAATAAAGAGATTGTTATTTCCTACTTGGTGTCCATTTGGCTGCCTTCAACTTTAAATCAGCATGCATGTCCCTCCGACATCAAGCTGTGGCACCATGACTTTATCTGAGCTTTCTAATTGAAGTAATAGTTCCCAACTGCTGCGGCTAAAAATACCACTCAGTCCATTTCCAAACTATCATGTTCCATTTCCCCTAGGTAGTAGTATGCATTAAGCTTCGCTGTGTGTTTCACTTCTTCCATTATTTTCTATTGGTTTTACACTTTAAAGTCTTTATTCTTCTGATAGACAGAATCAGCTGGTATGTGCCCAACACAATTCCAGCCTGCTTTTGCATGTGGCTCTTTTCATAACTACATGAAGAAGTCAGGGCATATAGAAAGCCTAAGGCTGGATTTTACAGTGTGTAACACTGTATTAGAAATAACCTTTCCTTTGCGGTTGCATTCAGACTCCTTGAATATAAAGTCATTAGGTGCCTCTTAATATCCCACAGTCCCGAGTATGAAATAAGCTTGTCTTGACTTGTTCAAGGAAAGAACAAGACAGAAAAAATTTGCTGTACGTGCCCTGATACCACTCTTTTCTCTAGCGGTTATTTTAGCACGAAAATTCCAAAAGTTCTCTAATCAATCAAGATCCTTGTGTGGATGATGCATCCGAAGAAAAAGGTTTCCCAACAGGCTTATGAGATGGAGAGTAACTAATAGCTGCAGCCATCTCCCTTAAACAGGGGCAGTTAAAGGATCAACTATGATCTCCCTGAGAGTCTCTCCTTTGTTGAAGTGCCCCCGAAACAAACTGTGGTAGATGCTTCTTTTCCATATTGTTTACGATTGTAGGTACCACAGGGCAGATTTCATTATTTAAAATCCCACCCAGGAAGACACTTTGAATAGTAAAGTGTTTCATATTTCCTAGGAAATCAGATCATAAGAAGCAATCCTTTCCCTTCTGTACAGTCATATATTTTACTTTATTAGAATAGAAAAAAGGAAAAGTAGCCTTAAAATGTGACAGATTTCTCTCAAATTCGAAGCCTGGCTGAGGTCAGATGCTTAGTTGACATAACCCAGGCTAGCCCCATGGGCCTCAACAGCACTATGCTACTTTACTCCAGTCCCAAGCTTCTGTTTTGTAGGGTTTAGATTTTATTGTTCTTCATGTGCAAAACCACTGCAAAATTAGGTAATTTTGTGGAGTTGCTCATTTCTGAAAGCACATTAAACCTGAAAGTTTTCTTGATTTTCAGTCTTTCAAGGCTGATTTACAGAATAGCATTAATTCTCACAAGAGACTAATGTGGAAGATAAAGACAGCACAAGGAGTGACATATAATAGTACAGTAACTGCTCAAGCACTAAGCTCACCACCCATCATACATAATTGAGAGTATATAGTATATACTTTTATATAAAAGTCATCCAAGATTAATTTCTGCTGTAGATCTATGCTTACAGGCAAATCAACTATGAATAACAATATGATACAAATAACTAGCTTTTATTTGTTGGTTTGCATTCTTACCATAAAATTTAACTTAATATGCAGAAATTCTATGCTGAAGGAAATCCCTATAGAGAGTTAGTAGTAGTGTTTCTAAGAACTAACTTACAGCATCTGTAGGTAGAAAATATTTCTTAAAGCTAACAAGGAAAATGATAATGAAAAAACTCAGTCACCCAAATATGGAGGCCCTAAGAAGTCTTCCAATTAAGTCTTTAAGCTGGCACTCAAGGGGAATTGCTTAAGAGTTGTCTTTGTTAATTGCCCTTTATACTGAAAGTGGTTTCACCTGTGAAGAATAGGTTAGAAACCTCAGAATGTTGGATGTAGCACAAACACAATTTAACTCTACAAGGAGCAGAGGGTCTGCTGTGTGGGGTGGTCTTTAGTATTACAGGGAGTTAAGGGCTTTTGACGGCTATGCGAGCTGTTGAGGAACCTCTCCTGGCACAAGGGATGAGTAATATGCTCCACTGCTATTTTAATTTTTTTCTTTCTGGATTTTGAGTTTTTTTCAAAGTGCAGTGTTTAGGATATGATTTTCAGAAATTTTCTGTAAAAGGTTATTCTCGGTGTAATCAGAAGCTCACCTTCTTTTTTACGTGTTTTTTCTTAAAAGAATGTTAAAGTAAAATTTATCGTGTGGGCCAACATTCTTGGCTTTGGCTCTTGCTTCTCGATGTTGTTTAAGCAATGTGAAGATATGGGAAAGTGTCTTCAAAAGGAATATTATGTGTAGAAGCCCTTGGTAGGAAATGAAGCTGTCTTTACCCTTCCCTCTTGGATGAAGGGGTTGGGAAAATGACCACAGGAGGCTCACTGACACTACTTTCCCCAGCAGAGGCTGTCTGCAAAGGTGACCCTGTGCACCTTACACCATTGGAAAGGTAGGGGAAATAAATTTTTGATAGTGGGTTTGTGTCTTCTTTTGTTGTGTAGTGGAAATAGTTTAAGTTCAAGGTCTTTGGTTGTGCATGTTTTTTGTTTATTTAGGAATATTTTGCTAAAGATAGTTCCAGCTTTTTTTTTTTTTGAGGTTAAGTACCAATGTCAGAAAGCTGCTCATGGATTTCTAAGCTTTGCTACTATAGATGTTTTTTCAGTATCTCAACTTCTGCTTTTTTATGAACTTCTCAATTTTGAAACAGCAGGACTGTTAGAAATCTGAACACAGAGGAAAGAACAGCTTCTTTTAAAAATGATTGTGGAAGAAGTCCTTTGAGGAATACTCTCAGCTCAGGCCTGAGTTTTGCTGGGAGGCTGCTTTGTAGATCTTTATGATTGTTCAGGTCACCCAGTAAACAGTTTTAAATATTTCTTATTTCTCCTTTGTGAAGGGATGTTATAGATTAAAGAAAAGGAAAATCAACATGGCTAGGATCTAGATACCTCTTTCTATGCTGATTTTTTTTGTTAAAGAATTTTATTCTGAATTCTAGTTCATGAACAATGTGGATTTATCTGTACATTGAGTGAAACGGTTTATTCTTGAAAAGCAGGGTAGGCGGTTAACTGAGCCACCACTACTAATTTATATACGTAGCCATACAATATTTAACTAGTCAGGCTAGTCTGCTCTGAATTGTTCAGTCAGGTAAGCTTGATTCGCTTCATCCAAGCAATGCAAAGCAGCTGGAGCATGAAAGTTCTTCAGAACCATTATTTTTTAAAAAACCCACAACTTTATTCTGATAGCTCAGGTTTATAATGCAAGTGCAGATTGCCTTTTGACTCATTAGAGATCCGTGGATGATTCTTCCGAGTCTTCAGCTATGAATATGTTGTATTTTTATCTACCAAGAATGTACTTGTGTTGATGGTGATCCTGTACCTGCAAGATGTCTCTGAGCTTGTGTAATTAGGCAGCCTACTAGCTATTGCAAGACTCGTGCGTTATTGGTCTAATCTGTCTCTGCTTTCAGTGAAAATTGGATTTTATGTGTTTTTAGCAGGGTTTTTTAAAACTAGGTGTAGTTGTGTTTTGGGTTGTTTTGTTGGTTTTTTTTTTTTTTTTTACCTGAACATGATGCTCTTCACAAAAAGGATAATTTAGTCATTATTAACTTATTATCTGTGTTTACTTTTTGTTCTGCATTGTTCTATTTTCTGTGGGTTTTGTAAACGTGCCATATTTGTGTATATATGTGTTCATTGTTTAATGAGCGGTATTAGTGCATATATACAGATATATGTATATATCTTCCTGCTCTCAGGGCCATGTCCTGCATCTGATATGCTCATTTAAGGAAGCTTAATGAGCGTTGCATATTTATGCCATTTCAAGCATGGTACATTGTCCTTGTGGAGGCCGTTTTGAATTTGAAGAACAGTATCCTTGCCAAGGACATTAGTTGGCTGTAACTGATGAAGAAGTCAGCTGGCTAAATGTACTTTTACCTCTTGGTGCCACTGTGAATAGGACCTTTTTGCTCTATGCTTTTCCTCTCTTGCATTTAGCTTTCCAGTTACCACTGATGAGACCAAACCCATACATTTCATGCTGATCAATATAATTTAGCTACTTTGATATAATTTAGCTATTATGGCATGAATTCACTGCAGTTCTACAAGCTTCATTTAAATTCTATTTGTATTTTTCACTATATAAAGAAAACAGTTCCAAAATAAAACCCATTTTTAATAGAAGCCCCAATCTTTTTGTTAAACATTTAAAAAACAAAACAAACAAAAATTGCAGTGAAATCCATGCCTTACTGTTGTATATTTTAATTAAAAAGTTATTGACATTTTTCTCTCTGTATCTAAGTTACGACATCATTGCTGGATGGAATGGTTAATACTAGCATCATTTGTTGAAGTTCTCCAGTAAAATCTTATTAGACTTCTGGTTGTTTCTAACTAAACAGGTATGCAGGTGACACATCATAACATTGTGATGTGTTACCAGATACTTGTTGCTTTCTATGAAAATTTTGGGCTTTGGAATTCAGTCTTATCAATTACCTAAACCAGCTATTGAAATATCTTGACAATGTTGGTAATAAAAGCCATCCATCTCTATCTTCTTTTATGACAAGGTTTAATGTGGGTTCATGACTTATTGATTTTCACCATGAGATATACAGGAATATTCAATATTGTGCTTCTCATCTCATAAAATAGGCAAAGCTGAAGTGAGTCTCTGTTTAAATTAGACATGCTGATGTTTTAGCTCTCTAATAGAGCAGTTCCTTGGAATGTTGTGATGTATGGAGTAAGCTCACCAGCAATTCTTTAATCAAGACTAGTGTCCCTGATTGTAAGTATTTCCCTGTCTGCATTTTTTAGGGCTATGAAACCTTATAGTTGTACCTTTATGTTGTTTCTTCCAAAGCCTACTAAAGTTACTGTTCCCACGGACTTCGACTTTTGGATCAGGCCCTTCTTTACCCGTAAAATAGTGCAAGTATTTGTGGTTTGGATGTATTTGTGGCTATCTGAAATGGACCCTAGACACTTACATTTCCATGAAAGATGGGTAACCAACAAAACAGAAGTGTGATGATTTCTGTATTTTTAAGACATTTCTTTTCTTCTTTTGAAATGTTTAAAATGTGTGTGTCTCTTAGTATCTCATCAATTACCAGACCTTTCTAAATGTGCTTTTTATGAACTGTATATAAAAGAAAGGAATATATATTTTCAGCTTCTACCATTTCCATTTCTGCTACTTTACTAACCCATTATTTAGCTTCTCAGTAGATTTAATGAGGAATTATTTAAAGCATTCACAGAAACCGTTTGAGAAATAACTTGAACACATCATGATATAGAAAGTGTGAAAAAGCCTACAGACCTGACAAGAAACCTCTTAATGTTCTTAGTTTGTAACTGGAGAAAAATGCATTTCACTGATTTTGTTAATGACTAGGTTGTTTTTTTTTAAATTATTCTTAATATGAGCTACAGTAAAGGGCAAGTCTGGCATATAGCTTCATCACTACACTTTGGGCTAGCAGTTACATTACCACTGAAGAACATGGAGTGATGGGGGAACAGTTGGGGGTAATTCAAGTCTGAAAGAAAGTAGAAATCAAGTCATGCAGAATAAGGAAATAAGGGGGAAAAATACTCTGTATAGTGTAGCTGTTGTATAGATGAAAGAACTCACTAGAACATACCAAAGAAACCTGACATGTTCTGGAAAACCACCGAATCGGTGACCTACTAAACCATGTCCGTCTGTGTTATGTGTCAGGTAGTGCATGAAGTTGTTAGTGATGCTTCATGAGTTGGTTTGTGGAAATTGCCAAGACAGATAGCATTTCTCTAAATGCGATAAGAAAATGGTAATTAAATCCCCTACCTGTTCCAATAAGCTCCATCACCGGCTCTTATTCCCGAGAAGCGTTTAAGAGAAGGCGCTCTGTTGTGTTTACTCTGACCTTGTCCTGAAGGTAAAGAGCTGAGAGGAGGAGGAGCGGGAGGTGGCCTGTGTCAGGAGCTTGGGAGTGTAGGAACAGTGGGACATTCCCAGGCCACTGTTGCAAGAAAAAGAACGGGCATGTTGTGAAATGCAGTGGTTTGGACCGTGGAGATGACGGGAAATGAGAACTTTAAATGCATCCTACTGCTGGCTTGTTGCATCTTAGTGCAATATGTAGATATTGCTGATGCCTCCAGCTCTATGTGCAAATGGGGGTTCAGTAACATACTTGTATCTCTTAACCTTTATTCTTCAAATAAGTTTTGAAAAGACTAAGAAATAAGTAGTGGAAAAATTCATTGTTGTTGAAACTTCTCCAACCAACAATAATCTAAGACACCAAGTTTCTCTGAATATTAAGCTTACGATATGAGTTACCTGGATGTTTGCAAGACTTGACATAGGAGTTTCATATTAAATCAGCTTTACCATGAAGTAAGCCAAAACTGATACTTGGCTGATAACTTTGTCTATCTCCAATCAACAATCCATTATACAGTTTAATGGGAACAGAGGTGAAATTCAGACAGGGGAAACCCCAGAGAATAGGTACTGGAAAAAACGTCCGTGCACCAGCTAACTTGCGCCTGGTGAAGTTTATTAGGCTGCCTGTGTGCTAGCTGTGCCAGAGCGGGGCTGGCTCTCCCGGAGCTGTACGATGACTCCGGACCATGCCTCAGTCCCCCTGAGTCAGTCCTGCTCTGAGAGCGCTGGGATTAGTAAGGCCGGCCAGGCTCCGCGTGGAACCCATGTGGTTGCTCCACCGTAGTCCTCTCCTTCCAGGGACAGCCCACAGAAACACAGAGCTGCGCCCAGTTTGCAGCTGGCAGACTGACCAGCTGGGGCTCTGCCTAGGGCAGAGGTAACTGTGTCATTTCCAGACCCAAGCTGACCCTGGAAGCAGGAGAAGGGAGAGACTCTTCTAATCTTTGACCTGTACCATTGTTCATGCTTTTTTCCAAAGGTAAGCCACGGCTGTCCTCTCACCAGCTGTTCTTCGTAATAACCATTACCACTTAAAGTTCCTCTTGGCCTCAAGGAAGGTCAAAGTTTTCTTGGCATCCATTAGAAAAACAGAGATAAATTATAAGTGAAACCAGCTAGTCAAATAGTAGTATAATGTCCCCATCACCCGTGGATATAAACAGTTTTGGGACTCTTGTTATCCTGTCAGATTACAGTGTGAAAGCATCTCTACAAATCTGAACTCGGCAAGGTGGGCAGGTGTTTTAGTACCCTCTGCCCCGTTCTTGACATCTCGCGTTTGTCTTTTGGGTTTGGAAGTTTTCCTCATTCCTCACCTTTGAGTAAAGAGGATTGATTTATTGTCTTTGTAGGACTTCCTGTGTGATGCAACGTTTCTGCCTCTGCACAAGACTACTAATTTGTTCTTTGCCCAATACTTTTGACTCATGCTATTAACCATTCCTTCTTTCCCAATAGATTGACTTCTTGGGGAAGAAAACAATTCATTACCATATAAATGGAGACAGCTTCTCTTCAAGTAAACTGTCAATAATATCTTCGTAGACATGTTACCAAATTCCTCCAACTTTATGGAGCAAGTTCAGTTGATGTTGGGTAGCATGACACAAAGTGAGATCACTTGAAAAATTTTAGCTAGGAAAGAAGGACTTTCTGTTGGCCTGGAGTGGTCAACAGGGTGCTAAGGAGAATTTAACAGACTGAAAAAGCCTCAATCTCACAATTTGTCGTAAGAGTTTCTTGACAGCTTTTCTTTTATCAAGAACAGATTTTTCCCCCGTTTTTCATATCAGAAATACCAAATACGTAACAGTACCTGTAAAAAAAGGATTGATTGGTTTGTTGTTTGACACTCAATTTTACCCTTTCAGATAAAAGGGAAAAAAGCTCTCCATTGATTAACTGAACTAGATGCAGTTAAAAGTAGGTTATATATCAGTTACTCATTCACAGCACCCCCCCAGTGCTTATCTTGGGATTCTTACTAGTCTCTGTCTTTGACAGCACTGTGTAGAGATTAGTAATTTACTGAGTGTCAAAATGTGCTGAAATGTTCCATTGCAGTATGCTGGGCCCTGAGCAGGTGGGACTGAAAATGCTTGCACATAGGTTTTTCACTGAGGACATTGCTGATGTCAACAGAAGGCATGCCCATCTCTCAGACACTAATAACCCAGTTAAGCAGGCCTGCGTTGATTGGAGTCACCCAGTTCACAGACTGGGGGGCAGAGCACACCTTGTGACATGAAGGAAATGCTTTGTTTCTGTGGCTGAGCCAAAGGGAGGCACAGGAAAATACTTTTTCTTTTTTTTTTGGTGAGATTTGCTCTCAGCAGATAATTTATAGCAGCACATTTAGTCCTCGTGTGAGCAGACATAGCTTCTCTGATCTCGGTATTTTTAATGCTCTTGCATCAGGAGCTGATTAGCCTGATTAGGACTAGGCATTAGATTCCAAAGGAAAACCAGCACTGGCTAATCTGTGAGAGAGGAAATCTCTGAGCTCTTTATACCACCATTGCCAGTGAATGGCTTAAATATTAAGAACTGGAAAATTGGAATAGGCCTAACGTATAGCATGAGTCAAGCCTCAAAGCTCCAACAGATGCAGTGGTGATACTGCCACAGGACTCTGTGTGGACTCAAGTCCTGCTGAATTCAGTGAAAACTGGCATATGACTTTTTGTGTACAATAGCTCCTCTTTGCCCTTTGTGGTTGAAATGGTCACTGAACTTCATTTCTTGGTTAAAGGTTCACAGAATCATGGAAGGACTCTGAAGAGATCAGCCAGCACCCACCCCTACCCCTGGCCCCCAGTAGTTTATTTTCTCACAGCAAGTGGAGATGATGGAGAAATAAGATAGTTTGTATTTAATAACTTTATTAATCATTTTGTTGGTCGTGGTCTCGGAAGACATACCAAAAAGTCTAATCTGTGTCTGTTCCCCAAGTGTCTTCTACACAAATGACTGTCCTTTCACTCTGTAGCTTGACTGACACTCCCCGAGATTTGAAAAATACTTGGAACAGGGTTCTTCCGATGTAAATTTTTTATTTATTTTTATTTTTTAGTAAAAGAGAGCATGTCTTTCTCACCTTGTCATTATGGTATGTGACATTGACCACAGAATCAGTAAAGACATCTTTCTTTGAAACTTTTAACCTTCAGCAGAGTGTTTCAGAAAGAAATATTTACTTGGTAGAGGCAGGAGTTCCTTAGTAGAAAGGAAGGACTGAATGTTGTCTGCTAGTTCACCTTTAAACACAACGTAACAAGAAGTCATTTTATGATTGTCATGACGTTAGAGACTAACATTATAAAGCCTCCAAATTACTTAAAAGGATTGAATATAGAAGGAATAAAGTTAGCTCTGGCACAGCTACTTGGACAGAAGTAGATAAGAGCTTCTTTGAATTTGAAATGCGTATATGTAAGCCATATGCATTCTGCTTAGCTCTTTCATAGCATAATCAAAAACTTCACTCCTGGAGGACGTAGGACGACAATTCAGCCATTTTAAGTGACGTGGATCACTAGATTTCATGCTGATGTGTGAGCCAAATTGTGTGATGCCAGGTAGAACTGTTGTTTCATATGAAGTCGAGGGATTTTCCTCACATCAAATAGTTATTATCCAGCTTGCATAATGCTTGCAGAATCTGGTGCTCTATTTACACATTCTGCTAAATCTAGTAGATGAAGAGGCATCATAGAATGTTTGCAGGATGTTTGAGATATTAGAGTAGGATCATAAATCAGGCATTTGCGTTGTTCTGGTAAAGCCTGTCAGAACAATTTCTTCTGTATTTATGAAACCTGTCTGCACCTTTTCATCACACAGCATTCTGTTCTGTATTCCTTTTTTCACTGACTACCTTCTATAAGCTGTCAGCAATGACTTTGCTTTGGACTTCTGCAAACTGGTTTGTTTAGCATAAGACATTACTTTTTTTTTTTTTTACAATCATTTTCCGTCTGCAGTTAGCCTGCTCTGTCTGTCCCCCCAGACACCTTTTCTTTTAATTTAGCTTTGTGCAGAAATGACAGACCCTTCTATTCATGGCTCAAATATATTGCAGACTCTTGCACTTCTCTGCTAAAAGACGTGCCGAGGACTGTAGTGACCATCCCGGTAAAAGAGAATGGCACGGTAGCCTTTCTCATTCCATTTCTGCTTCCTGACACAATGGTGCCAGCACTGGCTGTGCATATTTTTTTTCTGATGTAGATACCTCTGCACTTGAAAATAGGTTCAAACCCCTCCCTTGGCTGAAGCAGGAAGAAACTAGTGATTTGGGTACACTTGTTTCCACCCACTGGAGGTCAGCACAGATCTTCATAGGAAATAGGAAGAATCGCTCTGGGCCTGTATGACAGGGAAATGTTACGGTAGTGGATATGATGCTCAGTGTTGCTAGGAAGGTGTGTTGCTCTGCATTCTACCTGATGTCATCTCGGGACTCTTGACAGCCAATTACTTGTGCGTTCTTCCACTTGATTGAGATAAAGAATAGAAGTGGGTTTTGGAAAACATCTGCATTGTAAAGAGAAATGATTACTGGTGTTGAGCTTTAAGTAGCAACCAACTGAAAAAAACCCCAGAATCAAATTCTTTACAAGTATGCAAAGTCCAGTTCTCTCATTTTTAAGGTTCAGGGGAAAGTAACTCCTTTCCACTGAAGAGTCAGGTTGAGAATGGGGTTGAAGCAGTCAGAGAGGACGATAGGTCTGCAAACCCTGCTGGAGACAAAGTGATCTCCAGTAGTTTTCCAGATGGTCAGAATTTCACCCATAGATTTTAATGTTCGAAAGGACCCTGATGACTCTATTGTCTGACAATCTGAATCACACAGGCAGTGGAATGAAAGGTCAGACTGCTGTGGGGAAAATGAGCAAATCTTGAGATCTAGAAATCTTGGTAGAAGCTAGTGAGATAGAAAGCAGGCTTGTCTTGTTCAACTACTTTCATAAAGTCCCATAAATATTATTGAGTTTAAAGCTGTCTTCATATTCCAAATGTCACAGTAAAAATGTAGCAACAAAGGATTATTTGGGTTTACTGTTATTTAGTAATTTAAGAACTAGAATACAGCTTTGCAAGTGATTTAATGTGGAAAATGCTTTGGCAGAGAACTGATAAAATAATCTACACAGAACAGTGAAAAATAACTGTATCGAGTCCTCCCTTTTCCCTGCAAAAAACAATCTCACAAGCACTATTCAGAAGTTGCAAAGACTTTCTTGCAAGCTTTTTCTCAAAGGCCTATATAATAACATGGCATCTGTAATTGTTGTTATATGGGTGTAAGTTCTCTGGAGAAATTTTGAGTAGCTTTATTGACACTTTTTATATTAGATGTAAGCAAAACAACTTCATCACCAGCAGAAGAATGAGAAGTACAAGGTTTAAACCAGATCCTGAATACAGCCCATTATCGTTATCTGTTTAAACAAAAATTTGCCAATGCTAAGGGAAGACAAACAGAAAAATGTCTCCACTGCTGCTTCTGGAAGAAAAAAAAAAAAAAAAAAGGCAACAACTAATGTTATTACTATCAGAAAAAAAAGGTGTTTCTGTCAGATAAGGAATCAAGAACACATTCCTCACTAAATCTCTCCATCAGATGCATAGCCTGTGTACTACTGTTACTAACCCCTTGCTCTGTAATCTCTCTGTATATATGTCTAATTTATCAGTTTCTTGTAGATTGTCAGCAGCCTGCTGCCTCCATACCGCCACACGGCTCACAACTAGCCAGGGGGCCAGATTGCCAGACTGTCAGGTAAACTTAACTAACTCTCTTCTCTTTGCACACAGCTGCATGCACGTCTGCAACTCCTCTCCTCTTCCTTATACAAAAGCTCTTCCCTACACTTTTTCACTAACAGCAAACTTTTAACAGCTTGAGGAACAGTGATAATTTCTGCAGTGACAGTGCAAACATGAATCACAGCATTCACACGCTTATATCTGTGCAAAAAAACCAGAAAATAATGCCAAGTTGGATCTTGCAGTCCTCATTTGGTCTTTTGATGCAGAAAGTTTCTTAACGCTGCCAAGATAGTAATGGGTTTAATTTGTTGCTAGATAAATTTACGTAAATGGGGGACTTTTATTAATTTTAGAGGTAGATGTAGGCTTCTCTTTGTAAGGTGGTATTTTAAAGGCGTTTGTGAGATTTTAGCAGAAAGCTCTCCCTGACCTGGAAACTAGGACTCACCACAGTCGGTTCTTAGTCTTGTTGTTAAAAGTAAAGTCCCGGTGTCCTTGCTCGTAGGTGGAGCAAGGGCTAAATCACGCTTCTGAGATGGTTGAGTTAATCAAGGCACAAAGACAAACCAAAGCAAAGAGAGATTACCATACTTTTCTTTATCTGTTCACGGTATATTCAGTGCATATATCCACTTATGCCTATACTCTCATTTGAAATGGGTTACATTATTTTTAGACGTTAGCCTGATCTGTAGTGACCAAGTTGATCTATAGCCCTACATACAATGAATTTATTCCCCGCCCAGCGCTGAACTTCACGTGCGTGTAAGTCTGCAGCGGTGCCCACGGGGGAACGGGTGTGCTACAGCTTTCAGACTGCACATCAGGCATTGCTGAGTAGAGTTCTGTGAGTCACAGGGGATCTCTCGGCGGCCTTGGAGCAGCCGCTTCGTTTGTGCCTTTCTTTTATTGCCTATACAGTGAGCGGCTGCGTGGTGCTTAGTGGCTGGCTGGGGTTAAACCATGACAGGATATTGCAAAATTTTTACTGAGAAGCTGGTGAAAGCTCATTATAACTGATAAGTACCAATTACTGGTTTGCAGTTTGGAGTTTTACAGCACTGAAAAAAAGTTACTAGTTCCATTTAAAATCCTTAAAATCCCCGTCAAGTGGTTTCTGCTGTATTTTAGATGTTACAACAATTTGAGAATATCATTAGGTGCTTTGAATACATAGAAGTTTAACACCAACAAGTCTTATTTTAACCCTATTTAATTTACCATCACAAAACCAAAGCCTTTTCTGTTCCCTCCAGAGCAACTCTCCTGGTGGAGAATATACTCTAATATCATCCTTCTCTAAATGCTAACAAACAATTGCTCCTGCTATTTCGAACATTCTTACCAGAATGGAAGACCTAACTGATCTAGTCCTGTTATACATTTGTCTGCAAGCATTATCTCGTTCTGCTAACAAACCCACAGGAAGGGATAAAGGTCCAAAGGAACGTCTCAGGCTTTTCTGTTTTATCCCCAAATTCTTCCTCAGTTAGGAAGACCTCATTAGCTACAATCAGAACTGGAAGTATTGTTCAAGAGGCCTTTCTTGCCGTGTTTCCAAATCAAAACCATGGTATATTGAAAACAATAATAATTAAAAATATGGTTAACATTTTGAAAAAGTCAGATCAGTCATCCCACAAACACACAGCTGTATACTTAGCTAAACTATTGAATTTCAGATTACTATGGGCTTTTACTACTAGATTGATACCCTTTTGGTGAAGTGAAAATAACACACTATTTTTGATATATTAACAGTTGCCTGGTTTGTCTCAGCCGCATAGCTGCACAGCCTCATAAAGCAGTGAACTACGGATTTAACACAAGTCAGCATGATGGCATAAGTTGCTGAGTGCTTTAAATAAAGTAATTGAAATCTGGAGTAAAATTTGAAGGTATTTAAAGAACCAGGTAGACTTACTGAGGTTCAGATTTTCTAAATCCAGCAGAGGAGGAAGACAGCAGCTTGTATTGCCCTTCCTCATCCTCTGAGAGTCCCTCCCGGTATGGCACATATGCTTTCAATCAAATGGTCATGCCAAATGAGGCAGATTAAAGCTCTGCCCAGCCCTGAAGTCACCCATTTTGAGAGTGAGGTATGCTTGTTTATCTTGCAGTAATGTGACCTCTCAGTGGCATTTCACCCTGGATTAAACAATAGCTTGTTAAGACTTATAATTCACACAGATGTTTTCTGCATCCTGCAATATGCCTAATCATGTTCAAATGAGTTAATATTCCTGACCATACCACAGATAGATTCACCCTGAACTTTAACATCAAATACAGAGTTTTCCCTCATCCATTATCTATCCTGAATCTTAAGTGGGACTTGTGTAACTGAGTTTTCTAGTAATTGTGATTCCAGTGCATAGACTTTAGTGAATCTCTCTAGATAAGGTATGAACAGATTCAAGCCAAATGAAACTCTGGGACACCTCTAGTCAATTTATTTAGCTATACACCTGTCTGTCTCTTTGCTTAATTCTGCATATTTCAGCTGGAACCTGATTTGGAGAATCTTAAGAAACTTTTCTAAAGAGATTTTGTTTAAGTAAACTGATGCAACAATGCATGAAAGTCTTGCTCTGCCTTCCATGCATCACCTTAATTTCTAGGTCCAGTTGCTTGTGGGGCAAGCAACCAAATCTAGGCCTACCCTGAAAATTACTGGGTGATATTCACCCTTCCTAGCATCTGTAGCTACCTGTCTGATGGACTATATTGGACAAGACTAAAATATTGCCATCATCCAATATTAAAAAGAGCGTGTCTGTCTCTAGAATGTATTCAGGTTTCTGCTGAATGCAGTGAAAACCTCAGAGGCCAGACTCTAGACCAAAGTTACCTGTTAATAAAAACAAAAAACAAACCCCCAAAACCTGATACTGCAAATGAAATTAATGTAATTTTTTAGTAAGAAATAATGCTTTTATTTCATATAAAATAGGAAATAAGTTTAAAGTAAGGTAAAATAGTATTGAATGCAGAATGGTTACATTCTGAAAATATCACTGGTCTGTTTATATTTTCCATTGCGGACTTGTTAAAGTTACAATCAGTGCCAGACAATATTGCATGCGAATGGCCTCTTTAAGACAGAGAACAGAGTACTTACTAACACTGAAGGGCTTTGCATGCTATTTTCCAACTGATTTTAGAAATACATGATTAGCATTTTGAGTGCTGGAGAAAAGAAGAGCTGCTTAAAACCAGACAATAACACTAACACAAGAAATGACACAGACTTCATTCATTAACTGAATGAATAGATCCCTAAATGATCCTGGCCTTTAAGGAGATGTTTACAAAAATGTCTGTTAAAATCAAATGTTTTAAAAGCTGCACATACCCCATAGGGGGGAATGTAACAATGTTCTTCCTTATTCTCAGTTAATACTCAAGAGCTTCAGGTTCTTCCCTGTCTCTCTACTTCTTTGTGTTATTAACCTCACCTGCCATCCTCTACTGCCCGTGACTGTCTATGTGCCTGACAGCTCAGCTCCAGGACCTGCTGCCACGATCACCTATACTGCCATAAAAAGCACACTGAATGCCATGTGTCACTTGCTAATTCTGATGTAATTTTTGTTTATATACTGCTACAGTAATCTGCATTAATGAACTGGATGTATTGTGTTTCTGAAGAGAGGATGGTTTAACAGTAGCATTTTAGGAAAAGATTCAAATCTACTGGGACTGCAAGCGATGGGTGTATATATGTTGCTACGAAGGTCCCTGATGATCTTGTAAATTTTTTTCTCTTCCCAATGCCCCTAATATTTATAATTGGTTGGATGGGGAATGGTGAGACAAAGTTTTACATTTCTTCTGTACATAGAAATGTGCTTATATTTCAAAGTGAGAAGAAATGCAGAATTACTATGAAGAGAAAACTAATATAATTCTACACACGGTGCTTTCTAATCTGAGCATGGTCTGGGATAGTTTGTATTACAGTATTTGCAGTCAGGGCTGACTTTGTACTGAAGGTCATGCCAAAACATTATTATGGTTGTGCGTATTTGTGTAGAGGAGACTCTTCTGTGTCTCAGAGAGGCTCTTTCCTCACCAGTCCTCTCCCTCAGAGCATGAGTATCTTGTGTTGCTTATTTTTAAAGCTGGGAAGGAAGCCCCAAAAGACAAACGCCTCTCTGCTAATGAGCAAGGAAAATGTCTTGTCGAGTTTCTGTTCCTTTCTGATAGTTACAGAAGTCCTTTGAAAAAAGAAATGGCACAGCAAGGGAGGAAAGTAAGGCAGTCTTTGTACAGTAACATGACCACCTCCTTGTTTGTCTTCCCCAAATGTGATGTTAAAGTTCTAATTCACATTTATTTCGCTGAAGGACTTAAGACTAGTGCTTCTCCTAAGCCTATCTTGAAAACAGGAGGTGCTGAAGCCAGGAGCTGGCTCTTGATGAGTGGAAAAGTTTGAGAGTAAATGGAGATCTTTTGGGTCCATCTGCAGTCACTCCTGATGCAGGCTCATTTGAGTGGAGTAGGCAAAGATCTCACTCAGATCCCTCTTGAGACGCTGTGTCTTTATCTGTATGTGGCAGAATATGGAAGAAGAAAAGGATAGTTACAGCCATGGAAAGAATTACTTAGAGAAGATGGGTTTGGTGTCTTCTCAGAGTGTTTGATTAAACAAGTTCACCTACTAAGCTTCAAGAAAATATTTTAGATGATTAAATATTTACACCTAGGTACTTAGGGTTAGACTAAATCTATATGTAAACTGAGGAGTCATAGTCTGTAACACTAAACAGTTTGGGACTGACCTACTCGGGCAGCTGAGCACAAAACAAACCTTGTGAGGTCCTGAGCTTCTACAACCTGCTCTCACCAGCCATTTTGCAATCAAGAAACTCATCTTCAGGAGCATTAATGTGAAACGGAATCTGACTTAAGACATACAAGTCTATGATCTTCGAATAAGCCCAGAGGTGCACAGACTGTAGCTCCTGCTGAATTGTCATACGTGTGGATTTGTTGTCATAGTCTCCTAGACTTCTCTGATTTGAAAATGTGAACATTACCATCTACTTTCTTAATCATGATGGTGCACACTTGTTTCTGGCTTCAAGTAAGCGCAATGTCATTTCTTTGTTTTCCTAAGTAAATGCTATATGTGGAACTACATTTTCAGGGGCAGATTTTCAAATACCTCTGGCATTTCAAATTGATTCATTTTCAGCAATAGGCTAATTGCATTCCTTCAGCCAACACTCCAATAGTCTGTGCTGCAGAGATAATATGTAACAGCACGGTTTCTAAAGGACAACGGAAAAGGCAAATTTTCTTGAAGGCAGGGACAAATGATTGTGCTTCATCATACATCACACTGTTGAGCTTGGACTAACTTCAAGACTGTAGAACATCTGAAACATTAGGAAAAAAACTTTTCCCACACACATTAAAGAACTGGCTTTTGGGTTGTTTTTTACAAATTGCATTTACATTCATTCTAGTTTAGTATCCTGTTTTGCCACATGCTTTCCTTGAAAGTTTAGTGGCTATCACTTAGCTTGACATTGGCAAGATGAGCGAAGTTCACCCTTTTAAAACAGGACAGGCCAAGGCTGAGGAGTCATACAGGACTCGCTTAAGCTGTGTCCACATTACCTACTGCAGTGTAGCATGGGCTGCTGAGCTGCCTTTAAATGAGCGAACCTGATTATCCGAAGCTTTTCTAGCAGGAGCACCCTGGAGCTCCGCACCAAGAAGCGGGGTACGTTTGCGTTAGCTGCCCCTTATCTTTGTGCTGCCGCTGCGAGGCTGCTACTCCAGCCCCACCTGGTTTGCTGGGAGCGGGTTCAGACCTCTGCGCTATATGACAGTGTACGCTATAAATGCACATTTAGAGGCTTAAGGAGTGAATGCTGTTATCGGACAAACTGTATGTGAAAAACAGTCAAACGACAAAAGTATACGACAGAATTGAAGAGGATTCAAACAGCACAAAACCAAAGGAGAACAAAACACAACCCCCCCCACCCTTTGGAAGTACAAAATATGTAATGCTTATGTTGCCTGCTGAGGAAGGTTACACTGTATTTGTGTGAATGTACTAGTAAATAGGTCACATTCAGTAAGAGATCACATTTTCACAAAGTGACGAAACCCGCTTTCCAGACTGGCACCATCCTCCATTTCGAACAACTCATCAGTTGCATATAGAAAATCTTTAATGCTCACAGAAAGATGGCACCTGTATTTTGTCTTTCAAATTTGCTCCCCCGTTTGCACATGCATTCATTTCTCCACACGGCATTTTTCATCAGAGCAGGTAAACAGCAACTGTGTACACGAACTGGCAAGAGGATATCCGTGCTACTTCGTGTGTGCATCCAGGTGTCACTGAATGTGTGCGCGCTGAGGATTTTCTTTATGTATACTGTGTATCTGAGGATACAGGTTTAGAATGAGGATTCATCCCCTTTTAAAGTTTGTTTCCAGCCCTGTACTATTTACGTGCATGTAAAAAGTCTGCCATGTATTTTAAGCACTCTTTCTCTTTTCTTTTTAATTTTCAGTCCTAATGCTCTTCCAGAAGAGCAGCCACATTCCAGCTCTCAGTGTGCCCCTCTCAACTGTCTCTCTAAGCCTCCTCCTTACCCCTAATCTTCATATGCAACGTAAGAGAAAATGCAAACAGAGTGGAGTTCATGCAACAAAGGTTGGGGTTGTTCCCAGCGAGCCGGTAGACAATCCTGCCTTGTTGCTGCATTGACAAGTCTGGATTCATATCCCCTGCTCTGGCGACTGAGGGAAGGTTGAGAAGAACAACACAAAGCACAGAGCCCAACCTATCAAGAAGACTTTTTATGGTTCCTCTGATTGTATTCAAACTTTGCTATCACAACTAAAGTGTAGTGAAATTTAACATCCTGACAAAAATGTTCCTCCCAGCTGCTTGGCTTTATCTCCAAAATAATGAGAGACTTAAGCCAATATTAAAAAAAAGTATGTTACAAAAATCCTACCCTCACATCCTCTAAGTTCAGCCATAGGAACCAGTTCAAATTTCCTTTTGTCATTAAGGGTGTGATATTTATTTCTTACTTTATTTGGACCAGAATTTTGTGTTTAGAAAATACAGTCTCTTTTTTCTTTTTTTTTTTTTTTTTTTTGAGAGAGAGTTGTATTTAATTGATTTTATTTTTAAAAAACAAGCAGAAATAGCTGAAGTGAAGAATGACTGTGTTAGTATTAAAAAGAGGCTTGTTGCATTGGCCAGTATATGGCCAATTTTTATTGCACAAAAATGTTGGAAATGGGTTGAATTGGAATGTTAACATGACTGTATATTTTGCTGCTGCACTGATATTGTTTATGCACTTGTTTTTTTGATTCCTATTACACTAGCTTCTGGTTTTGTTGTAGCTCTTCACTGAAAGATAATTATTAAGCCTAAGAAGGAGATGAAAGGATGATGTATTGATTTGTTTTCAGTTGTTTGCTTGCATTGTAATTATAATTTTGCATTTCAGACAAGTAGATGAATTGGTGCTGTTTTTTGAGGTTACTTTCTATTTGGTATCTGAGAAAGAAAATCTAAAACAAGTAAAATGCTGTGTGCTAATTAAAAACATTCTTTCCTCCCGCTCCCATATTCAGGATACTAGCTCGAGGCCTTACCGTGAAAGGCTAGTATGAATGGCGAAGTCGTATGTAACTCATGTGAAGTATTCTGTGGCGAAAGAACTCATGCAGGTAGGGTTAATGGTGTGGATCAAAGTTAGTAGGACTTTACTGTAGTGCATTTTTTCCTTGCCAAAAATCAACAGACACAGAACCTTAGCTCATGTCAGTTTATGACAAATACTCAGGTGATCTACGCTACGCAGACTCTATCGCAACAGTGCACAGTGTTCCTAGTTAAAGATTCTTTCCTGTAAAAGCTGAGTAAGTCTGGGCTTTTTCTTAAAATGTAGTGAGTTTCAGAACAAAATCAAGGATAGAGGAGTTTATTTTGCACAGTACCTGACAGCAGGGCAAGTGGCTAAGTATGGGGTCATGGTTCAGCATCTATGGGCTTCCCGTCTGGTCATCAGCTAGAAAAAAAGTCTGCAGTACTGCCTACCTGCCTACTCGTTGGTAACTAGCAGACTCCTTGCTTTGTCAGGTGGCCTTAATTTATCTACAGAAGAAAGGCTTAGATACTACCACATGGCTTTATTCCTTCTCTGCAGCATATGTATGACCTACAAGCGGGAAACGCAGTACAGCCTAAGGTACAGACCAGCTGGGGAAAAAAATTGCTGCAGGTGTGGTTGGAATAATTCTTTCATATTCTGCCTGAATCTGAGAAAATGAAGTCAGTCTTCTGTTAGTAACAGTGCTTACCAAATGTTACGACATGCAAAACATCAGCAGAGGAAAGAATCGGTGACCACTCAGCGTGCCTAACAAATCATTATTACCGTAGTACCAGTAACGAAGGTGCTGTAAATACAAATACTCTATGTCATCAACAATGTATGTCGTGTAACCTTGGCAAAGCAGCTCAGCTATTGTGACAAAACATTCAGAGTCAGAGGTGGAGAAAATGGGAATAAACTGATATCCAGTTCTGATCAGATCAAACAGATGACACTCGGCAGTGTTTCGACTTCGGTTTCCATGCGGTTCGCATGAGTCTTCTTGTATACATTTACATCACTATTCAGTATCATACTGAACCTACCTGTTGTCTTGTCCTAGAAAAGTCAAGGGAAACCCTGTTCAACTCTATCACAATGTCTGACACTGAGATTAGCTGCTATTTTGATTTTTACTTTTAAAAACCCAACATTTTGTCTGAGGCAAATGCTGCCTTCAACAGGCATCTCAAAATTCCTGACCTTGTCAGACTGGTGTATGAATATTGTACAGTGGCCATGTCTGTGTCCAACAAAGACAGCTACTGTATATTGTTAAGAAGAAAAAGAATTTGTATTGCACTTTGAATACAGTTACTGCAGGCTGCACTTGGAATAGTTTTTTCCTATTTTCATATCCAAATCAAATGCATTTTCCCCAAATTTAAGTTAAATAACAGAAATTCAGTGAAATATATTTCCTTTCTATACAGGTACGAATTTATTGGAAAAAATGTTTTATCGGAACAGTTGTTTAGAAATGTATTTGTTTCCAGTTGTGATTTGCAGATCAGCTTTGAGAAATAGAAACGTTGTACTGGTATGTCCATGTGGATCAAGAGTTACGAAACAGCATCCAATGGTATAGAAATTGCAGCCCTGTTTTATAGAAATAAGTGGGTTTATTAAATTTTTTATTCTCTTAAGCTTTAAATTCTTCGTTTCTAAGTTTTCAATTTACATTTTTTTATATATAATAAAACTTAAGTGTTGGAAATGTAAGAGAACTAGAAACAAACCAACTTAAATGTACAAATGGTTGTAGTTATTGCATTGTAAGTTATAAAATTGTGTAGGTCCCTGGGACAACTTTTGTCAGTTAACCAGTACAAAATAAAGTATATATCTTGAACTTGAGATGATAAATTCTTCTTTATTATGTAGTGGTTGATAACATACACCTTTATGAGAGATTTTGTAGGAGATATTTACATGCAGACAAAACCAGAAACAAAAGCCTGAATTTTTAAGAGTTGCAAAATACTGTATTTTGCCCATTTAAAATTAATTTATGATGTGTTGATACATATTCTGATTTTTAAAGATTGAGAAAAACCAGCACATATATTTTGTAATGCTTGAGTATACTCAGAAAGTCTGGAATGTGTCCTACACAGTAAAGAAGAAATTCAAATCCTGCTTCCACTTTCACATCTGAAATGCATCTTTCGTTCTCTGTGATGGCCTTGAAACTTCTTTGGATTTGGAATAGCCTGTTCAGTTCTTGAGGCACTCTGGTTTGGGTTTTGTTTTCTGATGTAGTGAAAAAAATTTTTGCTTTTTCAGTGACACGATCCACTTCTGGGAATCCAGTTTATAGGAAATGTGTGGGGAAAAAAATAGGAAAAAAAAAAATAATCAAATATAAGGGGAGAAAAAGTTGAATAAATAAATTGTAAAATGTAATAGTATGGAAGATATATTTTCTATCAGTCAGAAGATAAATGGAGGTTTTACAGAAGAGGAAATATTACCATTTTTCACGCTAATCGTATAGAAGTTTCTGCCTTTTAGGTGGAGGCAATAGTGTTATTCTTTCTGATTGATCTGATTGACAGGTTGGTATCTCTGTGCTTTCTCCATTCGTGTTTTTCACAGTAAATTAACGTAATCATAGCTATACAGTAGGGTTCATAGAATGAAACTATAATTAACGCTGCAAGTTTTAATGCCAAGGTGACTTTCAGTTTATTTTTTTTTTTAAAAACTGTGAACTTGTTTAAGCCATTTGCTATATTTAAGTGTGAACAGAAAGGATATGTTATGAAATATAACCTCACTTATGATATATGACCTCACGTATGAAGGCTGCTCATGATAGTTATGTTGGAAATACTTAAGTAAGCTGTTAGTAAAATAAGACCCAGTCCTTACCACACTGGGAACAACACCCACGAGCCTGGGCCCTTATTTTGATACCAACCTTATCGTTCAGCACGTGATGCCAAAGTCAGTAGTTGTGCTACCAATTCCACTATAGCTGGATTGATCATCATCATAAGGTATAGATTATATCAGTCCTTCTGAGGTCTGTTCCTTTCTTTGGCAGAAGATGCATATCCACTAAGGTTACAGTAAATTTCTTTCTTTTGTACTTCAGAAATCTTTGTTTGATTGAGAACGGCAGGCACTGAAGTTTTACCTTTGAAGTATGACAATTGCTACAGTTACCTCTTAAAAATTTCCAGTCTTCACTTTTCTTCGGTTTTCCTTTGCTGTGTGTGCAGTGAGTCTGAAAGGAATATACAATATTCAGACTTTTTTAGCCATTAAGGGTTTTTTTAGTATAATTAAGCATTCTGTGGAAAAGAAACAAAAAAAGCAATTGCCTTTCGCCTTCAGGCACAAATGCATCTAAATATGCAATGTAAAATGTGTGCATGAGATTCTTAACATCGTGTAGCTTTCCCATATCCATAACTAAGCTAGAACATTCTTATTTCTTGTGCGATCTGCATATTCCTCTTGCTAGAAAGGTAAGAGAACTATCACAGAGAGTCTGTATCTTTCTTTTGGAGGTGCATGGCTTAAATCCTTATTGGATTTTAATCTGTTTCCTGTGCAGTTCTTGAAAACACCCTTCATTAAATCTAATGGCAACCAAGCGATAAACTGATAAAAGGTAAAGGAAAAATCCTATATTTCATGACTGGAGTTAGTGTGTGGGCAGACTCTGGGTGATAGGGCCATGTGTTTCAAAAATGTCTTTCTACGAAGCTCTGTATTTGTTTTGATTATCATGATTTGCTGTAAAAGAAAGAGTGGAGAAGAGTGTATGTTTTTTCTCAGCATTAGTAATCTGAGTTAAACAGTTTTTATTAAGTATATGGTTATTTGATTTCAAAAATATTTTGGAAATCAATAAACACAAGCGATTGATAAAAGTTTTAAGTAGACTGGCTTGCTAGCTGAGTTGTTATTTTATCAGCTATGAAGAAGAAATAAGAGTAATCTAGCTTTTTTTTTTTTTTCCCCCCTCCTGTTCACAGATATGGCTATGTGTGCTATGCCAGTGGATAAATTAAGTCCATTTTATTAGTTACTGCCCTATTGATTTTCAGCCCTGTGGTTTGACTGTTAAAGGGTTAATTAACTTGATCCTTTGTAAACAATTAAAAAAAAAAAAGAAAACTGATGTTTTGTGACTTTTGTAATCTATTGAATGTTTCTGTTTGCATGATGTTCTGTATCTAACGAACCATACAGATTGCTGTGTTCCTTTCAAGAGTTTTAACATTGGTGGAGTTTGTGACAAACACAAATTTGTATACTGTATGTTTACTGCTGTAATAACTCAGCTACTCCTATGTTGAATTGACATTATGTTGTCCTGCCTTCTTGGGGTTAAATGATGGAGTGTTCCTAGGTGGTGAAGAATATAAAAGTATATATGTTCATTTGCTAAAGACTGAATATTGGAAACTCTTCTTGTTGCTACTTTATGCTAAAAGCAAAAAAGTTAAATAATTCTTGTTTCCAAAAATGCATAATTTGTTTTTAAAATTGAAGTAATTCCCATGTTAACTCTTTCTTGTCCTTGTAGACAATCCTAGATTAATGCCTTGTGAGGGATTCATAAAGTCTGTGCTTGTACATGTGTAATATGATCATGCAGTCAAATGGTTGGGAAAAACACTCTAGTGCTGAAGAAAATAATTAAAAGAAGCCAATATACTGATTCTTACATCTTTATGTTCCAATTAAAATTACAGTGTAATGCATAACTGTTCCAGTGAATAAACTGGCCATTTTTGTTCATTTAATGCCATGCTGTCTGGTCTACTTCTATTTACATCAGTTTGCAGTGTGTTGGCTTAGATTATACTTTTACATTTATTTAGTTCTTAAAGAGCCATAATTGTAAGTTTAAAAGGTATCAAACAGGAAATTGAGAAGGGAAATCAACATCAAAGGAAAAGGCAATCGGAATTAAAGCAAAGATGCTTCCTCTGTTTTCTGAGATTGAGGCAGATACTAAAATACCGATTCCCCATATAGTGTTTCCAACAGATTTGAGCAATCTCTGAAGTGCTGCAACATCTGCATAAAGTCTCAGTACAAGAACGCTTTATAAGATGGAAATCTCCACCCTCAGGGGATGTGGAAGCAAAGGAAGAGCTGAAGTCAGCATAAAATTAGCTTGGGAGTGCTGTGTACAGTACAGTGTACCATACCTGCTTTTTAAACTAAGAAGCATCCTTTTCCCTTGTGGAAGAGCCTTGCTCTGACAGCAAGGGGGTCAAAATCCTCCCCCCGCAGCCAGTCCTGCAGTCGTCTGGGAGCTCGGCCGGGCAGGCAGGTGGCTGCTGCAGCTCCTCCGGTGAACTTTGGGGCTCGCAGGGTCTCTGAGGGGTGGGTAGCAAATGCCCAGCTTTCAGAAATGGGCCAGGAAAAGGGAAGAGCCTGGAGGAAGGATTGCACCTCCAAGCCTGCTGCCATGTTTCACTCCATGGGAACTATTGGAGCGCTGGCTTTGGTTTTGGCTGGCGAGGTGCTTTGGATTGTAACAGGATTTGTGCATGGTGACAGAAATGCAGTTCAAGAGCTGTTACTTGTCTAAGTTCTTCCTACTTCTCTCTTTTCTTCCTTTTTCTCATCTAGCAGGGAGAGGTCTCCCACCATATCTGTGTTTGCTGCAGAAGTGCCTTTGGCAATGGTGTTGCACGATCATTTTAGCAGAAGTCTGACTGCTCAGGATAGAATTTTCTTATACCGGGTGATCCTCCCTTTTGATTTTGAATTATGAGAGTTTCTGAGAGTTAAAAAAAAAAGGGGGGAAAGCAGACTCTTCTTCCCCAGCGTATTTTTTTCAATAGCAGTTTCATAGAGGGTTGCCCCTTGTGTGAATGTTGATTTGAGAAGCTTGTAACCCATATTGCTCTATCCCCTTCCTCTGTATCGCCCTCCAGCTGGTCCTATGCAGCTCTCTGAGAGGCAATGGTGTGAGTAAGGTCGCTGAAATAGTCTGAGTTAAAAAAAACCCCACAACTACTCCAAAAAAAATGTGTCTTTTGTTTCCAAAGGAAACGTTTGTGTAGTATCTGCCTTGAGAAGTACCATTACCCCTTGTTCTGGAGCAGGAGGTAATTTCTGACGAACAAACTATCGGTTTTCTTATAGGAATATGGGAAATGATAATGGAAAAGATCCTGAAGCTAAAGTTTTCAGGAACTGCCACTGCAAGCCTTTGTTTCTGGATGCCTCCCTTAAAAAATCTTCCAGTTACACTTAGAGAAATGCAGAGCACTCCCAGTTATACCTGAAGGCAGCAGGAGCCATAGACTCTCTTAACACCATAAAACACTGACAGGCCACTGGCAACTCAGGTTGAGCACAAAAAAGTACTGCATAATTTTTGAACAATGTTGAAACCTATATTTCATGGGACTAATAATAAGAACAGAGGTATTTATTATGAAGAGGGCCATATCGAAGGGCCTGACATCCACACCTTCTAGCAGCCTGTGAATGATAAACATAGAAGATTTTATATATAGAACAAACTACAGGGGGGAAATGGAGCTAAAATAGATAATAATAATAATAATGTGCATCCTGGGGAAAAAATATTTGGAATAAAGCCAGCTCTCATCTATTTGTGTATGCTAAAGGCACAGGCACACTACTTTGCTCTCAGTGGAGAGTTTGAGTGATTGCCTGAATGAAAGAAGAAAGTCCTAACCTTGCAGAAAAATAAAGCTCAATACTATAGTTGACAACTCAGCAGAAGCTCAATAACCCAGTAAAAAATATTGACCTTTGCAAGAATGATTCCTTCCTGACTAGAGCAGTATATTAGAAAACACACAATTCACTCATTATTTATAAATTCTCTTATATCATATTGGAGTTATCTAACTTCAGGAATAAGGCTTGGTGGCTGGTTTTAGAAGAAAAAAATGCATTTAAATAATTGTTATAATAACACATGATTGAGAAAATGTTATTTGTAAGAAAGCTTCATATTAGATGGGGGAAAGAAGCCCTTTCATCTTCCTTGAGTGAGTTATCCAGCAAACTTTGGAAATAAATAATGAGAAAGTTGTGTCCATTTAAATTAATTAACAGGACTCTCTACGTGGGAAGGGCTGTCATCTTTTTAAGTGTTGATCACCTCTGTCAAGGAAATTGATATTTGCTATTCAATGCTGTCATATTGGTTAAGGTATTAAAACTGAGGCTATTTACTTAGATGAGGAATATAATATGGAAAGCTACATGAGTACAGAGGTCCCTTGGTGACCAAATTCCGAATGCAGAGGATGTGGGCCCAATATTTGGTTTTCCTTCACAGAGATGGGAAAGGCCTATGATCGCAGGAGAAAAAGACCTACTGTTTTTATAGCACACAGGTCTTCTTCTATCCCCCTATACAAAACTAAATGGCTTTGCTATAGCAATAAGAAACCTCTATTAGAGATAGACGACCTCTGTAAACTCAGATGGCTCAATGCTGATCCATCCAAGGTAGCTCTTTCTATAGTGATACAGCTTGTTAGTGCTCTAAGGTGAAGCCGCAGCTGTCCTTCATGGCTATGTGGATGCTACCCTCGGGCCCTAGACCAGGGAAGTTACTTTAGAATCAGCTGGGGTTTGACCCACGCCATTCACGGTTGGGAAACTTCCTTCGACCTGAATGAATGGACCTGCCATTTAGTTCATTGCTTTCAAATTTGATTTAAAGAGATCCCTGGGTTGGAGCAAAGCACCACCGACTTTAGCGAATAACATGGAGTATCTCGCGCAATTTGAAGATGTGACTGACGAGTGCTTTTGTGACCAGCTTGCATGACTTCAACCATGCAAAACGTAGAATTAGAACTTAGATAAATGCGCTGCATACAAATACCAGCCATCTCAAAGTCCTACATTACTTAAAAAGAAAATGCCTCTGTGAAGCAACCACTGCTTTCAGAGGTTTTTGTTATCTAAGCCAAATGCAAAGTAGCTCTTTTTATCTTCAGAGCACACTATGCATATTAATTTATTCCCAAAACATTTTTGCAAAATGGGTACTGTTATCTCTCACCTACAGATAGACAAATTGAGACTGTGCAATGGGAAAACATCAACGCTCAACAAAGTGAGCCAAGTTTCTTTACATGTAACCCTTCATCTCTCCACGTACATCCACCCTGCACACACTGGAACCCAAAGTGGCTTTAGAGATGGTAGCCAGGTGCTCTCAGCAAGGTGAGTTATTTAGTCCATGTGTTACATACCCTGCTCCAGAAGCTGCATTGCTCGAGTGCTTGAGCTGGTTCAGAACTCATTCCCTATTTCTGCGGTGCTTGGTATTAATAGGTCCTCAATATAAATAGCTGAGGTTCAACATCCCCTTTCTGGTTTTAATTTCCTTAGACCTATGCCCTCCTTCTGACTGTGTGCCAGGCCTGTAAACCAAAAAGGCAATTTGACTCACTAGGCCTAAGACGAAAATGTTGCCTCCACATGGGAAAACTTTTCTTCACCCAACAATGTTAGCTCGGTAAAATATAGATGTTCTTTTTCTGGTAGAGAACTTGGATTTCCTTTAAAGTGACTACATCCCTTTAAAGACTCTTCAAAATCATGAACGTAAATCTGCGACAGAGCCCAAATCAAGGTTCTGGAGTTTCTGAAGTTTCAGACCCCTTGTCTACGCAGTTTAGCTTAGTGCTATTTATGCTTGAATATAAAAGCATGGCATATCTCGGCATGGTGAAGTTACAGCCGTTTGCAGTGCATAAACCCTCGGATATATACTGTAAAGCTTGCTTGAAGTAATGAGTTCCAAAATTAGGCAATGTTAGGTCTCTGGAGATAAAAATACATTTTAAAAATTATAAATATGAATGGAATGCTATTTTTGAGATTCAGGATACGAGAGAGTTTAAGTGGAACAGGAGCAGCATTTATATCCTTTTCACAGCCTTTGCTCCAAATAATCACATTTCAGCTCCGAAAGATCCAAGGGAGTCTGTGGAACGCGGAGCAGAATGAAGGAAAACAAAGGTGGTTGAAGCTAACTTAGAGGAGTTAGCAAATGCAGCAACAGCTTTGAAGTCTCTCTGGTGCAAGTCACTATAAATTATTGAGAAGCATGCTGAAACTCCTGTGTATGTGCCATATGCCTCATTAGAAGAGATCTTAAGTACCCCACAGCTTGTTTTTTACAATAAGGAAAAGCAACAAAGTTACAGGAATATTGCAATATTGAGACTGGTATATTCTCTTCCAGAGCTAGAAGTAATAATTATGCCTTTCTTTTCACAATATGTTTTATCAGCCAATTGCTCTCCAGGTGTTGATTTGTAAAGGAGAGAACCAAAACATTTTGCTTTACTGTTTAGGTAGGCATTCATAGAGAAACAATGGTTAACATTTAATGTATACAGCAACTTAGCAGTACGTGGCTTTTTAAACAAAGTACGATCCCATACGTTATAGCACCAATGAAAGAGAACGGACCCGAGGCTTGGCATTGGGAATAAATGCAAAGCAATGGCAAAGAGCACTTTGTTTCATGGTCGCACATTTCTACACGGACAAAGGCCTTGCAGCCCTTCCCGGAGCTCGTGCGTAGGGAGCATGCCAGAGGAACAGCTCATAGCAGCCACCAGCTCCTTCCACACAAGCTGGCATCTTTTCCCCAGGAGTCACTACCAACTTTCCCATCACCTCAGTAGGCGCAGGCCCCTCTGAGAAAAGGGAGAAGCTGCAGGGCCCAGAAGGGATGGTGGTGAGGAGCTGGCTGCTGCCACCATCAGCAGATTAGCACAGCCCACCGCCAGCTCCTCAACAGCCCCTGGGAAAAGCACACCAAAGATCTCGCTGGCATGTATTTTCCCGTTAGACCACAAAGCACCTGTGGGCCATATCAGGAGCAGCTGGGCCTAATTTAAACAATTTTCAACAGTGAATTTAACTTGATCTGGCAAAAAGCTAGAGACACTATTGATTTTGGATGTGGTGTACACCTATAAGAGTTGTGACTCCTGCCCTGGGAATCAGAGTCCACTAAAATGTCTCAAATGGGGAGCTTAGACCATGGTTTTTAAGCTGTTTTTCATAGTGGCTGTTGGCTTTCATTGCAGAAGGAAAGAACAAATGGAAGGAGAGTAGAACATTTTTCTCGAGCATAGCTTGCTTCCTCTCTCTGTTTTACTAACACGACCTTATAGAAGTTTGCTTTCACCTGTAGTTAATCCAAATCAAAGCCAAAGCACTGTTGTTAATGGTATCTAAATGTCTGACATTAATTGGATAGTAGGAAACATATTACATTAACCTGCGGTGGTGATAATGAAGAGTATTCTGACTTCTAAAAGCAATCAGTCTTTGTTAAATGAATGCCATTCTGCAAGACTTACCTAACAAAATGGATTAAATAGCAATTGCTCCCTCTAAGCAGCAATCCTTCAGTAAAACTAAGGGATATGTGTGGTAGCTTTCTCTCAACATGATTTCAATAAAATCCAAGAATATGCTTGCAATAGACAAAACGATTCTGCGCAGCAAAAAAGGGGTAAGACGAAATTAACATCAAGGCAGTATGTAGCAGGAATGTTTCTTTGGTTATTATAATGCTCTTCTTGCAGACCTACATGTTAGCATTCATCTGGTGGTCTTCTGTGTGGTAGAGGAAGAAAATCTTTATTACAGTGGCTGAAAGTGGACAAAACCTGCTGCTGGGTAGTTCCCAAAACTATCTTTGATATGGCCCAAAATGACAACGGGGGAAACAAATAAAATGTAACAGTGTTCCCCCTTACACAGTCAAGCAAGACAGAACAGAGATCTGTATTAGAAGCATTATTATCTGGGTGAAAAGAAAACTGCCATGGATTTTCTTCTGAGGGCTACCTACCCACCCATCCTTTTTTGTTCCAGCAGTTAATACCTAGGATTGGTCTAATCCCTTCTTCTGATGAGTTACTTCTGATGTTTGACTCATAATTCACACTGTTGACCCTGCAGCTCCTTCTGACGGGGAAGTAAAGCCATTCCTAAGATATGGTGAGTTCTAGACTTTTCAATGGGGAGTAAACAATGGAAGAGCTGGGTGTATTTGTTGGTGTAAGCCAGCATAATGCTATAAATTCAGGGTCCCCACCCTGTTCTGACACACACACTGCACAAGGAAAAACCATCAGGCTTGAGTCGCTCTCATCCATGTAAGCCGCTCCCCAGGGTAAGAAGCCAGCCTCCAGCCTCAGGCTGAAAGTCATATTATGTCTTTGAATGCTGGATTCCGTGTTTGCCTGCTGATTTAACTGAGGTTAAGTATCTGCCTCGCATTTGCTTGCTTACTCTGCGTATCTCTGTTGCACACACTGCAGTTGCTTTGTGCATTGTAACTGCTGCTGCCATCAGAAGAGACTTTTCATTGGGAATGTGCATGAGGGCCTGAGATGAGTGAGATTCTTCTCTAATTAGTATCCTACTCTATCTTTTGCTATATCGGTTCTTGTTGTTCATTATACTTCCCTGCTGGCTGAACTGGTTTGTGGGTTATACCACGTGCAGTTCACAGAAGATTCAAAATGTATGATGAGCTGTACCCTAACTTAGGCAGGACTTGGCTTGGTTAGCTGCGTATGGATTTTCTATAATATAAGCTGCATTTTAATTTTAGTTTTTATTTGGATTTACATACCTAACAGAGAATGGCATTTTTCTGTCAGATGTCAGAGAAGGTCTAACTGTCCAAGTTAGCTCTAAATAAGCTACTCTAAAGAAGCTAATGTTTGTAATGTTTAGAAACATTTATACATGTATTTTTGTTAGGTGCTGAGTTTGTGCATCTTCTTTCTCAGGGTCCCGTAGATTAATGCTCTAAAAATGTTACCCCACAGATTTACTGTGGGCTACAGCACAAGGTAGTACTCAGAGGAATCAAAAGCTAGGGGCCATAAACTGAATCCAGGAACAGATTTATCATGTAACTGAGAAGAAAATAAAGTTAAGCTCCAGCAGAAGTAAAGAAACTTGACCAAAGGCAATAACTGAAAGAGTCTCACTCAAGGAATTAGTCAAAATCAAGTCTTCTGAAGGCTGCTCCCATTAGGAGAAGAAAAGGTTAATACAAAGAGGTTTACTGGAGGAACAATGGTTTACATACAAAGTGAAGCATTTGTTTTCTCACAAACTAAACAAAGATTGCTTATAAAATTCTGTTTCCCTCTGGGGCTCCAGCAGCATGAGATGAGAGCTTGCAAGCCTTTCACATGCCAGAAGCACTCTTTCAACTTTTTCTTAAGGCTAAACCTTGCCAGCTGTCCTTGCCTTCCTTCTACACCTGTGCACTGCCATAGGGTTCCTGTTGTTCCTCCCGCATGCAGATAGGTATAATTAAATCAAGTCTCCACCACTGCATTTCTCACCACCTCCACAGAGAGCTTTAGAGCCAGATGGCCCAGCTATTGCCCACACTTGAAGGGGTTAGCTGTGGCTCACTGGTTACCTCAGTTACCATACAACAGGGGGGTATGTAACTAACTCTTCCTGCACTTCACCTCGGGTGGGAGGTATGCTGCAAGGCTTTTATTTAAGTAGTGTCATTTTCTGACCTTTATATATTTTAAGCAGTATTGGCAGCACTGTCTATGTTTAAGCTTATTTTTCTGTTCTTGGATCCCTTCTCCAGTTATTACACTAAATTTTTAATCATTTAGGGTGATATTTTCCAAGAGAATATCTCTCTCAGATTGACTTTTTACACTTAGAAAAATGTTTATCTTCTTGCTGACATTGCCAAAAAGACTCTCTGTCTCTCCCTGGAGATGGGGAACAAGAGAGATTGAGAGCAGTACATAAAAAAGGAGGAAGGGCATGCCAGAAGGGGCGGACGGCTGTTACCCTGTTAAAGCAGGCAGAACGGCCCCATTGCTGGTGTGCAGCAGTTCAGAGCCAGCTTGAACCAGCTGCTCCAGGTCTGTGCTGTAACTAACTGAAAAGAAAGGGACAATAAGCTACTCTGAGAAACCCGTACTGCACTGCAGTGTACAAATGCTCTACAGTTACCATGAATTTACTGACTGTGTGAATTTCTTCTATCACAGGCTGTCACCTCGCTGCTTTAAATACATCAGTGTGACTCAGGAGGATTTTCTCAAGAAAATGAGCTTTTGTGACCAATCTCCTGATGCCACAGAGTTGTCACAATTCTTTTTTCTGAGGTGACCTTTATTTTCCAGAAGGACATTGTAATAAGTTGCTGCTCACTGATAACATCACAGAAAACAAAATTAACATAGTTCCTACCCTTTGGTTGGGATTTGTGGGTTGTGCGCATTTGCCCTTGCTTCCTTAGCTGTTTTCTTTCCAGAAGCAGAGCTCCAGGTTTAAAGAAGCAAGTACAAAGTTCAGTAATAGGTGATAATTGTGCCTGGCTAAAGATTGGCCGTTGAGCAATCGGCCAATATTTGGGTTAATCTCGGTTAAGTTACCACCTATAAGAGAAACAGGGAAAGGCCTTCTACTTTCAATCTTATTTTCATTCCCATAAGCTAACAATTTGTATTTTACTACTGTATTGACATCTTGGACAACTTTGAACAAATCACTTTGCCCTGTGTTACCTCATTTTCTTGCCCTGTCAAGAGAGGCTGATACTTCCTCCATGGTGAAGTGCTTTGAGAATTATTAATAAGAGGTTCTCCACCTCTCTCGCTCTCTCCTTGTTAAAATTGGTAATACTAAAGATTACTCAGTACTAGAATTGGTCTGAGTGCATAGGATGATTTAAATGCGCACCAGTGTTCCAGAAGAAGATTTTTATCTGAATAAGTTAATGATCGATCCGTGGTACACATCCATGAACTAAACGTAGCTAAAATTTACAAGAATCTCGAGCTGTTGCAATGAAGTCAGCAGGTACTAGTGCTTTTCATAACATAAGTATATTAATCTCCATATGCCCATCCCAGGTCAGGTGACTGAAGTCAGGAAATAAATCAGTCTTATATCTCTGAGTTACTGCTTTTTTTGTATTTTGCAAAAGTAGAACCTAATGTTTGCAATTGCAAGCACACAAATAAAATCCAGGAGGTGATCTGACTGCCTCAGTTTTAGTGGGAAATGAAAGGGGAGGCTGTAAGATATCAGCCGTCTTCTGGAAGAGAATGATTTCACAAAGAGACCAAAAAAATGAGGTCCTTGGCATGTGGTGGCAGATGTCCCAGCTGCACCGGTTCCCCCGCCCCGTGCTCACTGCTGACCAGCTCTCTAACACTGAAAGCAGAAGAGCCACTCATTTGACTTCCACCTTATGATCCTTTGCTGCTGCATATGTGGTGTGGGGACCACCACCGCAACGGCCCCCCTGTGCTGCCGTGCCTCCCGTGGGTCAGACACGGCTGGTGCTTCACACGGGTGGTCCCCTGACATCAGGAGGGGGTGTGATACTGGCGGGTCCTGCACGCCAAGAAAGCCCGCTGGAAAGGACTCAGCAGGAGCCTCACGCTGTAGCACAGGTCTCTGGAGGAAGGTGATGCCCCGTCACGTAGTTCCCCTGTGCAGATGTGGCCGTGTTACACGCGTGACTCTGTGGGTGCTGACGACGGGTATTCTCGTCCCTCAGGAGACAAGGAAGTTGCAAAGTCAGCGGTTTGCCTGAGCAGTCCATAAAAATCTTACTACTGAAGATGTAAGAGCAGCTGTATGGGTCAAATGAAAGGTCTCTCTTGTTCACGTCTCGTCTCTGACAGTGGCCAAAAAAAGCCATAAGAGGAAGGCAAGTGCAGAGAGGTATTTCACCAGAATATTCTTCCAAGCCCCAGCAATTCATGGGCTTCCTGGCAGCTAAAGGTTGTGTTGGACCATTGCCAAAGGGAGAACATACCTGCAGTGTAGCTGACTGCACTCCCTCTCTTTTTTTGAGGAGATCCTCCAAGTACGGCTGATGGCAAACGAGGCAGCCTGTTACAAAACAGGAGACCATCTTTTAAAGAAGCCCCAAAACTCGGGGTTTCCAAAGCCCAGGAAATCCCTGTATAGTGGGGGCACCACTTTGCAACTGCTTTGCCTCTTAGCGCACCACAGCGAGCTCCCCGAGAGACTCAAAAGCTCTCACCCTGGCTACCACGGACTGCTGTTTCCCACTCCCACGGTGGCACAGGTGGAGATGTTCTGCCTCTGATCATCATGTCTCAGTTAAGCAGGTAAATAGATGCTTTCAGACACTGTTCTGTACCAATGAACCTCATCTCAGGTCTCTCGGCAGCACAGTGTTCCAGTTGCCTTTCTCAGTTAACGTTGATTAAAATTTAGAGAGGGAGTCAGCAGCTTTGGCCTGAATGAACCATTTTGGCTGGAAGTACTACTGATGCAAGTATTGCAGCTCGGTTCCTGGCATCAAAACTCACTAAGTGCTAGGACTCGGACGCCTTTGAGTTTTCTCCTTGGAAGAGGAGGACCGCAATACGGCCAACTTCTTCTACGGACACTGATAAATCTCACAGGAATGGGGCCTCCCCTTCCAGGGACGGCTCTTCGGAGGCGAGCGCTGAGAGGCGGCCGGGCACGAAGGCGGTGGGGCTGTCCCCGAGCGGGGCGCGGCGGGGTTACCCGCGGGCCCAGGCGCCCTCAGGGCCGGAGCCGGGGCCGGGGCGGCTCAGCACCGGCCGGGAGGAAGCAGAGCAGGTGCGGCGCCCGCCCGGGGCGGGGGGGGGGGGAACTTGCGCCGCGGGTGTCCGGAGCGGGGAAGTTGCCGCGCCGCTCCGGTCTGGTCTGGTCCGGTCCGGTCCGGTCGGGGCGGCGGGAGGAGGCGGCCGGGCAAGGTGCTGGCGGGGGAGGGAAGGGGCGGGGAGCGGCGGGCAGGTGAGGGGCCGGCTGCGGCGCGGGAGGGCGGCGCTGCCCTCGGGGCTGTGCCGGCCCCGGGTTGAGGAGGGGCGCCCAGGACCCCGCGGCTTCTCTCTTACTCTGTCTCTCCCCCCCCCCCCCCCCCCCGCCCCGAGGATGAGCGGAGCCGAGGGCGCGCACTTCAGGCGGGCGGCTATCCGCAGGAAATCCAGCCCCGCCGCCTCCAGCGGAGCAGCGCCCACCCGGCCCGCGGGGCCCCCCGCCCGGAGGACGCCCGCAGGTAACGGCCCCAACGGTTCCTTCGGCCGCAGCGCTGCGAGAGGGGGGGGGGGGGGGGGACGGGACGGGACCCGGGGCCGGCTTGCCCCGGGGGGAGCGGGGAAGGCGGCAGCGCCGTCCTGCCGTCCTGGGTTCGGTGCGGGCTGACTCCCGCGGGCTTCCTCCGCCTGTTCGCCCGGCGGCGGGCGGTTTGTATAAATGGAAGGTGGTGTTTCCTCCTCAGAGCCGGGGGGGGGGGGGAGGCTGGCTTAATTAACTTCGGCCGTGCGTGCCCGTTGCGGCGAAGGTGAGGGCTTGCACCGGTGCCCCCGCCGGCGGCCGGGGCGGCTGCGGAGCCGCTTCTCGGAGGGGCTGAGCTGGGGCGGGGGGTAGCCGGAGCTCCGCTCGTACCCTCAGCCCCCATCTCGGCACGAAACGTTCTCAAGTTGTGTTTTGGGCAGCCCTCAGACTGGCAGGGGAGCAGTCTCCCTCCCCTGACAGACCCGTCCCTCACGCCTGCCCCCCCCCCTCAGCGACGAACCCGCGTTGGACCCGTTTGACACGTTACGCTTCAGGAGGCGGCTGCTGCCCCATCAGCGCAGCGCTGCAGCTTAGGCTGGTTATCTGTGTTACCTTGGCCGTGCTGTAAAAACAAGCTGTCGTGAACTCCAGACTTCGGAAGGTTATTGCTTGTGAGCAAGTTAACGCACACGCCCATTTCTGTGTCTAAACCCGGCGACTCTGTGGTGTGACAGCGGGTGTGAAGTCCTGTGCTCGTGCTTGCGTTGTCACGGGGGCTTGGTTTTATGGATGTGGAAGGGCAAAGTTGACGAAATAAAGCTTGAAATCTCTGACATACACTTGTTGTATTGTTGGGGATGACAACATGTCAAATATAAGGGATGGGCTGTTTTGCTTGGGGAGTGTCTTTTCACCCATTCCCCGGCACGAGGCCTGCTAATTTAACACAGATAAGAACAGACTGTCACAGTGCTGTTCATAGTGTGCTTTGCTTTAGCTTTAATGTGTAGTGACTTACAGATAAGCGCCTGAATCCACAATTTTTTATTGGTGGGATTTCCCCCCCCCCCCCCCAAGGCTTTACTTGCATGTTTACATCAGAAAAGAGGAATTGGCAGTTGTATTTGTAGAATGCAGACTTAATGGATTTCATCCTCCTCTAACAGAGGTACGCTAACAATAGGAACCCTGTGGTTTTAACAGTTTCATACTCATCCACAGTCTTTTATTGTTGCTCTTTTCACCCTCCACGGGGTGACTTTTATTTACTAAACGTATGTGTGATGCATACCTTTTCAGTGTGATCATTCTTCTTGTGGCTTTTGGATGGCAGGAAGGTTGTAAGGGCTGTGACGAGAGCAACGTGCTGCTTCTCAAATGTCCCTGCGCTGCAATAACCAGCTTCATAGTACTTTCGTGCATCATGGTTGCTAAATATGATTGCAGTATGAAAAACTCAGAAAATTAACATAAGGAAATGAATCCCAAAGATGTGGGAAATAAAAGGAAGACTCGGTGATGATTTTAGGCTTTTCTTGCGTAGGTATGTAAGTCCTCTTTTTTTTTTCATTCGTACTCCATTTCTCCTAGAAAATGAGGTGAAGAAACCTTGCATATACAATTTCTTTTCTTTTAGTGGGACTTTGGCTCCCTATCTGCTCCTCCTGTTGGCAGTGGCCACTGCGGCGTGTGGTCCAGCATCCTATGATCCCAGGATAGCTTCATAGTCTCCCTCTCTTTTCTTTGTAGTCAGAATGCGACTGCACTTGCTTCTGCTGCTGACAAAAGGTGATCAGACTGCCTTGATTCTGCAAGTATAAACTTTAATCCCCCAGTGCAACATAAAGCTGGGTGTGTTCTTTCTCCTATTTAAAAAAAAAAAAAAGCGCAGGTGTTTACACTCTTCTGGCTTACAAAATGCTAACTGGATTTTAAAGGGTTTTTCTAATGCAGGAGGATGGCTTTGACCCCCTTGAAAACCTTAGGGGAAAGGAGGAGTTAGTGTAGCCCACACATCTCCAGTCCTTGTCTCTGCCAAGTGTTGTGAAATATGCCGTTTGCTTAAGTTACTGCTTGGGGGCAGGACACTGGCAATTGTCTCAGATCTGTATCTGGAAAGCAACTGGAGAAACTAGATGTGTTACCGTGAGCCATGTTTGCTTATAAATGCATCAGAGAAAATCTGGATTATTTATATGGTGGGCATATCAGAACTCTTCTCAGACTAGTAAATTCGGTGTTAATTAGTGCAAAGACTAAAGACCTGTTATAATTCCTGTACACTCAATAGTTTCCTTGCAGCCTTTGACACTGGCCTGATGAAGTAGGGAATATCGCAGGTTTTCTATGCTGGGAGGCAGAAGATCAGGGAGTGTTTCCATTCTTGGTGGTGTTTGAAAACATTTCTAATGTTGAAGTGGGCTACTTAGGGTGTCTGTTACAGCATCAGTCTTTTGTTGTGCATTGCAATCTAAGTTTCTGACTTCTAGGAGAAAAATCTTTCTGCTCTTCAACATCCTGTAGTCCGAGTCATTCAGGTTCATTGTCATGCAAAATTGCAATTGAATTTTGTTAACATTTGAGTTTGAAAAAGCTTGGTGTGTTTAACTGCTTACAGGACAAAGCAAAAATTATTTCCTATTAGAAGTTAACATTAAATTAATGTTTTGGACAAAAGAGTGCTTGAATCTTCAGAGATACTTTGAAATGGCTAATACCGGGAGACAGTTTAGAGAAAAGCGTTCAGTGGAGTAGCATGATTAATAATCTGGTTTTGAAGGGAATAACTAATGTGGATTTGGTGTCTGTTTTTTCTGCTAAATTAGAATTCGGAGTTGATAGTAACTCTAACAAATCTTTACTTCAAATGCATGAATGCATGTTAACTCAGAATTAGCTATCTGCCAAGAAGCAGGTGTAGGCTGCTGCTTGCTTGTTCAGCACCTTTCACAAGCCAAGAGCTCTGCAAGGTGTGAGCGTGGCACTACTTTGATTCTGCATGGGATTAAGCTATCCTAGGAGGTTGTATCTCCACTTAGTCAACTTGATTTAGATAGCTCAGAACACAAGGACACAGTAACTCACTTTCATAACAAGAAATAACATTCCTGCCATCAGTACAGTCACCTCTGTCCTTGCTGCACAAAGACTAGGTTAACTTTTGTGCCATTCAAATCTTGCACTGGTTCCTTGGCTTTGTTCACTTAAATACGAATTTATACTCTTTCTGGACTGTTTTCTTCTGTTCCCTTGTTCCTAAATATAAGTCTGCTGGCATTGTACTGTATATTGGCAGTCTCAGACATTGCAGTGTGCCTCTTAGGGAGCAGAGGTAATTTGCATTCAGGACAGCATTCACTGCAGCAAGGTGTCTGCAAACACTGACAGGAAAAAAAAAAAAAAAAAATAGTTCCCTGCTGCTACTGCTGTATCTCTGCCTGTTAAATGGATATGATTTTATGGGATTATGTTAACAAAACTTCAGTAGTCTTTTGGGTTTCCATCTTGCAGTGGGAGATAACTAAGTGACACTCTAATAGCATGCTGTTCTAGTCTATGAAAAATGTCTTTATTGTTCAGGCGTTTATTCTTTAAAAGCTAGAACAACAACTATGCCCTGCCTGATAGTTTTTGTTGTTGTTTTTGTTTTATTTTTGAAAATAATTAACTTTGGACTATGATTCTCCTTGCTTCTGGCTTTGTGTTACCCGCTGCATTTTGTTGACTGGTGTGGAGTGATTGAAAATTTTGTTCCTGTACAGTGTGCTCAGGGAAAATCGATATGATCATTAGGGCTAATTAGTGATTTGAATCTGTAGATGCATTAGAGACCACTGCGAAAGAGAACTGATTGCCTTACATGCGTTTCTGGTGAATGCAGGGGTTTTGAAATTTTTCTGAAGCTGAGATCTGTTAAGGAGGGCTGATACTTAAAAATGCTGAGAGAGGAAGATGAATATATAGGAAACTGCTTCAAAATATTCCTCTCCCTTCAAAAATGAGGGAAAGTAAAGTATAAAAAATTGCCTTATGCAGACCTTGCGTGAAAATACATTTTCCTGTCTGTTATTAGAGCGCTTCCTGTTTCTGTGGGCCAAATTAATCCCATGTGCCTCTCATTGAAGCGAATGTGTTACATGAAAGTGCCAGGAATTATAATGTTTTCTTATTCCCTTCTTCCCCCACTTCTCCTTCAAATATTTAGGATCAAAATAATCCCTTTAAAGCCAGTAAGAGTGTACTGTTTGGTTCATAGACTATCCAAGACTGAAGTCACTTATACGTGTATCTTGGGTTGGCTTGGTGTGTTTATTTAGCCCTTGCCTAACAATGTCTACTTTACCCAGTAATTGTTGTTGGTCTTGTAATACTGACTTCCTGGTGATCAGCATGGCGATTTCCCTAAATAAATTAGAATTTGTATTCGTTGCTTGACTTATTAGTGACAATACACAAGGGGTTTCAAAGAAGAGTTACAATTTGACGTGGATTTGCCGAAAATAACATAAGTCTGCTCCTTGTTGGAGAGACCTCTTTCGAATATACCAAGAGGGCAGAATTGCAGAGGTGCTGGTAAATGCCATTCCTGAAATGGTTTTAGGCATAGTTGAAATTGGGAAAGCAGTAGTTTGCACACAAAATACAAATTAGTTTGCTGTACAAAAATCACAGGAGCAGGTTGCTTTTGCAGATAAAGTAACAAATACAGTTGGGAGATTTCTGAATTGGAAAAGGAAAGCTTGCTTGAGGAATGTGTTACTTTTGGGCGGCCAGTAAAACACGAATACTGAGAAAAGCAGCTGTTTATTTAAAAAAAAAAAAAAAAAAAAATTATTTGCCCTTGGCTATTATTTTGTCCCTTTTCTGTCAGTACCTGTGCTGCTTAAAACTGCAGCGGTCAGACTTTTCACCCAGTTCTTAAGTCATGGTGAGGAACTATCTCATCTCCCAGCATTTCAGTCAAAATCCCGTTCATAACTGGGCAGTATTTGATGCTGTTTGTCGGTATGTCTTGGGTACAGTGTGATCTGTGATAAAGCACTCCAACTGCTGTATTTTGCACTGTTATGTCTTAAAGTAGTGTTACGCATTTGCTGTGTAAGACAAATTATTTTCCCAGGATGAAGGAGTTGTCAGAGGGAAAGGAAAAATACGAAGCAAGCAAATTTTAAAATAAGATACTTGTGGGCTTTTCCCTCTAGCTCCGTTAATGCTGGCTAGATTTTCTTTAAAATGTTATTGTCAGTTCAACATTTTAATCAAATTACTGACTGCGAATCTTGTAGCTGAGACTCCTGTTTGTATGAGGGGGAAAAAATGACTTTCTGTTCCAGTATGGGATATTGTATGTAATATCTCTCCTGAACAGAAGGTGATCCAGGATGAATAGTTACACTTAGATGATCACAGTGATCCCTTCCATCATGTTAAATCTATTAATAAACTTTGCCTCCAGCTCTTGATGGTCAAAACATTTTAATCAAATGTGTAGCTGTGGACAGCTCGATATATTCAGGCCGTTATCAACAAACTCCTGTACTTCTGACGAGGGGAGAGAGAATTCTGTTTAGAGAGGGTATCCCCAGAGCAGTAGTTTTGTCAATAACCCAAGCAAGTAAAAGGAGGAAATTGAAAGGGGAATTTTTAGTGGTTTCTTCAACTAGCTGCCTTGGAAGTAGCATTTTAAGAGAGATGGCTTTAGCAGAAGAAATTACTTTTGAAACTAATGTAGGGAAGGGAGGATGGGGCTTTGAAATGTTGATGAACCAAGTTAAAAATCAAGATGTGGTCCCAGCGCACAAATACATGGCAGTAAGGCGGTATCAGAAGATACAGGGAAATGAGCAAAGGAAGAAGGGGAAAAAACCTAAACTGCTACAGTAGTCTGCAAAGCCAGACATGTAAAGAAATATATTTTTAATGAGTTTCAGAGCAATTTGACGCCTCTGATTACACAGAAACTCAGTAAAATGGAGCATAAAATGGATTAAAATTGGAGGCAAAAGACACTCAGTAGAAGGTAGGGCAGAGCAATGAAACAGTGTTACTTAGTATTAATGCTAAGCGCATCACAGCTCTTAATGTAAGATAAGTTAAATTGCCTGCAAAGAAGGAAAAACGTGGTGGAGCTGTAATGTGAGATGTGGAATCCTGTGATTTATTCCTGACTTCTGAACAAACGCTGTCTTGCGGCAGGGATGATGATGCAGCTGACTTACAGGTCTAGCCTTCCCCTGGAGAGTCACTGCAGGCACTTGCCCTCCCTCTCAAACAGGTGCTTGTGTGCCCAGATGTAGGTGAGATCGGGGAGAGAAGATGGTGACCGACGATTAAAAATAATCCTGGCTGATCCAGTGGCCGGATTTCTTCTGGCCTTTTTAAAGATTTGGCTTTTTATTAGTTGAGCAGGTGATGTTTCTGTGCCAGGCTTTTGGTTCTGTTGGTTGCTGTTGTGACCGAGCCCTCACGGTGGGGACTTCCAGCTGCCGTAAGGGCACCCAGCCTCGTAGCTGTAGGATTACGTTGTACCGCCGTCCGGCTCCCCCGTACGTGACACCCGCGGGGCCTCGGCTGCCCCGGGCGCCAGCGCCATGGTGCGGGGGCCGCTGCCCGAGGCCCTGCTGTAGTGCTGCACCCTGCCTCTGGGCCGGCGGGCTCTTGGTGGGGCTTCTGTGCGATCCCTTTGGGGACTTCGCGGCACTCGAAGCAAAAGCCGATAGAGAAGTTTCTCGCTGCGTCTTTGGTACGTCTTCCGTGTCTGTGAAGCGTGAGAGGCCTCGGTCTGGAAAGCTTGAGAGCGGACCCTCCTGCCCGTGCCCGGTGGCTTCTGGAGGTAGGAGAGGGAGGGAGAGGGCGCGGAGCTCCGGGCTGCTGCTTCGGCTTCTGGCTCAGGATCCTGACCCGACCGGCCGCGGCACCTTGCGGAGACTGTCGAGTCGTTAAGGTGCAGCTAGTGCGCCAGGGTAGGGTGACTTTTTATTTATTTACTGAAGGGTTGTATTGGTAGCCTTTATCTGCTGAGGACGCTGGGGCATTCAGTTGCTTAAGCTGTTTCAGACTCCTAGGTTCTCTTCCACGGGGAAACAGGAGTTTTGAATAAAATAATCAAAGTTAGGGTCTACAGCAGACTTAATCCCCCCCCCCCCCACCCCCCCCCCCCGAAATTACCTGAACTGTAAAATTGTTAAAGCAAATAATATTTGGAGATGAGTTTCTTTTTAAATGTTTTGTCCTGTGTCAGAAGGGCTTGATGACAGCTTCTTGCAGTTAGTAATTAGAATGTTCTTCCTCTTCGCTCTCACGTACCACCATTCGCTATCTTGTCTGTGATACTTCAGTTTCTTAATTGAATATTAATGTATGTGTTATTTGTATTAACATCAGTAACTGAGTTAGGAAATGAAACTTACTGGCTAATTACGTTCATCTTCAGAATTGGTGATTTAAGAATGAAAACAAAGTCACTGATACAGAAGAAATAAATTGTTTTTGATAGAACTGAAATTTTTTTCAGTTTTATGCAATTATACTGCTAGCCCTTCCTTCAGTTGACTCTCACCAAAATGTCCCTGCCTTAATACAAGCGTACTGTACATTCCTTTTCATTCAGTCTGACACTAACTCTCATCATTAAGAAATTACATTACATCTCTGAAGGTACGATCCTTTTGTATTTCAACTGTTCTCCTATGGGCTAGCAGTACTATAGCATTCAAGAAAGTTAGGCGGGATGACAGGCACGTGAGGATGGTTTTCAAGAGTTCTTGGGGATCCTTTTTATTTGCCCTTTGAAAGATGGTAACTTATTAATTCTTTAAAAAGAGGGCTTTTATGTCTTTAAAACAAAAGCTTGGAAATTCTCCAGTGAAAATGTGGCTCTAGGGGAGGCTTTGCAAAACACCTGATTTTTGTAGTATATACAATAAAATGAGAATTGCAATCAGTGCATAAAATTATTCAGCATTTGTGCTTTGGCTTATTTTAATTCTAAATGTAGAACTATGTGAATTTTAGTAAGATGCATTTTAAATTTGAAAGCAAGTTGCATCTATTTACTACTAAAAGTAATTTTCCATTTTATAAAATTGAGTGGTGTTTAACGCAGAATCTTAAATTGACTTTCATCAAGTTCTGGTAATATGACCCAACTGTTGCTTTGTAATTACCTTCACACTCTCTTGAGTTATGCATGATAATGCAGTAAACAGTGTTCTTTATAACTTATTAGTCCCTATGTTATCCAGAGGACAAATACGCCAACCAGGTTTACAAATGAAGGGCATGCTAATGCCCAAGCTGGCTGTTCACACGCAGTTTAGAGACTGCCAAGCTAGGTCGGGTCGCAGGAGGTAATTGCCATAGTGCTCTACGGTGGCTTTTGTGGTGAGCTTGAATGGAAAGATGCAATCGAGTCAAAACGCAACAACCCAAGTGGCTGGTTGTGCACATAGTCTATTTCTAAACTTCCTTATATCCTTTCCCTGTCCTGTATCAAGCACACAGGGCATCTTCAGAATAACATTCCTGACACGCAATCAAAGAGGGAGAAGAAAGTCCATCCTAAATGCTGTGTGTAGCCAGCAAGAGACCTGGCTAGTATTGGCGTGGGCTGCCCTTGGCATTCAACTTAAGTGTGGAGAATTGTCCCTTTAAGTGTTTATCTTATTTATTTTCTGTATAAAGACTGCTTGTGCACAGGATATATTAAAAGATTTTGCTCATATAAATGAGAACGTTATTAACATTGTGTGTATTAATACGGACTTTAAAGGAACTTCAAAACTCAAATGAGTTACCTCTTCCAAGGATTTTGATAGAGCTTAAACAAACAAGTGTCTGTTCATCCTAACTGTGGAGAATTATTACTTTGTGGTTTCAACAACTGGTAACTTTTAACAGTATAATTTCTGCTTTTCTCATGTGGCTGATACCAACTGTGTAGTTAGCTAGTCTTATGTGGGGGTTTTTTTGGTTGTTTTCAGCAAATGCAGTTGAGCTGCAATAGAAGAGTAGGCTTACCATTTAAAAATCTGAGTAATATCAGGATGTTGGAATGTGGTACATAACATGTTGTCTTACCACCGTGAATACTATGTCCTCTTTGTTATTTCCTAAATGCCATTCAGCAGTTGTGTGGACTGGATCCTGATTAAAACTAATCTTAATCATTTTTTGTGCCTCATGTAACTTACAGAAAATATTGAGATAGGAAGGTGATAGGTTCTAAATGAAAAAGGGGGGGAAAAAAGGATTAGGTAATGGTGTGCATGTCTTATGATTCAGTGCTTTAAATATTTACATCATTTAGGAAACTGTAGAGTATTTCTAAGGGTGTCTCATGCATCTCAAATTGTCAGATTACTTTTTTTCCTGTAGACATTCGTCTGATCACCCCGTGGGACTCGGCACAGGGTCCACCATACCCTGGGCCACAGAGCACTGACACCAATATGAGGATGCTGCAAATGGCGTTTATTCAACTGCGTCATGCCCTTATATACTGTCTGTCGGTCATCCCGCCTCCCTTAACCCTTCTCTTTCCGTACATCGCGAGATCTTCCGAGCGCCAATCCCTACATTTTCCTCACAGGGTTAAAGAGTGATGTTTAAAAGCATTTGCCAAGTCCGTATTGATTGCTTCTGTTCTGCTGGGGTCAAGGCATACATGGTCAGCGTTTGTCTGAAGTAGCATGTGGTATTTGACAGCTGTGAGAAGGACCATGATCGTCTTACGTGAGACATCAGAAAGACTTCACAGTCTTCTAAAACTTCTTTGATACAAATAATTCAGACTCTTATTCTCTAAAAATCATGACATTCACTATAGTTTTCTGAGAGAATATTTAGATAGTCCTTTCAAAAAGGAAAGTGGTTTTAAAGCTGACAGAGAAAAATGGCCAGTGTCTGGAAGACTGGGTTAGTAAGCTGCTTGATCTGCGTGGGCAACGGCTCTGGGGCACAGCAGTTTAACATAACTCTTTTCCAGTTAATGTGTCTAGGCATGATGTAATGAACACTCAAATATGGTGAAGTTACAGAATCCAAACCCTCACTTGCAGAGAAGCAACTATAAAGCACTGCAAATAAAAATTCAAGTTATGTTGTTCGGGCCCAGCAAATGTCATAAGTGCCCCTTTGCAGCACCAGGCTTTCCAATTGTTTCCTTTGGCCTGGAGGTTCTTGTTATACTCTACATACAGATCAGGAAAAAATTACAGAAATTCTCTATTAGTGACATTTTGGAGAGAGTTTGCTGCAGGTAAAAAAAAAAAATCCAATTCCCTCTGCTGCCCTGTGGCATAGAGTGCTATTGCTCACACCAAAGCTCACACCAAACACCTAAATCTTTCACTATATCCTTCCTTTTGTTCCAGGGAAGGAGAGTAGAGACCTGAGCAGAAGTAGATTACTTGTGCTCTGTGAAGACTATGGGAGTGCATATATTTAGTCTTCTATTTTCCACACTGCTCTGCTGAGCTCTGTTTGCTAGTACAAAAGTACGTATTGAAAGAAAAAACCCACTTCTGCCTCTCTCTGCTTCCCATATGTTCATTCTGAAGTAGTCCTTCATGTCGCTAATATTTGGGCTGCCTTTGTGCCCACATACTACTCTGAATCTATAGTTTGGGATGGAAATGGAGGAATTTCTCTTAAGTATTTTTGCTCCCTCAAGAAATTAAATAAAGTAGCTGTTTGCTGTCAAATGTTAGCTTTAGTTTCAGGAAACAAAAATGCTTTTTACATATGAAAAGTGAGAATATAATCATCCTTGCTAAGATTGACAAGGACTGCATGCTTATTATAGTTGGTGAGATGACAGGCAACACTAAATGTGAGTAAGGCTAGTAGAGCTGGAAACTGAAATACACAGAGCTGAGGTGTCTGAAGTACTACAGTTGCATTTTAAAATTTTTTTTTGGTACATATGGAAGGGCAGGTTGTTTGAAGTTAAAATACAATGTTTACAGTGGCTCAGGGTGTAGAAGCAGACTTGGCTTTCTGATAAGGGGTTTTTCCAGGTATGGTACACAAGGGGTTAGAAAAGCAGAAGCTATTTAGTAACTGGAAGTGAGGAGAGAGGACTGCAAGCTGACTGCATGGTGCTGAAAGGACTCTTTATCCTAAGGATTTTTTTCTTTTTTATTTTTCTTGGTGTGTGGGCTTACATTGAGAGAAGGCAGGAGAATTCTGATAGCTGGTAAGCATGTTAAACTTTAAATGAAAACTTCTGAACTGCTTTACAGCAGCTGCTAACAAGCTGCATAGAGTAAAACTGGGTAATCCTGTGCTAATGAAGAACTACCTCCATTTTTACCATAAGCTCTTGAATGACATATTCAAGTAAATAGAAGCAAATCATCTATGTTTTTGTGTGGAATGTACTGTCTTCTTCCCCTATCTTTTTTTCTGTATGTGGGTGTTATACCATCGAATGATCAGCTGTTGAAATTATGATTATATAATTAATTATTTGGGGAGTATGGTCCTTAACTGTAGGATGGTTCCTGTTAGTGTGGGTTGGTTGTGTGGTTTTTTGGTTGGTTGGTTTTTAATCCTGTTGTGGAAAACATTACTTATTTTTTAAAAAATAACTTGAGTTAAAATATTTTAGCAAATTGGAGATCAATTTGAGAAACTGTAACTTTGCAGGTCAATTGAAAGACTTCATTGTTACGTAAGGTCTGATAAAGAGGTCTGATACCCATATTTTGGGTGGTTTTCTTTTTTGTTGTGTTGTTGTTTAAAAGGATTTAGGCGGCTTGCCACAGACAGAAACTACTGTACTGGGGAAAAAAAGGATTTTTTAAAAAACTTTTTTTTTTTTTTTTTTTTTTTTTTTTTTTTTTTCCCAAACAGCATTGGGTCAGTGTTTAACCATTTGGGACATAATGGCAATCCACACAAATATTACCTAAAAGTTCCTGGAAAATAAGGAACACCTTCAAAAGCTAAAGTAGAAAATAAGGAATTGAAAATTGTGATTAAGAAAATATAAAGGTCTCTGAGGAGAATCTGTCTAATGCTAGGTGTCTGCCAGCTCACAGCACTCTTGCTGCACAGGCTGCTTCAGCCAGCTGCCGTGCTGCACTGTTGTAGCCAAGGGCCTGATTTCTCAGTGCTTTGGGTTTGTCATGGGCATTGCAGTATAGGTGGTTCTTCCAAGGCAGTTTTATTGGTAATATAAAAATATTCCCTAGGTATAAAACGGCAGGGGGCCAATCTAATCCCTAATGTAATTTGATAGACTGTACTGGACCTAAGCATTAGGATATGGTTGGATATGGATATGGTTTGGACATAAGCATTTGCGTATGGTTAATGCCTTCAATTGTATAATGTGATTATTTTTTTTAAATTTGTTTTTTTTTAACTGACATTAAGTCTGATTTACTGTTCTTCATATTAGCAAGTAAAGGTCAGGTGCAATGCCTCTTAGCCACATCTCACTTGATTTTTTTTTTTAACTCCAGTTCATTCAGAGGCTTTAAGTTAATGCTTTTTGTCTTGAGTTGGAAATAACCATGTTTGCCATACGTTTATGGAGTAACACAGAAAAAGACTACACAAACTGAGGTTGTTCTTCAGGATTATCTGCCCTCAGGTATGTTTAAGTAATGCTGCCTGCCTACCTTGTTAGCACAGTGGCTACTGCAAGCATGAGGTCAAAGGTAGTAGACTGACAACCAAGTCCCCAGTTTTTTAGTACTGGCTTTGGAATATTTTCTGAGGATGACAAAGCTAGTTTTTCTTTTACATACCATATTGAATTTGTGTGGAAGATGTAACTGAGTGAATTTTTATGTTGAAGGTTAATAATGCATGTCTGATACTGTAAGATAACTTAATAGATTATAGGCAAGTTTCTAGCAGTCAGAATTTCATGTCAGTTTTGATTACCTGACTTCATTAAAAATCTGTGATAACTTAGCAGAGTGAATTGCACTTGTCTCTTACTACAGCAATCAAATCTAGAAATATAGCAAGAGCCTCAAATGTTGTCTGAAGTTGAAATTTTACCTTTTCAAATGGTCACTTCAACAGTGCTTTTATCTGCGTCATGCAGTTGGCAGCGTGCTCTCTGGCTGGTTTTTCTGCAGGTGATCTGAAGGACGGTGACTGCCTCCAGCTGTTGCCTTGCGCAGGGTCTCGAGGTACCAGCACGTGAGTGCTTGCGTGGCACTGGAACCTTGTCCACTGAGTTCTCCTCCTTTTCCCGTGCTCTTCACGGCCTCCTCAGGACTGTGTAGAAAGAAAACAAGCTCTTTCTGTTCCGAACAAGCGGAAAGAATAATGGAAATACAATAATCTCTTTTGGGGGATAATCTTCTCTTATTTTGCTTATATTTACATAGCATCATGAGGTACAGATCAGCTGGTTACAATAAGAAATTATCAAAGAATTCACTGCCAAGAACTTAATTTAGCAGCAAGCTACTATAGGCTGCCTCTTTTGATTCTACTGTTGGGGTTCCTACAATGATTATAAAGTAAGAGAAATAAGTTGAAGATCCTTTTTGCACAACATGTTGAGTTGATGAGAAGGTTTTTTTGGTGTGACCTTAAACTGGTTTGTTTCTTCCTTCAACTCATCGCTCCCTGTGGTTACTTTTCCTTAGACAAAACACCATACAAAGAGTAAAGCCAACTCTCTTATTATTTGTTCCTTATTAACTTGGAAGGTGTGGGTTTTGGGGTTTGTGGGGTGGGGTGGTTTTTGTTTTTTTGATTTTTTTTTTTTTTGTTGTTGTTGTGTTTTTTTTTTTGTTTTGTTTTTTTTTTTTTTAAATATTATCCTGTTCCCTAATTAGGGCTTAGCAGACACATTTAGGAATGTACAGGCAAAATAACTTTCTGAAAAGATGCATAATGTTTTTTCCTGATTAGCGGATTGTGGAGAATGTCTGCATGTCGTCTCTGATTCACTTATCTAATATTAAATAGAAGACAGGTGTGGACTTTTTCTATTAATTCTAATTTAGGTATTTGAATTAAAAAAAGGAAATAAAAGCACACCTGTGTGCTTTAGTCTCCTCAGAGGTTAAAATGAAGGTAATTTTACATGCTAACTTTATACATATGACAAGAATCTGAGTTTTGAAATCTAAAGCTGAATTTTATTCAACTTCAGTTAAGGTAATTCATATTTAAGTAATTTTATTCAACTTCAGTATCTTTTAAAACTTCAACTGTTTTGATTTACATGCAGAATTGTGCCCTGCTGTGTTGAAAATGTGAAAATTCAATATTAGTATATGGTACCTATGGAAACTTAAAATATAAGCAGCTGCATATTGCTCTTTATTGACAAATATCAATAAAACATTGTATGAGATCCAACAATATGTAGGCAAGTCTTGACAGATAAATATTTAACTCCATGTCGGTACACAAGCTTAGGTAGGGATCCTGCACTTCATAGGCTCAAAACAGGCGGGCAAAGTCCATGTAGTAGTTTCTTTGACTTCACATTTGAATTTAAAATCACCTTGTTTCCCTCATGGCAGCTCACTGAGTTCTCCACCAACTTGTACTAAAAAAAGAGTAATAAATTGCTTCCTTGGTGGAACCAGAGTGGTATTGGTCGTATATGGAGTGCTTGTGACTGTAAGAAGGAACATGCTCTCTAATGTATTACAGCAGGTCCAGATGTCTCTGAGTACTGTCATCATCCCATCTGTCTGTTATCAAACTGTTTTGCATACTTCCCTATGTCTTCTTTTATATGTATGTTCAGATGAAGCTCCTCACTCAATGTAGCTTTTAACAAAATGGAAAACTGGCTGACATGGAAAAGAACTGCATTCAAGATGAATGTTCATACGCTGAACTTTTTTTGAACTCTTTGAAACTCTTGAGAACTGACCTACAGCCAGTAAACCAGGTTTGGTTTCTCTAAAGTTTAGTTTAATTGTGAATCATTTGCAAATACTCTGTGCCTGGTAATGCTATGATTCAATAGAAATGGTTGTGCTGAGTAAATTGGCCATGTGATATGAAAGGTAAGGGGATTTCTATGCTATCAGCTGTATATTTATATCTAATCAGACCTGGTCTTTTTTATGTTCAAGGTGAAAGAAATATGACCGGGTAGAACATAGGTTTGGTTCCCACAGAATTCATTCAAAAGATCTTCCTTTCACAGATTAATCTGTGATTAATCATAAAATGGTTACATTTAGCAGTAGCTTAGCATGTTAGTTTTCTACTCTTAGTTCAAAGTCTAGAATGAGAACAGAGCAATTTACCTGCATATTTCTTCCTTTGTGAGTGGCTAACTTGGAGCTGGAAATCAATGACAAAAATTTGTCATAAACTGCCTATGGAAATGGATAAAGATGATTATTGCTGGTAAAAGACTCTTAACCTGTTAGTGGTCAGAATTCCTTTTGCTTTAATTCCTGCACCATCCTTTTCATACGTGGGGTGCAGTTACTTACGCTGAATAGGGAAACCTTTCTAAAACTTGGTTTTGCTTTCTGCTTCCATGGCAACAGATGCCCTTACAAAAAAGCAAGTGCAAATGCAACCTTCTTCTCGTTTTCCCAGGCTCTAAGTAACTTAGCTCTTCACAGTTGCCTTCAGAGACTGCTCCGACAGCTTAGTGAATCCAGCTCTGAATCTGTCAGTGAATCTCCTGATGGTTGGAAAAATAAATTTGTCTCAGCAACTTTCAGTCCTGTCCCTCCTTCTTATAACTGAGCAGCATAACAAGAAATGATGTACAAGCTAATGGCTATATTTTTTGGACATAAGAAGCAGATGTACTTGTCAAGTGTGCTTCCATCTAAATAAGAACAAATGATCCCTAGGACTGTTTTGTCAAATTGTAGGCCAAAAAACTGGTTCCTGAACTATATCATGTCCAAAATTAGTAAAAACACCTGACCCAAGGTTTTGAATTAAGTGTGCCACTACACTAAAGCTACTTAAAAATTGTACTTCCTCTATCCCAAGTATATGTTGTTGCCCACTTCAAATCATTGACCTGACTGGGAAAGTCAGCCCTGGTTTTCCTAAGTTATCATGCTGAGCAATCAGCAGTAGCCCTCGGGACGGTGAACATAATTCTCAAGATGACATGGAACAATCTGAGATCAATGGCACCGTGAGCTGACCATTTCACACGACTGAAATCTTCTATTTGTCTGCAGTTGGGCATTGTCTGGCTGCTGTTAGATTTCTGGGATTTTAAGGGAGAACTGTGGGCTATTTTTCAAGTGAGATGGAAAACCAGTATTTTTTGGTTTCATTGAAATAAGTGTCTTGATATTCCAAATAGAAATATTGGGTTTAATTTTTTAAAAACCAAAACAATCTATCGTAGATACCCAAGATTTTGATCAGATACTCGGTCTGTGTTCCTAATATAATACCTAAATTTTGATTTTATTTTCAAGCAGCTCTGTATTATAGCAGGTAATAATACAGTTTTGAAAGGATTGAGACTCTTTACAGCTTATTTCTTCCTTTGTAATGTTCTGATTTGGATATGTATTTTTCATCTCAGGAGCAAATCATCAGCCTTCAAAGGTTTTGCAAATATTTCCTTTGATAAAATATTTTTGACCTATTTGTTGTAGTCTGTATGATGGGTATAGTTTTACTTCCTGAATCATCTTCTATGCAGAAGAAACCTTAAAGAATCAGTAGCGCTCCCTCTCCTTTCAAAAAAAGCAGGAAGCAGCTACTATTTTTATTAGATTGATATCTCTATCTTATTGGACAAATAAGTTTTAAAGTTTCATGTTGCTGTATAAACCACTCAAAAAGACTATGGTGCACAAGATTTAAGGTGATGTTTCTATATATATTTTTAGGGTGTTTTCACACCACAGACTATTAGAGAAACCAGAACTACTTAGCTGGTTATCACTTTTGGACTGCTCTGCTAATACTGAGACTGCTTCGACAGCATTGTGGTGAAGGGACATCCTGCAAAAACACTGACCTTGTGTACAATGAATACAAGATGTTTCAGCTGCAGGGCTATTCCAAAACTGTTTGATATGATCTCATTACTATAATACTTGTGAAACTGAGAAGAAATTACTGGAAGCTGTGGTCTCTTTTGTGTCCTAGATTTCCTATGAAAATGACTCTTCCTTCAGCCAAATACCTGGAGTAAGATAAAGCGTATTTATGACAATCTCTTAAGTATTTTCAGTGTGTATGCCTTGCTTTAAAGATAAACTGGCAAGGATTAGATGTTTTAGAAAGACGTGGCCCTCAGGTATGGGTGACAAAAATCCCACTTGTTACTGATGTCAACTCAGGCTTTCCTATAGGAATGATAGGCAGGGCTCAGCAGGCAACAAAACTGCTCTGTAAGGAATGGTGAAGTGCAGTCTAACAATATATTCTTCTGGTAGCTACAGAAGTGTGTTTACTGTCCATCCAGACAGACTTTTAATGTTCACTTAAGTATCTACTTTCTGGGGCATGTTACACATGCAGAGTGCAACAGTAAGAATGAAGGGGAGGTGTTCTGAGTTTGTGTTGGTTCTTGGCATCTTCCTATGAGTCCCTAGATAGGAGCAAATTAGTATGAGAGGATATATCAGAAGGTAGGAGTAAAGCTCTCACTTTGAAAAAACAGTATATTCATAAAGTAACTGAAAAAGTGCAGTATTCTGGTGAACAAAAGCTCTTCATCATTTTAGCCTTGAAAGCCACAAAAGGAAGTGAAAGACAGCGAGCCCTTCAGCGCGTAGATTGTGCAGCCACCTTGGGTGTTGGTGTTGAGGTTGTGAGCAGGAAGTCAGTTAGGTGTAGAGAGAAATATCTTTTGACCTAAGGAGAAGAAATGAATCCATAATTTCTTAACAAATGCTCTTAGATGTCTTCACTGGTAAGTAAATAAATTACTGTGAACAGACAAAAGTGCTTCAGAATAAGGGTATGGTATGGGTGTCATAATTTTCCACGGTGCATTTTTACTTAAGGCAGATATTTAATGTAGTGGATACTTATGTGAAACAGTAGTTAGGGATTTGTTTACCTACAAACATTAAAAAGCAAAAATAATAATAAAAAAGATTTAAACTGTATTCTATTCTGCTGACAGTCTTATAGAGAATTAAAATAGCCTTTTAAATTCCTGCCTGTGGTTAATTAGGATTGATTGTCTGTTTCTAAATCATGCATAGGGGAAGCAGAAGTATTTCTCAGTGTGGTTAATCAGAGAGTTGTGAGAGCAAGGTGGCAAGTGTTCCATTCTACAGCCAGGATTTTCTGTACAAATGTAATAGCTAAGTAGCCTGTTTTTCTGAGGTGCTGAGTTTGAGCTCTTCTAAAAACCGGTTCACTAATTTACAAGTCTAAATATTGGATTTGTATTTCTAACTTTAGGCAAACAACAGATTCCGGTATATAATTTGAAAGATCAGTATCAGTAAGTATATTTCTAGATATTGTGGCTATTTTTGGAAATCCAACAGAAGTACATATCATCTATTAAAGTTTGCCTGCAGCTTTTCAGAGTGTTAAATTGTCAGTAAGAGCAAAATGTAGCCTGGGCAAATGGCATCTGCAGACAGCTTAGGTTTGTGCTGCAGCGAAAATGTGAGGTCTAGAATGCAGTAATTAGAGACAGTAGTCAATACTTGTTAATGAAGGCAGTGCTTGTGATCTGTCTTTGAAGGGGGAGCAAAGCAGCGCTGCCCTTCCTGCAGTGCCTTATTGACCTGCGACAGCAGCCGCTCTCTGCTTGCATGGCTCATCCATGGAATAATTGGCATGCTTTATTTAAGAATAAAACCCCTATTTTCCAAAACTGCCGGAAGTAGTGCAAGAAATATGGAAGACATTTATGATTGCAAGGGCTATGTCTGGATACATTGCAAGTATGCGCAATTACAAGGTTTTTTTGGTGGGATTTACAAGCTCTAATTGCTGCCTTTTAAGAACAATTTTCACTTTTTTTTAAATGTAGCTTTGATTTTTGTTCAGCCTAGCAGGGTTTTACACCTCATAACTTGAAGGAGAAGTATTTAATCTGTGAACTGCTTGCTGCTGTGGTAGGATAAATGAAATACGAGGTGTTTGGCAGACAAGCTTTAGACATTCTTCAAGTGATGTAAAAATCTCTCTGAGAAAGATTGCTGCCGTGTAATTCTGTTAACTGTATGGGATGCCTATGCAGTAGTCAGGCATGGTACTGCCCTTAAATTTGCATTTTGTCCACTCCTTTATTTGTGCTGTTCCCATGAACTGTTTTTCTGCTTTTTTTCTGGGATTCCAGCTTCTAGGAGGCGATCAGAATAGTCAGCTTGTGGCAGTAACCTCTTCTTTATTGTAGCTGTCAGAGCGAGTTTGCCAGGATCAAAGATGGAGAAAGGGTTTCTATTAGAAAATGAGTCTTGGCATGGCATTTCTTTTAAGGCTATTCTAAATCTGGCTTGAGATGAAGAATGTGTCACTGAGGTCTCTGTTACGCTGTTTAGTTCCACAGTTACGGAAGAAAGTACCAAAGATGGAGGGCTGTTCATTTTCCCATGAAAGAGAAAAGCTGCTACTTTTTTCCTGTTGGAGCAAGGTAAATGAAAGTGTGAACTTTCAGGAATTCCTTTATGAAACATTAGTAAATCATTTTGACCAGTTTTATTCAAGGTAGGTACACTGCTGTGAACAAGAAGAACTAGTACAAAAACCAAATTCTGCTTCTTCAATTTATCCTGGTTGTTATGTTTATTAGCATGATTTGGTAGTGACCAAGGCTGTCCTCAGAAACTCTTAGAGCAGTGTATAAACATGCCAGATAAGGTCATGATACAGTGCAGTACTCCCAGAGCGGCTCCGCATAAAGCAAAATGTCCTTTCCTGCTGATTCCTGGGCTTGCAGTGTTCATGGTTCCCGAGTCTATCACTTGGAAGCCTACGTTGACGTATATGGATTCACTTTTTTTTATTCTTTAAAAAAGCTTCAGATATTGAAAATATTTTCTTTCTTAATTAATACTGAGAACGATGCCATTTAAAATATTGCTAGTATTTTAATGGAAAAGACTTTTTGGAAGTGACTTCTGTCAGGACTGCTCTAACTTGATAGTTGCAAGATGGTGTAGTGACAGACCACTGGTGCTAATGGTGAGCTTTAGATTGCCAGCCTAATCTGACAGACATTTAAAACTTCTTTGCTGTAATGTTTACAGGATGCCCACGTAAACTTTAGTGGGGTTGAGCTGCTGGTATGTTGAAACCAGTTCTAGACCTGTATTTATCAATGGCTTGTTTTGTAGATGATTTATGTTCTCATGTTTGCAGTCCTTGTATGTTTTCTGCACTGAACTTAGTATGGTGTGATCTTGATCTTAATGTGGAGGCTACTCCAAATATTGCTTCTGTGTTCACAGATAGAAGGTTGTGAATTCAGCCAAGCAGGGGCTATAGGAGAGGTGTCTTTTACACTGGTACGACTGGGGAGAGAAAAAAGGGTAGGAAGTCAGGCTTTTGAGTACACTGAACTTCACCAAAATTTAATGTTGCAGTTCAGGCTGATTTTTCCCTCTTTCTCTCTCTGGTAAATCTGCTTGCAGTACTTAAGTGTAGCTGGGGCCTTGTTTGGGAAAGCATAACCTCAAAGCACAAGTCTTGTATGACTAACGAATGAGCTACATTAGGTCTGTCTGTACTGTCTGACAGATGAAAAGCCTTATTTAGGTTTAGATGCTTCCTCTCTGCTGCCTTGATGGAACCATGAAGCCCTCCTTCAACAGGGCTATGTGTGCTTTGAAGTAAGGAGGGAAGAAAATGATGCTTTAAACAAGGCGTTTGTGTTCTTACAGGAGTTCTGGGAACACAGTGGAAAGAACTGATGTTCTGAGTATGAAATACCATTTTCAAGGGAAAATGTTTGCTTAGAAGAAAGTATATTAAAATTATATTGCTAATTCCCATTCTGTAAATTTTACAGAAGCCAGGCATAGGGGGAGGAGAGTGAGTTCAGTTTTGTTTTTGTAAATCCAAAGAACAAAGCAGAGTTGACTGATATTGTTTCTAGATGAAGTGTTGTCTGTTATGCATAAAAAAACCCCCTTCCCTTCTTCCTAAGCTGCTGCTTGCGTGTCTGAAGTAACTGGGATGAACCAAGCTACCTACATTCAGAAAACTGTAAAAATGTCCACTTGTGCCAATCCTATATTCACTTCTTTTGTAAACTTATCAAATGGGACTTCAGAATTCTTAGTAATAAGCACGTATTATCTCTGTATTAACTTTGACAGTAAACCCAGAAATATTCAGTTCTGGCATTAGTCAGGTATATGACCCCAGGGCCTGCAACAGTCTCAGGTAAAACTGTAAACACCGCAGTTGTTAGCTGAAGTTTGTAGCTGTAATGTGCTTTAAGAAGGAAAAAGGGAAGGAAAGGAAAGGAAAAATGCAAGTTCTTTCCAAGCACAGAGTGCAGGTTTTAAGTACCTTGTAAATCCTGGGTTGCACTGCTGTTCTGCAGTCTGCTCAGCAAGGCCTTTGCAAGAGGCTTAAGTGTTGCTTTTGCCATACTTCTTCCACCCTTTCTTCCATGGGCTGCAGGCTGTGGAGGAAGAAGTGCGGGGTTAGTAGTGTGAGTGGGATGTGGAGTGTGTTCATGTGCTTGTATGTGGAGGAGAGTGCTGATACTCAGACAGACATGCAGCAAAGGAAAGGAGTGTATTGAGGTAGAGCGGATTGGAAGAACGGATAAAAGAGAACAGAAAAGGTTATGTGTGAGGTGATAGGGTAAGTGGAGTAGGTAAAAAGGTAGACAGTCTAGCAGTTGTCCTTTCTGTATAGAATGAGTTTTCTCCTTTGAAGTTTGGTTTGGAAGCAAACGTATGTAGGTTCTACTTTGATTGAATTCGGCAGCTAAACATGCTTGCACGCTATTTATTGTCAGAACCCAAATGAATTGTGGAGATCTAACATTCTCGTCTTTCTAGCTTATTTATACACAATGGGAAATATGCCAAGTTTGTTTGGTTTTTAGACTTACAGCTCAATACCTTTCAGTTTCCGTGCTCAGCCTCAGTTGCTTCTGCGCCCTTCCCCAAGCTGTTGTAGAAGGTGTGAAAGCAGCCAGCCTGCTCCTTCTGTGCAGCTGATGGCCCTCTGATCCTCCTGGTGGCAACCTTTCCAGAAAGGTCAGTCTACTAAGGTGATTCTGTCATGAGCTCTCCCCCCCACCCCCCCATATTTTTTTTTGTCGTCTTTACTTCCGATTCCTTTAATAATCTGGTTCAGGGCTTGCCAGATATTGATTTGTACAAGGCACTGGCAGGCTTAAAAGTTAATGTTCTCTCCTGGCCTCCTGGGACTATTGGAAGTCCCTTTATCTGAGTTGTCTGCCATAGTTCATGAAGTCCCAGCTCTTGGTCATTTTTTTGCATCAGACTGCACTGTAACTGTGAGATCTGTGGAGCATAGACTGTGGTCTGCAGCACTGTAACTGCAACGCAAATCAATTCTGATGAAATACAGTCTTTATGTAGTGGAGGTTCCCAGTGATCAGAGAACAGCTTGTTTCTTTGTGAAATACGACTTGTGTCCAGTTTAAAAAAAGAAACAAAAAACCAAAACCCAAACTTTATCTCTCTGTAATAGTCAAAATGAAACTGGGGCCAATGTCAGCATGTGTAATTAGGTTTATTTTTAAAACTTCCTTCTTTGTCTTGAATTTATTCCAGATACATATTCTTATCTTCATACCTTTGGAAGATACAGCAAGTGTCTGATAGAGAACTCTAAACTTGATAAACTTTCTTTGAACTCTTGCACATCTTGACACTTGAACTTTTAAATATCATTGTTTATATGTACATGTACCAGAGGAAAGGATTGGCTAAGAAACACATCTTCTGTTAAGAAGGCATTTTTTAACTGACTTGTACAGTGTGAGTGTTAAATTCTATTTTATTTTTTTAAGTTGCTCTCGAATGTAGTCAAGCCACTCTGTACTTACGACAAACCTCTTTGGTGTCCTGTTGTGTCTTCAGTTTTTCTCTCTCATTCTGTGTGCCTAGATATGATTCTTGAGGCTGAAGTAGGATTTTGAGGTTCCTGTTTTGTGGGCCAGTTTGTTCTGCAAATAGAAAATCAAACGGCTGGCTGGCTGCTCTTTCAGCAGGAAGTGTATACTGCCTTAGAGATTTGTCTGACCATCGCTGAAACTAACAGCCATGCTGATCGCTCTGAAACAGCAGTGAAATACAATAACCATGATTGAATTGCTTCTGTTGTGATAATGGTGGAGTGGAATGCTATAAAATAATGAACTGTCAGGTAGCAGTAGAATTCTGCCGTTTTTTAGTATAATGTTTGTTGTTTCCAGTGGCTTTTACTTTTTGTCATGCTTGTTACGTAGATATTTAAGCTTTTATAACAATACCTGATGATAGTCATCTAGTCTTCTGGCAAATAACCACCTTCAGTGTGGAGTAGCTCCCCACACACACTGGTCACCCTTGTAACTTCAGAGGAACAAAATTACAACTGCCTGTTCCCTCAGAACTGGTAAATTTTAGATCATTCAGTTGCTTCCGATTCAAGAGAACGGGTAGCAGAACTTCTGGCTAAAAGTTTATAGGCAGGAATAAATATTTCCTGGTTGTCTTGAGTGGTTAAAATAAGTGTCAGCTGGTCCTGGGGGTGTTAAAGGACATGACACTGTGCTTGTGGATCTGGGTTTCTTCCTGCACCTGTCTTTTTGCTATGCTTTTTCCAACTGATGCTGTATGTGATATATTTGAAACCTAAGTGCAGATGTTACATAATGAATTACTTTTTTTGTACATTTGGGCACCTTTGCATCACTTCTTCCTTTTCCTTGATCATCTGTTTGAGGGGGTTCCTGTTAAACACTCAGAAATATCACAAAGGTGGTTTGATCATCCTTCACATCACTTTTGATATCAGTGCTATGCCATCCAGACAGATTTTTTCTGTTTAAAAAAAAAATCTGAAAAAAAGTCATACTTTTATAGTTTAGTTGCAAGCACACTGTTATGTGGGGAAAACCTTGATACTTTTTCTTGAGTTGCTTTTTTACTGGATTTAGCCCTTTTCAGTCCTAAAATACTTGGAAGTATGCTTATCAGCAATGCTTCTGTAAAATCTCAAGAGAGAGCAGTGCTGAGAGCCCTGTACGTGAATAATCTTAAAATACTCCGAGAAATTTTATATCTGCTGTCTTCCCAGAAGCATCATGCATCACCCAATAAAAATAGATTTGTGATGATACAGTAGTAGCAACATTCTCAGTTTAGAAGTTGTTCCCTTTGGAGTGGGATGTGCGGAACTGAATTCAAATGGGCACATGGGAGACTGGCAACTCTGTGGGTAGAGATGTGAGCAGAAAAAAAGCAACATTAGTTGCATTTTTGGAATAGCTGTTTTGATGATGAACCTGGGAAATCAGGAGGTGACTTTTAACAAAATCCCTGGTATCCTGGAAGTTGCTCTCTTCTCCATGGAATTTTTCCTTACAAGGTCAGTACTTAAACTCCCTGGTGACATTTTTCGAATATACTTTTAGAACAGCTAACTCTTTAAACATGGCAGGGGCAAGCAGCTGCAGCCCTAAAATGATCTTTGGCAATTGACTACTGCTTTCCCCAGCTGGCAAGTTTTCCTGTTGTTTTCCTCTTCCCTTTTGTCTCAGGCCGCTGATGATATTTGTTTGTCCTGTAAGGGGAAAGCAGTTTCCTCCATCCCATATTAGAACAAAGTCTGATTTTGATTTTGATTCCTGTGTCAGTTTCCCCCACACCCCCTCATGTAGCTGCTTAAAAACACCATGGGTGCCACCCAGAACTGTGAGTTCATTTTTCTTGCTTCATAAATATCTGCACAGCCTCAAGTAATTACTGATTGTTTCCTCCTTGTACATTCGTAGTCAGTGGGATTATTAATGCTATGGTTACACACACAGAAGTCTGCACAGAGAATTAAAGAATATGTTGAGGACAAAAAATTCATTGTAGAGCCAAAGAATTTGAACTTGGATCTTTTGAAGTAATTCAGTAGCTTACCATCAGACTTGTTTTCTTTTGTCATGGAATTTTTGATGTTTTAAATTCTCCATGTAGGATATAATATAGTAATTCCTTCATTGATTCCTGTTTGGCTTGCAGTGTTTCCCAGGTTTTGTCACAGATAGCTTCCTGTTCTCTTGGTTCAAAGCATCTCTAAGACAAACGCAGATATCTGTAAACTGTTTGTGCACTTGGATGTGAGGAGGACACTGTGGTGGTGTGAACTTTCTTCTTTGAAAGATTAACGTGCCCTGTGCTCCATTCTAGTTTTTAATGGAGCTCATTTATCTCATAGAAGGTGAAGCCACCTTTCTGAATCAAAGGGTTTTTTAAACTAACTTGTACATGTTTTCTATGGTATGGTCTTGATAATCTATGATCTCTTGTCTAAGATGAATCTTTCTATTGCCCCAGACTACTCCTGTAAGTTATTCCTCTCTACCCTAAATAAACTATTTAAGAATTAATAGTTAGACTTAAGTAAGAATTCCAGATGAGTGAAAGAGTCCAAATTAGTTTTTTCTGAGGTATGAACTGCATTGTTTTACAGGATATTTTAGCAGCTGTGAGTATTGTTAGTTTCCAAATTCATGACACATGATCTTCCAGGGAACTGGCTTCTGACTTTAGCTAAAATCCAAGGTGGTGGTGCGCTACATCCATGGATACTGTATGCATACTTATTTTCTGTGAATAATGATAAATTGATATTGCTATTATTTATGCTTTCCTGCTTCCTTCTAATCCCAACCTTCCTCCCCCTCCCCAAATAAAAGACAAAGAATCCAAACCTAACATGTTAATCTGACATTTAGTATTATTTTTATACAAATAGTTGTGCCATGTCTTTATACACCAAAAATGTAAAAATTCTTTCCGTTCTATGAAGTTATTGAACTCCAAAACTCTTCAAAGGACCTTTTGGGAAAGAAACCCACAAAAACAGTTTTGCAAAGTTCTTCTTGGCTCTTTCTTGTTTATACATTTTCTTTGTCACATACACAAACAGTTCAGGGCAGAGAAAAACTTAAAACACTTGAAACTCAGCAGATGAAGAAAGATAGTGACTAACAGTTACTGATGACATTTTTGTGGTACTTTAACACTGTGCAAATTGCTTTACTTGGAGTATAATTTAAACTGTGGTGTTTGAGCTTGGAGGAGGAGCCACCTCATCCTGCTGTACTTAACATTTTTGGAATGTTGTCCTTTGGGTAGGGACAATATGGTCAGACAGTGATTCTGGGGATGGCTCTGGCTCCCAAAGCAATTTTAGTAGTCCTCTGGAGGACACTGGTCAATTGATAGGCCAGCCAAATTGCAGTTATTGCCTGGAAAAGAGGGAAAGGAGAGGAATTCCTTTTTCCTGGGTTAATACCGGGGCTGATACTGTTCCATGTTGTCATTAACTACCTGGACAAGGGAGAGGGGGGCATTCTCAGCAAGTTTGTGGATGATACTAAATGGGGTGGGAGCAGTTGGTATAGGTAGTGTAGGGATGCTTTTCAGAAGGACTTTGTCAGGCTGGAAAAATGGATTGAAAGAAACCTCATGCAGTTCATCATGGGCAAATGAAAGTTTTAGTATCTGGGTTGGAAAATCTCAGTGAAATAGTACAGGCTGGTGGTTGGAGAGCCGTGCTGCAGAAAAGGACATGGGGAGCTGATGAAGAGGAGGAATGTGAGTCGGCAGTGTGCCCTTGTGGTGAAACAGGACCAACTGCAGCAGGTCAAGGCAAGTGAGTCTTCCAGTGATGGTTCTGCACCTGTCAAACCACCTCTGGAATACTGTGTCCAGTTCTGGGCTCCCTGGTGCAAGGAAGATGCTGACGAACTGGAGCAAGTATGATCGGGGTCTGACACAAGACCCTGACAGAACTGTGTTTGTCCAGAAGAGACATCTATGGAGTAACTACTATTTTCTGTCACCTAATGGGGGGATACAGAGGTGACAGAGACAGACTCTTAGACATGAACAATGTTAGCACAAGAGGTAACAGATGCAACTGCAACAAGTGAAGTTCCAACTACACGTCAGGGGAAGAAAAATTTGGCATCAGGGTGGTCAAACACTGGAAGGGGTGCCCAGAGGGCCTGCAAGATCTCTATCCTTGGAGGCACTCGGAGCTCAGCTGCCAAGGCCTTGAGCAACTTGATCTAAGCTGGCCCTGCTCTGAGCAGGGCAGATGACCTTAGACGTTCCTTCAAAACTAAATTACTGTATGAGCTGAGGTAGGGGGAAGAGTGGCTTGAACCAGACGGAGTCTGTTGTGATCTGCAAATGTTCCTGTAAGAGTGTAGATGCCTGACTGCTTAGCTGGAAAAATAAATGGCCCAAAGCATACAGACTGTTTCCTTTTCTTTTATTTTTTTCTTACTTCATTCAATAATATGCACTAACACTTAGGGAAGTGACTGTCTTACTGCTGGGAGGGGCTGTACTGAAGAAGCCCTTACTGAAAAAGTCTTTGTCATTGGCTGCTGTTCTGTGTAAGGCAGATAAAGTAGTTGTTTTGCCTCCTACAGAAAAGAAAGAAGCACAAACTCCTTTGTCTTGGATAGCAAAAGTAACCATGCAGGCTGTTGTAGTTGTAATTCATGCTTCCTCTAGTTCAGCACCTTAGCTGCAAGACCTTTTCTGCTGTGGATGATTTTATTTGCCTTCTACATCTTCATTTCATAAGGAAGTTATTCAGTTATATACTTATTGAATGTCTCATATAATATGTGATATTATACCTGGAGACATCTTCCTTAGTCTTTTGGTTACTGAGATAGTCTGTCCTGAAGGAACTATAGACTTAATATAAAATTTCTTCTTGAACAGTCATTTTTCATTTTTCCTTCTAGGTGTCCAGGTACATAATAAAATGCCAGATAAGACGATAATGCTCTTTAGGATCCAACTCTTGCAAAAGTGGATTCCTCAAATGGGAGCAGCAAATACAAGCCTGTTATAGCTGGGTATTTAGTAGCTTGATTTTTTTAATCGATTGCCCAGCTTCAGGCATGTGCTTTGAAAGTCTTTTATGAGAATATCATCATACAGACAAATAGTTTCAGTTCTGGAAGAGAGAAGTCATCATTTACACCCACCCACCCACACCCCCATCTCATCAGTCATGGTAATTGATAGAAAGAGTCAACAATCTATTCTGACAAATGAAAAGCCTAGGACATATTGCAATACCATAAATATGTTCGAGTCCTGTTCAGAAGAGATCAAAGAAATCCTTGGAAAAGGCAGAGCTGGCTGGGTTGGTTTTGGTTGGTTTTTTTGTTTGGTTGGTTTTTTTTTTGTTTGGGTTTGGTTTTCTTTTTGTGGTTTGTAAAGGCTTTATTTTTTTATTATTATTTTTTAAAGGTGTGAGCATATACCGTAGAGCTTTTCTGGCTGTATTACGTCTTTCCATGTGCAACTGATTTCAAAGTCATGATGAGGATGTCCTAAACCATAAAAAGATTAGGAAGCAGCTAAAGAATAAGTAGCAGTGTTTGCACTCTAAAATGGTAAGGCAGAGTCATGCGTGTATGTGGCCATGGACTTGGCAAAATGCAGGACATTTGTTCAGAATCTGTAGTAAAGGGAGAGGGACCCAAATGAAAGTGGGTTGTTTTTTTGTCGTTTGTTGTTGTTGTTTTGTTGGATTTTGTTCTTGTTTTTTATGGCATTGATCACCTAAACACTTCTGTATTTAAAAACAAATTTGAAAAAAAATTTCCAGTGTGTATTTGCTGAATAGTAATGTAGATAGCACAAAGGTTTTGGCATGAATTAAACTTAGAGTAAAGAGCTTTTGTGCTTTTTTAGCTCTGTGAGCTATTTCCAGTTTACTTGGCACTTGCTGCATGAAAAAGTCTTGTGTGCTGCCACTGCTGATTAGTATAATTCACCATTTTAATTCAGAGGGACATACACAGAACATACAAGTGTACAGACAATCAGATGTTGACAACCTGATGTGATTTGAACATGATACATAATAACTCTGCAGGGCCTGGCTTGTTTGTAGATTTAAAAACCAAACCAACAAACAGCCTCCCCACTGCCCCCCAACCCTCACCTCCTCTGAAATGGAAACAAACTTCTCCACTTATGTGCACGTCAGTATTCTCTAGTAGCTCCTCTTTTCCTTTAGCTTTCTTGCTTGCAAACCTGTGAACCAAATGATGGACTGGATGAGCTTCAGTTTTTAGTATAAAAATTTTCTGTTGCAAGGAGTTAGCTTTTTTTTTTTTTTTTTTTTTTTTCTTACTGGCTATTTTACTGAAATTGGGTGTTGAGTAGATGAGTCTACAATTCTGGAAAACCACTGTTTCTCGAATACCTGAGGCTTTGTCCCTTAGCTGTGATGTAGTGCATGAGTGACAAAATCTAAAAAGGGAATACTCATTCAACTTGGTTGCTTATTAAAAAAAGTAAGTTTATTGAATATAATCAAACATAGCTATTATTTTGTTATTGCCCTGGAAATAGGAGAGACGTGGTGTGAACATGGAAAAATTCCTCTGAACACACGTAACATTTTTGCTTAATTGGGGTTAGAGGTTGGTAGACTTCCTAAAATACAGGCCCTTGGCAAACTTTAGTTTCAAAATTTGGTGAAGATAGATGCTTTCGGAGGGGGGAAGGAAAATAGCAAGAATGTTTGCCATCATATGCTGTACTCATGTAGGCTTTCTGTGTATCCCAAGAGAACGTCTCGATCTTTCTGCTCTCAAATCTAAACAACATAATCCCTCAAATCTCCAGAGAGATTGCTGAGGAAGACAGTAAGGCTTCTTGTGGTTTACAGTATCCTCATAGTCTAAATAGCTGAAGGAGACTCCAGTCACAGTTATTTCTTTAGTGTGTCCTAGTGAGCTCTTTAGTGAGCTCTTGGTGAAAACAAAATGGTTGAATTTTTATTTTTGAAATAAAATGTTGAGCAGTCTCTCGCTCCATTCAATAAGCAACGTAGGTGTTTCTAGCTGCCAGCTGCTGGTTTAGAGGGAGGTGGTAGATGTACAGAATGTATATTGTGTTCAGAGGAACGCACTTGTGGTCAGTTTGGCAGTCTTCCCCTGATTCTGTGTTGTGTTAACTGAAGTATTTATATCCATTTTTAGCATCACTTTTGATAAATCAGAAATGTACATGCCTTTGGTTTGACAACTGAGTGTCTTAAATTTGGATGTACTAAATCTTCTCTGAGTTGAGGAGTGGGTGCATTTTGGAGGTTATTTCTTTTGGATCATGTAGGACTGCGTTAAAAATTTCTTCTGGGGTTCTCTGTCTCCGTTTTGTAGCTTCCAGGTATGAATGTCACAATTTATTAAAATCTCTACTTGTTATGGAATAGAGTGACTGATTAATAGCTGAATCTGAAACCTGTTAGACTACAGATTTTGCTATATTGTGTACCATCATAATATAGGATTGCCTTAAAATCAGATTACAATTTACTGAAATAATAGAAATTGTCTATTTGAAGAGACAAAAAAGTCACTGTCTTACAGTGCAGCCTTAATTATTTGTCATAAAAGGCTTAATGGAAGCTTAAATAAAACAATAAAAGTTTAAATAAATGGCAGTGTAATGAATGATATAATGCTACTGAATTCTAATTGCGGTCCAGATGAGTAAGTGTTCTTTGTAGACTGTCGAATGCGGGTGTTTTCCTGTTGATGACAGCAATCACTCCTAATGGTTATAGTGCTGAAATCAAATGTAACTCTGCAAAATGAAAAGCAAATTTTTTGTTTCATTCATTTCTGTTCAGCTATCGCTTCCTTCTATAACCTGAAATTGCAGGAAGAAAAAGAGTATGAAAATTCAGTGTGTCTGCTGTTAAAGTTGCAGGAAGTTGGTAGAAATAACATAACCAAAAAGATCGTTATAATTCATACTGAGCCTTCAAATACTAGTTTCAGGGCTTGAAGGAAAGGGTGAGAAGAGTTTCTGGGTGAGATAGTGGGCAGCATTAGAGATGATTATGTTTAAACTCCATTTTCTCTGGGAATGCTGAGGATCTTAGCCCAGCTAGCAGTTAGGAGAAAATGACAGAGTGGTTGACTTATGATAGTAGCATCAGGTGGCTTTCTAGTGAAGAACCATTAAAAAACAATTCATAAATTCATTAGCTGAACTGTCTGGCTGCACTGTATTTTTCTTTCTTTTCTGTTAGGCTGAGGTAAATGTAGTGCATGCATTTGATGATGTAGTCTTGTCACAGCCATCTTCCCAGGATGGACTAGGCATACCAATTACACTTCATGGCTGAGTATCGGACTGTGTAGTCTCCTACTATTTCTTCCATTTGTGTCTTTCTAGAACTGTCTTATCATTAAATGACAGTTTTCTGAAATCTAAATTTTCACACATCATGAAGCAATAGTGTGGTAGATACATGCTCCACTTCTTATTTTAGCTCATAGTGCCTCCTGTTTTGAAAAATCAATTTGAGGAGGAGTTACTCCGGTGGGTGTCACTGGAGTCCTCCTAGTGCAGCTGTTTGTGAAAGGCACTGTTTTGCAGGGACCCTTAGCATGTATGGGGCAATTCATCTTGACATTGCAGGCATTTATCCATTTGTTTTTCTGCTTTGCATTATGATTGTATCTTGCTGTTGTGAAAGTCAACAAAGTCTTCAGCAGTTTCTCAAAATAAAATACCAAAACCCCCCAAAACTACTGTAAAAGATTTTGTCTTTTTATTTGCTTAATTTGTCACTTTTTTATGATTTCAAACTTTTCCCAATATGAGGGCTGCAAAACTCTTTTCATGTGGCACCTCAGATTTGCTGTGATTATTCTTCTGTTGCCAGGAGTTGGGACTTCTAATATATTGAGAGATAGTGATACTGTTTTTTCAAGTAATACTTTTCTGCAGCTGATGCCTGTAAGTTGTGCTTCTAAAGGGATTCAGACATTACAACTTCAAAGGAAGACGACTGTCTGAAAGAGGCAGTTAGTTAGTTACACATGGCGGTTTGTATGACGTAGCTGACACCTTGTGTCTTTGGAAATCTGTTGAAATCGGGATTTTTTCCTGCATGTAATGTACCCAAAAATGAGCAGTGGAGTATTTAGTGGTCTTCTAAGGAAGCTGTGTGGAGCAGGTAGTGTGATGGGTGAGTGGGTGTCTATCTAGAAAACTTTCTAAGGAAAGCTGCTGGCATCATATCTGCCTGATGCCATGGGATTTTGTCATATGGGTTCATTATATTGGTGTGTTGGAAAATGTCAAGTCTTTTATTCTGCCTGAAAATTCTCTAATATCACTTCAGTAATGTAATAGTTAATGCAGAAAAGAGTCAGAAGGTTTTGGCAGTCCCTGCTTACGTGTTTCTATGCTGAATTTTGCGTGGCTCAAACATGTAGCGGTAGAAGGCTTGGAGGCTTTCTGCTGAAGTTGGGTATAAAGACCACAAAGATGAGAAGTAAAAATGGAAGAGCACCAAATGCAAATTAGAAGATTGTCGTGTTTACGAGTTTCCTAGTACTGGAAGATAATAAATAACTCACTATTAGACAGTTTAATACAATGAAAAGAGTAGTGAGACTACGAGTGGAAGCATCTTACACAAATCCTTTGTCTGAATTTATTCATGTGTTTCTAGTTCTTCACAAACTACAACACAGAACCGCTCTTCTACATTGAGTCACAGCCATTCTGCATTGCCAGAGCTGCCCATTATTTTCTTAAGAAGTGAGTGTTCTTAAAAGGTCTTAAAGATGTAACTGGAATGTAGCTTATATAATGTGGAATAGAACACAGCTATAGAGTTCTTGTTATTGATGGCACTGAGTCAAGTGAATCTTGACCTGTAAGGATTTTATTTCTTTTTAAAGAAACATTTTCTTTAAGTGCCCACTCGCACAATCTGCTGTAAGTATGTGTTGAAATATTTCTTGTTGCTTATTTCCTGAGCTATGTCAGTAAGTTATGAAATTCAGAACTTCCTTTTATATATAATGAGTTGATAATGTTCATTCTATGCCCAGTTTAAGGACTGTCTCCTAGATGGGTAGAGTTACTTGCACAAAAACATTGGAATGTAAGGATTTCTGCTCACGGTAATGACGTTCCTATATAAGGCATGGGTAGCTGTAAGTAAACCTCTTTTTGCCTGTTTTTTTTAATAGTTTACTGTTTTTGAAGTAAATTTGTGGCCTGTGGGTGAGTCTCAGGAATATTTGAAAATAAAGATACACATATTTTTCTTATCGTGGCCTGTAGCTGATACACTTAAGATATCTTTTAAAGAATTAGAAGACAGCAGGAGTCAAGTAAGTTCTCCAGTAGCCTGTGATCAAACTTGTCTGTGCAGGAGTGCATTCTGTAGTCTAGATCTAGTTTTTCTGCTAATATCAACAAGAAAGTATGTTTCTTGCCATCATTGAGGAAGGAGAAGTCATCTGTCAGCATCCAAGGGCAGTTGCGCTGAACTGAATTCTCATCGCTAGGATGAGCAGCAGCGGAAGCAGAACACGAGTGTGTTGATCCAAGGCAGCTATCCCCGCAATGAGAAGCTGAATCTTGTGACCTTCCTCACAGCACACGATGGATTTGTGTTCAAATTTGAACTTATTTTCTGACACTTTCCTAACCTTTCCTTCCTATTTTTCTGTCACATGCAGTCTGAGAATAGTGATGATCTTTGAGACTATGGATGGGAGGGAAGTGGTGCATGTCACTACAGCCCACCCACATCATTAGCTAGCAGTGCATTGCCAAATATTCTGTTTTCTTGAAAGTAAAGTTTAGATAATACTTATATCTACTAGAGTGCCTGTACTCTAGCTGTTTAAAATGTAAGTACAGGCAGACTGGATGGAGAGTATTTCATTGTAGTGTATATATACACACTCGATTTATGTTTGCACTATATTGTATTAGTTGAGGGACATAGAAATGCAGTTAAATATTCACCCCTGTTTTTACTGTGTGATTTTGAGTCCGTGAGCTCACCAGTGCTATAGCAAAGACAATCAAAATTTCAAAAGTGTTTCCAAAGGTTTTTTTGGTGAGCAAGATCAGTTTATTAGTTCTACTTTGTATGTATATATGTCAGTCAGTCATTTCTCAGAATGTGTAGGAGTCTTTCTTTGTAGGTGTGTCTTGATTTATGTTGTTTAATTTTTTCCTTATCCTTATGTGTAGTAAGTACTTCTGGAGTTAAAGACAAACTATGAAAAGTCTAGATCTCTCCAGGTATTGGAGTGACCCCATGTGCTAATATCCTTCCCCTGCCCCTTGTAGCAAAAGAATAAAATCCTTGAAAGCTATGGCTCCCTCTTTGTTGTCTTGTATGATAATAATAATAAAAGCCTCCATGATATTCTTACTGCAAATGAAATGCTGTACAGTAGTAGGCTATCCTGGGCCTATTACTTATATTGCAAATAATCTGAAAAAGAGATAACCTGTGGTTTTGTGCTGTATGCCTCTAATGCCATATATCTGTCATGGGTCCACCTGGAAGCCCTAACTGTGACCAAGACCCCCTTCTAAATAGTCTCTGCCAAAGCCTTCATTTTTTTGCAGCTGTGAAACTGGCTGCTCATCCTTGTGGGAGGAGGTAGACTACAAAGAGAACTTTTGAGTCATTGAAATATATAAAAAATAAAAACAGGAATATTTGGGGTAACTCAGAGAAACACACAGTTACTGTTGGCCTAAGTGGTACTATAAATTTGCATCTTAAAAAAGCTAACTCACTTGTGCGAGCTGGCATGGGAGGTAGGTGGAATTTTTAGCTTTTGTTAGTGTGACTTCTCAGCTGCCATTAAATCCTGCAATACTGCTTTTCCTTCCTCTTGGCAGTGCTGTCAGCTGTGGGCATGGATGGGGCATCCTCCACGATTGCCTGATCAAATACCCAAGCCTGGTTTCTTTAGGCAGTTTACTGCTGGCTGATCTGTTGACCTGCTGAAAGAGCTTCAGGCTAGGGAAAAGCAAGGTGTTTTGTAAAAGTGATCTGTTATTTGCTCAGAAAGCTGTTACAGGTTGCTCAGAAAAGTGTTTGTGTTGGACCTAACACAGGTGTTTCTAGATCTTAGAAATCTGTGGCAAAGTGGTGCTTGCTGAGTTTGGAGAGGAATTTAAATCGAATCAATGTGAATTATGTGAGTGGGTCTTCTGACTGCGTTTTAAGAGTTTTTCTGGGTTCTTTGCCACTAATAGGTTAGCCACCTGCAGTGGGCTAAAGCACAAGGATGCTGATGTACTATTTAGTACAGCTCAAATACCACAGCTCCTGTTGTACCTCAGATCACCTCTATGAAGCATAAATTAAAGTTCTGGAGTGATAACAACTTTTTTTATTCCCAAGTTTAATTGATGAAATACAAGAACTTCCTGTATCTGCATGAAGGAGACTAGCACGCTGAACACCTAATAACATCTTCAACTATTTTATGGTAGCATGGTTTCTTTACATTTCCTTACTTTCCTACTGTTCGTGGTTTTTACTTAAGGATACTTTATAGCGAAGAGAACCTACAGGCCATTCTTCTTCCAGACACACCATTTCTGTCTTTGTTTACAAGTCCTGGTGGGAGTTGTCCAAACCAGAGTATAGAAGAGCAGTCCTGCAGTTCCCATCCAGACTTCTCAGAAACTGTTAGTAAAGCCTAAGGAGAAAGGAAAGCCCTGTGGCCACAATTCCTACCCATGTGCTACACTCTGATGTCTATTCTGCTTTCATTGGGATCTTAACTGGTAAATAAAGAGCAGAGGGCAGAGCCCCTGGGGTTAGGCTCTCCCTCAGAGATGGTTTTACTCTTGCATTGCTCAGAACCACGGCCAAAGAGCTGTCTGCAATCTCTCTTTAAGCCTTGCATGTCTGAGCTTTGGCTGGTTCAGCTGTCAGACGCTGAATGTCAAACCTAGGAGGCTGCTGCTTTTCCATGGAAACGCTCTGTGCAATTGCAGAAATAATCAGACATGTCTGGTGGTTGCTGTGCCTTGTTGTTGGATGCTTCCAGACACTGAACTGAATTGTCCTACCTTGACAAACCGAGTTTTCAGCTAAAAACCAGCTCTGCTTTTGTCATCCCTCTTACTTTTTTATTGAATGCAAATGGATTGAAAGGCATTAGTGCCACAGTTTATCCTGCTGTGGGAATGTAAGCCCCTTGATGTTGGCTTTCCCTTTCTCTCTGTTCATGCACATCTTGCAAAAGCAGCTCCAGACCTCTTGCTTCTGGATAGGTACCATCAATATGAGCTGTCTCGTGCCTTGTACGTGCAACGCCTGAGCTGCAGTATCCTCTTCAGGGAGGCTGTGCTATCATACATTCTCCTTAACAGCTCTTCCGTGCACTACATTTTACTGTTGACATACGAATATTCAATGTTTACAAAAAATCCTATTAACTAACTGTTTCTTTGTGATCATCAATTTCCAAGAGGATTGTCTTTACTAGAGAAAGGAGTTCTAATCTAGGGTCTTTGGCTTGATGGATTATTTATTTTTAAATTGCTTTTTACATAATTTACTTTCCATTATACGTTAAAATTTTATTAATCAATGTGCCTGACTAACTCTAGATGTGCTTTGTTGTTCGCTTTAAAGAAAAAACAATGTCCTTTTCTACAGGCATTACTAACTTGGAGGCACTACTAGTACAGCTCAGTGGGAGAGGTCCTGTAAAGTATTTGGAAACTAGAGTAATTCCAGTTTATGGAATAAATGTTTCAGTGTATTGGGCTGGTGCTGTTCCTGATCTGAAAATAACTATCTTTGGAGACATAACAGCAGAAGTTTTATTTTTTCTACTTCTATAAGGAATTTAATTTCATAACTTGAAAGTTATTCTGGAGGACTGCCTATGAAGAAAGGATAACTTTCAGGCTCGTACACCAGATAGGTCACTAAGATGGCCTAGTACGAGCTCTGTCCATGTTTCTTTGTTGTCCTTTAATGATAGTTGCCAAAAATAAGCATCCACAGAAACAGCTGTTGTAATATTGGAAGAATGATTGCTGCAACGGATGGAGACAGTTCGTGTCACTGAACTGGTGAGAAGCAGATAGCTCATCTCCCTTCTGTGAATCCCACTTTTGTAAGCAGTAACAGTTTGGAAGGGAAAGGTTTATCACTCAAAACATTGACATTACTTAATCAAACAGTGGCCGTAAGAACAAGAGCAAAACAGTCGCTGCCCTTTCTCCCACGCCCAGCACGCACAAGCTCCCAGACTACATGGGCATCCTGTGAAAGAAGAAGAAACTCCGTAGTCTTGTTTCTTGTGACATTGAGGAAGCAGGTGCCGATGCAAAACCGTGGGATCTGAAAACATTTGGGAAGCAAGGGGAGTGCAACTCTCCAGGCATGAGGTCTCCATTTGCTTTATAACTCCAGAGGTGCTGCTGAGGAAGCATTTGCTGTCTGCAGGGCTTAATTCATTGCTTTCCTTCTGCAAAGTACCATGTTTTTTTAATTTAGGAAAACAGCCAATTGAGGTAAGACTGGAAGAACATCTCTGGCGTACAAAGGGATCTTAAAGGACCAGTGTGGAAGCCTTAGCCCTTCTGTGCTTATCACGATATGTTAATTCTTGGGAATCTGGACAAGAGGAAATTTTACACATTTCAGCCCTTACCATTTCTTACAGAATATTTTTTTATACTCTTAAAAATGTAGACATCCTGTTTCCCTTGAAGTGAACTTCCTCAATAGCAGATGGTATCAAGTTAAAAGAAATACGTACATATTATGTTGAAGTTGCTTTCTTTTTAGAAACAAAGGTGATACTATAATAGAGCAGATCAATGGTCTACTGTATTGCTTTGTCTCTGGCAGTAACATACAGTTGCTACAAAGGTTGTTTTACTAGAACTCTAAAAACAGGTATGAGAAATGGGCAGAAGTTCAAAACTGTGCATGTGTGAGGCATGTGTGTCATTTACTTAGATGCTGTGGTTGGCTTTATAAATAAAGCTTTCAAATCTTATGCAGAGAATGGGGACTAACTTCTGGCAATATGCCTTATTCTAAACCCACGTAACTTGTTCTGTATGAACAGATTTTAAGCGGTCATCACCAAAAAAAAAACCATATCCAATTTGAAAAGCATACATTTCTAAAGCCTAGTTTGAGTCTCCATCAACTTGAGTAAAATACCAAAGTCTTGGTCTATCAGATAGCAGCTGGGACTGGAAAAAGCTGAAGCACATGGTGTCATCATTATAAAAGACAATTCCTTCAGTGGAATCAATTCAGGAGGCAGGGTTTCAGCTTGTTGTTTATTTCTCATTAATAACTTCCAGCTAACACCAATTTATTCCTAAACTCCTATCTGTCTCAGACTGGGCCAAAGAATAAGAGGACATGGCTAAGTTTCCTTTCCCTTGTCCACCCCTCCTCGAAAGAATTTTGGATGTGCTGTTTTCCTCTCCCTTTCAAGTAGATCGATTGAAACATTTGTCAGATGTACAGAGGATACATGGAGCAACACTAAAAAAGTAACTTACCTATTGTTTCTGCCAAAATTTGTAGTGCATCCTATTGCCCCTTTCTTTGTGTGATGGCTGCTCCATCTGGTTTATTCAAATTTTTGCATTGTAACTGTGTAAAATCAGACTTAAGAATTACAGAAATTCCAAGAAAGAAGCTGAAATGGATTCAGACTGCTTGCTGTTGCCTTTATTCTGCTAGCAATCCTCCTATCAAGAGTACAGCTAGTACTTGTTAAAAAACAGACAGTCTAAGTATTTTTGTCAGTGTCTGGAACAGGTTTTCCAATGCCAAAATTGCTTATAATATTTCAGTAAACGACACCATATTTTTATAATACAAAGTTAGAATTAACATAAACCTAGGAGATTACTTCGTAGGAGGTGTCTTTCATGAAGGAAAAAAACCAATCTGAAACTGAACTTGAATCGCTGTAATTCTAAAGTCAGTCTGTCTGCCAAGAATTGTAATTGCTAGAGCTTTTTTCCAGAAATGCATAAATATGTAAAATCTATTAGTATATTAAAACTAATTTCTGAGCCATGGTCTTTATTTTTAAGAGGCAAACCAAGAAATGCTATCGGTGTGTTTCATAATGCCTAAACGCTGAAAAGTTTTTATTATTAACAATTGGCAAGTTAAATAGGAAATTGGCTTCCTTCCTTACATTATTTTACCCTTGTTGCTGATGGATGATTAGGTTTGGTGTCCGTGGTTGCTTAAGAAATTTTTGGTGATGTAAAGATTGCTTATTTAGAGGAATAAAATGGGTTTAAATTGGCAGCATGAGTCAGAATGATCTCCTAGTCCTGGAGGGGAAGTTGGCAGACTTGGGTTTGGTCCTGTGCCTGTCACTGGTACCCGCAGCACCCTTGTGAGCTGTGTGAGTCCCCTCTGAAGTTTGGGTCCTCTTTAGCTGCCGTGCTTTCCGTGGTGGGGACTCTCCTATGGCTTATAGGTACTTAAGCCCTGTCTGCAGCGATCTGAGGGGCTTCCAGTGTTAATGCGCTAGCAGTTTAATAGTGGTGTCTCTCACCAATGCAAGAAAAACTTAACTGTGCTTGGTGTGAAATAAAACTAACTTCCTTATGCAGTGAGGATGAGGAAAACTGAAAATTTGGGGGTGGGGGGAAGAAAATTACTGAGCTCTGTGCCCGGAGCCACACAGAGGAAAAAGATGGGCGTTTTTGTAAGGATAGGTTCCAGCACAGGGTTTTTCAGTCTTTCACAGAAACAAACTGCCCTGCAGGACCAACTACAAGATCAAAGGTGCCATTAAGGGTGAAAGGAAGCCATTTTCCCTTTTTCAAAAGAATAACTCAGCAGACCTAAGTTAGCACGTAGGAACTTGAAGCCCAAATTTGGCTCAGCTGAGTAAAATTACCCATGGGTTTTTTTGGCACACTGTTAGTCATATGTGCTGCGTGGTTTTGAGAGTGAGGGAGAGAAAGTTTGAATGCGTCAACAAAGTCAGTCCACAGACTACCGTGCTGCGTGCTTTTTCACATCCAGTGGTTTGAACCTTAAATATTTATTTTGAGATGTGGTGCTGTGCACCTCATCAGTATTTAAAGACTTAATATGTTCTTTCAAAGCTCTTTCTGTTTTGCAGACAAGATCGTTATCAGTTGGTTAGGAAAAGCCACTTCCCTTTCCCCTCCAGATGATGTTGGTGGGAATTTCACCAAGCTGGTGCATGTCACGGGTGTAGGTGTGTAGCTGCGCAGGATCTGGCCCGGTGGGAGCAGTGGTTTCAGGCACAGCTTTGATGCGAAAAAAGGCTTTTCCAGACACGCCTCCCCCCCCCCCCCCCGCCCCTCCGGCAGTCTGGTTGTGCAGCAGAGAGAGACAGCAGTTTTGCCTGCTGCTGAATCAGCATTGGTCTCGGCAGATGTGGAGCAGATAAGCCTGGCAGAAGCCCTCAGACCAAAAGCAAGAGGCTGCGCAGTTCCTGTTGAGGAAAACCCAGGCTGGGAGATTACGGTATTCTTGAGGGGAGCAATTTCAAGGTCCGGGAGATAGAGATCAGGCAGCAAACGTTCCCATCGTGCTGAAATCAAATGCATTCGGGGGAAATAAGACTGCCTTCAGAAAACAATCTTGTCAGGGAAAAACGGTCATCCGCTAATTTCTCTGAGCCCTCTGTTTTAATAGTAAATGAAAACTCTCGCTAGCTTCACCTCCATCTTAGCATGTGTTTTACCCCCCGTTCCCCCCTGCGCGAGGCGGGAATAGGCAGCGTCAAGGTTAAACCTGGTCTCAAGCTTTTGTGAAGGTGTTCTGCCTGCTTGCGAAGGCAAGGCACCTGCTAGGCATGCCCAGTGAGCGTTAGGAGCTGGCTCTCCCTTCTCTGAGGCTTTGCAAGGCTGAAGCACAAAGAGCGCTTGTTGCCCAGTCCCCGAGAGTCTCCCAGTGCTACCACTAGCTGGGGAGGACTGGTTACCATGGAGGCTGCCATCTGTTCGCTCCCCGCTGGAATGTGATTATCCTTGCTGGGTTGGGAACCAGCAAAAGCAGGGGAGCGTGTGCTGTCGGCAATTATCTGCAATGGAGTGCGTTAATGGAAGGCTGGAATTAGCTAGCTGGAGGAGCACATAAAAGGATTTTACCAAAACTATTAATGATTTCTAGCCAAGAGGAGTAAGCTTTTTGCAAGGTCAGTACTAAATTCATTATGTACGTAGGTAGGTAATTTTTAATTGGTGCAGTGGCTTTATGATTTAAGGATGGTAGCACCACGGAAATAATGCTTATTGTTAAGAGGGTGTGGGGGGGGGAATTGTATTTTAAAGATCTTTGTTTGTCTGTTTCAGTTCAAGCAGTTTAATTTGGGGTTGTTAAAGTAGTAAGTCAGAACAATAACTGGCCAAACTGACACAAATGGAGCAATTCGTATCTCTTGTCTTTATGAAATGCTGTTCGCTGCCAAATCTGTTTGATTTACATGCCTTTTCACGCTGATTGCTTTTTGTCCGAGTGATTTCTTTTTGGATGTGATACATGTGTGGTTTTTGTACTGGCATGAAGGGTGAGATGAGGGGAAAATGTTCAAACAGGGCTGGCGATACAATAGATGTTTAGGGTGTTTTATGCAGTTTGCTCAGAGGAAGCAGCGTAAGGGAGGCAGAATGCAGGAGCAGGTTTTCCACTCTTCGTTCCCACCCTCTGCCCCTCTTTCCAACTCCCCAACTGACCAAACATTTCGGACTGTTTCTCTTATAGAACTTAATTGTACGGAGACATGAGTTTTCAGGATACTCTGCAAATATTGTGACTGTTTTGATGGCAGGATTTCATTTAAAGGGGAAAATAAAATCAGAAATATATGCTTGTAAGGCTTTTGTGTCCTATAAAAGACATTTTTTGTTGTGCTGTAGTAGCTAGGAGTATTCAGTTTTTTCATAATAAAGGCATGATGAACATTTGTGTGCAGTTCAAATTACTGACTTAAATGAGGGGCATTAAAATTGATTTGTAGCCCAAATAGACAAAATGTTACTTCAGCAGATAATTTTAGTCACGTATGGGCTTTCCCTTTTGAAATAAAGCTCTTACGCTGCATCCTTCTTGCCAGGACTGCCATTTTTATTTGGTACAGGGGAGGACACTACTAGAGGCTTTTAATTAAAACTGTGTCAGTCCTAATACCACCGATCTGTCCTCTGCTTTTATGCACTTAAAATGTCAGTGCGTTGGAGTCTGGGAGCAAAGTTACCAATGGAGTTAATAAGTCACGACTGCAACATATTTGACTAGGATGAATTTTTAACCTACAAGATGCTTTCCAAATCTTGGTCCCTAACAAAAGTGTGTGTGTGTGAGGTTGAGGGGGGGCGTTAATTTCTTGGAGTACTTTACCTGTTTGTAGTGTATGAGCTTTTCCTGTGCTTGTGTGAGCCTGGTATATATACCTGAAGTCCTTTCAGACATCATGTCACACTCACACGTTGGTGGAATGGGGTGAGCACTCTTAATAGAAGCCGTATCATCTTGTAATTAAAAAGAACCTTTTTTTTTTAACTGCTTCCTTCTCCAGAATTGAAGTATTGCATGGCCACTGAAGTGGGTGATTTATGCAAAACTTGCTTCTAATAGGCTGCAGTGCACTTGTTCACACATGCAAGTTGCAGGTCTGTAATTCTGTTGTTAAAAAGAGCACAGGAGGCAGATTGGCTTTTGTGCTTGAAAAGAGATTAGACTTTCACCCTTCAGACCCTATGCTGAACCTAGCTGGAGGGAAGGGCAGGGCAACTGCCCCAAGGTTATTCATAGTAGCTGGTGTGGGATATGTTTCTGTTCCCCAGTCTGTTTCTAGTAAGGTAGCTGTTGCCTATAGGATTCACTGTCGCTGTGGTTGTGAATTAATGTGTCATTGGCAAGTCTTCACAGACAGCAGCAATCATATCGACATAATGTAATGGCTTGTATACCCCTTCCGGAGGTGATTTCTCCTGATCGCTAGTTGATGGTGTGCTGAGAAGCTTGCTTTTCCACTGCCTTTGCTAAACCTGTTTCAAGGATAAATAGGGGACTTCACGTTTGGCATTCTCCAGCTCTTATTATATTCTCTGATGAGCACCGTGTAAATATCCAGATAGTCTTGAGCAAACAATTTTTTTTTTTTATTTCCTTCTTGAATAGTTTTTATGTGGTTGTTGAGTACTATTTTTTCTTCTTATTAATTTTTACTTTAGGTCACTAGGTCAGCGTTGATTTGTGGATGCAGGATTTAAAGGCTAGACACTCTTTAATCCATTTGAGCATCTGGCCTCTCATAGTAGACATCCCATTTCCATGTAACAGAAGAACTGTTAAATGTCTGTTTGAAATTAATGATTTTTTTTAAGATTTTTTTTTTCTATCTTTGGTGGATTATTACAAGTGGCTCTGATGTTTATGCTTAATGCAAACAAATGAGGGTCAGTGTAATCTGCTACATGATCACTTGAAGGAGATTTATTCTAAGACACAGGCTTTGAGGCCAGCAGAGGTGATGGGTCATACTGAGTAGTGATTTGTTTTTAAGAGGGTAAGCTCAATTTAGGTAGCTCATCTCATGAAAAAAGACATTTTGAATGAGCTCCCAAATAAATAGTGTCTAGAAATACAAGCTAGTATACAGTGGGCTCATCATAATCTTGTTTATACTATCTGTACATACTAAGCTTTCAGGAAACTTGTCATTAAATGGTAAAATCCTGAGTCAATATATAGGAAGCTGGCTTGCATATAAATGGTCACAATTGTTTTCTTCAAACAGACAAGTCTTTCTGCTTTTCACTTGACACATGACTGTGGAATGCTGTTTGACATGACTTGGATTTATTTATACATTGTGTTCAGGCTGCTACTTGGCAGAGCTTTTAAACATGCTCAGTTTTCAATACACTTTTTTTGGTGCTGTTTACTTGTGTATTCTGACCATTAAAACAAACAAACAAACAAGCCCGGGCTCTGTAGTGCCTCCTTATAGCAGCGTGGCTATTTGAAGGTTAAAGCCTGCAGCTCCCTCTGAAGGGTCAACTGTTTTGGAAAGTCCTGGTGCCTGTTTACAAACTGTTCTCTTTGCAGCTCCCATGAAATAATGGAGTCCTCAGGATGCTGGGTGTGGGAGGATAAACCTGCTGACACAGGCACTGCTGCTGTTGGTCTGTTTGCCGGGCCCTAGTCATGTAAAATTGCTTGCGTCTTTTATGCTTTGTATGGGTAGGGACAAAACGCAGGCATTAACACTTCTTTCATGATGCTAGAAATTGCTGTACCAGATTTTAGAAAACATCAAATTTGTTGAATTTCTTCTAAAGCAGATCACTGTACTAGATCTGTACAGTGCAGTGAGACTGTAAGTAACAAAATGTGAGGCACTGGCAATGTGCACATTAATGACAGGTCTATGAGTTGTGGCAGGATTTTTCAGTCTTTCCTAGAGGGGCTTACATTTAGTACAGAAGTACTTTTGTCCTTCCTAGTTGAAGAACCAGAAGACTCGGAGCTGGTCTGCAAATGACCTCAGAAAACATTCCTCCCAGGTAATCCTTGTTCACAGTTGGGAGAAGAACTGGGTGGGGATAAACGATTGCATGCTAGCAACAGAGTATCTTGAAGTGGAATTATTTCTAAGTTTTTTTTCTCAGTTCATCTGGTTGTTTTTACTATATGCAATAATAAGCTGTTCATTTTAAGTGTAAAATTACTACTTAACTGACTTATACTGACTTAACTGACTTACTACTTGACTGATAGAGACGTGGGCAGTGTTTACTTTTTGATGAATATTTGAGAAAAGTGAGTACTTGAGTACATTTGGGAATGTGGAGCTCAGGACTGGAAGGAGCTGTTTGGTCACTGAGGAGTTTTTGTGGGGGGTTTTCCCCCGCCCTCCTCAATCACAGGCAGCCATAAAACTTAAGTCTCATTTAGATGTTCAGTAGACTTTTCTTCTGGCACACTGAGAATTACAGACTGTTACTGGCTATGGGAATCAAACTTTAAACAAAACTTTAAACTGTAGTAAATGACCCAAAGGCAAATGTTATACTATGCTTCAGAAACCCAGCAAGAAAGATTGAAGTCATTGCCAATGTCATGAGATCACTGTTAGCAGAAAACTTAAGCAGGCACTTGAGAAATGCACTCTACTATGAGCATGCTGCTTACCTGGACTCAATGGCCACAACCAGTCTCCAGTGCTTCAGAGGAAAGGGAACCCAAAGCAGCCAAATTTTGAATTAGAAGGAAGAATAGTTTAGTCCCGATATATGGCTACTCGAACTGCTTTTCCAAGTAGAAGTGCTTTTCCAGCTACTCACTTTTGGAGGATCCTTCACTGCAGCTTTTTTTATGCTTGTTCTCGACTATCTGTAGACATCTGCTGGCTTGTGTATCCTGTGGACTGTACTTTGGTGCTGTGGTTTTCCCACCACCACAGAAGCACTTCACCTTCATGAAGATGGTATAGATGCAGCTAACCCTGGTATTGAAGAGTGTTGCAACTTGTCTGTTCCACTCACACTTGTAGTAACACTTATTGAAGAAAAAAAAATTAAAATTCCATGTTCAGGTGCCCAATTAAGTAGTCTTGTGGTTGTTACAGTTCTAAGTATCTGGTTTAGATTTGATAGCTAAGATTGAAACAAAGTATTGTGCCAACCTTTTTAGCAAAGGTTCATGAACTGGGGATTGAGGCTTCAGAAGACCTGAATTCCAGTCTCTTCTACAGCTAATGGTTTTGTTTTGCAGGCATTGTGTAGTGCCATGGGTGGTGGTGTAGTATATTCCCTGAAGTAGTTTCAAACATAGCTGCTGTCTGAGTAGTAGAAGGAAAATTAGCTCGAGAGCTTGTAATATTACTTGAAAGAACAAGTTGATTCTGTAATGAGTTAGTTATTCCTGCAGAGCATGACCTGCACTTATCACTTGGAATTCTTCTTCCTAGTATCTTCTCAGTCCCAGCATCTCTTGTGTGCTCCACAGCCCTGTCCCATTTCCTACACAAGTTAACTCCCCCCCCCCCTTTCTTAAGGAGGTCACTTATGGTCAGGAAGTGAAAGCATGAAGTGCCTTTTCTGTAATTCAAAATAGTTTGATGGCTTCCCATATCACGCTTGCAGCAGTTACATTGAGACTGAGATCTATTACCTAGAATAAATAATTTGATGCTAGTTTTACTAGCATTCAACATGGTCAAGTATTGTATACCTGTTGTTAAGCTCACTAAAATATCACAAGGGTTCATGGGTAATACAAGATTACCTGTTGCCTTTCTTTAAAGATCCTGTGCTACTTTTCTTTACAGCTGTAATAGTTCTCTGGCAGTTCTATGTGCCAAGGCAGTTTTAATGTCTGTTCTCTTCAGTAGCTCTTGTTCACACCATTGCTTGGGGCCTTATGTTGCCGTTATGTCTTGGCCACCCACTGTAATGCAACTGGCAAGTAAGTGTTTTTGTCCCTTGGCTTGTCAAGATTTCTGTGCGTAAGTCAGTTTTAACTGTGGAAGCTGCTACAAACAATCTCTTAGATAGCTGCTGTATATGCCAAAATAAAATGGAAGATTTAGTGGTGGAATTAAGGCTTTACCTAAGAATTGAAACACAACAGTTAAAATCTAATTCAATGAAATACTCACAGGTAGCAGTGTGAGTACTGTTTGCCCTTAGTAAAGAGGGCAATGCTGCACCCCTCTGCTCTCTGCTAGCATCCTGTTATTTTGGATGAATGCTCTTTTTAAAAACTTAGTCTAGAACACTGTAGTTGAAGCACCTTGCGCACCAATTTTTCCCCATTTTACCACTTGTTCTGTAAGCCATGGCCTGGTCTCTGCCATAACAGGTTAATTACTGCTTGCATTTTTGTGTGTGTGTGCACACGCGTATGTGTTTATAAAGCTGATTTTATTGATTGTAAAACATCAGCTTTCTAAATAATTGACTTAAATTTTCCAGACTTGTCTTATTGCTGATGTTTCTCTGGTTTGACTGAGAATATTCCAGAATTTTCCTACTATTAAAAAATTCTGAAAACTATAGAATGCTTTTTTGCTTGGTGCTTAACACAGGAGTAAAACTTCAGTTGGTAACTGAGGGCTTTTTTTTATGTATGTGTGTGTCTTCTGTGGAATGTCTTCAGCTTGTGTGAGTAGAAGTGTGATATTTCTGCAATCTGATATAGGCATTTTCAGTGCAAAACAATGCATAGGACATAGTCGTGATGAGAGGGAAAAGCTGCTCAATCACACGTGATCTACTTACAGTTCTTTGAGACTGTAGTCTATTTGTCATGTTTTGATGGAATAAGATTTTCTTTGTAGATCACTGAACCTGCTTTAATCCAGTCTATTGCAAAATTGGGTAGCATTTTAGAATCCTTTTCTGTAAGAAAGACGACAAGGAAACTTGGCCGTGTCTGTTTTATAGCTGGCATCATCTCTGATTCTAGGTTTTTAGAGTTCATAGATAGCAGTTCAAGAACTGTGGGGAAAAGCTTATTGATTGCTTTTGTGTTAAAATAAATGATGAAAAGCTATTACCGTCTGGCTGATGAGGTCTGGGGTGTGGATAGCAATAATTTAAAGGAAATTATAGTTTCATTAGTGTAGATGCGGTCTCTGTGAAGGCTGTGTTTAACTCTCAGCACAACTTCACTATGTAAAACAGAGTCACAGCTGTCTCTGATCTTGCACCCTTATTGCACCAAAAGCTGAAATACACTTATACACTCTCGTATTTGTAACCCCTGTCTATATTGTTACCTTCCTTTTTTGAAAGAAATTGATTTGAGGAATTCCTTTTACTTTTCTCTGGTGGCTTGAGATATGCAAGGCTGGATGGACTGGAAAAAAGCAGTACTATATATGAATGGCAGGGGAGAAAAAGCTCTGTAAAGAAGGTCCCGATTTGCTGACAATCCTATATGTACTAGATTAAATTGACTCTAACAGGACAAAGTTAGGAGACTAAAGTCATTTATATATTTGAGGCAGAAGGAAATAGTCATGAACAGATACTGGAATGCTTTGTCCTGAGACCTGATCTAGTGAAAGATGTCCCTTCCCATGCAGGGGAGCTGAACTTTAAAGCTGATCTTTAAAGGTCCCTTCCCACCCAAACCATTCTATGGTTCTATGATTTTCAGGAACTGATGTGTTCTGGAGAAAGTTAATCTGATGCTTTTTGTAATGTGACAGGGAGGACAGAGAAGGGTGGGAAGGGGAAGGGCAAATGTGTTGTGCCACCAAGTTTCTTTTCCCCAGAAGCATGGAGTCAGAGTTAAGGTAGTTAATACTAGATTGAAAATGCCCATATTGTCACGTATTCTGTGCAAGAAATATAAACGGGATTCAGAAAAAGACTAAACAAATTCATAGTGAATTTCCAGCAGCTGGTAAAATACGGTTGCACAAATGCATCTGCTGATGTGTGTGATCCCTAAACAACTGATGCTGGAAGCCATGGGGACTGAGGGGAAAGATCATTGTGTGTTTGCTGCCTTCTACTGTAGGTTACCCAAACATTTGCTACTGCTTCTTTTCAGACACAGAATATTTGATTGAATCGGTTTTTGGTTTTTTTTCTGGACCACTGTTTATATGCTCTTATCTACTCCAGAAATGTACCGATATATTCTACTCTGGTGTTTATTGTGAATCTTCCATCCTGTTTTTTATTAACTCAAACCAAGAATAATTTGTACTTTATTTTTAGTATCTATCACTGCCCAAACTTGTTTTTTATATGGAAGCAAAATCACGGTCACTGCGTTCTGACCTGTTTCACTTGTGAATCTCTGTACTGTTTGGATTTCTAATGTGACAGGGGTAATTAAGTTATGGATTCAGCCTTTCACTGTACTGCTGAATCTAAGGAAAATCCTGTGTGGTGGTCTTCCTGGCTTGGGTTCTGGGGGTTTTGGGGGACACGTGTGTGTTTTGTGTATGTGACCAAAAGCTAAATTAACTGGAAAATGAGAATGTATGGTCTTAAGCTGTTTTGCAAAGATGTTATACGAGTGATACGTTTAATCTGTGAAAGTGAATAAAGACGGGTGGCACAACACTATTAAGGTAGGTCACAAGCTTTTTCCTCTTCCCTTTTTTCTACCTTTCCTTAAAGACGGGTGTGGGTTTCTGTAGTAACAGCTACAATATGGTCCCAAACTGGTGGGGCACCAGAGCTGCCTTCCTGGCCTAGCACCACCCAGCTCTGCTGGTCTAGCTCTATGTCCTGGCTGGCAGGAGAGCACAGTGGCAAGCGGGAATGGCACTGTCAGAGGTAATACTGCCACTGGGGAAGAGGCAGCAGCTGCGGTGGAGGCGGGAGGCCTGAAGGAATAGCATTCTCAAGGGGGAAGGCATGGGAAGGAGAAAGCAATGAAGACAATGTGAGAAAAGGCAGAGTTGCAGGGCCCGAGGGTCTTCTCTTTGTATTTATTTGCTAACTGTGTCTTAGTGTAATAGAATGGATAACACTATAAATAGTAATTTCCTCTTCCCTAAATCATAACATGAAGCTTTGTCTCAATTTTGTAATATATATAAGTATAAAAAGGAGGTATAAGAAACAGTGAACTGTTAAGCCATGTTTATAAACAGGAGAATTGGCAAATCAAACCCAGTTTGATAAAGGCAAAGCCTTTGACCACTTCCCCCTTCTAAAACCAAAAATACTTTAACAATTGCTGATCTTTCTTTGCTAGAGAAGATTAATTGAAAAACGAACCACAGGTTCCTGGATTATTCTTTTTAAGTATGGGAAATACTTTAAGCTACAGCTTTATATGGTTAGTATAAAACATACAATTGCCATAGCAAAAGCACTCCTTTTGTAAACGCTAGTAGAATATATGTAAGTGGTGTGGCACTCAATGATCTTTAATATAGTTTTTTGGTTTTGTAGAACTACAACCATTTAATTATTTGGAGAGTTTTGTAGTTGCTTGTATTACTCTTATGCTTGGACTAAATTGCAGACACCAAGGTGGTACAATGACAAATGCTGTACAAATGTAGGACAAAAAGGCAGGCTTTTCCCCTAAGAACTTTTATTATATGTCCTTTGGGTTTTTGTGCAGCCACAGGCTTTCTCTTTGGGGCATGTGATACAGGTGAGCTGGAAGAAAAGAAAAAAAAAAAAAGATGGAAAAATACTGCTATTTACTTTCTAATTATGGCGTGGTGGTTGTTCTTCACACCTGCCTTGCGATTGCTTGTATGAAATCTCCTTGCATGTGAACCAGGAGAGCTAGGGGAGGGAGTGGTGGAAGAGTTTTTGATTTCAGAACTGGGAGGGAAATTGCCATTTCAAGAAGCTTGTTTCTGTTTGGGCTGCAGATCCAGAGTCACCCATAGCATTTCTCACTTTGTTGGAGCTAGTTACCCATCTTTTTAAGGTACTATGGTTACTTTTCCTTGTTGCAGTAGTCTTGAATATCCATTCCTAAACTCCCTCCCCACCCAGCCCCCTTCTGTGTGGACTTTTCCTCCTCCCTCCTTTTCCTGGTGGTCACTTGTTTCTGTAGGTCATTTGCTTAATCTAGACATTTTTTCCCCATCTTTTTATTCATTATATACCTGAAAACCTTGAGTTGTCCTACAGCTGTTTCTTCCTTCCTTACATGCCTCTGTGGCAAAGCTTGAAGGATGCAGCTTAACAAGACAGCAAATAACTAGGTCTGCTTCCTGGAAGGATTGTGTTCTTCTCTCTCACTTTCTCCTTCTCTTGACACTGATGCTCATCTGACCCCATGGGTTACCTCAGCCTGCTAAATTAACAGAATAATCCAAAAGAAAATAAATGCATTTCTGGCAGATAGCAAGCTGAATGGGTTTGCTGCAGTGCCAGACAAGATTCAGTGTGAGGAATAAAACCAGGCTCACTAGAGAGAAGCCTGGGGGTGGCACACCAATGTTTGAGGGACGGTGTGCTAGTGAGGTCCTTCAGTCTGTTGTCTCAGTGGAGGTACGGGATGGAGGTCCGTGTGGCAGCAGACACAAGGGTTATTGATGTGTTAGAAACCATGGAAGTGCCTGAGAATGGTTGTGCAGGAATTAGGGCTTCTCCCACCAAAAAGGTGGTGGGATCAGTAGCCCAATTGAGGTGCATTTACACCAATGCGTGCAGCATGGGCAGCAAACAGGAGGAGCTGGAAGCCATTGTGCTGTAGGAAAACTATGATATAGTTGCCATCACAGAAACTTGGAGGGATGACTCACAGAACTGGCATGCTGCAACGGATGGCTACAAACTCTTCAGAAGGGGTAGGCAAGGGAGGAGGGGCAGTGGGGTAGCCCTGTGTGTTAGGGAGTGTTTTGATTGTCTAGAGCTTAATGATGGTGATAATAGGGTTGAGCGTTTATGGATAAGAGGGGAAAGGCCAACAAGGCACAGCTATCATGGTGGGATTCTGTTAAAGACCACCCAACCAGGATGAAGACGCAGATGAAATATTCTATAAGCAGCTGGGAGAAGTCTCATAATCTCTAGCCCTTGTTCTTATGGGGGACTTCAATTTACTAGATGTTGGCTGGAAATACAATACAAAGGAGAGGAAACAGTCTACGAGGTTTCTGGAGTGTGAAGATAACTTCTTGACACAGCGGGCAAGTGAGCCAATTATGGAAGATGCCCCACTGAACCTGTTGTTTGTGAACAGAGAAGGACTTGTGGGTGATGTGATGGTTGGAGGCCATCTTGGGCATAGTGATCGTGAAATGATAGAGTTTTGATTCTTGGAGAAGTAAGGAGGGGGGACAGCAGAACTTCTACCTTGGACTTCTGGAGGACCGACTTTGGCCTGTTTTAGGAGACTGGTTGACAGAGTCCCTTGGGAGGCAGTCCTGAAGGGCAAACGAGTCCAGGAAGGCTGGATATTCTTCGAAAAGGAAATCTTAAAGTTGCAGGAGCAGGCTAGCCCCATATGCCAAAGGGCAAGTTGGTGGGCAAGAGCACTGGCCTGGCTGAACAGAGAGCTTTTGCTGGAACTCAGGAAAAAAAAAAGAAGGAGATTTTATGACCTTTGGAAGATGGGGCAGGCAACTCAGGAGGACTACAGAGATGTCATGAGGTTATGTAGGGAGAAAATTAGAAGGGCCAAAGCCCAATTAGAACTTAATCTCGCAACTGCCATAAAAGACAATAAAAAATGTTTCCATAAATACATTAGCAAAAAAAGGAGGGCTAAGGAGAATATCCATCCTTTATTGGATGTGGGGGGAAACATAGTGACAAAGGATGAGGAAAAGGCTGATGTACTTAATGCAGCTTTTGCCTCAGCCTTTAATAGTAAGTTGTTCTCAGGGTCCCTGGCCCCCTGAGCTGGAAGACAGGGATGGGGAGCAGAATGAAGCCGCCATAATCCAAGGGAAAATGGTTAGCGACCTGCTGCACTACTTAGACACGCACAAGTCTATGGGGTTGGATGGGATCCACCCCACAGTAGTGAGGGAGTTGGCGAAGTGCTAACTAAGCCACTTTCAATCATTTACCAGAAGTCCTGGCTAACCGGGGAGGTCCCAGTTGAGTGGAGGTTAGCAAATGTGACACCCATCTACAGGAAGGGCTGGAAGGAGGATCTGGGGAACTACAGGCCTGTCAGTCTGACCTTGGTGCCGGGGAAAGTTATGGAGCAGATCATCTTGAGTGTCATCACGTGGCACATACAGGACAACCAGGTGATCAGGCCCAGTCAGCATGGGTTTATGAAAGGCAGGTCCTGCTTGACCAACCTGATCTCCTCCTGTGACAATGTGACCCACTTAGCGGATGAGGAAAAGGCTGTGGATGTTGTCTATGTAGACTTTAGTAAAGCTTTTGACACAGTTCCCCACAGCATTCTTCTGGAGAAACTGGCTGCTCATGGCTTGGATGGGTGTACTCTTCGCTCGGTAAATAACTGGCTGGCCGGACGAGCCCAGAGGGTTGTGGTGAATGGAGTTAAATCCAGCGGGCGGCAGGTCACAAGCGGTGTTTCCCAGGGCTCAGTATTGGGCCCGGTTCTGTTTAATAACTTTATCAATGATCTGGATGAGGGGATTGAGTGCACCCTCAGCAAGTTTGCAGATGACACCAAGTTGGGAGGGAGGGTCGTTCTGCTCGAGGGTAGGAAGGCTCTACAGAGGGATCTGGGCAGGCTGGATCGACGGGCTGAGGCCAGCCGTATGAGGTTCAGCAAGACCAAGTGCCAGGTCCTGCACTTGGGTCACAACTACCCCACACAGTGCTACAGGCTTGGGGACGAGTGGCTGGAAAGCTGCCCGACAAATAAAGACCTGGGGGTGCTGGTCAGCAGCCGGCTGAATATGAGCCGGCAGTGTGCCCAGGTGGCCAAGAACGCCAACGGCATCCTGGCCTGTATCAGAAATAGTGTGGCCAGCAGGAGCAGGGAGGTGATCATCCCCTGTACTCGGCACTGGTGGGGCTGCATCTGAGTCCTGTGTTCAGTTTTGGGCTTCTCACTACAAGAAAGACCTTGAGGTGCTGGAGTGTGTCCAGAGAAGGGCAACAAAGTTGGTGAAGGGACTAGAAGGTTTGTAGTTTTACTATCTGGCCATGGTGATACGAGGCAGGAAGCCCCCATTGTGTCCTCAGTTACAATCAAAAGAAACCACAAAGCACCAGTGTTAGGCCTTGCTTGAGCTCTTGCACAGTGCTCAGAAATAAAGTAGAGGATAGTCATCACTTCAGTACAGCAAGAAGGCGCAGGTAGGAAGGGCAGATGGTCAGCTTCTGTTTAGTATGCCTGGGGCAGTGCAGCTTTCTCCCAAATTCTGACCTAGACCAGTGTATGCTTCTGCATATCTGCAGTTCCAAAGGTGTCCTTTGTTTTGTGTGCCTGCACTCCAAGTGAATTTTCAGACTTTTTTTTTTTTTTTGCCTTGTTACAGAAGTATCTGTTCAAAACTACATTATTTAGCAAGTTGTGTGCTTCGGAATTTTTTTTTTTAAGGTATGGTTTATATGCAGCCATCCTCGTGCATAAAATCACTTGTTACTGGTTTTAGACTATTCCAAGAATCATGAAAAGCGAAGCACATGGAAGGTCTGACAGAAGTGGGGGTCACTTTGGGACAAGGGTGTGTGGTGTCTCAGTAGCTAATCCCATTGCCCGAAGAACAGCTGGGAGCCAAGTTGAACCCCTCTGCAGACTACTGCCGGGCTTTTGAGAGAAGCTTTTAATAGCACCTCAGAAACTATTTTGGGATAAGGACAAAGCATGCTTTCATTTTTGCCCAGGACCAAACTGCTGTGGTTTTGAAGTTGGGGAATAAGGAAGAAGGGAGGGGGGTAGATAAGTGTGAGTCAATCACACCTACTTTATGGTAGCTCTGTGAAAGGTGCCGCCTTAGTTGTGGTTTTACATCTCTCTCGGACTCATTGAGAAGTCTAAAGGTCTCTCACATGGAAAAAAAGTTGGGGGTGCTTTCAGTACAGAGTACTGATACACTGAAATTCAGAAGTGCTCGTGCAGCATTCTGTGCTAGGGCGATATGTGGGTTACTGATCCTTTGGATGGGACAAAAATCCCTCTCCGTCACTGGCTTGCAGAAACTTCATATCGTGTCCTGATGCAACATCCTCAGCAACCCTTGTCAAACACTTTGTGCCTGAAGTGAGTCTGCAGTAAGGAGGAGCCTGCTGAAGTCAGCCATACTGAATGCTGGGCTGTGATTCACTGTCACATGAGCTAATTTTTTTGGAGGGGTGTGTTTCAGTGTGGCATGCTGCCCATGTAGCTCTGTAATGTTTAGCCAGGTTTCCTAACAGTACTTATGTGACTTCCTTCTCAACTCCAGCTTCATCACATTAATAGTATTCAAATGAGTCAGGCACGTGCTTTGAGTCCCCTTATCTGCAAAATAAGGAAAATACTGAGAGAAAGCTTGTGAGGTTTAGTTTGAAGAATGCTTGGAGGTGGAAAACAAAGTGCAGTGTATTTATTGTGAGATGTTTGTAAAAACTTCTAATTATTGGAGTGGTGAAGTTACACGTGAACCAAGAATTTTGATTTGAGGTAACTCAGTTTCATAGAACTAGTCTGCTGTGCAAGTCTCTGGACTAAAAACATGCTGGTTTTAGTTTCTGTAGTTATTTTATTCATACTAAATGATAGCAACTACTCATCTTAGTAGTATGATTTTAGTTACCCACTGATGAGAATGTTTTACTTAACTAGTTTTTCTCCATGCCTCTTCATCTGCTTTTTAGAGAAGTTTAATAAAACTAACTTTATTTTTTAATTAACTTTAAAGAAAAGTTCATAGGCATGTTATGGTGACAGCTAAGACATAGCTGCACCTATTGTCAATGAGTTTTCAACTAATACTTGCCAATATAACTGTATTGTGCTGTTTGTACTTTGCATGTTTCTGCTCCTAGAGTAAGCAAAGTTGGATATAAAACTCATGTGAAACCAGGGGAATTGGTTAATGAGAGGTCCCCATTGTATTGGTTTTAATCTCTCCCAAATCCCCTTATCTGCTAGCTAATCAAATAAAGATAAAACAATTAATATTCTACCTTTTTTTAAGAAGGAGGAGTTAAGCATGTGTTTTAAAGATGGGCTTTGACAACTTCCTTATACCTGTTTTAAGGTTGCTCCTCCTGGAAATGAAATAAAATCCAGAGTTTCCTTCTTGTGTGTAAAATTCCTTCTCTCCGCTTGAGCGGTAGCAGAGCTGTGGTTACTCTCTGCGGGCTGTTGTGAGCCAGCGGTTTGCCTGTGTGGTCCAGGGAGGACCTTTTGGGGCTGGTTGGAGCTCTGACCTCTTGCATGTTCTCTGCCTCGTCCCATGCAGCAGGGATGGACAGAGAGCAGAGTCTCGTAGCTCAAATGTCATCCCTCCCACATGCATCATATTACAAAGTTTGTCACAGTTATTCTATATGTTTTCCCAAAAGGGAGACTTGATTTTCTGTCCGGCTGCTGCTTTGCCTTGTGTGATCCCTTCTCCTCTCTTTTTGCTTACAATGGTCAGTAACTAGCATTTATGTAGCTCCTTAGCTGAACTAATTGCTTCTTGTATTATTTTGTAGCCATTTGTCTTACAGTTTTCTAACCTACTATGTTGCTTGTGTGAAAAATGAAAATTGTATTGCTGATTCCATCTGAATTTAAAATCTGTCATGTATGACAGGCATTATCAGTGGTTTTCCTGGGTTGGGAAGAGTATACCAGGCTGAAGAAAGGCTGACAAAGCCTCACTGGCAGGTGGATGAACCAGGCTGGGGGTGGGGTGGGGTGGGGAGGGCAAAGTGGTTTGTTTCAAATATGGGAAACTGGGCAGAAACTTTATCTTCTCTGCAAAAGCTTTTCTGGAGAGAGAAGGTGTTCTGTTGTAGATGTACTTCATGTGGAAGCCCAAGCAAGGGGACAAGCTTTGAACTCCCGGAGGAGAACTTCAGAATAGAAATCTAACCTATGCATTGGAGTTCTCTTAGTCTGGTTATGAAACTCATCTACTGTTATTTTTTGTTTTAATAATGTGTTGGTGAATAAAACTTGTATGTGTCTTTAAGGAGCCTGGGATTACTTGCTAGAAGTACAAAGGATGGGGAAATGCAAGTTGCTAGCCCAGCAGCTTAAAAATAAACGCTCAAAACAAAAACAACACATGTAAATCTTGGTTAAAGTGCAAAAAATGGTTTCCATTTAGATTTCAAATCCATATGCATGGAACTTGCATCTGCTCATCTCAAGAAGAAAAATGCACCAAACTGTTGAAATAACTGGAGGAAAATAGTTGTTTTTACTGTTTTTGGCAATACCCCCTCTGTTCAACATCTGTAATAGAAAGGAAATAATTAGCTGCCCTATTCCAGAGGGCTGTCTCCTCAGTGAAAAACAGATATTCATAACAATGGATTGTTTTGCAAGTGTGTTCCCTGTAACCCTTGGTGCTCGTCCTTCAGAGAAGCTCTGCGGTGCTGTGCTTCTACATAGCCTTGAATGTGAGGACTATGAGCGGCTGGTGGTGGAAGGGGCTGTAGGGAGCTGTGGTTTGGACCAACGCGGTGGTTGAAGATGACCTCAGCTGCAGTGAATGACAAGCTGGCTGCTATATTCTGATTCATATTATCCGAATTGACAGGGCTGGATTTAAATCCCAGTTTCTTTCTCCTGCTGGGATGAAAGTATGCCAGCCAGGGATCACATGGTGTGAGAACTGTGAACAATAAAAGAAATTACTTTCAGTAACTTCTCTTTTCAGCTAATCCTTTTGCTTTTTAAAAATGTGCATTTTCACAGTTCAGAATTCACACTAATATCTTTGTATTCTACTCTGGAGCACAATATCTAGTTCATGCCATTTAAAAATTGATTTTAAATTATTCCAGTGAATTTTAATCTGTGCCAAATAACTTAATGTTTTCATGACAATTCTTTAATGTGGACTTCTTTTGGTCACTGCTCCGGTATCCTGCATGTTGTATTTACTTCATTCTAGGCATAAATTTAAATACAGATTATGCAATGAAAAATATCATTAGAAATGAGCATTGTGCAGTATAAAGGGAGAACAAAGTACCAACCAGAGAAATGTACTAACTTGTCCTTTAACCTTGGTACTGCTTTAATTTCAAAGAGCAAATGCAAAACTTTTGTAGTAGCCGAGGCATTAGACAAAACAACTTAGAGTAGTCCCTCCTCCTCCTCCTCCTCCTCCTCCTCCTCCTCCTCCTCCTTCTCCTCCTTTCTCGAGCAGTTTGTAGGTTACATAAGCTGATTTCTTTGTTTTTCCTTTTTAATAGTGAACAGACTTCACTCTTCTCTAAGTGGACTGGTTTGCATGCTTACGTTTTTCCTCTCGAAACAGGCTTGCCTTCAAAGAGGAGGAGCATAGTGTAATTGAAAACCCAGTATGTAAACTGTCGGCATATACGGAACATCTGGTGAGAAGTCCTTTCTGGCAACTTATAGGTCTTGTAAATAGGATATATGTGAGCCTGTCAGGGTTATTACTGTTGCGAAATCAATTCCTCGTGCAGTGGTACTGGATTATATTTATAAACAATGTCTTCTGAACCAGGTAAGACTGAACGGGATGCCTCTGTTAAAACTTAATCTCTTCAAGACTTGGGGTGTACTTGTGTCCTGAGACGCCAAGAGTTAAACTTTCTCATTTGAAGCAAATAAACCGGTGAACATCCAGCTGCCTTGTGATGCAATACAGCTGGAATTCTCTGGTGGCTTTTTCCTCCTATTCTCAGTAAATGAGCTTGCAGTCTTTGAACTGCCTGCCTGATGCATCTGCCACACTGAGAACTCTGCTCATTCTGCTGCTGCTTTTGGCTCGTTTTGCTGCTGCTTTCACCAGCTAGAAACTTTCTTAAAAGCAAATCAGTTTTGTGATGTTTATAGGTGATTTCTGTTCCTGGCTTATTTGCCAGATTCATCGAGCTCTGTTTATAGCTCTAAGGCTTCTATAGGACATTTCTATAAGTAAGCATTGGTTCCAAGAATTATATCTCTCATTGTTTTAGGAATTAGGTGTACGCTTCTGACTTATACTCAGCTTGTGATGTATAATGTTGCAATAATCCATTTAACTGATGCTTACACTACATTTAACGTACAGAATTGGCTTCCAGAGTTAAAGAATGTTTTCTTTTATTGCACCATCCAGTGAAAGGTTTGGATTTTTTTAATTTCAAATATGCCTGTAACTGAACTTTTAAGAATACAATTGCAAATACTGCTTCACTTGTAAGTGAGTACGTTTTTCAGTTGTGAAAAAAGTTCAAGTTAGGGTAAGTTAAATTAAAAGGCTTGCCCAACTGCAACAGCTTAATATAAGATACTAAATATTCTGAATTAAGTTTTCCACAGAGAGAGAGATGAAACAGATCTGTGGAAGATTTGGGTTCAGAATGCTGGTCTCACTCTGGAAAGCCCTCTGAGACTAAAAAGAGGGAAGAGAGTCACTGGCTGAGTGAGTTTAAGAGATTTGCTAAAGAAGCTTGGAGTAAATGCATGCAAATAGCTTTACCCCAGCTCTCCTGATTTCAGTACTTGTGGGCATCTGATTTTTCTTGGGTACAAAGGATACTTGTCTTAAAATCATTCTGTTGGCTCCTTATCTGTTTTATGATCAAGTGTGAAATTGCTCTTCTCCCTCTAGCTTTTCATAATTAACCAAAAGGATGGGAATCACACCTTTCCTCCCACTCTTTAGGTATCATTTTGCTGTATCCTGAGAAGAATCTACATGTGGATGTAGAAGACTTTTTTTCACTGGTCTAGCTCTTAAGATCTGTTTTCTAGGATCTGTAATGGATATTCTTTTCCTGTAAATGTAACATTAAACCCTTATGGATTTTCAGGAAGTTCAGTGTGGTGCCATAACTACTATTCTCAGTATTGCAACTCATCTTCCTTCTTGCCCTTTGGCTTACTTTGCATTAGTTTGTTTTGCAGAGGCCTACAGCATATTTATGTATTTCAGTGGCAGTCTGAATGTCTGTCGTGGTTTAATCCCAGCCAGCAGCTAAGCACCATGCAGCTGCTCACTCAGTCCCTGCATCCCCCTCAGTGGGATGGGGGAGAGAATCAGAAAAAAAAAGAAAAAAGTAAAACTTGTGGGTTGAGATAAAAATAGTTTAATAGAATAGAAACGAAGAAAGTAATAATGATAAGAATAACAATAATAAAATTACAATAGTAATAATAAAAGGATTGGAATATACAAATGATGCACAATGCAATTGCTCACCACCCGCTGACCGATTCTCATTTAGTTCCCGAGTGGCGATTCCCCCCAGCCACACTCCCCCCCAGTTAATATACTGGGCATGACATCACCTGGTCTGGAATACCCCTTTGGCCAGTTTGGGTCAGCTGTCCTGGCTGTGTCCCCTCTGTTCAACTTCTTGTGCTCCTCCAGCCTTCTTGCTGGCTGGGCATGAGAAGCTGAAAAGTCCTTGACTTAGTCTATACACTACTTGGCAACAACTGAAAACACCAGTGTGTTATCAACATTCTTCTCATACTGAATCCAAAACGTAGCAGTATACCAGCTACTAGGAAGACAATTAACTCTATCCCAGCTGAAACCAGGACAATGTCAAATATATTGGTGAAGCTGTGATCTTTGATTATTATTTTTTTTTGAGATCAAATATATGAAGTACAAATATATTTATATGTGCTTTAAGGTGACAGAGGTTATACTATCATGGTATTTTCAAGGCAGTGTATTTCCCAGGCTCTGGTTAGAAGTTGTATGAAAGCAGTTAATGCAGGAGTGGCCTATGATGCAAATACTTGGCTTGAAGGGTAAGAAGGGGTGAGCTTCTACCAACCTGTGGAATAGCATATCAGTACCTCCTAATGTCATCTCCTCAGAATGGTGTAGGAGACCTAGGGATATAGGCAGTACGCACAGAGAAGGTGACAGCAAGTAGTTCCACCTGCGTGGGTTTGAAATCGAGTGGACAGGTATCCCTGGACACTCGGAAATAGTATCTGAGAGAGGCAGTGAGTTGCTTGCTGAAGCACTGGCTGCCTCCAGTCTGAAACAAAGAAATCCTTCCAGTACTGACTGCTGGGACTGGGTGAGAGGGGAATAGCACACCTGAAGGGACAGTGCCTACAGGAAGGTATAAATTCACATGGCAGTTTATTCACTGCTATCACAAAGTGCAGTTGAGACTGTGTCCAGGTGCCTGAGCAAAGCAGGTTTTTTCAAGTACTGAAGGTCCCTAACAAATATGGAAAGAATGTAGAATGTACCTTTTCTGGAGCTTTGATGTTTTTGAAGACTCAGCTTTATAGATTTTTTTTTTTTTTTTTTTTTTTTTTTTTTTTTTTGTAGTATTCACTATAGGGGGAAAGCATTACTGAAGAACTGATTTCAAGCAACATAATTTTGAAAGGTTCAGCAACACTGTGACCCAGAAGTTAAGGGACTTAAGTGTTTTCATTAGTACCATCACTATGCTTTGCTTTGTGACTGCAGTACCCTGAGTCTTATGTTAGTCTTTTATGTGGTAGACAGAGACACAGTCTAATAGTTTCCATCAGTGGTTGTAAACCCAGTGAATTTGTTGAGTCTTCACTAAAAATTCAAAATAGTTATGGAATGTTCTTTTTCCCCATCTCCCTCTCCCCCCCTGGTTTATAATTATTCTAAAAGAAAAGTATTAAATTCCTTTAACATTAAGAGTTTGGAAATGTAGTGCCTGTGTGTTCCTTACAGCTTGACAGGCGATGCTTGACCTTGAGAAGGATAGGTAGTTAGGAAATAAAATCTTTCCTTTAGATTGCCATAAAATATTTAACACATCGTGACTGCTCTTCCTCGCTTGTAGAAGAGCCCTTACAATCATGACCTGTCACTAAAAAAAAGGGAAAGAAAAAGAAGGGGAGACAACAGCTGGGTTAGGTCATGTAAGGTGGGGAAGGATTGGAATATTGCCAAACCTTGTATTATAAAAGAAATGAAATGTTTAGCCTTCAACAAATGTTATGTTTTAAGAGTAATTTCATAGATATTATTTGCTCTCCGTTTTGGAAAACTTTGTTCCCCAACATGGAAGCCATCCGCTTTTTTTAATGAATATTTTGATACTCTTTGTTCTGATGCCAAAAACTAAGACTCTAAGGAAAACAGTAAATACTGCATAGGACTCAGCAATATTTTGTTGGGCTGCAGTTCTGTCAATAGGTCAAGTGATCCGGTGGGCAGTTGCTGCCAAAAGACTGCCCAGTCCCTCCCTGGGACTTTCACAGACTTTTGGTCTCATCCACGAGCCAATTCAGCTTACTCACACAGCACGCAACTCCTGTGATAAAACTACCACCCGCTTGCCCGCTAGCTGCAGGGGATTACACTGGCCTAGAGAGAAACCCAACGAGTGTTAGAGCTGGTAAGAGGTGAGCGGCGGGAGCTACGGGGATGTGGAGGGATGGAGGGGATAAAACTTTCTCCTCTTGCTGGGGGGCTTTCTCACCCTGTCTGGGTAGCTGCAGTTAGGGTTTGAGCAGCCTTTTTTTGGTCTGTCCTGGGGCCTTCAAACGTTTTCATTTTCAAAATGTTTGCAAAGTGGACAAAACTTGAGCTATTACAAAATTATTTCTCTTCCTGAAATGTAGTTGGCTTTAATGTATTTTTACATTGCATGATTTTTTTTTTTTTTAAAAAAAAACATTTCCTATCCGTTTGTACACTTGAAGATAAATATTCATATAACTATCAAGCTTTTTGGAACAGTACAGTAAAAAATCATCCAAGACTGCATAAAAAAATTATTTTAATTCTCCAACTTCAGAAATTTTATGAAATGACATTTTAAATTCATAATACAGTTCTTTTTTTTTTTTTTTTCTTCTTAAAAAAAGTGTATTTCAAATGGGTGTCTAGAAAAGAGAGGAAAGAGGACTAAACAATAGAACAGTTCTGAATTTGTGCCTCTCGTCCAGTTCATAGCATAAAATGTAAAGCCGTTTCAATCTGTATAATGTTCAGGAGGCAATTGTACTGATGTGCGGGTCTGTCAATCTGGAGTGAATTCGGTGGACAGTGTGAACAGTGGTCATCCCTGGCAATTTAGGGCTAAGGGATTTTTCCCCATTTGGATTCCAGGCAACTTGTGTTTGACGTCCTTCCGTAAGGATGGTTATGAAGCGATGAGTTAGGTGAAATGGTGATCCCTCTTCTGTTCCTTATGGACAAGAGACAATGTAAAAGCTGGCATAATTATGGTAGGCTTTAAAGGGACTGGACAAGGAAGGTCTTTCTTGAATGATTTCACAGGAAGGCCCTAAATGTACTTACACCAGGCTTTTTGTGGCTATTCTTCCTTTTTTTTTCTTTTTTTTTTCCTTTTTTCCTCCCAACCAGGTCAAAAGCAGGAAGCACTTGAATTCTTGTGAAGTGTCCAGCTTTGGGTTCTTTATATTTCTGTTTTGGTGCAATGAGCATTCCCAGGGAGCTGCTTGTTTTTCTGTGTTTTGTAGATGATGGTTGTTAATTACTTGGCAGGGAGACTGAAGTGCTTGGGGAGCCCGACAGCAGGCTGCCTGCCCCTGGCTTGGGGGAGGAAAGGCATTCGCCACTGAGCAGCCGGAGTGCCGCACAGCTGCACCGCTGCTGCTGCTGTAAGGGACGAGCAACTGCGTGTTTCTCTCCATCCACGCTTTGTTCTTCATCAAGTTCATGATTTTATATTTACTTGTAATCTTCCACATAACAGAGTAGTGCCTGGTAGCCTGTTGTGATGCTATCGTGCAGTTAATACCCTGCAGCCTGTTCTTTGATTAGGGCATATTACTTTAAATTTCGAGCCATGTGTGTTTAGAGAATATTTTTTTTTATATCCCCCCCCGTTTGCTCCAACCCCGTTGAGATGTGATTCAACAGAATTAACATTATCTAGTGGCTACTTGCTTCTAGAAAGGGAGTCTTGTCTTCCTTTCCCCATCAATAAATTTGCATCTTTGCCCGAGCTCCAGTGCATCTAAGGTGAACAAATGCGTGAAACTGGCTGCTTGCTTTTTTTTTTTTTTTTTTTTTTTTTTTTTTTTTTTTTTGTGGGGTTATGTTTCTGATTGCTTAATTTTCCCGGACTGCATCCTGGGACTAAATGCATGCCAGCACTGATGCACAGAAAGTGGTGGGAGCAGGCAGCCAGGAGGAGGGAGGGGAATGGGTGGAAAAACTCTGTCCGTGACAGCTGGCTGCTGGCCGGGCTTTGGGTTGTCAGATGCTGGCCGGACGCACAGACTGCCTTAGCAGTTGGATGTGGGAAGCAGTTTCCATCTATCAGTGATAATTTTGTTGGCTTGTATTGAATAATTGACTTCTGTTTGGATCTTTGGCTGTTCTGCATTTTAGATATATATTATATTATGTATTTATATCTTTAAATTACTTGAATGCTATAAGTTTGTATGTTTATACAACTTCTGCTCAGATCTTCTGAAATAATAGGTCAGTTACAGTTTCAATGTTCTGTAGTTAGGGGTTTTTTTCTCCTTTGTTTTTTTGTTTGGGTTTTTGGTGTTCTTTTTTAGCATCCTGTTTCTAAAAATGCTTCTCTTAGTCCTTTTATCAACAGAAGCAGCTGATTTCATGTCTCAAAGCATACAGATATTTTTTAAAATAGCTGTAAGTTGAGTTGAGGTGAATACAAAATAACTGTACAGAAATAACTAGTCAGAATAGAAGTTGAAAATGTCAGTGACTGACTTGTTAGAGAAGTCTTCTGAAGCAGTGTATGCTAAGCAAAATGGTGACATTTCTAGTTAGACCAAATTTATCAATTTTTTTTTAAACCTTAGTATTTGTCTAAAAATCTAAACACTGTTATTTTATAATGGCTTAGCAATTATAGAAGGGGAGGTCTTTTTGTCATTGTCTGAGGTATCATTGCACTTGCTTGGTACGTATATGTTAATACGTCCTTCCAGTGGTTTGATACAATCACCTACATTTTTCCTTCACATGACCCCAGCAGTGCCTCAGTAAGAAGTTAGACTGTGCTGCCCAGCATGGTGCCATGCTTTTTATCTGATATATGATAAGACAAAGAAAATAAATCATCTTAGGACTTGACAAATAAAGTGAAAGAAACACATAGGGCTTGGTGCCACAGCCCTTGCTCAGACAAGTGATTCTTCTGTGATCAGTGAGTCTGCTTATACAATTGGGGTGTCTTATTTAGTAAGTAGGAGCTCGGGACATTTAAAAAATGATGATTGCCATCTGTGCAAAATACGCTGGTGTCAAAACCTCAGTGAAAAAATGTCAGTGTTAAATAAAGTAATACTTGAGGGGGCATTGCTCACCTCACACAGCTCTACACAGAAAACTAAAAGGGAAAAATAGTTTGGGGGAGACTTGGTGGAGGTGCATCCTGTTCATCTTTTCTTGTGCTAGGGTCCATAATCAAAATGGCTATTAATGCAGCAGGAACTCAAGAAAGCCACACAAACCTTACTCGGCCCCTTCCTTCATCAAATGCGTAGGAAGCTGTAAAGAGCTCGTGGGAAGAGGAGGAAGTGACCCTCGGATACGGGGCTCGCCAGTGCTCCCATGATGGCGATGGGAAAAGAGGTTGACGTATGTAGTCAGGACGGTCCTGTGACTTTGTGAAATACGGCCATGTGAGAAGCAGTTCCTGAGCCGAAAGTTGCCATCGTGTGATGGCACTGGCAAAAGGCTGTGCTGACGAGGAGGGAGGAATTACCTGAAGCTACCTGGTGTAGAAATGAGACAGCAACAGCAAGGTAACTGACTGGTTACAAGATCAACTTACCCTGCCTTTTCCTGGAGTAATGAAGCTGCTGCTACTTACTGTACCTGTTTTTTTTCTCGGTGTTTCTTTAGTCGTAACCTTGTGGTTCTTAACTACATGAAGCTCATGGTACATGGCTTGTAGGGTCAGGAACTGTGGTCACCCTTAAGTCTTGTAGATAGGCTTAATAAAAAGAAAGAAAAAATGTTGTCCAAAATTGCTGAAAGAGATATTGACGTTACTTTACAGAAAAAAAGCAATGAAATGTCTCTATAAGTAAAAGAACACTATTGCATATTTTCTCTTTAGATTTTGGGCTTGATAATATATGTTCAAAGACGAAAGTGGAAAGAAGGGTTTGAGGGAATGTTTTGTAATACAGGAACTAAGTATGTGAAAGAGCCGTGCTTGGTACCTGCAAACAGAACTCCTCATGCTCCGAGCTCTCTCCCTTCAATCGTATGTCTTTCTGGAGATGTGGCTTGAACAGTTGCTTGTCTCTGTTCATATAAGAAACCCCTATTGTTCATTAAATAGTTGACGAATGACTACCATTAGCAAAGCCATTGTCCCAGTGTGTATGAGTGTAGGTGACTCATAAGAACCTTGGTGTAAGAGATGCTGTGTTTTTGGCAGAGGACCTCAGTCATAAGCTACTGCTTTCAAACCACAAGCTGCACGTTGGCAGCCCTTTCGAACTCAGCGATTTCCAGTGAAGGGAGACACCGGCTGGGCAGTTCTGCCTGCTCCCTCCAGCACCCTGCTGCGCTGTGGCGGGGGGAGCAGTGGTGGCAGGTTTCTGGGGGTCCTGCCAGCTTGAAGCAGCTGCTCAGTCAGTAGCAAGGCCTGAAGGCTTGCTGCCTGTCCTCCCTGCGATGGGGGAAGAGGTCGGAGTAGAAAGCCACAGCAGCAATGGCCAGGACTAAGGTTGTCACACATTATCTCCATGACTTGCAGCCTTTACATCCTGTCTGGTGAGCAGTGCTCTGTAATCGCACCCCTGTGGCTGTCAGCAACCCTCCAGCTCCTCTATCCTTAAGGTGCCTCAGCATCGATTCGACCACCGGTCGCCTCCAAAAACTGGGTGATTAGTGAGCGGTGGCACTGCTAGACTGTGGATGACAGTATAAAAGCAGTGGTCCTGTAGGGAAAAGGTGAAGAAGGTGGTGATCGCAGGGGCCCTTGTTCTCGGAAGGGTCAAAACTGTGACTTTTTAATGAAATTTTAAAAAGCTGTCCACTGTTCCTTCTTCTCTTCTATTTTACATGACCAGTTAACATTCATAGTGTAAACCAGTTGGACTTCTATCAAATTAACTTTGATTTTAAAGACTCCGCATGCTGAAGGTGTTTTTATTTTTACTTGCTTTGCATTTCCTTTCCTCATATTGCCTCTCCATATTTCTGACTCCAGAATGTGCCCTCTCTGGTGCGGAATGCACTGTAGTCAGTGCATGTTGCATGGAGAAACCATAATTACTTCTAAGGAAATAGTTTTTTGGGCTCAATATGGGGAAAAAGCTATTTGAAGTCCTGTACAGTGCTTTTTGTTTTATTGGAACAGCACCAGCAGTGCATGTTATGTTACTGTGCTAATCCAAAATTTAGACATACTTTGAAAGATAATCCCATTAATTGCTGGCTTACTCATTTTAATAAGATTCACAGCAGATGTGCAGGTCTGCCTGCATGGAAATGACTATTAGATCAGGGCCAAAAGAACAAAGATCACAGCCAGACAGGACAACAGACGAAGGCACGCTGAGTCTGCCTGCTGTAGCCAGTGTTGGCAGGACATTTGTAGTGAACGTGAAATTCGCCATTCAGTCCTTTACTTTGCATGATATACAGCATACTGAGACAAGGAAATTATTGATAAATCTTATTTTGTTAATATTTCTGTGCTTCAAAGCTCGGACTTTATATCTTGAAGCAGGTAACCTATGTAAATGTGGTGGGCATCTATAGCTGGTAACTTGGCAAACTGTAGTTCTTCAGTATCAGTTACTACAAGTTCTGTTTCAGTCTAAAAATGAAAGGTACTGTGGGAAAGATGCATGGTTTCTTCCAACCCGAACAACTGTAAAGCTTGACAAAGCATAGAAAAGGCAACACTGAATGCTGGAGTCTCGTGAATACCCACAAACCAAACCAGTGCAGTAGTGTCTCATCTTAAACCAAGCAGATACAGGTACGTACCTGCTTCGAGTTGGATTCGATCACTGACGCTCTGCATAACCCACCTTAGTTTATTAGGAATGAAATTATTTCAAAAGTCAAAGTTGTTTCTCTTAGAATATCTTTTGTGTGTTCTGCACAGTTAAACTTGCTGAAGTTTGTTTCGGTTCTCCTTCTGTATTACTGCTCTTTGTATTGTTGCAAGTGGTTCACATACTCGGTGTTATGCATACCACGTTTTGGAAACCTCTGCTCTGTGTTTCTATGTAAGGTAGCATATGTACCAAGAAGTTGAATGTTTTTTTAGTTCTTGGCAATTATTGTGTAGCAAGTGTTTGGCCTGTCAGTTTTAAGTGCAACATTGTTTCATCTCTTTAACGTCACCATCAGATGTTTTAAGTTCACAGGGGTCATTCAACTAAAAGAGCAGTATCAATATGCTTTTTGCCATCTACAATTTATACCTACCATATTGACTTGCAAGATTTATTTACTTCATGCAATAAATGCTATGAAAGGGAGGATAATATTTGTTTGGTAGTTCTAGGAATGTTCTCATGCACTGAGAAATAACAGTCTTATATGCTTTACATCTTCATTATTCCCAGAAAGTTGTCTACCTTCTTCTGTTGAACTTAGAATATTTTTGCCTGTTCCTGGAGAATAGCTTTGCAGGAAAAAATCCCTACATTTTTTGCATTTTGCCAGCATATGTATCTGAACTAATCCTTTAATAGAAACTGATCTATGTCCTACGGTTTGCCAAGATTCCACTTTTCAAAGATAATTCTAAATCTTCTGATATTTGCCTTTTATTTTTCTGGCCAGCACCTTTTGCAGAAAGAAAAACAATTTCCTCAGTGAGACAGCCCTCCTGACTTCAGCAAAAGTTTTTGGTTTGTTTTTTTTTTTTTTCTCTCTTTGTACAGCATTGGGTTATCAACTGTTTGCAGTATTTGAGCAGTGGTTCACCACAGTAAAGGCTGGCCTGATGTTTAACCCTTAGAGCTCATCTGCACAGATGAGCTCTGCACAGAACAGAATATCAGTATGAAGTTTTTGTACTATTCTGCAGCTGCAAAGCATTCCCATCTCTATCACCACTGTGACGGGAGAGGTAAAGATACATCAAAACACAAATATGTAATTAACTTGAGAGGATAGCATTTAATAGAATTTGGAGGAAGATCGATTCCCACCCCCCCTTTTAGAGAAACTTGGACCTCCAGACTCCTTATACTCTTCCTTCATACTCCTGATTTTCAAGTTGTTTGGGCTTAGTCCATTTATTCTCAAAATGTGTTTAGGTATGAATCAGCAGTATAAGCCTTTTAGTAACATGTTGGTTCCTCTCACAAACAGGACAAACCTGTGAAGGGTAGGTACCAAGTTACTAAAAACTTAGTTTTGAGGGCAGGTTTGGACACAATTGTGGGCAAAATCCATGACCCAATTTAGTAGATTTCCTGCTCAGGCCTCAACAAATCTCTTGTTGTAACTACCCAGGTGAGAGGCTGCTTTCTGCCTTCTCATTTGCGCTCAGGAAGCTGCTCACTCTTGTCCTGGCCTTGCTACAGCTCCTGTAGTGTTTGGTAAGATGATGGGTGAGTAAGTAGTTGGGTTGAATTAGTCTCTTAGCGTCAGTGCTACTTAGCGCTCTTCTGAACTGACCGGGAGATTGTACGGCTATGGTTACTGTGGCTAACCCAGTGCTTTGGTAGATAATTAGCTGAACCTCCACCTATATCCAGGGATGAGGAGGAAGGGTGAAGCTTTGCACTGATCTTACATGAAAAGATCTAGCAGTAGCACATCAAGTTCACAACCATTATGGCAGTTCTTCTTGGGACTTAACACACTAGTTATACATAGCTATATAATTTTAAGAGTAATTTGAGAGTTAAATTTTGCCTCCTGGCAGTCACAAGAGAATGACTCTTTTCCCATAGACTTTGGTTACATTCAGAAATGTTGCATTTCTTTCATTCAGAATGTATGATTAAAAGCGGGATCACAATAGCAGTAAAGATTAGACAGTGCTGGAACAGTGTAGATGCGCCGTGTGCTACAATTGGGACTGACCATAAATATAACAGAGACCTAATGGTGTTGAGATTGTCTTCCTGAAGCTTGTGGAACTGTTGATGGAGGACCTATCCAACACTAAAACACTAGTTTAACCTCTTGTGAATATAAAGAAGCCTTTTTTTTTTTTTTTTTTTTTCATGTTACTGGCATTTCAAGCTGGCTGATTATGTTTGTCTAAATGTTCATGGCTCCAAGTTGTTTCTAATTAGAATGCTCTGAAAAAATAGATAATGCGTCGCCTAGCTTCAAACATTCTTGCAGATGCAAGCATGTTTGCAAGCATTCTAGCTTCTCATTTCCTTGCAGATGATAAGCAAAATAATTAAATGCTTATCAAATTTACAGTGTTTATTTCTCTTTTCTGTTAGTTATTACCTCCTCTTTCTTGCTTATGTTCTTGCCTGCCCCCATTTTAAGTTGTTTTTTTTTTTAAAATCTTTCCCCACCTTTCTCTACTCTTCAGTGTATTTAATCATTCCCAATTATAAAAGGTGGTATTAAGCATGTACTAGTCAACACAGTAATTGGCTGGTAGTATTTTGTTGTGCATTGCATTTCTGACTTCAAGTAAAATTTCTCAGTTGTTATAACGCATAGGAATAGCAGTAATACGCAAGTATTTCTTTAATTGGGTCGGAAATAATCACAATACGATCAGCCCAGTAAACGCTGCAGATTTTTGCAGCATGTCTGACTTTTTGCATATCTAATGGGATTTTAAGTTGTACTTACAGGGTAACAACTGTGTTTCTAAAAGGTAGACTATGTTACTGCTTACTTAAATGGACAGACCTACTGAAATGCCTGCTGCTGATTGTGGAGCAACTATTTGATATTTTTGTAATGTGCTGAAAATTACGTGTGTGAGGCTTTTGTTATAATACACTTACACACAATACACTAGATATAGGAATTTTCACCACAGACTTGTATTTCTGCCACAATTTTCTTGTCTACGTCACCTGGAAGGTAGTATCTTTCATTGGCTAGAAACCAGGGCTCAGATTTCCAAGGATGTTAAAGGATGCTTTTTATCTGGGCCAAGTGCTTTTATTACCGTTTCCATTGTTTGAATATGTGTTGCTTTATATTTTGTTCCAGCTTTCTTACCAGTAGCAGCATATTGATCCTCTTAATCAGAATAAATTCCATTCTGCTAAGAAGAAATTAAATAGGAGAGTCAGCTGGCTCTTTTTTTTTTTTTTTTTTTAAACTTAAAATAAGAACCCTTTCCTACAAAAAAGTTGTAATATGTTTAGCTAATTTTTGGATGCTACCTTCTGTAATAAAATAAACTATTTGAATGTATAGCATTTTGTGAACCCTTTGAATACAGAAATAGAATGGCTGAACAAAAATGCTGGTTTTTTCTATAGTTCTTCTGTTAAACAAGCACATTGACAATTCAGATAGGATAAAGTCTGTTAGAGATTGCAATCTTTCTATAGAAGAGCTTAGGCTAGTCGTGGTGTAAGTCTCTTTTCATATCCAGCTCTTCAAGGTTTAAACAACGCAATAAACTTCAGCAAAAGGCCAAGTGTGTTTTTAGAATGAGACACTCTTGAAGGGAAGACGAGTATTCTAATTTTCTTGTAGAGAAGTGTTAGCACATAATAAATGTGTTTACAGTCATTCTACCTTATATTTAATCCTGTTTCTAACTCTTGTTTTTTAATATGTATTTGTTTTTCAGGCAGCAGCATCTGTCCAAAGTCCTTAATATTGTCTAGATCTTGTACAGCGAGTGCCACAACCAGGCTAGTTGAGCAGAATGTACACAATGAAGCGGCTCAGGGAATAAATGGAAGTGTGCCAGTCAAACAGTCCCCACGTTCAGCTTCAAATCCAAAGCCACAAGGTAAGTAGTCTCAAATATTTTTGTTAGGGAAGTTGTTCTTCATCTCAGACTTTAAGAGAAATAGAGCACCTTGAAAGAACTGTATCTGTCAGAAAGAAAGTAGTGGGATAAAAGCTTGCTACTGAAATATGAGTGTTCTGTAAATGCTTTATGAATCTGTAATTTCTGACAGTATTTTGCTGAAACAGGTTCTCAGAAGAAAAGCTGGACTTACTAATATTGTTACAAGCTCATAGGTCTAGCGACACTTTTTATCTCAAATGTCTAGTAATTTGTTGTGCACGTACTGCCAGGCAGCAAGTGTTAAATCCGTTCTCAGCCCAAGGAGTGGCTAGTAAGTAGAGATGGGAGAATGTGTGTAAGCCTCTTGTTTGTATCAAACTATTGCCAGGGCTTATTTTTCAAAATAATGACTGTATTTGAGCTGGAAGGGTTTGATTCTGTTTTTGAATTGGAGTGTTTGGCAGGCTGGCTTCAAGGCAGGGGTAGTGGGGAAGATATTCAGGGCTTTTGGGGTTCTAGCAGAGCTTGAGAGGAGCCCTCCTGCAGAAGTATGTGGAAAGTTGGGAACTTCGTGTTTACGCAGTAAAAGCTGACCAATAATGTCTGCAGAGTAGAAGTAGATTTTCCTTCTTTCTGTCCATAAACAGTATCTTCACTTTTAGAAGCTAAATAGGCCAACCTACATGTTGACTTCATCCATCTAAACCTCAAGCCATCTTTTTATGTGGTCTTCTCAGCAATATTGATGATTTTGCTGAGGCTGATCACAACAAAGAGTCAGTATGTTCTGGAAATCGTGGATTCAAAGCGAACCTGGACTGATGTCTTTTAGGAGTGACGTGCAATAGGAACTTCATTCATTTCAAAAGTTAAACAAAAAGAGTGAGTTTAGGAGACAGATACTATGATCCTGCCCAGTGAATTGGATTCTAAGATACATTGCTGATGTGACAGAAACTAGAATTACTTATAGAAAACTGGATCACATCTAATCACATAGAGAAACTAGAATTGCATAGAGTCATCATGTAGTGGATTTAACAGTATCTGTATCAATTAATGAAAAATACATATTGAAAAATTTTGCATCAGTCCCAAGGTCATCTTAGAGTTAAGGAGGGAAGAAAATTATTGGGGTGTCAAGAAAGTTTTGTTTACTTAGGGAGAATGAGAGCAAAATAAAGCTGTGGTTTTTGTATTGTTTGTTTTTATAGAAATTTTGCCAGTGCTGATCACTGAACTAAGATGTTTTTATCAGTCATACGTAAACATTACTTATCTGAGTAGTCCTTCTGCACCAGTTCCTAGGTCTCTGAAATGTGTTCTCTGAAACTAAGTTAACATGAGAACATGTGTTCTTCCTAGGAAAAATATTTTAGAAATCTGTTAATGGATAAATAGAAATAGGAAATCAATAAAAAGATTTTAAGCCTTACAAAAACAAAGCCAGCCCACTTATTATAAATTTCAGCTGTTAGATAAATTAGGAGTTGGATATTATTGGACTCCATTCATTCAAGTAGTTACGCAGCTGTTGTTGCTCTTCCCTAGCCATGACTTCTGTGTTTGTCAAAATTGCTTTCTCCAAAATGTGGCATAGCCAGGAATAGTGTTGCAGTCTAAGAAATGCAGCTGTATAGATTATATTCAATAATACTGTTGTAAACAGTGTTTTGTGCCTGCTTTGTTCATGGGTTTATGTCTTTCTCCATTTATTTCTATTAAATATGCACATCATATTGAAGTTATGTAGTATATCTTTTTGGCCTTTTTATTTAATGGAAGCAAAACAAAATAGAATGAATAAGATATGCCTTTGGGAGTCCAAACGATCCAAGCAAACTAAAGTGCTCTAGTTTATTGGTTTAAATGTGGTTGCTGATGTTGGTTTTTTTTTAGACAACTTTTGATGTACAGGTACAGAAACATTTTTGGTTTATAGTGGCAGGAAATGTTTTATCCAAATGGTTGTTCTAGTCATGCAAATACTAACTGTCCTTTCATGGTGAAAGGAAATGAGATGACAGACCTGAATTGTAATGCCAGTATATTTGATTGTTGATGAACTAACTGCAAAATGACCTTCATCTAACCTACCATGATGTATATAATTAAACTGAGAGATATAAAGATGGCTTTGAGGTTGCATTGCAAGTGGGGTACAGCTATTTTTAGTAAACTTAGTTTTAACGCAGTAAATGGAGCTTTAATGTAGAGGAAAAGTGTCCAAAGTCCTGCACTTGAAGTGAACCCTGGACTCTGAACCTGTTTTGTCTGTACTTGGTCTCTGAGAAGTAGTTTAAATATTTGGAAACAGATCACTTAAGGTAGCTAGATCAAGTGAATAAATTTCTGCACAGAATCCAATATAAAATTCTTTCTTTTCATTTTCATTTTTTTCCCCAGGCATTTCAAGGAGAAAACAAAACTATCTGTCTGATACACTGACAGTAAAAGAGCAATTTTTGTTCCCCAGTAATTCCTTCCATCAACAATTTAGCAATTCATATGTCAGATTTCTGTGTTGAGTACAGTTTGATTCATGAAAATCTTTGCAAATTTGGAACAAAGCCTGAAACTGACTGAAAGCTGATGAGGAATTTAAGCAAAGAAATCGGGACTGTGGAGAAAAGCAGTCACAGTCCGTACCAGCTGCAAAACATGGTGCTCCACCTTTGCATCAATGCAGTGCATTCTGTGATAACATGGACTAATACAGACTAGAGGTGGTCACTGGAAATAGCAAAATACACTACTGAGTTCCAAGGCAAATATGATGCATGAGAGACGAAGCAAGTTGTTCGATAATTTGAAATTTGCCCTTACCTACAAATATTTGGGCAGCGATCTGAACCTAGCAATAGCAGAATGCATGTAGAGGGACATGTACAAATTGACCATTTTTTTCTAGCTTCTTCTATTGCCTACTCTTTGAACCTCTTGTATGAGTTTTATATGATGTCCAGTTACTAAATACTAGGCAATGAAACTGTTGTCTGTACCAGGCAGTTTTATTGTAGAATGGAAAATATGTTGAAATGTCAACACTTCTTCAAAGCAGTGAAGTGTCGTGTCAGTTCAAGACTGTGCATCAGTTGCTCATTTAAATTTTTCTAATGAGTGCTTAGGAGTACTTGTGAATCTCCTGCTGAGGCTGAAGAGGAATTTTTGTTTGGGTTGGAGATGATTTTCCACTCCAAAAGATGGCCTGGTTTGTGCTACTGTGAAATGGTATGGATGCAAAGCATTCGACACGTAGACTTCAGCAGTCAGTTTCAGCTACCTACTCCATAGCATCAATTCTGTCCTCCTTTCTCAGTTAATTATAATATAGTCTGTGGTTTTGAAGCTATTCAGTGGCCTAGGCCCAGAAAAGCTGAAAGACCTTTTAAACGCCTGGGATGTAGACTGTACTTCTCTGGGAAATGAAACTTCTACAATTAAAGGTGAATTGAACTAACACTGAGAGCTGTTTCTAGCTAGACTTCTCCAATCTCAATGGTGCTTGGAGAGACGTGTAGCAATGTCTCTCTTATCAACAAAACTGCTAAATCCCAAGCATTATCTCCAGAAAGAAGAGAAATGAGAGAACAAAGCACGTCTGGTTATTATTGGTCTTCTTTCTTCATACATTATTGGAAGATACTTGTTCTGATGTATTACAAAAATGTGGAAATGTACATCCTAAAGAGGAGATGACTTTTCTCTCTTTCTGCCGAGTCTTGGTTACTAGTTATTTTGTACTGTTCTTGGGAGTGTAAATCTTTGGTATCTATCCAGCTGCACTCATTTGATCTTCCTGAAGATGATGAAGTATGCAAGGAGATGATGAAGGATGACTTAGCCAGGAGAGCTGTAGTTGCTTACCACAGAAAATTTTAACTGTGTATTTTCATTGAATCAAAGCATAGCAGTGTTTTCAACCAGCAGAAGTTAAATGCATCCTCCCATTTCCTTATGTGCATGTACAAAGTTGAATACACAACTAGGCACTGCAGCTTAATTCTTGATTAGGTGTTTTGGCTGACGTTATGAAGTAGCAGCTACCTGAGTATACTGAGGGGTTTTCTTTGGGCAGAATATGCAGTTCATATCTCCTAATGACCTCAAAATTCTACAGTATAGAGACAAGAGTATTTATAGACTCCCAACAGAGCTCTGTATTATGCAGGGTATTACAATGGGCCAGTCTTTTCTCTTTTTTTTTCTTCTTTAAGATCCTTGCTGTGTGCACATTGAAAAATAATCTGATTAAAACAAAATACTACAGAAGTACATTGAGGGGAGAATTAATGGAATTTGTTTTCCATAATCCCTGTTAACAAGGCTGACCTTACAGGAAGGTTTGCAGGTTTTTTTACACTACTGGTTCTTTTCTTTTCATCAGTCTTGTGACTATCCTTTTCCCATTGCTCTATTTCTAAAACTTACAGTAGCAACAGGAACAGCTGATTAGGGTAAATGCTGTCTGTTAGATGGTAATGGGGAATAAAGAAGAAAATATCTTACATTAGTGAATTTGCGTGGCTGGTTTGTGGTTCGCCTCTGAAGACATTATAGGGATTTTCAATATACTGGGATTGTCCAGTTTGACCAGAGGTTCCTTGTGCTGCCCTACTGAAATGCTGCTAAGCTGGGCTTTTTTCAGTAATAGCCGCGAAAGTGTGCGACACCTCCACAGAATGTCCTAGAATTTAATTTTTGTCCCAGTGGATCCAGTATAAAAATAGCTTCCAACTAATTCCTTCTGCTTTATCAGTAGACATTAATTCCCTCCAGTTTAGTATGAATTCCCTCCAGTTTAGTAGTTTTAATATATCCTTGTGAGACTATTAACATTTTATGAGATGTACAAAAGAGTTTGAGATATACAAGTCTAATAAAGAAGAGAATTCACAGGATCGCAGGTTATACAAAATCCATTGCAAGAGTAAGAAGCGTGTCTACAAGCTAGCGTAGTGCTGGTCAGTAAATCCACCCAGCGTCCCCTTTCCCTTCCATCTCCTCCCCGAGGGAATGGCAGTGCCCATGCTCAATTATGTGTCCTGCTTTTTACCAGCCTGCTTGTGTCGCCTTTTTCAGCTGTCCCATCGCCTTTGTCAGTGCAGCAAGCTATTCAGTGCTTGGACAATTATCTGCTGCTCATTGGCCTAATTCTGCCAGATCTTCTCCAAACTCGCTGAGAAGAGGGAATATAGGGAAAGCTGCTCCACTGCACTGCAGCTGCAGCTGAGCAAATGTATGCGGCTTCTCAGGAGGGGCTTCGGTTACTACAGATACTCAGCAGTTACACAATTTCATATTCTGCTTGTTTCAGGATTGCACTGTAACTGCTTGAAAATTGTAGTAGTTTTAAGTCAGCCTTTCTGCACTGCATCCTTCCCCAAACTTGCTTTTTTTTGCTTATGTTAATAAATATAAAATAAAGCTTGAAAGGACCAAAGATACACATATACACAGTAAAAGCATCTCATCTACAGTAATTCTCTTCTCCCTCTGATTATTTCATTTATCAGCATTTGTAGTTGATATGGTTGAAGTCTAAAGCTTTTTGCGATACATTCATTTCTTCATAGAGTCCCTCCTGGTACTTTTCAGACTGCAGCGATCACTATAATCCCATTTAAGTGCAATTAGGTTATTGGAAGCACAGATGAATGTTACCTCCTAGTAAGTTTAACGAAAGGTAGAGATGGAAAGTCGCCCTTCATCAAGTGTTCCTTCAAGTTTATCATAGTCGGTGATAGTATATTTGCAAGAATTTTTTCAACAACTCTTTCAAATGTCAGTTGATGGGATTTAAGCTAATTCCTGCAGTGCGCAGGTTTTCCAGGGTAAGTCAGCAAGCTATTCTAGAGTCAGCGATGCAGGGAACATGGCTTTTTCGCATCCGTCTATTGCGTATCCTGTACTAGTGCTTATTTTTCTACTGTGAGAGTTGCATGTGATTCCTAATGCCAGCTCCTGTCCTCCCCTTGGTGTTTGCTCCCTGGCAGGTCTGTGTAGTCACTGGAGGGCCGGTGCCTGTGGAGCGGCAGCCGAGCCCCTGGGGCTGCTGGTTCCCCTGGCAGGGCATTGCCTACTCCTGCTGATTTATGCCTGCCTTTTATTAAAGGGCAGATATAGTCTTTATTTTTCAATTTCATATTAAATGCTTTCACTTCTCCCCACAATGTGTTTTGGGAGCGTGTGTGGGAACGAACAGAGTTATGTTCTTGGGAATTAAGGACCTTTGCATTAAGTCTCTTTTTGATGGAGCGGGAGGTGCGTTGCTCTGATAGTGGAACACATTCAGACCCTGTCTGTGAAATGCTTTTGCTGCCCACAAATGCTTCACAGTCGTGTAAAGGGGTAAAAGTTAAAGATCCTCAGCTCTTGTGACTTCTGTTGCTTTATGTGTCACCTTGGCTTTTGTGTTCTAGTCACTGCTGTATTAAACAGCGGCTGATCATTAACAATCTAATTAGAAGCACTTACGGCAGGGATGGAGGAAAAGAAAGAAGGATAAAAAATATTTTCAGGAGGCCAGGTTTTCAGCGGTATAAATAGACAGAGGTTCACTGAGTAAAGGAAGCTCAAAGCTGAAGGCAAAAACCTTTTCCACTGACTATTATTGAGGTCATGAGGGAGAATATAAAGAACAAGAGCACCAGAGTTTTGGGGCAGCAATTTAAATTTCTCTTGAGCTCCACAGCACAGCTAGATCCTTTGATTATGCTTAATTCTTTTTTACAATAAAACCTGCATTTAATGAAGGCTACATATGTGTTTACTACAGTACATTATTTAAAAAAAAAAAACAAAACCAAAAAAACCCCAAAAACCAACCAAACAAGAAAACTCCCTAATTTTCTAGCTTGTTCAAGTAGCATGTGGTTTGGCTTTTATCCAAGAAATATAGCAAGGTGCCTGCCTGATACCAGACAGTGCATAAAAAACTGTATGAAGTCCCTGTATTCATAAAGCAACTTTAAGGTGAAGTGAAGCCAAGAGCGTCTCTTCGTCATTACTGTAGTAAGTTAGTAAACAAAAATCTCATATATGTTCTGGCAGCTCAAAGGAATAGTTCATGAATGATTGATTGTTGTTGTTGTTGTTGTTTGCAGTGCCTCCAAAGCCAATTCATCTGCAGAAGGTGTCACCTGTTACATACCAAACCCCTAGGCATAAAGCTTTATCAAATCAGAAACCAAGAATGGAGGAAGAGACACCCACCCCTGTTTCTAGTGTCGCAAAGGAAAAGTCCAGTAAAGTGTCAGATCTTATCAATCGTTTTGAGGGAGGCAGGTATGTAATAGAATTTGAATTGGTTTGTAACTCTGTTGTGTGTGGATTGTTGGAACTTGAACCTGTGAGGAAGATCATTGGTACTGCGGTAATGCTCAAACCCATCCCTGCCAGAGGAGTTGATGGCAAAACTGCACATTTCGAAATGGTGCAAGCCAATTGTATGTTTGGCCTGTACAAGGTGTGCTTTTTCATGAGGTGCTAGTCTTAATTTTTCTTTAAAAAACAAACAAACTTGTAACATTTTTAAAACATCCTGAAAAATGTCAGCAATTCGAAATAAGTGCTGATTTTAGAATGAAACATTGGAGCTAATCTTAAATTATTTTGTTCTTGCAGAAAAAAAAATATTTACTTATATAAGCAAATAGAGAAACCCAAAATCCTTATTTTCCTTTTATACCGTCTTAACCTGTTCATATCATTCATGTGGAGAGGGTGAACTGTATGAGTTATTTGTATTGATGTGGCATACATTCTCTGAACTGTTTGCTTTTTAGTACTTGATTTTGGTGGAATAGCTTGGTGTTCATGAGTTTTGAACTGCCTTTTACAGGAAACATTTGGAACTTTGAGAAACATGAGCCACAGTGAATTCTGCTTTCGCAAAATAGTGTTACTTGTGTGTCTTTAATTAGATGTACATGACAAGCATTATAAGCTCTGGAACCTAAGTTCTGAATATATCTGCTCTGTATAAAGAGAGCAACCCTCCAGAAAGCCCATGACAGAGGAACAGCTCAGGAAACAGTCCAGTGACAGTTGAGTGTTGCAAATTTGGGACATGGTTTTCTTGTGTTTCCTCGGGATACTAATGTTCTGAAGGGATGCCCCGTACAGGAGTGAATACATGGTGTACAACAGAGCATGTCCTTCTGATGAGCCAGAGTATTAAGACTTTCATCGAAAGAATTTCTCCTTAAGATGGGGGAAACTTAATCCCTTATACAGAAGCAGCTGAGCATTGCAATATGTTTGTCTAGTGGAACAGAAATCATTTCAGAGCTTCATCTGTAGGAAACTTCTGTCATTAGACAGAGACTTAATTGCACTCTGCCATGACAGCTGCTCAAAGATGGGAAAAAGAAATTGCTGCAGCACTGGAGGTCCTGTGAATTCTTCTAGCATAGGTCTCTATAGTCCTGTTATCACTTTGTTTTCGTCTTCCTCCAAAGCATCACCCAAGTCTTTTTAACAGTGTAGTACCCTTAGAAAAACAATTTTAACCTTTCTGAAAGGAAACTCTGCAGGTTCATTGTGCCCTACACCAATAGGCCCTACGTTTCTTCCTCCTACACATGCCTGCTGCATTGTGCAGGAATGTTTTCAATATTATGCAAATAAAGGAAGCTATAAAGAAATGAAGGAAAACTTCCTTATTTGTGGACTTCTAAAAGTAGGGACATTTTGTTTCGGGAACTAGGGGAAGCTGAGTTGCTTTTTGGCCAACAACATTCATTAAGTACACCCGGTAATGTCTGTCTAATGATTAAATTCTCCTCAACTCTATGATCTCTGCTTATAAGAAACTTCCATAATTAGCATGCCAAGTTCTGGAATACCCTGCTGTGGCCATGGAAGCAATTCCTGTTTTTTGAATGAGCTCAGCTCACAAAATGTGTGTCTTCCAGGAAGGTGAACTTCGCTTTTAATTATTGGTCTTCACATGACTAGGTAGCATGTTCATGAACTGCAAACTGTGATTGTCAATTATGATAACTTATTTTCATTAGTCTGTACAGGCCACAAACATGTAGGCATGGCAGAAAGTTAGTTAAACCTCTTTGCAGTGTGCATGCAATTGAAAAGCGTAAATTAATTCTATCTTGGAGTTAAGCTTATTTTTAAAAAAAGGCATAATCTTTACACAACTAAAGGAAAACTGATTAATTTTTTTTTTTCTATGTTGGAAGAAAGTGAAGCTATTATAAGATATTTTTTGAGCTCTGTGTACGAAAATGCAGAATACATTTACAATATTTGTGTAAACCATCTTATAAATAAGGAGTAAACATACAGTTTATAAGTAGTCTTCATCTTTCCCAAAGATTAATGGTCCACAGTAGGAACAGTATGTTAGAGGACAGTCATGGTATTGTTTTGCAAGTTGAATATGGCTTGTTAAATGTACTTCAGACAAAAATGTATAGGTTTTATTTTGGTTCCAGTTTTTATTTTTTTTAAAACTATAATGCAGCCAAGCACTTTTACAGAGTAGGCTACCGTTTATATTGGCCTAAAATTCAAAATCTCAAAAATAAAACACAGAAAGAGATAGTGAAAGGTATGAACAAGGGATAACATGTTTAAAGCAGAGATAAAATGTAGAGGAAAAAACCTTCAGAAAAGATGCAGCGTGATGAAAGAACACTTCTAAATAAGGACACTGGGGGAAGAAATAGGGTAAGAATTTAAAGCTCCTCTTGTAATATGCTGAACTAAGGAGAGGGATGCTAAATGTTCTTGGACGTTTTTCATGCATTTTGTATAATTAAACAGCAATTAGGGAACAGGCTGCTTGTTAGTTTAAGCATCGGACTGGGACTTGGGAGAGCATGAGTCTGTCTCCATTTCTGCCAATAATCTACCGGGACTCTTTGGGCATGTTGCTTCATGTATTGGTGCCTGAGTTCCCTTGTCTGTTATGTGTAGCTGATAATGCTGACTTCCATTTTAAAAGTGAGATTCAAGACACATGAGGATGTAATGAATCAATATGGGTGGCACTCTGGGTTTCCAGTAAGAGATGCATGTTTGAGTGGGTTTCAATAGAATAATGCTGTTCAAGTCTTCGTGGCCTGAACTTCCTAATATTAATACAGGAAAAAATGGTTTGGGCAGCATTGGTTATATGGTGCAACTCTCTTACTCCTCATACCAGGGGTTTTCTATAACACCATGTTTAACTTTTCTCTCATCTATGTTTTGTTTGTTTGGTGTTTTTAGCCCGTTAAATCCTAGTGATTTGAAGAAAGATTCCTCTGTTCTCCACATTTCTAAATCTCAAGGAAGATATGGGTCAACACCATCACCTCAGCCAAAACTCCCCTCCCAGCACCCACTACAAAAACAGGGAAACAGTAATACCGACAAAACTCAGGTTGTACAGCTACACACAGCCAACGGAGTAGTAGCACAAGACCAGACGGAAGATGAGGACAGGAGATTACCAGATCGTGTCTCTGCTATATCCACCCTGGTTCCAGATAATGCTGTTGACAACAGCTTGATAAATGGGGAAAGAGAAAGTACTTCCAGAGAGTCATTGCAAAGTATGACTGCCTGTGAAGGACAGATGCTTAACAGCTGCTACAGGACTCCAAGCAGTGATACACTGCTCCCATCTGAAAATGAAACTCTAGAAATTAATACTAACGTGAAGGAAGAACCAACTGAGGAAATGAGTAAGCAAGATCAACCTGTAGAAACAAAGGTAAAAAGAGAAATTGTTTCATTCTTGCTATATTACTACTTTGTGTATTTTCTTTTGGTTTTTATTTACAAAAATAAGCTTCCAAGAGCAGGTCAGAACGTTGAAAATCTTTTGGTTTTTTCCTCTGGAAAAAAAGACAGGGAAAAAAAAAAAAAAGTTTTGCTTGCCTTTTCTCCCCTTTACTACTTCCCCTCTCTCCTTCTTCGCATAAGCTATCTGAGGTTTAAAAAAAAAGTGAAACTGAAATATGTGTACATGTTCAGCACTGTTCTTCAGCTGTGCCAGACTACAAGGGACACAGGTTAGTGGTGTGTATAAAATAAAATTCCATGTGTAGTAAACTGCAGAAACAGGGCTTCAGGCGGAACTGTCATGTGAATACTTAACTTGGATGTAGTTGTCAAGTCAAAGCTGGAAAGGCAGTGGCAGTCTGCTAGCTATCAGAGAGACGCAAGGTTCAGAGTGTACTGAATATATGTCTTGTTAGCAAGAACAACTTATATCATGATACATTTCAGCTTCCTCGTAAGGAAGGCTTTAAATAATTAAGGGAACTAAGTGGGTGGAAGAAAATCTGTCCTGGGAAATTAATTGCTCAAAAATTGTGCATATTTCCACTTCTAGAAGTTTGATCATGCAGTTTGCCTTCTCATGCTGAAGCATTCATTGGTGGTCAGTGAACATCATGAACAGTTCTGGTCCAGCTGTGCCATGTGTGAGTCATGGCAGGGGGGCTGGAGCGGACCCTCCTGGCCTTCCTCTTCGCCGCAGAGCCTAACAAACAGCTGAGCACCGATAAAGCTCATCACTGCTTGTCAGGAGTACACCTGCATCAGTTAACTACAGACCTCTCCAAGCCCTGGAGTTTGGTTAGCTAGGGGTCACGAACATACACGCTTGAGGGGAAATTCCGTGTGTGGGAAAGGTGGGTCTCAGATTCTCATGTATTATAGGATAAAATATCCTGGGTGACGACAAGAAGGGGCTGGTTTGTGTGGATTTTCTTATTTGTTTTAAGGGTTGTTTTTGCCAGTAATGAGTGAACATTATTATTCCCATCTAAACATAAGCCTGGTTGCTGTCCAAGGCACCTTTAACCTGCCACACCTGTCATTATGTTTCTATCTCCTGTTCAGTAATGCCTGCTTCCCCTCTCTGTGCCAATAAATGCTGAATGCTCCATGGGCAGCGATGTTAAGCTTGAATCCAAGTCATGCAGTAAGGTGCTGGCAGCATTTTCAGGAAAAAGCAGAAATGGGAGGCACTTCTGTTGTAAAGTCCAGGAAGGAACTGGGCAAATGTTAATGGCAGCAATCTCATCAAAAATCTGTCTTTGAGCTGCAGCAACCAACACATGTGATCTGTCCTATATTGACCAAGAGTCAAATTGTGAGCCCTAATGTGACTGCTACGAGATATATTGTTTGCTGGTGCTCGAAGGGTAAAAAACCGAACAAACCACACCCATGCAGGATGACTCTTGGGTCAGCATCGGGAGCGAACTGCATCTGTAAAACTGAAGTGGGTCACAGCAGCACTTCTGAGATACCAGCCTGGTTGCGGTACAAGGACATCCCCTGTAGTCTAGTGAGGTTGAGAAGCATGTCTACCACAGACTGGTCTAAGGGCTATGCTTTACAAAATCAAACACTGATTTAGTTTGGATTAATGCAACCTAGAGATTGAAATCAGCCCTGTGGAGGTCTAAGTAGCTGCTGCCATGCTGTCTGGAATAGAGGGAGGGTGATGAGGAACAGGAGAGGTCTGGTGGAGCTTTAAGCTGTTTCTGCATCCAAGCAAGCATTGGGAAGAAGTAAGAGCATTTAGACATTCTGTGATTCTGCTAAGCGCCCACTTAGTAAAAAAAAATCTTAAAACTGGGATGCAGTCCAGTTGAAGTTGCATTGCACAGACTAACAACACTCTTCTGCCCTTTTTAATTAAGCAAGTGTAGGTACAATTGAGTAAAAGCAATGGGAGCAGATGCATGTGAGTCATAGACAAACTTTAAATTATGCATCTGATATATGTATTTCAATACTGATGCAAAGTATCTTCTTTGTCTCTTGCATGCCATGTTTCCTAATTCAGGGAAGAGAGAAAAGCGATGCTATCTCTTTGTAAATGCATACATGTACAGCAGAAGTAAACCAAGTCCACTGCTGGAAAGGGTGAATTAAATTGGGGAATGGTGCAAAACTAGAGCAGAAATTACTTTTTAGACTCGGAAAAGAAAGCTTATTTTGAAATAATGTTGCTCTTACAATTTTTTTTTTCCCTTTACAACTATAGATCTGACTAAAGTCAGATTATTATTGGAGGTTCTGGAAAAGTTGAGACAAAACTCACTAAATTTGGCAGTGTTCTGAAACATTTTCCCCAAATGACTAAAGTAGAGTATGCTTCATTTTTCTTATTTACTGAATTAATTTGATAGTCACAAACCACAAATATCACAAGCAAAAAGACTATTAAAAGTGAAAAGTTTCTTGCCTTGCAGCAGAAGCACCTTCTGTCATAAAAGTTGGTTTGCCGAAAACGCGGTGGCTGAATAGTACAAGAACACCCCAATCAATTAACTTCCTGAATAACATCTTGTGAGAAATCTACTGCTAGTGCTAACTGAAGACAAGACGAGAAATGCTTTGGTATTTGTTGTGAGACGGGTAGGAAATGGGGTTATAGACTGCATGCATGCCACAGATGGAGAAGAATCCATTGTGCATCTTTAATAAAGTCCTTACTTGATGTCTTCTCTTAATGGCAATGTTGGGGGCTCTGATGTTTCAGATGCAAAACCTGGTGGAGATGTGTATTTGTAAATGTAAGGTGAAGTTTTGATTTAAATAAGGTGAAACTTTGTTGCAAAGTTAACTTTCTGCCAAGAAATCATTTACTGTTGCAACACTTGAGAGCTTCTACCAGCTTCTTCCTGGTTTTGCAATTTAATGGTGGTCTTCAGCAATAGTAAATCACGAACACAGCTGTGTATCTTTAGCACCCAATATAATCGTGGAAATCCTCTTGAGAAGAATCACTTCGTTAGGGGTACCAGGATCTTTACTGCTTTTCTTGGTTGCTGTGCAAGAAACTCGCCTATCATTTGTGCAATAGACGATTGCACAGAGTTAATATGCCAGACACTGATAGTAGCACTCAGGATTTTCATTGCAGGTCTTGCACAACTTAGCGCTTTCCTTGATTTCAGAAACTGAGGACTCAAGAGATTAAAGGAAATCTTAAATTCTGCTGCAAATTTACATTTATATTCCCAATACTTAGGGAAGAAAGCTTTGGATCATGAAGCAGCTATGACATGAATTGTTTTAGAAGAGAAAATCCCCACTCTTACTTGAGACCAAACTCAGCATTACAAACAAACTAGCACAACATGGACTGACTGATATTTGTTCATACTCTATATCTCTCACTCCATCTGTGCCGCTTAATATATTACTGCAAAGCCCTTGGGGCAAGGGCTACACCTAAATGGGAGTGAATATTATTCAGCATCACTATCATGTTGTTAGGTATAGTTTCATTTCTATTCTCTTATCCTACTTGTGAGAAGAGTTGTGTGCATTTACGGTCACATCCTGTGAAAATAAAGCTTAACTTGTAACTTGAAAGAGAATTAAAATTCCCTTTTACTGTTAATGATTAGATTGGATACAGTAGTTCTTTAGAGAAGCATTGAAGTTCTCAGAAGTTGAATACTAACTTAATGTTTTCCATGGTGTTTAAAGATTTTTCTTTTAAGAATTTTCCTCCATTATCTCTACAAGGCTGTTTTGTTGAAGCTCTAGTAATGAATGGCTCCGTGTCATTCTCACTGTCACAAACATCATTCGGGATTTCTTTCCAAATTATGTTGTAAGAGTTGCTTCCTGCTACTTGGAATAGCCAAACCTGGGTCTGCAGGAGCTGAGCCCCTTCTTGGGCTCTGCCTGCCCTGAGCCCATAGCTTGGCTGCTGCCCGCGAGCCTGCTTCAAGGCAGGGGTGGGTGGGCAGCTGGGGGTAAAGGCGCAGCTAGGGGTGCAGCACGGTGTGGTGTGCGCGTGGCCGAGCTGGGATGGCTGCGAATGAAGTCCCTGAAAGCAGAAAAGAAATATATGTCTGTATACACACCTGCGTACGCCAGCTGCAGCACTGGCTTTGCACAACGGTGAGTCTTTCCACCAAATGTGCGTTGCTGCGTGGCATGGCCAGGACTCGTGTCCACCCATGCATCTGGTCCAAATTCACCCCGTGTGCTCAGGACCAGTGGCCGCCACTTCCATCAAGAAAAGCTCCTCAGGAGACAGATGTCACAATTAACAAAATAACCCACGACCTGTTGTTTGTGACAAGAAGGAAACTGGAGTGACCTTGTGGAAACCAGGTGCTTTTCTTTGGATAGAAGACACTGAAGTGGGCGAATGAGTAGTGAGGAGGATGGAGCTAGTGGTAGAAAACACAGCTGGGCGTTCATGTAACATGGCAGATACTGAGATGGTGGGGTGGGAAACCGAGGTCTTCCCTAAAAGGAAACTAGCGATACAATTTTATTCTTGCACTGGTATAACCCTATAGGTGGATGTTCTTATGCTGGAATAAGAACGTGCCACTGTGATTAAAAGACAACTTACCAGTGGTGTGGGGTTTTTTCCCCCATGTAGAAGATTCCTGTGTCAGGTAGCGTGATGATATAGAAAGGAGACTGAGGTTTAAAAATTAGGAAGATTTGTAAGGTTGATACTGAGAGGATGGGAAAGCTGGGGTCAGAGGTGTAGTCGGAGAGTAAGAGGGATTTAGGAGTGAGGATTAAATGCTTTTTCTGAATGGCTTATTTTGTGTGGTATTTTTGAGTCTGCTATGCATGATTTTCCCCTCTCTTAATTAGTTCAAGTAATCTTCTGAAAATTGCAGATTGGTTCTGTAGCTGTGCTTCAGGGACAAAGTGGGGTTTTGGGGAGAGAAGCCAAAATAAAATTGCTGAGGAACCAGTAGCCTTGTGGTTTTGTGCCTCAAGTCCACATGTGAGATCCCTTGTAAATGGCTGCACTAAACGGTATGCTGTAGCTGTAATAGCTAATCCTCCAGCTCCCTGCAATGTCTCTTGACAGCACTTAAAATGCTATTCTGTAGGTTACTGTGGTTGCTATGCTGATTTAAACAGATTTAATGAACAGCTTTGAAGTCACTATTGAAAGCCTGTATTTAGGGAGGAGGCTTGCCGTGTAGCAGTGTGACTGTTAACACTAAAGATTAGAATTGAAATGTGTTCAATTTTGGAATACTTATTGAATACTGAAAAGGGGAAAAAAGCCACTGAAGTCCTTTAAATGAAAAGACTGTACTTTAGCATTCAGTATTCTGCAGACCATCTTTATAAATGTACTTGCAAATGTTTATCATACTCGTGTGGGAAGCAGTGTGCAGTTTGAAATCAGAAATAACTCTTTCAAGCTCTCCTCTTTATTTTTCTTTATGAACACTTTCTATGGTTTGTCTAGAAAACCATTACTTTCCCATAAGCACCGTGATAAGACGGCCATTTACTTAGGAAAGACTGGGATGTCATTAGATGTGAACACTTTTCAGCGCTAGCACTAGATCTGGAAGAAAAAAATCTTGTAATGGAAGTGTCATTTTGTTGAACGTGACATTTGTGAGCATGAGGGATTTCTCTAGTGTTTTAGTACTGTCGAAGGCTGTGCTTTCATTGTTTGTTTTGAAGTAACTTCTCATAGCAGCTCATAATTTTATAATCTAACATTTAGTTTAATATTGAAATTTGAATGAATGTTTTAAGTTTCTGTTCAGCAGAAGAATAAAAAATATATTTTGTGGAATGAAAGACTTTAAAATGAAAACTTCCCTTAAGAAATAAAAGTGACTTACATAAAGACCTAGCAAAGGAGTCCTCTAATTGCATCAACAGTTAATCAGCAATGAGCGTATTGATGAACATAAAACATTTTGTGTGGTATTTTTCAACAATTCTGTGATGCAAAGAACATGCAGTTCAAATAACTTTTGAAACGGGGGGCGGGGGCGAACACCAACTAATCCCATCTGTTCCCTCTTACTCTGCAAATCAGTTCTTCCAGCTCTGAAAGGTCAGTGGTACTCGATTACCAGGATGTGAGCTGATCAGTTAAGCGGGGAGCTGGTGCTCTGGCAAAGATCCCTGTACAAACTGGGAAATATTAAATGTTTTAGGCTTTGAGTTTTGCTCTGCAGTTTGATTTTTATCCTTCTTTGACTTCTGTATTTGTTGATTAAACTGCTGGAAAGTTTGTATTTTTCAAAATGGGGTGTCTATTACTAAATGTAAAACTTGGATTTCAGTTGCTTTTTGGACTGTAAGGAAATCGTATGTCTTTTTGACATTTTTTTAGTATTACATAAGTTTTCTCCAGTATCCTAAGAGCTCTTCTTATTTTCCTCCAGGAGACAGATGAACAGAAACGTCACAAAATTGCCAGTGAACTTCTGCAAACAGAAAAAGCCTACGTTAGCCGACTTGACCTCCTAGATGGGGTACACTTTTTCTTGAATTTGTTTTTATTGTCTTGCCCTGAACTCACTTGAATAGCTATGCATAAGTGTTTGTATAAATTACATAAGAGGTAGTGTGTTTTTCACATTTTGCTGACTTTTCCAGTCAGTCATTTGCTTTTGCCACATAACTTTGCCTGTGTTTCTATTTAAAGAACGCTACATTTTTAAAATCTTTAGAATTTTGTGGATATTAATGCAATATGTTCTGTGCACGTAGATGTCACCATAAGCAATAGCAATGCATACTGGTAGCCCTTCCAACAAAGAGGGTGTATAACAATTTCTTGGCTTCTGGTGAAATGGAGAAGGGTATTGTTATATAATACTGAAATTGCCAACCCACTAGAAAATTACTAAATCTTTCAAATTTGAGCCACCTTATCAGAATTTTTCTTTAGTGCCAAAGAACCTAGGAAGATGCCCGTTCTAAACTGTATATCCCCTATTTTCCCACTATATGTTTAGACTAAATCCTATTGAAGTGAACAGAAATTACTCTTCTTGCAATGAAAGGACTGAATTCTTGTGCTCTGTAGAATCAAAGTGATATATATTTCTTAAATGTGAAAGTCTGTAGTTCTTGAGTATTTTCCTTTTGAATTTGTGTTTACTTTCTCACATAACACTTATATCAATTTTACCTGGATACCTATAGCTTTGCATTGCCTTACTCCATGATATTTTTCTCAGACATTGCTGTTTAAATTTCTCAGGTCTAATGCGTACGTCTTCTAAAAACAGTTGATGAAAAGTAAAAAATCTCAACTGATAACAATAATTGTTCAGGCAACTTGGGGATCTAAGTAATTGTCCTCATGAAAGTGATTTACCTAGTAGACCCACATTGGGATGGATATATGGTATGTTTTGAAAGACAAAATATTGCAGAAAAAAGAGCTTTGGTTTAGAGAAGTTTAAAAATAAAAAAGGAAAACGTTTACTTCATTCATAGTTTTTTCTGATGGGTAATGTATAATTATTTTCCTTGATGCGATCCTAAGTGCATTACTCCTATGCCTGTTTTCCAAATATTAACTGGACAGAGTTCTGAAAAATTAGGTTCAAGCACAGCTGCTCAACTGCTGCTAATGAGAGGAAAGCGGAAGATGGAGAAGCAACTGTTATGTTTCTAAACTTGGTTAAAAAGTTATGTAACCATTATAGTCTTCGAAGTAACTTGTCAAAATTAACTAGCCGTCCTCTCCAAGATGCAGCAAAGTGAGCATGTTTTAAAGTATATGTGAAAGTGTACGCCTCTTTTCCTTTTAAGACACTTTTGCTGTCTAAGTTGGGATTATCAAAGTTCCTGTCTTCAGACTTTTTTCTTCTTTCCCAAGTGCTTACCCAAACTTCTGAAGCCCTTTCTAGGGAGATGCAGTCTGGTCAAGCATGGGAGAGGGAGATAAAGGGACCATAGCTGCCCATAAGCACTGTCTTATGTGGTGTGCACGTTAACAGCTGCACATGTCTCTAGCAATTTTGTAGCTGCCTCTAGTCAGGTAAAGCCTGCTGATGGGGAAAGAGTATTTTTTTAAAAGAGACTATAGTAGAGTCCAGTCAGAACTGGGCCCCTTGTGTGTTTTAAGTGGTATGTGGGGACCAGTCATAGTCTGCCAGCTACTTTGACTTCAGAAGGATAAGGGGATACGGCATAAAAGGAGAGTGGTTGGGCTAATGGTGATCAGACGTCATGCTAACTGAAAAGAAAGCAAGAGTGGAAAATATGACTGGAAGACTGGGAAAGCTGAGATGATCTAGCTGTTAAAACAGTCAAGGTACCTGGAGTCAATTCAAAATGGCACCACTTCAGTCTGGCTTTCCTTACGTCTGCTCTGCCTGCAGTGCTTTCCTGGCTCACAAGAAAAAAAGTGGGGTGTAAGGGGAGGAGAAGCTTTTAACTTCTGGTGAGGGAAAGACAATAAATGAGTTTGTCATTACCTGCCTATTTTACTAAATATGAATCTTGCCTCGGTTGGAGGGGTAGATAGGTGGTCTTCCATTGATTAAAGATAATGGGCTGATAGGTTTGGGCTCTTTTTCTGTATTGCAGGTATTCTATTCCAGACTCCTTGAGGAAGCCAACAGAGGTTCATTTCCAGCTGAAGTGATTAATAAAATCTTTTCTAACATCTCATCAATAAATGCCTTCCACAGTAAATTCTTACTTCCAGAACTTGAGAAAAGAATGCAAGAATGGTAAGAGGTGATTCACTAGCCAAAATACTACTAAAACTGCGTCTGTAGAAACTCTGTCAGAGGGTTGAGGTAGGGAAGGTACCTTCATAATTAAGTACTCCCAGCCCAGGAAGTAGTGTGGGTAGGAGAACATCTGCTCTTCCACTCTTCATCAGGATCTGACTCAGTAGAAGACTTGCATCATTTGCTCAAAATAAAGGACATGTATCTTGCTGAAGCCAGTGAGATTACTCATGGTTAGATGCCTTGCTGAATTAGAGGTTCAGACTGAAATTGCGATACCTGGTGAATTCATTGCACTACTATTCTATTAAAATCGAATAGTTCCCATGCACAAAAATCTGGTAGCCCTGTATAGTCTGTAATGCAAATCTATGTAATGCATAGAACCTAAGCATCATGGAATGTAGCAAAGTTTACACCTTAAATTATGTTCCTTGCAAAATGACCATGTAAGATAAATCCACCCTTTTCTTCTGATTAATTGAAAAAAAATCTGATAGGAAATATGAATGCCTGGATTAAAATAGAGTGCATATTCGTGAAAAGTGGAGTTTAACTTAGTCTAACATTGTTTAAAAAGCAGTTTATGCTACATTACATCAGTACTGTATATATTTGAAATAAAATTTGTGATGTACTCTTAAAATTTTGCTCTAGACGGTTTACAGAGCACAGAGGATGTGTTGCATTACCTTAAGTATTTGCAAAATGCTAAATTACACACTCATAATGTGTGTATAATTATATAGCTTCAAAGGTTGAAAAGTGCTTTTGCAGATGAACTTTGTTAGTGCAAAACTAATAAATTGCATCGTAAGGATGTTACCTTTCCCACATTGCTTGGAAACAACCTCTGTGCTGTACCTGAGACAGCTTGTTTAAGTTTCCTTACAACATTATGCTCTGGGGGAGGAGTTAGAGGAAAGGGTGCGGTTGAAGAGAACAATTTCTGATCATTGCTGAAAGAAAAATCTGGGATAATTTTCTGTCTCTATCACCAGTGTTGGAAAAAACAGCTTCTGCCAGATAGAAAGTTCACTTTCCTAAGCAGTTCCTTTAAGTGGACATAGAAGATACTTAAGTATGTTCTATTGGTAGGTTTATGTAGTTCTTTTATTGTTCTTTAGTTTCTAACAAAGATAGCTGGATAGAAATTGCTGACACTTTCCCCGAATTGTGGTTTGTTTTGAAAACTTAAGGTAAAAATATATAGCTTTTGAAACTGGGAAAGCAGATCAGAAGCAGATTCTTCCTTTTTAGCAGAAAATGCAGTGTGAATCTAAGCTTATCTGGTGGAAATGAAATTGTCTGGCAGTTGCATTTTGAATGACTTGAGCAACAGCTGGAGCTGAATATCTCTTTTACAACATATGGCTTGAAAACACCGGAAACAGCCTTGTTGCAATATATTTCCCATGAAAAGAGCATAACAGAGCATAACAGTGATCCCACATCAAATAAAATACCCATCTAACTCTGTCTTTTGTACCCGAAGATGACCAAGAGCAGATACCTGGGGAAGACTATTAAGAACACAGTGTGATAGGCTCGGGGTGGGGAGTGGTGGTGAAGAAATTATTTCAGTCTTTCAACACAAAGTTTTGGAATGTGTGGCAATTACAGAGCTGACCTACTCATATGATTTGTTTTGCTTTGAAACCGAAACTTTCAGTTTTGTTGGATGCTTGTTAGCTTGTGTATTGGAAGAGAAAGCAGTCATTCTGTAGTCACCTTTGCTGTGCTGTGATTTTTATAGACCTTTGCTTACTTTTGTTGCAGCCATGATAGTTTTAAATGAGATGCTACAAATCATGATTAGTAAGTCAGTGATTTCATGTCTGAGCTTTTAGAATGCAAATGTGAATACTGTTGTGGTCTCATAACACAGAAAATACAGAGTGTTTCTGGACCTGCGTAACAATGGGAAGTCCTATTTCTTGACCATATAATGATGCTATCTGTGTTGTCTGGCAATAGTGCAGTGCTGATTTGGGTCCATGGTAATAGTTCTCTTTCTGATCTCTCTATCCAAGAGAACAGGAACTGTCCTGGACCTGACAGCATTTAATAGAACTTCATATTTTGGCTCATGGTGCACAGTGTTTGAGCAAGATGAACTAGTTACTTGTTAGTCCCTCAAGGGAGGATGCTGCTCTCAGAAGGTTCTGCTTTCTTCAACTTTCCCTGTCCTTCCTATTCTTTCAGAGCGCTTTGTGTGACGTGGATCTTGTCTTTCTTACCTGAAATGATGATGAATTTGTGTTGTTACAGCCTCAGTCTTTGGACAGAAAAAGGCCTTGCATGAAAAGTAGTTGTGAAAATTTTTTTATCTTCAGAGACAGTGAAATTGCAGCACTCTGTGTAAAAGAGCTGCTGTAGGTATCCAAGGAGCAGGCATAGCAAACTGTTCCTACTTCTTTGTTTGTGAAAGTTTTAACATCTTCTTTTAATGGCTGTCTAGTAATGGATCTGAAACAGTTAAGTAGAAGTATTCTTTTTTTGTACCAGTTTCTTTAGATACAAAGGATTGCCACAGTCTCTTCTGCTTTAACTTTTTTTTTAATTGCAAAGTTTTATAATTACTTATCTGTTAAATTCATCAGAAAACTTCAATGTCTTTGTGTTTTTTTCTGGTGACCTTTAGGAATGTGTTCATAATGTCTTCGGTTCTGTTGGAATTGGCATGATTTGTATTTTATTTTCAGTTTAAAAGTATGCTGCATTGCAATAAAATGACAACCCAAGGAAATAGCATTCAGTGAATCAAAGGAGAGGGTTTTTGTTTTAAATTGTTATCTTGCCTTTGAAAGTGTATGTGTCTGCTTGCATATGTAGAGTGGTTGAACAAACACGTGAAGCTAATTAAGGGTGGAGAGCCTTGGTGATTTCAGAGACCCACTTCCCACTCTGTCTTGTCCCCTTCTCTAGTTGCGAGGCCCAGCAGTAGCTCGGACTTCTGCCAGGTCTTACACGAGTACCCTCTGCCCCCCCCGGAGGCAGCTGGAGCTGGACCAGCCCTTGTCAGTCCCGGCAATATTCACTATTCAAACAACTTTTCCCTTCTGCACAGCTTTTCTCTTGGAGAAGTGGTGTGTTGCATTAGACTGCTAAAGTAATTGCAGTAGATTGCTTCATTTCAGACCAGTACCACAACACTGATTTCAGACTTCCAGAAATCCAGAGATGCTGATACAGTTGCTGAGTCTGTCCTTGAAAACAAAATGTGAAACGTGTTTCATATTGTAGTTCTCGGAGATGCATGTGTGCTGTTCCGCTTTCTTTGTGTGCGTCGAGAGTGCAGCTTCTCTCCATCTCTCCGTCAGTTTCTTTAATACTCTCTTTTATTTGAAGATGCTATCAGTATGAAAGATGTAGGAAAGGTCTCACAAAAGAGTGGAACCCAAGGGTTTCTCTCTACTTCATAGGTTTTCTTAGATAAATAATGATTTTTAAAAGTTGTAAATACATGTATTTATATAAGGCACAGAAGGGAAGCTCTACAGTATGGATTTAGTCCTCAAACAAAACCACAGGTTAGATATTTAGAGGGTAAAGCATGGTCAGAAGAAGATAATGTAGTTTTAAGGAACTGCAAATAAAATAAATTAGGCCATGTTTTGTAAACAAAACCTTTCAAGCTTTTCATTATAGATAGCTTTTCTTTCTTTAGTGCTCTACATGACCTATAATGCTTATACATCATCAAAGAGGATACAAACACTCTTTCTATGTTAATTCTGGTCAATTTTAATTGTAACGTTGGAACTCTATATGAGGTGATCCCTAACAGAAGGATTCTCTATTAAACTTTTGAAACCATTTTATAACCTTGTGTGACTTTTTTTCTTTCCTGTTTGCTCTGAGATTCCGCCCTCTTACTTTGCAGGACTACCACCCCTAGAATTGGAGATATTCTGCAAAAGTTAGCTCCTTTCCTCAAGATGTATGGCGAGTATGTGAAGAATTTCGATAATGCAATGGAATTGGTGAAAACGTGGACTGAACGGTCACCTCAATTCAAATTCATTATTCAGGATATTCAGGTAATGGGGAGATCTCCAAGTAATACAAGCATGTGTACAAATATGTAAGTTTGTGGGTGAAAAAAGGACTAAAGAGAAAATTAAATGCCAAATCCCTTAGAATTAAAGGTTGTTGGGTTTGTCCACTTCACACTGCATTCTGTTTCTTCTCTTTCTTCCTCCATATGTGCACAAATACCCCCACAAATCCAGACTTTCCACTGCAAAATAGAGGACCAAAGTATAAAGGTTGAAACATGAGAAGACTAAAAAAATACATTTTGTTGTAGATACCAAAAGTGAATACAGTTTTAGGATAAAGTGACCTATCAGTGCAACTGTAGATCCTTGCACTGAAGCCATAAGTACTCTGTTGGCTCACACCAAGTGCTGTTATGCAGAGCACTACACTTTGGAAGTAAGTATGTAATCCTAAATGCTGAGCCACAAAAGGTGAAGAAAGCTTAACAGCTAAGCAATGTACCATTCTTTTCCAAGGTGCGTTTTATACCCTCTAGTGCTCCCTGTAGGTTTCTCTGTGAATTGGCAGGTATGGGTCTTCCTGCTGCAGACTGAGCAGCTAGAAACAGGATAAGGTATTTCTGCTTAAATGTTACTGCTCTGTAGGGTCTTGTGATTCTAAGCCAGAGAAGACAACTATGTGTATTTTAATGTAATCTTTTACTTGCATCTAAGATTATGAAAATGAATATGCATCTTAAAACATGTCTGAGGGGGGGTCACACACAAGAAAGCAACCCCTTCTCAGATGGATAAATGTTCTATAAAGGTGTATTTTAAGAATTGTTTTCTAATACGTGGTCATGAACTGTTCTCACTAATTCAGTTGTAATTCTTCTTTCTGAGTTATTCCAAAACTAAGTTAAAATACACTGGACTTTGGGAGGGTTTTTTGGTAGGACTTTTATTTGTGAATTCTACTGGATACTTAGAAAACTCTTTTTACAATTATTTTTAGGGAAGAATTTCTAATTATTTGGTTCAGTAAAGTAGTTCTGTTTTCTTTCAGAAGGTCTATCGTGCATGTTTCAAAATACATTATTTATCTTTTATCAATCATAACTTTTATTTTACTATATCCTAATAACATTTTTGCCTACTACATTGAAATATGTTTACAATTTTTTAGAAGGAAAAAGTGTGTGGAAATTTGACATTGCAACATCACATGCTAGAACCAGTACAACGCATTCCACGCTACGAGATGCTTCTAAAGGACTACCTAAGGAAATTGCCTCAGGATTCTCTAGACTGGAAAGATGCTGAAAGTAAATATCTTCTAGCCATTAAAAGAGCTGTAATAAGATATTAGTAAGAGGATACTGTAAATTAAAGCTATTTTCAGGAAAAATAAAGTGAGAAAGCAAAGGCCCTCTGAAAAGAATGATAGAATTTCTTCAGTGTAGTTGTAGGATTCTTTGAAAAAAAATCTGTTTGAATAGTGGATGAAGTTAATATAAAACCTGTAAAGCCTTTAGTATTCTCCTCCTGGAACACATAAGTTTTGCTTTAGTTTTTGCACACAGGTGTTGAGTTCTTTGCTTTGTGGATGATCAGGGGTTGTGGGTTTTCTGTGGTTTTTTTGGATTTGTTGGCATTTTTGTTTGCTTTATGCACATTTGGAATGTATGTCTCTTACTTGTAAAAAAAGTGGAATTAGACTCATTATTGTATTTTCAGCTCCTGTAGGGGAAAAAGAACAGCCCATTTTTAAATTTATTCTTCTCTGTATTTACACAAGAACAGTTCAAGATATTTCCATGGATTGTTCAAAATTACTTGCCAGATAATTCTTTGCAAATATTTCATTGTGAGTACTATTACTGCAAATATTTGTAATGTGAGTTGTTTCAACTGAAAAATATAGTTTCACATTCTGGACCACTTTGAGAAAAGAGGGGAGAACCATGACTGTTCATGTCACAAAAAATGTGATTCTAAGTGCTGAAGCTCTAAAGTAATCTGCAATAATTCTCTTCTGATTTTTCCAGATCATGATTTCTATTTTGTAGCTGACTTTCTTATGCTTTCCACTTTACCTTGGTTACGTTTTATTGATAGTTTAAGAAATTTATCGTAGCGTGTAATTTACCTAAAAATTACAATTTTGTAGAATGATCCATTTTTTGTTCTGTGTAATATATAAATATGTAAAAATGCAGCTTTTTGATTTTACTTTTTTCTTTTTCTTCTGTCTAGAGTCCCTGGAAATTATATCCACTGCAGCAAGTCACTCAAATAGTGCAATAAGAAAAATGGTAAATGATCCTTGTTTTCCTGTTCACTTTTTAATGTATTTGAGTATTTGATGAAGCTAGGAGTGTGAATTGCAAATCTTCCCTAAAATGGCAAAAATGGGTTTCCTGGGTCCAAGTGATTGCTCCTACTTAATGTATTTATACAGCTCCAGGAATGATAGAGAAAATCCGGCATTGCACTTAATTCTCTCGAGTGGAAAATGGGACAGACTGGGTTCCTCTCCTGGCTCGAGTAGCTGATACTGCGCTGGACTCTTAACCTTGTTTCATCTGTTGCTGTCAGTGGGAAGGATAATGTTTGGAAAGAGTATTTACTGTTTCTCTACCATATTGGGCTGGCATGATAGATACTTCGTTAAGTATGTGAAATATTTTAGTTTAGTGGGCGTGGTGGTGTTGGGTTGATGGTTGGACTCGATGACCTTAAAGGTCTTTTCCAACCTAAACGATTCTACGATTCTATTTTGGAGAAGAAATAATGCAGGCTGTATATATAACTGCATTTGTAAAATTACAAAGGAGATAACATTTCTAAAACTACTTGTTAGTGTATCAACCAAATTAATTAATCTGTATGGCTGACCATACATACCGGGTGTAGACATGTTTTTCACAGCTAACATTCTCCAGACTTATGCAAACTCCCATCATTTCATTTAAACATGCTTAATGATCTGTGCTTTTAATTAATAAGTTTTATAACTGTATTTTGACTGTGAAGGAGAATCTAAAGAAATTGTTAGAGATATATGAGATGCTGGGAGAAGAGGAAGACATTGTGAACCCTTCAAATGAACTGATAAAAGAAGGACAGATCCTTAAACTCGCTGCTCGCAATACATCTGCTCAAGAACGGTATCTTTTCCTAGTAAGTATGGTAGCCTGTGTTTGCAGGACAGGAGTGGCTGTATACCTTTCTGGACTTGAAAGAACTACCAAAGTGAGAGAGAAGTCCTCTCTAGTTGATGTCACTGCCTTTCTAGTAGTGATATTAGAGCATGAGTAAACCTTATACTGCTTACAGAAAGGCTTGAAAACACCATTTAGAACAGAATACATGGTTTTAGATAAAAGGAACCAGTGTCCAGCAACTCACGTTTAAATAAGTGGCTGCTGATTATAAATGCAGGTCCTAGAGCACAAGAACTTTGACATTCTCATGAAACTGAAATGTAAAAGCTTAGGATGTTAGTCCTGACAGATTGTAAGCCTCATGGTCCTGTGGGAGCTTGTTATCGTCGCAGGTCATCCTCTTGTCAGGTGCCTGTGTCCTGTCTTGGAACTAACAAACTACAGCCACGCTCCCTTATAGCTCCCTTGGAAAAGGTTTGATGTAGTTCATTGCTTCCATGCATTAAAAATTGCTAATACATTTTTGCTTATGCACCTCTGGCATTGCATATCTTCTGGTTAATAAAGACTGGTAACGGGTTGTTGAGGCACAACTCCTGCTTATCTGTGCTTCAAACAGAAAGAGAAATCATTGAATAGTAACACCTCAAATGGGGCTAGACAGCTGATTAAAATTATGTGCGCCTCATATGAGAGGTGACAAGTTCAAATGTGCTGCATCTGTGATAGAAACTAGGCAATAGGTTAGACAGGATTTCTATGAAATAGGATTTAACTGAAGTGAGTTTCTCTTTTTAATAATTAATTTTGAGAAGAATGTGAGGGGAAAAATGTGAGAAAATTAAAACACTATGGATCTGATTTAATAACTGCTTCTAGGCTGGGGTGTTAGACATTTAAACATTATTTAAAGTTCTAATCTTTAATAAAGGAATATATCTTTGTCTTGCTCATGGTGGGGTTTTTTTTTGCTTGGGGTTTTTTTTTGGGGGGGGGGGGGGGTTGGGTTTTTTTTTTCCTGTGATATCGAGGCTTTCAGTGAATAAAAACTCTAAGAATGTTCTTCTGCCTTGGAGAAAAGACAAATTATGTCCTCAAATAATATTAGTTACAACTTCTACAAAACCAAATGGTTTTGGTACAGAGTAAATACAAATGTATACACTGAAAAAAAGAGTTATTATTCTGCACTTTAGAGTAGGTTTTGCAGAATTGGGACATAAGAATGGCTTTTTCTAACAAAAGATTTACAGTGGTATAAAATATCCAGTCTGAGTACAGTTGATAATAAATGCTATGAAGACTGCTGCATATACAGAGCAATTATTCTTATATCCATTGAAACTGTCCTTTAATCTTATTTCTAAACAAATAAGAAAAAGACATTGTCTTGGATTAGAGCTTTGGTCGTCTTGTATATCAACTGAGGAGGAAAAAACCTGCTTTCTCACCCACTAAGTCTAGCTTTGCAATATTTTCCAGCTCTCAGTAGAAACCATGGCTGTATCTGTGTTTTTGTTAATGCAAAGCCATGTGTTTATTTTTTCCCCAGTTTAACAATATGTTGCTCTACTGCGTCCCCAAATTCAGCCTGGTAGGATCAAAGTTCTCAGTTCGAACCAGAGTCGGCATAGATGGTATGAAGATTATAGAAACTCATAATGAAGAATATCCACACACTTTTCAAGTGTCTGGAAAAGAGCGAACACTGGAGTTGCAGGCCAGGTAAGTAGCCGTTTTATCTAGTTTTTGGAGGATTAAACATGTACACACAAAAGATTGGACTAATAGATTTGGAGAAAGATGCAGCGGGCTTCATCTTAATATCAGTGTTTTGAAAATAGCCTAGGCTACCAAAAATCATAAATTGTCAGTCCAAGAATCTCTTGGAGTAGAAGATGCATCTACAGTGTATAGTGAGTGCATTGCAGAAATACCTAAGATAGCTACGAATGGGCTGGCTGGAAAATTGAAAGCAGCATACCTAACTGATGCAAAGGCAATCCATCCGACTTCAGTGTTTTGGGACACTGAGTGTGTTACTCTCTGGGCAGCGCTGCTGCTTCTGACAGCTGAACCACCTTGGTACAAATAAGCCCGTTCACCTCAGGGTGTGCCCACCCAGCAAAACTCTCCACCCTGGTGGGTTTATGTCCACAGAACGTAGTTTTCTACAGTGGTAGATGGGCACCTGCTTTCCTCCATTCCTCAGGCCTGTTTCCAGTCTACCTGTTTTCCTCTGGTCCCAGGTATCAAACTTACTCTGCTCCTGTTAATTCTTGAGTCCTTTCCCCCCAGTCACACTCTTCTGACTAGCACTTTTCTGCTTTCCTTATTAGTCCTTGTATCCTCCTCTTGCTGGGTTGCCTTCCCATTGCTGCTTTTTGCATTGCCTAGACTAAGCCTTCCCCATCTAGACTGCCCCACTTCAAATACAGTGAGGTGCTCCACCTCTCCTTTTGGACCTGCTTTTGTTTTCTGGTTTGTTTTGTTTTGTTTATTTTAAGTTGGACAGTTAACAATTAGTATTGTTTAAATTTAAATTCCTGAGAATTACTTCAGAAGCTTGGCTTTTGCAAGAAGATGTTGATAGTGAGATAATGTTTCCTGAACTAGTTTTGGACTAATGTGTCAAATATTTCTTTTAGTTCTGAACAAGATAAGGAAGAATGGATAAAGGTAAATTCATCTACGTTCTTTATTTTCTAAACACTTTTTCACTGAAGCAATCAAAAAAGTAATATTTTTCTGGCTGTAGCTTCCCTCTGCTGAACAGTAACAGGTCAGAATGCAGAGAGTCTGTTTGAAATGTAATATGTTTGAAGAATTTTTCCATTGTTTCCTTAGGCCCTTCAGAATACTATAGAAGCTTTTCAGCAGAGGAATGAAACTTTCAGAAATGCTATTGCTAAAGAATATGAAGACATACCTGTTGAGGTTTCTGTAAGTTGCCATTATTCCTTTGCAACCTTCTTAGTACCCATTTTGTTCTTCAATAACTGGAAGAAGTTTGGCAGAAACTTTGTCTTCAAGCTCATCATTCTTATAACAGAGGAATTACAAAGTAGTCATTTTATTGGTAATTGTTTTTCTTCGTAATGCCAAATCTTATAAACAAGCCTCTTTTTTTTCTTGAAATGCATAACAGAGTACCCTTTCAGTGATGCATAATGATTTTAACTGAGTTCTTTGTTATTTCTTGTATAGATTTCAAAATGCGTCTGGAGCTGTGTTTTGCCATTTCCTTTCTAGAGGAAGAGAATAATTATTTTCTCTATTTAAAGTATTGCACAACTTCTTATACTGGCTCTTTTTATTCACCCATCCTCCCCCTGCTCCCCTTCAGAACGCTGAGCTTGGAAAGAGAGCACCGAGGTGGATACGAGACAACGAAGTAACCATGTGCATGAAATGCAAGGAGCCCTTTAATGCGCTGACAAGGAGAAGGCACCACTGCCGAGCATGTGGACACGTAAGTGCGAAACCCTAGCTGCTGTAGCTGGTGAGCAGACTTGTGAATGGGTCTTCTACTTCTGGTGGCTGCTAGTTATGCTCCGGAGTTTGTTGCTGTGCTTGTGGCTGGAAGCAGAAGCTGTGGATAGCATACCACAAAGGATCCTCTGTCTGCTTTAGTTGTCATGGTAGATTTGGAAGTAATTTAGAGCAGAGGAAGATGCATTTTTGTGTAAAATGTCCCAAGCCCCTGGCCATACCACGCTGTTACTCCTGAGTGGCCTCCACTGATCTCAAGTTTCAAGACCATGTTAAACTGGCGTAAACCAGTGTTATCCCTGGCAGCGCTGGCTGCCTCCTCCTCCCATTCTGCTGCCTTCTCTCTCCTCTTCACTAGAAGACCACGAAGACCCACAGTTAAAACTTTCTCAATGGATTGGCTTGGAGCTGTTCCCAGCTGGGTTCAGTGCGTAACTGTCTGAACATGCGTGAAGCATCAGGGAAGGAGAGAAGGTTAGAAAGGGGAGAGAGTATTACTGCTGCTTTCCATGTATGGTGCTACGGTAACATATTGTCGTGCTTTAACCCCAGCTGGCAACTGAGCCCTATGTAGCTGCTTGCTCACTCCTCTCCAGTGGGATGGGGGAGAGAATCGGAAGGGTAAAAGTGAGAAAACTCATGGGCTGAGATCAAGACAGTTTAACAGGTAAAGCAAAAGCCATGCATGCAAGCAAAGCAAAGCAAAATAAAGAACCCATTCCCCACTTCCCACGGGCAGGCAGGTGTTCAGCCATCGCCAGGACAGCAGGGCTCCAGCACGCCTAACGGGGACTTGGGACGACAAACACCATCGCTCCAAACATCCCCCTCTTCCTCCTTCCCCAGGTTTATATGCTGAGCATGACGTCCTATGGTCTGGGATATCCCTTGGGTCAGTCGGGGTCAGCTGTCCCGGCTGTGTCCCCTCCAACCCCTTGTGCCCCCCCAGCCTCCTCGCTGGTGGGGTGGGGTGAGGAGCAGAAAAGCCCTTGGCTCTGGGTGAGCACTGCTCAGCAGCAACAAAAACATCCCTGAATGACCAACACTGTTTTCAGCACAAATCCCAAACGTAGCCCCGTACTAGCTACTGTGAAGAAAATTAACTCTATCCCAGCCAAAATCAGCACACGTATGCCTCTTTAAAATGACTATGATATAGTGATATGACTTGAGAGTTTTCAGAAATTACTAGATGAGCAAACATACTGTTCTTACTTTTCTTGCCATCCAGCAGCTCTACCTTTCTCCAGCAGGTGGTAGTGCAAGCCCAGGTTTAATCTTTGTCTTACAGGTTCTCTTGTATGATTTCTTTATAATGTTTTTATGTGGTATGAAGGCTTATTGCATTCCCAGTGCTACTTTTGTGCTTTGCAGGACTCCAGAGACTTTTTCAGAATCTCTGAATTACTGATTATACAGATGTCATCTGGGGGTTTTTTTTCCAGATCATTCTGGTTTAACTCCTCTGTTAATCTTAAGATCACACCCTTCCTTCTTATTCCACATTTTGTTTAGTCTTCTAACTACTTCCTTCTATTGTAGTTCCACCACATCTCCTTGCACTTTAATTTTAAAACATTTTTAAATGAGAATTTATTTGGGTCAGTGATGGTGTCTTTCCAGCAGAGACTAATTGGGAATACTTAAGTAGTATTCTCTAGAGATACTAGTTGAAGGTAGTGATCTAGATTAGTACTGCAGAGCCCTGGTCCACAATATAATTTTGTTCAGGTGTTTTAGTGGTTCAATTCCATTTGTGTACCTTTCTTTCTTGAGATAACTACATTCATATTTTTTTTATGCAGGGCATGTTTTTCACCTGAAAGAGTAGTTCTGTGGAAAAACATTTCTAATGAAAGAACTTCTCTCAGATCTCTCTTGCATTTTGGTTAGAGAGAGAGAGAGAGAGAAGAAAAATTAGTGTGATATTGGTTTATTTATTCTGTGTACTAATGAACAGATTCTAAAACTGTAAATTTAATATCTATTAGCAGGTTAAAAATTAGCCATTTCTGATTTTATTAATTTTTTTTATCATTAAAAGTGCATCTCAGTTGTACATTTCTGAGGTTATGTAGAAAACAAAATGGTAAATGTACCTTTTCAAGTTGGCATCTAAAGAAACCAGAGGATTTTCTTCCTGCAGCACGGCTTGTGCTATATTCTGATTCTATTCCTAACTTTAACCTACAGATAAAATTGAAAGCCTAATGTGATTTTGTGCAAAGTACAAAGTTCCACCAGGTAAATAATAAAAAGCACTTCGAGTTAAGAAGCAGTGGCACAAATTTGGAAAATCATTATTTTCAATTAAGTTGTTGCTGATATGTCATAAAGGCATTATCTTTCTTGTTCTGTATAATCAAACAATATATTACTAAGTAGGTAAAATTTTTAATCCAATTCTGTTTCCGTAAAGTTTTATCAATACTTAAATTTTATATGTATGTTATCTTTTTTGTTTCTAAGGTGGTTTGCTGGAAATGTTCTGATTACAAGGCACATCTCGAATATGATGGCAATAAATTGAACAAAGTCTGTAAGGACTGTTATCATGTTATAATTGGTTGTACAGACAGTGAAGAAAAGAAGAAGAAAGGCATCTTGGAGGTATGTAATTTAAAAATACTGTATGTGCATAGTTGGAAACAGTTTTGGCTAATCAGCAGGTGAAAAATGGCAGCATTCTTGCAGGGCTGTTTTCTGTTTGAGAAATAAAGTGTGTGGACCTAATTCATCCCATCCAATAGATTTTAGCTTTTACCATTCATCTTTCACGATACTGTTTTGTTTCTTAGAACTTTTTTTTAAAGGGGGAATTTTGAACCTTAGAGCTTGTTTGCTTCGTTCCAGTTACATCAGTTAACGTGATAAAACGTTAGCTTTCCATATAAATCTTCAGTTTTCTTCTTCTGCACTTAAGCTGTCATAGCAACAAACCCCACTGCTGCTACAATGATACTTGAAAACATACACCCAAACTGAAAGAACTGGGGATGGAGGAGAGGGCAATGGGGGAGAATTTTGCTATTCAGAGTCTGAATAGTAAGATACTGTTTTGATCAGTATATACAATGTACCTTTAAATCAAGTTGCTCTCAGCTTTTGACATAAAAATTCAAGGTCTCAGTCAGACAATAAAGAACCATGTTTCTCTTGTGATTGGGGGAGAAATAGGCATCTTAGAATTGCAATTAACCTTCACATTTCTTAAATCTGCCTTTATAGGCCCTTTTAAAACACGACATACATTAGAGAAATATTATCCTAACTATGTCAAGACATATATTTATCTTGGGATGTAGTAGAGAAGGATTGACCCTTAAGCTAAATACCAACAGAAAAAGAAGGCAAAAATAAGATACAGATTGTAATTCCATGTACAGTTCTTAATCCATGTTGGCTTGACTACACTCTTAAATGAGAAAGAGTAAGGCACACAGAACTCCACTAGCTTACCTTATAGTCAGGAGGCTGCTGTTACTTGGCATGATGGCTTTTTTAAGGTAGCTGAAGAAGCTATAGAGTCTCTTTAGAAATGCCTGTCTGCATGCCAGAGCTCATGACAACGGAGTGGTTGGTACCATGTTGCAGCATACAGGCAGCATCGCTACTGGAAGAGGAAAAAAATTGATGCAAGCCAAGTTTAACATATAATCATCTTCTGTTCTTTCTGATCTTCTCAGGATCATTATTTAATATGAGTAGCATGTCACTCTCTTTTCAGATTTTAAGCAGTTCACCTAATCTTTTTCGCTGGGATTAGTGCTTGCATTCTTGTTATTCTTAGAAATGCGTTTGCATCTGATCCTGTCATAATATTTTGACTGCCAAAATAGAGTAGTTGTCATATTGGATAGTTAGTAGCACTTCAGTGCCTAACATGATGTTATTTTAGAAATCAGACGTTGTTGTAGATACTACGATACAGAGAAAGGCTAGCTGTTGTGGCAAAATGACATTTAGAGTGCTCTAGAAGTGTAAAATCAAAAACTATTGATGAAAGAAGGAACAGATTACACATGTTAAGGGAGTACATGTTGTGATTGTATGTATGTAATATATAAATATTCTTCATAAATCCAGTCCTTCATGATCTTACTTGGGTATTTGCTCAAGCTCTTTTGCAGATGCTATCCAAGATTTGATGTGAATGGTGATGAATTTCTGCTTTTCTGTTCTGTATGTTTTTAGTCTCTATTTAAGGAAAGTTTATTTTTGCTTTTATGCTTTATACTATCTTCTAGATTGAATCTGCGGAAGTCTCTGGAAATAGCGTCATATGTAGCTTTCTTCAGTACATGGAAAAATCAAAGCCCTGGCAGAAAGCGTGGTGTGTTATACCTAAACAGGAAGCTCTTGTGCTGTACATGTACGGTGCTCCCCAGGTATGTACAGAGGAAATGGAAAAGATTCTAGTAATTGTTGTCACTGACATCTGAGGAAAAGAAGTCAAATAGCTTGGGAATGGAGGAAAGACCCAGGAGTTTTCACCAACCTGTATAGTAAACGAGAGGTAGCAGGCAGATTAGTTGGCTGTTCTTAATCAAGAACTTCTCCTCCTTCTTAGGATGTTAAAGCTCTGGCTACAATTCCACTTCTGGGCTATACGGTAGATGACACTCCAAGAAGTGCTGACCTCCCGCACAGCTTCAAACTGACCCAGTCTAAGTCTGTGCACAGCTTTGCTGCAGACAATGAGGAACTAAAACAGAAATGGCTAAAAGTTATCCATTTAGCTGTCAAAGGTGAGACACCAGAATGTCAAAATGAACTGCAAGTGAATTTAGAAGAGCAACCTGAATCTTCTAAAACATCTGAATGCTGAAGCTCAAGAACATATGGTATTTTTAAAAGATTTCAATTGAATTTGTGGTTAACCTTTGTGTTAACCTTTCTTTGCTCAATCAAGGAAAAAAAAAAAAAAAAAAAAAAAAAGAAAAAAAGAAACTTCTTACTACCGTACACATCTTAGCACTTTATGTTTGGGAAAAATTCTGGTCTTTTTAGGGATCTTTTTCTTATATTTATGTTCTGCCAATAAAAGTGATGTACAGGTCCATTTCAGAGAATTTTTTAAAAAATGTGAATGCTATTAAAAATACTAACTTTACTGTACTACTTGTTTGTCATGATGCAAATTTTTTTGAAAATCAGTTGCTCTTTGGTTAACATTTGCTACTTTCATTAAGAATGCAAATATTGAAGCTTCCTACTTACACGTTAGGACTTGCAACAGGATAAAAGATATACCTCCACATTGCCAAAATAGATCTGTAGTTAAATATGCAGGGACAGTTTGGTTTAATGTATGTAGTTTATAGATTGAATTCCACAGATCTGTACATATGTTGTATTCACTTGTCTCTTTTTAATTAATGCAAATTGCTTTCACAGGTATATTGGCTTTTAAAGTTTCAATTTATCAAGGAAACAATCTAATACTTTTCAATCTAGAAATGAATACCTAAAATATGAGAAAATATATATGTACAGTATTAAAAATGTACAGTACTTGATTTTTGCTTTGATTTCATGATACTGGGTTCCTATTAGTGGATAATTTATTTAAAAAGCATGTTTTCTATTTGAAATTAAACAGTCCTAAATTAACAAATACTGTTCAGTGATTTGTTTTAATAGCTGACATTTAATGATCTTGATATTTTTATGCATTTAAAAAATAGCAGTAATGTAAGTGGCATGCAATGGACAAATAAGTTCCAGTTGTGTTTAAAAGAGTAGTCACGTTTCTTCAGTGTCCTATCACTGTTATCTTTTAAGAGTGCAGTAGTTCGTTACTCAAATGCAGTATGCGGTTTGAGAAAACCAATGGATTCTAGCAACCTATTTGCTATTATGGTTATTGGAACAAAAGAATATTTTGAACTTAAATCTTTTAATTTTTGCAGAAGATTAGATACTGTAATACTTATATATGAAAACAATCTTCAAGGATTATTGTTGTAAAGCGGAGCCTGCTTTATACAAATTGAGCATGAGGTCTGAGCCTGGAAATCTCAAGTTGCATTAACTGACATTATTTGCATTCAACTTATGGGAATAAAGACTTGTTGGCCTTACAGTATTAAGTCCCTTATGAACTTCCATTCCTATTAGGGTTTTTATACATGGAGGCAAATGACCTCCCTAAAATTTTTCCGGTAACATCCTTAGATGAAATGACAAATTCGGAGGTAATGATTGACTATCAAGTAGACAATTAAAATCATTGCTATATTTCCTTCTCTGACCCCTCAAAGGAAGGAAAATGTGTAGCTTCTACAATCAACTTGGCATAAGAACATTCAGGAGTCTTTCTGCTCAATATAACTGCAATCTATTTTAAATCACGTCAAGCTGAAGAGCTCAGGTTCAAGTCCAGTTTTGTTAGCGGCAGGAGGGTAGAGTTAAATTGTTGCGTTTTTATAATGAGCTTTCCAAACAAAGTATTCGCTGAACTCCCACTCCCACTTTACTCTTTCTGTGACACTATAGGGGAAAACCAAAAACAAATCTCATTTAACATTTAACAAGGGATTGTTAAAGTAACCTCTGTTTTTAGTGTCAGGCATACATGAGTACGTAGTGTCTATCGTTCTTTGGTAAGAAGAACGTCATGCAGCTTAATGTTAGTGGGCTGGATTTTGCTCTCACCTCCACAAATCCAAAATCTACCATGGCCTTCAGACTTCTAAGCTTTCCACTAGTGTTAGTAAATATCAGGACGTTGGAGTTGGCATTGTAGAGTACTAACTCTACAACTGACTTTGTGCATGTCGGTTCTCAGTTCTTCCTCAGGTGCTCCATGTGTCCAGATTATTCTGCATGTGACCCTAGTATTACTTTTATCTGATGTGCAAGCTCTTCTGTAATTCTGTAAGAGATTTTAAGTTACTTCTACTGTCAGCTGTATTTACCTTTAGTTATGGGCAGCTCAAGCCCGTTTTGAGTACCATCAAATCTTCGCCAAGGTCCCTCTAGCTAGTACGTGTTGTCTTGTGTATACCTTGGCGAGGGATGAGGGAACATTCAGGTAAGCAAGAAGAACTCTCCATGGCTAACTTTCTTTCATGGTCATCTCCTGAAAGTGGGTATCTTCTAAAAAACTCTCAGTTGCAATTGTGGTATCTGGAGAGTCGTCCTACTGCACCCCAATGTATAAAAACATTGTTTCCCATGCTCAAGTCGTTGAGTGTAAGGGGAGAAGTTGCCTTAAAGGAGTTCCCAGATAAGATGGACTGAGCTGTACTGAAAATAATATGATGGTGTGACTGTATTCATGTAGTACGTTCTATTTTCTAAGCTCCTGCAAACTTAATTCTGAGCCAAGTAGGAAGACCTATTCCAGCTAAATGATTAGGGAAATGATGAGAAGCAGCAATTTCTGGGCTGCCTTATTGTTATAGTGGTACTGAGTAGCTGAAGCTGCTTGAATGGTTTTGGTATCTCCCAGATGAAGCCCTGCATTTGGGCATAAACAATTTGAAACAAAGTTAGCATTGGGAGTTATTTATTTGGATGTTAGCCTCATGTTTGCTCTCAGCCATTAAAGTTTTTATAGCACGGGATATTTTATTGACCCTCGTGAAGCCTATTTCACGTTCTCAGAATCAACTGCCTGGTCAGAATTGTTGTCTTCTGAGTCAGAATGTCTTGGCACTCAAATGTATGGTTCTGTGTGTGTTTTGTAGGAAAAGTATGTACCACCAATATTAAAGGAGATCAGAAGATGGAGAAGTTGCTTCTAGATTTAACCACCCTAACTGTTTTACTCCATTCTCCACAGACAAGCCCTCCTATAGCATCCAAAACTTTAAATTGTAAATTATGACTGCAGAGGAACAAACTCAAAATAGTAACTGCTGTGGCTTAAGTATCATGATGAAAGCAGTCAAATATAAACCATCATTCTAACAAGGTATAGGGTGTTCCCACTTCAGCTGTTAAATTCTTTTTTTTTTTTAAAAAAAGGCATTACATTTATTAGCACAAAGCTGTGTGTGTAAGGAATAAACTATAACTGAGCCTTCATTCATAATACATGAATGTATGTGAATGGCTCTGCTGAATTATTTAAGCTTTGCGATTCTTGTGTTCAAGAAATGCTTTTTTCTCACTTTAAAAGTGATCAGTCTTCTGTGCAATTTAAAGCAGACCAAAAGTTATCTTGTGCGTTTTTATCTGTGTTCAACCAGAACAACGGCTTAATTTTATCATGAATATGTTTTGAACATACTAATATATTTTTCAAAATGACTTAATATTTTTCCCCTGTCGTGGAAAAATAGTGTATCATGATATCTGCATGTCTGCACCATTCTTCCAAATCCTCTAAAAATTGTTTTCTGGTATCAGGTACTCCTGCTTGGTTGAAGATCTGCTGTAAAACCTATAGCATCTACTACTTTCAAATCCCTTAACACTGAATAGTTTTGTTTATTCCAAAATGTATTTAATTTTTATGTGCAAAGTAGACTTTGAGAATACAAAACATTCTCTTCTATTTGGAGTAGAATATTAAACCACTTTAATGCATGTAATATATAGTGGCACCTTTTTATGCAAAACCATCTCAAAGTGCTTTATAAATCTCCTCAAAGATTCTAAATCCATTACATAGAAAAGAGGATTTTTATTCTTCATATTTTTAAATTATGGATGTAGTCAAGGCACTGATTAAATATAGAATAAATACACTACCACCTGAGTAAATTGTAGATGAGGTTACAGAATTACACTCTAAAGAGTTCCAAGTGGAGTCAGGAGGAAAAAAAAAATAATATATACGTATATATAAAAATAAGTGGGAAAGATGTGGAAACACTTGACAGGTTCTTTGGGTTTTGCTGGTTTGTTGGGTTTTTTTAAAACCTACATCACTACATAGCTAATATAAAAACTGGTCAGCTTTTCATTTCAAGACAAGATTAAATAAAATGAACAGAGGGTAGTGGTTCTTTTTACTGAATGAAAGGCTTTCAGGAAAGAAATAAACATTCCATGTAGAAATAATTCTAAGCAATAAAAAAGGAGCTTTCTCCATAAATTTAGCTGGTGTAAACTAGCATAGACCTGCTGGAGCTATTACACCTTCAGTGACTTAAATTCATGTCGAATCTGCCTTACACTATATAAAGACACTTGTGGAAAATCCAGATTTCACCAGTTTGAGCGCTGCTGACTTACTATGTCTCATCTGGAATCACAGTGCTCAGTTGAACTCCAGATGGGTTTCAGCTGGAGATAACTGATGTAGGGATGAATGTAAACAGCTGGAAATACATATTAAGAAAAAAAAAAAAAAAGAAGAAGATTGGAGAAGAGAAATAGTTTTGTGGCAGAATTGACTACCCTCAAGATAAATCTGTTGGTGAAATGGGCCTCATTCTTAGTCTGTGGTGTACTGTTATTTGAAATCTGAAATGAAATGTATGGAGTTACGTTTTTTTCTCCAGTCTGTGGCCCTATTGGTATGAGGAATTTACCTAGCTAGTTCTGACCCGTGGGACTGTAGTGAAGTGTGTTCCTTGCATAGGAGCTTTAATCTGCTGTTTCCTAAATCCTTTTCCTTTAATAGAACATAATGTTAACTTAATGATTGTATATGTGTGTATATATACACATGTGCATATGTATGTGTGTGTATATGTATATATGTGTATTTATATATTTGAGACTGTTATTCAGACGACCTGTTTTCAAGCAGTATTTTACAATCAAAAAATACACTGTGCTGCATTCAGAATATAATGTATAGTGACTGTGTTGAGTAAGCTTTTCAGAAGAAATAATCAACAGAAGTAGATCTACTTTTGTGGCATGTTTACTATTTCAGCCTAATTTAAAAACAGACAGACAGACACACTCAATTCAGTAAGACATTCAATCTGCTTCCTTTAAAACCTCATGATTAAATTCCTCCCAGCCTCAACGATGGCATTTTGCTTTCACCCCTTCCTCTTCCTAGCACAAGTGAATGTAGAATGTGGTTTTTCTGTACTAAAATCTTCAGGCAGATTTCTCCGAATAAAACATGTTTTCAGCCACTGCGTAACACCAGCCTACTTCAGCTTATAGTGCATCCTTGTAGATCCATTAACTATTTATGGTGAAAACATTCAGAAAGGGGGAACTATATCAAAGTATTTTTGCATGTATGTGCCCCAGTATTTTTAAGAAAGAAGCCAGAGTTGTTGCATATAGGGAACAGTTTGCAATGGGAGTATTGGTTTTTTTCTATTAGCATGTTTTCTATTCTGCAGCCCCCAAGGCAGATTAATACATTAATTTTAATAGGAGCTGGATCAGATGTAATGTTTGACATCAGAATTACAGGCTATACATGTTAATTCCCCTTCATTATGGAAACATTTCTGGGTTTAATTGCAAAAACGCTTTTTAAAAAAAATACTAATATTTGGAAGAGGTGTAAATTTGTTCTGGTTTTGCAATAAAGTGAGGAATATTAAAAAGGTGAAACAAATGCCGTTGTAAGTTGTGCAAATGTAAGTGGTCATTTTTATGGTCAAGAAATATATGAATGTAAAAAATTTTCAGATATTGTATATATTTTCTGTAATATATGTATATTTGGTCATAAGGTGGGTGGAGAATTGTAAAAATTAAGCACTTTAATTCCTGTTGAGTACTTAAAAAGAAAATAAATTTGTATCCTGTAAAATAAAAGCATCATTAAATAAGTATTGCTGATTGACTTTTTGGGGGGTCCACATACTGTTTACTTTGCTAATGAGATCTTTAAACTGTGTTTCCAATTGTGTGTGTGACTGTAAGGACCTGTCTGTTTTGGAACACTGGTATCTAATTTGCTGAAGTGCTGGCTACTCACAAGTACTGCGAAGTCGGTGGAAGATATTGTGAATATATAAAGGGCTGTATATAATGCCATGACATCTTAGGTTGGGAAGATAAAAGACGTGGTCTCTTTAAATCCAGATTTAAATCCAGTTTAAATCCAGATATCTATAATGGGAATAATAATGTTCCCTCACGTGACCAGGACGTTATGAGAGAGAGTACTTTACGGGCTTCTACGTTGCCACCCCCATAGAAAAGTGCGGAAAGAAAGGAACGTGTTCAGTGTAGCCCCACGTCTGTCTTACTATTACTCAGGCACTGCTCTGAACAAAAGGACGAAACAAAACATTGAGCAGCTGCTCAGCATAATCTCTTGTGCACTCAATTCAAGTGGTGCTGCAAAGCAAAAATGATCAGGTAATTAGCTGGATCATGATCCGAAGCGTAGGCAACTTCGATTCTTTAAATTCATTTGCTAGCTAAGCATACATTCAGTTTATGGAAGTGCCACTTAAACTGCAGGTACACCTTTTTTAAGTGTCCTTTACCAGACAGAACCATTTGCAGTTGCCTCCAGTTTCCATCGTGTACACAGTAAACCTGTTTTGCCTGTATCTGATTTATTCTTAGCATTCTTCTGCAGGTGGGCACAAAGTTGCAGAAAAGACTTCCCCAAAAAGATAGAGAAGAAAAATTACTGTATTACTTGTTCGTTCCTGGAAGGAGTTGCATACAAGAATTTTGTTTAGTTTCTACTTTTTATTCTCTTTGCAAACACAGTAAACAAATTGGTATTGGAAATAGGTACTGATGAAAGTAATGCTTCCCTCTCCATTTAGATAATTTTTCCACTATTTTTTTTTTTATTTTTTTCCCCTTGTGTTTAACTCTGTTCCAGCACCATTATTTTCCCCATGAAACACAATGCAATGCCTTCTACGTGGAGACAAAAATAAAAGAATTTACCCTAAAATGTGCTTTAATAAGAAAATACAAGTATAAAATTGAAACTACAGGAAATCTGTAATCACAGCTCCTACTTAATTCCTTTATATCAGCAGGTTTAATAAGCACTGGTACTTCTACTTGGTAGCAAATTGCCCAGGAGCCCATCAAGTACAGGGCTGGGAAGTAAGTGGTGGGCGTCATCTCCTCTGGCTCTCCCCAAGAGCCTGACTAATACTGCCTCCTTACCGCAGAATTGTTCTTGGCATTGTATGAGCTTCCTGACATGAGAGAGAAATGGCGTGCCTGCCTTTGGTAAACACAGTACTTGGAGCTTGTTCGCTTTAAAGGGATTGCTTTGGGGGGTCCTGCGGCGTCTAATGAACGAGCGGAGGGATCCTTGTGACTGTGACCGTCGGGTCTCGGAGCCGCTCGCCCTCTGCCTCCTTGGCCCTGCGCATTAGGCGGCCCTGGCAAGATTAAGCTTCATCAGGCCCGTGATCAGTTCGCGTGGTAAATCAGGACGCACCCAGCTGAGTTTGTTTGCTTGAGGTCTACCCCGTGTCTGTGTTGCTGCTTTCTGTTTCTGTCTCAAAAACGTAATGCTCTGGTGTCATGAGCAGTATGTGCCACCTGCTCTCTGTCTCAAAGTGTTACATTTCTTTGTGTGACAGCATAGTTTTCAAATTACTTTCCCTGATTTAAAGTCTTAGGTTAGGAAGAATCCATCACATACCCGGGTAAGTTTTCCAGTTGTTAGCTACATTCTCTGTAGTTGGTTGGTTTTTTTTTTCTTTTTTAAAAATGATTCTTATCGTTCGTTAGAACTCATGTAGTCTCCAACCATGAGGACCTTTTCAAGGGAATTCATTAAGAATTTCAACCACCAAATCTCAATATATTTTTGTTTGCTGAATGAAGGAAATCTCTGCTGTCAGAAGCATCTGCCTATGGAATACAGCCTTAGCTAAGAACCTAGGGTGAGACTTAGCGGGCTGCAGATGGATTTCTAGATCCCAAAACTTCTTCACAATAGTTTTACTGAATACCACCCTACTTAACCTGAAGATTCCAGAGGTTTCTAGATTTGGTTTATGCATTTGTAATATTAAAATAGCCTGTGGCTCAAGAAACAGAAATTGCCTTGGGAGCAGGATCCAGCCAGGATTACCCTCTCTTTCTTTGGCCTCTTGTAGCCTCATGTTCTCTTCCACCCCTTCCGACTCCTGGCTGTGAGCCAGGCAGTCGCAGCACTCCTGCAGGGGAAACGTGGAAATAAACTCTTGAGTCCACTGGACACCGAACTTGTATCTCTGACTTTGTGAGCTTGTGTTCTGACGTCAGGCTGGATGTTTGTGCTCTCTTTTGAACATGTTTTAACACAGCATGCCCAACTCATTTTTCCAAACTGTAGGTAAGGGTCCCCGCTTCAGGGAAATGGGTTCTGGACTCTGTTTGCCACTGAATAGAGGAGCCTTCCCAGAGTGTGAAATTAAATGAATGATCCCGCAATGGAAGAAGATAAGACTTCAACTGTAATTCTGTTCAGATCTATTGCCTAGCTATGTAGGACTACCTGCTTTGCCTGTTCTGCCTTACTCGCGTGTTTATTGGCTCCCAAGAGGGAATCCAAATCTTTTAGCTCAAGGCTTTGGGACACAGCATTTACAAAAGACCTACCCTACCTGTGTTGTATTTTGGAATTCAGTTTCAGACTAACACTAAGCTGGTCCTATTAGCTGAATGCTCTTCACTGTCTGAAGTGCATCTTGCAGTCCCGTTTCACATGAAAAGACTCGCACCCATGTGCTCCAAGACAACTCTGTGATGCAAAGCAACTAAGCGTGCAAAGCACGACAGGTAAGACATCAAGTGTCTGCTCCAGAACTGCAGCCCTGACCTGAACTAAAAAGCTTTAGATACACTTGAAGCATCCATTAGTCTTACATGCAGGCTGTGATGTAAATCACATACGCTTGATTGTTATATTTCCAATTTAAACTTAAAATTGTGCCAATCGTAATATAAAACCAGCATGCACAAGAAAACATGTATTATAAAAAAATAAATTAAAAATGCTCCTCTTGGCATACTATTTTATCTTAAAAAGACCGCCACAGATAGCCTTATTTAAAATACTAGATCCAGAAGTAGAAGATACAAGCTCAATTGCTCCTGAATACCAGCAAGTTTTGGTTGGGATAAGGTTTTTTTCTTTTCCTTTCTAGTTATATTGCGTCAGCTGAATGCTAACTAAGCGTGCATTTTGTTTTCCAATAAAAAGTTACTTTCTTGATAGCAGGCAGGAGGTTATTTTGCCTTTATTCCCAAAACCTTGGTCCTTTAAAGTAAAAAGTCTTCACCTTAAAATTGGACTGCAAACCACGGGAGTGGTGAAAATCATTCATGAAGCAACTGTTACTATTGTGTTTGTTATTCCAAGTAGTCTGACCACCCCAGTCGTGGGGGTGAGGGAGCACTGTTGTACAGCAGCTCAGAATGATACAGCGATTATTTTCATCTCCAGCCAAAGCTTTTATCTCTATTGGCCTTGTCAGAAATGCTGGTGTCTTACAAACACCGGAGTGCTCGAGCTTTGTTACCCATTGATGAACTTTGCCTGTTGTTTGCCCTGTGGCTACTGCCCTCTGCACCCTGCCCCTTCCTTAACTTGAAACCCGCTTTCAGTTCTGCAAGCATGTTTTACGAGAGGTGTGTGACGCCCCAACTATTCAATGAATTTAGATAACTTCCCTGTGGGTAGACTGAGACAATATAAGGAACTCTCAGTTGTTTAGTTCACCATACTGTCCAGCAAAGTTGCATCCCTGCCCCAGGATTATTTTGTTTTGTCAGAGACTGGGTCTCGGCACAGGTAACACGTAACTCAGCACGGTGACCTTGTTACAGCCAGCTGCAGCGTGTAGGAGAGCTCACTTTGCCAATTCAGCAGAATCCCTGGACTATGGATTTGAAACCTCTATTTCTGTTTCTTCTGGAAAAAAGAGCAAGTTTTAGAATCCGTCAGCTTGGGAAATATGTGTAGAACATCCAAACGAAGGGTCATTCCAACAAGGGATTTCAGGAATTTGTTTATCACAGCTTCTAAGGGTGTTCGCTGTGCAGATGTCTGGTATAAGTGCTATGAGAAAGTGTTATAGCTACATCTGTGATGAGGTTGCTCTGGAAAATACAAAAACACCATTCAATTTGGCTTCACGTAAAAATCAGGCTCTGCCAGACCCATATAATCACTGTATTGCATGGTTCCAAAAGGTGACGTTACCAAGGAATAATTTACAGAAGTATTTTGCTAATAGTGTTTGTGCGGAACAAAGTAGTATGACTATGTATGCAGTGCAAATGCTGTGTTACATACTTGATATGTTTCGGTGTGGTAATCAAATATTTCTCTAGACAAATACGATGGCAAGGAAATAGGCTTTACTGAGGTGCTAGTTTGTGGTCTCCTTGTCTGGCATAAATTAATTAAATGGTAAATGACTTGTCCAGTACTGTCAGTATGTCAGTATAAAGAGACTCCAGCTGTCTGAGCAAAAATGGAAGCAGATGATGTGCAAAACTATGAAGAAATTCATATCATGGAGAAGAAATACTGGAAATCTTGTTCTCCTGACTTCAAACATAAAAACAAGGAGGCTTATAATGAAATTAGGAGATGACAAATTTAAAACTGACACCAAATTGATTTTTTGCACTATGCATAATTAGATCATGAGATTTACTGTCACAGGATGTCATTGGAGCCAAGAATTTAGCGTGATGGGACAAAAAAACTATTACACGGTAAATAAAGCAATCTAATTTCCAGTATCATAAACCAGAAGAAATATTGAACTGTCTACTTCAGATCTTACAGCAATATCAAAATCATTTAATACACAGTTTTGTAATCAGAAGATCTTATTACTGCATTTTTATATTTTCCCCAGAGGGCTGATGCTGGACGGTCTTAGAGCTGAGATTCTGAGGCAGACAGATGTCAGGTCAGATTCAGTGTGGCAGTTCCTGTTTCCTCAGGACAATTAACTTTTAGTAAATAACCAATCTGACTACTACTGCCTTTTATCAGATCTTTGAGTTTCTTGCTCAGTACAATGTAAGTCAGCCATGGAAAGTTAGAGTTAAAGCTACAGATGCCCATTGCTTGCTGAAACATTTATTGCTTTGACAGAGTCCTCACCTGGGCTGAGGTAAGTGCTGTATTTTCTAAGTCGGTACAGGACGTGACACCTCATAGCAGAGGCATTTCCAGCTCTCACTTTTTAGCCAGAAGTGTACAATGTGTTAAACTTCGCATTCTGATGCTTCTTAGTCTTATCTCTTCTTTAGTGCTTTCTTCTTGCTTTCCTTCATTAATTCACTTCCTCCATCTGTGCTGTGCTTCTCCATTTGGGTATCCAGCCCTTGGTAGGACTTTCGACATCTCTGCTGGGCAGGCTAGGTTATCTCAACTCAGTTCAGCAACGGATAGTTTCTCTGTGTGTTTCTTGAAATATTATACTGATAAAATTCTAAGAATAGCTACACTGGGACAGACTAAAGGGCAGGCACACACAGTACTTCTGGATGATACCCTCCCAGTTTCCAACCATTGTCAGCTCAGAAACATCCAGAGCTAGATTTGATTCCTACATAGGTGTTTATTTACATGCAATACATTTCTCTTCCTTAAACTTGTCCAAACATTATCTGAATCCATTTCAACCTTTACTGTCTCCAACATCCTTTGGCAAGGAGCTCAACAGGTCACCAATCCACCCACGAGGGGCTACTGTCTTTGTTTTGTTCTGACCTGGCTCCTAGTTTCATGAGATGCTGCCAAAACACTTGTATTGGAAGGGAGAGTAAACACAACTGGTGGTCTTCCACCCACTCCAGGCTGCTAAAGATTACACAGACCTCTAATCCTCCCTACCCCCTGTCATTTCTTTTGTACAGTGAAGACTCCTAGCTTACTTAGTTGGTCTTGATATCGAAGCTGTTCCACACCTTTCACCATTCCTGTTGTCCCTTTCTGACTCTTTTGCGGTTCTACATTCTTTCTGAGATATCTCCCTTCTGGTCTAAATTAAAATATAAACCAGGTTGCACTTGCTCCATTTCACAGTGGTGTCCATGAGGTCATATGGCAAGATAAGGCAGGAGAGGCAGGAGAAAAGAGATTCACATAGAGAAATAAGCTGGTGCTATCTATCTACTTTACGTGCCAGCAGCCTCTATTCCTGTGCAACCGGGATGCTTTTTTCTTCTTCTTCTTTCTTTTTGTTGCGGTTTGGCCCCAGCTGGCAACCAAGGACCACGCAGATGCTTGCGCACCCCCCCGCCCAGTGCGATGGGAGAGAGAACTGAAAAAAAGTAAAGCTCATGGGTTGAGATAAAGACAGTTTAATAGGACAGAAAGGAAAAAAAAAATTTACAATAATAATAAAAAAAATAATTGGAATATACAAAACAAGTGATGCACAATGCAACTGCTCACCACTCACTGACCAATGCCCAGTTAGGTCCCAAGCAGCGATTTGCTCCCCCCCTCCCCCCAGCCAAATCCTTCTGGTTTATATACTGGGCGTGACATCACTTGGTCTGGAATACCCCTTTGGCCAGTTTGGATCAGCTGTCCTGGCTGTGTCCCCTCCCAACTTCTTGTGCCCCTCCAGCCTTCTTGCTGGCTGGGCATGAGAAGCTAAAAAATCCTTGACTTGGTACAAACACTACTTAGCAACAACTGAAAACATCAGTGTGTTATCAACATTCTTCCCATACTGAATCCAAGACATAACACTATACCAGCTACTTAGAAAGAAAATTAACTCTATCCCAGCTGAAACCAGGACACTTTTCTCTTCCTTACAGGGACTCAGGAAAGGAAAGGAGGCTCCATGCTAGACAGGGAATGGCAAACCCGTTAGGAAGAGTATTTGCTGTGTCAGGTGTACAATGCGGGGCACGTTTGCTATTGTCCTGGAAGCTGGAGAGGCAGATGCCAAATGGCATCCTGGTATTAATGATCTCTGAGAGCAGTTGGCTGCGGCACGCTGAAAGCTAATGGGTGAAATGGCTGGATAATCATGGCTATGACAAGAATTCCTCATCAACAGGTCATTCAGGACCTTCTTCACAAAATTTTACATGTGTTAACTGTCTCCCTGTGCTGAATACACTGATTTTTGAGTGTTTCGATTTGCTTAGCCATCTTTATGCTTTTATCACAAAATAGTCCTCTCATAAGCAGTGTGAAATTTCCTGGATAAGAATGAGAAACTTTGTTGTAAAGATATACAGATAAGAACATATTTCCTTTTTAAGTTCTTTCCATCAACATTTAAGGGTTTCGAGACATGAAGACTGGAAAAGACTAATTTGTTTAGAATAAGAATACAAATTCTAATGCCATCCAGAACTTGAAACTTTCGGAAGCATTTTTACTCTGTTGGCTTACAAGAAAGGACGAAGCCAGAATTCAACTCAGTGCTAGTGTATTCATAATTTATCTTTGAGGAAATGCACTCAGTGGAAAAACAATTAAAGATCAAACAGCTTATTTGTTGTGATCTTGCATCACAAGTCATCCTCTGGTTTCATTCTTTTTGTGTAACGCAGCTGAGTATTAGATCTCACATAGTTTCCCACTTGTCAAGCCCTGCCACACACCCCAACCAAACCTACTAGTATGCATCTGAGAAAATTCCAGATGCAGAGATTAGCCGACAGACTCGCAGTAAAAACAAAAATATCCACAAAAAAGCAAACAGAATAAATATAGCTGTTCCAAATGTGTCCCCTGTAACTCTGAATATGTGAACAGAAATGGGAGAGTGCTCTTTTCGCTGCACAGTTAGTAGGACCAGATCTTCCCCGGTTCTTTTCTCCCACTGAAGAGACCTCCATAATGCTTCCTCCCTGTCCCCAGCAGTTTTATTTTCCCACTCTGTTGGCTTCGTGACACCAGATGCCGACAAGGTCTAGCCATTTGCCATTCAGCACCTCTCCTTGCGGTATTCGGGCAGCAGGGCCGCCACCCCTGGAGAAGCAGCGGCGAGGGCGGTGGGGGCACACGTTTGGTTGTTTCCCCGCTTTTCAAGGGTTTTCCTGAACACAGCGCCTCGAATAAACGGGGCCACTCCATCCTGCATGCTGAAAATGGCCTCCCACAGCCGTCCCGGGGGCAGCCATGAGGCCTGCCATCCCCACACGGGCTGCGCATCTACTGGTGAGGGACCAGCTCTATCGCACCGAAAGAGAGAACAAAACCAGGGAACGGCCTGTAACGCACGACCACAGCGACCGCGCTGCCCGATCGCCAAACGCCTTCGGCCCCTGGGCGCTCGCCAAGCAGAACCTGGGCAGGGGACGGAGCCTCGGCGACGCCTCACAGCCCCCAACGGCCGCCGCCGCCTCACAGCCCCCAACGGCCACCGCAGAGGGCGCCCGCGCGCCCCTCCCCGGCGGGCCCTCCCCTCCCCGCACTACAACTCCCATGATGCCTGGCGGCGTAGCTGCGCCCGGCGGGCTCGCACAGCCTGCTGGGAGGCCGCGCCGTGCGCGCGGGGGCCGGCGCCAATGGCGGCAGGCGGAGGGGGCGGCTGACGGTGAGAGCCGTTGCCCCGTCGCGCCCATTCATCGCCGACGCCTTCCGCGGCACCTCGCCCTCCCCCCTCGCCGCTATGGAAGCGCTGATCCCCGTCATTAACAAGCTGCAGGATGTTTTCAACACGGTGGGGGCCGACATCATCCAGCTGCCGCAGATCGTGGTGGTGGGCACGCAGGTGAGCGTGAGGCGAGGGCCGGGCCGGGCCGGTGGTGGGCCAGAGCGGGAGGCGCGGGCCTTTACCGCCCTGAGGGCAAAGTCGAGGCGTCTCATCGCGCCGACGGTGCCGCCTGGCCCGCGGTCGCCTCCGCCAAGGGCACGGCGGGGGGGGGGGACGGGACGCGGGGCGGCCGAGGGCGGCCGGGGCGGGCGGACGCCCGCCCCGGCCGCCCTCGGCCGCCCCGCGTCGTTTTCCCCCCCCCCCCCCGGCTCCTCCCGTGGCCCCACGTCGGCCCCTCACACCGGGGCTGTGGGTGGCAACCGTGGGCCCGCTGCCCGGCCCTGTGCTTCAGCGTGACCGCCATCGCCGGTCGGGTTGGCTTCCCCTCTCTTTGACTACCGCCGCGAATAAAAGGGATGTATGTGGTAGCGGAACGGCGTCTTGGAGGCGTGGAGCGTTTTGCCTCGCTGCGAGTTCTCCTGCCGGTTTGGACCTCTTTGTCTTGGCGGAGGGAAGGTGAGGGGCGAAGGCAGCCTTTGTCGGCTGTAGCAGTCGCAACGTGCGTGTCTCAGGCCGATAATGTTGCCGCTGGGCTCGAAGATAGAGCTCGGAGCCTTTCAGATCCCTTCAGATGGGACGCCGTTCTTCAGCACAACTTCTGGCAGCAGAACATGAGTGACCAGAACTGCAGCAGTCTTAAGGGTAGTGAAAATGAAACGTTAAAGGCAACTAAAACTTTGAAGTTAATGGATCTCTCTGGTTTTGTTTCTGTGAAATTAACAGTGTGTGTTGAGTGTGTGGTGTTACTTGATAATAGCATGCCTACCTGAGACAGCAATACCAAGGACTCTGCAGTCCGGGATTTCATTATACGCCTTAAAACACGATCTCTACGTTTAAAGCTTGCGCACTGCTGAAGCATGGAATAGGTTTGCTCAAAGGCAACTACAGTGTCGAACTGGCTGAGAGGCAGCCGGCTGTCATTGTTTTGCCCATATAAATCAGATAGATTAATTGACTTTATATCAGCCATTTTATAAAATTGATCTAAAACACTTGAATTGGGTGGGAGAGATTTTGCACTGGTAAGCTATATTAGGCACTTTTGTAGATGACGGGAGTCCACCGCTTTATGAAGACATTTAATCTCCTTTACATTAAAAATCATATAAGCAAGCTGGGTATTTCCCCCTCTCCCCCGTTTTGTTTTAGTTTAGTTCTGCAACAGAAAGTGCAAGGCAGAGGTGTGGCGTTTTTCTGTGTAAAATCAGTATTTTTTTCAGTTTCATTTTATGAAATGCATTGAAGTGGCATTTTTAATTATCGTCCTTTTAAACAACTTTGTCCTGGTTAACTTTTCATAAGTGTGTACAGGAGATACTGAGAGTTAAGACAGTATTGACATGCATTTGACTCAATAGTCTGTCCATCAGTATTAATATCCATTCAGTGCGGTATTCAGTATATTCATAAAAACCCTTGAATTAGCGTGATATTTCCTAGCATGCCAAAACAAAGTCCTTTACAGACTTAAGGAAAATATATAGCAAAATGTCTAGCAAGCTGTATCTTGTTTTTTTTGTTTTGTTTTTAGTCAGGGTTGTTGGAAGGAATAATTGTCTTTACTGACACGGTAATTCCATAGATGGTTATTTTATGCAATTAGTTTTAAAATAATTTAAATAAAATTTCATTATTCATTTGAAGTTAGTTTATTGTAGACCAGATTTCTGGAGACATCTCAAATATGGCCTCAGATCTGATAGTTTTGCTGCTGGTAGCTTGCTTCCGTGGTTTTTTGAAACGTGCTTTGAAATAATCTTGTTTCTTGAGATATTTTTGGTTAAGTGCTATGTGGCCTTTAAGTTTGTTCACACGGTTTTGTTTGTAGCCTGCTGGCATATGAAGTCTTTACTTTTTCTTCTTTGAATAATATTCACAAATGATTTTGAAATTTGCACCTCCATTTTTCTCTCTAGGCAGCAAATGCTACCGGTTAAGATTTCTGTAACTCTCTGTTAATTGATTTATGCTTCTTTTTTTTTTCCTTCCGGTTTGCTTGTTGCTTTTCTGAAATGACCTTTCTATATATTCAGCAAGGAAAAGAAAAATGCTTTTTAAAGTAATTTTTGCTATTTATTTTTCTCATCTGTCTTCTGTATTTCTTCTCTACCCTTTTATTGTTTTGTGCTTGTGCCTTTCTTCAGTTCTGATTTATTTCTACTTCTGTGCATCAAGTTAATTCTTTCTTTTCTGAAGCATGTAGAACTAGAAACTGCTTATAATCCTTAATTTAGCTTTGAATGTTCTCTGTTTCCCATGTCCCCTTTGGCCCCCTCCGTTGTTTTGGGATTCATTTCCTACCAACCTTGTGTTCTGAGCAATTGAAGTGTCTCAATTTTTCCTCTTTCTAGATGGATTTTGGTACTAATTACAAAATATTTCTCAGTAAATTTTACACATTTAGATGGCCTCTTGCACTTCTAGTGGTGTTCCTGTGACTCTGTCATACGAGAATTCCTTCTCATTCTCTACATAAATACTGTGTAAGTTATTTCTGTGTCCTAGTACAGGGTCTATTCGGAAAATTGAAGGCTGTCCTGCTGGTAGAACTTGGAGCACACCCTCAGACTGCCAGCATTTCATCACTATTTCAGGGTTTTTTTTGCCATTCCCAGATATGTGTTCTATTTTTTTTCTCCCCAATTCAGTATTTCAGTTCCATTTTTAGAAGTGTATTACTGAAGTGCAAAAAAATGTCCAGGCTGGGAATACTCTATAAACTGTATTTGTTCAATAATACTGTAATACCCAACCTTCTGATGAATTTTATACAAAGGCTTTGTGATCCGTACTTGTAAGGGTTAACAAGGTGGTATTGAAGTGCCTCAACCAAACACATTAAAACTATAGTAAAAGGAGGCAAGGGGAAGAAAAGAAATTTGGTTAGTTATGGCCTTTTGTATGTTATGGGCACATAGATGCTATCACAAAAATGAAATGTCTGCACTATGGCAGTGGGCATGAATTTTAGAATAAATTTTAAAAAAACAACAAACAGCAAAATCTTTGCCAAAGGATATGTAAAAATGAATTGCCTTTATTTTTTTCAGGTCATTAATTCTTGGAATCTGTTTTGGGTTTTTAGAAGTCATTGACCTAGCTATATACAAACTTTAGTGTCAGTTTTGTAGCAAAGTTCTTCCAATACTGACATTATAAAAACAAGTTGTGGGCTTTATTTGTACTTGGTAGTGTTGATTCTAGTAGAGACATCATGGTGAAATTGATCTAGCAACTAATGTAATTCACAATGAGATTTTTAAATGACCTTTCAGGCGTACGTTTATATAGTACTTTTGCTCAGTCTTCTGTTAATGCTATTTTGGGATTTTAAATGGGAAGTTGTTAATTACAATATTTAACATAGACTGTTCTGTTGGATGTTTCCATCTGAAAGAGCTTTTTTGCTAGCCTCTGTGAGTGGCTCACAGATGAGCGATACATTTATTTATCTTTTTGCTGTTTGGAATAAGTATCATGTTTGATATTTCAACACTTAAGCCAATTTTTGTTGCCAAGGGGGAAGGTTTCTTGATCTGAGATAACAGATAGCCTGAGCATTTGAATATGTATAACTATATATTCTGTTAGGCTAAACAATTAGGACGGTAATTTGCCTGTTAAGAAGCTGACAGCAGTGGGAAACTAATGTACGGTCCTGGCTACTGGGATGAGGAGAGGAATCCAGTGGATGCTCTATCAAAGCATCTGGTTTGAGAGAGACTGGCATTGTGGTCTTAAACTTCAGATGCTCTACAGAGCTTCTGTGACCTTTCCCTGTCAGGGAAGGTCAGGGGAACAGAAATTTAAGCCACTTCAGTTTATTCATTTTATTCAATGTATCCTACATTGTGTTGGCAAAAAGCCAGTTTTGGGTGAAGGAAACTCCAGCTTATACCAAGCAACTAGGAAAACTCCATGCCAAGCTTAACTCAGGAATGTCTTCCTCCCTCCACTCTTTTTTTTTTTTTTTTTTTTTTTTTATTTGGTCCAGGGATCTTTCCTGTGTTTTCAAGCAGGTGCAAAAAGGCATTTGTATCTACACTTGTAAAAGGGGATGTAACTAGAGCATAGCTTCAGTGCTGGCTGGGGAGAGCTTGGTTTTTCTCCCAAATGTTTTGCAAACTTACTTCCTGGTTTGGTTTTTTTGTTTGCTTTGATACCTGACGTTCACTGTATCTGGTTTTGGGTGCAACTGTTTTCCTTTTTGCCATCCTTTTCTCCTGCCAAATCATGCCCTGACTCTTCTGGTGTCTGTTTCAGACAAGCACTAAAGCGAGGCTGACGTTAATTAGCTCTTTACATTTACCAGACATAATATAAATTTTGCTGCTAAAGTTATATAGTGCAAACAACATTTGCTGTTGTACTGTTTCTTTTCTCTGATGTGCCCTCTCAGTTTCTGAACAGCTATACTTTTTAGGTCCTGAAGGCTTTTATGACTGGAAGGATCGCATTTTCACTATGTCTATGTTAAGACTTTATATGAATTAAAATAAAATTATAGGTCTAATAACTGTAATCCTGCCTTTAATCTCTATAGATTTTTAATACGAAAGCAATATTAAACATCTTTTAAATGAAGATAGATTTCATTGTTTGCAAGTGCCCAGTTATTTTGGAAGAGTAGAGAGAATGCACAGTGGTAGAAGGATGTCAGTGAAGGTTTTTTTTTGTTTGTGGTTTGTTTTTTTTTTTTTTTTTTTTTATTCCCCTCACTAGTTTTGTATTCTTGCTGCCAGGGTCCTGTTCATCTTGTGATTGGCAATTGTTTTTCTTGGAAAACTTGTATTTTAATTTGAACGGATGGTTCTTGTATCTTGTCCGCAGGGGACAGTGCAAAGGAAACATCTTTTCAGGAATATTAAGAGGAAGAGTGTTACAGCAGACAGCCCTGGCGAATGTGTTTCAGAATCTGGAGAGAAAATGGCTGTGTAGTTTTTGGAAAAGATTTGTTCGTGTTGTAGCCAGAAGGTTGACTGGGTTTCTCTTTATTTATTTATTTTTTTAAAATCTCTGTTGATTATAACTTTTTTTTTAATTTGAAGATACAAATTGGCCTTGGTTTTGATTCATTTTACTGAAAAATAATGAATATAGTAGTACAAGCAAGGTCAGTCTTACATGGCTTTGAAATGTGGATCTTCAGATACTGCAGTTCCATGATCTAACTTAGAGAAATTCTGTACTCGTTGATTCTAATTACATGAGGTATTTTTTAAGTGAATTATTGGAGGACTTTGGGAATTGATGTATTGATAAAGAATATGTCTGCAAATCTTTTATCTATTTGCTGTTGGTTGGCATGTATCTACATTTAGATATGGTGTAAATACAGGATACCTGAAAAATTTTGACTAAGCTGTGCAAATTCTGGCTTTCCTTACTACTTGTACATAAACTGTCTGTTGTGGAGGGAGTTCCTTCCACTGGAAACTGTGGCTTCCAGTTTCTTCCTGACTGATTCAGGAAAGCTCTCTGCTCAAGGGAATGGGGAATGCCCTGCAGGAACAACAGTCTTGTAATCTGGACAAGATCTTTCAAAGATAAAGTGTATTTTGCAACAGCCATGAGTGCATTATGCTGGTTTCACTGCTTTCTCAAGTCGGGATCTGCCTGTTAGCTCTTCTGCATCTTTCTAGAAGTATAATTCTGTTTCAAAGAATGTCTTAAAGTAATTCATTGGGGCCGCTTATAACTTCAAAATTCTCTTCTGATTAGTAAGTACATTTTAAAATTTGTTGGCTGTTTAGAACCAGCCTTAGCTTGGGTTGTCTCTAGTTCACATAGGAAAATTTTGCCACAATACCTATTCTAACCAAAGCAGTTCCCTTGTGGAACTGCTCTGGAATTGCATGTGTGCTGACCTTTTATTTCAGAATAATTCATGTTTGCAAAACAAGGAAAGAAAAAAAATCTTGCTGCTCTTTGGTTATAACACGCTGAATTCTTCCAGGATAGCTACTGCAGAGAACTTCTTTTCAAAGCACCTATCTGGGTAATATTCCTATGGATGAGATCCCAGCAAAAATGCATTAGCTTGTATTTCCCAATAATAGAATTAAAATTTAGTAAACCATATATGTATATATTGCTAAAAGCATTGATATAGCCAGCAGGACTTTTATAATTCTTGTATCGCAGAAACTGCAAAATTGCCACCATTCTGCCTCAGGCATCAAAATAGATGCATTGCTTTTCGTAAGAGAATTCTTCAGGAATTATTATGTCTCCCTGAGAAATCTCTCCTACTTCGTAGTTCCTTACTGTCATTCTCAAATGTTATTGTTGTGCCACCACAAAAGTCATAGGGAATACAGATATCACTGCCTCTTCATTTTCTTGTGCTCTGCTGTAGTACATCTGTATTGTGTTGCAGGAGCTCTTGGCAGTTTTTTCCTATTTGATCAGATAATAAACATTTATCAGTTTGTCCTATCAAAAGCAATGAAGAAAGTTTACACCCCTTTCAGCCAATTTTCTTGTTGGAAGTTCCCCAGTAGTTTATTGGACATGTTTCCTTAAAGGTTTTTCCCACAGATGATTTCTTTTACATTGGCTTCACAAAGTGATTATAAAGTCTGAAGGTAGACAGAAGGAAGGCAGCAGATTCTTGTAAGACAACTTGAAATTTGTTGCAGCCGATACAAGTCCATTATCATTTTAATAATTCTTGAAATATGCAAAAACCAACAGTCTGAGCAAATGACTGTAAAAAATCTCACGGTTCTTGTGCATCAGTGAGACTCCAGGTGAGTCTTGTGTTTATTGCCTTCTTGCTGCATGGACGTCATAAGAATAAGAGCAGACTTTGGCTTATTTACTGAGCTAACTGGTGGTATCCAGTGAGCTATAGGACTGTGAAGCTCAAGAGACCTGGCATGCCTTTAAGGACAACCTCATTGGAGCACAAAACACTAGTCCATAGAAATGCTCAGGAAAGTGAGTAGACATGTGAGGAGAGCAGTGTGGAGGAAACTCACGACTGAGCATCAGCACAGAAGACTCATGCAGGAGGTAGAAGTGAGGACAAGCTTGCTCAAGGATATAAAAATACTGCCCGCATATGCGGAGATGGTATTAAGAAAGGCAACATTCCAGTAGAGTTGAAACGGGTAAGGGACATCAAATGCAACAAGAAGAACTTCCAGCACTGCATCAGCAGTTAAAGCAGAAAAAAGAGAAACGAGGGAAATACAGGCTTGCTGCTGACTGTGACAGGTAATTTGGTGACAGTGAATATAGACAAGGCTGAGGCGCTTGGTGCTATCTTTGCCTTGGTCTTCACCAGCAGGGTCTACTGGGCCTTTGTACCTATAGGTGGTGCTCAAAGTGGAAGGTACCTATCAATAGTGGAAGAGGATTTGGGTCAGGGTTCTCTTTTGGATATGGAGAAGGCATCTTTGCATGCTGTTGGGCATAGGGTGCAAGTCTTCTAAAATTAGGAATGCTAATGAGGACTTGGAAAAAGAATAAGAAAGCCAGTGAAGTAAATCTTTGGGATGAATGTGAATGGTTGTTCATAGTGTTACTTAAAAATTTTCAATACAGAGTCTCTTCCATTTGGCTTGTCAACAAATCTGAAGTGTTTTTGAAAGTAACATCTCCTGCTGTTAATGAAGCTGGACAGTTACAAAGTCATTCACTGCTGTCTGCTGCTTTGAATTCTTGAAAAATGTGGTTAGTAACACAGCAGGTTGCAAACCAGATTTTCTCATAAGAATTAGTGTAATGGATGGGAGCAAATGCCTTTTGATACTTAAGAACTGCACACAGTTGAAGTATGCAGGGACAAGTAAAGAAGAAATGAAGGATGGGGAGGCAGAAGCAAGATCATTAGGACTGTTAAACAGTAGAGATGCTGGCTTTTTGGAGTGGATCATGGTTCTTACAGATTTCAGCTTTTTAATTTGTGAGAGTAAGTACACCATCATTTCCCTATTATGCTGCCCTTCATCCTTGATTGTTTTAGATTAACCTGAAGATGATGTTGACAATGATGAAAATATAACCAGTAAGGAGGAAGTAAGAAAGCTGATAAGATTAACATCATGTATACTGTCAGTGTGTATTGAAACAAAATATTTAAGTCCCTGTGTGCATCATCTCATCTTAATACTTGTGGAAAAAATGGTTTTACCATCCATCAAACTCAGGTGCTTATCTGTGAAGCTGATGTCTAACAGAGCAGAATGCTCAACATTCAGCAATGGAAGTTTGACACAACGGTTAAAGCAGCAACAGACAGTAAGATGTTCCTGTATCTGCCCTTTTTTTCCTGAGCAATCTATATAAAGTTCCTCTAGATATCACTGCTTTTAGATATTTCAAATTAGGATCAGGTATTAGGGTCCAGAGGAAAACCTGACTGATCTGCTACAAAAGGTTAGAATTTGTTAATGCTTTTCTAGACCCGTCATTAAATGAGTTTATGGGTTTCAGTCCATGCTTAAAATCGTGATGAGCACAGTCCATGCTTAAAATTGTGATGAGCATTCCAATGAGATAACAAAGCAAGCATGATGCTGTTGCAGACTTACTCCTAAAAATTCTGTGGTACTTTTGGTCATCAGTATTGGTCTCTCTCTATGTCTGTTGTATGAAGGATGGGTTGAACTGAATTTGTATTCTGAACAGACCCATATCTTTCACTTCGCCCCACTGGCAGAAAAAGGTCATCTTTGTGTTTACTGCTTTCTTCACCACATTCCCAGACAATTCTTGGTAATAGACGTGTATGGGGCCCCGATTAAGGAGTGCGTCATTAGATACTGTATTATGTTTCAAGAACAGATTGCTTTAATAAGGGAATGTAATGCAATTTGAAACAAATTTCCTGATGCTTGGAGTACTGTAGTCTCTCATCTAATGTATGACTTCACATTTGCAAAGGATCCAGATAATTCGTTCTACATCCAAAGATAACTGTGGGAGTGGTGTAAGGCATAGTGTTTTAGTTCTATACGTAGGTTGGTGTGTGCCCATCTCAACTTCCTGCAATACCACTCTTTCGGAAAGACCAAACAATGAGCAGTAGCGTGCAGCAGTTTGTCCCATGGATTTTGATTTCCTGTCTTGATGAGGTTCTTGGTAAGGACTGGCTATTTATTACTGTCCCTCCTCTTCTTGGATTATATGTTCAGGAGAAGCCACTTCACCTAAGTGTCACCTCCAGCCCTTCAAGACTGAGTGATCATTCTAGCCGTGTGTAAGAAATCTTGCTGAAGAGGTGTTAAAGAGATTTTTAATAAATGAAACCTTGGTGGCTTTGTTCCACCCCCCCCACCCCCCCCGCCCAGTACAGCTGGTGAACCTTCACCATGTCTCATCTTTTTGAGCAGGCATTCCACTTGTTTTAAATTATGAAGTTTGTTAAGAAGTGGTTTGTTGTTTGTCATTCTGAAATTTATGTTTTTTCACATTCTGTAATATCAGTAATTCTTCAGAAGTATTCTACAATGGAAGCTCTCTCAGGGAGGCTTCCAGACCTGGTTCGTGCTTTGGCCAGATTGTGCTTCAGTTACTCTTTGGTAAGATTTCAGTGCCCAATGTCCTGTCATAAGCTCTTTGAATGGAAGGTGCCCAAAGTTGATTGGAGAAGGTCAGTTGAAGAAAATTATTCATTACTTTCTATGGGAGTCTTTTGAAGCAAAAAATCTTAATAAGGCTATCTTTCTGTTTCATGTGACCCTGTCCTTCTCCCTACTTTTTCTAGACAGTTGACCTCACTGCTGTCAAATTTAACTTAGATTTACTTTGAAAAATATACAAAATCTGCATTGGTTTGTTATTTACCTATTGAGACAAATGACATTGTTGATAAAACAGCATTTTTTTGTGCCATAAAGCGTAGTTATACAGTAAAGTGTTAGAAGAAAAGAAAGCTTTAATTTGTTGTCAATTGTTGAAGCTTTCTAGGGGTTTGGACTTGTTTTTTAATATTTATTATGTGTTTCTGCATACAAGTCCTATTTTAATAGGTTCAAATGCTCTCATATGATATGTTCCTGTCTTGTCTTACTGCACTCATAGAAATGTGCCGTCTGATAGTGTTGTGTTGCTTGATCTCTGCTGATGTGTTTCTCATTTTTAGAAAAGTCACCCAAGATGTCACTAAAGGTATGATATTTTAAAAGATATGCAACACTGCTTTTATTTCATTTTATGCTAGGTTATGTACTCATTTTATGATTTACTTAAAGTCTTGAATCTGTTCTTTCAGAACTGCTAAGCTGAACTGAGGTTGTATAGCAGTAATGCACATTCTAGCTGTCAGAAGCATCTGGTGGTGGTTTTGGGTTTGTGGGTTTTTTTGGTTTTCTTCTTAAGATAATTGCTTGGTAGTAGCATTAATATAGAAACATTTCCTAGCTGATGGCAATAATTGTCAGAGTAGGTTTTCTCATGGCATGCTCATGTTGACTTCCCAGCTGCAGAAAACTGGAAGAGTTTAATACAGTTCTATTAAAAAGCCAAAATCTTATCAGTCAGACTTTCAAAGTATTACACTGACATATCTGGGTCTGTTGTTTATTGTTAGTTTTAACATGGTAGTAGTCTTGAATCACTCTTAAAACCCATGTATTCACAGCTGCTTATTGGACCATGTAGCCCAATTCTGCGTTTTATACAGAGGTGCAATAGGACAACATTTTAAATGTAGACTCTCAAAGCAAATTTGTAATTCCACAGCTTTTAAGTACTTCACAATAGACAGATGTTTGCAGTCAATTCAGTTGTAAATACTTATAAATATATATATACACACACACAGATTGGGAGAGAGTATAAAACAATGGGGTTTTTAATATATTTAGAGTATAAAACAATGTCTGCACTTATGGAGCTTGTATAAGACACTATACACACACAAACACACACACACCCCAAACCTGAAAGGAATATAAGATTGTAATAGCTTAATGTACTCAAGTGTACATAGTTAATATCTTTTCATATAATGCTCCTGTTAGTATTAACATGAGCTGGCCATGTTAATACTAACAGAATGTTAAATTCCTTAGTCTACAGAGTGAAGTGTTACTGCAAGATGTAGAAGACATAGAATTTGCTTCTGAGCATTATAGAGAAAAATAATTTTTTCTTTTCCAAAACTGTTTCTGGAGAGATTAATATTTGGGGTGGAAAATGTTAAATAGGATATTAATTTTTCTAAGTCTATCAGATGCTCCTTTAGGCACTGAATAGCAGAGGACAGAATAGGGCACTGTTTGCAGGAGTGATGAAAGCAAGCTAAAACTAAAATATTACAGCATTTTGATGTTTAAGAAAATCATGTAGCTGTATTCCAATTTTCAGAGCAGTGGAAAGAGTTCTGTGTTGGAAAGTCTTGTGGGGAGGGATCTGCTCCCACGAGGTACTGGAGTTGTCACCCGGAGACCCCTTATTCTGCAGCTGGTGCATGTTTCCCCAGAGGATGGTCGGAAAACAGCTGGAGATGAAAATGGTAAGTGTGATCCAAGAGTGTGTTTTGCCTTGTAGGAAAGAGACTTCTAATCTTTCTTGTTCATTTGACTGAAAAATCAGTTGTAATCTTAAAACTCGCGTGTGCTTTTTAAAATTTACTTGGAAGAAAACGCAGCTGTTATCACATCTGTTCTGTCCATCTAGCAAATGTCATGAAGTCAAAATCTTTTGGATATTCAAAATATCTTTACTGTTTTAAGTTTCCCTGTTTGTTCTTAGGAAATGCTTTTGAGAAAAGCAGGCCAAAGAAAGCATTTCACTTAGGATGATGATTATCTGGAGTACAGAAAACATGATTTTCTTGTTTGTGCTTTTCTTCCCCTCCTCTTTTGCTGTATAAATAAGGTTTTGCCTTGAGAGGATGAGTATGTTACAGAGAAATGAAAACAAACTTGCAGTAGATGCAAACAATTTAATGGGCATATTCTGTAGCTTACAGATGCTGCCTTACTGGGCTGCACTGAGAGGTTCCAAGCACATCAAAAGCAACTCTTTAAATGTTCTGAAGCTGTATAGTTTAAAGCTTGTGTCTTGTGTATTGTTTCTATATTATCCTTCAGCAGATCAAGAAAGTAATTTCAGTTGTCCCTTGGGAGTTTAAACGTTCATTCTATACTAACTAGTGCTCTTGATCTTAGTGGCATAGCCACCTTCTGATCATAAGATAAATCTTAGCTTTTTGATGTAGACAGTAAAAAGTACACAGGCTTTTGATGGTGTGATAAACTTGGGGCTATAACTATTAATTCTCATTGTGTTCAGTCTTTTTGGAATTTATTAGCAATAGTAAGTCAAGGTATCAAAAAAGTTCCTCACAGTATTCGTTTTCATGTAATATTTGTAGCCTTTGGTTTCTGAAGAACAGTTACTAATATTGTGCGGTTTGAAAGGTTTAAGCTCCAATTTTCATTACTGCTGCAAGCAGAGAGCACAATTTGGGTTCATAACAATTAAGAACTTTTAGTGTGCGATCTAGGGTGTGCTGGATTGTGAGAGGTTGTAGGACAATTCAGGTTGGAAATGATCTCGGGAGGTCCCTAGTCCAACCTCCTCCTCAAAAAAGGGCTGACTATGAACACAAGACCAGGTTGCTTGGGGCTTTATCCAGTTGGGTCTTGAAAACGTCCAAGGGTGGAGAACTGTGAGAGTCTCTGGGCAACCTCTTAGAAGTGGCACATTTGATCTCTTTAAGTGTGGTTTTATGTTACTTACATTGTGTAGTGTATAGTTTCTGGTACTTTTCAGAATGCCTTGATTCTGAGTTGTGGGATAAAATGTGATTTTGTTTTGCTCTGCAACTTCACAGGTATAAAAGATGGTTTTGGGTCAGGGCAGAGCCTTTCTGTTGTGGGTTGCATTTGATCTGGGGATTCAGATTTTAAATTTAAAATGGGATAATGATATTATTGCATAAGGATGTTGGGCTAAATTAGTATTTATAAGGCCCATTTAGATCTTTGGGGGGGAATCAATATGTAAGATGTACATGTTATAATCTCTTCTTGATGTTCCTTAGAGAGACGTGGGCTTTTTTGGTAAGAACAGACAAGCCTTTATGACTTACCAGTTGTGTTTGAAATGCCTCTCTTCTACCTCCAAAATTCAGGCAAATTGCAGTCTGGTTTTGTCACTGATCTTGTTTACCATACGTATAGATTGTGGTGTTACATCTGAGAAGATGGGATCAAGTAGCTTGGAAGGAAAAAAGATGGCAACCTCTTATCCTGGCTATGCTGTCTGACATTGTAATAAGTAACTATACTATTACAGGTCATATTTTTGTTTGTTATGAGTTGGATGTTGAGGTAGGGTTGGATATGTGTTTGGGATTTCCCAGAGGTAAATCTATCCGTAGTCTTGCAGAAAAGGATTTTCTCCAGATGAGGGGTTTCTTCTTTATAAGTTGAATATTGGACAAGAGAATATCAGTCTCGGCATGCTGCTTTCTGAGTGTGCTGGTAATGAACTCTCTGTGTTCACAGATACTTTTATGCAACTGCCTCTTTGTTTTGTGGTTTGTTTTGTGATTTGTTACCTTTACCCATCCTAATGCTTGGTCTACATATGTACTAGTGTTATATATTGCCTTGTCTTTATGACTATGAAGGAAAAAATTGTGTCTCTCCAACAGCTTAATTTTGATATCTTCTGATGCATGTGAGCTGCCAAAGAGTATCAGTTCATATCAGTTTATATCAGTTTAGGGAGTTTGGGGGTTTTCTGGATTTTTTGGATTTTTTTTTTTTAATTTTTTATTTTATTCTTGGGAGCACGTTGTGAAAGACTGTTGAGAAAGAATTGCAGCCAGACACTTGAACTAACTTCTGATTTTCTGACATGAAACTTTAAAGATCATCTCTCCTGTTCCTCAAAGTCACTGATGAGCTATGCGATACCCTTGTACTGTGGTTACTGCAATAATTCAAGGTAATCAAAACCAGCAGAGAGATTAATTTTCCATTAAATAAGAAATGCTGTGTTTTCATGACATGGTATCTCATACTGGTACATATATTCTTCAGAGGTGTATAGTTTGGTGTGAAGGAAATGTTCTCATTATGCTTTTGTTGTTTATTGTTAGCCTCTAGTGGCTACATGGGACATATAGTAGCACATATGGTATGTTTTGATGTGGTGATACCACACTGTGGGGTTCTCTTATCAAATTGCAAGAGAAGAGGTGTTTACAAGAGAACTGGGCCTGGACTCGTGAATTATTAAATTGGTCTTGTAGCTAAGACCTATTCTGGTAGTTTATCCATTTGTTAGGAAATGGAGAAGAGGAGGAAATGTATGAATGGTCAATTAGTAAATGTTTATAGGTTCTTCGTCCAGAATAGGAACCTGAACATTGTTCTGAACAGATAGAATTGATAAGGAACACAGGAATAATTAATACAGATCAGTTGCTTGCTAAATCAACACTGTTTTGTCAGCTTTTTGTGCTCTACTTCAGATAGGAATCTCTTACCCCTAGCTCCCAAACAGTGTGGACTGCTTGATTGTACTTTGCTTTGTAGGAGCACAAGAGAAAAAGAGCTTTCACTCAAAAGAGCTTGCCATCTAGTTAGCGTCAAGGGTGGAAAAAATGGTACAACATACAGAAGGGACTGGAAGATGTGCACATGTTTTTTTCACAAGTTGGATTTTTTTTTTATTACTTATTTTATTTAAACAGCTAGGAAAGGATGAGGTGATGGAGGCGGGGGGGAAGAGAGTTCAGATGGTAGTCTACTGGGTCCAAGAGCTGTGAAGGTAAGGGAACTAGAAAGCTAGGAAAACAGGTAAGATTCTTCATGCTTTGCTGATTTTTATCCTTTTTAGTATTTGGGAAGGTCTTGTTGCCTGGCTGCGAGAAATCCTCTGTGTTGGTAGTCTTTTATGACTGAACAACTTCTTTGTGTTTCCATTGTCTATGAAGAACACTTCTGTTGCTTTATGAAGACAGAAGAGATACATGAATGACTGAAGTCAGTTAGCAATGTACTGTATTTGAACTTCTTAAAGGAGCATTGCAGTATAGGGGTTAACAGTCCTGAGAAAAATAACATAATCATGTCTAGTTTCCCAGTATATCAGTTAAAGTTTTCAGGTCTCACTCCAAGATATGAAAAGCTAGAAAAGCAAGCAGACTGTTGCTTTATTCAGGAGATGTTTTTTTGAAAGGCAGGGTCTGTTTATTCTTAATAGCTGCTGTTTTAATAATTTCTTACAATCTGTAATAATTTTATAATGACCAAAATGTCATTTGTACACACTTTTATCTAGCATAGAATCTTGAGTATAATCAGGAGATTAATTCACCTGGAAGTTTTGTCTGAAAAGCTTCCAGAAAGTAACATAACCAGGGGAAGACTGATTTACCAGTGAAACTAGTGATAAAAAAAATGTTCTACATGTAAACCAGAACATTGGGTTGTTGAATGTAGGCTAATTAAAATATTTTCTCCTTGTCTTGATTGTCCTTGCATTTTGAGTAATGCAAATCCCTTCTCCTTTTCTAAAATCTCCTTTGCATTCAATTAGAGCTATTGGGAATTTTTTCTCAAGTATTAAAGGAGTGTCAGTACAGACTTCCTCTGAAGAGTGGGGCAAGAGTTTCCCTGCTGTGTAAAATGAAACTTCTAAAAGCTTATACTTGGACCAGATGAGATTTTCTGTACATATCAGGAGCCTGCATTTATTCCTTAACTTTTTTCTTTTTTTTTTTTTTTTCATGTGCACCAAGACTGAGGTTAGGACTAAGCCACTTATCATGGCCTCAATCTTCTCTTGTGTTACATATAGCAAAGAAAACTTGTAGCTTGTTAAAGCTTAAAAAATTTTCAGTCTCCTTTGATCCGTAGATGTTAACAAGTTAAAATGCAATGCCTCTGACTAGAATGCATCTTTTTTAATATGTATTTTAAAAAGTTAATAGATTATACTAAACCAAGACACTTCTTTATACATAGAACTAAGCCTAGTACCTAGCTGGAAATTCCTATGCCAGCACAAACTCAGTAATTTAAGGCTAAAACAGTGTGTGCTAGGAGGACATCATCTCCTTAGGAGGGACGTAACAGGAGAGTGCTTGTTCCATACCTTTCACATGTAATGGTGCAGTACCTTGCTGTATCTTTTTCTTCTTGGCTTTATGCCTGTGTTTACTTTCTTAGATTCAATTTTTAAGAGGGGAAGGATGAGCAATACAATCCTGAAGATACTGTAGTTTCTTCCTGTATGTGCATTTTGCTTTATTTCCTCTGAACTGTAAATAAACTAAAACTGTTTAATAACCTGGAATTAATAAGCCCTGTCATTTTGCAATTAATTTGGAGACTGGTATGTAATTTTGCTTCTTCACTAACCAAGACAAACAAAAGCTGCCTCTTAACAATGGTTTCTTCATAGCTCATGTGCCTGCAGAACAGTAAGGATAAAAGCAGTTGGTTTTAAAAATTTGTTATCTTAATGGATCCATTCAATCTAAATCAATGTATTTCCACTGATGATAAAAACTTTGACTTACCCACCTAAGCAAGACATTAAAATAACTCCCCAGATGTACTAGGCTTTCCAAACTGAATTGATTGTTGCTGTGCTACTTGCATTTTGTGCCAGACAGGCATGTGCCAAACGTCTTCACCGGTTTGTTTGATTCTTGCATTTCCATGATGCTGTACTAGCATCACATAAAAATAGAGAGTTGTAAGCTCATCAACCCTTCAATAAAAAGGTTGGGGTTTTTTTGTAGTGGGATTACCATAAATATTTTCAGAAAATTAAAAGTTGAGAAGGATGATAGCTAATGTTGTCTCTTCTCAAATCTGTCTCAGAACTGCCATAATGAGTTTTTTTAATTGAGCATTAGAAAGACTGATAGAAAACTTAAGATTTCTTTCCCATACAGTAATGTGATTTCCAGTGACATGAAAAATGTTTCCTTACTCTTTGTCATTCTTGCCATGAGTAAATGACGAAGAACATATTTTGCCAAAGAAGTTCAGCTTTGCAGAACCTGATGGTGCTCTTTTCTGTGCTCAGATAAAAATATTGTGAGCTGTTGGAATTAGATGAACAGCAATAATAGAGTCATCATCAAGTAAACTTTGTTGTATAGAGTATCTGATTAATATGCATCATTTATCAGTGTTTAGTTAAGGTCTTATTTCTGTGCCTATTGTTAATATGTTACACATTCTCATCAATAGTAGAATAGCATGAACATCTGTCTGCATGCATTTGTGATCTTTGTAATACAATCTGGTACTGAAAGTTAACAAAATGCTATATTAAATATGAATTAAAATTTTAAACATCATTCAATGCTGTTTCTCTTTAACTGCAGACCCTGCTACATGGAAAAATCCAAGACACCTTTCTAAAGGTTGCCTTTATCCACTTGCTTTTCCTCCCTCCACATAAAGTGCATGCTTATATACACTAAACCACATACATTTCATGCCACTTTATTGTTGATTACACTTTTACACTTTGGCTACTGTGTTGATTGATTATTTTGCTGTCTTGTGATCTGGTTGATTTTTAGTTTTCTGACCTTGTTGCGTTAGAATGAGATGATTTTTGCTTTTCTTCTGTGCCGTTGCCGCTTCATAGAATTTCCCGCACTTTTAATTCCCAAATCCTTTAAAAAAATCTCTATTGCTCAGTATCTTGAAATTCAACTTGAGTGGCAAAAATGTTTTGAAAGATGACATGATTATAGGTAATCAGTGTGTTTGCCAAATGGCCAAATTTCTTGTAGACTATTCTTCTAGAGCAGATTGCTGTATCAGGGATCAGAGAGGAAATGACCACAAACTAAAAATTTGAAATGGAACTTATGCCTAACACTAGGAAGCCTAGCTGTGGAAGTGTGAGTATTACGCAGCGTTACTCAAACTGCTGCCTGCACTACAAAACAGGAATTGACAAAACCTCCTTTGCTGTTTCTGGGACTGCTCTTGAATAGCCCCCAAGTTATTCCGGACATCGGTGGTGACTGACAAGAGTTAAGATGTTCGGTCCTTGGCAGATTTGGGAAGAGACATGTTCTCCTAAGACTTCATTGTTATGCAGAATTCTTACTTATTTTCTGTTTGCTTGGTTTTGGTTCTACAGTTTTTTCTAACTTTTTCTTTCAGCTGTAATTTGATCTTACTTGCATGGTAAAAGAAAAGATGCTAAAAGCTGGTATTTTTTTCAGATTTTTTAAGCTATTGCTAATAATTCTTTTGTTTTCTGTTGCAAGCTGATATTTAATGGACTAGACCATTTCTGAAATATGGTAGGATAGCTGATTGGCTCAGTCACAATTAAGAAGTTGGACCTTGTGTAAGGGAGCCAAATGAAAAAGAGTAATGAGATGCAGTGTTTAAATAGGCAGAATCATAAGCAGAATCATAAATTTGTATTGAGCTATCTACATCTAACAGTAGAAAGCAGACTAATTTTTCTGTTGCTGCTTGGGAAAAAAAAAAGCATTGTAGTTTTCAACAAACAGGTTCTTGGAAAAATGTCATTGTACATTTGCTTCCTCTTCCTCATGTATCAATTCTTTGTTTTCAGAGATAGATGCTGAAGAATGGGGTAAATTTCTTCACACCAAAAATAAGGTATGTTTACTCTGCTGATAGAGTAACAGTGTCATAAATATGCTGTCATATATATGCTTAGTTCTATATCTCTTCCCTTGACTTTCCCAAAAAGGAGATTATTCTACCTGCTATACTATATGCCAGAGTATTGAGGATTTTCTGTTTTGCTTTTTATGAGTAGAAAAATTCTGGAAACATTCTTTTAAACTCAAGACAAAGTTTTATCAATGGTTGTCTGTTGTGTGGGTTATTGATTCTGCCGAGTTATTTATCTTAATCCTTTTTGTGTTATTTTGTTGTGGGTTTTTTGGTGTGTGTGTATTGGAGAAATTAGAATGGAAATTGCAAAGAGAAGGAAGTATATAGTCACAAGTCATTTCAGTCCACTGAAGAATTGGCTACTTCAGAGGTTTATTAGAAAGCGCTGAAGAGGAGGGAAGAACCTAATGCTCATCAAGGGGGAGAAGCAGAAACTGAGATGACCTAGGACTTCTATAAGAGAGTCAAAGCTTAATTCTTTGCTTGAAGACAGTCATCTTTTTGTTGGCAGATGAATTATTTAAGTGCTTATTACTTTAAACTTATTTCCTCACCTTCTAGGCAGTGCTAGAAATTGAAGGATATGTAGAGAGGAATGCAGAGGGAACCTGTGCAAGGGTAGCTCTGTGCTAAGTTATTTTGGATTGATGGAAGGAGAATAGATTTGACAAGAGTGGAAATGTTTTGAAATGAAACTCTGTCCTTGTTGTTTGTCCCCTTTGAGATGAGAAGGGGTTCAAACTACATTTTGTTTATTAACTTCAAAGGATTGCAACTAGATTAGAAGTAGAATTAAGTGTTTGAAATTCTCTGTAGGTGAAAAATATTTCATACCTTGTCTGACATTGATGGGGTAGTAAGTGCTAATAACTGCCATCTCACAGTATTAATCAACAGATTAAATACCAAGATTCTGATTTCTGTAATTTTTAGCACTGATGATTGCTGTTAGCATTAGCTTAAGGGCTAATAGTTATTCTTATTTTTCCTCACCTTCTGTATACTTAGTTACAGAGTTTTTCACTATCTCTTGGAGAAGAGAGCATTGTTTTGTAATTAGGTAAGTGTATGCCGTCTTTGATTTTTAAACAATTTTTTTTTTTCGTGCTTCAGATCTATACGGATTTTGATGAAATTCGTCAGGAAATTGAAAATGAAACAGAGAGGATTTCAGGAAATAATAAGGTAAATGTTGCACTGTCCATCTTTGTCTTGCTATAGAGATTCTCTTCCTGCTTAAACCTTTCTTAAACGGTTTTGGCAGCTAGAAGTGAAAAGCATTGAACTATTCTAATGAAGAACACAGTAATGCTGCTTGCTATCTTAAGATTTTTTCACTGTGTTTGTGAGATAAATGACTTCAGCTAAAAGAAAATCAGAGAACTGCTGTTGCTTTACTTCAAAGCTTCTGTAGTAATAGTGAAAAAAATGAACTTTGAGTTAAACTTGTTTCCATTTGTCCACATACATGGCTTTAATTATAAAAGCAAGTATTCTATTCTTGCCTATCTATGTAATTGCTGAATATAAAAGCTTCTATGCTTATATTGAGGGGGGAAAACATGCCTGCTTCCAAAGACAAAGGAATTGGTGGACAGATGTGGCTGACTTTTTTTTTCCTCAGTTGTAAGGTGCATGATGAAAGAAAGTTTTTTTTTCTCATATGAAACTACAGCTTTTGGCTTTCTAAAGGGTGCGTTTACCAATCCAGTACAGTGATTAATTTTTATTATTAATATATTTCTAGGGGATCAGTCCTGAACCTATTCATCTTAAGATTTTTTCATCTAATGTTGTAAATCTGACTCTTGTGGATTTACCTGGAATGACAAAGGTAAGATGTGGAATGCTTTTTTTCTGATTCATTGTGAACAGTGTGTTTTGAAATGAGTGTATGTTCACTATTTGGCATTATTCTGTAGGTGGTTATATAATTTCGAGATGTCACCATCTTCTGGTGTAAGATCTGGTTTTCTGGTGCTGGTTTCTGATGACAAGATGACTTCTTTCCCTGCCTATGCACACGTACATACCCCACTCTGCCAGTTGTGCAGGTGGTTCTTGTATACCAAGTCTTTTTGACTACTGTATCAAATAATTTGAATTGATTCTTATTTCTAGAAGAGTGTTTTTGACTTCTATACCTTGCAAAGTCTTGGGTTTTTTCATGGTTTTTTTGTGAAGGGAGAAGGAAAGGGGTGGAAAACTTTATTTTATACCATGGTATAGGGTATGAACTTTCAATGAGTGGTCTCACACGGCATAAATATACCATTTTGAACAGTTCTATGTTGTTTTTTTCTCTAGGTGCCTGTGGGCGATCAGCCTAAGGACATTGAACTTCAAATAAGAGAGCTAATCCTTCAATTCATCAGCAACCCAAATTCAATTATTCTGGCAGTTACAGCTGCTAACACAGACATGGCCACTTCAGAAGCACTTAAAATTGCACGGGAGGTGGATCCAGATGGTAAGCAGCAAGAACAACTGGATCCTGTAATTCAACTTCTCTTTTAAAATTAAATCCTAAAATAATAATGAAGTCATTTGGGCGAAAAATAGTAAGAGAAACAAATGTCATTGCATTTCCTAGAAAATACAATTACTATATTTGCTTAAAGACTCTGCTGCAGTCTCTGCAACTCCGAGGATGCCGTGATGAATTAATATCTAATAGATTTCTGGCTTACGAACCAGGCCGGATAACTATTTTAGTAGTCATAGGAGCTGCTTCTGTTTCCAGAGCAGCAAAATAGCATTACAGAATGTTTTGTGATTTTTAGTATTTTACAGAGCTCTGTTACGATGACTTCATGCTTTATTGTCCAATGTTGTTTCTTTTAGTAGAGAAAATATGCCATCCTGCAGCTAGTAATTGACTGTCTAGCTGTTAGTTTAGTGACTTTTAATAAGAATAAAATTAATTAATATATGTTGTCAGTATCCATTTTGGTGCCCTGCATTTATGTGACAGAACTGACTGATTTGATTTACTCTAAAAAGAGGATTATCATTTTATATTTACCTAATGACTTTGAAACAGATCCGACGTTACTGGGTACCTGCTTCTTGTGTGTAGAAAGTCCTCTCAGTATCATTGACTAATTAATGGCACTGTGTTTTGAAAGGATATGGAAAAGTATACTCTAAACATAGGTATACTGAAATTAGGCTAAAATTTGGTGTTGGTATGCTTTACCCTCAATTTTTTCTTCCCATAGAGTGTGATATTTCTTGCTTGTTTTCAATTTTCACAAGTCTGCTTTGGCCTGTCCTTAAGCCTTTCTGTGTTCCACAGCCACGTAACCTTGAGGGAGAACCTCTTCTGGCAGTCTTTCAGTCAAATTGTCCTGGTTCAAGGCAGCAGACCCTTTCCTTTTAATGTACCCTTGTAAAAATGATCAGCTGTGACTTTTGGATCACTTCCCAAAATTCTAAACCTTAAAGATCTGAGTGGCAACTCATGTTGCAGGTTCTGTAGGATTAATGGTATGTAGTGAAAACTTGAAGTACTAAAGTAGGTAGACTCTCTGACTTGCATTATTCTGAAAGTTTCAGGACAGAAGAATCTACTGATTTCACTGAGGTACTGGTTTAGTTTTAGACTTGAGAAGTGTGTTATATTTTAAAGAAAAAGTTCTCACCGTGTTTTTTTCAGACCCAAGAGCCCAGGAATTATTAAGGTCCCATACAAGTCCTGTACATGTTAGCCTACCTGTTTAGATGTGCCATATTTACCTATTTAATGAATTTAGGTCAGTTTTTCCTCCACAGTGTCTAATATGAAGCTTAGTTTTAATTTGGAAAACATTCAGTCACATATTCAATAAAAATTAAATCCCCTAAAGCTTCTTCAGTGGATGGATTTCAAGCCATTCAGTCTTGGGGCTTTCAGTTATGCATTTGATGCACTATGCTTGGAAGTGGGCTTGTTGTCTCCATTAGCAGTTTCTCCAGTGGGTAGTGGTATTTCAAATATAGTTCCAAACAGATTGCCATTACATCTGATCCTACATATATGCTAGAAATATGTTCAGTCCACTCACACTTATGAGTTCCCTGCCTTGCCTTACTTAGTCTTCTTTGCAAGTGCTTAGTAACGCCTCTAACCTCATGCAAAAATGTTTGCTGTAATCAGTAATTACTATAATTTCAAACTGTATGGTGCCTAAACCTTTTTCTTTAACCAGATCTGTGTGGAGAGCAGTACCTGCCAAGTACTTTCTTATACTCCTGTTAATAAGGGGCTCCAGATTGACAAATACCACATGTTCTTGCGCTAGTCTTTGCTGGTTTGCAGTATTAAACTTCATGCAGCTGTCTGAGGAACTTTTTGAATGATGAGTTTTAGCTAGCTTGATCAAGACAAAACATCCCTGTGAGTGAGTTTTCCTTCTGGTAGGTCGAAGAACCCTTGCTGTTATCACAAAGCTGGATCTCATGGATGCTGGCACTGATGCTATGGATGTGCTCATGGGAAGAGTGATTCCAGTAAAACTTGGCATCATTGGAGTAGTAAACAGGTCTGTCTGGACACATTGATGCTATTTTTAAAACTGTGTTAATATGAAGTAATGCTTTTGGCTTTTTTAACCTTTAATATGGTTTTAAGAATGAGGTGACTTGATGCTGAAATAAACTTCTGAATAAGCAAGCGAGAAGCTTGTTACTCACTTTTCAAAAGCCTGTCTGTTTTTCTTCCACTCAACCAACTGCCAATCTAGAAAGGAGTAGGGACACTTCTAAAAGAACTTTAGTGTCACTTCTTTCCACTGTTTTCTAGCTTGAGCAATGCTGCTGGTCAGCTGTTCACATTAGCACTGATCCCATACAGATCTTGTATGTATTAGTGCTAACTGCATGTGGCTATAGTACTGTTCACGTTATTTTTTGCATTAGCTAGGTCAAATCTCATGTAGTTTTGATAAAAGTGTTGCTTAGTCTGTGAGCAGCTCCTACCCGTACTGATTTGTTGACTATGCTGCATGAACAACAAATAAAAACCTTTATTGTCTAAGGAAGATGAGTTATGTGTGTAAAGCAAAAACCAGCTGTTAGATGTCCTGTCCTTAAAAGCAGAAGTGTAAACTATTTTTACTTTGCATCTATTAACTAGTGTGTAACTCTGTCTTTTTTAACTTCAGGAGTCAGTTGGATATTAACAATAAGAAGAGTGTAGCCGATTCCATTCGTGATGAGTATGGTTTTCTTCAAAAGAAGTATCCTTCCCTAGCCAATCGAAACGGAACCAAGTATCTTGCTAGAACACTGAACAGGTATTACATATTATGTAAAATAAAATAAATGTGTGCTTTTATATTTAAGATATAAATTGGTGTGTTAGAAATATGCGTAAACATTTATTTTTACCTTTCCTTTTTCTTTTGATGCTGTACAGTGATACATTAAGGAAAACTCTGTTTGGTTCCAAATTCAGTTTCTGAATTTACCGTAATTTTCCTTTGGTGATTATTTTCTGTCTCTTCTCTGTTTTGATGGAGATGATAAAGCTGAAACTTTTCCTCCCTTCTAATGAGGCACTGTTTTCTATTTTTAGACTACTGATGCATCATATCAGGGATTGCTTGCCAGAACTGAAAACCAGAATCAATGTCTTAGCTGCTCAGTACCAGTCTCTGCTAAACAGCTATGGGGAACCTGTTGAGGACAAAAGTGCCACTTTATTGCAGCTTATTACCAAATTTGCCACAGAATATTGTAACACTATTGAAGGAACAGCAAAATACATAGAGACTTCGGAGCTGTAAGTAGCGAATGGTTTTTCTAGACTATTGACTGAACAGTTAGATTGAGTCGATCTTCAAGTGGCTCTTGCCAATGAAAGCCAGCAATAGTATTACACTAGAGCATAACATACTCAAAAATGTTTGAATCCAAGTAACTGTACAAAATCTTTGCAATGAGAGCTTTTTTCTTGTTTGCTGCTTCAGTTGTTATTTTATTTTCAGATGCGGTGGAGCTAGAATCTGTTACATTTTTCATGAGACCTTTGGAAGAACTTTAGAATCTGTTGACCCTCTGGGTGGCCTTAACACAATTGATATTCTGACTGCCATTAGAAATGCTACTGTGAGTGTTCTTCTGTATTTATAAGTAGTGTTGCTGTATATTGGATTCGAAGATAAGGTTTCAACAAATCTGTGCTCCTTCAGTCCTGTGAATTAATGGTCTCAGCTGAATGACTTAATAGGAAGAGGCTGGATCCTGCTTTTTGGCATTTTAATTGGAATCCAAATTTGCAGCCATTATCCTATATGGAATGAGTTTAAGGTGAATGCTTACATCTCATTGCTAGTTACAGGCTGAAATAAAGCTCAAGCCCAGCTTTGGCAACCCTATGCTAAAGCTATTATGTATTACAGAAATGGTGATGGAAGACTGCCTCTGCATTTATTTTGCATTACGCACTTCTGTTGGTTATGAAGACTCAGTCTGAGATGTATGGGCTAGAACACATTCAGATATTTTAATTCTGTATAAGGGACACAACTTTTCAATGGTTCAGTATTTACATGACAGGTTCAGTTTCTTGTGAATATGGGAATTGTGTTACTAAGAATTAACAGAGTAAGTTTGCTTTTAAATTTTGCAATATATAGAATGTTAACTCCTTAGAGTTTGACTTTGGATGGCAAACACCTGTCTGCTTTTGTATTTTGTTCTGTTGGGTGTGGACAGACAGTCAGGTTCGTGCATGGTCAATAATTACTCAAACTTCTAGCGCATTAGGTAGTCTGCAGCAATGATCTGTGTGCATGCTCCTATCCTTCTGTAAATGTAACATGTAACACAGCATTTAGTAACAGGAGAGATGTCTTGTTTTTATGTGACGTATCACATATTTGTGTTTCTAAAGCTCATTTAATTTTCAAAAAAAGGAAATTTCAAGTAAAAAATGTTTTCTGTGTAGCTAAGCATTTGTCTGTATAGTCATAAATGAAATTACCCAAAACACTGTAAATCAGTGACACTGTATTATGATTATACTTAATAGAAAACCCACCTGCCTTACAGTAAGAATTGTATACCCAGGACTGTCAAATAAATAATGGTAACTTTTCTCTCTGAAGTTAGGAGAGAATGTCCTTGCCTTTTTAATAAATTTCATTTAAACTTGAATCCACAAATGTGAAAAGAATTGTTCATAGTTGTAAGCCTAGAGTGACATTAGTGGCTAGAAATCCTCAGGATTCTGTAAGGATGCTGGTTAATCATTATTTACCATACCGTTTGTCTTAAAGGTAATAACTTTATATTTTAGAGCTTTTATATTTAAATATTCTTGTAACATATTTTAAGACCTGTTCTGAGGGTTCTTTTGGGTGCGAGCAGTGTGACCTGATTTATTCTGGGCTTCATCAGATGCTACTTCTTACAAATACATATTGTTTTAATGCACAATTTAGCAGCTTTTTCCCTCCTTTTGAACTAGGGACCCCGTCCTGCCTTGTTTGTTCCTGAAGTTTCATTTGAATTGCTGGTAAAAAGGCAAATCAAACGTTTAGAAGAACCTAGCTTGCGCTGTGTGGAGCTGGTTCATGAAGAAATGCAGAGGATTATCCAGCATTGTAGTAATTACAGTACACAGGTAAAAATGCATATTTTAGAATTATGTTTCTAATTATTGGGCTCCTCTCCCGGCCCAACTTCCCTAAAAAATTCTGGAAGTCTTATCAGTAAATTTCTGTTTTCTTTTTAGGAATTATTGAGGTTTCCTAAATTGCACGATGCCATAGTTGAAGTAGTAACCTGTCTTTTGCGTAGAAGACTTCCTGTCACAAATGAAATGGTAATTTTCCATCTACTATAGTTTTGCTGGAAAAAGTGTGTGTTTTCTGGAGTCTTTCTTGATGGTTCTGTTTGCTCTGTAATGTCAGGAACCCAAATTATTAAAGGAATCTTAACTTATATTTGTTAAAAAGCTAGGGTTTTAGTATCTACAGTTTGAAACTTCTTCTATATTAGAAGATGGGTACATAAAACCCAACAAGATGGGGGTAACCCTCTTCAGCTTATTGTCCCCTATGTTTCAATTTCCCAAGAAGAATTTTACTAAAACTTGGATTTAACATCTCCTACTCTTTCTGATGTAGGTATATTTTCCTCCCTTGTAACAGAAGCTGTGCATTTACTGTAGATGGGATGCAATGATGAAAATTAAATTGTCCTTATTCTGTGTGTTTTGGAGATAAAATCAACACAAAATGTTGATTTTTGCTTGTAATGCCCTTTGGCTAGTGAGAACTAAAAATATAGTTTCTAGCTTTGAGTAAATATGTTTTAATATAGAAGTCTGCTTTGGGCTGCTTATTGGGGAGAAAACAAAGTGTTTCAGTTATTGACTCTGTGTATGTTTGATGTGAAAAGCAAAAATTGTTCTGTATGCTCACTATCCTCTATAGTGAGCCATCTCTCATTGGTTCAAGTGTTGTATATGGCTTGTGGCTGAAGGCTGACTATATAGCTTGCTTCATTACTATTTAGCTTACGCTCATTAAATTGCTGAGTTTTATTTATTGCTGGAGAGGGGTTAGCTTGATGAAGCTAACAAGTTAAACTGATGTAACATCCAAAACAGCTGAAGGTCTGAATGTATTGCAATGAATGAATGAATTCCCTTCTTGCCTTCTGGATCAGAACTTTAATGTCTTTGGGGCAGTAAGAATGGTCTTTTGCTATGGACAGTTAGACTATGCTTTCTAGCATTATAGGTCATTGCTCTTCACTAGCATTAGATTTACTCACTGAATTTTTTAACTGTGAATGACATTGCGTTGCAGGTTCATAATCTAGTGGCCATTGAGTTAGCTTATATCAATACCAAACATCCAGACTTTGCTGATGCCTGTGGTTTAATGAATAACAACTTAGAGGTAAGAAAATACAGCCTCTTAAAAGGTCTTCTGACTCCTTTAAGTGAGAGCCTAAATTATTGGTAAAAGCAAAAATGCTTCAATTTCTTTCATTGAAGCACAGTTCTACATTTTGAAATATAAAATTATGATATATTACAAATATGGTGTATACTCTTTTATTGTCTGATCTGTTGATTTGTTAGATGTATATTGTATATTACGTTCAGGAACAGTGGTTGATATTTCACTGAAAACAATTCTGCCTGTATTTCTGTCTGGAAAACAAGATGGGCACCTAATTGAGTATTGGCTGTGAAATGAAATTTTTGGAAGAGAAACTTCAGATAGAAAGTTGTGAAATACTCTTGAATATTGAAGTAACTGCATTTTGTCTCTGACAGAATGTATCAATATCTATAATGTTCCTGTCATTCATGAAAAGATAATAAAAGTATTGTTTCCTGTATTCAGGTTCTAATTTCTGCTTCCTTTTGGCATTGTTCTTGAATCCCTGTGTTACCACACTTCAATCTCCCTAAGACACTTTCTCCATCAATCTCCCATAAGCCTTTTACAATTTCAGTAGTCTTTCTGTTTTTCAAGCCCAGCTTTGATTGATAATAGTTGTTGCTGTCATCATCCTATAGAAGCAGTTGTTCTGCAAACGATCTGCTCAATTCTTTCTTGCAATCTGATTTTGTTGCAGTATTTCATCCATCTGGCTAAGAGCTCACTAATATTCTTGTGTTGCCCTGCTTATCCAACACATACTTTCATAGTAGCGTTCTTTTTAAATGCTTCTGTTAAAATTTCTGCTCTGTAGGTCTAACCTTTTACCTTCTTCTATATGTAAATTTTGTATTGACTGGGTATGCAATTGAATTTGCCTTGGTAGACTGCTCTTGAACCTAGTTCAGAAGCGATGTGTGTGCAAACTGCTGTGAGTACAAAAATTAGGACTTTGTAAAGTTGAACATATGAGTTTATTGTATTATCATGTGTTACACAAACTAGTTCTTTCCCAATGTTTTCCTGAACAGGACATTGAAATTTTTGAAGAAACAAAGCATGTAAAATATCTTATCCTTATTCAGTGGACAATCAATTATTAATTTCAAGAAAAATCAGATCTTTGTTTGTCCTGATTACTTCAAATTCTGTTTCACTATAAAGTGAATTCTGCCTCCTTCCTTTTGGGCTAATGGTAGTTAACCCTGCTGGCCACAGAATCAGATCCTTTTAGATTACTGCGAAGATTTAAAGCTTAATGAGGCCTGTAGGGTATCTATGCTGAGCCAAACTGTAGCTTTGATCTTGTTTTTTTAAAGGCTCTAGTTTTGATTATGGAGTGTGTTGCAAAAAGTTTTGCAGAAGTTTTTATACTGAGAATTTACTTTTGACCAGGTAATCAGAGCAGTTTTATCCAAATAATTGAGGCTTTCATAGGATCATATAGCATGACTACATGCTACTGGATGAGATGAAATTACTAGTGTTTGTCTCTAAAATGTAAGTCATCTGTAAAATGTGAATCTTGCATATGTGTTGATACAGAGTAATACATAATTGAGGTCTTGCTGGATTGTTTTTAAAGGAACAAAGGCGTAACAGGTTAGCCCGGGAATTGCTTTCTACTGGGCCACGAGACAAGGTAAATAAATGTTGATTTTTATTTATTTATTCATTTAAAGTTGATCAGTTTTAATTATTGGAAACTTTGGTGTGCTGCCGTAGTAACAGTCCTGGGAGCTTCCAGGTATTGATTATTTTCTTTCAATTTCATAAGATAGAAGTGGAATGTTATTGTCTTCTTCCAAAGATGCAATTTTTGGCAGGTTTTAAATCTGGGATTTCTGAAGACTTGCCTATAAATTTACATTAATATTACCCTTATTACTTGAATGTCATCTGAGGTAAGGCTTAAAATACCTGCAGATGTTAAATATGGAGTCAGAACTTTCAGCCATAAATTTAAGCATGCGACACACTGATTTCAAAAGATACGCAAGTGATTTAAAATATTCAGTGTGCCAACATAGTGACTTGGTGGTGAGTTTTTTTGGTGGCTTTTTTGGGTTTTGGTTTGGTTTTGGTTTTTTTGTTTGTTTGTTTGGGTTTTTTTTGTTTTCTGTTTGGTTGTGTTTTTTTTTTTTTTTGCAAATGGCTTTTAAAACTGCAATTTATTGCAGTCTTGCTTTCTTTGGGAGAAGACCGTAGAGGTGAAGTTTTCAGTTGATCATCATAATCCAGTCATGTATTTTGTCTCTGGAGCTTGCTTACTTTTACCAGGTTTTGGGGATTAGTTCAATGACAAGTAAGTACATGGGTGGAAGAACCAAGTGTCATGGAAAACATTGGCTGGCTGTAGAAATGAATGGTCTGACAATCAGCTGGAATTTTAGACAGTTAGGTATTTAATACTATGTGACATATTTGGAATCCAAATATACAAAATACAGTTTAAGCTCCTCACAGGTTGTAACAGGAGTTACTACAGCTGATAGAAATTGGTTCATAAAGTTTGTTAGCTTAAAAAGTGAGACAAAGTCCCAGAATGGATCTAGTATTACTGCCTTTAATCAGTAGAAGCCAGCTGATGGAGGAACTGGGAATTTAAGATAGCTATCTAGAGATTGCTTTCAGTGCTCTTTGATCCTTCTTTTTATTGACTTCATATTTATATCATCAGTGTAGGAGCTGAAATGAAATTGAAGGCCAGATAAGCCAAAAGTCTCTTTAACTGTCTTGGAGATTCTTTTTTTTTTCCTGCTTATATTACTGTTCTGCTTGTGAATTCAAAATATTTTCATCTCTGTTTTTTTAAAGATACTAGTAGGTAAAAGTGTATGAAATTTGCTAGGTAGATTTGGTGGTCTTCAGTTGAATTTTATTTTATTTTATTTTTTTCCCCTCCCTGCATTTTTTACCTTCCTTAGTCTACTAAAGCTCCAGGTGCATTGACACCTGCCTCCCAGGAGACTGTTACTGCTGCTTCTGCTGAGGCTGATGGCAAGGTCTGTCTTGATTTTTCCTATAAGCACTGCATGCACATTTCTGTTGTGGTGCACCGCAGATAGTATGGAAAGCAGTTTGTATTTAGTGTTCTGTCACTGACACAGTATGCCCTACAGAGTATAGTCTACTTGGCATTACTGATATTAGTATGTGCAGTGGCAGGTAAAGATGTGCCGTTAGGTGGCAAAGTCACTGCTTTCTGTTTGAACTCTTGGTTGCTATATATTGCGGTGCAAGTATGCAGCATAATTTGTCTCAAACTATAGTCAGTAGATTGTTTGGTGCAACAGTATTGTAATCAAAAGTGTTCAGCATGGTTGTTAAACTGCATGTTTTTTAATGTGTTGACAGTTAAAGAAGGAGGACAGAAGATAAGCTAAAAATGTGAGTTTCCTGCTTCCTGCAGGGAATCCTTATAGGCTTTGTTCAAACTGAACCTCCTTTTTGTTGTTTCACGTAATTGTTCAGTCCTTGGATTACTTATATTTGTGAAATGTGTTCTGCAGTGGTTTTTTACACTTTAGGTGTGCTGTCTCTTGTGTTAAAATAACAGCTTATTATTGTAAAGACTTTTTTGTTAATTGCCTTCACGTGGAGTCAGAAAAGATGGGTAGTCAGAAGTTTGTGTATTAGTAGTACCAAGAGGAGTTAGGCTTTCAGCTTTTTGCATATGCACATTCAGCTTCTAGTGCAAAGCTGTCAGTCTGTCTTGAACAAAGTCAAAATCTAGTCAGGAGTAGAATTTTAACAATTATTTTCGTCAGAGTATTAGAGGTTCTGATATGCTGCAAATGTTAAAAAGAAATCAAGAGCTACTGTGAGGATACTGTTGTGACTTAAGATTAACTGCAGGAAGCTGCCAAATTTGGTTTAATTTGTGTTTCCCACAAAACCTGTCCTTTATTAGGTGGTACATACCCAACACTTTTTCTTGTGAAAGAATGTAGCTCTGTTTCTGAAACTACTTTGGAGATAGAGCAGGTTCCATAGTAAAGCTGAATGAGAGTGGCATAGGGTTTTTTGCATGTTGAATAGCTGACTTGCAACCAGAAATAACGTAGTGGAGCTTTCCTCATCAATGGTTCTCTCTTATTAGCAGGGGTTGATTTGAATTCTTACAGTGTATTTTTTACAGCATCTCTGAACAGTTGTGCAATTTTAATAAAAGTTCTGATGTGCACAGTTTAGCAGGGTTTCCTCCTAGTATGCAACTGTTAGTATTCTGTTTGCTGTGCTTTTTCTCATTTTTTTTTTAGACTCAGGATCAGCCTGTGGTGTTTTAATTGTAAACACAACAAATAAGTTTAGCTTATTTCCTCCTATATCTGAAACAAGACATAAGTAGTAGTAGTTCAGAGCCTTGAATGACCTTGAATGTTTTTTTCATGAAAAGGTACAAAATAAAAATTACCACTGTTCCACATCAAAATAAACTGTTTGTTTTTCAATATGAATTTAACATGTGGTGGATACCATCTACTAATATTTCTTTTGTCCAGTGATTCCTAATGTTTGAGTTGCGTGTTATGTCCTTTTCTCAGGAGATCAGTGAGTCATTCTTTGTCTGGAACTTCCAGAAACTCTGATCTTCACTTCCAGAGGATGGAGATTTTTAATTTCTTTTGATTTGGTACAAAAAAAGCCTTCTGTAAATTGAGGTCTGGCAGCACAAATATGTTCATATCTGTGGTACCTGGAAACATAAATGTGCATATTTTTTAGCGGTTATTGTAAGACACTTCAGTTTATATTTAAATAAAATACCAAAGAATTTAAATTCAAGCCTTCCAAGAGCTGTGGTAATCTTCAAAACACACTTTCAGAATGACCCTGATATTATAGGTTGTATTGCTCCAAGGATGTATGGTAAAAGTGGTAAAAGCAAAATGATTTAGAAAGACCATTCCATATTTCAGAAGTGATTTGTAGACCCTTAAAATGCTGGGGAGCTTCTCTATGTGAGGCATCTTCGTACCATCATTAGGAAGAATATGAGTTTTAAAAGCTTTCATTTTACTGGTACTTTGTGTCAGCTGTAAGCAGCAAAGGGAGAACAAAGGTGGGGAATGTGAAGAATAGAATGAAGGGAATATACATATGAAAATCTAATTTTTAGTGAGTCTTACCTATAGCTCAGTAATAGTAGATTTGATCAGACACTACTTTGCAATGCCTAAATTCTAACTCTCCAACGTTTCTTCATTGTGCTGTTTGTGCAGGCTGCTCCTGGAGCGGGAGATATGTCTCAGGAGCCTGGAACAGGCGTCTGGAGAGGAATGCTGAAACCTTCAAAAGTGGAAGAGGTATCAGCAGAGGAAAAATCCAAGCCACCTGCAGCTCTACCGGCTAGTCCTCAAAAAGGACATGCTGTAAACCTATTAGATGTGGTGAGTCATGAAAGACAAATACCTCCTCTTTGTAGTTTGGGCTCAGGAAAAACATCTGAATGTTGTAATTTTGATTATATCCAGATCTTGTAATTTTGCTACTAATGTATGGTATCTTTGTAAATAGATTCAACTATAGGGACAGGGAGCTCTAGCCAGTCTCTTCTGCTTTCCTGCTTGCCCAGTCTTTCATCCTTCCCCCCGCTCCAGTTTCAGCATATGATATGGGCTAACTGGCTTCCTTTCACAAATTTCTGTGCAAATGCACTCCTTGTCTAGATAGCTCTTTGTAGAGAAACAACCTCAGTTCATGTCTCAACTCAAATTCCTGCTCTTTTTTGCTGAAGTTGGCATTTTTATATTAGAGGAAAAGAATCATTAAAAAAAACACTTAAGTTAAAAATAGATTGGAGATCCTTTAAGTGTTTGGAGAGCTTAGTTCTTTTAGTGAGCTTTTAAAAAAAAATAAATTAGTGGTGCCCTCTGACCTTTGTTTCACAGATCTGGATTTTGACATGTCTCTAATTTTATTTCTGAAGACTTAAGAGGTTTGTTGCACGAATAGTTACATCTATCAAACTATCAGACTAAAAGAGCAATAGTTTATTTTAGACTGCACAGTTTGTGTTTTATTTACTTATGCAAATGAGCAGAGTTGGTAAACTGTGGTTTCTATTTTTTTACATAGCCTGTACCTGTTGCACGCAAACTTTCTGCCCGTGAGCAACGAGATTGTGAAGTGATTGAACGACTTATTAAATCTTACTTCCTTATTGTCAGGAAGAACATTCAGGACAGGTAAAACAAAACTTCCTAGAAATACTTAAGGCATACAAATGTTGTGGTATCTCAAGAGTCATGTATATAATCTTGTTAGTTTATCATGTTCTTATGTTTGTAAGCAGAAAGAAAAAAATTATTTTTTTTCTTTTTAGAAGGGGCAGCAACAGTAAAACTTGACCCTTCACAGAATTAAGAAGCCTGAAGAAGCACTTGTTTTCTTTAATGGACTATTTCCTCCTATTTCAAACAGGAAGGTGGAATAGGAACTACTGCAGCTAAGTTTTCTAGTACTTAGCTATAAGGATGGAAATAGCATAAAAGTAATGTTTCAGCTGTGTGCCACTATGGAAAATGCCTTTAAAGTTTTGCTTAAAAATTGTTGTACTTTTTTTTTTTTTTAAGTGAAGAATGATGTAAAACTTAGCTTTGCTTAAGTTTTTGAGGAAAGACCTAACGTATATAAAATATGGGAAATTTGGGGGGAACTACAGGAGTCTGGAAACCAGAGTTTAGAGCAGATTAGTGAGGTCATAGAAGTTTTATTCTATCCAGTAAACTAATACTCTCCTCAATTTTTAGTATTTCATGGCAAGGAATTGCTTTGTTTACCTTAATTTTACTGCGGTGTTAGTACTAGTAGTGTTACCTCCTTGTGTATTCTAAATAATCCCTTCACATTCTTTGCAGTAAATATGCATACATAAGGAAAAAAATAAAATGCTATCTCAAGTATTATAAATTTGATGTATTAGGACATCCTCACCTAATTCAGAAATATTTTTAGGAAATACCTTTTGAAGATAGTACTCATGTCCATCCCATATCATACTTGCAGAACTAATTCAGGCTCTTACTTGGATGGTTTGGATGGTATCTGTACCCACACAGCTTTGAACCTGAGTTTTGGGTTGCTTTCACTCTTAGCCAGGTGACTTCCAAAATATTCTAGGCTTCTTTCTTAACCTCTTCTTTGGTAGAACTTGCAATGTATTGGTTTGAAAGGAGGATGTAAATTGAGTTATTTGACTACTAATAGATCTATATGGTCTCATCATAATTTCCCAGAAGTCTTTCCACAACTGGCTAGTAAAGAATCATAACGCAGCAGAATGTAGTGGCAAAATTCCCAGCCAAACTTGGGAGTATGATTCCAAAAGTTCAGATGTGTTGATCTTGGGTCTGTCTGTTTAGACTTGCATGGTCCTTGTCAAGTTAATTCTTCAGTGACAATTGCAGCACTCTAAGAATGAACAAAAATTCTTGATCACCCATGAAAATTATTTTGATTTAGGTGTAGGGCTGTGGGCACGTTGGAAGAGTGATGTGGTCACTACTTAATGAGTCAGTACTGATGATACGTCAACTCCCAGTCCACTCTAGTTGCAAAATACTGCTGCTAAGAATTACACCAACAAGGTTGCCTAAACTAATATGTTTTATTTCTCAGTTGGGAACACCCATCAGTATTTTTATTGTCAGTTACTGTTACTCTGAAATAACCTGACGTGCACTAATTCAATTTTTGATGCTGTGTTTATATCCCCAGATTTTAGTATGCATTAGTATGATGATTTGATTTTGTCAATACTCATGTAAATATTTTCCCTCCCTTTTCAGAAGAGTACTGCTACACATATCCTAAGTCCCAAAGACAATCAGGTTCAGCTAGATTCAATACTTGGAATTTTTTTCAGGAAGCTTAGTGGCATGGAAATCAGAGCTAAGACAGTGGTTTCTTTCAGATGTTTAGCCTGGCAACCGAGCTGAAAAATGTCACTCTACAGATTCTGTAGTGTCTTTCTGATGGATTATTCTTGATTCTTATTGGTTGCTGCCTGTCCCCATTCCAGCATATATTTTTTCACACTTAAACTCTATTTGCAGTTTTAATTTGCTCTCACATTATGCTCTTTGATATCAGAGATAATGTGGCCCAGTGTTTGAACGGTGGTCCTGTTTTCAGTTCATCTGCTAAGTAAGATCAGATATATGCATTCTTTCTTTGCCTCTTTCCTTTCTCATTCTCGCATTAAGATTGATTTTAGGGTTGAAATGCTTAGCTTTTTGTCATGCCTAGCACAGTGGAGACTTGGGTTGGTCTCTAGTGAGCAATTTTTTACACTATATATATTCATGTATATCATATATTCATATATATCATGCAGCTATCCTATTTGGAAGAAATTCAACAGCTCTTAAATTGCACAAGATACTGCATTTATTTGAGAGAGAGTTTTTATTTACAGTAGTGGTATATTCCTGGTAGTTTGAGCCAAGGCTGTGTGTAGCTGCTTACTTACACTGTGCATTCTTCAATCTAGAGCAGAACTCGTTTTGAATAATTCTGAAGAAACAATCTTTATGTGCTTGCAGTGTGCCAAAGGCAGTGATGCATTTTCTGGTGAACCATGTGAAAGACACTCTTCAGAGTGAGCTGGTAGGCCAGCTGTATAAATCCTTGTTGTTGGATGACCTTCTGACAGAATCTGAGGACATGGCACAGCGCAGAAAAGAGGCAGCTGACATGCTAAAGGTATTAAAAAGATGAGGAGCTCATGGGAGTAGTTAATTAAATTGAAACCATATAAATGTGAGATTTTTTGAAGACTTGCCTTCCTTTTTTCTTTGCTGCTTTTTAAGAGTATGCTAGTGTATTACTCTCTCTGCTAGAGGAATTAAAGCAATATGTGATCAGAAAGTATTATGTAGATTGAGTACTTGGGAAGAAGTGACTTAAACTATATTTTGGGCAGAAAGCAGAAGCTCTAATCTGGTGTTATTTTCAGTTATACATTTGCTTTTAATAATGTGCTTTTATTTAACTTTATAGTGTTCAGCAGTTCTCTTTTGGGGGATTAAGCTTACAGTGTTTTAAGTGCTGTATGCTTCACACAGAGCCTGCTGGCCAATGGCTGGTGCATCTAGACAGTAACCCATAATACGAACAGTGGGAATGTTGGGATTCACTTATGATGAGCCCTGTGTACATCTGTATGACAGGGTGTTTGTGACATGTCTGTGTGACAGAACTCTTCGGTTTTTTTCATTGTTCAGTTACGTGGTGTATCAGTGTCTGCATCAGCTGCATCAGAAGTATGCTGCTTTGGGTTAAACTGCGTAGAAAGAGTCCCTTTGCCAGTTCAGCTCACTGAAGAAGTAGCAAGAGGTGCTTCTCCCTCAAGTGCAGTGTGGTCAGACAGCAGGTGTTTGAGAGATTGGATACTCTGAGATACTGCTTGTCCAAGACCACCTGCAGCAAGTTTAAGCTTTGCTATTATATGATCAATTTTTGAGCGAGGGGAACTGTTAACAGTCTTCTAAACTGTAAACTTTACAGGGCCAAACTCATAGCTCAGATTTCCCCAAACTGGGGTAATCCTTTAAATAATGTTAGTATTAGTTGGTATTCTGAGCTTTTAAACTTGCAAAGTTTAGCAGGCTAGACTGTAATGAATGCACCAGAATGCTAAAAGCGATATAAAATACGTACAGTTTCCCTTTTTATTTTGAGGAAGGTTTAAAGCATTAAAACTGTGTGTGGTGAGTCAGCCCTTTTTGAGAATTTATTTATAAATACCAAATGTTAAGAGGCGTTATTTGGAACACCAAGTACTTAAAAGTTGTTCAAAACAATGACAATGAGCTCTTCTTGCTTCTAACTGGAAATTCAGTTTTCAATTTTTAATTCATACCTCTCTAGCGAAATGATTTAATGACACCTATGCTATGTTTTACCATTACCTTTTGCTTGGTAGTATTTTCCACTTGCCTAATCTTTTGCAGATGGAAGGCTTCAGAGTTGTTAAGCAATGTTGTTGCAGGTAGTCACCACTTATTTCATAATGAAAATGATTAGCTTTAATTTGATTAACATGACACTTCCTAGACTGCTGCTGTTCTCTTTGAGAAATCTCTTCAGAAAAAACTAGGTAACTTTGGTTTTTCTGTCTTTCTATGTGCAGGCCCTGCAGCGAGCCAGTCAGATCATTGCAGAGATTCGTGAGACACATCTTTGGTGAAGACTGTACCAGCCACACTATTTATATGCATTGGAGGTTACATTGACTTGAAAATTGCTAGGCATGGTATACGGAGTAGAATTTTTATTTATGAACTCTTATCTGTGTACTGCAACTGTGTAAATCTGCTCATGTAAAGACAGTTGGTTTGATTTGCAAACAGAAAAATATGCTGTATCTTGCAAGATAAGTCGTATTTAATCCACATAATAAATGGCTCTAAATGTTTCCTTACCAGCTTTCTGGTGCAAATTAAAGCAGACCAAGTCTACTGTCTCAGTGACAGTCTCATTTGAACTTGGGGAAAAAACATTAAAGTTCCAGTGCCTGACTTGCTAAACAGGTTGCCTGTGGTTAAGATGGACGGTGTAGTCTTGTGGCATAGTTTTAAGCTGCTTTTACAACAGAAGTTTAAATACTGTGAAGAGAAGAGAGCACCGAGTATTTTCTTTCATGAATATATTGCATGCACTATGACAGATGGAGGTATCAATTTTATAGCACAGTAGAGGTGTCTACCGTATTACTATGTATGTGTGTCCCCATTTTTTTTCCCCAAACATTAAAACTGCAGACAAAACTCTGAACTTCATTTAATGGAGTATCATGTAGGAAGAATTAGCCTGGAGCTTGCAAACGATAACAGCCTACTAAAATGTGGGTGCAAAGTTATTCATGTGCACTGGAGCTTGTGTATAAATGTTGGGGTTTATAATCAGGTACAAGAACACCTTCCCCTTCCTCCCCCCTGGGACCAAGCCCCTGGACCACCCGACAGTAGATTTGTCCTGGCAGACCTGAAAAATAAAAATGGATTTCAAAACTGTAATGGGATAATAAGTGTTTCTTTTAAAAACAGATTAAGTTGGCCAGGGAGAAGGGGATCCCCACAACTTCTTCCAAATTTTGGAATGTATGTCAGTATGAAAGAAAGTCTGTGGGATTGGAATATTTATACCAGAGATTACAGTTACTTTTGAGGAAATTTTACTGTGCTGTAAGTAGCTTTTTTCTTCTTTTTTTTTTTTTTTTTTGAGGACAATCCTAAAATTAGGGAATTTTAGGTTGGAAATTAAGTTGATGAGTTATTTTCTTCTGTTTATAATTCATACAGATAAATATTGATCACACTAGCCTTTAAAAAGTAAAGATTTTAATTTTTATGAATAAAAATTTATTTAAACTCCAGCCAGCACACTTGCATGTACTTTTCAAGCAGATTCACTTTTTTTGTATAAAAATGTTTACTATGGTGTTGCTGATATTTTATCTTTAACACAACTTGCATGAAAAATAGGTCACTGCTGTTAACATCCATGGCTTGCTTTTATGATATTGGGCTAATATAGTGAGGTTTTTATTGCCATATTCAGTTCCTTCCGCATTTCATCAGTTAACAGAAGTGTAATTCCTTTTGTAAGCTGCTAAAGATTGAAAATCTAAAAACTGTTAAGACCTCAGTTTACAAGAAGGTCTGTTTAAAAATGTGGTTTTTCTCACGGTAATCTTCAGTTTGGCACCAGTATAAGCACAAGGAATTAAGTCTGACAGATGCAACTTTTGGGTACTTTATGCACAATCTGAAATAACTTGTGCAGAACACACAAATATATTCTGTATTTTTAAACAGCCTAAAAGATCATGATGTATGCTCTATGTGTAATGAAAACAAAGGAAGTAATTTTAACTTCTTGCATTGTATCCGGGGACGGTAGTTCTCAGATTTAAGAAATGTGACTGTAGTGAAGAGCAAGCCACTTTTCAAATCAATTTTGGTGAACAGTGAAAGCTTCTACTAGTTTTGTCAAAAGCATTACATTTCTGTTTGGAATTCACCTGACGCCTCTTTCCCTTTTACTTTCAACCTCTAAAAAGTATGTTTTCAACAAGGTAGAGCCGTCCATAAGTGAACTGCTACCTAAGCTTTAACTCTGAAAGTTCAGTCAACAGTCTCTTGTGAAGAAATATTCTGACTTGTAAAGTTTTCAAATGTTGCATAAAACAAATTAATTCCATTTATTTAAGAAATTCCTGCAAGTGTTAACTGGCTCTGTAATATCACGTGAAATTTCCACAGTGTTAATTTGTTTTTTGAAATGTTATGATTTTTTTTTAAGTTTCACAAAAATTTTCAATTTGGTAATGTTTGAGTGCCAAGAAATGAACTTGATTTGTAATCCTTAATGCAAGTCTTTAAAAATCCATGCTGTAACAATCCTGTTATGAAATAAACAGATAATATACAAAGTTAATTATCCCAGAAATAAAGTTTTGAATGACTTGTAGTTTAGGTGGCAGGACTTACATGCTCTTACAAGTTAATAGTACAACTACCTATATTTGTACAGACAGACTTAGGTGTGTTTGCAGTTGCCCTCATGCAATTCTACATATTTAGTTGCGTAAGTAATAGTGTAGACAGGCTGCTAGTGGCATTAATGGTTTTTAAACAATCTGTTGTCTGGAATTGAACTAAAGTACTTAAAATGCTACTGTTACTCCAACCATTAAAATAAATTATGGGGGAACTATGGAAAAAAAAGCCTAATGAAGGCTTTCAGCAACTGAAAAATTCCCAGATTAGACAAGACAGGTTTACAAATATTTTCTAGTCAATCTTATTTAATTTAAACTTGAAATACTTTTGTCATCAATGCACAAATTTCAGCTACCTTAAAATAACTTGTGTTCCAGTGAGACACACAATCATGGGGGAGAAAAACCACTGTAGCTAAGTTTAGATTACTAAATGTTTGACATTAATATCTGACCTATGTGTGGTACTACTGTAAATAAAACATAGTATCCCTATGTGAACAGTTTGTCAATAAATTACTTGGGTTTTTTAGTAGTTGGTTTCAAATTTCACTTAGTGGAATAGATGGTTAAGGGGGATGTCTGTGTGCTTTAAACTGTATTCTGAAGTAAACATAACAAAACTTACATAAAACTTGCTTTTACTCTATGCTTTATGGAGGATTGACTTTGAAAGATGCCAGATTGGATATTGTGAACTCAGGTCCCTGCTTTATGGAATACAGCAGGGGAAACAACACGCCAATCTGTTGTGCCCCTGTTGGTGACTTGAATTATCTTGAGTGTTTTGGGGTGTCTTCCCACAGTTGAAATCCTTTAGCTATGAGAGCGAGTGTGAGCTGGTATTTTCTGGAGATATGGAAGATCTCAAATGCATCTGCTTTTTAACTTGTTGCCAGTAAAACTCTTGTGCTGAGTTGAGAGCTAGATGATTAATACTTCAAAGTTTAAGAGGCAAACAGAGTAGACCACCTGAATATGGTGTTATGCCCAGTGACACTGTTTAAACTAGCAAAGGTGCTTTCATGCTCTTGAGGGCTCCCTTTTAGTTTACTTGCTGCATGCCCTTTCTTCATTGCTAACTGCCAGAATAATGTTAAATTCAAGCCCTCCACATTTTGCTGTCCCGAGATACTGTCCACATGTTTTTTTTGTTTTGGATTTTTTTTAATGTCTGGCCCAAGTAATTACTTTTCTTCTTGCACTTCTCCAAATCATACATTTGTAGACATGTTAAATACTTTATTATTAGTTACTACTTGTTTACACTTGAACAAGCTATGTCTCCAATTACCTGAACATACCTATTTTGGGGTATATGAGAAATGAGACCAGGCTAAGAAAGAATACTTGATTTTTTTTATTTATTTTTTTTGGTCATCCTTGATTCTTGGCCTAAGTGTTCAAATGTTCGGTTGTGACATCCTGTATGGTTATGAAAAGTAGTGGTTTCCAAAGTGTTTCTTTGGAAAGAGTCAGGGAAGGGTGTGGATTGCTAGGAGTTGGTCAAAAAAGAAGCATGGACTAAATTTCTTGGAGTTTATGATCTTATTAAAAACCTTGTATGCAAAGAATTTAATTTCCTTTTTTTTTTTGTATTTGTAAAAATAAATAAAATCCTTTTAATACTCAATCCAAGTGGGTAGTAATGATTTAAAAAAAAATATTTGAAATTTGTGGATATATATGTATCTGTACCATTTGGAGTTGAAGGAAAAAAGGCAGGAGAGAGATCAGACATGAAACATGACTTAGTCTACTCCTAGACTTAGTCTACTCCTAGGAGTTTTATTTTCTGCAACCAGAAAGTAACTGTCAAATCTGATCTGTTACATTTCTCTGGAAGCTAACATGGGTGTGTAGTGCTACATTTTTGTTCCTAGGTGCATGTTTCTGTATTGTTATAATGGTTCTGCTATTTAAGAAATGAGACAGCTCTATTAAGTGGATGAACGCAACATTCCCTTCCCTTCTTCTATCCTTTTCGTGTCAAAAGTTGTGATTTTTTTTTTTTTCCTCCATATGCTTTCTCTAGGATAGTGCTGATCATTACTGCAGCTTAAGGCAAAGTAAAAAGCAACAAATTGGTTCTGAGAGCTTAACAGGGTAGGTAGAGCTTTTTTTTAAGGCAGGAATGACTCTACTTTTTCTTTGTATAGCAGAGATTAGGATAGAGAGATCTCATTATCAGGCAGATAAATGGGATCTAGAAACTGAAATTAATATTATTAAGAACTCCATGTGGTGAGGTACTGAAAGGGCTATGATATTACAATTTAATAATCTGAAGAAGCTGTGATGTATAAGCAGCAAGCCACTATAATTTATCACTATTGAAATCTTGATTGACAGTGCAATTAAAGCCAACATCAAATTGATCACATCACTTTGATCAACATCAAGTAAAATAAAAACCAAACGAAAACAACCCACCTAAAAAAACCAACAGAAACTCCACACCCAACTATATAATATCTGGATTCCTGAGACTGACTTCTTATAACTTCCCCATTCTTCTCATAGGCTGGGTGGTTTTAAACTAGCTGAAATGCCATGACTTACTCTAACAACATCAGAGATGGTGATGAGGTAGCTAAGATTAAAGCCTCTCCCCTTGTGGCTGCAAAACTATTGTAGCAGTTTCATGGACTAGGAAATGATTCTCTTTGGCCTAAGTAAGTGTGAGGGTTACCCTAAACCTCAAAAACAACACTACAGCCAAGGCCCGAAGCAATCAATCACCTCATAAATCAGACTGAGGGCTTCATCTGTGTTTGCACTGGGACAGGGAGGGTCCTGTAATAAAAAACGTTCTGAGCCTGCCAGCTACATTACTGTGTTCTAAGAAGTTAATTAACCAGTTCTAAGTAATTAAAATACAGGCTTGTATGACAAATAATCTTGGTAACCACATGTGGGTTGTGGTGGTGGTGGTGTTCTTCTACCAACTCTCAACGTACATTCTTACTTTCATGCTGTCTTTACAAGAAAATGAGGATGCTGTGATCCCCAGCAGTAGGATCACTTTCTGCTCTTTTATGAAGTGCAGCTTTTGCATGTTGCCCTATCTGAAGGGACAGACGTTTTAAATTGCAAAAGCCTATAGCTTCCCTCACATGTTTCCTGGTCCAGATACCCTTGTGGTGCTGTTCACCCACAACCCTTAGGCATCTAAAATTTAAAAAAGCTTTCATGTACATGTTTCAATTCTTCTGATATGCAACTGACAGTAGACAGTACAGCAACTGACTGTGTAAAGCCCACAGAACTAGTGCCAGGGTATACCTTCAACAAAGATTCTAGATAGTACAGATGCATCCATGTAATTCACAAGACTAAGTGGATTGGGTGGCATCCACATTGTAAGTCACACTTAAGTACACAGAAGGCATAAAAGGGATTTATGAATCATCAGGCTGATTTAACCTTTGAAAGGCTCTATACTGTTACATTTCAAGAAGTGAATTTGCTATTTATTACCATATTAAGGGTGGAAAGCATTTTTGCAGTGTGCCCCCATACATAACCAATAAGAAGCTTATATATTACAGCTTGATCATTGTACTCATTTATTGTGAATCTTCTACAGCTTCCTTCAAAACAAACCTGTTCAGAAAAAAAAAGGTTGATCGTAGGTTGGTTGTCCTTACCCACTTATGCAGGTTTTACAGTTAGAATGAAGTCAAACCGACAGCAGCACACTTCCTCTGTAAGTACTGGTTTCAAGTATGCTTTTGTTCATCTCGCTGTGGATTATGCTGTAGAGTACCTGGCCACTGTTCTCCTCCTCCAACACAGAAGGTTGTTAAAGGAAGGGAAAAGCATCTCCATCTTTGGACTCCGAAATCACTCTTTTCATCTTCTTGTGCACATCCTCTTATGGTGCTTTGAATAAGGCAGAGTATCTAAAAATCTCTGCAGTGGTATAACTTAGCTGCCTTTATTTGAACTCTGTTGGTGTATTTTGAGAACAAACTATGATAGCAGTGGGCAGTCTGTGATAACACACAGTATAGAAACATCTTCAAATACATCTTCAAGCAACAGAGTCAAAACGATACATCATTTCAGGGAGAAGTTCTGTTGTCACAACTGCAGCCATTTTATAATGTAGTAATTTTTCTTTCCAATCCTAAGCAATGATACTCCATTCTTGAGAATGTGCTGTCCGAGAACAAGAACAGTCTCAGGATTAGTGACTCGAATCCCATTTACTGAAACTCCACCATCTGCAATTTTCTGGTACCTTAAAAAAAAACAAACCAAAACCAACAACTGAAGCAGCTATTTATTGCTGTTAAGTATTGAAAGTTCAGTGAGGGTTTTTTTTGGTTGGATTCATAATTGAATAAATTTTAATTCTCTTGCACTTTACTTTCAGTCCAGGTCAAGAGTGACTGAAATTAACCTTAGCTCTACCACTCCAATTCTTTCTGAGAGGTATGAGGAAACTTAGGCTGTTGCCTTCAACTGTCTCTTCATCAGGTGTAGACTTTACAGCTAAGGTACGTAAGACTGCATTACCCTACACTTTCACTTCAAAATGGAATGAGGATGCCTGCTCCCCTCTTCTTTAATGCTGGTATGTAGATCACTAGCCTGTTTCCACTTGATTTGGCTGTCCTAATCGTTTAACTTCTGAAAGCATACCACTACAACCTATTTACATTGAGGTATTACCAAAGAGCACAGGTGATAACATACCCACTAGGTCCATCTGGAATGGCATTTGCTTTGCGACACAAGTCAAGAATGTTCATTCCAGGTTCAAGCATCAATTCAGCTGAAGGAGCTTGTCTAAAAAGTTCCTGTAACTCTTGGTCAGACATAGCTTCCAGTGCCTCCATGCTGCTGTGATAAAGGGCCTTAGTACACCTGTCAGAACAAAGATCGTTCAAAATACAGTGCTAGTCTCATCTTCACACAAAGTGCTACTCTAACTAATCAGATCCTCCCCACCCCCAAACTTCTTCTGAGAGTCCACACAGTAACAGAAGTAGTTAAAGTACACCCCAATTTTTTATTATCATAACCCACTGCATTTTTTTTATACTGTTAATGTATTTTTAAGTCTACAGAATTACTAGAGTCTTCTCTTTTAACAGCTGAGCAACAACTAACTACATGAAAATAGTTCCTGAAAAGCTATGGATAATTACCATTGAATGAATCTGAAAGAAAACTGCTCAACAAATCAAACTTCACCTTTTAGCAGATTCTAGCCCCTCTCTCCCATGAACAAGCTTGGTTACTTCTGCAGCAAGTCGCTTCTGAGGGCCCCATTTTTCAGGTTCTTTAGCATGCATTTCCATGATGTGGTCAATCTCCTCAAGAGGAAGGAAGGTGAAGAGTTTCAGGTATCTACCAGCAAAGAAAAAATGATTTTGTCTATATAGTCATCATTACAGACTTCCTGCCTTTGTCATTCAAACTTCATTAACTACACTAAAATGATTCTTAATCAATTTAAGAAATCCATATTACAGATATTCTGTCCTTTCAAACAACAATTTGGTTTTGCCCACATGCTTCAGCTTACCCGGATAACTCATGTTTTATTTAATATTCCACTTGGGGTAATGTCTTCAGACATAAGATAGTGTCAAATGCTCTTTTAAAGCTTGCATTGCAATCAACAACTTGGTTTTCTCTTGAAACATTTACTTTACAGGATTTATTGCAATTGTGTATCAACTTAACAATGTTTTATATTACGTTCTTCGTAGTTGCACAATATGCTAATGCAAAATACCACTGCCATTCTGTGGTGATCACGAGACACAAGTATGCTATGTACTGATGAGTACCTCAACAGGAAGATTATTTAGGCTAATCAAGAATTTAAAGGTGCGTATCTAAGCATATTCCCATTTTAATGGGCTTGCAGTAATATGAAATGCAGTGCATTAAAAAAGGTACTTTTACTGTTACCAAGTCCGAAGGCATGAAACATTTTAATGCTAAGTACCCTCATGCCCTTCTTATCGGTCTGAAAAGTCTGGATGCAGAACCTGAATTTGAAATATCAGGGCATAAACCTTTGAGAGAGTTAACCGAGTTATGAGACAGGTGGTTACAAATACAAAAGGGAAACACCTGTCTGAGGTTTATCAAGACTCACATTTGACAGCGATTTTGGAGCTTAAGGAAAAGCAGATTTAGAAGTGAACATATAGCAACTTACTGAAATTAACATAATGCCCTGAATAAAGCTATCGTCGGCTATTTGTTTTCAGCCATGTCACTGGCACACCAGCATGGAGGCTAGCCGTCAATGAAGGCAACCTGTCAAATGGTATTTCTTGTATTTTTGCTACCCTTTCATGTTCTCAAATATTTTTACACTTGTAAGAATATGAGTTAAGTGTGGTTGACATGGATTCAGAGATAGCACAATGAATCCAAGACCGCATTTTGCTCATTGCAATTGCTCTCCCCTAAGTAATGATTACTCAGAATTGTGTCTTTGTACATGCTACAGCTTTAAGTAGTAGTTGGGCAGTGTTACCTGTCTCCTAGGCATGTTTTTATCTAGACCAGTGGCCTCCAGAGTGGGGTGCCAGCACCCCAGGAGGTACGCAAGATGATCCACTGGGGTGCCGGAAGAAAATTTTAGAACTTCAGTAGTACATTTATATAATCTATAAATAAATATACAGGTATTGGGAGTGCATGCTCAAAATTTTTTTTTACTGGTAGGGACACATGATCAAAAAAAATCTGAAGACCGCTAATCTAGACAGTTAATACGATCATAAATAGGAACTTCCTGGCTTTTTCCTAATAGGGCACTATTTCAATTTGCTTAGGGATATGCAGTTTTTAATGTGATGCAGTTCTAGAAGCTGAACTTTATGTGTTTGTTTATAACCAGTTAAGTAGCTTCTTGCAATTAGAATGTGGTGTTTCTGGATACCTCGTACTAGGTAAAAACTTGTAGTAATTGGTATCCACTAAACTGCAGTTGCTTATTGTATTTCCTTCAATACTGTGATGTTACAGTACTGAAACTAACATAGCTCATAAGATAAAGTCACCCCACTGGTAGAACAAAATGCTTTGTGCTTTACTTGTTTGTTCATCCACATTCTAATTTTATGATGCGTATGCCAGCATATGGAGACGGGTTCCACTGTCCTGTATACTTATGAACCAGTCATGCCTGTTTCTTTAAGGACCGTACAGTTATAATTAACATATACTTCTGCCAGTAGCTCGCGTTGCACACGGAACAGTTACAGAGAACAGTTAGGATCAGGTTTTGTAAACAATGACAAAAAGCAAGATGAAGAAGTACTTACTTTTCAACTATGTTATCTTGTTGCCTGACAAAAAACTGATATAGCTCAAATGGAGAAGTCTTATCTCTGTTTAGCCAAACTGCATTGCCCGCAGTCTTTCCCAGTTTATCTCCAGTAGTACTGGTAATAAGAGGTACAGTAATTCCAAACACATCTGTTCCTGTCATCCTGAGAAAGAGAAGAGTCACCGAGTGTTTAAAAAAAGTATAAATAAATCACTTCTTGGTAAAATTGACAAAAATGTAAGCATTCTGTACGATTCTATCCTTGATAGAAAGCAGTTAAATAAGACAGGGGGGCGAGGGGCAAAAGATGCCAGAACGCTGTTTTGCAAAGAGTGCTTTAGGGAAAAAACCCCCACCCACCCCACCTTGAACTTCGAAGTTTTCTTTTGTGTGTAACAAAGAAGTTTACACGCTTTGAATGAGCAGTTTCATGAGCAACAGCGCTAGCAAATGCAGGCGTCCTGTACGTTTTGTGTTGCACTCTGCGCGCTAACCGAGGCTGCGGGTGTGGCTGGGATGCTCGTAGGCAAGGCTCTTCTTCTGTGCTTGATGCTCTCGCGTCTCCCAACAGTCAAGCGCGTAACACGAAGCAGCAGCATCGCCCCGTGCTCACCGACCAGCCGCTTGTACACACGTCTGCGGATTTTGCAAGACTCGGGCCGAGTCTGGCGGGGAAGCGAAAGCTCGCCGTCATCAGGCTTCCTTCCGAGGGAAGGAACGGAACCACCCTTACCAGCAGCGCACCACGCCTGGCTGCGCCCCTGCTTCGGTGCGACGACGCCAGCAGGAGACCGGCGGCGATTTCGCCCCGCGCTTCGGGGCGTTTTTGGTTCCTGGGTTCGCCAAGGCAAGAGCCCATCCTCTCCGTTAAAAGGCCACAGGCGTTTCGCGGAAAAGGCTCGAAACCGCGGCCAGAAGGTGCGGCCCCCCCCCCCCAGCATTCCGGGGAGAGCCGGGGCCCCTCCGCCCGCCCTCGCCCGCCCCGGTCCGCGGCCCCCCCCCCCCCCCCCCGGCGCCCACCTGGTGACGAGCTCGTAGCCGGACATGATGTTGCCCATCTGGTCGGCGCCCCCCAGCTGGATGCGGCAGCCGTGGTGCCGGTGGAGGTGGAGGAAGTCGTAGGCCTGCAGCGCCGGGTAGAGGAACTCGGCCAGGCTCATGCCCTCGGGGCTGCGCAGCCGCGCCTGGCAGCTCTGCCGGCTGAGCAGCGCGCCCATGCGGAGCCGGCCGCCGGCCCCGCCGAGGAAGCCGAGCAGCGGCTGCCGGCCCAGCCAGCGGGCGTTGTCCAGCAGCGCGGCCCGCCCCAGCCGCTCGCCGCCCGCCGCCCCCAAGAGCTCCCGGTGGTTCTCGAAGAGCCGGGCCAGCCCGGCGCGCAGGGCCCGCGCCTGCGCCCTCACCCGCTCCGCCGGCGGCGGCTCCCGCGCCCGCTGCCGGCCGCTGGGGTCCCCCAGGCGGGCCGTGGCCCCCCCCACCACGGCGACGACGTTGTGGCCGGCGCGCTGGAAGTGGAGCAGCGCCATGACGGGCAGCAGGTGCCCGACGTGCAGCGAGTCGGCCGTGGGGTCGAAGCCGCAGTAGGCGGTGAGGGGCGGGCGGCCCGGCTCCAGCAGCCCCGGCAGCTGCTCCTCCGCGCTCGGCGCCGGGAACACCTCCTGGAAGAGGCCGCGCTCGCACAGCTCCGCCAGCAGACCCCCGGCGCCCCGCGCCCGCCGCGGCTGCTCGTGGGCTCGCCGCCGCAGCGGCAGCGGCAGCAGCGAGGGGACGGCCCGCCGCAGGCCGCCCCACAGCCCCGCCGCCCCGCGGCCGCGCCGCCCCAGCCTGGGCGCCGCCATCTTGCCCGGGGGACGCTGGGAGCGGGGCGGGGCGGGGCTGCCCGCGTTTCCGCCCGCGTCGTCGTCGTCGTCGTCGTCGTCGTCCCCCGCCCCCGCAGCGCCCCCCGCAGGCCGGGCCGCCGTGAGGCGGCGGGAGCGATCGGCCGCGGCCCTTCGGGGTGTGAGGGAGGAGCCGCGCGGAAACTTGGAAGGAGGTGTCGGCTCCTCCTTCGGGTTTTTCACGAGCCGAAATAAGTAACCGGGATGGCGGACTGCCTCCGGCCTCCGATAACGTGCGTTGGAAATCGGGCCTTCGGCTTTCAGTTGGGCGCCTGGCAGCAGCCGCGCCGCGTGCCTGTACGAGGAGCTTTGGGGCTTTAGCACCTACAGGCTCCAGAATTTGTAAACTTTAAAAGCCCGAGCCTGTTTAAGACGCTGCCGTGGTGGGACTTAGCAGGAATGTGGATTCACTATCTTCAGGTGTATTTCACTTGCCCGTGAACTTCCTCGTTCTTCCCAGTCGTGTTGTGTGTTAGTTGAAGTAAATCTCTTCTGTGGGCATGGCAGCGCGGGGAGAGGGCTTGCACCGGTCACCTGCCACTCTGAGGAACTACCAGTCCAAGAAAAACAACGTTCGTGGTGTTATTTTTCTAGCATCTTCCCCAACTGCTCATCCCTCCTGTGGCTGACTTCCTGCTTCAGCCTAACAGAACAATGGGTCTACTTCAATTTAATGAGAGTAGTAAAAGATACTGGAAAAACTTCGGAAACCCCATGTGCTTGGTACACTTTGATGCTTCCCTGAAGCACTGTAGTAGGATGAAGTCAGTAGTAGTTAAAAAAAAAAAAAAAAAAGAAAGAAAAAAGGTGTGAACAGCACAATTGAGTATGGAAAATAATAATAAGTCATTTAGTGATCAAATGACATCTTTTTTGTAACAACCCCTTCCAACCTCGGACAGTCCTGCTCTGTATATTGATTACATAGGTGAGTATTGGCAGACTGTTTTTCAGAGGGGAATGTACGTCATCAAACAGGAGGTATTTAGATTAATTGTGAGTTCACGCAACCCGGAGAAGATGTTTCATTAGAGATTTCAGCAGTTCTAAATAATGACACCAATACCAATCTATCTTTTAATTCATCCCTTTAGGTTTGGGGGAAAGCATTTACCTGTGAGTAGTGGTTGTAGGTCAATGCCTAGTTGTCCTGGTCAGCTTCTCTAATTCACCAGACTGCTCTCTACATGGCATACAAATATTGACAGGGTGGGTCCAAGGTGGTGTCAAAGGTGAAACAGAGTATACATGACTCCTATGACTCACAGGAGAGAAGGAAGATATAAAAGCATTAATTTTGCCACTTGAAAGCTACTATCATTGAAGACTTCTTGCTAGCAGACCTGCGGGTAAGTGAAGTACAGAATCGTTCTGTTATATCACACTGAGGGTAAACGTGATGGAAGAAAATCAGGTTTTGGTGGAAAATAATGAAAGAAGGAAAAGAAGTCCGTTAAGCATCAGTGAGGTAATCCTAAAGTGATGAGGTGTCTGTCAATGGGAAATACTTAGTGCTTGTGCTAATGGTGTTTTATATAAGAAGGTGCTGTGAAGTACTTTGTCATTGGTTTGGTAGTTGCATACTTAAAGGGGATGGTACATATTGTTTGTGTTTTTCTGAAGATTTATTGCACTGACAAAAAGAAAGGGGATCGGCAATACAAAACACCGGATTTTCCTTTACATTTTGTGTGCATTTGTGTGGGGCGAAGGGTGTTTATTGTTTTTAAAACATGAATAAACACAAGCAAGTTACTGTTCGAATATACATTTTTATATATATATACACACACATGCACATACACATATATTCTCTTTACTACAGTGCTTTGCTTCAAAAGTAAGTTAAAAGGAAGACTTGTTTTTTTCCTGGGAAGGGGAGACCCTCTGGAGCCGAGGACATGGAGGATGGTTTGTATCTCTTTGCTCCGGTTAATCATCTCAATATAATCAACTGAAACGGGTACATCACTTCAGCTTCAGGAAATAATACAAAACCAAGACATTGCGACTGAAGTTTGGCTACTTCTTTGTAGATAGAATGAGCAGCGGGAGTTTAACCACAGCCCAGAGCTTTTCTTTGGGTATTAGTTTCTGTGGGGTTTATTAGTTCTGTTATTTGCATGATGGTATTGCTCTGTGGCTGTTAACGAGCTCAGCATTGCTTAGCAATAAGTGGTGCGCTCCTTGGGCAACACCGGCACAAACTTCTCTCTGCCTTACCTGTATTTTCTGACATTTAATCTATATGTGCAGTATATTAATAAAAAAATAATGTAAAAAATTATATATTTCTATGTTTTCCTTTACCCAAATATTCTGCCTTCATTCCCCATATTACCAAAAGTGCAGCAGTCAACACTGTCTTTTCTGTAGCATGAACCTATTTGAATTTGCCTACTAATTATGACCTCTTTATTTGGACCTGTTCAGAAAGTCATCCATGCGTACGCTTAGAGAAGAAAGATTTGTGTATGTTTCTAGCTCGTCTTATGGAGGAGTCTCCAGAGTGTCATGCCCCATCTGACGAGGTATGTAACAAGTTGTCATTGCTAGAAATATTTTAACTGCTTGTTTTACTGAGAATTATCCTTTAAAATATCTAATGATATCCCTCAAACAAAACATTTATAAACCTCTCTTGTACAATTGCCCGCTTTCGTGGGGGAGTGAACTTGCTGAGGTAGGTGGTCAGTTACTTGTAATAAGCGATGCTCTTAAATTTTTCACTGGCATCTGATAAAGTTACACAAAGATACTGGATTCCTAAGTATCGATCAATAGCAATTTTTTCACTTCCCATCATTATGTCACATCACTGCAGCATACCAACATGCCCTAACTGTTAATGAACCCTGTAATGGAATGGGAAGAGATTGCCTTGGAATAGTGCCACTGTCTTGTGTTTGCTCTCCGTACTTGAAAGATGGGGATAAAATGATACTCAGTTGTCTACATGTAGGGACATTGTGAAGATTATTTTGTGTTTACCTGTGATTTAAAATAGTAAATCAGTTTGTGAGACAGTTGTTAGCCTCCCTCTGTCCTTCCTGTGGGTACCGAACCCGATTCGGTTTCTGTTCCCGGTGATCCTGGTGATGCACATAGTTTCAGTCATTTAGCCAGAGCTGTCATTGCTTTTGGGAATGGTAGAAAGCAGGTGAAACACCCAGGTAAAAGAATATTCATATATTCAAATTGACAACCTTGTCAATAGCTAGAATGGTACTAGACAGCATGGATAGTGGTAATATGTTTCCTCCATGGAGTTGTTTACTCAGGGAGTACAATTCTTCATGTGAATGTCTCTGAAGACATTTTAATACTTTGTCCGTGTATGTCATGAGAATAGAACATATCACAGGTACTAGCAAGCCCAGCATGCAACTCTGCCTTTTGTGTGCCCGACTTTTTCATTGTTGTGAGTCTTTCTCGGATGCATCTCAGCAGAGCTGTAGGCTGTGAACTCATTCACGTGAGGATTGGTTTAGGAAGGACAATCAGTAGGCGAGAGAAAACCGAAACCTTTCTCTGCGCTAAGTACAGCTGTAGCAGCAGTAGCTTGTTAAGCAGAGCTTCTTAGTCCTTTCCTCACAGGCCAAGAGTGACAGGCTTTGCAGTTTGGGCTTGGACGGTGCTTTAACGATAGCTGAATCAGTCCCAGACCCTCTAAGGGCCATTGTGCTTTTCTGAAAGAAATAACTGAAACTCCCATTTTATCATTTATTCGTGTTCTCATTTCCACAGTTAAAATCCATCCTAGCTTAATTTTAGTTTTGGGTATGAAAATATTAAAGATTTTATCTTCAATTCTACACACTGTTTTGCTTGTGTAGAAAGCTTTTCCTACGCCAGGTTATCTGAGAATGTTTTATAAAACTGTAGATTAAATACTACATAGTGATCGAGTTAGCAGATAGCAGTAACAGTGATGGTTACACTTTTAAAAACTTTAAGAAATACTTCTTAAATATTACTGAATTTATAAACAGTTAATCTGGTATGGGACCTAATAATAACAACCAGCTTTGAATGTGAAACAATGGAATTGTAGAAATGGGCTGAAATAATCTAATCCATTTTCTTCTAGTGAAGCAGGATCAAGTCTAATTACACCACCCTTATCAGATACTTGTCTAACCTGATCTGCAAACTATTTTATAGGAGCGATTTCTCAACCTTCTTATGTCAAGCTTCAGTCTCTCTCCTGAATTTTTAGTGTGTGTGGTTTTTTGTTTTGTTTTGTTTTTCAAACTTTAAGATTCCTTCCCTAGATTCTCCAGTGTGCTTGCATTTTTTTTTAGAGCAGGACAAAAACCTGATGCGACACTCCTTCAGACTGAGTAACTACAGCTGTGCAATTCCTGTAAACATCTGTTGTACGTGGAGGTCAATAGTAACGTTGTGTTGTTGGTCTGGTGAACTGCAGTTCACGATAGTCTCCTGACTCTTGTGGCTAGAAGATGTTTCTGTATTGTATTTGCTTGTTCAGTTTCTGTTTCCAAAGTAGGATCTTGCTTTGCTTGGTTTTGGTTTCATCTTACTGTTGTGCAGCCTTTTCTGTATTCTTGTTTGCTCTCCTTTCCCATTCTGTAATGTAACCATGCCTCCTTTTATTTTCTTCGTGCAATTTTATATATACCCTTTTCTTTTCACCTTTTGTATTCCTTGCTAGTGGAAAGCATCTGTGTTTTTTTCAGTAATTTAGTCTTTCTTATTTTATCTGTACATGCTATACTATTCCTTTTTTGCTCATTCTTCATACCGCCTTTACTTCCTTTCTTTTTTTCTGATTCTGGTTTTGATAAAGACCTGTTGGTACAACCAAAGCAGTCTCATGGTGTTACTGACTTTTCCTTTACATCAGGATATTTTACTCCCGTTTCTCTTCTAGTAAGTCAGACTCTCATAGTCCTTGGATTGTTTTACCAAGAGACTTCCTAACAGTTCCTTAAATTTGCTGATATATGTCTTTCTGAAATCATTATCCTCATTCTATTACAACATCCTTTCCTATGTATCGCATCATCATAATTTTCATTAGAATTACTTTCCATTTTCAGATTTATGGTCATTTCTTCTGTGTTAGAATCAAATGTAAAATATCTGTTTTCTCATTCATTGCTGTAATGAAAATAGGCTACGGCATGTGTCCAGAGCTGCAGGTGTATCCTGAACATATTTTTACTTTTCTAGCTGCTATCTCCAATAGTTAGTCTACCATTATCAAAAAGTTCTTGAATGTATCAGATGATGGCTTAAAGGATTAAAAAAACCCAACCCCCCAAAAAACATGTTTATGGTCTTTTTGAAAGATGTTAGTGAATCCCAAAGCTGCTGCTCTTTTCTGAAAAATGGCACAAGGTATTCAGTTCCCATGCAGACATCTGTCGTGACAGGCAGAGCGGACCTGCATTCAGTGAAACATTCCCTGGAGGTGTTACTGAACTTCAGAACAGTTGAAACTACAGATGATCACCTAGAATAGATTATTCCAACTACTTCTGTGACAGAGAAGACAAAAACTGTTATCTAACTAAGAACTGAATAATCTGATCTAATTTTGAAGTTGGCCCTGCTTTGAGCAGGGAGGTGGATTAGATAACCTCCAGGTTTCCATTTCAAATCTAAGTTACTCTGTGATTCTAATTTGTTACCATGTAGTGCATCTACCAGCCTTGTAGGGGGGCTGTATCCAGCAACAGCATAATTTACTTTTTGCACTATTGTAGCAACAGTGGGCATTAGAATACCTGCCGTTACATGAATGTACAGAAGATTAAAAGAACCTGGATGCTCAGTATTAACTTTAAAACCATTGTCTCCTTTTTTTCCCTACCACATCTAATATAGTGTTTATAAAGAACCCATATATATATATATATACACACACCTATATATACACCTATATACGTGTGTGCGTGTGTGTGTGTATATTCTTGGAAAAATTTGGCTAAAAGAAACAAATACTTCTGAGATTGTTTTAGAAATCTGTAGTCTGATCTTCGACTGATTCCAGTTTTGGTTTCATGTGTCTCTTAATTGGAACAACACTGGATTTCTTGAGAACGAAGACACAGAAAAAAATGAATTCATACTAAATTTACATTAACTTTTCATAAAGAGAAGTTGCGATCTAAAAATTGTAGGACTAAAGAGCAGTTATATGTAATACAATGTGGTAAAACCTATAGCATGTTTTTGAATCTGTATAAAGCATGCATGCTTGTAAAATCAAATCTGCTGTGAAAAATAAGCTTTCTTTTTTTCTCTTCAGTTCAATAAGACTGGGATTGTAATATGCGAATCAGACAAAGTACACAAAATCCTAGTTATGAGTTTCTCCAGAAATGGGCTGCATGCTGTACAACAAATCATTCGGTGTCTTCCCTCTTCTTTGCGTGACTGCACCGTGTATTTGTCCAGGAAACCATGCACAACTTGTACCACATTCCTCATTCAAGGTATATAATACATTTTTAATCAACCTGTGTTAACTGCAGTTCTACCTGAATAAGAAGTCCATAAATGACCAGCTAAACATCATATCTAGAAAAATGTTGTACATGGCTCAGTCCAATAAATACCTCCTTAGTCAAGTAATTGTTTTTTATGCAGATAGTCTCTTGGAAATAAGTGAGACTGCTTGCTTAGGAAAGAATCGGCAAACCGTGGGAGGTCATTTATAAAAGTGAAGTACCAGTTGTCGCAAGAGTTCTATATTCAATTCAGATCCCATTGCAATGGGAGTAGTTTAAGCCTGTGGATAGCTATATAGGCTTTGGACTCCAGTGTATACACAGAACTGCAATGCAATGGAAAATTCAACACATTTCAGACAAAAACATGTCAATTGAATGTCCCACCCAACTGTATGGCACTTTAAGTGACTTTCAGTGTTTGTCTCTAGGTTCAGTTTCTTCAGTCTATTACTGGCCAATAGCTCCTGAAAAAAAGGGAGATTATTCCGTGGTTAATGAAGATACTCAACGAGCTGACCATATGTTTCTCAGAAGTCATATAAGTAGCAGTGTGCTCTTACCCATGACGAGATTTGAAACTGTGAAAATGATTGCAAAAAAAATACGATGCAAAGGACAGCTGACCAGAAATTTTAAGTTGCCTGATTGTCAAACTCAAGACTTTGAAAAATATTGTTCGCTGCATAACATACATAGCTGCAAAGATACATGTCTCAAACGGATGGAAAATGCTTTTCATTGCTATGATTTTTTACTGGAATGTTCCCAGCTTGAGAAAAAAGAACTGAAGGAAAATGTTCATCGACATGCATTGCAGCTTTGTTATTTTTTAGCAGCAAGATCTGGTAAGTTATGGTGAGACTATATAAAGAATAGTAACCGCATATAAAGAATTAATTACTGTATGTTTATTTTTTATTAGTCCCGTTGATTCATTCAGCTAGTGCAAAGAGTAAATATTTCACAACATATGTGGGTATAAGAGAAATTGGCATGCTTTCCTAGCATAACTGCTAAAATATTTTTCATTAATGTATTTGTTGCACTAATGTTTAATGTTATTATTTATAATGTTTGTTGCAATAGTGAATTTAAACCTAAAACAGAAGATGGAAACAAGTATTATAGAAACATAGAAAATAATATTGTATCACTTCATCCATTTTGGAGGGGGGAAACAATATTATATATATGAATTTAAACATTCTTAGTATGTTGTTAATGTACCTAGGTGGACTTCTAGTGAAGCAGCAAAGATCCTCCTCAATGGAGGATCTTGGTGTATTTATAACCTTTTATATTCTGTTATCAGGATTTTGTATCAAGTTAATACTCTGCAATTAGTAAGTACCTTGAGGCAGATTTTAAGTTGTTGTGTTCTTCTGAAATCTGACATCGGTTGTACTTGATAGTAGTTATGCCTCATTGTGTTACTGTGTATGGGTATCTGTCTAGAATTGGACAGTGTATATGCATGGAGGGATTCTTTCAACATACAAGCAGTCACTTATGCCTTCCGTTTCCATATCATTAAAGCACTAAAGCATGTTAATCTATAAAATATGTTTTTAAGTATGAAAAAAAGTATGGTTTTAAGTGACATGAAAATCTTTCTCTCTTCTAAAAGATGATCCAAACCGAGGTGTGGGGTGTACACTCTACAGTCAGGATGGATATTTTGTAAGTAGATTGAATTCTCCAACGCTTGCAAAATTTCTGTTCAATGCTGCAAGGGTTGCACATCTGCAGTGTAGATGCCTACTTCTGAGCTACTGGCCCTGGTTCCTGTTTATAGCTGGTGGAGATCTAGAGTGTCATTCATCCCAATCCGGAGTCTGGAATAGACCAGGTAGACCTGGTTTGCTCCCTTGAATATGAAGGGAGTCTAGGGTGACTAGTTCAGGTGTAGACGAAGGTGTAAAGAAGTTAAGGGAGATAAATTTCCCTCATGAACACATTCTCCCATAATAAATATGCTAATAGTGATGATAACATTTTATCATTTAACTTTAAAAAAATAATCCTTGAGACCCACTAAAAAGGAGGATCCTAAGTTGCTTGCAAAGATAGAGAGACAGAAAGATGGTGATGAAATTGATGGAGAACAATGACCTTACTGGATGCAAAAGCAAAATTAGCTCTTGACTATGTTGAAAGGGTTAACGTGATAGGGTGGTAAGATGCTCGTGGCAAAGTGTTAAAGCTGATCAAAAATCTAATATAAATACCTATAAAAACTTCGAAGACATATGTACCTAGAAATACATAGACAGCATATATTTAGGTTTTGAAGCTGTATTAGTAGATGGTTAAAATGTTGCTGATGTTTGGAAGGGTCTGTTAGATTTTGATTATTTTATTTCATTTGGTTTTTTTGGCAGTTTGGGGCAGGTTATAATGGATTCCCCATCGGCATATTATATGCAAACTTGCCCTCTGCGGGGAGAAAAAAACAAAAGACTGGACTTGCAAAACGGGAAGTTGTTCTCCATGCTGAAACAAATGTTCTTCTATACAGGTTATTGTTACAAACCTATTAACAGAGTGACTTTGCAAGCATTCTTTGTAACAATAGATGTGAATAGTGTGTAATGTGAATAAGTTAGTGACAAACCATGGATTTTCTCTTTGATCTTTCCATCTGCTCTTCACCCAGTAATCCAGTTTCAAAGACTTAACATTTTAAAGCTCTGAGCCTAAAACCAATATTTTAATATGAGTGTTTCCTCTCCTCCACCCCCAGAAAGGTGTGGTACCACCTTGTACACTGCCAAAATAATCACCCAGTCCCATTGTGATGAAGCCCTTAACAGTTTTTGAAAGATACAGTCTGCAGCATTCTGCCTGGCAGTCTTTTTTCGTGGTCCTTAGGCTAGCAAGAGTAGTGTCAAGTCAGCCAGAGCCCTTAAGACTCTAGCTGTCAATAGCTGGAGAATTGTTAGTCTGTAAAACCATATGACTCATAATGGTAGCACTTTTATATACACAGAAGTAGAGGAAGCAAGAAAGATCAGCTATTTGAAGGGAAAATCAAGATCAAATAGGAAACTTGGAGGAGGAGAGAGAGTAATCTAATTAGAAATAATAGTCTTCAATGAAAATACTGGTATTATTTTAAAGAAATGTAAACATTGTGTTTAGTTTTAGTTTTGCAGAAAATTAATTAATTGTGCAAATACATATATTTTTCAGATCAAAGCCCAAAATAGAGGAGAGTGATATTCTTTACTGCACCAAACCTCCCTGTCATGACTGTCAGAAACTTCTGAAGCAAGTGAAGATCAAGACAATTCATTGTGTAAAAGAATCGTCCATACAAAGTGGAGAAGTATGCTTATGTAATATTATTTATTTATTGTCATAATGTAATTATATGTTTGGGGGCAGGAGGGTCAGTTTATTTGTAGTTGACTTACAGACAAACATATCAGTTCTTACCCTTCTGTGTAGGAGAGGAACTGTAGCAGATCATCACCTAGGAGGTGCTTCATTCTTTGTGCTCATATACAGCTGAAATTTCATGGCTTGCTTTCTGTCTTGGAAATCTTTGCACTCAAGTGCTTCTAAAGTCAGGAAAGGAACAAGTTATATATTTTAGGATCTTGCACTAGGGAAGTCCAGCCTCCTGTTTAGCTATATCTATATGGCAGAGCTCTGGAGTGCTCCCTGATTTTGCATCTGGATGCTTATTCTGGTTGTGCCTGAACTTTTATGATGGTGAGACCTGGATATGTGTCTTGGTTGCTCTATGCAGGAAACCTGGGCATAGATGCTGAGGGGAGCTGTGGCATGCTTCATTAAGACCTCAGATACGAAGGAGTACCTCTGTCCTGCGTTGCACACACTTAACTTTTAATCCCTTGGGGTAAATGCAACAGTCTTCTTTTTAAGTCTCACATTCTCATATTTGAAGTGTCTGATGAGTTTGGCTTCACTGTTTACAGGTCTGTGCCAAACAAGGTATTTTCAGATTCATCATAAGATATCACCCTCCCTTTAGTGGAAAGAACAAGTATTTTCTGAGTTTGCAAAGCAGTACTATTCCTTTCAGGGAAGTCCCAAAATTACATAACATGATTTACTTGGATGTATTTTAAATCAAATAATTTGTGTATGGCTTTGGAAAAAATCTTTCTGATGGAAAAGGTCTCAGTTTTGGTTCAGGCCCAAGTATCCAGTTAATTCCCATGTTCTAGATTAAATTCTACCCCTATAAAGACAACCATGGCCAAGGTATTCAAAGTCTTCTTTGCCTTGGTTTTTACTGCCAAGATTTGCCCTCAGGAATCCCATGTGCCTAAGACAGGTGGGAAGATGTGGAGCAATGAAGGTTTACCCTTAGCAGAGCAGAATGTGGTTATGGAATATTTAAACAATTTGGGTGTATACGACACCATGGGACCTGCCAAGAAGGTGACTGGGAGTAGTTAGCATGGATTTATGAAGGGGAAAACATGCCTGACTAACCTGACATCCTTTTGTGATGAGATGTCTGGCTTGGTGGATGAGTAGGGAGCAGTAGATGTTTTTCATCTTGACATTAACAAGACTTGCAACACTATCTCCCACAGCATCCTCATAGACAAACTGATGAAATATGGACAAGATAAGTGAACAGTGAGGTGGATTGACAACTACCTGAACTGCCAGACTCAAGAGGGTTGTGATCAGCAGCACAAAGTCCAGCTGGAGTCCAGTCCCTAGTGGTGCACCCCTGGGGTGGTAATGGGACCAAACCTGTTTAATATTGTCATTAATGACCTGGAGGATGAGTCAAAGTGCCCCCTTGGGAAGTATGTAGATGATCCAAAACTAAGAGAAGTGGTTGCTACACCAGATGGTTGATTCAGAGGGACCTCAACAGGTTGAAGAAATGGCAAAACAGGAATCTCATGAAGTTCAACAAAGGGAGGTGCAAAGCCTGTACACCTGGGGAGGAATAACCCCATGCCCCAGTACAGTCTGGGGCTGACCAACTGGAAAGCAGCTTTGCAGAAAAGGACCCGGTGGCCCTGGTGGTTACGTTGACCAGGATGCAGCAATGTGCCCTTGAGGCAAAGGCCAGCTGCCTCCTGGGCTGCATTAGGCAGGGCATTGCCAGCAGGTTGAGGGAGGTAATCCTTGTCCTCTGATCAGCACTGGTGATGCCGTAGTTGGAATGTTGTGTCCAGTTCTGGCCTCCCTGGTATGAGAAAAATAGGGACATATGAGAGCAAGTCCTGCTAATGGCCATGAAGATGGTTAAGGGATGGGAGCATTCCTCATATGAGAAGAGGCTGAGAGAGCTGAGACTGATCAGCCTAGAGAAGAGAAAGCTCAGGTGGGATCTTATCCATGTGTATAAACACCTGATGGGAGGGAGTAAAGAAGACAGAGCCAGACCCTTCTCAGTGGTGTCCAGTGATGGGACAAGAGGCACTGGGCACAATTTGAAATACAGGAAATTCCACTAAAAAAAGCTGTGTAAGAAAAAGGTGTTTTGCTGTGAGAGTGATGAGCGCTGGAACAGGTTGTGAAGCCCCCATTCTTGGAGATACTCAAAACCTGAGTGGACATGTTCCCAAAAGATCTGCTCCAGTTCACCCTGCCTGGAGCAGGGGCTCTGGACTGGAGACCTCCAGAGGTGGCTCCCAACCTCAGTGAATCTGCTAGTGCCTGGTTTATTTCTTTGCTTTTAAGTTTCTTTTTTTCTTTTAGGATCATCTACATGATTTAAAGAAAAACTTTGACTATCATGAGGTAGGTTTGCATATTGAAGATTAGACTCAGGGTTGTATTACTAAAAATTATTTTTCAACATTCATTTAATAAAAGCATGGAATAGTTTGCTTTGATATGTGTCATCCTTCTGGTTTGCCTTGTTTATTTGTTTGGGGTTTTTTTCTGTTGTTTTTAAGAAACACATATTCATTAGTTGGAAAGTTCATTAAAATACATTGCGTATTCATGAACCATTTGATGATATGTAAATATGTATTCACCTGAGTATATGCATCAGAGCTTTTCAGTCATTATTTTGAAATTCATCAGTAGTTTTGGGAGCCAGTCATTCCCAGATATAATAAAAAATTATTCAGCAGGTAGAAGGCATGTCAGAAGTGGAAGCAGATGATGTAGAAAAATATTGCTTCACTTTTCAAGATCCATTGGATACCTCTGATGGATGTTAGCTGTCTGAGTTGGGAAAAGAGGGAACTGGGACACACAAGACTACTGATGAACTGGGTAATCCTTAAGAGGAGAGTAGGCTATGTAATCGACTTTTATCTTCCTTTATAGAACAAGTGCTTAGAACTGGAATAGACAAGAATGACTTCAAGGACCCATGTTTGTCCAATGGTCCAAGAAATCTTCATAGTAGATAGATTAATAGCTGTTAGATATAATGACAGATTTGAGCAGACAAATTGTGGAAAGTACTAAATAAATGTTCACGTATGCTTTAAATAAATTTATTGGGGTTTTGTTTGTTTGGTTTTTTTTCCAGTGGGAACAGTGCAAAACTCAAATTATGGCAGGTAGGGTTAAGATTAATTTCATTGTCCTTTTGTACTGTTCTATTTGCTGCCTTTTGGTATTACTCGGTGTTTAAATTTAGAAGCATGGTATGTTACTGAGTATTTTTCTTTAAAGCCCTTTTCCCAGCATGTAATAAATACAAAAAAAAATCTGGTTATAAATTGCATATAATTACTATAAGTTGAATTGAGTTACCCTTAAATTAGTTCTGCTTGTTCCAACCTTCCTTTGGAACAATACCTTATAAATATCTGGACCCTGCAGATTCCACTTCTGCCGCAATACTTCTGAATATGCAGAAGACAGAATTATATAGAAATGTTGCCCTTGAGGTCTGTAGGTGGCCAGACCCCATAACTGGTTACAGTTGAAAAGACAGAGAAGTAACATAGCAAGATTCTGGGGTTAATGGTTTCTGCTCTCTCTCTTAGTCATTATTTTTTTATTTTCCCCAAATGACCAATCGGCATCCTTCATTATAGTTTTCTTATTTCAAGCCTTTTCTGTGAATTTCTTCTAGCCTTAAATGGATATATCCAAATCTTTGGAGGTACTGGGCTTGAGTCTTCTCCCCATGCCACTGGCTTTATGCTGTTCTGAGTTATGCCAGTTAGGGAGTCAGGTCACCTACCACATAATAATGTCATTAACACTGAAATTTTCTTAAATAACTTATAATTTTATTTAGACTAGACAACCAGGAAAAAGAAATTTTTAAGAGCACTGCACAACATTTTGAGAATTCACAAAATCTTGTATACTTCTTGCTTGGTTTAAGCAAAACCAAACTTAGAACTGAACAAAAAAATTTGAAACCTTAATGATTTGTAAGCTGAAGAACCATTGCTCCTACTGAGGGAGAATAGAAATTTGAAATCAAATCAAGAATTGGAACAAAACTGAAATTAGAAGATAGAAACTCAAAGTTGTTGATCACATCTTCATGGACTGTGAAGATACAATGGACAAGTAAGCTGGGGAAAACTAAGTAACTGAAGAGGAGTAAGGGATAGATTATTTTAAAATTGAGGAGAACAGTGTATATTTGCAGTAGAATGAAATCAACCTGATGGGAAGAGTGAGAACCAGGATGATGAAGTTTGCTTAAGGAGGATGACAGGATGGCAGAAATGAAGAGGCAGAGACTCAGTATCAAAGACAAGAACAGGCAGTCCTGCGTGTGAAAGCAAAGGGGGAGAGGAGACAGTGTAGGGATTGGCCATCCTGTACGTGAGGAAAGCATTACGGATTTGCAGGTTAAAAAGGTGGAATTCAAACTTCTAAAAAACGCCAGCAAGAAAAACCCAATCCAACTCCCTTGTCACTACCACTACCACTGGGGAGCCGTATTTATTTCTACGTGAGATTCAGTTAACTATTTTATATCTGGGCAATTCCCATTCATTTGAATATAGTTTCTCTCTGAATAAAATATCAGAGCCTGGACTTTGATGTCCTGACTGTCAAACATTGTCCTAAACCAGTCATGGCTTCTGAGATGCCCAACTCACAGTGGATAGTCTGTTGGTGTTGATAATGAGAGGAGGAGGGCTGATACACTGCTACACTTCACATAATGTCTTTTTATGTATTATTCCTAATCCAACCTTTTTCTTTTCTGTATTCCAGTACCCAGCGGTTCCAAAGACAGTGGAGGAACAGAAGGAATGGATGATGAAGGCAAAGTGAAATCAATTTAGTAAACTTTTCGCTAATTGTCAGTTTTTGGTTTCCCTTATCTCATTTCCTTAAACAGGGTTAAATAAATGTAACTGTCCTGAAAACAGTGAGTAGATATTACACAGCACAGAGAGCCGATGCACAAACTTCTGACATATCTCTCTGGCAGCATGTTTGTTTTCATTTTAGTTTTACTTTAAGTAAACATAATTATATCTTCCCCCCCATACCCCCAGTCTTACCTAATGCTATTGAAATCCTAGCAAAAAATATAACATAAAACATAAAAAATATAACATAAAAGGTTTTGTACTGTGATAGTTGAAAGAGATCAATTTTGAGGAAGGGTATGACATAGGGGAATAGAATTGGCTGTTCCAGATATTGGAACTGTTTCTTCCCTCTTGAAGTCAATAGAAATCATTCCCTATACCAGCAGAAAAGAGTAGATAGCATTAAAAAAAACCCCACCAACAGGAATAAAAGAGATCCACTATACCTCTGGGCTCTGTCAAGCAAAAGCTCCTGGGATGATCATTAACATTTGTCTCAAAGGACTGACAGGCATAAATGGATGGGTGATGGGTAAAGTGCAAAGATAAGGCTCTTTACAGGGTAACTGGCTCATCGAGCTCTGATACATTGTTAAGAAACAGTTCTTTAATTCAACATGCATAGAATTTATAACACTTTTCCCCAACTTTTCACCTAGGACTGGAGAGCTAGATAATTATAATTTCTATCCCATTACCAGTAATTATTATTTTATGACATTATCTACTTTTTCACCAAGACTGTTTTGATTAGCTCTTCTGTCCTTTCTTTCTTTCTTTCTAGGTCCTCCTGTTCCACACCTGAAGAAAGAAGACTTGTGCATCTTTTTAGCACTACATATGGAAAATTCACCAAGTGAATCACAGAAACCCGTGAGTTAAGTCAACTCAAGCGTATTCATTGTTAGCAAGGCTAAAAAAGCCTGTGTCAAATAGCATCTTGATTTGACGTACTGATTTGGCATTGTGGGCAAAATGATCTTAACTTGGGGAATTTTTACTTAATTGAATTTATTGCCAATAAATACAACCTTCTATTTCCTGAATTGGGTATTGAGGAGAAAAAAGAGAATATAAGGACTTAAACACCAAAGTAAACATCCTTCCTCCATTTTTTCCCAGGTTGAACTTAAGCCTAACACCTACCCTCCCACCTTCCTAGTCTCAACTTCCCTTTTTTTCACTGTAGGTTACTCTCAGTCGGTCCCAGTTTTTTGCAGTGAGGCGATGAGTGGTGCAGGAGGTTGGGGCTGTGTGCGTGCTGGTTTGTCTGCAGCTCCTGTGTACTTTTTCCCAGTTTTTCTCTGCTCCTCTGTGCTTCCTGCTGGCCCTGCCCTGGCATGGGTTGTCTGCTGGCTGTGGTCCCTCAGAAGTGTCCCTGCCCCAGTGTGGGTCGCTTGTGGGCCACAGTCCCACAGTTAGGATTTTAATCTATTGCATGCTTAGCCTCTTAACAATTCATGGTAAATCAAAGCTGTTTGAGGATTTGAAGCTGCATAGATGGCTGGTGGTTCCTACCGTGAGTATCCTTTGAATAGTGTTGGTATTTGTTTGAAATTACACCGTGTCACTCCTTGCTCCCATTCTGGTAGTCTGCAGTAGACCAGCTATTGGGATAGTCATCTCCCTACTTTTTTCATGCTTTTACAGACTTACAGGCTTTCCGAAGTTCTGTCTACCTCTTAGCCCTTTCTGGACTCCAGTCAAAGTATTTGCGGTGTTGATCTAGAATACCACAGTTGAGTTATGTGCTGTAGACACACCAGAACTGACTGAAAATCCGCAAGAATTAGCATGTTTCTAGACTGATCCCTATCCTTTTGCAACGAAGGCCATTCTTTTTCTGTGGGATCCTTTGATTGCTCTTACTTTAAGTACACATAATCTGGATGGACTGTCATTCACTGAATGGTTATGCATTCATTTGTATATGTGTACATTTATTTGTGTATGTGTATGCAGTATCGCAAAACTGGAATTGTCGTCTGTGAAGCAAGCAAGCCAAAAAGGATTATTGCCCTGGGCTGCTCAACAGAGGAACTTCATGCTGTGCCAAAAGTGCTGTTAAGGTTTCCTAATGCACTGAAAGGCTGTGAAGTTTACATGTCTCGGATGCCTTGCAATTATTGTGCAAAAGTGCTGGTTCAAGGTCAGTAGCAGAACTGAAATATCTCCTAGACTAAGATTGCAAATGTGGCATACTCACAGGCTGGTAAACTAGTCATGCCAGTCATTTCTCGTCTTTATTTTCTTCCGGTTTGCTCTCTGCATTTTTCCTCAGTTGGTTCTATATGAATCATTCAGATCACTGTCAGAAGCTGATGTAGCTAAATATCTTACACAATAAGTAGCTGTGATTATCAGAGAATGTTAAGATGGGATTCATAATGCCATTGTACAAATTGTTGGTATCTACTAACATATGGATCGTGAAGAGTGCAAGTCATTAAATGAAAAAAGAGCCAGCAGAGCTTGTATAGATGCTTGTTAAATGAGAGGAAAAAATTAAAGGAGTGCTCCCAAGGGATGTGGAAATCCTGAAAAAAAGATAAATAAAAAGAAAACAGCCATTCCCATTTAAGTCATTTATCAGATGAGAAATGTACCTCAGGTATTAGTATACAGGATAACAAGGCAAGTAGGTAGATATTTTGCAGATAAGTTAATCTGTAGTACTTCCCAAATGATAACACACTACCTATATGTTGAATTTTCTGGGGTTTTTTAGATGCCTAATTGATACACATATTTTTCCTCTACAATAACTTCAGTAACTTCCTGTATCTTGTTTTAAAACAACCTCCTTGCTTTGAAAATTTTTATTATTTGGTAAATATAGGTAGAGACAAAAGTTTAATCACCTGGAAAGGAAAAAGTCATGAATTGTATATTAAGTTTCCCTTTTGACTATGAAAATAATGTGTTAATAAAAAATATTTTAATATTATTTTGCTAACATGGGGAAAAGCTGCGGCTTGCTTAAGTATATTCCATATCACTTTACATTTATTAATGGAAAGAACAGCCACTTGTATATTTAATATTAATCTTGCATATATATTTTCTTTATTCAGCACAAGTCTCACAAGTGTATTACTGGCCAAATTTTGAGATTAATACGGCAGAAAATAATCCGGGAGGTGATCTGGTAAAACATGCTAATGCCATCTTTAAAGAAAGTTATGTTGTTGCAGCAGTATATGTACCAACAATAGACAATCAAAGAAAGATACAAATACTTAATTCAAATAAAAGAGCATCTTCTGATGGTGATCTAATCCAAATTACATCTGTATTTGATGATCAAATTGGTGCGGAAGTTTTAAAGCACTTTAACTTGGAACACCTGAAAGAAAACGAACGGAAAAAGTATGAAGAAAATCTTACTACAGCAAAGGATTGTTTTAAAAGTCTGGCAAATTGCAAAGATGAAGAAATAATAATCTTAGAAGAGAAGGAATCCACTGTAAAGACTAATCCTAAATACACCCATGCCTTACAGATCTGTAATTTATTAGCATCCAGAAGTGGTAAGTAAATTAATATTACTAAATTTACTCAGTAATTCACTCAGTGTAGAAAAATCCTATACAATTGTTAGTCATATTCCTGGAGATGTAATATACTGAAAAAAACCCTTTAATTGATTACATTGCATTCTGTTAGGTAATTCATGAAACTCTGCATATCTAGCCAACTTTAGTATCACAGTGGTATTTCCTATGTTATAAAGTTAATTCATGTTGCATCATTGTCTTACAAAACATGTTCAGGTTATCTGAAGAAGGCTGGTAGTGCAAACCGGGCAAAAATCTCCCTAAGAAAAAATGGAGCATATCATTACTACCAGCTGGAGGTTTCTTTGCTGGAGGGAGAGTTGCTCCAGTGTGAGCCCCACGGCTGAGTAAGACCCAAAGAAACACAGTGCAGAGGTATTTAGTTGGGCTCTTTCTGTACCGCGAGCCAAACTGGAGGAAGAGGAGGAATGTGCTTCTCCTGTCTTCCTCACCAGGTGGGGATTTCTAACTCCTTAGGCTGATTGCAAGAGACTCTGGTTGGGGCCAGTTTCTCAGTGGGATCGAACGGCAGGTGGTCAGTTCCAACACTGTTTTTTGGCAAGCTTTCCTATTTTTGCATGAAAGGTTTGCAAAACTGAAGAAGCACTGCTACGATAGGTAGAAAGAAAACAAAACTGGAGAGAATTATCTCTTACTTTCTCATGTTGTCCATTAGGCTAGCTGGTTGTGTTTGGTTACACTGAAGATATTAGGCTGGTTTTTGTTCAGTCCTACCTGTGCAGGTTGAGAATAGGGTTCACTCAGCAGCAAAGCAGATGTTTTCCACTTTATCCCAAATCCCTGCTACTATTACCCAATGCTTCTCCTACTGTTAGCTAAAAGCATTTGGCTGCTCTATTGGAAGAGAAAGCATTGCAGATCTTGATTGATTTTAATGATCGTAACAGTTGCTCTTTGCTTATAGATAAAAAAGTGGAGTCTTATGGTTCCCAGCCATATCACAGGCAGTCCCTGTCAGCATCACACCCACACCAGCTCCCCTGGGTCACCAGAAAGTGGAAAGTTTCTAGCTTTCCTTTCCTTTTCCAACGAAAGACAATTCTGGGGGTTGTTACCCCTTGTGGGGGGAAGAGCGAGGGAGAGATCCTGGGCAGTAGATGTCATTGCATGTGCCTGTGCCTTGAGGAAGGTCTAACAGAACTTGCTGTTCAGGCAGAGAAAGTAGTTTTAAAACTCTTTCTGAGCTGCAATGGTAGAAAGCATGCTAGTCTCAGCAGTGGAGAAGTTTAATGGTTTTGGTATTTCTACACAAGAGCACTAAATAAGGCAATAGAGATGGACTGCAGGAGGCAGAAAGCTGTGAGGACTGGACGTAAGTGCATTGATTAGCCTAACATCTGGTTAACCTTCTTGTTAGCAGCTTACTGACTTGATATTTTTTGGAGGCAGTTGAGCAAAGAACAGCAACTCTTGTCCCAACAGGTGTGTTCTGCATCTCTCTGGACTAGCAGGCATGAGTAGGAGGGTCATACCTTTTGACCAGGAGGTTTCTTGTAGTATCATAGTGGTGTATGAATTTATAACTGTGATTATTTGACTGTTTGTTCTCAGACAATAATAACGGAGTGGGGACTGTGATTTACAAGGAAGACAACATTGTAAGTAAAGGTTTATGTGGTCTAAGAAATTGTGCTTTTCTTATAAAAATGTCTAACCATGATCTATTGTCATATGAAAATAATGCTTGTAAGATTGCTATATAATAAGTTATCAGGCATAGAGATGTTTTTAAAAAGCCTATTTCTGCCATAAGAAATGCTCTTTAAGTTTACTAGGCTTGTGTTTATGCATGTAAATCAGGAAGTTAACTTGCATTGTATGGAGTCTCTTAAAAATGTTAGTGGAGTTGCAGTAATATAAAACAACTTTTTTGTGAAAAAAAAGTTTGTGTTCCCTAACTCTGTCTCAGAACATTAAGAAGATGGATTATTTAATATACAGTCAGCAGTTAGAAGAGGTGAAGTCCCATGTTTGCTAAACTTCAATGTAATGGGCTGCTGTTCCTGACGACATTGTTACTGTTATCATATTGAAATTCCATGCTTATTTTTATTTTACATGTTTCCAAAATGGATACAGCTAGGAAAACATAGCTAACATTTTTTCCAAATCATTTTGGTGACTCTGTGTTTAGCAGCCTCTTTTTTGTTAATTTTTTCTTCCTAATCAACTTTTCCTGTGATGATTGTTTATAAGCATTGTATTTCATGTTCATAGGGAAATGTATTTCTGGAAACTAAGACAAATTATCCTTTTGGGGAAAAATAATATTAATGATTTTCTGAAACTTCGCATATTACACAAATATATGATTAGGATCCACAATCAATCATTTTGAAATGGAGATCTGCATAAACATTACCAAACAGCATCACATGAGGACTCTCACTAAAGTTATTAACAGCTATTAGGAGTTGGATTAGGCTGTAAGTAACTAAAGGTCCCATAAAAACATTACCTTTTGTTTCTTTCTATGTTGTTTCTTTCTAGGTTGCCCTGGGCTACAGTGGATATCCAAAAGGGGCAATGAATAGTTTATTTTACAAGAAAGCAGATGTTGATTTTGACCAGCATGCAATTGTATGCGCAGAAGCTAATGCAATTATTATGAGGTAGGAACTCATTAAATGTTTTGAAGGAATTAAACAAAAAAAGTCTTGGTGTTGAGTGTCTCACTAATGAAGAAATAGATCTCTCAGTAATCTATCATGGGAATTTCCAAAATGTAGAAAGGAGAAGTAATGTTACATAGCATGGAAAGGAATTTAGTCTTATAAGGCACTGAGTGCAACTGTATCTTATAGAGATCTAGGTCCACATCATCTTATATTCTAATACACCCAGCAAACTTATGTGACAGAGTCTCAGAGGTTCCTGCTAGTCCCCTGGCTCTGGCCTCATGTAAGCCCAGTTCCCATGGGCAGTCATGGGCAGGGGTCTTCACATGTGCTGGGGACGGGAGTAGCCAGGAGCAGAGCTGTTGCTCCTGTGTGGGCTCTGGTATTACTGAGCCATCGGAAATGCAGGATGTCACAGCTGAGCGATCAACTTGAGCTGCCTCCTTTGACACATACAAACTGAGTTTCATGAAGTTTCCTGCCTATGGGAAATTCCTCTGCTGACTGACAGTGCTGTTGCAAATGCTTCTGTGTGCGTCCCTGGCTTACAGTCCCTCTTCTGACAACTGCTTAGTGGGCAGTGTGTTGACTGAATGCTCTGCTGTCACCTATTCTCATATTCAGGAGATTATGGTTTGGGGGTGAAATGATTCCTGAATACACATTTCATAAACCAGAGTTGCTGTCTTTATGGTGCTGTGAGTACACAAAGAGTAGGTAGATCCATTTCGTAAGGTGGCAAGCCTACAGTACGTACTGCAAGTATTTGCTTGTCATGAGCTGGAGATCCCTTACTCACCTCCCTTGGCCAGTGATAGAAGAGAAAAAAAGAGAAGAACCTACTCTAGGTTCCAAGAGAAATAATTCCTCCTGCAAACTCACCTCGTTTGTAATTGTGACAATATTGTATTTTTTCAGTTCTGAGAGAGACCTGTGTAATGCTGAACTCATCACTACACGTGAACCCTGCCATGACTGTCTGAAACTGATCCGAGCAAAGAATATAGCAAAAGTCATTTGGCCTCTGCGAGACAGAAATGTAGGTGGTATTAAAGACGGTTAAAAGCCGTGTGTCATGGTTCAAGGCTTGCTGTTCCTTTATCCCCTCCCTGAGGACATCTTCCTAAAAACCTTGTGCTTTCCCTTTGCTGAGGAGGAATTGCACACTCTTCACCCTTTCAGGCTGGGCCCTCTTCTGCATTGCCAGCTTCCAGCTTGTTTGCACCACTGGAGGTAGTCTGAGTGCCAAGGGAAGGATACTACTCGTTGGCATGTAGATGGTAGAGATGGCTGCGGCCACTCTGAAAGGCAAGGGGACAGGGATGAAAGTTCATGCGCACAAACTGTCCTTCGTCTCCTTCAGCAAGTGGGGAAGGTCCTGCCTACCAAGGCATATAGCCTTTAGACAGAGCTTCATGGGCCCACCTTGCCCTCCTGCTCCCCAAAATAGGCTCTGCACTCCTGTCCACCTACATAGGGACAGCATTGGCTGTGGCAGTTCCTCCCTCTTTGCGAAGCCACATACTCTTTCTGAACAGCTCATGCTCTGCTGAAGGCATGTGTATGGCTTCCTAGACATCCAGGGTCTACATGCTTGCCTGTCTTACAGTCTAAATATCCTAGCAGGGGCAGCTCTTGCCTTCCAGACTGTGGTAAGGACTTTACAGACATTGTTAAAATCTTTGTCATTCTATCTTGGAGGTGATTGTACAATGGGGAGAGCAATAGGAGAAAATACTATACAGAATGAGAAAAGTTTAGATTATTCACTATCCAAATAGTACCGACAAGAAGAGAGTATTTAGTTGTTGCACATTAGAAACCAAAAAAGTAGCTGTTATCTCCTAAGGGACCTGGTACTGTTCTCCCATGCATGCTTTCACACTTAGCAGAAGTTGCTATTCTGTATCACATTTAACTGTCAGCGATGACTATGGAAGTTCTTACCTGCTGTAGATTCAGGTAAATGCCTAGTTGGAGTGGATGGTTAGATCCCTTTGTGCTGGTAGGGATCACTGACTTCAGATAATCCTTGCTTGCTCTTTTTGTTCATGCTGTCCCTTTCTGAATTAACTTCATAAATTCACTCCAGTTTGCAACAGTATTAAAAACATAGGATGATTCATAGGTGATTACAAGTGTTTCCTGATTCATCACCAAATCTAAGCTAAGCAAAACAGGTTTTTGGTGAGTAAAGACATTTTTAATACTTTTCTTGAGACTGGCTAGATCAGAACATAATTGGATGTAAAGTACCCAGCGTGACATCTAAGCCATTGCAAGGTAAGAAGCCTCTTATGTGCATTGGCCCAAGAATGGCGATGCCAAACAAGTAGTGCAAGGCAGGCAGTGTCACAGCTTGCACTCTTCTGAATTCATAATTTCCTAAAGTTGCACAATTCTCACTAGTGACACAGGATGCATGGTGGTCCGTGAGCCAAAAAGCATGAGAACTTCTCTACAAAGTGGCATTCAATGTTAAAACGTGGAAATGTATTGCATTAACGGACTTTCTTTTCCAATAAGAAAGTGCTACTCTGTTTCAAGCAGTCAAACAGAGTTGCTACAGGAAATCTAAGTTTGAATTTGTTTATATATCACCAGCCATAAATTGTGTCACAACTTTGGTACTACATTAACACAGCTGTATTTAATAGAGTGCATTGGGACTACTATTGGTGTTCATTCTTGCAAACAATTATCTCAGTGGATATGAGCACGCAGATCTCTGTAGAACTGGGGCGGTACTGTTTTACTGATATGAGATCAAGTTAGTGAAGTAGAATTATTTTTTCCTTTATCAAAACATAGCTCGCTAACACGAATTATTTTTAACGAGCTTCACTTTTTAGAGGCTTTCTAGCACACTATTAATGTACATCCTAGGTGATTTAGTTTATTTTAAAAAAGCCTGTCAGACAATATAAAAATAGAAATATGAAATCAGAAAATTGTTTTAAAAAGTCTTTCATACTGTTTAATGGCATATGTTATATGTTTGTCACTCACTGTGCTGTTTTCTTTTCTTATTAGCAATCCAGAGGATTAACTGAAGCTCCTTAAGGTAATGATGTCCAAATAAGACAATAGCAAATATGAAAAGGACAGGTCATATTAATTTTTAGCTACAATTACAACTGTCTCTGTTAATATGACCATGTCAGAGGAGGAGTGGAAGAAACTAAACTGAGTGAGGTCACGACATGTGCTAAACGTGAGACCGAGACATGAGCATTTTGATTACATAGGTGGTGAGGAATGCTCTGTTGGAACAGCAGCAGCTCACACCAACTTGGAAGTGGAAAAGATACAATGATTGCATCAAATGACTTCTCTGAAACCTCTGAGATGCTGCATCTTGTTAGCATCCCTCCTTTTGCAATGAACTAGTTAATGCAGTTACAGAGCTCGTTTTTGCCAATTGTTCCTTACTCACGTCTCCTGTGCTTCTGCTTTCATTTCGCAGGGGCAGCCTGTGGCTCCTGCCCATGGTGAACCAGCATAAAGCTCCACAACTTCAACACAAGCTTTAGGCTCCAACGTCCCCAGGCCCCCCAGTGTATTCAGTGGTGTTGGGATAATCACATTGCAATGGCAGCCGCTTGGGTCATGCCTTTCCCTTCCAGAAAACACCTCATACCAATCCCCCTGCCACCTCTTTTCTTATTATTGCTTCTGCTGTGCTCTACAGGGATTTGCTTCTGTGTGTGGCTTAAGGGTGGGAGAAGCATTTGCTTTCATTGTACCTCTAAAGGGTAATCATGCCTAACTGCCGTGTCTGTAGCCATGAAGGCAGTGGTTATTTTCTGCAGTCCTTGTTCCCTCTGCAGCTCCTCTTTTGGATTAGTCAGAGCATTTGAATGAGCATTTTTCCTTTTCCTTTATTGCGGTTTCATACTCTCCCTCACATTTATTTCATTTCATTTGATCTTCTTCTTTTTCAATATATCTATTTTTTTATCCTGTAATGTTTTTCAACTGAAAAGTAACTAGATCCCCATTTCCTTGTTTGTCTCTGCCTAGGGGTATTTGGTGTTTGTGTGTCCTTTCTCCTTCCTTAACCCTTTTTCTCTAGTGTAATATATTGTTTAATTTTGTTTATTATTGATGGGCCTCTTTATATGTCCTCTGATAGGTGCATACCCATTTTTAATTGGTCTTTGTGCCATGTTGATCATGTCTTAGACTTAAATTTGATCTCTGTCCTTGAAATATCAGACCAATTAATGTGGAATATGCTTTCATATTTTTTCAGGCTAAATAATTTTGCTCTAAATGAGCCAGGGGTTTGCAGACTATGGTGCTGACAGCTGCTTTTGCTCTTGCCTTTAGAATCCCTCAACTGGAGTTTCAATACTGGGATTTTCTAGGATGACCCCAAATCCAGAATCAACTATGGAAATCCTCTTGATTTTTGTAATATTGTTGTGAGAATGCTATTATCTGTGGCTTGTTAGCTTTTAGCGTTTATTCCTTTTACACAGCCTCTTTAGAGTGTGATCATCAGTGTTTTGCACGGGATTAAATTGAAAGTTATGTCACTTTAAAAAAATAAATTTGTTTGCAGTTTTCAACATGTGTCCTCTGACTGTGTTCCCTTGGGAGTGGATGTTGCTATGACCGGGCATGTATTTGTTTTTCTCACACAAGGTACATGCAGGTCTTTGACAAACCTCTGTTCTTCATGTCACCCTTTCCCTCTGTTAACTGGTATGGAAACCTGTGTAAGCTCTGTGCTTAGTGTGGAAGCTGAGAAGGCAGCAGCAGAAAGAGGATTTTGATACAGGGTAGCACCGTAGTGTGTGTGTGCATGCATGCAGCAGGGGGGTGAAGAGTAGCTGTCATTTCAAAGGACATGCCACTCATTATACGATGACTAAGCCATGCTACAGGCATCCTGTAAGAGGACCTTTACAGAGCTAAATGTTATGTAAAAATAACCTGATGGTATCATAAGTCCAAAATCTCTGCATTCTCCACAAACAGTCAGGCACAGGCTTAATTTTCAAATAAAAAAAAAAAGTCTTGGGGAAAAAAGTTGTCCGTCTCCCGTTTTAACTCTGATGATTTTCCCTGGGTCATGCAGAAACCCGTGAAACCATCAGAAATGGAATCCCCATTGTCTGGTGTTTTAAGTGTGTACCCATCGCTCCCAGCAAAGATGGAGCAAGAACTTGTGTAGGAGAAGTTTGCGAAGAATGCTGGACTGCTGAAAGGACAAGAGGAAATGGTCTCAAGTTGTGCCAGGGGAGGTTTATATTGTATATTAGGAAGAATTTCTTCACCAAAAGGGTTTTCAACGACTGGAACAGGCTGTCCAGGGAAGTGGTGGAGTCACTAGGTATTTAAAAGACATGTAGATGTGGTGCTCAGGGACATGGTTTGGTGGTGGACTTGGCAGTGCTAGGTTAATGGTTGGACACGATCTTAAAGGTCTTTTCCAACTTAAACAGTTCTATGATTCTATGATTTTCTTCCAGCCAATGTTGTTAGACTGCATCTAACTCACTGCATAATAAAAGAACTTACCTATCAGAGACTATGTTTGTATATGTCAGAAGCTGGTCTTTTTAATCACTGAATTATGTATATTTTCATGTATATGGATATAATGTATAATTTTTAAAAAGTGTCATGCTATGTTAATGACACTGAAATTTAAATGATCACACAATGTGTATATGCATATAGTATCTTTTTTTGTGGGAAGCTTCCAGGTTGGTATCACTTGCTAACAAAATACTTGCTTGTGGCATTACTGAGAAAATTTTCATGACTGTTTCACCACCCTGCCATATTGTAACTGTCAAATTATTTGTTCTAAGAACCATTCACTTAAAAGAGTAAGACAAAGCCTAGGGTGATCTCTCTTGGCTGTATTATGGGATACCAGTAATGTAACCAGGGAAAGCAGGAAGTATTCAGACTTAATCCTATTAGAAGACAGGCTAAGCCTAAGCAGAAGAAATGTGGATACAGTTAGAGATGATTAAGGTACTTAGCCTTTTTATTATAAAACATCAAGCTTGGTGTGTGATTGTCTTCCTATAAATCATAAAGCAATTTATCTTAGCCTTGTAAGCAAGTGATTTTTCCAGGCATTTTGCAAGTGTTTGCACAAAAAAAAATATAGAACTGATAGTAAAGGCTTAGCCTTCCCTGTGATAAATAGCTTAGCCACAAAAGGCTAATTATTTTCATGACAATGAAACTTGGATAAATAACATAGATTAGAACAGGAACTAACAAGAGCTAATAATGAGAATAAGAATGTTATTTTTTCCAATTGAGTTGTTAAAGGATGAGTCCTTTATCCTGGTTGTCTGATTTTGGATTCTGGATGGTGCTGATATTGAAGGGAAGGAGGAAATCATTCTGATTTCAGAATATAAAAACACATGTGAAAGCTGAAACTCCCTCTGCTTGCCAGTGCAGGTATACAAGAGTCTTGGTGGTAATCAAGGAAATTACTTGGAGAGTCCAGGGAACTGCTATGTGAAATTAAAGTAAATATAAAAGGCTAGTATGAAAGGCCTTTGTGGAGACTGGTGACTGTGTGTGACCACACAGTTCTCTGGTCAGTAACTGATGTTGCTTCCAGTGGAAGGCACCCCTCCACCTATGTTTTCCTCCTTGTTCTTCGCTGGGTCCAGGGATCCTTTGTCTTTCCTTATTCTCAAGTAGATGTGGACATAATCAAATTCAACCGCTACAGTATTGTGGGATCTAATCCTCAAAATAAGGTAACATTTCCTGTAAACTACAATTGTCTCTCTATTAATTGAATTTCAAATCACCCAGAGGCCTTGGAAACTATTAAGTAATCCTCAGAAGGATTACTTAGTTGGATTAATTGTGAAGTTTCTCATTGTGTCCCACCAGCAAGACTGCCATGCTGAGTGAGGATTGCACAACTGACACATCACAGCTGGGGTGGCTACTTAACTTTTCACTTTATGCTTAAGTTTTCGCCTAGTATTTGATTCTGTTCTTCTTGCAGAGAAAAGTCTCTTTCCATTGCCAAGTGTCATTATTAAAGGTAACTAAATTTAAAATTCTGCTTTGATTTATGCCAGCATTTATTAGCTTGTTACGCAGCACAAGGAATTCCTTACCTCCTCTCCCCCCCCCGCCCAAAGTGAAGATATACGTGCGTTAGCCACGAGGTGGCAATACAAGAGCTTGATATACTAAATTTTGCTGGTATTCGTAGCGATCACGCAGGTTAGGCGCTGGGGTATTAGCTAAGTAAATATATTTGCAGTGTTACTGCAGCGTTTGACTCTGTTTGCCAGTGTGTGATATGTGCTCCACATCTGCATAATTGACTTAATGCAAAAACCAAGGAAGACTAAGCTGATTTTCTGGATCAATAATTTATGCCTTTTATGTAACTAATAATTGATAACTGTATTTAAGTGGCATAGTAGTCAATGAGAGATGTTATGCTAGGAACTCAGCTGCTGTTACAGGCAAAACATCTTAGGAAAGGGGATATACTGGTGACATCCAACTGTCCCACTGTGAGTCCTCCCCTGGCTGTAACTCCTGACCTTCCTGAGGTCTAAAGGAACCTGGACACCTCATACGTGGATTTCCCAGAGAGCTGATTTCTTCACTCTGTTGAAGTCTGCTTCTGTCATCCAGGTTTTTGATTTACTTTTTGGCATGGCTGATGCTTGTTTTTCCTGCATTAGAAGAGCATTCAACAGTGAATCAACAGTCGTGTCAGGTGGAAATAATTCATTTCCAGCCTTTTTTATCCTTTCTTGTAATTAAAAGTATTTGTCTTGTTTGTAGGCATAGGGGAAGTAGTAACATCTCTGTTTTCTACACTTACTTTCAAGGACTAGTTTTCCATGCACTGTAATGGAGAAAATATTTTAAGACATTTTCTATTTCGATGTTACTTCTTTCAGTAGAAGTCAAAGCTACAGCTTTTCAGAAGGTGGGTGGTTTTTGTTTTTGTTTTTGTTTTTTGTTTTGTTTGTGGGCTTCCCCTCCCCCCCCCCCCCCCCCCATTCAAATAAGATATACTAAAAAACTTCTAGCATAAGAAATGTATTGTGGACTTGGCAGATGTCTCATGTCACTATATTCACCACAGTATTTATTTAGACGTTGGGAAGTTATTATGCACATTTTGTTATTTTGCACATAAGTGATAACAGCCTGCTGCTGTCTTCTCTTGACATGGTACCAGTTTTCCTCTGAGCACTTTATAGGAAATCTTATTTTCAATCAGATGATACATTGCAAAGTCAGTGTGTTAGCAAATGCATCTTTCAAATACATGCAAGTCTGTGGTTTAGTAAATAAATAGCAATGTAAAGGAGAGGAACACAGTAGGAAGCCTGGAAAAAGTAAGTAACTTCTGAGATGGGAACTTCTGTCAGAAGGATTTGAGATGAAATTCTGCCTGTGAGCTGGGTGTTCAGGCTGCCGGATCTGCTGTGGGCACGTGTGCTGAGACTGCTGTGTATTTCAAATAACATACAGCTACTTCTGCAAGGCCATCGTAAGCCTGTGTCGGTTCAAACACCTTGCCAGGCCAGGGGCATTGGCAAACTCCTGCCCTTGTCCTCTCAGAATTTAAGATTCACAGTTTCTAAGGCTTGAAGGACACAGTTGGCTGATCTGCTCTCTGCATGATACTGACCATGGGATTTAAGAGTTAAGACAAATGGGGACCTGTATTTGGCAGGGGCACATACTTTTAAAAGGCACTTGGGCTACGGTGTATCTCTAACCCTATCTGTTAACATCAAGCTGCCTGCTTAGACAGTTGATAAACAAACTTTGTCTTTAAAGCTGATAACAGCAGATTTCTTCTGGGAAAACGTGCGTGATCCCTCAAGCTTCTTCTGTTTCTGGAGATTGTTTGCATGCATGTATCAGCATTCTTCTTTACATACCGCACAGCCCGCAGCCACACAAACCTCAGGCTGTGCTCCTGGCGGGTTGCATAAAATAAACTTTAAAAGCTGGCTGGTGTTTGAAGAAATGAAAGTGAGCGTTGGGACATGATGTTTGAGGAGCTGGGTGGCTACTGCTTTTCCCTTACAGCTTTCTTCAGCGACATTCACCAGCTCATGGGTGAGGAGTTAGATATAAACCTGACACGAGCCGTTTCTCAGAGATCACATGTAATTGGCTGTGTGAGCAGAAGGCTAACTCAACTCAGTATCGATTGTAACTGATAAGGTAGTATTTCTGTCCACTTAAATTGTTCTGTAGTGTCAAATAAAGAAGATATTTTCACACTTTTATTAAGCCATGGTTTTGGACATTACCCTGACAACTGAGACTGTACAGAATAGCATGTGTGTCTGGGAAGGGAGAATTAAAAAGGGAAAAGAGGAGCAGAATATGACCGCTAGCCTGAAAGTACAGCGCTAAGGAGAGAAACTACACACCGTATCCTTTTCTTCCAGAAAAATGAAAACCATTCTTGGAAATGCCCAGTGTTCTGTACTGTAAATTCTTCTCTGTGAATGAGCATTTTTAGTGTACTGCTTCCTGTAGCAGCCACTTTATTCTTCTCTAAATTTTGGTGCTCATTAGCGTAGGTAGGATATGAAAAAGGCAGAGAAGAGAGAAGGATCTAAGCATTCAGAGGCAGCCACAGAAAGCTTTACTGAAATACTTCTGCTTATCTTGCTAGGAATAACCCAGAAAATCTTCCTGGAATCTAAAATCTTCCTGGACTGTACCACAGTGTTTCAGTGGGACTTGGGATGGGGCTTGGGGCAGTGGAAGTGAAGTGCTCTCCAGGGTCTATTCAGAACAGCAGCTTGAATTCTACCTATGTTTCCTCCAGTCTTCTGCCTATCTGTTCTGCATTTGTTGAGCTGGGAGTCAGGTTTCAATGAAGTCAGTAGTTTTAATTGTAATATGTTTTAATATTGAAGTATGTTTTAATTGACCTTAAATGCAACGTCCAAATAAATCCTGCTGAAACTCAGCTTGTCTTTATCTGATATCAGAAGATGTCACGCTGCTTTGAGTCGACACATTAAAACATTCAGTGAGATGGGCTGACAATATCTTCTTTAAGATGTAGTATAGATGATAAAATATTCCTTACTCCGTCCAACTCCATTTTGCCTTCCTTGCTTTTATACCTCAAAATGTGGTTTTCAAACTCTAAGCAAACTGGAGTTTTCAAACTGAGTAAACTTTAACTATCAATAGCTTATCTCCGTATTCCATGAGACATCTGGAACACTTTGTAGCACTTGGCATTTGTATGTAATATGATGATGCTGTGTCTTCTCTTAACTGTGTAGCTGGTTTTTCTTATGCATATCGTGACATGGATACTGAATGTTTGTTGTATTGCACATTTCTGTTTCTGATTTTAGGTATTCAGTATATATTTAAACTGATGAGCAGGAACCTGGTGACCACTAAGCAAATGATGAAATACGATGTTCCCTGATGTAGACAACAGTGTCAGCTTTCATTCCAGGTTAGTGGTTATTTCCCTTATACTGCATCATGTATATAAATAGCTGTCATTGATGTTCACAGATGATTGATTTGATGGGTTTGTGGCCTGAAAGCTAATAATTTACATTCCTGCACCACTCCTGGAAGGGAGGTGCTTGCTCTTTCTTCCCAGGAATTGCTAGTCAATGCATTCTGTTCAGGCTACTCATACCCTGTGTGTTGCTACGTGATAAGGGGAAATTATAGAGTGGGATTCTACCTGAAGTCTTTTAGGCCTGTGGGAGTTCCCCCAAAACGTCACAACCTTCTCCACATACATGATAAGGCAAGCTGCACATACTCATAAAAGATAGAGAAAAATGTTCATTTTTTTCACAGTGGAGGGGAATTACCATCTGGAATACCTTATGGATGTATATTAAGCTCAGTGCTGTTTGAAATACCTATAAACAATGTGGAAAAGCAGGTGGTTAGTGAATGGTTGATGATGAAGAGATAATACCAGCTCCCAAAGACATTTCAGGATGCTCTAATCTAATCACGTTTAGAGATTTGCTGTGCATTGAGGTGCTATTGTATCTAATCTGGCTTGTCAGATATCATGGAGATATCAGAATGAAGGCTGAATGGAATTCAGGAGGAGGAGAAACCTTAAAATTAATGTTTCTGCTAGGTTTGTAAGGAAAAAAGCTTTGTTTCCAAAGCAGGATCCACTAAGAGGAAAACCACTTGTTCCTTCTGTTATCAGAAATGCTTTGTTACAAGGCCCACTTATAAACAGGGAAAATAAAGGCGGTCTGTGGCCAATGCATTTATAGTTTAAATACAAAGTGAAGCAGTAGTTGATGCAGAAAGACATAGAATATGAAGAAACAATGGAAAATGATGGACAGCTGTAGTCTAAATTACAGCATGACAGGAAATATATTTAGACTAATGAATATAAGTGTATCTTTGCAGTTTCATTTTTATTTGGAGACACATACCAGCGTTTTTGCAATAACAGTCCAAGAACTAGATGAGGGTTTTGCACAATGCAGGAGTTTTTTTGGGTGCAGATGCAATGTCTAACTGCTCTTATCAGCTGATAGAAATCTTAAGAAATGCTTTATATTCCTGTTGCACATCTATGTGTTTATATCAGAAAGCTCAAGCATGGGAAAACTGATACAGTGACAATTTTTTGTCTATCCTCCCAGTAAAACAAAGTCCTATGTAATGAACAGGCTTGCGGTAGTGCCTAAATCTCCACCAGAAAAAAAATGGCAAAAGATATGAACCTTGGGCATCTTAAACCCCACCCCTGAGGGATTTAGGTACCATGTGGGAGGAAGGTGTTTCTATCGCCAGATGGAATAGATAGGTCTGCTCTCTCCTGGTGATCAGTCCCTGCACTGGGTCTGTCCCTCTAAACACAAGTGTCAGAGCCAGCAGCTGTCTCCCTGATGATACACAAAAATCCATTACCTGCAGTTCTCACCCAGGATGTGGGCGTGAGGCTCAAGTTGCTCAGATGAGGGGTCAAACAGATATTTGGAGCATTTGGTAACACTGGGCTTGTGGATGAACCCAGGTGCTGTGTGAACAGTGTCATGCTCCGCTCATGTAACGCGAGGTCTGGGAGCCTCCTGGTATCACAGGCGGAGAGATGCCCAACCTTTCTCTCCTGGGTTAGGCACTGACTTTTAGTGTTGTCATGGTTTTTGATGTTTCTAGATCTGTCAGGGAAGGTCTTCGTGTGTTGGGAAGTTTCACTAGTAAAAGACCATTGTGCAGCCAGAGAGCTTTGGTATGCCCAGGGATGACAGCAACGGAGCAGTGAATTTGCAGAAATAAAACTGAGGCCCATGTAGGTAGGTAAAACTCAGAAGTTAAGGGCTCAGAACAGCTAAGTTTCTGTGTGTGCCTCCTACTTTTAGGAGCCTCTCTGGCTCCTGAGGGCACTACCAGCCCTCATGGCCCTGCCCAGCCTCCCCTGGGGTCCCCCCACCCTGACCGAGGTCCAGGACCCCTTTTCAGCTCAGCCCTGGGCATCTGTCCTGGCTGCGTCACAGGGGTGCCCCTGCCCAGCCCTGTCTCCAGCCACAACTCCATTTGCTCCTGATGGGACCCCCTGGTCCTGGCTCACCCCTCCACGTACCCTGCGGGGCTGAGCCCCTTGATGAGGTCTGTCGGGTGGGGGGTCGCCCTCAGCCCCCTGCTTGTCCCCTCTCCTGGCGCAGCCCCACACGTGGCTCCCCAAAGTGCTGGGCAGCCTGAACGTGGCATTACGGGGCACGCGTAGAAAAGGCAGGTCCGTCAGTGGAACACAGGGTATCTAGGGATGCTGGGTGTCTCAGAAGGCTGCATTTCATTTTCTGGGTTGCCTGAAAAGTGCTTACCTTCCTCTGCGGTTCCTGGCGCAAGCCTGTTCCTAAATCTCACTCCCAACCCTTAAGAGGCAGCCATTTCTCGCCTGCCTGAAGCTAACCACAAGATCAGCTTCATTGCAGCTGGCGTTATTAGCACTACAAGGACATGTCAGCACTTCTACATAATGTACTTCTACGTTGATACCGGTAAAAACTGACAGCCCAGAACCATGATGTTTTTAAGAAGCAGTGGGTTTTGCTGGCTGTAAGCTGCAGCGAGCGTCTGGCTGAAGCGTCTGTCGGCCCAGAAGCCTTGTTTTTTGCTGTGAAGTTATGATGTTGGCCAGACCAAGCCAAGAGCAGCCAGAAATACCAGCTTCTCCATGGTGATTCAATCCAAGCCCTAAAGCTTCCCATCAATGTGAGGAGCGAGCTCCTGGAGGCGATGGCTGCTAAAGATCAGCCTAACGCTCGCTCTCATTATCAGCTGTAAGCATGGCCGTGGTCCCACGTGTCCCCAGAGCTGTGAAGTGGTGGGGTTTGGCCCATTATTTGCCTTCCCTTTGCCATTCCAGCCCTATGCAGCAGCTGCAGGCTGGGAGACGTCCATGGAAATTGAAGCTGCTCAGTCATGGTTTGGGTAACAGAGACTTAAAGATTTCCTTAAGCTGTTGAAACAGACCTGGGAATGGACAATCCTCCTTATTTCTGTGGGACTCCAGTGGCATGAAAACCAGGCAAACAATGGCCCTGTATATCCCTGTCTGCAATTGCTTAATTAACCTTGCAGTTAAGCAGGGTGTAAGTAAGCAGGGTGACAGTTCCTCAGTACGGTGTGTATCTTAGTGTTATAGTCTACTATAGGGTATTGTTAGCCATTTACATTGCTTAACTTTAATTCTAAACAAGACAAGCTGCTTCAGAGCTCAGGATAACTCCTGACTGCCAAATAAAAGGGAAGAAGTTCAGGTGCAGCTGTGTAAGCACTTAATTTTTTTGTGTATGTGAACCTCAAATAACCCTGAGGAATTCATTATTCAATTTTTATCACAAGCACACAAACAAACATGTTTTCTATAAATAGCAATTTCATTAACAGTGGTAGGTAAAGGAGCCTCTTGCACGTGTGGCCTTGATATTGTCATTGTGCATAAGCAGTTGATATAATTTTTAACATTTATTAGCTATAACCATGATTACTATATAACCTTTCAGGTTGTATCTGTACACATATATATGAAAGTTGTTTTTGAAAAGGTATATAAAAATAAATATACACACATACACATACATATACATAAATACAACCCTGTAGCTCTTTTAAAACACACTGAAGCTCATGTGAGGAAGGAAGAGCAAAGCATGGAGAGATTAACCTCACTGTTGGAGACTTTCCCAGCTGGCTAAAACCAATGCAGCTGGCTCTTTGCTATCTGTCCTCCAAAGAATTGGATTACGGCCTGCTGACATTTGTTTGGTCAAACACCTTTGAGTAAAGAGGAAGAGCAGAGGTAACTTCAGAGGCCAGCTTTTAAAAAACCCACAACCCCAACCAAAAAAACCCAAAAGCGTGGTGCCTGCACTAAGCACAGGCAGCTTTGGCAGCTGTTGCGATGGTCCTTCAAGTGCTACAGAAAGCTTGGTAATCCAGAGCAACTGCTACTTACCTCCAAATCACGTTGAGATATTTACTAGGGACTGACCAATGTTTTAAGTCCACCTATTCACTTACTGTGACTAATTGCTTTTGGTTCTTTGGAGCTCTCCACCCCATATGTCCGGTCACATCAGCCTCAGAAAAGGCCTTTCTTCCCAACTACAAGAAATGGAGATGTTCAGAGCCATGTGCTCTCCATAAAGTATTGTTTCATCTTAAATTGATGACAAGTCCTGGGAGCAAACAAGGTTGAAGATGGGGAATGGGAAGAATGCAGAACAGTCAAGTCAGGTGGCAAAAAACAGCTGGGGGAAAGATACTTCAGAGAAACTTTCTTTACCTGAAAGATTTAAGAAAGGTGGTCTCTTCAGTCTTTCGTCACAATTGTATTTTCTTTGTGTGGCTACTGTCCTATAGTAAAGAAAAACATTGAAAACCAAAGGGAAACCTTTCTGTCCACTGTAGTCCCTTGACTGGCTGCCTAGGTAAGATAACATTTGTGTCTCAGGGCAAATAAATATCCCCCTCCCCCCCCCGCCCCCGCTTTCTTCTTGGAGTTAAATTTTAGTGTTGATTTGAATGACAGATAGCAAAGCAGAATCAAAGAAAACATTGATAAATGATCAGGATAAAAAGAATTTAAATGCAGCCATTCAAAGGTAAGTGGTAAATCCATTAAATGCAGTCAGAATTATTAGACTATAAATCAGTTACAAAAGCTTCAGTGACACACCAGCTCAAGATACCATGCAGCAGCTACTGGGACAAAGTACGTACTTAGAAAGGTAGGCAGTCATTAGCCATGAATTGTGCCTGTTCCCTGTGTGCTACATGATATAAACATTTTTTCATAGCGACATTTCTACTTCATTTATTTTATTTGAAGCTGATAAGTCATCATATTTTGCAGGCAGTGTTTTTTGCATAAGACTGCACTTCAACAGTTGAAAGCCTTTTTGCTCATTTGTATTCCACTCGCTTTTTCCAGCTTACAAAGAGGTTTCCATGTCAGCATCTTCCCTTCAGATTATTTATTATTTTTGTTTGCTGCCTGGTACGCAGTAGCATTGTCCTTGTATCTTTTAGCGCTTACCTCAAGGGTTATGCCAACTATGTGCAAAAACTGGGGAGAAAAACAAGCTGACTTGCCAGTCAGCAGTGCTTTGGGGTGGAAAAAGACTTAGGGTGTGGAGGGTTTTGCCGGAGAACTGAAGACGTCATTTCACGTGGCTAGCCATACCACGCAGAAAGCAGCAGCAGCACAGACCCAAGACCCCTGGAGACCCCCCCAGCTGCTTGCGGACACTCGGAGGATGACTGTAGCCCCAGCAGTTGCCGCTGGTTCAGCTGAGACCCCTCAGGGCTTGCTGGAGGCTCCCGCAGCTGGGGAGGTGCTCGGTGGTGCTGGGATGTGGCCACCCTAATCCTTCCCACCGTGGTGTCCCCCGGGGTCCTGCTGAGGGGGTGGGTGCTGGGTTCCAGCCTGCCCTTGCCGTCCATCGGTCCTGTTGCTCAGGCCATCCCGGGTGTGCAGCTGGGGGAAAGAGGGGTGATGCTGCAGGGCTGCGGTCCTCAGAGGTTGGGTGGCCATCTCTGGCCAGGACACAGCTTCAGCCTGTCTTTGGGAATACCATGTGCTGCAGAAACAGAGGCTCAAGCGCATTTTTTTATGGTTTGTGTTTGGGTTTTTTTTTTCATTTCCCCCCCCCCCCTCCCTTAATAGTGGAGTTATACCAGGAATTAATTTAGCTTTGGCATGTATAATTTCCACTGTGTTTATAATGGGTTTCTTTTGTGCTGAGCAGCTTGATTTTTTGTTTGGTTGTTTAATATTACCTCATCTGTTGCACTGTGATGGATGATTATTCTTTACCAGTTGTGTTATTAAGCAGTTCCTACAAAGTATGAATTCAAAGGTCTGCACTTCCCGTTCTCCCCTGATAGAAAGCCTGGGCACATGTCACATTTCATTTCTAATTACATACATTAGGGTGAATTATGCACTATTACTCAAAATAAATTGCTCTTTGATGTAAGTTCAGCATATGAATGGCCGGTTATAATTACACCAAGTTGAAACAGAATTTAGTACTATTGTGCCTAGTCCAAAATAATTCTGTGTGTTTTACAATAGAATCAAATCAGCAATTTTCCATTGTTTCTCAGTTCAATGTGGCCATTGTGAAAGAATTTTTTCCTTCGTAGATTTGATCTAAAAATTCAAGTGGTATGTGACTGGCATTGACAGGCAGAGGAAAGGTGATCCTTTCTAGCCTGCCGTCTCTGATTTCCATATCCCTTCAAAAGGAGCGGCCTCTGGATGACTCACTGCACTGTCACTTCAGGTCACTTCACTTCTGTGAACACGCTGAGTTCCCAGCACACGTGCCGGTATTTATCATAGGAAGACACAACTCCAGTGTCTTAGCTGCTCTGTGGAGTAACATAAACCAGAACTGTATACAGTTTGGGGTAGGGGGAGAAAGGGAGGACACACACTCTGTTTTCAGTCATTTAAAGATCTTGTGGATGTTCCTGGGGTTGTTTTGGTGATAAATACCGATCCTCTGCCACGCTGGAATGCACAGACAGTGCTCCGCTGGAGCAAATCAGGCATCTGCTTTTATCACAAACATTGGACTTTTAAATGAGAGGACTAAACACATTCCTGGTGTCAGACCTTAACTTCAAGGGGTTTGGTTATTTTGGTTAATCTGTAGCTGGCACACATATTGTGCTGGATGGAATTTGTTATCAGCCGTGGATACAGGCAGCTCCGAGGCTGTATGGGGCCGTGAGGCTCTTCGGCACTCACAGTTCTGCTGTTGGGCTGCCTATTTTACCAGTGTGTGTGTGTGTTTGCTCCATTTTGCTTTTAATTATTGGTGGTAAATACGCTTCAAGAGTGAAATATGTTTTGTCAGGAGAAATCTGGAAGTGCTTTCTCAGGAGGAAAATAATTAGAAAGGTTAATGCAATCCACTCTGTAAAAGACTTTAAACTCATTTACTTGGAGATGTGAAGCAGATGCTTTGTTCACAAAACTATGTTAAATTAGCCCGGGGAGGGTGTCCCATTACTGTTTCTCAAGTACAGCAAAAATGGCAAATTAAATATATATCAATTTTGAGTATCGACGATAAAGTTGGCTTTCAAAGGTATACGGTGCCCCACGCAAACCACAGTCATTTTACTGCGTGCTTTGTTTCACACAGACCTTAGGAGAGTGAAAATTGGAACTGTAGCTTTTCTGTATTAAAATCACAGATCTCCTTGGACAGGCTGTGTAGGAATGTGATTTTAACAGGATGGCAGAATCAATACTGAAAGCTCTGATCTGCAAGTCAGTTCCTTGCAACAAATGAAGACCAACTTTGGGAACAATTTCCTATTGAGGTGAACAGACAGAGCCAATGGGTTGCCCCTGGCCAAGAAGGTCTTGCTCATTTTTTGCAGGGAGGTTTTCAGGACAGGTTATATGTGCATACAGAATTGTAAGAGGCCTCATCCTGCTCCTTTTGGGCTTTCAAAGTACCTGTGCTGGGCCATGAGAAGCTGAAGTGTGCTGGGAGTCCGGCCCAGCAGCAATCTCTCTCTTGTTTGATATTGCCAGGGCAGTACACCAGCTTCTATCAAGTTTGCTCTGGCGCAGCGACAGTAACACTCACCTGACGCAAATCACATCCGTGAGTCTCACTCGACGCCTGCTTGTGCCTACCCGGCTACAATTTTGTCTGCGGTTCCAACATGCAGACTTCCTCGCAGGACGTTATAACCCAGATGTTTCAACCAGAAGAGGCAGAGGCTAGCCCTCAGTGGAAAAAACTTTTTGATTAAATATTTTAAAGTTAGATAAATCTGTTGTTGGGCTGCATATAAAAACAGTCTTAATCTCCCATCAGTTTTAGAAACATCGGTTGTGCAGGTCATGTTTCCTCCTGTAATCCAGAGAGGAAACAGCTTTTACAGCACAAAAAACCTTGTTCAGGTATTGGTGCAAGCTTGCCTCAAATGTGTTGTGACCCCACTGTCAGTGCTAATGTGGGTTGAATTGCTGGAGTGAGAGATGCAAAAAAATGACTTAAATGGGAAATTTTGATTCCTGTGAATTTCCTTCCTTTGAGGTTAGCAGTTCCATCTGTCATTTCAGTTATGGTAAGTTTATTATCTCTGCAAATAAATGTTCACTACTGAAAGCATAGCCATCCCTCTGCTGGGATTAAGGCAGAAATTTGCAAGTAACAGCGGTAACTTTGGGGCTAAGATAAGAGAAGCTGTTTCTCAAGAAAGCACTTGAGAGGAATTAAAGCTGCTCAATGTGTTTCTTGATCATTGCTTGAGCCAAGATCTCATGTTTTCTCTGGCTGATGGGACAGCAATATAAAACTTCTGCATTTTATTCCCTTGTTCTATATGCTCAGATTTATTACTTCCCCTTTGTCTGGCTAAACCCAAAGATATATGATATAGGAAAAGCTACTTGGCATAAATACAGAAATGCAGTTCAGTCCGAGGCACAGAGAAAACAACTGCAGAGGCAGATATCTTAATGGAACATGAGGTTTTCATTTTATCACTTCACTTCTTCCCAGGTCATCTGTCTGGGTGACCTCTAAGAGTAATATTTGTTAAGCACAATAAATGCATTCCCCTCAGGTATGCTGCTGAAGGGCCCAGCCTCAAGGTCTCTTCTCACAATTGTGAAGTGCTAATAAGGCAGCTGCCCAGTAGCCTTCCATTGTTTCCTGCTTGCATTTTTTTTTTTACAGCATTCCTGGCATCCGAAATGTGATTTATTTATCTTCTGTCTCTATCCAGCTGAAGACATTAGAGCACTTGTGCTGGGTAGTAACTCTGTTTGGCTATGCCTTTCCATTATTTGAGTCCAAGTGGACTTGCTTGGGAAAGAGAAAAGCCCACCTCCCCGGCCTCCATCCTATTCTCTTCCTTCCCACCCAAGCTCTCCCCCATGGGAAACGGGAATCCTCCTCTATAAATTTGACATGGGGTACTCAGCCATGGTCTGCCTGGCTAAGGTTCCTTCTGTCCAAGTCATGCTGGCTGTAGTTATTTCTTTTCTTTGACTGGCATTTTACTCTCCTCAGAATCCAAGTTTACATACCCCATATTAGCCAAAATATCCCCAAATTCTCTGTAACTGAAAGGAAAGGTGGCCCGTGCCATTCTTTTGTTATCTCCTCACTTAACAAGAAGTCCTGGGGAAGGGAGTCTTGCCCTAAAGAGTCGCTATCTTTCTAGAGTTCATCAAAAGTTTCAGAATCCAGTTTCTTGCCTTCCAGGACATTTGGCACCTGCCTTGGTACCAGGAGCCTGAGTCTACATTGGAAAATGTAATGAAGTCCAGCTCAGCCTGTTCACATACAGTCATTCACAAAAGTACATGAAAAACGGTGGCAACAACAGGCTTGAACTGGTCTGCTGAATTTGAAATTACAATGTCAAGGTGTTTTCCAGGCACCTGGCATAAGAGGAAACTAAAAAAAAACCAGAACCAAAAGAAAAAAAAAGCCCCACACTCCCTAATAAACAACAGAGAAAAACAAAAGCAAGAGATGTCTGTAGGGTTCACACCACTGAAGTGCTCTGGCTGGAGCACCTCCATAAGCTGTGTGTGGCCATAAGCTACTGTTCATGTGGGGAGTCACTGCGGAGCTCAGGGCTGCCAGACCAGTGTCTTCTCCTGGGTCTTCAGGCTCCCACAACGCAGCCAGGTTGTCCACTTGAGCTAAAACCCACCCTCCAGCAAAGAGGCCCATTGGCTTCTGCTAACTCACCTATGGTATATGAACCTGGACTTGCCATCTTGCCATCTTCCTGGTCCCGTATTGCTCCTCATCATCCTGCTTTTATTTTCCGATCTCTCCCACTCTCTCTTTTTGACCCCGTACTGGTTTCCCCGGCCAAAGTGACTCTCGGAGAACTGCTACAAGGCACTAACATCATGCCTTTAAAAGCCTAGCTGCTGGTATGCCAAAGGGAGTTTGTAGTTAAACTGCTTTTACTTCCTCAGCAATAATATTGCAAGTTGAATAGAGTGCCAGGGTCAAAAGTGTCTTTTTTCTGGCTTAATTCCTTCCTCTCCTCATTTGTACGTGCTTGTTTTGTAGCAAACTGGAGCATGTTCCAACAACAGCAGCTCTGGCCCCAGTAACTTTTTCTCATTCCCCACAAAGTCTCACGTGCTCAATACCATCTGAAAGGACTGTCAAACTGTCACAGAGGAGTTTCACCTATCAAAGGTGTCGCATAATGAAAATGAATAAGACTATTTGGTTAAAAGTGCATTTACCCCATTAGGCTGAATGCGTTTTTTCCTTTTTCTATTTTTCAGTGGTAGTTTTCACAGTTGGAATAGGGGTACTTGCACGTGAAACTGCAGACAATAGTTCTTAACTTTTGATCGGCAAACATTGATTTTATTGTCAAAATTCCTCTTGTTTTACTTGGACGCCTTCTTATCAGAATCAGAGGCCCTACGAGATTCCAAAACAATACTCTTGCTTTGTTATGTGGTAGCCTGTCAGGTTTTATTTCCTAAATACGTTTCAAGTTACATCCACACCCTAAATGCCTTTAATAGTTTGATTCTGTTATGTTAAGGCTACTAACCCTGATGTCAAAATGCTCTTGGGTCCAGCTCATATTCACTAAAACTCTCTTATGTGGCTACGTGTCCTCTTGCAAAATTCCTGGAAAAGTGATGAATGTGTTGACGATTAGGAAAGCACACATGAGTCCACCCTGCTGAAGAAACTAGGCTTTATTCAAGGAAGGGTGGGGTTAGTGGTGCTTTGTTAACTAAAGGATTTAATGAGAAGCAAACTGTTACCTCTGGAAATTTGCTATTCAGCAGCACAGGAATTCGAATTAATTGCTCCCAGCGGTGTTATGTTACACCTTCACGAGAAAGGCTCACTGGAACAGGACCTGGACTGTCCAGTCCCTCCTCCCAGTGCTCTGGAAGCATTTAGTCCTGTTTTGTGTTGTTACCTTGGGCCTAATTATTTATAGCACCGTCTGTGAAAGGGAGATTGGCTGGTCCTATCACGCTGCATCGTGGAGGAACACGATGGTATGTGCTCTGTGGGCTTCTAGGGTACGTGAGCTGCAGAGATCGAACTGGGGTCTGTTACCTCTGAGGTTACTGGGCACTTTTGCGCGTCTCTGGTCCTTTTTATTTTTTTTGCGTGTCCTCCACTTCCCTTCGCTTGTGGTAATACAAGAAAAGAAAAAAACTAGCAGTAGGAAAATATTTTGTTCAGTCCAAAATAGAACATTTTTTTTGCCCCCAAATGAGTTTGTTTTCCTTTTCTTGTAAATCTTAATTGAAACGTTTTCCAGGGTTTCTGAAATGGTGGTTTCTTACCCGATGCTATTGAGATTTGGTTTATAGGAGAAATCACCACGGTTTCGCTTCCAGGGCAAATGGGTTAATATTATTGGGGACCTGCTCTGCAGTGGGAGTGCATGCCCAGCAAGTAGGGAAGATTATGGAGGGTTGAGTAGAGTCGGGGGTACCGAGCCGCTTGTGCTGAAACAGGCGGATGGGAGCAGAGGGGCACCGCTCGTCCCTCTCTGTCTGGCGTGCTGGGGAGGGGGTGCAGCAGCCCCGGCTCGTGAGGCTGCCTGGGGGCGACTCTTCGTCCCCCTCCCTGGCGCAGCGTCGGTCCTTGGGGATCCCCTGTTGTCGTCGCCGCGATAAGTAAGGAGGCAACGGGCGTAAAGTCCCAGCGGCGAGGCCGGATCCTTTCATCGATGACAACCAAAAATTATTGCCCCTCCGGATAAGCCCTCGGCCTGCCAGGAGTGGCGGCGGGGACGGCGCCAGGGGAGTCACCGCGCGCTCCGCGGTGGCGCTTCCAGGCGGGGGCCAAGGCCTGCCCCTCGCTGCTGCGCTGGGCACCCTTCCAGCGAACCCCGCCGGTGGGCGCCGGTGGCGATGACGGGCTGTGCCGGGCACGGGCACGGGGTTGGCGGGAGGGGGGCAATGCTCCCCTCCCGCTGCGGGGCGTTGATTCGCAGGGACGCGTTGGTTTCTCGTACGCAAGCTGTGGCCGCAGTAAAGCACAGGAGAGACTCTCAGTGGGAATTACAGGTGGAAAATGAGAGTAGTCCCATTTAATCTGAAGTTGAGGATGGGTGCGGTTCTCCCGTCCAGAGTTCAGCTGGCCAGCTGTAAATGAAATAGCTCCGACAGCCCTTTATTCCTGCGAGTTATCAGATATCCCTCGTCAAGTGTAGATACGCTGTGGTTCGCAGGGCTGAATCCCAGCTATAGACAAAGGACTCAGGGGAGGGAAACCGTGTTAGTCAGTCCCTCGCTCAGCACATACGGCACAGAGCTAATGTGTAAACACGGCCCCACCCCGAGTTTCCAACTCCTCTGTGCTCAGGCAGCCGTGGAGCGAGGAGATCGCCTTGTGAGCAGTGGCACCTGGAGACCTGCACCTCCTCTTCCCATCCCACATCTGGAACGGCTGAAACCTGCACAGCTGGGGCAGGTTCCCCTTGGGTGCTTTTTCTGTTTTCTTGCTTGTTCAAGAAGACTGAGCGGGTACCAGGGAAGTGTGGTAGCACGAGTTAGTGTTATTTTGGACGCCAGAATTGTAGCTTTTCTCATGACTGGCAAATATAGGTGAGGGGAAAACACGCAGCCTGAGTCACAACCCTTTCTTTTAATAAAGATCTAAACGTTGGTCCCTGTTTCTCCACAGAAATTATCCTAGTGAGTCCTGGCAGTAGCTAATGAGGTCCCTCCTTGACAAGGTCAGCTTTTGACTTGGGCACCTCCACTTTTCTCAAGCCTCAAAACACTCAGTTAGCTCCTTCCCTAAATCCTGTTGGCTCTTGTGGGATCACTGCTTTGATTAGGGGCTACCAGTGCATGGCCCACCTGTGGCTGGGATGCTGTACCCTCTTGGAGGTCTGATGCTGCAACTTTCCACCATGCAAGTCCTCAGCTAATCCAGAGGAAGAGCTTGCTTTGGCCAGCGGTTCAGAACCAAGGCTCTAAGTTACCAGGTAACATTCAAACAGCTTGGGTTTGTGAGTTGCATGTAACGCATGCTACTGCAGCTCTTCCAAGATTAATGAAATAATGGGCTATGATATGTATCTTTATGGCTTGTTTAGTGGTTGTGCTCCCGACTCAGTGGGCAATCTAAGAGAATGCTTCCTGAAATTAATTACTTTTGGGGCAATTAACATCATCCATGATCATGAAACAATGCAAGCAACAAGGCTTCTGGTTTTTCTCATCTCCCTAGGGAGGAAGTACAGGTCTGGGACCTGAGTCAAATAGCTTCGAGCAAGAAGAGACTTGAAAAGGATGACTCCTCTTGTCCTCCGAAGGAAAGAGGAAGGGAGAAGCTCTTTCCAGACTCTAACATATAAGGTTATGACCCACTTTCCTGGCTCACCGCATGAACGGAGCATGATGGTGTGGTATGACAGGCATGCATGCAAACATCGAGATACTCTTTTCCTGGAGTGTTTCTCTTCTGATTAGCTAACGCTGGGTTTCAAGGGACCTGGCTCACTCGGTCGTTCCTTGAAAGCCCTGACCTGCAGGTGTGGCACCACAAACCAGCCAGCGATGAGACTGGCTGGAGAGCTGTGACAGGACTCGGGGACCTCACTGAAAGGCACATATAAATCAATTGCATGACATAATAGCAAGAAAGGGGATAACTAAGAGATCTCGTTACTGTCATTGTGGTCTTGATTTCTCCTGAGGACTGCAGCAAGAGTCTTCCTCCTCTGATGAGTAAGGTGCCCGTCAGGTCATGCACGTCAGAGCCGTAGCCAAGGTTGGTGACACGCTAGATCGAAATGTGCCGGGGCAGAGCCTCAGCCTGCCCCTGGCCATGCGTGCCTGCCCTGAAATATTGCCATACGTGCCTGACATGTAGGCAAACTGTCTGGAGAGCTACACAGGCTCAAAGAGGCCACAGCAAAGAACGTGAAAAACAGAGAATGAGTCAAATAAATGCTGGAACTGATGCAAGAGAGGGCAGAGGGAAAGTATAGTCATGAAGGAGGAAAAGCAACAATTTAAGTTTGTTTAAACTATTGCAAAACCACACTCCGAGCCAGCAATGAGATGAAACACAGGATTTCCCTGTCCTGTACGATGCTGTTGTGGCTCCCTGCCTTTACCTTGTTCCGCACAGTGAATGTCCTTCAACCCAAGCTTTCAGCTTCTGTGTGCTGCATAAAACTGCTGAATGACCATGTGTTGAATAACATCACTAAGGAAGCATTGCAAATACTTGCCATTTGCAACTAGTTGAAAACTAGTCAGCAACCAGAGCAGACTGGAGAAGTGTTCTTTACAAAGAGGGTCGAAGTCCAATTAACCAACGGTTCATAATACCTTCAGGCAATCACTCTGGTTTCAGCCATTTGTTTTTTCTCTTCCAGTTCAATTCAAAGTCAATTAAATCTCACCTTAAATCATAGGACATCTTTTTGCTTGATGCCGGTCTGGTCTTCTTTTGTTGAGACTGTGTGAAGATACAGTGGTGATGGCAATGGCAAATCAGGGAGTATACTCACCTACTGTTGCTCCAGCTTACTTTCAATGGGAGAAGCATTTTTCAAATTTGGGTGACAGAAGCCATTGTGAGATCACCTAGTAAATCCTTAGCAGGCAGTATTAGGCATTCTCAGTCTCTGTCCTCATTTATTGTCAGAATGGAGCTTAATATATGATACCAGAGATCAGGTTGCTTTGACATCTATAAATTCCTGGCCTGCCTTTTACCCTCTCTACAGATAAGCATTATGCTTACCGTCCTGTGGTCCTTCTGAACCTTGCCACTTGTGCTGGAGATAACTGGTTTTCTCCAGAGACTTTCAGTTTAGTGTATTCTAAGCATACGTTTTACTAGACCCTAACAATGCAAACCATATTTTATTAGATTAGTAATTAACTTGTTTTCTGTCCAATTTGTCTTGTTTCACCTATCATCTCCTTTATCTTAGCAAGATTTTGTGAGTAGCTCAAGGGTCCTCTTAGAGCACTGCCTGTTCTATATGAAAAGTTGAAAATGAGCTTAGGCATTTGACTTGGCCAATTCTGATACTGTACTGGGACTAAGAAGAAAGCATTTAGGCCACTGAAATTAATTCAGTTCAAGCTTCTTAGATGGCTACATAGCCTCGCTGGAAAAATTTTCTTCATTGGCCTCTAGTTTAGAACTGGAAGAGAATATATAGCACAGGTGAAATGCATGTATGAGGAATATTTTATTAGGATAAACACCAAGGTGAGCATTCTCTGTGAGAGGAAACATATTATCCTAAGAAGAAATCTGAGCAGATCTCAGCTTCTGTAAAATAATTTCTGCAGAGCTATAAAACTATAGAGCTGAAATCTCTGTGAGAGGAAACATATTATCCTAAGAAGAAATCTGAGCAGATCTCAGCTTCTGTAAAATAATTTCTGCAGAGCTATAAAACTATAGAGCTGAAATACAAAATGTTATTGCTCTCTCTGAAAATCTGGTTATTTTAGTTAAGCCGTCTTCTTCCATTCTGGCCAAGTTATAAATGTAGTTTTCTTGAATGCTTAGAAGATGTTTTTAGTATTGTCATTAAAGGAGTTACGTTTGCACAAAGCCTTGAATGCTCTGAGCATGAATTGGGAGAAGTTTGCAGTCAGGATCTCCAGACAGTTCTTAAAAAAACCAGTTGGATTCTGTCCTCCCTGGCAGGCAGACCTGCCTGGCTTTATGATCCCAGGGGAGAGCAGCACCGGCGGGTTCCCACCCTTGCAGGTAGTGAAATGCCATACTGGTATTTCAGTGACAGCCCCGGGCGCAGGTTTCTGTACTGAGGCTGCCTATGAAGACAATGTTGCTTTTAGGCAACCTCCCCACCAAACACACACACACGTGTGCACACACACGTATGCACACACGCACGCACACCTTGTGGGAAAACTCTTGTTAGCTGTCTGGAGAGCCAGAGGGTTGCTCTGCCACGCTGACACATCTCCAGTGCAGCCAATGTAAATTGTTTTCCCTCTGGAAATGTTCAAAACCGGCCTAGATGAGCAGTAGCTTCTCCAACATTTCACATGTTAAAAGAATCCATTTTCTTGTGCAGTTTTTCTGATTCTGACAGAAATATGGTTTGGAAGGCTATCTTTTCATATACGAGTAGTATTGCCATTATGAGAAGGGTATTCAGAAATACAAAGTGTTTGTTTCTAACAAGGGGTTCCCTGCCCAAACCGGGCTAGAAAAACCAGCTGGTCTAGTTTACCTGAGCTGTTTACCCTTCTAATTCTCTTTTGCAATGTGAGTGAGAAACAGGGTCTTGTTGTTCTACTGTATTTGTATTTTCTCAGGTGCCAGGTGAATTGTGGCGCTGGCACGTAGATCAGTCACTGCTGCTCTGGTCCACGCAGAGTGCATTTAAAAGTAATATTGTAAATATGCCACGTTCTCACTTCTCTACAGTTAACTTTTGGCATGGGACTTCACCTTGTGGTTGTAAATGCACTGCAGACATGTTTTAATGACAACATTCAAAATGTAGCAGAAGCTTATACCTAAACTTGGCACCTAAACGCCTCCTTCCAGGATTGTGGGCATGGGTTGCCAAAGTAAGTTCACTTCAGCATTTATCTGTGCATCTGGCCCTCTCTTGGCATGGGATGGGCCTGTGCAGCGTGAAATGAAGCTACAACTTCAGCATAATGTTGAAATGTAATAAAGCCTCTAGCCAAATGAAACTTGTAATGGGTATGTCACGTTCAAGTGAGAGAATGGCTCAGGCAAGTTCAGTGTTCTGCCTGAGTTGCAGAACGGCTGTAATTACCCTGTGTGGTTTTTAATACTGCTGAGAAAAAGAAAGTGCACTAATTTTTAGAACTAGTTTGCTGCCAATATGCAGCTGGCATCTAAGCGTTTCAACCAGATGAAGTGTTTGTGAGCAGTAAGGCAGCGTCAAAAATTGCTATTGCCAACACAGGCTGAGTTATTTGTAAAGTACTGTGAATTCTCGTGGACATAGACATTAGACTGTCATTAAGATTGTAATTTAATTTCAAGATTAAACTCTTCCTTTCTGTTCCAATGCAGAGCATATGCTGGAAACATGCAAGGACAGCCTAAAAAATGTAATTTTACTGCTGGGCCTTCTTAACTTTCAATGCTTGACTTTTTTCCCTCATTCCTGAGGTCATTCTTCTCATAACCAATGTACCTAAATTTGTGTAGACACAAACAAACACACACGGGTATACAGAGAGAGACACTGGAATTTGGCGTGCCTGAATAGATTTCACACCTTTCTAGAAACAACCTAGGTGATATGAAAGCTCTCTTGGCAAAAGGGTGCCCTTGAGCTAGCATATTGCATGAGGAAGCTCTTATAATAAATATGTGTGGGAGCTGCTGAATATATTTAATCCACATTTGTCTGTCAGAAATAATAAATCAAAAAAAAAAAAAAAAAAAAGTTGATACTTATTTGACCTTGAATGTGGAGTAACACACAACTAACTCCTGAACCTGCTGTGCTTATAGCAGTCCAAATGCTCACAAATGCAGGTAGTGCTGCTCGGAGCATTGATGCTCTTTGATACCAAATTTGTTTAATAGCTATCAAAAAGTAATTTATCAGGAAAGAACAAAAGAGAGCACTTTATCTGAAGCAGGTACTTTCAATTCATGTCAATATATATAATCAACATTTCCAAAAAATAAACTGGACTAGTGCATTGTGCATCTGCCAATTACCACCTTTGAAAAGCAACACAGCTCTTCTAAGCTTCACCCTCTTGCAAGTGTCTTCAATTATTCAGTGGCCAAAGTCAGATCAGGGAGATAAAAATCACTGAAATCACCGCCCATCCAAACTGTAAAAAATTGGTGTTAAAGGACAGATTTAGCCATATCCTTGTGGTCTTTCTGATCTCTCAAAAAATTTCTTCAGGTCTTTGCTCACATGGCTGAGATGCAATAGTGTAATTTTCCTAATCTTAGGTCTGAAACTGAGTCTGGGCTACAGGACTGTCTGCATCAAGTTGGTTTATACAGCTGACTTGAGGCATGTTGAGCTGTAGTGTGGGTGGATTACTTACATATCTGGAAAATCTATGATTTATTTTTTTAATAGTAAGAACAGACTATATATTATGAAAAAAAATACTAAACCAATACATTTCTGTCTTACCTAATGCCTGCCCATTCTATAACTGTAAGGTACACAAACCTTCCTGTTCTTATTTCTTTCAGCAAGGACAGAAGGTGATGTATGGCCTCGCATCCATGTGTGCTTTATGCTCAGGAGGCCTCCACGGGGTCCACTGCTGTTACAGGACATCCATCAGTAAAGAGCAGCTCCCTTCCAAACCGACATATCTACTGAAACCAGAGTGGACTATTAAAAAAAACAAGCAGCAGCAGATTTTCAAGTTGGTGTACAGTCACATAACTGCACTTTTTAATGAAAAGCTCTCTTTTGTTCTTTCCTGATAAATTACTTTTTGATAGCTATTAAACAAATTTGGTATCAAAGAGCATCAATGCTCCGAGCAGCACTACCTGCATTTGTGAGCATTCGGACTGCTATAAGCACAGCAGGTTCAGCCTCCAGTTCTACAGGGATAAGTGAGTATTGCCAGAAATGGTGATTGTTTTGTTTCTAAACTGTTACACTGCTCTGAAACACCGAGTTGCTATGGATATTCCCATTGCCCTAAAGAACAGCTTTGGTAGTGTCTTTGACTTTTTTTTTTTTTATTGTGGCATACAGCCCTGTACATTCATTTCACATACACGTGGGCTCCTAGTAGACACTGGGAAAATTCCACTTGCTGCAACAATAGTCCTTTCAATAAGCTTTTTCAAAGCATTAAAAAGCAGCATCATCAACAGTGAACTACCACATCAGTACTTTGCTGAGGAAGTGGCATGGATTGTCACTGGAAAGTAACCTGAGGTGAGTATTTTAGGGTAGAATGGAGCTATGTCCCTATGTGTTTGAGATGGCAAAGGTGAGGTTAATTCACCCACTGCTCTTGTAGATGATGCCAGAGAAGACTGGTTGTTTTGAAGGGCACCTAGTTCATAACAGGTTTTACTGATGCCAAGAGCCTTTTGTTGATCTAACAGGTAAGCAACAATAAATAATTACTTTTGGGTGCAGGAATCCAGTAAACTTTTCAGGAACAGGTAAAACTTGTTGGTTTTTTTCCTGCAGTACATTGTGAACCATAACATTTATAGAGAGAATGAAGTTTGAGCACAGTGTTCAGGTTGTTATTTTCTCTGTACTTTTGTATATGCAAAGGCTTAGATATGCAATATCTAAGTTCCCAAGTGGCATGATATGATTTTTTCTTAAAGTGCCTACATGCTTTAGGAATAAAAATTCCCATTTTTCTATGTGACTCATGATGGCTACTAGGCTTCTGAAGGCCTCAAACATCTTGAAAGGAAGACTCCAGAGTAAAGTTTTCCTCTATGATGAGGTCTTTGATGGTTGTTAAACCACTTGCCTCCACTTATTCAACCATCTTGTATCCGGACTCTGTGCTTGGGTTCTGCAAGGTGGCACGCATCTCAGTTTTGTAAGGAGAGAACTAACTCCTCTATTATTAATTACTGCTGACTAGTTCATATATTTTCACAGAACTATAACTGAGGCTGGTCAATACAGTGTTATTGCTGAGACATGGGGCTTTTAGCAGATATTCCTTAAATTTTACATCAACTAAGAAAGAAACACAGGATTTATCTTGTGAACAAACTACCTCCGACTCCATTGCTGCTGTTAGAATAGCAGATTACTGTAGCATTCTGCCTTGGAGGCATAACAAGTAAATTATTTCAGTATGAAGTTCTTTCATATGATTTTGGGCTGTTCCCTCCTGAGCTCTGATACCTGTTCCTTCCTTTTGCTTTGTTCAGCATTTACTAAGTGACAGATGCAGTACAAACCTTACTCATCTATTAAGTGCTACCCACAGGTCCAGGTCTTTTCCCATTCCCCTTACCTAAGTAGGAACAAGGTTTCTAAATATGTTTAAAAATATAGGCCAAAATAAATCTATACATCCAAGTCATAGTGCTTTAACTAACGATAACCTCTAATATTTCTACCTACTGAACATGGTAATTAACATTAATGTGGTAACTGTAATGAGAAAACAAGTGCCACATTATGCAAATAGTTGTACTGAGAGCCCAAGACTTGAGTCCCTCTGGAAGCCACCTATTGATTATAGCTGGTGAAAACACCTGATGAACAAGGTTAGGTTTCCTCCTTATCTGAGAACTTTTTCACAGTTGAGTGCATTGCTCATTCATCAGCTAGGCAAGACTCAAAGTCCTTTAAGAGATCAGACTGCTTCTTGATGTGGGGCTCATGTATAAACTCCTGATTAGCGAGTTGATTAAAGGAACTTCCAAAGCTGGCCCAGTCTGACGGTAACTATTACAGCCGTAATGTGAGAGTTACACTGAAAGGAGATGACAAAATGATAAAAGTATGGTAAAGGAAGCTGTCAGCATTGTAAAAAATCAAAGCTCAAGCACAAGTACAGTAGATTCTGAAAATAGATATGGGGAAGCTCTTTTGTAGTGATGATTTTAAGATCCATTTCAGGAAAGTCTGTAAGTAACACAGAAGTACAGAAGCGTTCAAAAACTGCGAAAAACTGCTTTGTGCTAGGGAATAAGAGATTTTCTTTATGCTACTAGAAGGTCAACACATCTTGTTCTAGTGTCATTGGCCACTACAAGCTTGTCTTTCACAGAACTACCTCTCCCACACCCCCAGAAGCCCTTAGGGTAGAAAGCTGCTTATGGGGAGAGGTGTCTCAAATAAGGAGCCTTTAAAAAGAGACTCCAAAGAGACTTTATCCTATGAAATCTCTGTAGTGGATGCAGTTATTGGTCAGGTGCAAAGAACTAGGTACTGCACACCACAGGTGTGAGAAAGCTGTCGTATCTCCTTACCTGCAAATTCCAAGGGTCAGAGTTATACAGGGAAGGGTTCACAGGTTTGAAAAATTCACAGCAGAAAGAAGAAAATGGCAAGCGATGCAGTATGGGGATGGTCTGCTAAATTCAGCCATGGGTGAAAGCCAGTGACAACTAAGTGACCTGGCATCGAGGGAATATGAGCACGCAGGGCTTTTAAATACCACTTTGCACAGAAATGCTGGAGCTGGGGTATTGCCACAAACCACCACCTCAGACATCATGGTATGGTTTCTGAGAAGTATGTTTGGGGAAATACAGGACTCCAACAACTAGAACAATATTACTGAAGATGTCTTCCATCAAAGCTCTTCAGGGAGTAATAAATAGGCATAAGACATTTGCCATGGCTCTCTTGTCCCTTCAGAACTAAGTTTCAGTGAGATAGGCTGCATATGCTGTCACATCCCTTCCCAGTGAAATGGCAAACTGGAAAGCAATCCTGAGAGCCTCTGAAACCTCTTGCCATGGACAATGAGCTATCCCTTATTTTAGGGGTATCCCTCACAGGGCCCATGTTCTGAAATTCCCTCTCACCCCCCCTGGAGGATTCAGTTCACTGTATATAGAGGTACTACAAAACACCAGTGTGTGTGTCTGTGTGTGTGCACCTGGGGCACTGTTAGAACCTTAACCCTCCCCACCTGGGGAGAGCTTGTAGACCCATGAGCAACCATTGTATTAACACAGCTACTGTTGTAATGAAGAAAGACCCAAACAGATGTAGCTCACTTTGTTTTGGCAAGAAAATCCTCAAGCCACACTTGCAACATCCTTTGTTTTGGGATGCTCCCTTCCCTCCACCCTGTGCTGACTTTTCTGTGTCTGGGAATGGGTTTTGGGTTTTATGGAGGTAAGCAAAATGTTACCCTGACTTCACTGCTAAATTTATAGGAGATGGAACTGACTTTGATGTGGGAGCAGAGATGGGACTGCTGGATTATTTCTGGTCTCAACCTTGTCAGCGAGACGTCACCTTCAGAGACTGTCTGCTAAGCCAGAGCAAAAATGATTTGTACTTTATAGCATGTGTGCAGTTTTCAGCAAGCCTGCTGTGCAAAGGCCCTCCCCAAAAAACATTATTGGATTTATCTTGGAAGGGCGTGGGGAAAGAATCATATTTTGCTTAGTTTAGGAGGAGAGTTATTGTTACGGCCCAGAAAGAGAAAAAATGTTGGGAAGATCTTCACAGAAACCCTCCTTTACTTTTCCTCCTCGTCTTCCTCTTTCCTCTTCTTACTCTGAAAAAGCTGTTGTTAAATGACATGAATGTTAAAATTAAACTATCCCCCTCCAATAAAGATGCCTCTGCTTAAAGGACAACAGTACAAGTCAATGTAAACTATGGGCTGCAGGTCATGCTGGGGCTTTGCTTGCAGCCAGAGCTAAACATCTTGGGGACTGCCTGGAGTGAAGGAACGAAACCTTGTCAGTAGTGCTGGTAGCAGTCAGGAGAGTGTTTTCTTGCCCAAACCACAGGGTCATGAGCATTTAACAAGAATTTAATGTTTAACAAGAATTTCGTTAAAAGATTTCTCTGGCTTGAGATGTTACACTGATTTTTAATTTTTTTTTTAGCTGTGTGTCTACAGAGAAAAAAAATTCTAGCCAGGGCCCTACAACCAGACTGCATCTGAATGGAAACAGTGACAGAGCAAAATATACATCTGCTGCAGGTGGTTGGTGTAAACACATGAGAGATCAGGGATGATTGTTCAGGGCTACACCTTATTTACCTTTGTTTTCTTCCCTGGCTGGGAATCAACTAACTGCTGTTTGCTGACATCAATGGAGAGCCTGAGAGCAGAAATTATTTTTTGCACTTTTCAAGGCTTTTGCCAACCACAGTTAACACAACTGTTCGATCGATGCTGCTAAGCGCATTTTTCCCAAGGAGCGAGTGCCCACAGAACAGGTAGAAAGCAGCCATTCGCCTCGCTGCTGCTGAGAGCCCACAGCCTGCCACGTTGTGCCCACCCCAAAATTTGTTCAAACAATCCTTGCCAAAGCATCTCATCCATCCCACAGGTCACGTGTCTGCTCCATAAAGCTTCCCGGTGGACGTCCCCGCTGCGTGGCACTGGAGGGGACCCAGCCGGACCTGCAGCATCGGGCTAGCGGAGAGCATCGCTTTTGCCATGGCAGCGGGGAGAAAAAAAAGGCACCTATTCATGACCAAACGCAGAGGGTAGAGCCTTGCACGGCTCGGGGATGGGCCGGGGTGGTTGCCGTGAGTCTGGCAGCTCTCTGGCCCTGCGGGGAAAGCGGGCGTACGCGGTGACAGAGCATCCGCCATGCGGCTGCCATTTCGTCGTTGAAGTCACACGGCGAAACTCCCATGTGGACCAGTAAATGTTCCTCCAGAGCTGCTCCAGTGCTGCGCTGCGGTGGATCAGGCTGGGGGTGCTGTTTTGTTTTTTTTTTTCTTCTCTCTCTGAGTCAGAACAGTAGGATTTGAAAGCACTTTTATATTGAAAAATACACAAAGTGGCAACAGTGGGGCCCAACTTTTACATCTACATGTAAACACCTGTTTAGATCAGGCCACCTCAGGTTCCTATGCTTTTTCTCTTTTTTTTTCTAATGCCAGTTTAACAAATCTACATCTGTAGCCACTGCAGTAGATGTGAAGAACATGAGTTTGCTGTAAAACGCAGGCCCTTGTCTTTCAGGTGTACTAAACACCTCTTCTTTTATAGGTGAGCATATTCTAGACTACAGAATTCATTGTGCCCTACCTACTAATCCGTAATTACCACCACAATAACTCAGTTACAACCCTAAGCCCAGGTAATGGTGAATCTGTCCGCCTTTCTTCATAACAGTAGAAAATAAGCCCTTAAACCTTGGCAATACCCACTCCAGCTTCTTCTTCGCTCCACGTACAAGTTGGGAAGGGAGTTGTGTGCGACCCTGTCAGGGTTTGCAGTGAAGGTCTCCTGAGGTGAATCCTCCTTGCTGGAGGTGCTGAAAGTGCCTCTGACCTGGCATCCAGATGGTCTTGCTTTCTGCCAAGCGAATTTCAGAGCTTCTGACATTTTTCCTTTCTTTTCCACACTGCTTGCTTGGCCTTTCTCACCTTCACAGTCTACCCACCTCACTTTTTTTGCCAGGGTAGCCTTTGCTGCCTGACCCGGTCTGGTAACACTTCTCACTGGAGGTTTGGCATCCCTCACTTCTCAGCAGAGAGAAGCCGGCTCCCTTCCCTCCTCCCCATGCTCCGGCTTTCCTGCCCCTTCCTCAGTGATCCACTCTGACACTCACACCTCTTCAAACACCTCTGCTCCAATCTTTCACACCAGAAGACAATTTTTCCTCCATCTCTTTGTGTCGTTTAGGCTCTGCCAAAACTTTTGCAATAACACCTGCAGGAACTTTACTGCTATCCAAAGCACCCATTTTTGACTTCTGGGTTTTAAGTATTTTCAGGTTGAGTAGTAGTATCATTAAAAAAAAACCCCAAACAAACAAAGGACTACAATAATGCTGCTTGCAAATATTACTTTGCAGATTGTCCTTTTCATCAGCACATATATCACCAGGCCTGGGTTTCTCATCCCAGCCTCCCTTTATTAAAAAAACTCTAATCTTTGTCCGTATGCTTTTAAAACAACAAATAATATGATTCTATTAATAAAATATTATTTCAAGGCTATATGTATCATATGTTTACAGAAGCTTTTTTCCTAGCACCAGGAAAGAAGAAACTTCTTAAGGATCCTTATTTTAATTTTCAAAAAGACAGACTAAAATTCCTGTAATCCCAGCTTTCATTTTTAAGCATGAAGCAGGAGCCAGATAACACACCTAATCCAATGTGCTAGCAAACAGAGAGAGCAGACAGCCTGCATGGCCGCCCCGTCCCTCCTCAAGGATAAAGGTTGTCTTTGAAAGCCTCCGTTGTTCTCTCTGCAGTATCCTGCCTGTTACCACATTGTAACTGCAATGCAAATGCAAAGGTAACCGCAGCACAGATGCACCATACAGCCCATCCCAACTATGCTGTCAAGCAACATTTTTTATTACAAAGGGGAACTTTTATGATGCAAAAGCGTATTTCCTCTTTACAGCATTTCCTCACTTTAACAGTTTTTTTCTACAAAGTCTGTTTTAATCTCAGTTACAGATCATTCATCCTGCATTCCACATCCAAGGTTCTCCAGCCTTAAAAAGTTGCATGGGTTCAAACTTGTACACAGTTTTTAATCAGGCTATGCCCAATGTCCAGTGTTCTGAGTTAAACTCAAGCATGCTCATGTATCCTGAGGCACAGTGTGCCTTCCAGGCAAAGTTCAACACTGATACTACAACATCACTGATTTATTTTGTTGTTATTCCAAGACAAACAAAGCTATTCTGGCTGGGACCTGTTATCTTATGACCTTCATGAGCTTCAGAAAGTTTCTGAACTTTCTGAAAGATGATTACCCTCTTAGGCAGCAGCTAAATAAGCCCTTTTTCTGTGTTTACCCACTGGCTGAGGCTTGGCTATTTCAGGTCCTGGTGAACACACAGCAAGACATATTTTTGAGGGTCAAACAATGCCCTTAAATCTCCCTAGAACTGAGGGCGACCTGAAAGCTCTTATTTAAGTTACAGGGACTCACAGATGTCTAAATACACTCAAGGCAGTAGTGGGGTCCTTCCGAGCCCCAGAAAGCAAGAGCAGGCTGGGGACTTTTGAGGCCAACAGCTTTCCAGCTGTGAGTGACGGCAGCTTGGCTCATAGTCCTATACCTGATTACAGCTTGGAGACTGCAAAACGCAGGCATAGGTAGGAGAGGGCCTTGTGCAATTTTGGAGGGAATACGTGGTCAGCATGGATAAAAGAGCCTAATGACGAGCACTGTATTTGCAGCTGGAGTCCTTCTTCCCTCTCATGGTCATGGTGCTGCCTGCTCTGTGGCCGAGGGCATGGGCATGTTGAGAGGACCCTGGTACCTTGGGGGGGATTTGCAGTATTGGCCCTAAACTGTAGCTGCTAAGTATATGTAAGGCAAACGCCTGCTTCCTCTTTTTTCTACCTGTGGCTATTTAGGCTGGTCTGAGAGATCACTAAGTATAATAGGATACAAATAAGGGAATGGGAGCTTAGGTTGAATAATGAAAAAATTTGTAACAAATGTTAAGTACCTAAACTCGAATTATTTACAATCACACTGGACACAGCACTGGAAGACACAGCTGAAGAAAGGATGCAAGCAAACTCTAATTTCTGATCCTGAGCTGACAATACCTCTTATGTGTATAATAAAATGTTTTTGGCTCTGAACATGTGAAATAAGATAAAATGGGTTTATTTCCTCATCATATGCAAACCTATTATAATGTCCAAAGTATGACTGTAGAGAATGGCAAAACCCTGATCTATGTATACTACCTGCAATAATCCCCTTTTTGTCTTTTGTATATTTGAGCAAATCTCCCTGCTGGGTTTTCAATGGGCAGATGCTATGCAACATCTAAACCAATATGCTAGGTGTAAACTCACATGGTTATAGTAACACCTGATTCTTCAAGCCTTGTCCTTGATGCACTCTGATGTTGAGCTCAAAAGTGCATTTTCTCCAGTCTGATTTCTGCAGCTGTTTCCAGATCTTTGTCTCATATCAGATGGTGCCTTAAGGTCATGTTATCTTCCCCATGGGCTGGGTCTAGAGTATGAGTCAGGAATGTAAACTGAGGTTTTAATCAGTAGCAATTAAAGTAAAAGAATGGAAGAGCAGCTGCTGGAGTTGAAATAACTTAGGAAACATCAGTCTCATCACTCTGCATAGCTTGTGCATGATTCCCACTGTGCCTGTGTTCATTAGGCCATCTCATGAACCACCCCCCAAGAGGGCCGTGAAGGGATACTGTTGGGCTTTTTGGTCCTGAACCCTAAAGACAGGAAAATGTAACACCTCTGGCAGCCTAAGGGCTAAACATGGTAACAAGCAAACAGGCAGCCTGAGACACCCTCAGCTTTAATGGGCTGCCTTTTGAGGATGTACTGCCAGGCTGAGCAGTAGCTGGTGAGAGGGCTGGGATTCTTCTATCATGGCTCGTGATGGTGCCAGTTCATTTTGCCTGCAGTTTTGTATGGGCCCAGAACAAAGGGTTGAATCTTTCTTGATAGCACGTTCCTACTCAAAAGAAAAATCCCACAAAAAAAGGCAGGTAACCTAAACCCCATGTCTGTGCACAATATAATGCAGTATTTTCCAGAGTTTAATTCTATTTAGCAAGTGAGGGAGAAGACAAAGCACTGATATTTAGGAGCAATGGCAGTAGCAAAAATGTAGGAAGAAATGAGGAGAGGAATGACTAATTTTCTGGCAATGAATTAATGTCTATATTCTGTGGAATCCACTACAACATTATCCATACTAATTAAGCATTCCTACTAAAACAATGCAGTGAAAGGTGGTTGTACTGGGTTGTGGTTAAGACGCTATCTCAAGATAAGGGGACCCGGGGTCAGTTCCTCATTCAGCCAAAGACTTTTTGGATGCTACCCAGTATGTTTAAATTCAAGGTTTCAATTCTCCTCTCTGTAAAAGAACAAGTGGGGAGGTTATGTTTCCCAGATCTAAGACTATGGCGAGGATGATTCTAATTATGTTTGCGATCTCCAGTGGTTATATGACCCATGGTAAATTTTACTGGCAAAGACCAGTTAAGAGAGGTGAAGAGAGAGGATGCCAGGTGCTTTGATAGGCCAGCAATACTGTACAAAGAAAGCTGTAACAGATCTTGTAAGTAAAAAAAAATCATTTGCAGGAGCACTCTGATGCCAACAGGAGCATTACACAGCTTCCCTTCAGTAACACTCTCCTGTTGTAGAAAAGTCTAAGTCTCTGTACCTAGATTTAATTTAAAAATGAATTTGCCCTTTTAAAGGAAGAGGTAAGGCTCGAAAACGCATTTGCTGCATCCCAGCAAGTAGGTTCACTAATAACAACAAAGACCAAAGACAGATTTTTTGCATTAGAGAGAACACTTTATTATTTCTCTGACTAACATTCTTTGCTTTCTCTGGAGTCCTGCTGAAATGCTTTTGATTGCATACAAGTAGGAGATCAGTTGTAATAAGGCGTGTCATTGTTTCTCATCCCTGTTCACAGCTCTCAGTTGTTGCCAGGTCTGATAGACTTCGTGACTTTTGAGCACTGCTTTGCTTTCAAAGGGACACTATCATAGAACCATTTAGGTTGGAAAAGACCTTTAAGACCATCAAATCAACAGAAGCAACCCAAAAAGTTTGCATCCCCTTCTTAAGGACAACTTACCGGGAGACAGACATACTAAGTAAGGCATTTAAAAATGCTCAGCATTGGTGTTTCTTTCTTTAAAACAGCATGTGATTTTCACAGAACTAAACCAGTGCTTGAGTATTTCTAAAAGCCCCCTTCCTTAACTTTAGACTGCAGTTCATTCCTATGCTACTCTGTATTCAGGTTTACTCTTTTTATATTACTTTTGCCTAGCGCTACTTTTTGGGCAGTAAAAGTAGACTCGTTCAGGTTTCCTGGTGTTTATTCATTCATGGCATATGCAGTGTCACTTGGGTTAACAAGTTGTTAGAAGAAAAAGTTAGATTTTAATTGTCTGTTTTCTATCATATTTTAAAAAATTATAAAAACAATTTCCTCAACATGTGGTGCTGTAAGTTCCCTTCCCCTGTGTTGTTTTTGGACCTGGAGTACTTTGACAATGACCTCTTAAAAAAAAAAATAGTATTTTTAAAACCTCTTAGTGGAAGGCATTTGACCTCAGTTATTCAAAGCAAATGCAGAGGACTAACAGACCTATGAAAATGATCTGTGATGGGAAAGCAACGTTGTTTGCTCACCTCCCCAGGACACGTTCTCTTCTGCAAGCACGTGTGGGACTTCTTGGGAACCCTAGGAGAACTAAGTGCATCTACCCGCAGAATTTAGCTCCCCGATATCCAGAAATAAGTTTGGACACAGCTCAACGTCACAATGCACTCATTCTAAGTTTCTGGTAGGAGCTAGACTTTTGGCCCGGAGTGACGAAATGAAGAGGCCTGATGACGTCCTCTGTGAGGGCTCTGCTCGAAGGACTGTACATCCCCTTCTGGGTAAGAACAGCCGAAATAGCTCCCGTGCCAGCAGTTCAGCATGGGGGTACAGGACGGGCTCCGTTCGTGCAGGAAGGCTTGTAAATACATATGCCAAAGTCTTGGTTGCCCTAAATGTAGCTTAGCTCCCCTGATTTCAGAAGAGTAATGCCAGATCATGTCAGCTTATAATCCAATCCACACAGTTTTCATATTTATATATGAATTTCCTGTTGGTTTAATGGACGATTTACCTACTGGTTTGTTGAAACAAACCTCACTTACTAAAGGTATCAGATGGGGTTTTTTAGTGCTTCTTTCCCCTGTCTGAGGATCGTATCATGGGAACTGCCTTTAGGTGCTTAGAATTTTTCTTCTCCTGTTACCTAGTCCTACATGTGCAGACATAGTCCTTCAGTTATCACTTTGCACGTAATTGCTCTAGGGAGTATGATGACTTCAAGTAAGAAAATATGAAGCAGGATCAGATGAATTGCTTAAGCTGCACAGACCCTAACCTCTTGTGTGCGTGTATCTACTACTTCAAAAACAAAGGCAAGACTCCACTCCCTTTATTATATATAGATTATCAACAGAATAATTTTGAAAATGCATTTTTCTTAAAATAATCACTGAATCACCAGCAAATAACTCTTCCAGCAACTAGCAAAGAATGATGGGTCTAAGTTCACCCCAAAGTGTCTGAAACGTAGTGGTTCTAGTTAAAACTCTTTCTGGACACAGTTACAAATTCCAACAGCTATGTGAGGGAGGATGAGAGGAGCAAGGGATGATAAGACCTATGTAAAATCAGTTTTGTCGCTGTTGCTGATGAAATCTCAAAGGAAAGAGGCTTAAGGACCAGTGAGCACATGAATACAAGCAATACAAAAATAATAATTTTAACTTCATTGGTGCTTTTATAATGGAGATAGTGAAACAGCTTCTTGTGTATACTCACAGAGTCTGGAGACTTTCATTCAGCATGTGAAAAACTACTATGTCCTGAGCAGTGCACTTGATGCTTACCCACTGTAGAAAACTATCTGTATAAAATAGTCTGAAAAGAATTTGCTGCCAATCAGCATTTCAAACCTCTCTGTATAAATGGCTGTTAGAAAAAAGGCAGTCATCTGAAGCTCTGTCTAGTGGTAAACCTGGGTGAAACTTCACCTCAGACATCCTGAAGAATGCATCTTTGGTTATTCTTATATTAATATATACAGTGACAACAAGGTGAGTAGGATTAAAAACACAAAACAGCTACCCTCTGGTCACTCAAGTCTTACAAGAAATCAGCCTCTTTTTTCTGAGATACTTCCTGGTTCATGATGGCAACACCAATCATGTGAAGATAGTTACGTTAACCGACGTATAATCTCATTTGTCTTCAGTGGTGTTATGCTCTGACTCAATCCTTTAGTGAGTTATAGGCTTTTGTGGTTCGCGTATTGATGAAATCCGTCTTCTTAAAGTCAGCCTTTGGAATGAAAAAAACCAGAATAGTTCATTATCTCCCGTGCTGATTCTGCAAGGATGGGTCCAGCTGCCTAAAAGTTAGATATGGAGCCATGGTAGGGGTGTAGGCAGAGTCCTCTCCAGTCAACAGAGACAGAACAGGCATCTCCGAGGAGTGACTCCGTTCAGTCTGAGATAGGTGAGATGAATCATTGGAGTTGCTTAACTCTCTGCACTGACTGTACGGGGAGCCTATTCTTCTAGCGCAGCTCTACAGGCTCCTAACTCTTAGGTGACTAATGTTAGCTGAGATTAACCCTATCTGAACAAAGAGTACAGGGCAACGCCAAAATGACTCAGGATATTATCAGTCTCATTTGATCAAGTGATTTCTGTTGCATATTAGACTGACTTTTCAAAAACGTCAAGGCATTAGGTGGCCTGCAGTTTTCAGTGCTGGTACGGTACCAGTTACGGTATCTCTAGGGGAGCCGATTGGCACAGGAACAGCAAGTAATCAGCATTTTTTGAAACTCTGATCTGACAAATGTGTCTTTTAGGCATACCCAAAGTACCAGTGACTTCAGAAAATTCATGCCATCAGGGATATTGCCATACAGTAAAATAAGGAATGTAGTTGCAAAAAACCAGAGACAACAAAATCCAGGTACAGTTTATATGGGTACAGCATCCTTATTCTTGAACGCAGATTTCTGGTTTGTGGGGCAGTATACAGCTGAGTGTGGTGCAAGACTGTTAAAGGATAATACACCAAGTAACTTTTTTTGAGCAAATTTTAACAAAAAATCTACAAGAAGAAACAAGCTGACTAATAAATGCTAAAGGCTAGAGCTTGAAAAAATGGAATAGTTTTAGGTTATAGGGAATTTTAGGTGACAGAAATTCTGAACAGCAAGAAAACAAGGAATGAAAACAGTTTGAAATACAGGTCGAAGGTAGGTAGGTTGACGTCAGCCTAGCTGTGTGTTGAAAAAGCAGTCCTAGAGCTTCAAAAGGAAAGAAACAAACTGGCTTATTGGCTGATTCATGCTGGTTATTTTTTTGTTTGATTTTGACTGTGGCAGTAGATGTTTGCCAACGCCTTTCCCAGCCCTAGCTTTTTGTCTGACTATAGCTAACACCTGGGCTCCCAGACCATACAAACAACAAGGAGAACAAAACCGCTCTGGTTTTAAAGCACGAAGCTGCCTCCCCCTGCCTTTGCTTTTGGTGGCCCCTCAGCCCCTCTTGTGTCAGGGTGGTTCAGTCAGGGGTGGACGGATACCTACTGTGCATCACTTCTCACCATCTGACACCTCTGGCAGGCAGCAGCAACGTTTTCCATAAACTTTGCCAGTGGATATAAAACCATAGAGGGAGAGAATATGAACACAGATGAGCAAAAATTAAAGGCTTGCATTACTTGCCCAGGATTACGCACAAGTAATAGAAACACCAAACTCAGAGGCCACTTGAAATCCTATCATAGGTTGTTTCTTAACAGTGCAGAAGTGCTCAGGGCCCCAGAGGACAAATGAGAGGGTTCTAGGTCTGAAAGGATGTCTTTGCTCCAACAAAAACATGTCTTTGCTCTAACACAGATCTTACCTTTTTGTAAGCGCTGTGGAGATCGGTATGCGACCACAAGGAGTAGAGGAGGACTGAAGCAGCCCTACTAGCTTTGCTGAACATGTTACTGCAATTTTGCAAAAAGAATGATAAAACATGTTTAAATTCCCACTTCATAATCACAGTGCATGTGCAGACTTCAGCAAATGTAACCTCGTAGCATTTGTTCTGTCTCTCTTTCCTCCTAAATGCTGTTTCACTGCCCTTTAGGTATCCTAGCAGGTTTCATGCTGTCCTGACTACTGAAGCAAATGAAACATGCCTCCCTGCTTCACTCATTCTTCAAAATTAGGGAGAAATGCAGTACTTCGCAGCCTTCATCTTAGAGCAGCTATCATACCTGAATCTATCATATAGCTATCATTCCTCATTTTCAGCTGAGGAAAATAGAAGCATTCAAAAGGATCTTTCCAGCAGGTAAAATCTCTGGTTAGGTAGATAGGATATAAACTATTCAGAGCCTCATGAGGCCTCCTTTACTGAGATGAATTTCCTCTTTCATTTAGTAAAAAGAGAGGAAGGCAAACAGAATAATTATTCATAAATTAATTCTCTTTTGAGTAAATATTGGTTGCATGTGATTACATGTTAAAGAATGATTAAAGGAATTTCAAATCTATTATCTAAAACGCCACTTTAGAAACAAGTTTTAAGTACAGTTCTGTAAGTTCTATAAAATATATCCCTGTGCTTTACTGCTAAAGGTTATCAGGGCTGTGTTACAAGGAACAGGAAAGACAGAAACTTTTGGGGGACAGATAAGATCTGATGCTCAGCCACTATATCTATCAGAATACAGATAATGTGCAGTTATCTTCTGAGGAGTTATTTAAAATGCTGGAACGTGGCAAATTTAGCTGTGCACAGAACAGGTGTTACAAGAGATTTCTCTGTATTTCCCAATATGTTCAATTCTATTCAGGTCACAGTCACTTGTTTAAGCTGTCCCGTACCTTGAGATGCAGTGTTTTTTCACCCCAAGTGGCAGAAGTTGTCGTTTCTTTTTTCCCCAGGGAAAGGAGGAGGGAGAGGGGAAGGCTTCTCAACCATCTTACCTGTCGTTCATGCTGATGGTAATGATCTTCGGCAGGCCGTCAGCACTCAGGAGAAGCCGCGCGTTGTGTGAATTGCTCTGCGTCAAATTGTACAGGGTGTAGCAGATGGACGCTGTGGTTTCACAGACAATATCAGACGCCGGGACAGACTCAGGAAGTATTGAGACCAAATCAGGCAAAACTTCTCTAGCTACAAGTCGGAAGAGAGCCAAGCAATTCCATTACTAACAGGTGCAGATTTACCTCGGCGTCCTACAGGACCTTATTCCTCCCCTTATCACCTATCGGGTGCTGTGTGCTCCCACAACAGAGTCATGGTGTCATACCTGCATCGCATCCCCATGATTTAGGTTAAGCTGTGCCCACGCTAAATCGGACAGTACGTATTTAGCCTCGTACACGATACATTAACACCGTGCGTACTGTAGTGAGTCATAAGCATGGGCTAGCAGCAGGCTGCCACTTCCTGAGGAACCCCGTGTGTCCTATAGGTAATCATGGGTATAGCGATATACAGCACACTGAGAAACGGTGACTACAGCACAACTGTAAGTGCTGCACTTGCCCGTGGTTGGCTCTACGGGGATGCACCCACTCAACCTTCTGAGCCAGGGTGTAAGCTATTTATTTACGAAGAATGTCATCTTCTGAAGTCCATCCCTACTCACGAAACACCTCATTGCTTGGACCACACTGGATGCGACCCCACCGGTCGATCAAATGGCAAACAAGAGCTCTGGACAGCAGCTGAGGCCCTACCGTACACTGTGAGATGGATCTGTGCTGTCTGGACCAGAGCTAAGGGAGAAAATCACAGCAGTCAGTAAGAGCTCGTAGCCAGCTGCTCCCACTGTAAGCAGCAGCACTGGGCAATAGTTTGGGGCATTTCGGGCCATTCTCTTCTCCCTACCCTGTGTTTCACTTGGACAGAGTGCTTTGCTCTCCGTGAGTTCTGGTCATTCCTCCAGATGGGTGTGTGATGAGGTTCATGCATATTGAGATTAAACTACTTGCAATTTAGAAAAGGACCTTTAAAACTGAATGAAACACCTGCTGTGCTAAGTATCAGTCAAAGCAATTATGTCAGACATGAAGGTCTGTTTTTCCTTCCGTTGGTAAATCAAGGAAGGCGATTCTCAGAAAGTACGTTTGGAGTATCTTGAAAATGTCAGTTCAGAACAAGTGCTATTTTTTCAAGTACAATAGGAAATTTTCTGCTGCTTTTCAATCATTTTACTTTTTGAGATTTTTACATTAAATTTATCTGAATTTGATATCAAGGGTTCATTTTGCTTGATAAATATAGATACTTTTATCTAGGAAACAGTATGGACTTCCAAATGTTTTCCTTTGGCCAAAATCATTTGAAGAATTTGACCTGAATTCACACGTGTTTTCAGTCAATCAAAAAGAACACCTTTTCATGGAGAAAAGATTCACCTGAAATTCCCCCAGTTCTCTCTAACACGGGTAAAGCAAGGAAACTGCGAACGTGCGAGATGAAGCACCTTTCTCCAAAGCTTCGTGCTATTATGTCCTTCCTACATTCTTTCATCAATTGTTTTTCCTGATGAAATCCCACCTTCTCCTCAGTTTAATTCCTTCTCTTTCTGGGGGATTCACCACTTGCAATTTTTAACAGCATATGGATTATCCCTTTAAAATCAGCCCGAGAACATGTTTTAATATTTTCATTAATAGGGAATGTTCTCTAAGGATTAAACAGTGCCCAGGAGACTGTTTACAGAATTCTGGAGGTTAATCTGCCCCATCAACCAGCTGGATGCCTGTAATTTCCTTTCGCCTTTTGGTGGGAACACAGAAAAGGACGACAGATGATGTGAATTCATTTTATCCTATCAGGAGGAAAAAATTTCAAATATACATTAAAATGAAATGAGAATACTCAGAATAGAAATAGCTTCTGATGTGGAAATAATTACAACATTTTAGAAATAAGGTCCTCTAAAAAGACTGAACTATTTTTGCTATAGCATCTTCTAGCTTCCATTCTCAAAACACCTATGCAGGAACACTGTGTGAGCTGCAAGCTTCCAAAGCTTTGTGTCTAGAAGAAGAAAATACGATCTTTGCTAGAAGAATTAGAGATATTCTATGATTTCTCGCAGAGGATTGCGTAGCTTTGGCAGCACAAAACTTGGCACTCGTCTCCTTCTTTTAAGCAGAAAACCCCCTCCCTCTCCAAATCTGTGTGGATTTTACTTCCATTATGTATTTTTTGAAAGTAACATCAATGGAAATATCTGATGAGGAATACACAATTTAGAGAAAACTTGAGGTTAGAGTCTTTCTTAGGCAAAACTCTTTAGTTTCAACCCTGTATAATGACTGCAAGTATCTCACCTAAAAATCGACTATACTCACATATCAGTTTTTTTGCATGTTTTTTTTTTAAAGATGGAAACTTTAAGATAAAGAGAGCAGAGAAAGAAAGCCCAAGAGACAGCGTTAGTCTTTGCTCACCTATATCACTTTGCAGAGAGGTGTTGCGAGACAAGTTCCTGAGCAGTGAGACTGCTGTCTTTTTTACTGTCGGGTGGCTTACATGCAGCATAGTTCGAATACTTGGAAGGCCATTTGCCTTCTGAACAACAGTCCGGGCCACCGCAAACGGCATCTGTTATAAGGCATGTGGTAATAGTGTGCGATTACCATGAATGTATAGCCTCATAAAAAAATGCAGCAGGTTCTCTACAGCAATTTAAGCACGTTTACAACAGTTCAAATCCAGAGCTACATACGAGTTGCAACAGAAAAGGAAGGTGATAGAAAAGGAGTTTCGAGCCCTCTTTCTCCCACCTGCTCTCTGGCCAGTTCCTCAGAGAGACGTCATTAGCTTCTTCACCACTAAAGTGATCTGCAGTTCTGTTAGAGCCTTCCTCTCCCTACAGGACCGATTACGCTCCACAAACCCACTTTTTTGGTGCTTTTAACAACTACTCATCCCTCATTATGCAATGAATTAGCAAATTCCACACGTGGAGGTGTACACAGAGTGAGGAGAAGCAGTCCCCATATTTGCCAAGCAAGAAATAGCTGCACCACTCGTTATGACTTTCCTTTCAGTGTTCTTCGATTTGCTTGATCATGTCTGTGAGCCAGTGACTCGTTAGTGGTTATTTGAGCTCAGTGTGGTGGGCATGTTGCACTGCAGCCCTAAACTCTTTGCATTCACATTAAGAACTAAACAACAAGAAAAAGAAAAAAGCTGACTTACCGGTCCAGTGCCAGCTGTGAGGTTCTGAAGAGCTCCCAGGGATGCTTCCTGGGTATAGTTTCTGGTACTCTTTGCTATTAAGGAGAGATATATCCTGATCAGTGTGGAATGCCAGAGCGATTCAACACCTCTGGGATTGCTCTTTTCCTCAGGTAGTGGGGTGTCCTGCTGCTTCTAAACATGCAAACAGATCAAGCCCTTAGAAACAGTGACCTTATATGACTTAATGCATCACAAGCCAAACTAGCCATTTTGTAACTCTCTATGACCAGATTATTTGCAGATTGTCAAGTCGTGAACTCAAATGACAACGTGTAAGATTTCAATATTTAATTATACTGGCCTCTCCATCCACAAAAAGGAGATAGGTGTGGGGGAAGCTGCTTCTCATCTCTCAGCAATTGACACTAGGGGCTGAGGTCAATGAGAAACAGAAATGACCAGCTAGAGTTGTACTGTGGATCGAACAGGATAAGGCAGAATATGCTCCAGCAAAAACAATAGATGGGGAAGGGTCATCAATACTTTTATTTCGCTTTTGCCCTCCCCTAATACATGCTTTCCCTCCAACAGTTCCCAGTTGTCAGAATATTTGTGATCTGTACCACGTGGCATCAAAAGAAGAGGTCCTCAGATAGCGCAAAAGCCAGCAAGTCATGGAACTGGCAAGTCACTTTGTGCTGGTTTCGCTGGTGAAACCATCACAACACCCACTCGTTGGTAGGGCACTTGCACAATTGCCAAACATGGTACAGACACCACTTAGATCCATCAGACGGCATGAAACTGAGTGGCGGTATTCCTCAACTAACGAAACACTGAATTGCTATGTCATTTTCAGCACCAGCAGCTGAGCCAGATAATGAGTGTTAGGAAAGGCTATCAATAAATTTGCATTCTGGGGGCAAGTGTCACGCTACCAGATACATCACTAACAGATTAAGTAGATTACAGCCTTATTCTCCAGAAGCTGCTACAGCTGATTAATAAAATGACATGTAACTAAACATGTGCTTTACCTCTTTTACTTTTCTGCTCCGTGTTCCAAAACAGCCTGGTGTTTTATCGTTGTTAGAAACATTTCTTCTTTGCATATATATGCTCTGGGCATAGCTCTCAGGGAGCTCTATCTCTAGCTGGTAGGAAAGATTGTGAAGAATGCACACGCAGTTCTCTGTGGCCTATAATAACAAAAGAACAGAAATCTTGAAAGCTTTGGCATGCGTTGAAGGGACATGTATAGACACAGGAAGAGCTTTCATTTTAGGATCTTCAGCAAATAACTGCAGAGCTTCTAATGGCTTACAGAAGAGCTAGTCTTCATGCCAGTGATCCACAAGACTGCATTTACAGTGATAAATTAAACATGCCCTGGGATGTTGCTGAGCACTGAGGCCAACTGGCACACAGGGCTTGTGTTCGGAGCAGGGTGCATGCCTGTTGGAAATGGTCCCGGGACATTATAATTCCCGAATTGTGCCTGGGAATTGTTTGGGCGAGTGCTATTTGGCACAGACCAGAAGCGTGCCAAGGAATGTTTAAGGGCTTAAGAGTAAAGATGATCACGTACACACCTTGCCGTAGTGTCAGCAAAAGAAAAGCTTTGTATCTTTCCTAAGGAGGAAGCACTTTTCTGTGGTAGAACGCTTTTGTAAATTAGATGTGCCTTTCTGGGCACGGCTAAGGTCTGATCTGCAATTTCTGAGTGATGAGTCTAGTGGCAAATAGCTTTATTACCAGTTCCTCCCTTTTTGAAAGTAAAAAAGGAACGAGTGGTTTTAAGACAAAATGCAGCAGCGAGCTATTGGCACAAGTGTAATGTGCTGGATTCTCCCTGAAGCTAATGGCACTGAATACAAGGAGATGGAGAAGCTCAAGTAACTAATCCTAGAACAGAGCTATAAATGTGCAGTAATTACCACTACACAGCACAAGTTATAGCAGGCACGCCAGAAGTGTCTCACAGGCTGCAGCTAACCTTCTCGTAAGTGATGCTCGTCTTCTCACCCAACTTCACCCAGCTAAAAGACAAGCATCTAGTCTAAGCAACATTCAGGGTTCATCTGCAGGCAGTGGAGGAACTGGCTTCTCTAGGTGTCCATGTCCTTGTCGTTACTGGCTTAGGCAGCAAGTATAACTTGTAAAAAACTTAGGAAAATGAATCCCATTCTAAATGATGCAAGCTCCTTAATTACATTGCCACTCAAAGGGATTTAGGTTCTTCATTTCCTCAGGGGTATATAGCACTAAATATACAGGAGAGTAACCAGATTAATTTTTTAAGCTTCTAGCTAGCTAGCTCTCTGAGACACCTAAAAAGGGAATATCTGACTCTTTAGGTGTTCAGGATCTCTGCAAGCTGTGCCTTTATGTAACTTTTTTAAAAAAGAAGGAAGTTTCTAGCTCTCTCTGGTGATTCTGAAAATGTTTTCCCAATGCTAAGGTACGTTATTCTTTTAGATTACAGGATGAAAATACTTCAAAAAGCTTCTTACTGGACTTTCATCTTTGGTGGCAGTTCTAAAAGCCCTGGAAATAAGTATAAGTTTGGTAGTTACATCACAACAGTTTCTTAACACTGGTTTCTAAACAAAAAAGAAATGTTCTCTTAGCAGTTTCCCCTAGGAGAAGACCTTTCATCTCAAAGAATACCTTGTCATTAGGCTCGTGGTCCGCAATAGCTCCTTGGATATAATACACAAGAGAATCAATCAAGCCGTTGCATTCTCTCATTTTTTTCCTTCCTTCCGGGCCGGCAGAGCTCATGTTTCTGTACAGGAAGGAATATGTTGGTGAGAAGAGATTTAGTCAAAGATATTTCCTTGTGCCCCTCCGACAAACTTTTCCAACTAAATTGTAAAGATACTGAAGTTAAGGCTGACTGCTTCCTTTCTTCAGAGCTGTAAAACAATCTGAGCCTCTGCTGTGTAAAACTTTCGCTTCAGCGCACTCCCAGATGAAAACAAACGCTCCAGAAAAACAAACTGTTCTCTTTGGATGGATAAGGTAAGACCTGACTCAAATCTTCATCTCAAAGTTCAATTAATCGTTTTTAAACAGTCCAACAAACTGGACTTTTTTTCTGTTATTCCATTTTTAGGTATATTTCTAATATTTAGGACAGTAGCTGTGGCAAAATGCCAGAGGAAAGATACCTGTAAAAACATCCATGCACACAAAAGTCCTTTAGCATTTACCTACACCAAACCCGTTCTCGATCCAAGACGACCCATCAACAGGCACGGGTTCTGAGAGTTGTAGCAACATTTGTACATTAACACGTAAAGACAACCGATGTCAGTTACGGGGCCAAATTCACATGGCAATTCATGTGCTGGTGGAAACGCTCCGAGGGGTGCTAGCGGGCAGGAGGGGGGGCGAGCAGCAGCCCGTCCCCACCGCTGGCCGAGAGGCTGAGGGGGTGAATCGCGACGTGCAGCGGGAGACAAGGAAGAGGGAAAAATACACCGTGCTCAGCTGATTCCCAGCTTCCCGGAGAAGCTGCTGGCATCTAAGCAGAAGCAAGCTGAAGCCAGTAGAGGCTGCTCAGTCGGAGAGGGAAACGCCAGATGCCTTCTGCAGATGCCTTCTGCTGTTCTACCACAGCCGCTCAGACACCGCGCCGCAGGCTTTCTGCTCCCTCCAGACCCAAAGGAAGCCACTGGCTTTCAAGTAACGTATTCTGAGCTTTGTGGTAACCCAAGTACAACTTGAAAATGAATTATGAAAGTGATTTCAAAACTCTTGAAAAGCCAAACACACACTTGCTGCTTGAAGTTTGGCTCTAAATAAGCTACTGATTTCCAGGGAAGTAACAACACTTACAAGTTTGGGGTATAATTATTTTTACAACTGAACAAACTCTGAGTTATGGAATGCTGGAATTATAAACCTAGGCCTCATTATTTTGGACTCCCGCAGCTCTGCTGGCCAAAAGGCTGCACACAGTATCACATTCCAGCTTCTTTGTTTGAAATAACATTAAATATAACCCAATCTTAGCATCCATCACAAACAGAGAGGGATATGTTCCTTTAGATAGTTTCAGGGTGGTTATTTTGCATGCTTACTTTACCCGCTGGAAACTACAATGGTTTAAAATTTTATTAATGGCAAAGCCAGTAAGGTACAGCTTTAAACCTTCCTGTGGCTTATGACTGTAAAATGAATGTTGTGTTTTATATGCTGTCAATGCAGTTCTGGGTTTTTTTTTTTTTGGCCCCGGGAAGTACATATTCAAATCAAATACTAATGCATTGTAATTATAGTTTTACTTTAGGTCATGCTGTTAACAGTATCCCTATTTACGAGTTCATTTATTCTCTCATGGAATTTTATATCACAGACTCAACAGTCAGATTCCTCAATATGGCCTACTACAGACATCACTTCAGAATTTAATTTTACCTATATTTGTCACATTTGAGGCATGTCACCCTTTCATATGTTTATGGTTATGCTGACAGAAAGGTACATGTTACAGCCCTTCTGGTGCATAGCAAAAATAGTTTCTGAGGCACACAGACTAAAAATACTATTAAAAGATAAGTGTGGAATTTCCCTTGCCAAAGACGCTTCAGCTGATACAGTGTTTTGTTTTGTCACAGTATAATATTCTAAAAATCCTTGAACTTTTGACAACTACAATCATGCTGAACGGCTGTGCAAGGAGAGGCCATCACCTAGCCTTGCTGTCTAGCATGAATGTGGTGGGGCACATCGCTTTACAGCTCAGGAGGCAGAGAAGAGCCTGAACCAGAGGCACTGTCCTCTTCTGCAAAGGAAATGAAATTACTTAACTCTGTTTCACGAAGAAGCTGATGCTCAACTGTTCATCCAGTCAGAGATATCAGTGTGTGTCTGTGTGCACGCCTGTACACATATGGCCACTCTATTCTCTGCCTTTCTCTGTTTCCTTATCACCACAACATGGACTGGGAAGGGAAGAACTCCTGCTCTCCCACTCGCCCAAATACAGTTGTAACCACCTTACTCTGAACAGGGTCAGAGCTGGTCTGAAGGCAAAGAAGAGCATCTCAGCTCACAGTGTAAGTTTGTTTGCTACTTGACGCTTGAGACATTCCAGGAAATAAAAATATTATTAGATTGGGAAAAAAGAAATGTTTCTGAGAATTGTCACAGAAATGTAAATTAAAAAAAATAAATAAAATAATTTTGAAACAATGGCAACATTTTGCTTAGGAAATTGCAAAACTTACTTCATCTTGGCTTCCCAAGATTTGAGGTTCCTGACAACTGGAACACCTCTCTCTGAGCTCAGGAATTGGACTCTTTTGTAGTGGAGCTCCTGGAGGCCTTGAAATACTCAGTGCTTGGGCAATTGCCACGGTTGGGCTGGTCCACTATTGTGGCTCATGGCAATCCCCATGGTTAGACTTCAGGGCTCCCTAGAAATCTTCAAGTCTGCTGTGCCAGTTTGTTTTACTTGCTTTTCATCAGAAGTACACTGAGACAAATACATCTGTGCAAAAAAGATGAGCTGGAGTCAAGATCAAGAGTCTTCTCATAGGAAAACTCTTCTGCTAGCCAATTTCTGCTCTCTCTACCCTGTGCTGGTATTGAATGGTTGGGAGAATGCAGCCTGGGGAGAATGCAGCCTTAGGGAGATTGCTGCTTGTAGGGATGATCTCCTTTGAATGACTTGGAACTTAGGTTTTGGCATCATCTAACTACTAAAAATCTCTGACTTCCAGCATGCTTAAATATGGTAATCCTGGTGACGTGCCCAAACTATACCATATGCTAATGTGAATGCATTGTGTCTATCTACATGCCTCATTTATCTCATCCTGTACTTGCTGCTTCTGTTCTCTCTTGCACATATTCACGGTGTAACTCTATCTGTAGCTGAAATAGCTATTTGCCCACGTTCCTGTGGCGTTTGTGGATGATCAGCTAATTCCCTACTGGGAAATATTGTTTTGATCCAGAGATGTGAGGTAAATACAAAGAAATGTAATGTAGTAAAATCAAGTGTGATTTCTGAAAGAAACAGAATGATAATACATGTTTGGTTAGATTGCAAATGGCACCGAACGAAAGGGATACTCCCTTTAAGACAGCACCGAGTCACACACTGACCGACTATGTTGGAAAAAGTTTTTGCACTGCTGTGAATGATCTACATGACTGATAAGAAGAGGGCTTTTGCTCCTGGGACCCCTTCTGCTGAAACTGATCACTTGAATTTAACTCAATTACGTGATAACAATTTCCTGAGGTAGTTCGGGAAGTTCTATTCCCTTCATGCCTTACACAGTTAAAAAATGCAACAGGGAGGGAAAGGCATCCAGGGATCTACTTAGTAACTACAGGCACCAGGCTGCAAGCTGCTTGCTGGAAAGAACACAATTCCTTTCAGGAACTGGGGGAGCAGATAAACTGAAGAGGAGGCAAGAGAAGATAAGAATGGATGGAAATAAACTTAAAGGAATGGTAATGCTATGCAAGAGGCCTCAGTTCAAAGACTTGTTATCAACAGTCATTTGTTTTATGGTCTTTCTCAGAAGCTTCCATTATGAAATTGAGCTGCCATTACGCTTTCGAACACACGGTGAGAGCTTTGGCTTCACTCCTCTCCAGAGCAAATGGAAGTAGATGTTTATGCAGCCTCCTGGTCTGAAGTGCAATGATACTACTTCCTCCAACTACAGCTTTCCACCGTCCTCGTGGGTCACTCTGTAATTCACAAAGAGCTTAAAAGAGAGCATGAATAAATAGTACTGAAAAAGGCAGTGTTAATTCTATTTTACTGGCTGGGGAACCAGGAACAGAGAGGTTAGCTGACTTCTCTGGAGACAGTTGTCTAGAAAGTTTTGAAGAATTAGGATACGTAGGGCACAGGATGCTCCAATGACAGAGCAAGTAAAAAGGAGGACTTTGTAATGAAACATAGCAGTTGTGATCACTAGCTCCAACACTTAAATGAAAAGTTTTGCAGGAAGAAATATGACCACTAAACATAAATTTTGGAAAGTTCAGCATTGCAGAACTTTTGGGAACAGGTATTTCAAGGTTAAAATGGAACAAGATTATTATCAGCTTTCAGGGTATAATACAGACAGACTTCTGTGAAGCCTTCCTTTTAATCAGAGGAAGAGTCATGCCAGAAATTGACTTATGTATGTAACTAATATTCAAAACTATATATTCTGCATGCTGTTGGCATCTTACCCTTTCAGGCTCAGAGAAGGAGCATGGAGGAGGAGGCTAAGTATCTTGAAGCTTTCTACCCATTTTTATTGGAACTGGAGACAGAACTGTTATGTGTAGGACTTTCAGGCCAAGAAAAAGTGACTTTACCTTTCAAATCCAACAAGACTTGACTGCAGAAGTCTGCAATACTCCTCTAGATAGTTTAACACACCAATTTTACTTCAGCTCGTTGTCAGGCAACCAGCCTTTTGATTTGGCTTACTCTGCCTGTTCAGGGCACACTGCTTTTTATCATATTTCAGGACTGAACAATACCATTACTTATTCTAGCTGCTAATGCAGAACTGTGTGGTGTACCCAGCTTCTTTTTATTATGTTAAGTTTTGTGACCCGCGGTTTCTGCAGAAGCAAAGCTTTCAGACAAATTACAGACCTAGAGAATGGGATTAACAAACGCTTCTAACGTCAGATTTCCTTATCAGTGACTGCTTAGACTGACGCAGGCAGCCGAGAGCCAGGATAATACAATACTGCTGGCAATAACTGGTTAGCAGAACAGGGAGTGTTCTGGTCATTCACTCATTCCCGTGTTGGTATCTGCAATATGATCTGCTAGATGTGGATTCACTTCTCCTACTGAAATTCTGTCAATGAGGATGAAGAGAGCTTTAATTTACTAGTTGGTAACTGTGTGGCATGGTACATACGCCCATGGCAGATGATAGTGTTAGATTTGGACTGTGGATGTCCCTTTCAGTCAATAGGTGCATGTAAATTTTTGAAAAGTAGTTTTGGCATTCTCCTATAACTAAGTACTGCAGCATGCACTTCAAAAGTACTATTTTTACCCTGTAATAGAAGCTGCAGGCTACAGACTTTATCAACATGCACAACAAACATGTTAGTATTACAAAAGGGAAGACTAATTACAGATTTACACTCTGGCAAATATATATATATTCTTTAAACATCTTCATTAGTAACATCATTCCCTCAGCGCACAGTTTTTTTTACTTTGTGGTGTGCTCTTCTCTAGGTTTTCAGCACTTCTTTGTGCAGAGATTTTTTTTTAAAATTAATACGTAAGGAAGGAATACTTCTAGTGACCTGATTTGTGAGGTGTGTTAATTTCCAGTAAAGAGACGCAAACTGATTAATCTTAAAAATCTCAGATATTTGGTCTGTACAAATATAGAAGCCTCATTAAAAACTATTCTCTGCCAGAAAGTATGTTGGCAATCCTGCAGATCAACTTTACCTGTGAATTAACAAGTTCTTCTTGTTCTAATTATAATTTTCAGTGTTCGAGCTCTTAAAAATGAGAAGGACTAGAATATGGACATCATATAAGGCAAAACTGGGCAGCTTCCCAGCCTCTAAATTTCAAACTTAATTCCTTGTACTTTACTAAGAAGAGTTAAAACTCAGGACATGCCTTTGCACTCATACATTACTCATTAATTATTTCAGACTATGTCTTCTCATGCATTTTTGACTGTGTAAACAAAAGACATGCATCTCTGATACTCATAGTTGTATTTACTTAATGTGCAATGACTTTGAACTTACAAACACAGTTTTATGGACTGGTTTTTTAAAGGTGTTTTTATTAAAGATGTGATTTTTATACTTCAGTTATTTAGGGGTGTGTTTACTGAGGCCTTTGGTGTTTCTCTGTAGTAGCTGCTACTCTGTTCGTGAGGCTGTTAGCTGATTGCAGTAGTAAATACACAACTCTAAATCTATTCATCCACCCCATGGCTGCAGCCTGGCCTCAATTTACTTGAACTTGTGCAAAAAGTTGGACAGGGCTTACTTTGGTTTCAAAAATGGCTTTTTCCTAATTTAGGTTAAGTCATTTTATGATCAGTTTAGCTATAGATTACGACACGTCAAAGTAAGCATCGTTGGCAGCAGCTGAAAACTGAACAATCCTTTGTGCTTGTAGGTGTCATGTCCCCTTTCCGAGCCATCTATTTAGATGAGAAGTGATTATGGCTCATGATTAACTCTATGTATTTACCCAAAGGGTCCTTGGAGATGCTACTGAATGTACCTATTAGCTGTGGTTTATATGCTGAGTAGAAAAAAGACAAACTTGGCCACTGCCGAGCATGTTCTGCTTACTACCCCAAGGACTGCTCCCATGGCTGGTAAAGCTGGTAGGACTCAGCAGGTATTACAGCACGTGAGCAGAACTTACCCAGCACAAATGGCAGAAGACACTGTGGTCCCATTAATACCTAATATTGCCGTAGATGAAGATGACTTGCTCAGTCTCTTGAAAGAAAATTCCAGGTACACAAGCACTTCAGTTGTCCCACTGATGGGCCTATGACAACAGCACTAATCCTTCAAGTATGTTAGTCTGTCGGTAGCCCAAATGGCACTTACAGGGCTATACGACAGTAAAGTGCAAAGGGAAGAAACCGTGAGAGAAAGCCGCCAACTTTGTGGTTCTTATAGGAAATGCTAACACTCCCGGGTGTCTGAACCTGAGACTGCTCAAAGGAACTGCCCACGATGAGTTATCCACTGTAAACAGCATTATCGCTGCTTGAATAAAACATACATGACAACAAATTTCTGTTGAGGCTACCCTGAAACAGTGATATGTGAATATAGTGAATTTTCTTTACTCTTCATAGGAGACTAATTTCTTGTTTACATAGAATCAAATTCTCTAAATGCAGGCATGTGATGATAAAAATCTTACTACTGCCTATAACTGTTTTGCTTGGGCACAACTAAGAAATTGTGTTTCAAAGAAATAAACCTTACTGCTTTACCTGCTATAGTCTAGGATTCTTCATGGGGTTTTGCACTGATACTTTTCAACAAATGCAACCATAAATCTGTTCAGCCAGTCAAAAGTATAGACACGTACTCAAGCTACGTATAAGAGTCTTAATTATTTTGAGTTTCTAGAGTAGGCGTATTTTTATGTGACTCCAGTAGATAGTAACTTCTTATGCTTCATAAATTTTAGAAATTAAAATGAAGCAGGAATTGTTTATGAAAAAAGTATTAATAAAGTGGTTATAAACTATACTTATATGGGTCAAAGAACTTCACATCCTATGAAAGTGTCACTCTTGTATTTGTATCAGCAGACCATACAACTTTAGAGCTAGGCTTCAAAGGCTGCCATCCACTAGAGCACTGCTGTCCCCAGGGGGTGCACAAGATGGTCCACTGGGGTGTGGGAAGGAAATATTTTTGTACCATTAATAAATAAAATTTAAAAAATTAAAATACTGTTTATTTCATCTTTATATCACCCTTTTAAATTTCTGGGTTTATGTATGTTTTAAAATGTACATGATATAGTAGTACAGTAGTACATGTATATAATTCATAAATAAATAAATATACACATACTAAGGGAGCGTTCTCAAAAGTATGATCAAAAAAGTTTGGAGACTAGTGCACTAGAGTCTTAAAACAACTTTAAAGGACTCACACGGGTTTAAAGTTTCTTTTAAGTTACTGTTAGCTTTTCTCCAGTGCTAATTTGTAATACCACTCCTACAACCATTTAAAAAAGCTTTGTTCTTACTACTATCATCCTCAGTCAGGGGCTAATACTATACATCATACCAACAGCTGTTACTCAGTGAAGGATCTCTTTGACTTCAACGCAACTATGCACTGCAGCCAGGCCTCTGATTACTATCTTCTGTTACGGATATATTTAGTCTGTGGAGTACCCATCAAATGAACATAGAGAAGCCTTTTTTCATTGTACTGAGCAGTAATTCTTCCGGTCTGATGCACGTGAGGCATTTCAAAATACGATCTGTACGCAAATTCTTCTCTTGGAGCCATCAACGTTCAAAGGAAGAAAGAAAATAAATGTGCAGGCCTGTTTTATCATCACTGTTGTTTTGGGTACCTGTGGACTGAGCGCTCACCTCAAGCATCCTGTGGCATTGTAGAAGATATCAGGGTCAGGTAAAACACTTGACTTTGGGTAATCTCGATCCGGCCAGCCCGAGTAAGGGATGAGAACAGCTTCAGTCAGCGTCTGCAGGGCTTCTCTAATCAACAGGTGCTTCAGCTGGTCATTGGAGGACAAATTCCACAACAAACCTGCAATATCCAAATAAAATCAGAGTGGCAAAAAGACTCCCGCACGGTTTGAAAGACCTAATCTCAAACTCCTTGAAGTTAATGAGTGAAGGAGCCTGTCTGGCATTCGACATCCTGAAGAGGAGCAGAAGGGGGTGATAAGAGTTCACCAGCCCTGATCTGAGGACATGGAAATGGGGCCAAAAAGGGGCACAACCATCCATGCAATTAAAGTCAGATTTCTATATAGTCAGACTAATGCCCAACTGAGAAGCGCAGTTTTCCATGGCTTTGCCTATCTGCAGCAAACATCTTCTCTGTTACCAAAGCAACACAAGCTGAACAGAGCTAACACCGCTGACACCAGTGATCGGTCTCCACACTTCCAGGGAGGAATTCATCTCTTCTGGATGCCTGGCACTTCCAAGTACCAAGTGAAGACCAACGAGTGGGAGAATAAACCTGCATGCAAAGGGGGTAGATGGGAGGTACAGAGAGTGAGTTTCCAGGTCTTTGGAAATCTGCTGGAAGACAGGAGATACCCGTTACCAAGTTTCTCTAACACTTGATAGCAAAATTCCTCATAGGCGGGAAAGCTGTTAAACACTGCTTGGCCATTACTGCCCAGACATTTGTTGCTAAATAAATCTTTAAGTAGCTCTACACACCTCATCTACGCACAATCTCCAAACACCAAAACAAATCTCAAATATAATCTCATATAAGTGATTGGTTTGCTTATGTTCTATTCCAACAGACGGCAATTCTTTTTAAAGTACTCTTCCCTTTGAAAAAGACACATATTTCTGCTTTTCACTACAAAGGCATTCATTGTTTCCCCAGCTTGTTGTTCTAAATTTCACAGACCTCCTCCAAACACTGGCAGAGTATTAGTGAATGTTCCTTTCATCAGTTCACAACAAAAAATGTTTCTTTTGTATCTCCTTACACTTTGAATTTAATTTCAGCTATTGTGAGCAATGGTAAAATCAAAACAAAAGCCAGCCAGAAGCAGCTCATTCCTTCTTCTGGGATCAGCTCTTCAACTTCTGAATTAGGGGATGAAAGGAAGAATGTACTTTCCCGAAGAATAAGCAAGGCTTGTAGAAAATCAGACTTGCAGTCCAAAGGGCATTGATAAGGGAACCAGGTTAAGACAGAATGGCACAAATGCGAGGGCATGAGGAAAGACTATCATATTAAAAGGAACAAGTGCATTTTGAATTATAGACAGATACCTAGAATAGAATTGTCAGAACAGAATTTGAGATGTTGCTCACACTGTAAATTTTCCAGCAAAAATCCTACCTTTACCCACAGGTACTTTCTCACTGGGCTCAGAATAATTCTCTCAGTGGCATTCTGGGTGTGGATGAATTTGTTCACATTAGAAAAGATCTTTAGGAGAGGGCCCTTTCCTTGCAGCTATGACATAATGTATTCATAGGGGCATAGTTTTCCCTTAGATGGTTATTTGGGAAAATGGGTGGGGTCTCCTTTTAAATTTATGTTTCTTTTAATGACAGTTCTGTTTGTGCTGTAATCTTCCCTGCAGGAAAAATTTTCTTTCATTTCTTAGATTTATGCTGCATGATAACAAGATCAAGAGGTTAGATACTCCCTGGAGGCTCATCTGGCTTACCTTCAAAAGCTAATCTTTTTCTTTTTTTTTCATGCCACAGCCATTTTAATTTCTGTTCCTCAGTATGCTCTCCAAATACTACAAAGTGCCATTCCTGTCTCGGCTCCTGCATTGTCTCCAAGTGACATCCTCTCCTACTATTCAGGAGTAACCTCATTCCTTTTCTGAGAGATTTGCAAGAAGTTTGTTAGTATGTCAAACAAAGGACAAAGCCTATGGTTCCTTTATTTGTATCAATGATTTTATGAAGCTAGCAAATTCAGTCAATGTGATGATCTTGAGGAGCTCTCATTCCCCCTAAGAAGAGATCATAAAAGCAGAGAAATTGCACAGAGAAAGCAGGCAGCTATTTTCTGCATAGAGGCATTAGGTAAACTGGTCCACAGCAGCTTTCAAACCACTGTCATAAGCACAAAGCTACTTTGGTGGGGGTACTGGTTTGGCGCTTTTTGTGTGTTCTCCTGGGACACACAGAGCGTGAGGCAGGACACAGCTCTTGCTATAATCAGCATTTATCTCCATACACTTTCATTGCTTTCAGTCTTTTCATAGGACGATACAAGGCAGACTGCATGACTATGCTCAGACTGTCTTCCTCAGCCTAGGTCTCGAACAAAATATAGCCCATCAAAATATTCTTTAAGAAAATATGACATGATATGATATGATAAGATATGATATGGCTTAATATCAGGCAAGTGTTTGACTGTATGAACACTGCTGGTACTAATAAGTCAGTGACCTTAAAGATCAGCTTCTAAGGCTGAGATGTACTTATCTCTTGTGCATTAGATCATATTTCTGACAGGTAATGAAGTATGGTATGAGAAAACTTCTGTGTCTCGGAGTTTAAACTTCCTCTCTCCAACAACTTCCTTATCTTTGTGTATTTTTGCCAGGTGGAGTGCTTTGGTACCATGCTTCCTACACAGCAGTAGAAACAAAAAGCTTTCCTCGGCTCAGCTTAGACATATTTATTAATGAGTATCACATGCTTTCGATCCTTGGCCAGAAGTCTTTCACTGGAATTCAGCGTGGTATTACCAGGAACCAAGATTATTTTACTAATCCCTTATGGGGGAAGACATTCAGTTAATTATCATATCACACATTTGGAAGTCTCTAATTTACAGTCAAAGTAGGCAAGTAACAAGTAGGACGTGGAAAGACAGATGGGCTACTCATGCTGACCAGGTGGAAGCTCAAAGGTTCTGCATTAATCTTTTCCTGGAAGTATTACAACACTGCAGTGCGATTGCATGCATAGCTACGATATTCCACTAGTCCTGTAGGAAGCCAAAGGCAATGCAAGAGAGGAACCAACACTTGTAGGTGAGCCGTCAGTCAGGGAAACTGTTGCTCAGCAGGGTTTAACCATTTTGGTAGAAAGGCACCCAGAGGTTTGCATTGTGCTTGGAAAAGGCCTATGTTGCAGCCCTTGTCGGGCTACACAGTCAATCTGTAGAGGACTGTAATTCCAGTGTTTCCTAGAGATCACTGCACATGCCAAGATCATCTGGAAGCACTGACCTTAGTAAACACGCTTAACAGTGACTATCTGCCTCCTGTCTGCAGCCCACTCCTTGCCTGCCTTTGAAGCGTGGGCTGGGAAAGAAAGTGGCTGGAAGCAAAGTTAATATTCTCATAGAAATTCATTCAACCAGGGTGCCCTTTGCCCTGTTGGCTCCTTGCAGCTTGCTAGGCAGCTGGAAGAATCGCTCAAGTGATGGCAGAAAGTATGCCCTAGTGCCATTTTCACCAAGCGACCCAATGTACTTCCTCCTGACTGCACGTTTGGGCTTGAACAAAGCGAGAAATACTTCTCTCTCGGTGAATTTTTAAAGCCATCCCTTGCAACTGATAGGCACAAAAGTGTATCAGAGTATTTTGCTTTATGCAAACTACAACATCCTGCTTGATATCGCTTAAATATTTTGTTGGTGTCTTGTATGTTTCGTAAGTAAATATTGATGTTCAATGACAGCAGTAATTGCAGAAAGAAGGTGCCCCTTCATCCATTTTCACAGTAGTGAAGGGGAAGACAATAATATTCACAACATCTATACGAGTTATCCTGCACAGTCAAAGCTTTTGTCAGAAATGATGAAGTTGCTAGCAAGACAAGAGCATGTGCTTTCTGGCCACTGTACCACCATTTTCACTGTTTCCCTCACTGGTGTGTAACAGCACTGAGAGACAACACACTGTACAATAAGTTACTAAGTGACCCAAATCTGCGTCTGATGAATGTGAAAAACTTTAAACCATTTTCATGTTGCAGAGCTGTAGAACTGAGCCAAAAGTCCCAACAAGACAAAGCTTTGTTCTCCAGCTTAGGGAGCACAGTATTTCAAATACTTAAAAGAATGCAGAATTACAGAAGGTCTCAACATGCCTTTGCTTCAAGGCAGGGCTGCTGGACACCTTCTGTATTTTTTCAAGCACTGTTATTTTAATAGCTTGTGTTCCTGGTATCTGTAAAGATCACTTAAACCAAATCTCCATTCATTTATTCATAATGTTTTCTTCCATTTATAAAATATAAGCCTGCTCTTCCTTTGCACGCTAACTAGAATGAATGTGGGTCACAAGCAGTTGACCTCCTAGAGACACACTCCGGCCAAACAGGAGTGCAGGGACAAAGTGGTGGGTGTTTCTTAACTGGCTGCCGCAAAGCCAACAGAGCAGAAACTGCAGGTTTCTTTGTGAGCAATGGTGGACATTTCTTCCCACCGTTCCTTCCGCTACATTGGTGTACACGAGGTGTAATATGGGGTTTCTGATCCAAAGGGCTCTTCCTTCAAAATTGCAATGGGCCCTACTGTTTTTCAACAGTTCTTCCTCAAGGACAGTGGAAATAAAAGAATGAGAACATAAGCCCTGCAAAGACTGATTCCAGAACGCAGGCCACTCCACTGACGGTGCCGTATGATCTTTACGGCCAAATGGCTGGCCTGCAGGAGCTCTCCCCCGCACACAGAGAGGAGGCATGCTCTTGCTGGGGCAGAGTTTGCTGCTTGTCACAGATCTGAGAAGACAGACTTGGGTGTGAACAGCTAGAAGCGAGAGAGCTCAGAGTAGAAACTGGGGGCAGGAGGGTTTGTGGGGAGTAGGACGACCACTCCATCCACAGCACCTGACTGTTCTGGGGGACAGTCTTCAACAAGGGGCTCCCAGTACGCCCTGGCAGCAGTGTCAGAGAGCGAGGGCTGAGCTGCTGTGCAAGTAGCGGGCATTAATTATGGTCCCAGGCGCCCCTGGGACTGCTCCGATCACCGCTCACCGAAATGGTTCTACAGAATTTGCTATTTGGAGCCTCACTTTCTTTTCTGGAATATCTAGGACTTCAAGCTTCCTGCAAACAAATAGATTCATGTCATTTCTGAAGATGCTTTAAGAGAGGAAGTTGCAGTTAGTTCCTAGTGTCTTCTTACTGTCTTAAGGACTGGTCTTGAGTAAGGACCTTGGAATTTCACCCTAAGGGAAGAGCTTAGAATAGGTGACAATATTCGTGTATTTAGTCACTAAACGTGGCCTAAGTAAACAACCATGTACCTCACGTGGAAAGCTTGTGTGCTACTTAAAGCACTTCATGCTCAACTGCACAGAAAACTCTACCTGTTATTTGCTTTTTAGTCTCTACATCCCTGGTGTGGCGGAGCAGGCGCAGCAAGAGTGGGATCCCTTTCTGCTCTGACACTTCCAGTTTGTTGTCATTGTCCTCAAACACCAAGTTTCTCAGAGCACCACTTGCTGCCCGCTGAATGTCCTCATTCTGAACGTCAAGAAGCTGTAAAAGTTTGGGGATACCACCAAGTGAGAAAACCTGCGAGGAAAACAAAACACAGCAGAGAATAGTTAGATACTGTAAATGAAAAACTCCCCCCGCTCCCACAGCAAACCTTTAAATAGTCATAGGGACTTTTTTCGTTTGCTCCTATTTGAAAGACATGAAGCAGAGAACATTAATCATCTGGACATGACTGTTAACTTCTGGGCTTTCATATGAGTCATAGTTAAAATCCACAACTAAGGGAGGCATCATATTTTAATAATTAATGTCAGAGAATGAAACTAATTCTCTTCCAGCTTTGCTGCATATTTGTACTCTCTGACAAGACATTTAATTGCTCTGTATTTTAGCTTCCATGTTGGTGAAATGGATATTTGAGATTTAACTCTGGAATATTTATAAACTGCTTTGAGATTTCTTGATGTAAAATGTTCCTGATACGCCAAGTTTGCTTTCTTTCCTCAGCAGCCAGCCTGATGGAAAGACAATATTTTTCTCTGTTAACTTCTGTGCATGTATTGAAAGTGTATTAAATAAGAATACACTATACTTAGTACTTCTTATCTGTGGCATATTGAGAAAAAAACAGTAAACTAGTAAACTTTGAAACATAGACCATTAAACATTGTAAGCTAGTTAACTACTGAACCACCCATATTCAACAAAAAACTACTCTTCAGTGTCTAACCCTTTAGAAAATGAGGTTTTGGCCCCAAATGAATGAAGAATAAAGAAGATGTTATTTTACGGCAGCTGTATGGAAACAGATAGTATCCAAGTTCTACTTGTTGTGGCAAATGATGAATCCCATATGAGCTGTGATGTGGTATAAGCAAGCCTTGGCTCATTTAGGAATGAGTTTACTATGGAAAATACTTCACATTCATGTACAATTGAGGACAGTTTCCTCCAGCATCTCAGAATGCCATATGGTTTTGTGGATAAACTCATCCTTGTGTAGAACCAACAGCATGTGAAAGACTTAGAAATCTGATACAACTGTTTTGAGTCGTGCAGAGTTTAATGATAAAAAGAATTCAATACGACCGACAAGTGTTGGCAACACGAAGAAATGAAACATCACAAAGCCTTTTGCCCTTCATGCCCTGGCAAACTACACCGCCTGCCTGCCTTTCCTCTGATTCAGTTGTACAAAAGGCACAGTTTTCTTGCTGCTGCATTGCTGACCTGATTCCCCCTGGATTCATTCAGCAATCTTCTAGATGCTGGCAGAATGAAATACAGAAATATATATCCTGAGGTAAGTGGAGCATAGAGCATGCTGAAGGCACATCAACCTATTTTATTACAGTAGATAAGCCCTTTTGACACCGATACTGTAGCTAGTTGGTTTTTTTAAACATTTATGGAGACTTTCTGTTGGTAATTTCAAGGGATTTATAGCTCTTGTAAAAGAAGGGGTGCTATTTCCACCTAATGTGCAGAGGAGAATTTACAAAAGCTACCGATTGGTCTTTCTAAATTTTCATTGCTAGACAAAATTCACCAAAATACTGTAAGACCACAATTTCACGAGAAAAAGAAAAGCCACTAGACCCACAGACTATGAAGCAGCAGGCAACAAAGCATCGGGAGACAAAGAAAACGAATGCAGGCTAAAAGGCTAAAAAGGGGAAACAAGACAATGCCTATGTGAACATGTCTGATGGGCACCAAACAGAAAAACTCAGCTAGGATATGTGGGATAGACAGGAAAATAAAGAAGGCTTCAGGCTAACTACTCCAATTTGAACTCTTTTACTCATCCACTTGTTTTTCCAGGAAGCTGCCTGAGAGAGGTCTGAATAATAAACCGCCTTCGAACATTCAATTCTGAAGCTCTGTCCCAAGACTGAAGTTAAAGGCTTCTAATTGTACTGGTGTTTTTTTCCAAAACAGACTTTGATCTACCATGAAGCAAGTTAAAACTACCAAAGGGTTGAGTGATGTTTGGCTGTCACTGAACTGGACGGCATATATATGAATATGGCATTAAGGCTGAGATTATGTATGAATAATACCAAGCATATTACAAAACAAAGCAGATGTAAGAATTTTTTTTTAAATGGTTGAAATAAACAACCACCTTACACATTAATGTACAGAACTGTTCAGTAAGGGAACCATAGTTGTGTTCGATAGTGAAATTTAAAGAAAAGCACGAAGAGAATATTTTTAATATGTTCTTTCAAAAAACTTGTAAGAGACTTAACAAGTCTCTTGTAAGAGACTTAACAAATTTGGTTAATCCAAACAATGTATTAATGCATTTATGCAGTCCCAACAAGCCCTTACCAGTTTGGCAAATCCATACACTGTATTAACACATTTGTGCAGTCCTAGAAAACCCTGAAGCTTGGACAAGTTTGCACTGTACTCCCAGAGTTTTCTCTTCTGGGATACTTCTGTACCAACGATGTAAGCATGTCAGTCAAAAATGAGACACAGGAGCAAATATATTGACCAAGAAGTTCAGACTCTACAACTTACAAAGGCTGAAAGAGCTATGTTCGTTTGGCCTGAAAAAGAGCAAACTGATTGGGTATACACCTAGCAGCCTTAACATATATGAAAAACCATTATCAAGGAGACAGAAAAATAGACATTCTTCTCCATATCCATCACGATGGAATAGAAATTAATCAACTCAGTTTGCAAAAGGGAGATTTAAGTTATACTTTGGGAATAACTCGTAAAGGTAGTAAAGCTCTTTGCCTGCAGGAGCTTGTGGGATCCTAATCAATGGGGTTTTTTAAAAGTTGGTCACAAACATCTGTAATTATAGATGGTTTGGGTGAATTCTTAGCCTACATTTCTATGCCTCGTATCACAAAATGCTAAAGACCAAATTTTTGCTAGCATACACCAGTGCCATTCCACAGATTTAAAAGAATCTGCAGCAAAAAAGCATCAGCATATTTTAGGGGATATATTCAACATCAGTATCCTACAAGGTTTCTTGGAGTGTCTTTTTTTTTTGTGTGTTGGCACACAGTGCCATACAGTATAGAAAGTTATTTGCTCTACCTGATTGTAGCTGGCATAAAAATAATGACTTACTTTTCTTCTGGCATCTGATTTCTGGAAGCACTCATGCTGTATGAAAGTCACTGCAGCAAGAATCCTAGGGGTGGACTGTGTATTTTCACTCTTCAGTATGCTTACTGCACGATCCAGAGTCATCTCCCCTTCTGGGCTCCTTAAAAATATAGACAGAGGAAATATAGTGAAGCAAGACTGCAGAAAAAATCATTTAGCCTGTGAAATTTCTTGTAAAACCAGGATTTTCATATTTTTCAAGTAACTTCAGCTTTTCTTAGAAAATTATTCCCTTTCCAGCAGCAGAAAATATTATAAAAGCTTTAAGACATACTAAAATTCTGGGGGAAGAGAAAATCATAAATGGAAGTGTTGCAACAATGAGAGCTTCCGGACAAAGCAAGTCATGCTTCACATTATAAAAACAAAATGGAAACATCAGTGGATGAAGCACTAAGATCCAAAGGAGGCCATAACCAAATTAGAGCGTCTTTTACTGATCAAGAAGATACCTTGATGTTTTTCTCAGTAATGTGATGATTGCTTTTTTATATTTGTTTTCATGCCTTTCTTCAGTTTCTCAGGTCCCAGACTCCGTATATGCAAGGCTCAGTACCTGCTTTTTTCAAGCTTATAGAAATTGTTCTAGTTTGAAATAGAAGGGCAAAACCTTTTTTTAGGTGGGACAAAATAAAAACACCACTCATTAAATCAAGGATGTACATTGCCTGTGGTAGGATTTAAAATATGTGTAGCTATTTTTGTCCCAACTTCCAGCATGTTTGCTTGAATTATAATTGTGTTAGACAACAATATACAGAATTGAAAAGAGAGGTCACCAGACCCATTTTTTCCCCAGTAAATGGAACATAAAACAATTCATGGCACAATCAGGTGCACTAGCTCTGGGACAGGTGGTTATGTTCCCCAGACTTTTTATTTACTTTTTGTTTCAAATACTCTCCACCTAGAGGAAAAAAAAAAAAAGGGGGGGGGGGGGGGGAGGCGGAAGGGAGGAAGCAGTGGACAAAATCATGAGTATTCTATTTTTTTAAAACCAAATAATTTTGTAGAACCAGATCCCAGGCTGGCCAGACAGGAATGAGAGGACAGTCTGTGAACCACAGTGAAACAAGTAGTCATTGGCAATAACTCCCTACTTCAGAGCTACCAGAATCAGAATGGTTTACCTGACAATCATCTCAGTAAGTGCATCTAAAATTAGAAATTTTGACACAATTACCTCTTATGTTAAAATAGGTGCCTGGGAAATAAATTGGTTTAAATTGAAATTTTGATTTTTTTTCTTTTAACTAAGCAGAAATATTAAATAATAAACAATATTCAGAAACGTGAAATACAAAATGTTTTGATACTGAGAAAAAAAAATAATTTCTAAAGCATGTGTTTGTGGACTGCCCCAGGAGTCACCCAGTTCTTCAGCTCTGAGACCGTCTCAGTAATGGACTGGCAGCAATGAAAGAGTCTGGAAGTCCAGGCTTGCCCAGAATGGGCTGCAGAGGAGCAAGGTAGACAAACGAGGCAGAAGTCAGGCAGATTTCTCACAGGGAATCTTGCTACAAATACATTGAAATCCAACTCTTTTCTCCAAAATATTTATGATGAACTCATGAGCTCTGAGACAAAAATGGATTTTGTTGGAATTTTTCCTACCAGCTACACTGTAAATGAACATCTGGTGCTTGCTTTTGCTGAGGCAAAAGACAATTAGTATGGCTGCGAGGACAGCAAAGAAATGAAGAAGAATTTCGATGCACCTGTTGCAACTGAAATTATACTCCTGTACCCTGAGGTTTCCACTCGCCTTTATATTTCCCTTTGGTATAAATCACGTTATTTCTTGTCTTCTCCCCTCCTCTGAGATAGCGTTTTGAGCAAATACGCTGCATCTATAGGTGCTGAGGCACGCTTGTGCAAGACAAAGATGAAATGAAGGGGACAGTGTGTTGAGGATGTCAGTGGAAAGGTTAAATAAAAGTGAAATTAGACAGAACTGTGGTTAGTATCTCTAGTGCCTTGGGCTCTGGTCTGGCAACGCTTACAGCTTCCAGATTTTCAGAGTTTACCTCAGTCGGGATTTAAAACACAGTAGCTAGTAAGTTACTCTTAAGTTGCAAGTGGAATGTACTGATCAGAAACCTACTTAAACATCTTGAACAATGAGTAATGGAAAAAAAGCCAAGACATAGTTCTTCTTGCTCTCTCCAAGTGGAACAGAAGAACAGGAATTTCAAGCTTGGGTTTTAGTCAGGTTTCTTCAATCAACAAGGGATTTGTGACCATGTTATAGATGTGCACATGTGAGCATGCCTACCTGCCTCTTAGTCACTGCAGTAACTTTGGAGTCCTTTGACCAAATTCGGTCACCTTCTACAGAGCGGCAGACATCTCCGATGTATTAAATTGTGAGTCATTTCAGTGACTAACAGCAGAGAAGGACTCTATCCACGCCCTTGCCAAGGTCAAGACTGCCGCATGAGCTGATCCCTCGTGGGACACCAGAGAATCCACGTGGGAGCTCAGCCTCAGGACACCAAGGACGTCCCAGAGTAGTAAAGGTCCACCAGCAGTCACTGCCAGGCTGAGATAAACACACGTACAGCCAGAGACCAAATTTCTAAGTGCTGGGTGTGCGGATCTGCACTGTGACCGGGAGCAGCCCACATTCACCAGTCACCCCTTCATGGCTGACACCCCTTCACGTGCAGTAGCCAAAATCTTTCTCTGCTGTTGTTCACTGCCATACTAGGATTGCTCTTCACTGGATAAAAATAACTTTCACTGATGTTTTATCTGACAGTAATAAAGGATACAATATCATCTTTGACCCTCAATGGTATTCATAAAGTTGCAGCACCCTAACTCTTGTCAAAATAGAATTTGATGCAATGATTCCATCCTACCCTCAGAACATTTACAAGCAAACTTAATAGCCACGTGGCTGATCAGCATGTGCAATGACAACAAACAAATGGATATGCAGGCAGCGGTTGTTGAACAGAACAATGATTTGACAAGTTCTGACTTCACCTTAATTGCCAGAATGTAACATTTTTGAGATATATGCACTGTGTTGTCTAATCATTTTGTGACAGCTCTCAATACATCTAGAGGTCAGACTCTGTGAGGGGCTGTTTCTCAGACAGCTTCACGTTGAATCTCTCTCTTTCCCAAGCCCTTGATATAAGGATGCTTTTAACTGCTTCATTTTACCAGAAGATACAGAGACAGCATCTCTATACTCCGATTTTTCTACCTTGATTTCATAGCATGAGCTAATTCTTCTACAGAAAGTTTGAAAATGCTTTCATATACATTTCAAATACTATACACAGCTAGTCCATTGCTTCTCTTTAATGTTACAGAACTACTTTACATCCTCTTAATTAACCTTGGAAAGACCTAAATTTTGATTTGCATAAAAAAGTATAAATTTCTGGAAAAAATTAAATTACTCAGAAAACAGGCTGACCTTTTTTCTCCCCTTCCATTATTAAGGGAGCAAGAGGTAAGGGAGCAGTATATCAGATAATGCAGTCTTAAAATCAAAGAGAATGGGAAATGACAAGAAATGTGAAAGTCCCTACTAACTTCTTAAACTGAGAAGTCTTGTCAAAAGAAATTATTGCACTACTGGTGGAATGATGGACTTGAGTGAAATAGCTCTGATTTGACAGCAGTGTATACCCCAAAGCAAAAGGTTGGCTATTACATTTTAAATACTTAATTCTACATTAAACTGTGCAGTAGCCAGATGTGGATGAATCAAAGTATACTACAATAACAACAGGACTTCTGCATGAAGCCTTTCCAGTGGTGAGAATTACAAAGGGATTTATTACACGTGTATTTTAGATGTCTGAAAACGGTAATAATGTATTTCGATACCATACCCATGTCATTACATAAGCACGTGTAACAAATACTTACTTCAGTCAGCTAAAATAGCTACCGTTTCTTCCTCATCATTTAAGAATCTAGTGGTGCAAATCTCTTCTGGAATTGTATCTTACATGCTGCTTTTCATCAGCCTCTTCACTAATATAAGCTATTATATTTTACAGAGAATTTTTTAAACTTTGGGTAAAATAAAGAACCCCTTACTCCCCCCAAAATGTAGCTATGAAACTAAACTAGAACCAAGGGTATTTAAAAATCTGAACAAGATATGTACAAGTAAATTAAATAGAAGCGCTGAGATAAATGAAATCTGTGAACATCTGCAAAAAGAACTTTAGAGGCTTTCACAGCACTTCCAACTGTTTTCCTCTGTAACTTCCAGCAACTCTGAACTTAAAAACTAGCACTTAAGGAATTATGCTGTCAAAAAGATTTCCATTAGGTCACAAATCTTCCACCTGAGTTCAGCATGGTCTCAAGCACGCCACTTGCACAATGACTGAAGATAGATGTTTACACCTGCAGGTATGAAAACCGCTTTGGTTGATTTTTGTGCAGGCAGACAACCAGACTCCAGCGTCTGCACCTGCCAAAGAAGAACCAAAATTGCTCCTACACAAAATTAAGTATCAGAATTGCTGGTTGTGGCTCAGAAATGCACTCGAGGATGTGCTTAAAGTTAAGTAAATGATTAAGTCGATGGGATATATGCCTGTTTGTAAATTGTCCTACTGAGAAACAAAGTCCTCCCAGGCACCTATTTTCAACATTACTACTCCCAAATCTTTAGCTGTTGTGAGCTCTCAGCTGTTTTTTCTGGACTTACTTGCGGTAAAGACTGAATACTTACAAGTCACATCATTAATACCAGATCTCTTAACTCCTGCATCACCCAGAGGTGAAAATTTTGATCCAGATCAGATGTGGGCACAAGACTGTGTATATTTGGAAATCTAGTCATAGAACACAACATGTAGTTGATGACAGAAAATAACTGATCTGTACACAGCAGTGATATCGGATGATATCTCATCTCACCTCACACAGCAACAGATTTAGAAAAAGAAGAAAGGCGGCCTTCAGAAAAATGAACATAACAGCTACACAGTAATGGAAAAAGAGACATTTCTTAATAACGCTGTTGTAACTTACACCGTGATTAACTTACAAAAGAAACCTTGGGATCCTATTTGAATTATGAAAAAACAGAAATCACAGTAAACACTGCAGGTAACCATCCCCTGTTTACCAAGTGGTTTGTTCTGTCCATTGAACCTTAAGAGCTCTGGAACCATTCAGGATTATTCTAAAATGAAAAAAAATATTCGCTTCTGAGGGGAATTTCAGAACTGATACATTTTCTCTTTTGAAAATGGAACTGATCTTAGACATTCTGAAATCTTCTGTGAAAGGGAATTTCAGGGGAAAAAAAGAAGTAATTTTGGAGGAAAAAAAAAAAAAAGTACTTCTAAGATTTTAAACAATTTTCCTGAGATCGGGGGCAGCTTTGGGAATTTCTGCCATGGAGCTAACCGGGCTTCAAATTAAGATAGCATCCTCAGAGCATGTAGGATCTCATGGTATTAAAAAGCCCTGAAATTCAGAGCAGTTTGTATTTGTTCCAGGGATGGAGAGTGCTACAGAGCTAAGAGAAATTCCTGCCTGTATTTTAACTGAAGTTTTTCAAAACTAAAAAGTTTCCTTGAAACCATGAAGGATTTTTAACTGGAAATCGTCAATCTGCCAAAAGCTGCTTCACTGGTAGGTTTCTGACCTATTCTCACAAGAACCAGCGCCGAAATCATCCGATCTCTTATGAGCACAAAATTTGCCGATACATTACCGTGTATTGTGACTTAAATTGTAAATGACTCGGTGCCTACTACGTGCGTCCTTATAAAATTGATTAACTCTTGGCAAAAGGGGGCCCCAAACCTGAGCAGGAGGAGTGGACCCTGCAGTATGTACATACACATACATTTTTTTCTCCCTTTCCTCTGTTGCACTGGAAGTGGATTTTTAAAAGCGGATCTACGTTCTGCATCCTCTGCACTGACATTTCATACACTGCGTTGGCTGCTGAACCATAACCTGTCCGTTCACTTTCTAAGCTGTCAGTTCACTTTCTATTTTTAAACGAACAGGTTCCTTTCAGCTGTGACACCCCAGAACCAACGCAGGCCCTGCCTTGTGCTTACCCTAGCTGAGATCCATTGACGGTGACTTGTTCACTCTGCAGGAAACCATTTCTCCCTGCTGCTGCCACGGCAGCTGTCAACGGCATCCTCTTCCCATCCGTTTCTGCAGCGACACTGGTTATCGAAGCTGGCTGGGAAGCTTCCCTCCTGGTCTGCGTGCTTCTGAGAGTAGTTTGGTACCAGCTGGGCCTTAAAGATTGCCTGTTCTGAGACCCCAAACGGGAAGCAATTGGTGATCTCACTTGTCCCATCGCACTGCCTGAGGTCAGGTAGTTCTCCTTCTCCAAAAGGTTGGTCATGCTGCGGCTGTTGCCTGCTTGATGGTACAGAGGGACAGCGGGGCTGGGGTAGACACCATCAAGGACGGCATCATTAATAGGGCCCATGTGGGAGTGTCTCTTAAAGAAGCGTCCCCTGTTCACTGAATCACGAAGAGTGTACCCAACAATCTCAGACCGAGCATATCTTGGTGGGATGGTCCCGCTGGATCTCCTGCTATCTCCATGCCTCACGGAGAATCCAGTTGAAATCCCTCCGTCATAGTGAAAATCATTGGACACATATGACAATCTTTCAGGACTTCGTTGGGGTGAAACCTCTAGTCTCTTCAGAGGCTGCCTTTGAGCTCTCTCTTCCATTGTCTTGTAAGTAATCCTCGTCCCCCAGCCATTTGTGTAAGAGGATGGCGAGGCCACCTATTCAAGGGTGCATAAAAGAACAGGAGTCTCAGTATGATCCCAGCATTTAGGACTAATAGCAAAGAAACTAAACGAAAAAAGTAAAGATAAAAATTCTAAGGTCTGCTCTCAGAATCAGAAAACAAAACGTGAACATCGCCAAAACTGTGCATTAAATGGGATTCTGCAACACTTCTTTGTATCTGCCTAACAAAGGTCTAAACATTAGAAGACAAAGCCTAATCTGTCATTAACTCAAAATAGGTGCACAAGTCAATTGTGCCTGGTAGCAAACAGTCTGCTTATTAATGGAGATTTCAGTTTCAGTTTGAAACTCCTCAAGGATTAACACCCACATCTGCTACTAAAATTAAATTCAAGGTTTTCCAATAGACAGAAGAAAATTAATCAGTCAGATATTAAAATATTATACTAAAGTGTCTGCATATTGCTGTTAGCCTTATTAATATAAGGTTATTAA